>NC_140527.1:35341035-36766035 GCF_057382185.1 Mchenga conophoros | reverse complement strand
CCGCAGGGCTCGGAGAAACGGTGTGAGACATGCAGAGAAATGAGACATCCTATAATATTGACGTTTATCAGGCCCATCCCAGAAACAGCCTCCTGCTCAACTCTTCAATTCCCCCCCCCCCAGCTCCTCTGTCCTCTTCCTCATTGTCTGTGGCAGGAGATGCAGTGCTATGCAATTAAAACATACCAGGGGATGAAAAACTCAGCTCCACTTTTGAACATTCTGCCTCTATCAGCGGAGTAATGCATACCATTGCAATCCATTCCAGCAGCACGTCCAGGCGCTGTTTGTGGGTCCAGTGATAACAACGGCCTTTGTGGCCGGGCACAGGGCAGGCAGCAGTCTGTAATTGGGAGTCTGAACTCTCACTGCTGCCAGTGGTATGCCACATGTGTAAGTCTATTTTTTTTTCTTCATCTAAAAGTCATGCAAATGGGCACAGTATAAAAAACAAGGAAGCTCACCCGCAGAGTCTGCTACTCACAGTTTCTCTGCATTCACTTCATCTGCATTTCATAAGTCTGAATTTGAGCACCAAGCCTGTCCACAGTGCACAGAGACTGGCAGATGTATATTATGCTGAACTTTAACATGGCTGCCATGTCAGAGTGCAGTGTGTATCAGCGGTGGCCCTGGAAATTTCAAACTGAATAACGACCGCCTGACAGGCCTGAAGGGATTGCACCGCCGTCCTTGACCCACATAACAAGGATGGGCTTTCTATAAGAATTGACCTCACTCATACTCATGTAAATATGTTTGTACGTGTTGCTGCTTGTGTCCTGGGATTTGTCTTGTGTCTGGGACCTATCCTTACAAACCTCTGGCTGCTACATCCAGGGTCAGGCTAAGTGGCTGTTCATGCATAACACAGGTGCAAAAAGCTGAAGGAATTCAAATTCCGTGAATGCAGAAGTTGTTTGTGCCTCCAGAGGAATCTTTACACTGAAGCTAAAGCTCCTTATCACTTTGGTAAAGCAGCAGAGTTTACTGAAATACATGACTATCTGCTTATTCAATTACATCCAATTTCATTGTCATTCCACGTCACTGTAGAGAACAGTAAGATGAAAATCAGAGATCAGGACACGCAGCAAAGAATTTCATATGTTCCACTGTCCTGTGTGTCTACATAAAAAGACCCTTTTCGAATACAAAGCAGAGCGTGAAACAGAAATGTTATCTCTGCTGTTTTGATCCCCGGATGAATGTGATGAGCTCTGCTTTGAGATTTAATAACACATCCAGGCATGTGCTTCAAGCTCATGAGGAGCGGGGATCAGCGTGTGTGAAATAATACCAACAAGTGTGGAGATTAGAGGAGTCGTGCTTTGATTCGTTACATCTTATTGAATGACTGACGCAGTTTTCTACTCTGCAGACTCATTCACATCCAGCTCCTCATAATATGCACAGAGGTGTCTGTGTTTGTGTGCAAGTTTGCATGTGTATGTGAGAATGTGTGTGATGAAATCAGATCCAGCAAGAGGGTAATGGCTTTTACTCTTCATTAATGCTGCTTGTTTGTGAGTGACTGCCTCAGATTTCCCAAGGTGAACCATTCTTATCACCGCGGCTTCCCACTAGAGACGGCGACTCAAAGCCAGAGTGATTAATATGTACCCTCCGTTTTAAAAGGATAGCTCTGATTAATTGTCTTTAAGGTACAATGCTGCCTATTGGCTGTTTGTTTTGATAAACACCGGCGTCATTTGAATAAAATATTTTCTTCATTTTCCACGCCTGAGCTCCAGATTTCGTAACACCCCAGTTTGGGCTGTGAGGAGCTGATAAGATTATCGTTGGTCCATTGACAGGTTTGTTGTTCATATAACCGATTGTTGCCTGGGAGCCGATGACCTGAAACCTGCCTAAAGCAATAAATCATTAAAAGCCTACCTGTGACTGTCATAGTAATAAATCAAACCTACCTGGATATAATGCATTGCACTCTATGTGTTTTGAATATGTCTAAAGAGCAAGTAATTTGACTCAGTTTACATCAGGTGCATAGTTTTCACAAGCCAGTCATGTGGTGGATTTATTGCAGTGAGCTGCTACGTACAAGAAAACAATGTGTGTAAAACCACCGTGATTGAATGCTTACTGACGAGTAGAGGAGATGCAAGAAATCCCCAAATTCCCTAACTTAATGCAGTAGGGGACCAGAGGGACTCAGCCATGTGGTCCAGCGGGTCCTGTCCTCTTAAACAATTCACACACATTTTCTTTTCCCAGCTGCGGATGTGTTTTGTTCTGCACGTAGCTGAGTCATTGTAAGTGCTCGCGTTTTTTCCTGAATGTGAAGTCAGCGGAGGCCGTTGACTCCTGGAACCGAGCAGTTTAACAAGATATCACCGGATTGTCTCCAAGGATTCATTTACTAAAAGAGACTGAAATGTGGTCAAATGCATACTGAGGGCGGTTGCTACTTCAGCTCACACTGTGAGTTAAGTGGCACTTCTCCGAACCCCATTTGGAGTTGCTCTTGATCAAAGGCATGGCACTCAGCCCCCACGAGTCCATGAGGGCATGAACCAACCAGCACAATGGAAAAATCCAAGGGCCATTAATTCTACCCAATTTACCTTTCGTTTGGGTTTCATTTGGCCCCTCTATAAATTCAGAGGCAGCCAGCAAGAGCAAATGAAAGAATCCTTGTTAGGCGATCATTACTCTGCTAATTGCTTTAGGAATGTGCCATGCACTTAAAGTCAAGGTCAGGGGGAGGGCGCCAAGATGTGAGGAGCTCTAATTTGAATGCTCTATTGGAGGAGGGGCAGTCATTTTAGTGCAGAGTGTGTGCTGGGGTCGAGGGAGTTAAGAGGTCAGGGATGAAAGAAATAGTGTAATTATGCTGGTAACTTCGACCGGAGATAGTGACAGTAGAGAGGTTGCGAACGCTGGATTCAAAGTAGGGGCAGTGTGCAGCCTCCAGTCGTGCTTTTTGTGCTGCAGAAAGGTCAAGGGTATTATATCATGTTTTATGCTCCCGAGCTTAAATCAAGTTCGTTCAATCTCAGCTCAAACCGTGATCTCTTTGGCACTGCCATCAATTGATGTCACAGTTTTGCATTTTTGCAGACATCAATTCACATCTTTTCACTTTTGTTTTTGCTTTTACATATATTGCGATGACCCACAATCAAAGCTGCCTCATCAATTCATGTCAGCCCTTCCTCTTCCTCCTCTCCTGCCCTTGCCTCAGGAGGACTGGCATTTGTCATGTGTGTGATTGTAACCCTGCCCGCTCTTGTGTCCTCTGCAGAGAGATGTTGGAATCGAGCTGGATAACCGTCTGGATGAGGGCGGCTACTGCTGCCAGTACTGTCGCCGTGGTTACCGCTTCTGCCGCCGCTACCACGAGCCCCTGGGTGGCTTCAACCCCTGGCCATACTACTACCAAGGAGGCCGGGTCATCTGTCAAATTGTCATGCCGTGCAACTGGTGGATCGCCCGCATGCTCGGGAGGATCTGAGGCGCTGAGCGTGCTGTCTGGTTTTGAATCTGTTTATGTTGTAGGTGCAAATTTTTCCTTTTGATAAATATTCAAGACCACTCGTGACACCAAAGCAGTCTATTGCAGGCAACTATTAGGTAGCACTTCTAGTCAGTGTGAGTCAGTGTAAACAGTCTAAATTATGTTTGAAGCATTTTGATTCCTTCTTAAAAAGCATTGGTTGTTTACAGGTGTCTAGTTTTCTCTCCTTGTTATTTGATCCTGTTCAATGAACGCATTTAGTTTGGAAACGGAGCCACCCTAAAAAAAACACACACACACACACACAATCTGTCCTTACCTTACCTATTATGTCATACATTCATTTTTACTTGTATGTGTATACATATGAAAAGCTACAGCGAATACAATGCAACAGCAATTAACTATGTACTGTATGTAACCATCTGTGTGGTGCTATCACATTAAATGTGTAACAAGACATACACTTTATTAGGAAAATCATCTAGTGTAATTTAAAGCAACAGCATGTTCCATTATTGCATTATTATGTTTTCGCAGTTTTTGTTGACATCTGTTGTACTTTATGCTTATTATTGCCGTCCTGTCTGGTATTGTTGGTATGCTGGACTGCGTGACATTGAAAAGTGTTCTTATTAAAGTGGCAAAATTGTTATTAAATCACCACGTACCTCCAAATAGTGTAACCAAATGGGAGCTTGTGAGCCATTAATGCTTAGAGGTAATTTTTCCAATTTACAAATTTGATCTTTTTGTGCAGTTTTCCCAACACACTTATTAATATAATAAGCATGTATTGAAGCTAAACTTGTGTTTTCCCTTTTTCTTTGGCAATAACGATTAAAAGAATGTTAACTGTTGTTTCGCCTTTCAGTTCTGGCTGGTGATCATCTTTGTAGAGCAACACAATGCTCTTAAAGCCAAACAGGCTTCTTGTGAGAAGCACTTTAGTTAATTTTTGGAAACTAGAACTAATCAAAATGTGAAACGGTGTTTCAATATGTGACAGTGATACATGTTATGTGTAGCCCTGCATAAACTGGGACACCTGATAAGCCTATTTCTGAGTGAGGTAACACAGCTGATTGAGAACGTGGCCTCCAAATGAAAGTACTGAACTGGGCGTAGTAACAGTCTCTGGGTAAATGTTGTATTGAGTTTCTGCTAATGCAAACCAAACATTTCCTCCTGCTGCAGCATCGCATTAAAGCTGAGAAACACGAGCCATCTGGTATCACGATTTAGCTTAGCACTTATCAATTTATTCTTGACAAATCGTCTTCAAAACAAGACAATGGCTATTTTCAGCATTTTCCCCTACAGCGAATCAGTTTGAAGCACTGCAGGGAGTGAGCTGCAGGAAACAGGCTGCATACCTCCAACTTCTCAGCAAGGTAACCAACTTTCACTTAGTTGTTGGCAAACCCGTGCCATTTGCATGATTAAGCTGCTTGCACAATGATGGAAAAGACCAATTATTGCCTGATGTCTTTAAACAGCAGTTTGTCTTGTTGCCGGCCAATTTCTGTGAACTGCAGTATTAAAATGCATTGGCTATTACCACCAACAACTACAGGTGTTATCTTAAATACTGTAATACTGAAAATGTAATGCAGTATATCGCACCTAGTAAACTGATTGTCTTTCCAATGTCAACAATAGATGTACGAGCTTCAAAAAGCCAAATGTATGGCAGAGCTTTTGTATAGGATTGCGTTAGATTGCACGGTTTTCGTGCTTAGTGAGTGTTTATGTCTGACTTTTTTTCATAGCCTTTATCTTTTTCCTGCTCACATACCTACAGATAAAAGTCCATTCTGTGCCCTGTACTCCTTTGGGCCCAAAGGACAAAGCACACAACAGTAAAACAAAAACATCAAGAGAAACACATCCATACACCAAATCACAAAAAATGAAGAAATACACAGTCAACAGGGAAAATGCTACCTAAAAAGTTGCTACATCAGAAGTGCTCTGCTCTGCTTGATTTGAATAAACAGCAACACTGCTGAAGAGATCAAATCAAGAGCTATTGTGTTGCTATTATGCAAGCGACTTGTGCCACCATACCAAATATATCCCAAGATCTTCATAAAATATGTACTTAAGCGCTGATGCAACTTCATAGATCCAAACACGGACGTACGCACAAAACCAACTTCAGAAAATTTGATTATGTGAGGATAATATTCACAGTTTAAAAATATTTAAGCAAAAAAAGAAAAAAAGCAAATTATTCCAGCACGCCAATACAGAAACACGAGTCTAACCGGCACTGAAAGTTCACGACTCGCTCTGCGTATTTTAGTCACTCTTTTCTCTGTTATTTGTATCATGTAAAACAAACATTGTTTAATTAAAGATTCACAGACCTCAGCAGTCGCTTCTCATGTGCTCACTGATGTGCTATCCTCCATTGTTTTCACCACTGTTGCAGTCTTCAAAATGCTTTAAATAGTGCGGCTGTTCAAACATTTTCTTATTTGCCGAGGCGATTTTAATCTCTAACGCCTCATCTCAGTGTGTCGAGCTGAAATAACTCTCATCTGCAACTAAGCAGGCGAGATAGGCATTTGTAATTGATGTTCTGTCATCACAATAACAAGGCGCATAAATGCCCAAGAGTATTCAAGCTATGTGAGGTACTCAGAAGTTAAACAGGGAGACAAAAATGGAACACTCGTGTTGTGGTAGTTTGCGTTGAAGCCCTCTGTATGTTTCTTTCTTTACTTGCTTTTTTCCAATTAAAATTTCATTGTACGAATAATCTCCGTTGTCCTATCATATGAAACAATGTGATTTCCTTGAAAGACACTTAATGCCCGGAGGGTGTTTGTCGGAAAGCTGATAGCAGTATGGGTTTTGAATCCAACTAATGCAATTGAAACAGGCAGGTCTCCTCCTCTACTCACCATTACTCCCATTCCTCATTAGCAGAATTTTTTAGCATCACATCTTGACAAGCCAAAACAGACATATATGCTTTTATTGTCCTGATTTTATAACCCGAGACTCTCTCGTGTATCGGATGTGTAATAATGCTTTGTTTACGCTAATATAAAAGTATCTCGCCTACAAAGTAAATATAGATCTTGACTCATGTTGGCTCACTCTGATGATAATGTCAAAGATATCAATAATAATTGACAGTGAAATGGATTTTGTTGAAAGAGAGGGCGAAACTTGCTATATGTAAATGTTTTATGAATATGCTCACAAATGGAGTTCAGACTGAAGCCATATTGTTATTTTTGAATCAATAATGTCAATGGCCCAGAGCAACATGTCAAGTGAAAAATACTGGCATGAGTTAACAAATACAATAATTGCAAACATACTTCAAATAAACTGACAAGTGTACTGCAAAGCCCTCGAGGCGGTTCTGAAAAGTTCATAAAATCAGTGTTTATATAATTCATTTCTCACTACTTCCTGCTTATCACATCAAATAGGCATCTGTTTATTAAAATGGATGCATTCAGCATGCTGCTGCTGCCGCCGCTGTTGTTGTCGTTGTTGTTGTTGTTGTTGTTGTGGAGCTACCGCACTCACTGTGTTAGGAAACAGTATAAAGTGTTATTTTTTCATAAGATGCTGTTAGTTGTCAGTTGTCTATCTGGCGAGGTCTCTGAGGACTCTGAGGACTCTTTTGTGTAGTCGTGAGAGTAAATTGCCATGGAAGCCCAGAGAGTCGCTGTGAATGGGATGGTTCACCCTGACTGGAGAGGCTGATACAGATATTACAGCGGGCTCCCAGAGAGCTCCTCGCGCCTGTTGGGACAAAAGTCCAATATTAACCATGAAAGTCAAATTTTAAAGTACAGATGTCTCACAATTAAAACTCATTGTAGAGGAGACCTTGAATGACACCGGATGGTGGTAATACTGCCGATGGAGGATTGCAAGAGCAAAGGTTTTAAAAACAAATAAACGGGACAACAGTCTAGTTGATGCCTTCTTATCCACATTTTGTTGCCTAGTACACACATCTACTTGTGTTGTTTTATTTTTCCATTAGACAGTCTCATGATGTAAACATTCTATTAGTACAAATTATTAAAATTGCACTATTTTCTGTTTGAAGTTAAAAACCTAAGAAATTACAAACAGGGCCGACAGACTGCAGTGAAATTTTTGCATTTTCACAGGAAAATGTCAAAATCCCAACAACTCCAAATCAGATGGTATTTGATTGTTGGCTTTTTTTAAACCCTGCATTGAGGTTAATTTGCATTCCTACTATCTATGAAGAGGTTTAGCACTGCCTGCATTAGATATGAGCCAAATCTGCGAGTGTCTGACAGTGAACTCCTTCCTTGTAGACCAGAATTAAAGAATATATCATTTCAGCCTAAGCCCTGCACTATTTTTTCTCATGCATTTTAAATAGGAAAGCCCGCCTCCAGCACTTGTTTATCCCCGTTTAGATGGGGAGAGGAAACAAGATCGACTGCTCTGCAGGATGAACAGAGATACCGAGCATTTACCAGGTTATCACAGTTCAAAGGGTTTTTGCCTACCTGGCCCGAGGAATGGCCACTTCCATTGAAGCTCACATGTGAATTAATTCTTTTTGTTACTTATCAAAAAATGCAGGGAAACTTCCCTCCCAGCTGCTTATTTTCATTTCAAATAATCGCTCCTTCGTTTCGAGACGTAAGTTGCTATTCTGGGGTGGAGGAGAGTGAAAACCAATGTATGAAGAGTGTCTGTATTTAGATTAGTGACCTGAAGGAATACTTCTCTTCGATCCAGACTGAGGCTCGGGCTCTGATGAGGACACGTGTATTACCAGTGCCATCTTGTGTAGACAAAGGTGTACTGCTGTAATATCAAAGGTTAGGTGAGGTATTTTCAACACTTTTTTTTTTTTTTTTACATCTTAAAACACGCTGTACCTCGCTGTCCTTAATACATCCACATCTGCTTCTGTGGAGTAAAGTAAAAATAAAAATGGGATCCATTTGAATCTAACTTTACCTGCATGTTGTTAATAAATTGCACAAAGCTTCAGCAGCCATAAGACAGCAGCCATCAACTCCTTTTCTTTGTAATGTTGCAGTCAGTCTGGTGACCTGATGGTTAAATAAGCTCTCCCTGTACTGTTCCTGCTACAGGCTGGAGGCACAATAATGTCAGCCGTCATCCCTCAACTGCTCCCACTGTGAGAGGCAGCATGGCACAGCAGTAAACACTCGCGCTGTGTCAGTGGCTGCAGGCGACACAGAAATAGTCCTCCTCTCCCAGGACCTGGCTCTCACTCCATCTTCAGGGTCTCTGACTCACCAACCAAAGGAATAGCACAGACATAACGGCTGCTAGTAGCCTTTCATTATTTTAGTAATCCATAAGAACCTCCGCTTACCCTATGGCAGGCAATCGATGAACCGCTCAACAGAAAAGCAAAGTGTCTGCTTGGATGTAATGGAGGGCTGTTTGTTGCCGAATGTGGAGCTTGTGCGATGATTTCATTCCCATTTCAAACCATTTTTTTCATCTGAAAAAGGTTCGGGAAGCTGTTCAGTGGCGTGAAGAAGGTTGTAATGGTGGCTGCGGCTGAACTTGGTCTTGTTTCTATGTGTGTGTGTGCACGCGTGTGTGTGTAACCCTATGGCAAGATTGGATTGTGTGGTACACAGCTGTGTATGTGGGTGTAGACGGAGCAAGGCACGGTAGGCAAGCCCCGACGCCAGAAGACTTCCTCAACACCACCCGCCTTCCTGACCCTGCACACACGCACACACACACACGCACACACACATGCACAGTCACTCCAAGCCAATGTAAACCCCAAACACACAAACACTCCATCCTCACATATATAAACACATCAACATAACACATGTTGAAAAGAATCAACCCACTTCAGTGTAACTCATTCTCGCGCCAACCACAGCTTAAACGTGCACACACACACACACACACACACACACACACACACACACACACACACACACTTTTCACTATGCAAACTGTGGTGACAGACTCGTCTGTCTTCAGCTCTGGGCATGTCACATGCTAATGTATTCATCCACCCACAGCAACTGGAGAAGCAGAGCTCTTAAGTACAGTCCAATCAGTCTCTGGCCCGCTAATGGCTCCAATCCAGTTTTCTACAGTAGCTTTTTCTTTCTCTCAAAATACCATGTGATCAAATGTCCCCCAAAGCTTAAACAACCCAACAATACAACTGAATTTTCAAGGCAGTTTCATTATCGCAACAGCGCAAATGAATGGACTTAGTAACCGCTTGGAAGCTATTTGTTTCCAAGTTTAATTCGGTTTTCTGTTTCATTTTTCCAAAAAAAATAATTTAAAAAAAGCTTGTATGACACTTTATCTGTGCCTCGCTCTATTTCCAAATCATTCTGCCAGCAAAAACAGCAACAAATAAAAAGAAAGAGAGAGAACAGTCAAAAGATAAGATTTTGCATTTAATTAGCATATTGACTTTTTCTTAAAAATCTATTCTATATTCAGCATAAAGGAGGCCATTGATAACCCAAGTCATAAGAAGCAACAAAAACATAAGCAGTGGACATACCTCAATGTTTCACAGACAGTAAAACAGTGCTCTGAGAAAAAGGAAGGGTAGATACAGGAATATATACAAAGCAAACAAGGCAGCAAATCCCCACCGAAAGACTGACAGATTTTAATGCAAATGTAACCCAGTGTACTTATTGGCTGCATGTACTTAAAAAAAAAAAGCATGTACTTTAAAAACAAGTATACATTCAGAGTGTCTTTGCAGACCCAGAGCCCTTTTGGCTGATGTGAGGTTGTAAAGTAGCGTTTAACACCTGTCCTTAGGTGCAAGTGCAGATGGAGGTCAGTATGTCTGAATGTCCTCACTCTGCAGCTACAGTCCGGCTGGAAAATACAACCAATTTAGCCGGGATACCACTCAGGATCAATATGGCTTCATCCCCGGCAGGACCAAGGGGCCAATCGGATGGCTGGCCTGAGAGGTTCTTAACCAAGTGGGACAGCAAATAAAGAAGGCACAGACTCGACTGACCCGAGCCGAGAGCAGTCAAGGAGGCGGTGAGGAGAGAAAACCAGACAAGAGGTAACAAGGTGACAGGAGTGGAGAGGAGAAAGAGGAAGGAGGGGAAAAGGAGCAAAGCTTGAAACAAGACAAAAAAAAAAAAACAGCACTGGTTCCTCTTTGTACCAAACAAATGACGAAACAGAGATAGGATTTCAAAGGCATGTGAATTGTTACATTTGATACTTTATACAGCACATACACAGCGAATATATATTTGAATGCATAGTTTCGCCTGCTTGACTGTTAAAAAAGATAAAGAGGTATGTCCGCTGATAAGAAGGAATGAAAAGAACATTCAGTACATGTTTAAATCAGAGGATATAAGAGAATATAACAGTGGAGTAATCATGCTGCACTGAACACTCGAGTCCAAAACTCAAGGAAATACCAAAGCTGATTATATGGAAAGCTATACACGTGAAAAATGTTGGTCTTACAAAAAACTACCAAATAAGCCTCCTGGTATTAACGTTCATATTCTTTGTATTTCCCCTCAGGTTTTTACATGTAAATAGAAAACAAATGTGCCTGGTTTTTACACAGAATTTAGGAATTCACAAAATAAATAAATTCACCGTGGCCTTAAAATTGAATCTCAATTGTATATTATATGTATATATATATATATATATATATTTATTCATTTTTATCAATAGATTCATATATATTCCATTTGATAACAACAGGATTTAAACCTCGGAGCCTCTGAGGCAGAGACTGATATCTCGTGTATTCTTTCTCTCCATTTGTGCCTCCCTATCCTGCTGTGCCTTCGGTCTGCAGCTCTATACAAACAGTTTTGATGTTACACTGTCCTTGATAGACGGAAAATGCCCATTTCCATAGTAACACGGTGTTTTAAGGCCAAGGGTATTAGAGAGTGAATGCATACCTATTTTGTTTATATGAAAATAAATGCGTAATAACTTCTTGGAAGTCTGAAAGTCTGTGAAGGTATTTAGTCTGTTTTTCATCTCTTACGCAGCTGCTTCCAACAAACGGTCTTGAACTGTTCTGAACTTCCGGTAAGGCACTCTTCAATTGAACTCCGAGATGTGTGGGTTTTCTTTTTTCCAGCAAACACAACATCCGTGCGAAAAGTAACTCGTACCCGATGTAAAGATCAGGTACGCTCACACATTGCCAGATGCCAAATGGTCATTGCACCATTTGGCATTCAGTCCCCGGTTTTTGGTTTCTTGCATTTTTCTTTAAACACGTGAGTCCAGTGAGATGAAAAGTTAAAAAAAAAAACAGCTAACTGGCACATTTGGTAGACAGGGATTCCTGGTTTATCCAATGGCTACTCTCCTAGAGGAAAAAAAGCATTTTGTGTTTGTGCATGTGTGCATATGTGTGTATTTGTGTGTGTGTGTGTGTGTGTGTGTGTGTGTGTGTGTGTGTGTGTGTGTGTGTGTGTGTGTGTGTGTGTTGGGGATTGTGTCTACAGAAAAAGAGAATCCTAAATCTGAAAAGTTACTTCTTAAAAAAACTAAACACTCCCTTGATTTTTAAAATTAGGCACATGGTCACAAATATGTTGGTAAACAATAAATCCTGAGGCTGAACTGACCAACCTTTAAAAGCTGCAAGATCCCTCGTTCTGATCTTTGATCAGATCACTGTGGTAGGTAAAGAAAATGGATTCAATTTTGGTTCAGCTTTTGTTGAAGAGTCCTGCAGCACTAAGCCTCTGCAGGTTCTGTCTTTATCTGGATAAAGTTTGCAGGCAATTGAACAGACACTGGCAGCTCCTGCAGGCCTTTGATTCCCTGCTCAGGCTGCAGGGACATCTCTCCACGCACTTCCAGCTCCTCCACAGGGGTCAGACCCTCACTAGGGCTGCTGCTCTGAGAAGAATGTCCATTAATTATAGTTTCACTTGCGCCCTCTGGGCCCTGGCTTTGACTGGTATCAATGATAACAGTCCTGTACTGCAGCTCCGCCTCCCCTGCTTCCATCTCCTCTTTTTCAAAAGTATGTGCGGCCAGTGATGGATCGCCGTTCACCATCGACTGAAAGTAGGTGGGGTCCAGCATCTCCTCTTTCACCTGCAGCCCTGAGAGGTCGCTAGATTTGAGCACAGTGGCAATTACGGTGCCGGGCTGCTGTGCCACCATGGTCTGCCCGCAGGTGGTGTTAATGGTGACAAGGCGGGGGAGACCATTGAGGTTGGAAGCGGTGGAACTAATGACTCCTGGAGGGGAAGTGCAGGAGGAGGAGGCAGATGAGCCCAGACTGGTGACCAAGAGCTGCTGCGGGAGGCCATCCTGCAGGCTGTTAGCCCCACCTGCTATGGAAGCCGTATGGATGGTAAGCACATCTTTACCACCTGCCGTCGTGGAGGGCATGGTGTGGAGAATAACCCGAGAAGGGGAGTGGCTGGAGTCCCCGTTGGCTAGAACAGTGAGGGGAACAGACTGAAGCGAGCGGGAAGATGTCAGGACCATAGGAACTGATGCAGGGGTGTTAATGGTCCTGATAAAATAAAAAAAACAGAAGATGTAGGTGAGTCTCTTCACTGTCTCTGACAGAGTTGGTGTAATTGAATATTCTCTTTATATCTTTGCAAATATATACAAGGTTTGTTTTTAACGGACACCTACTGTGAAAATTAGCGACCGCACAGCTATGAGCCTAAAAAGCACAACTAAAGCCTTTATTAAAATAACAAATTGTGCTGACAGCTGTACTGTGGAAATTATGAGTCTCTTCAATTTCTAACAGCAGACAATGTTTAACCACTAAAAAAAAAAAAAAAGTAGAATTTTGTGATAATACAGGCAGCAGACTTGGCAACAGAAAAATAAAATGCAAAGTAAAGCTGTGCCAGAACGCAAAAAACAGAAGAAGAAGAAATGCACTTTATAAAAATCTAAAGGTGATCTGGCACTTTACTGACATCAACAACAAAAAAATGAATTATATAAAGTAAAGATTTACTTCAGCTCTGCTGGGTTGGCTGTTGCTGTGCTCACCTCACAGTTTTATTATGTATAATGAAACTCTGCATCTCAAATTCTCAAAAGGTGACATTTTGTACATACGAGGCTTCGAGATGGAATTGAGTTCCCCCTACAAGACGCCGCCACTAATATAAGAGCGATAAGCTTTGACTCAGACATTTTCTGTGAATATCAGGTCCAACGCTATGATGCATGCATGTGTGAGTATGAGTAAGATTTAAGCATAAAGCATTTAACATAAACTTAGTTTAGAATAATCAGTTTATGTATCATTTGAGATTAATAATGACATTTATATTTTAATTACCACGTTTTTTATGTTATTGGTAAGGATACCTGACTGACATGCACTTTGGTGGATGACGATTATATGATTTCTTACTTCTTACTTCATTTGTTTTGCACAAAAATCACAAAGACAAGAAAGCGTGAAACACATGCGTGTCTGAAGAATTGAATGCTGGGCATATTTTGTGTCTAAGAACAATGGCTTATAAGAGTCTTGCATTTAATCAGCAGAGACAAGCTAGCTGTTACCCCTTTTCTAGCCTTTGAGATTACCAGCATTTGGCACATTTTCATCACACACGACAACAGCGTCAATCTTGTAGTCTAGCTCTTCGCAAGAAAGTAAATAATCATAAGATCTGACTCAGTGTTATCTGTGTTCTCTGGTGGATATAGAGTGTATTAGAGACACCGACTCTACCATATATCAAACTCACTCTTGGGTTTTCTGTATTGCAAATCTGTTACTTTTGCTGACATATGGACAGATAGATCCAGAATAAGCTAATATCAGCCCAACTGATTTACCCATCGAGCCCTAGTTTGAAAGATCATTAAGCAGAGAATGATTTTCTGGTATCCGCTGTGGAGTAATGAAACAAAAATAAAACTACTCCTCATTTTGCTGTTGGTTCCTCTTAAAACACCTCTGGTGTTTTTCACAGTCGCTCACCTTAAAGCTTGTGCTGTTTCCTGGACTCCGGCCCCTTGGTTGGCTTGCAGCATATGAACAGACTGGAGGAGCTGCTCAGCCTGTCCACCGTTAGCTTGCTGGTAGAGACATTCATTGTTTGGCTCTTTCTTCATCTGTTTTACCGAGACGTGCTGCTGACCATGAGCTCTTCCGTGCCCTTTGGACCCTCCACGAACCACAGACCGCCCGTTGGTCGATCTCTGGTTTCCGTAGCCGACATTGGTATCAGAACCCGTCTCTTCATCCTCAATCACCACGAGGTCAGCTGGCATCTCCTTAAACTGATAGACCAGCCTCTGCCCCTCCACTTTAGCCAGGATGCCTCTCTGATAGTAGTATCTAGAAAAGAAAACAGATGTCCAACACATTATAATCATTCCTGATGGGCATTATGAATACATCTATGGAACCATGTCTTTAGGTTTCAGAGCAAAATAAAAGCTCATTTGAAGCACAGCGTTGCTCAGAAAAATGATGCTCGTATGTTCACCTGAGAGCTCTTCCCATGGTCTCATAGTTCATGTCAGGTTTGTTCTTGTGTTTGCCCCACAGCTTTGAGACAGCCTTGGAGTCCACAAGCTTAAAGATGCCTTTCTCCCGCTGTGTCCACTTGATGTATTTGGGACAGGTGTTTTTATCCTGCAGTAAGGCCAGAAGGAATTCCCACAGGTAGATGGTATTGCCTGCAAATTGGGGGGAAATAAATTTAGTCTTGTTTTTAACTTTCAAGTGAGTCAGACGTTCGCGACGAAGCCTTGGAGCTGTGCTATAGACATCTATAATTCATTTAGTAGTACAGTTTATGAATATATGAACGCCACAGGGTTACAGGAGGAGCTGCTCTTTTATTCCAGCCATTGTATGTGTACATGCGTGCCTTGGGATGACATTAATTATATCAAGTCTGGGAGTAGATTACTCTAATTCATGAAATGCTTCGGCCAGAAGTGGTTAAAAACAGCAACGCTCCCAGTAGTCAGATGAATCCCAGACACCATGACAGGGTGATGTATATGTGTGCAACTGAACCTGCTGTCCCCAGTCCCCTCCTCTTTGAGTCACACTGTAGGGTGCAATGAGGTTTTACATGGCACACCACTAGTCTCCTTCTATCGGCAGAGCATCAACGTGCCCTCCAGCCTGCAATCACTTCTGTTTCCCTGTGAAACACAGCACTTTGAGATCCCCTCATCCATTAACTCTCCTAGATTCGACCCCACTGGACTGCAGGGGTTGAGGACTGCTGTTTGCACACTCCACATGAGGAAATGGAGCGTACACAAGAGGAGGACAGACCTTGATTTTTATTGGCTGATTATAGAAAAGTGGACTAGTTAGTGAGGCTTACCTTTGCCCTCTTTGCTCTTCTTCCTGAGTGGTAGGTTAGGGGTGGTGATGGGAGAGCAGGGACGGACCGCCCGCGGCTTTCGCACTATGATTCAAATTATGGAGTAGTGTGTTATAAGGTGAAAGGCCACAGTGAAATCATCTAATTACCTACAACAGTGAATTTTTAGTGAGGGAGTTCTAACAAGGAGGAAAAATGTCTTACCTTTGGTTTTTTTCTGAGGTTTTAAGGGAAATTTTTGGGGAATCTCATCCATAGATGAGGTGTCCTCGTCTACGGACATGTCAAGGGCAACACCGTCCATCTGGTCAGGCCTCAGTGGGGCATATGTCAGGTCTGACTCAAGCAGAGTGCCATAGGTGTGAACTTAGCATAAACAAGAGATACAGAAAAGTGTTTCAAGCTGCAATTATGAACAGCGTTAGATCAAAGCTGACGTTTTTGTCACAAGCTGAAGGAGTGGAATAATAAGCATGCAAATTAACTTACGCATACGCTTCTCATCCAAAATGTTGTTCGGAGACTCCATGTTAAGAAGAGCCGCCGCTGCTTCATTTGTCTCCATGCTGTCCTCTGTGCCTGAGACTGTTGTTTCTGTCCACCAGATGACAACAAATTCATTATTAAGAAATACTCGGAGGCTAATGCTTTGCATAATTTACTTTTTTGAGAAGTGTAGGTCAAACACAGGTGAATGGCTACAAAGGTTCTTTTTTTATGTCAGCTTTCACTTACGACAAGGAGAGTACATTTTTAAAACGTTTTTCATTTTAAGGAGAAAGACTTATTTTTAAGTTAATATCGCTGAATGCATGCTTGCATGTTCTGAATTTTCAGGTAACTCACTGTTCAGTGAATAGTTTGTGGGTCAGCCTACAGATTAATTGTAATGAATTAATTCGAAGAGTACCTAAGAAGGCTGTTTGTGCTGTGCAACGGAGCAGGAATTAAATGTGTAGTTTGTAATTTTCTGGCTTTGCATCTTCCACTTGTGTGCTTTGTTAGTTTTGTTATGTCTCATTAAAATTCAGCGTTTATTGCATGTGCACCTGTGAGATCCACCCCTCCTTCCAAGATGGATGGTTCCTCAACCACATGGAGAGTGGTATCCACCATGATACCGTTGGTCACCTCATCGGACTCGAGCCCCGAGTATACTTGCAACAGATCGGCTGCGGGAACTTGCTCAACAATCACCGCTGGGAATACTGACGGGTCGTCCAGCTGCACAGAGAGCAGACACACAGACACAGAAAGGTTTGAGATGCTGTAACACTAACGATGCCCCTCGGAGGCAGAGGACCGTGGATCTTTGTACATACGTCTTTGAGTGTATATGCAATAAAAATACAATCAATCCCTCTGCTGCACGTCATAAATGTGATATAAAAACCACACGATATCAAGATAGTGTTAAAACACTGGTCTCTTATTTTTACTGCCTTGTGAAACACTGTAGATTCACACTCATTTTTAGCTAATGTGTAGGCGCATAGCATGGAGGAGAGCTCATTTCTGTGGTGCTGTATTGGTCCAGAGGAGCCTGCTGAAGAAGCCAGGAAGCAGCTGTTTGTTCTAGCCCACTTCACCTGAAGAGTTCATCTTATGTTCAGAAATGATATAAGACCAAATGAATGTTAATGCATGAAGTCATGAATTGCAGGCAAGCACACCCTTCATCATCTCCTAAATGTGCTTTGGGAATTCGCTATCTCATTTCAGGCATGGCACAATCTGATGCAGGAAGGAGCGAGGGGAAAGAGGGAATTACCAGAGTGTGGGCCAAAGTGAACTCCACCAATAGAGACCATGTCAAAAGGGCTCACTGGGCACTTGGTTTGTGTCGGTCAGAGGCTAATTCAGTCCTTTGAATATGTGCAAAATGTGGTTCTCAAAACCTGACAGTACTTCTCAAATAGTATAAAGAAAATGCAACATGAAAATCCAGTGGAATGCTGACTTAATAATCATTCAAATAAAGCATTTTATCAGCATTATATAAAGAAGTCAACTTGATGCAAAACATGTAGTCACCTGGGCACCAGCAGATGGCAGCACACTACACTTCAAAATGCTTTGAAATCATTTCTTCTGTGCCGCTGACAGGCAGACGAAGCTACTATGTTTAGCTTCGTGAGAAATGGTCTCTAAATGACAATGTGTCGGAACCTCGCTGAATTACATCAAATGATTCATGTTGTGATTTGTTTTCATTTTAGACAAACAATGTCGATCAATGAAACACCTTAAATCACATTCCTAGAGTGATGACCTGATTAAAAGGAAAGACAAAAAGGTGTGGTAGGCGGAACATGAATAAAGGCTTATCTGTCTCTTTGCACAAGTGTCCATTGTTGGTTTGGCCCTCTGGGGCATACCAGGTGTCCAGGCCTTGAGCTGGGGGGAGGCTGGGAAGAGGGGCATTCGAGTGTGCGTGGCTGCATACCCATCCCGGCTATAGTTTAACCAGGAGCCTAACCGATTGGCTCATTATTTGGACACAGTGTTAAACGGTTAGCCCTCCTTAGCAGCACTAGCGCTAATTATTCATGGATTCTTTATTAATAAGGTGTTTATGAGTCGAGGGAGGAGGTGGCCCTGCATAATGTCTACCATACCTCTACCAGATACAGACAGCTTGTGCCATCTAAGCAGAAAAACCACAAGGCTTCCTGGGACTACTAAAAACCCTGGATTTTGCTATGACTGCGAGTGCTATCAGTGTCTCACTGACATGCACTGAATATTTCCCATTAATCAGACTCTTTGGTAGACATACTATCAGAGTGCGAGACAGTGAGGCTACCCCATTTTCCCGGCTTGACTTAAATTAAGTTTTCTGTCCTTGAATAAGAACAAAGCGTGTGTCAGGAGATAAAACCGTTGCGACTATTTGTCTGTGTCTGAAACAGCAGCCTTTCCCACCCTCTCCCACTAAATGCAGACAGCCTGTGATCCCACACAGTTTGCTGACAGAGCGGCAGACACATGTTGCTGCCGTCTCCGCTGTTGTTTTGATGTTAAATTGATTCTGTTTTTTTCTGTGAACAATTCAAAGTTGCATTGCTGTGCGAACCCGCTGATAATCCGGCAAGAACTATGAAAGAGTGAAACTGTTGTTTAAAGGAGTAAAACGATGAGAAGGTGGTACAAGCACCCTGCATGCAACACAAATTATACTGCACATACAACAAGTATCCTAACGGCTTCTTCCTCTTTCTTGACCTAAATAGTGTTTCTAGTAGGGAAACACAGGCGATAAAGCTCCAACCAATTTGCATTTCTGAGTTCCCCATTCTGCTTTGAAAGCACAGCATCTGTGCAGCCTGTTCCCCCACACCCCACTCTCTTCTGCTTTACCTGCCTAACCACAATGTAGTCCAACTGTCTGTACACTTTCTGTATCCGCATCACGATATTTGAGAAAGTGTAGCTGGCGTAAGTAAGAGATACCATCACGTTTAAAAGCTGCTTGTTTGCCTAAAGCCACATGCCTTTATAATGTAGCTTAAAAATGGAGGAAATTTTGGGACCCTTTTCGCGTCTCCCTACCCTCAGCTGAAGCAGATCCCGACTGTGTTCAAACTACACATTGGCTTACAAACCAATATAGCAAGGCTAATCGTTACAGAATCTACTTGGTGGTTTTACTCAGCTCCGACAGCTTTACTGTGGCGAGAAAATAAAATCTTTAAATGTCTAAATGGCCGCTGCAGAAGTGCCATTGTGAGTTGTTCGTTTCAGTGTGTGTGTGTGGGGGTATATTCATGAGTTAGTAAATAGAGGCAAACTGCTTGTCTAACAGGCCAAGTGGGTGCAGCAAGTCACAAAACTGTAGCACTGGAACAATACAAGACCTTTTGCTGGAATTATCCCATCCCTTCTAAACAGCCTTGTAACTGGTCCATCAGGTTAGGCTTGAACTGGTGCTATTCAGGGATCCAATGACAGCCTGCCACTCTAGATACACACATACAAATACTAGGACACATAAACACACATACATCTCCACACTTACAATCAAGCCTGCTCCACAGGATTCAGACCCGGGTGTGGGGAAGAGATAACTGCACACCTGACCGAGCAATGAAAAAACACACAGGCACAAGTTGACATCGAATGCACACAGTAACCTTTGGGTAATAAACACATTCACGTCCTAGCCCCACCCTCTGCCTCCCACACACCCTAGCCTCACTGCAGGTTTTTCAGTCTTTCCATTTCTGTGCTACCGGCAGCCCGCACTCTTCTTCCCAGACCTCCTCTCGGCTCCATCCTCCTCCCTTTCTGTGTCGTCAAACTTAGAGATCACAGGCTAATCCTACCCCAGTGGCCATGCTGTTTACACTAGTTTTGTTTGTTTTGAAATGTATTTCATTTTTCAACAGGATTGCATACAGTGTGTCATGTAGGAAAAGACAGACGGTCGGCCACTGAGCTCGACGGGTTTGAACGCTAATGCAGACCCTATAAGTCGAGTCATGAAAAAAAAATCAACAACAACAGAGAGTTGCATTTGAAAAAGTGATTTCTCTGGTGAGATTGTACCTGATTGATTTCGTCCATCCCATTGCTGGCAAATTCAAACACCAGTTCACTGGGTTGTACTGCTGTCGTCATGGTAGTGGAGTTTCAAAGTCGAAGAGCAGCCTAAAAAAATCCCAGCTATAACTACTCCAGCGCAGACAGACTCAGTTTCACCTCACAAAATGGCCTCCCTGTAATCCCGTCTTTTTAATCTGAGCAGTTATTGCTCAGAGAGAGACCATGAGCCAAGTTTCAGAGGAGTCCTGTGGCCCAGGTGGGAGCAGCCTCGTCCCACTCTGACACGGAGGCTGGGCCCTGCTGCGCCTGAAGCATCTACACCTGGAAGATGGAGAGACAGAGGTGATAGGTCAGCAGTAATTCTAGTAATTTTACTAGAAAATCCTCATAAAGTGGAACTCCTGGGACTTCACATTGGTTAGATCTATAACCTGCTCAAATCTATGCAGTTTAGGCATTATCTGGGTCATGCCTAGTTTTGATCTGATGCTGAAAAATCAGATCACTGACTGGTTCCAGCCTAAAAACCTTTTTTTTAAAAAGTCACTAATTAACAAACGTTAGTGTCACCAGGTTTAAAATTTCTTATTTACAATCTGTGCAGTTACTTTTACTGAAAATATCAATGTGAATACAAACGGTAGAGATACAAAGCGCAAATACTCCATTTACAGTGTTAATAAACAGACCGTCAACACTTGTTTAATGATCAATTAATCTGTCAGTAATGTTCCAGATTGACTGATTATGCTTTAATTAAATGCTGGAAAAAAACGTGAGCATGTAGAAAAGTTACATGCTCTTGGTGACATCATCAGACAAAAAAATTCAGGACCACCCCCCAAAAAAAACAAACAATAAAAATTACTGTGATAGAATTTTCTGCTGTTTTTGAACTTGTAGGGTCGAGACCTACTTTATACATTTTTTAAACAGGATTTCTGGTAGTATTATGAGTAAATCTGTTTTCTTTTTCACCGAACTACTGCACAGTTCATTCTGATTTAAACACAGATGTCTTTTTCTGCCCCTCAGTGTGAAACACCCCTCAGCACTCTGCCTTAGATCATAAGGCTCAGCGGGGTCGATATTATGATCACATGAGCAGTCTGAGCAAACCCTCCCTTGTTTACACACACACACATGCAGACACACATACTCTCACATACACACACAGGCAAAAGATCACTCGTCTGATGCGGCTCTGGAAGCCCCTCTGTACTGACCCTCAGGGAGTTACTGTGATCACAGCCTGTGTTGAAGGGAAACTGGTGGTCATGTACTTCTTGTTGTGTATATGTGTGTGTGTCTTTAGGTGTGTCCCAGCAATCGATACCCAAAGGCAGGTTTCGGGAATGAAGGGTAGGAGGGGCTGATTTTGGGTTAAAGTATAAGTATAAACCCAGGGGCGACAAACACAGCCCCTCCCTCTTGTTTCCCAGAGATCAGAGCTGGCAGGAATAAAGAAGTAAGTTGGAAATGTTTGGTACCTTCCCCCACCTCCAAACACTCGCTATTCCTGCTTTTGCCACTGCTTCAGGGTGGAGCTTATTTGCTTTTAAATGCCTGTATGAGTGACAAACTTGCATACGAGGCCAAACTGTATTTTAAAGGAACAGAAGAGGAGGTGATAGTGAAGGACTTCTGCAGCTCATAGGGCACAGCCAGCAAACACATTAAAGTGTATTTCTCTGCTAAGCATCCAAACAGACCAGTAGCATGCAGTTACTGTCTGGAAGGCATTGCTTTGGGAAACAGAAGAGAGACGAGGAAACTTAATCAGAAGGCTAGTGTTTCACTCCAGTCAATCTTTCATGCTGTCCCTGCTGCAGCATCCATGCCCACCTCCGCCAGGGCTGGACGCTGCCGCCATCTGTCTGGAGCTCAGTGTGCTGGACTTCTTGGCATCTTTATGCTTGGTACTGTGAATTACCAGATTCAAGCCGAAGCGATATACTGTGTGAGGCTTCCAAATTAAACACATATGTCTGCTTTTTAAATCATTTGCAGTTTCCACTGGTGTACTCGTACACTTACAACAGAAGCCTTGATCCATGTTTTGCAAACTAAATGTGTGTTATCTGTATCGCATGCAATCACTCTGACAGGGCCCTGCCCAGCTTCGCAGCAGATCTGAGAAGACACGCTGCTAATCTAGCAGATGTTCTCCGCTGCAGACGTTCTTGGTTCCCCTTTTGTAGTTGCAGTTTGTGTTCGATTTATGGACGTTTATCAAGCTGTACATTTCAGCTATCAAGGACTGTGCCTATAGAAGGGTAAATAATCAGCATCCAGTCACTAGCCACTTATCAGATGACAAAAAAAATGGCTGTTATCAAATCAACAGGCATAAAGATGAAAGTAAATATAATTTATTTATTTCTCTGCTTTATGCTTGTGTTTATGTGCAGTTTGCTACAATGTACCAGACTATGTCAGTGGTTGCATGTACTTTCTATATTCCTGTCAGAGCTTCATTGATCTGGATGACCCAGTTGGCAAAGTGCTAACAGCAGACTGGGATACAAGAGAGCCAGCCATTAGTCAGACGCAGCCTCCACATTATCCCCCAGCACATGACAACAGCTGCCTTGTCCCAGCACAGGGGCAGGGTTGTAACTGCATTTACTACGTCATAAAGAGGAGAAGACGAGGACAGTGAAGGGAGGGATTTTACTGGGATGTTAGTGAATGCATAATAGTCTACAGAGCAAATAGACTGCCTGTGATTCGCTATGGGTGGGGCCTTCTTTTGCCAGACTTGAATATTTCAGGTGGGGCGTTCTGGTGAGGTTTAATGGCTTAATGCTAGTGTGTGCAAGGTTTGACTCCAACCAGACACATGTGTTTTTTGGGGTTTTTTTCCATGTCATCCTGTCTGAATATGTCCTTGTGAAAAGAAAACTATATGCTATAACATATTAATAACTACTTAAAATGTGCACTCATTTATTTTGGAGGGGGATGGGTGGGTGGGGGTTCTGGGGATGTTATTGGGGTGTTATTAGCGCAGAACTACCCATTAACACCCAGCAGACAGAAATAGTTATCTTTGTAAGATTGTGGTCAACAGCTACCTTCTTCTGTTTGTTGCTGGTGTTGGGCAGACATCTGTACACAAGTGTTTTTGCTGAAAACAGCTGCCTGATGCAGCTGGAAGCAATGGTGATGTGAGTGATGTGACTGAAATAATAAAGTCTGATGCCTAAAACCAAAATAGTAAGCCTTAGGGCACTACAATTCTAGCAGACATGGGGAGATCTATAAAGCTGGGCGCTCAGGACTCCTTTCACATTAAAGCTTTCTTTCACATATTCAAAACCCAGCATTGTTCACTTTAGTATTCTAAAAGATTTTTGAATGTTAGAACTCGGCTGAAATTACATTAACACATTTTTGGTTATCCCAAGTGCATACTAATGGTATAGCTCATTGGAATGTAGCATAATGAGCATTATTATCAGTTACAGCTGACATTTTGGCTCCATTGTGGCCCCTGTCAGGTGACACAACGATGGGAGTCTTTCTATCACTCAGCTCTCCTCAGACAGTTATGACTGGCTGTTATATATGGCAGTTCAGTGTGCAGCAGACTGAGGAAGCGTATGAACCAAACACTGGCGTACTCCACCCCTACAGCATGGTGACTGCCAGTCCCAATAACAACCAATTAGAGTCAGGATTCATGAACAAATGGAGCATTCCCAGAAGGCCCTACTTCCCCCGCTTTCGTCTCTTCAGCTGAGCTCATTGTTGACCATGAAAGGAGGTAATTTAAGCCAATTGAATGACTGTGCAATGAGTCACCCTGCATGTGGTGAGTGCAAACATTGTGAGATGCAAGAAAAGGGCTAAGCAAACTTTACTTATCAATCCTTTTCAGCTCAGGTTACAAAAATACAGGTTTCCTTAGGTGGCTGATTGTTCAGCAGTGTACTGGGGTAGCTACATAACAACGGTCACAGGATGGATGGTGCCAGAGGGGCAGCGGTATTAATTAAAACCTCACAAAGGTATAGAACGCTGCAGAGGTAAAAACTGAAAGAGAAATAAATCAAGAATCGCTCTACACTCATTACACCTGCAAAGTTCAACACCAGTACAAAGAAATCTTTACCTCACATGAAAGGTTTAATTTTCCCCGGTCGCCTGTGCAGTGATACACCTATGTCTGACATGGCACATAGATGAATGAGAATGCACTGGCTTACTTACCACTATGTTATTATATAGCTGCGAGCATGCTGTTTTTGCAGGAGCCTATTGGTTCCTGTTAGGGAAATGACTCAGTTATATGAGGCCCAAGTTCATTCCTGGAGCTCTGTGATAGCCCACATGGGCATCAGAGGATCCTGATCATCATTTCTGGACAGCAGTTCCCCTTTGTTTTTCTCAGTTGTGGTTAACCCACCCACATCTATGTAACAATGCCACTTTGGACGCCAAGGAAAATTCCTTAAGCACAGCAGTGTTGCAAACACAGCACAGATCAGAGCGAATAATGAAAGAACAGCTGGATGTATATTCTACATTTTGAGACAACAAAGCACTAAAAGTACAGGCAGTGTGGATGAATTCAGCAAAGTAAGAGAACAGTAATTAAGGTCTTGCATCAAAGGCAGACAAAAAAAAAAAAAACACACTAACAGGGCGGTTTCATCACTGCCATTGCACTATGTCAGCAACATAATTGTTTTGTATACAGCATTTTCTGCGTATTCTATATTTTACTCAACACCTAGCGTTGCACAATACAAAATGCCTCACCGTGTTTCAAACTCCAACTCCACTTTATTGACCAGAATAAAGCAGCACTTTCACAGCACTCCAGGGGCCACACCAAGCGTGTAGTGATAAAATGGCTGGAATGGGCACAGAGGCAGGCATAGACACCGGCTAATGGCATGCAGCTGCAGAGCACCAGGCATCAGAAGCACAGACAGCAATGCATCCGAGCCAGCACTCGCTGTGTCTGTGTTACACTAGTAGGCAATTGGCTCTGCTGTGCCAGGGCCAAATGAAGACTGAAAGAAAAATGTCACCTCGCGCACAGGCTTTCAAAAAGCGAATGGAATGTAATCTCATCTCCTGCGAACGTTGTACTTTTCCACTCAGGCTTCAAGCTCTGGAAGAAGGACCCATGCCTTCCTGTGACAACGGCTGTCCGTGCCAGCTAACACACTATTCAGTATAACATTAGGCTTTTTTATGGAAGATTGGACATTAGCTTTAGCAGGATAATATGGTCTGGAGATTAGGGATGAAAGCCTAGTGCTGTCCCCGGAGACGACAACTCAGACATGTCCACAGAGACCAGATTCCATTTCTCTTTTGGTCACATTTTCCTTCCAGTAAAGACATGAGACACAGGCTATTCTTGCTCCTAACGTGTGCTTCATCACAGCGTAGAATACTGGACGTTTCTGTTTACGCCATTCGACACGAAGAATGACAGACAAAAATAGAAATGACTTATTTTAAAGCCGGGTAGAAGAAGAAAAACACCCACAAACTGACCTGTGAATTTTGCACTCACAGGAACAGCATCACTGAGCACTGGGTTTCTGCTGCTTCCTGTCTGTTAAACCACACTCAGAAGAAAATTTCTTCCTCTGTGTAAGAGCGGAAAGTTCTCAACTCCCCCTCCTTCCTCCTGAAACAACACACTATCACGCTCGTAGACTTGAGTGTTGTCATACAGGTACCATTTCTTTATAACTACTGCCAGAGTGACGTAAAACATGAAGGTGATTACACTGCAGTTGGACTTTAGATAAAGACTAAGTCTGACAGTGTAACATATAATTGGATTTTAGAAGTTAAACTAGTCAGAAGTAAGAAATCTGTAAATATTGTATATTCAAAATATTAAGAAGCTAATGAGTCATTTCAAAAATTTATTCTGCAGATGAGACGCTTCTCAGCTTTCTTTTGCTTTCTGACATTTTCAAACCTGCTACTGCAGTCAGGGCTGTTTAGTGATTCGATTCAAAAGGATCACACCAGAGTTCTCAAAGCCACACCTGCCATTTGCAGACATCTCTTCCCCACAATGCTGACACAAGTCATGCACAAGCAGATAGCATTACTAACCCACCCACCCCTCAAAACAGACACACATCCCTTATTTGGCCCCGTGAGTTGGTTTTGCACAAATTCTAAGAAGAAACTACAAAGTTCCTGTCACACAGTGTTCTCTTATTGGTCATACAGTATTTCAGTGTGCGCAACGACAGCACAGCAAAATGTTTTTAGAAGACACAGAGAAGAACTTGCCTGAAGCCCAAGTCATTCATTACAAGTGTGAAAATATTCGGTTTTGTTCTTAACTGAACATGAACAAATATTAAGCTTAGAAATACACGCTAAACAAATCTAACCACAATAAAGTATCAATAAAATCCATCTTGACTCCAGTACTGTTGTCTTGCCTGATACGCAACAAATCCAAAGAGAGGCCTTTTGTAAAGTAACAGATGTGGGCTTTTAGTAAAAATTACCACCAGCAGCCTACTTCTATAATGTGGCAACCAGCCACATGTCACAGATAGGAAGAACCACTAAAGTTGTGAAAACAGGACAGGAAATTGCAGCAAAGTTTTAGAAAAGAAACTGCACCAAACATAACAGTTTGATTCGCTGCTGTGACCGCCACACTTCTGCCACAGTTTTATTTAAAAATGTGATCTTTGCCATCCATGCAAGTGTAAGCCTGTGTGCAGCGCCATATCTTTAAAATATTGTTAACATATATATTTACAGCACTGCCGTGAATGTTTTTCGAGACGTTCACAGCAGCGCTGCGTGTAGTCGGATCTGTAGGCAGTAATGCTTTACATTTATACACCTAAAATGAATACTCGAAGCAGTAAAGCATGTAAAGCTTGTGATTTCAGTTTTCTATGTTGCTCTTTGCCAGTAAGAAAGAACAAGAAGCAACTGAAGTTTTGATAAGAGCAATAAGATATATCCAAGCTTTTTACAAACCAGAGCTGGCTCCGAAACTGTACTGGCCTGTTTTCAGGGAACTATATAAACCGTGTTGTTGCTTTTTCTAAATGCTCTCACATCTGAGCTCAATGACATAATTTCAAAATAACCCAAAAAGATCTCTGAGTAAAAAGAACTCAGAGAGCACGGATGAATAAAAAGCATGCATGTCTGTGCATGTGTGTCAGGAGTTTCATCGCCCTGCTGATTCTTTTCTTGGAGACATAGCTGAAATGTTTCATCTGAACTTCTAGGCTCTGCTGTTGTTTTGGCTGCTGAGTGGGAGCCATTTGATGCATGACTAGACTGGAAAAGTCAAAGTTCTCTCTTTTTGTAGACAATAAGCAAGCTTCCCACAAGCGCTAGATATATACAGGAGGCTAGTACATACAGAGTCACGTCTTTGTATGAACCAAAAGTTGGAAAATTGCTTTAAACCTGTCCTTCATCACTATAATCAAACTAAAATTCAAACTTTAAAGTAATTATAAAATTTGCACTACTGTACCACTCACAAGCACTTACATTCATACCAACACAAAGATGTCATTTCACAGGAATACTGACAGCAGCAAGGGAGGATACTGTACCCAAGGGAAAAATACCAGCAGCATACTATCAACTGAGTTTAAATAAAAACAAGTTGAAAGTTGACATCCTAAATTCCTTCTTACACTATAAACATCGATGCCAACTTTATCTCTGATAGCTGCCACTCTTTTACGCAACTTTCCACAATTCCTAATAAACTCGAGGGAAGAAATCCACAAAGCCTATACTGTATGAACTTTGCCAAGATACTTCCTAGATTGTCTCTTAGCGTAAGTACATGTTACGGATGGAGCCCAGACATTTCAGGGCTGACTGTGGAATATAAAGGGGGACCTGGCTGTTGCAAAGGAGGCTGCATACCAAACAGGTCTGGACACAAGCAGGCTGATGTGTCCACCTACAGTCAGGCATGCAGTAATACCTAACAGGCAACACACCTACAGAAGGCACATAGTCAGACAGAGACAAAGTAATCTTTGTCTCGTCATACAGTTTGACTCTACCACTAGTTCAAGAGACAACATGGAAGCTGAGAAGATTGATGTGACTCACAGATCTGTATGATAAATATTTACCTAATGCTACAAGGGGGGAAAAGCTAGCTCTGTTCAAAGGTAACAAAACCTGCCTACTATCTGATAAGTTAACCTACTTTGTGAAAGTACAGACTTTACAAATCTTTGTACAAATTATGCAAACAAACTATAACATTCGAATTACATTAGATTTAGCACACAAACATAAAAGTGCCTTAAATCTCCTCATCATTATTGTGCTGGAAGACAAATAAATTTATTTCTCAGAAGTATTCCTTTTAATGCTCACTGTCTTTAGAAATAAGTACCATATAATACGAGTACAGCATGTCATACTACATCCTATTACATTTATTATGTTTTCATCAAAAGGATAAAACCCTCTCAGAGATGCAGATTTACAGCCCCGGCTGTTTTTGAGACTTCCAGGGATCATGCTTCAGTTTAACAGCTAATAACAACAAAATCAGCTCTTCTCATCTGATCCCCCATAAAGCCTCCCTGATAGGACCACTCACACTGAGTCAGCTTAGCCCCTTCAAGACAGCTTATCTGATTTCGCACAATTGGATACTGGGTCAGTGTGGTATTGGATACCACTGGCCAATGTTTCTATCTAATCTTGCAGCCAGTAAACGTGTGCCCATTCCTGGATCGAAGGACAAAAGTGCAAAGTCATTGCTTTTCAAGATGCCAGGTGCATAGTTCAAATACAGACAAGGGAAAAAGTGTTAAGCTGTGTGAGTGACCTAACAGGCCTAAGCTACAACAACTCATGGACTCATGACAAATGTTTGGATTGCATGCTTTAGGTATTAGAGCATTACTTGGACTTCAAACGCTTGAGCTCGTCATCTTAACAAGTTTTCTAGAATCGTGTCCGCCCTGTGCTTTCACTACTCATAACATTCAAATTAACATTCCCTGCTAATACCACCCTCTTCCATCCACTTCGTATATTCCAGCTGCCGCAGATGTGAATCTATGGCGCAGCTCATACATTTGGAGAGATGTTTGACATATTTGCAAGGGACAGAAGGACTGTCTGCTCAGGCTGGTCAATATTTGAGAAGGCTTTATGAAATACACTTGTTTATGACAGTCACCTGATGAGGAAGGTGCAGCATAGGTGCATGAAATGAGGACAATAAATCACCTGGTTAAAGAGACAGCTGTGCTCAGTACTGCTGTATAACAAAATATTTACACGGTGTGATTGCTTTACCATATTTGGGATCAGTAATAACTACACGTGCAGAGAAAAATGACGAGTTTCTAGGAAGATACACACACTACAGGCTCATACAAATGCTAATCTTTGCTTCATGCTACTTTGAATAAAAAAGCCTGACAATCAGTCTCCAGAGGGGCTGGGGCTATGTTGTTCTGATGAGAATCACAATGCAAAAACGCAAAGGTAAACAAGGAGTGGCTGTTGCCTAGGAACACGCAGAGGGAGAGGGCTTGTAAAGTAGGCTCTGTGGAACAAGAACAGAGCAGGTGGGCCTCATTCAGCTCAGCAAAGGCACACTGTGTGTTTGTGAGGATACATGTTGAAGACCAAGCATAACAAGCACAAACACACAACTGAATGGATTGCCAAGCTGGCTGAAATCAAAAAAACCGAATTGTAAAAATTACTCCTCTGATTTTTCTTTTCTTTTCCCCAACAAAGAACTCTTCCAGCTAAGAAACATTTTGAAATTGTCCAATCTGTAATAGCAGCAAGCCTCAAAGTGCCTCAGTTCTTTATATACTGCACTTCTACAGTCGTGCATTTTAAAACAATGACGTCAAACTCCAGGCAGTGGAGCGTTTCCACACCTGAGTCACATGACAGACTTTTTTCAAAGTGCTTTCTGACTCGGTGACATAAAACCATTAACAACTAAAAAAAATTGGACCTACAAGCAGAAGCCATAATCACTTTGGCATCAACAGAATCAAACCCATCCATAATCTTTATTCACTGAAAAAAACCACTACATTACTATCATCCTAGTATAGCCTACAAACTTCAACAGCTGATTAGATTAACTTAGAGCAGCGACTAAAAACATAGTAAATCACTATACTTAGCTCTAAATCTTACCTACTAACCCATGCTATCTTGGATGTTTCATCCCTGGCAGATTAAACAAACATAATATTGCATGTTAATCACTGGCCTATTGACTGATTCTAGCTAAGCTCAAATGCTGCTATTAATTATGTCATCAGTATTCACATCTAACATCCTGCAAATAAGGAGATCTTCTGAATTGTCAAGTTATGTAATGAGAATGCAGTGGGGGGTTTTTTACTTGTGGGTGAGGTGCAATTGAATACGCAAGAAAAAAAAGAAAGAAAGAAAAGAACCAAAGCGGTACTGTCACATAAAATCAATCATCTCTGGATGTAGACCCAAATGTGTGGATGCAAGAACTTAAGAGTCATCGACCATGTCACCACAAATTTTTAGAAATTTGCATGCAGCAGTCATTCCTTGAAGCCCTCAGGCATTCGTTTTAGCTAAATTAAATGACTGAGAGTCTGTTACAGTCCTTTTATATTTGGACACTAGCACTCAGACAAGGGGATCCACTCAGCAGATCATCTGAGAACTGCAGTAATTATGGGCATGGCCAGTTTTCCATATGAGAGAGCTTGCTGCTGAAAGTTTCAAACTCAGACACCACTGCAGCTGGGTGTCTGGGACCAAAAGCCTCCTAAAAACATGTGGCAAATCAATTTTCCTGGGTTAGAATGACTCTTTGTACCAAACGATATTGCATTAAAGCAAACACGATGTCTAAATTAGCACAGCAGAGCTGGGAAACTATAGCAGCTAAAACTTTTTTCAGACTGTGTGAGTTTTATGTTCATATGCATCTCACACAGGGTGAGTCTACGTTTTTGCACTTTGTTACCTCATGCAGGGTGGAACCCACATAACTGGAAACAAAAACACTGCACTGTGAACTTGCTTTCAGGCCTTTATATAGCATTAGCAATTTATAGCTACTGCATCAAACTGCATCAGAAGACATGGAGTTTTCTGTTTGTAAAGTATACAGTCCCAAATGACTGTGTTTCAAATAAATGCAGAGCACAACAGAAGGTTGTAATGGAAATTTTTTTCTGATGTCTGTATGCTGTTTTTATCTGGAGGAAAAATAAATCTGCACCTCAAACTCCGCCCACACAACTTCAGTGAACAACGTCTATGAAAGATTAACTTTTATCAAGATAAATGAGTTATCATCATTTCCATGTAGACGCTTTATATAAAATGTATATCAACCAACACTAACTTAATAGTAGGTCTCTTTAACTGCATGATAGTAAAAGGGAAGTAATTTCTAAACAGCATTAACCAAGTCACACGGCTTCCAGTTCATTATTTTATAGATGTTATATTTATTTTTCACTGTTTCTGCGAGTCTGTTGGTTTTATTAGTACTAGGGATGTGGCCAAAAGGTCCTATCACAATCCTTTTTGGGTAGAATCGATCTCTAAATGACAATTCTCCCCACAGATAGTTGATCTGAAGCAATTAGATGATTAGTTGTGCTTCTGATTGCCTGGAAACAGAGCCAAACTCTCAAATCTCTGCATCCTTTTCCTGTTGTAATTTAAATCTTAGCATTAGTCTTCGTCTTCTTTTTTATTTTTATCTTGTGTTACAACTAGTCACGCCCAGTTCATGTGAAGTAGGAAAGTTTGGACAGGGAAGTTATTAATTTGATTTTTTTTTTTTTTAATGGAGCATTTGTTTTATTTATTTCACTTACTGTTAACCAGCTAGTTCCTTGTCCTGTTACATGTCCATGCCTGCGTGGTGGCGGTTAGTCCCTATCGTGGCAGTTGCTGATGTCAGTACTTGTCCAGTGAGTCTCAAGTCCTGTGGGTTAACCCTCCCCTGGTGAATCCAAGTGGAACTGGTTCATGTACTGATACGCTAAGTTCACCAAGGCCTCAAAGCAAAAGGACTATCATCTCCGCCAGCTGCAGTTGAAGACAGAGGAAGTAGAGTCCAACCACAGAGCAAGAGACTCACAGGAGATAGCTGAACTGCATTGATAGCAACTGAACTTTCACATTAAGATACGTAAATATAGCACCTTTTAAATATGTGACGCCATTATTCCTTTGAAAATCTATCAAGGATGCAAACTAATCCATTGCTAAATGCCACCTGAATTTTATGCCACTGAGAAGAAAGCAGCAGGATCAACCTTTTATTCTAGAAACATACAGGAGGACTTTGCATTACATTTCTTTGTGTCCGAAATGGTGTACGGAGTACTCAGATCTTTAACTTGACCAAAGGTTAATCTTACTTTCCTTAACACGCAACTGTACAGCGCATAGATATTCATACATCATCATGAGGCAGCGCACTAGAACCATTAATGTTCTCTATTCTTTTAATCTGAACAATAACTACTAAGTAAAGCTTTTGAAGTAATGTAGCAGATGAAAACATGCAATACTTCCATCTGAACTGCAGCAGAATCCCCAAGTTTCAGTACCTCAAAACTATGACTATGTATGGTACTTGAGTTAACAGAAGTTACATTTACTTTTTCACAACTGACCGTGACGCCATATGTCATGCCAAGACTCGTGTTATGTTAAATACTCCCAGATAAGTATGCTGCATTACATAAGCAGGAGTGTTGTGAAAAGGTGTGACCTGATATTCCCTCTACTAGATCATTTCTCTTGTGCGCCCTCTTTCTTTGTGAGAAAACATGACCTACTTCACTTATTTCAGCCTGGCTTATTATACCAGTACTTTTGTAACCACGAAGTTAATGAGTACACACTGGAGGGGTTAAATCTATAGGATTTACAGTATTTATGTGAGAAATTAGCCTCAAAACATGTAGTAAGTAAAACGTCTAGAAAGTCTTTTTACTTCACTACACAGTAAATCAACTCCAAATAAAAATGACTTAAAGGACTAACACAGACAAACAATATGATCATCAGTATCTTAGAGAAAGCATCACTGAAAGAAATCACAGACGAGTTCCCAGTCAAGAGAAATGCACTGAAGAAAAGAGACAAAAGAAAGAATCTCTGCCCCTCGAATATAAATCAAGATCGGGGACTGAAATGAAATACACCAGGCTAGAAGAACTTCAAACAGTTTGGTTTTTGGGCTCTGTGCTGAGATGTGATGATAACAGCTCTGGTCCGGTATGTACTCCAGAACAACGGCCAGTCTTAGCACGCTCCGAGCATGAGACGGTTGCAACACAGGGAGACAGTTGCTCAATCGATTTAACTTTATTTATCAAGGGAGGGTTCTTGAGCACCGGCAGCATATTAACAGAGATACACAACCAGCTTACAAACTGAATACTGAATGTGCCTTGCTCAGTGGCACAGTAGCTATTAAGCAGAAGAGAAAGTTATACATTAACTTTCCCCACCCAGGTTTTCCCAACGGGTCACAGGAGTTCAAACTTCCCATCACAAGTGTACTTCTCTAACCTTTAGGTCTCCATCCATCCCATAAAAAGAGAGCAATGGAAAATAAAACAGCAAAGAAGAAATGGGGGAACTGACGTGGAGATGTGATGCAAATTCATCGTTTAGCAATACAAAAAGGGCTCTGATTGTGCTTTCTCATATGAGACATTTTCCAGTTGGGCTTACTGAAATACAATGGCTGCGGGTGCACAAGCCTTGTTTATTCACTAGTTTCACTATGAGTTCACTGGTTTTCCGCAGCGGCTTCAATAAATAAGGCGGCTGAAGGGTAGTGGTAGAAGTCATGGTCACCAGGCAAAAAGGAACACATGAACACGTTGATACTTTAAGCAAAGTTGTTTGTATAAAGAAATAATTCTTGCCAAAGCCATCATAATATTACTAAGAAAATATTTCATTACTTGAATCATGGAAATTATGGCACCATTTTTGTTTTGAATACGCAGTCATAACATCGACAATTAGGACTATTTAACAACCATTTCTCTACTGCCATCTGACCACACAAAGGTGATGTTACTCTCATTTATTCTATTCAAATCATAACCAACAGTTTGTACCTGACCATTCACAGTTGGCTCTGTGTTTTCTTTTCTTCTCGTGATAGCATGCACCTGCAACATGGAGCAACACAAATCCTCGATTTTTACATATCTCGGCCTGCCCGAGTTGTAGTAATAAACTAAACCCCGCCTGCTCCTGCTCTCGTCACGTCCTTATCTTGCACCACCTCCGTCATCTTGCCCAAGCCTAATGATCTAATTACAGGCTAAGACCTGTTGACACTGTATTGAAGGAAGAAAGACTGCAGTCAAGCCGCTCTCCTGTTCTTTCAATGAGAGGCATAAAACCTCACTAAACAGCAGCTTCACTATGAGTTCAGCCTCTGAGGCAAGAGGCCCTCATTTACAATCCAAATCAAGGTGGGCCATAGGTTATGATGAGAAAGTAAGGCAAGTTAGGTCAAATGCAAACTTCTACCGGCTCAACAACAGAGCCATTCACACACTGAATCATGTGTTGATGGTACAACACATAAAAAAAAAAAAGTCCTCTGTTTTTCAGGGCCAGCCCACCTGACCCTCACCCAATAATACTCAATATTCAGTCTAAAGTATAGAGATATTTATTTATTTGGTGTCTGTAAGATGACCTCTTCTACACTGCCTTTAATGGGCCTCAGCTGTTATGCAAAACATTACATCAACAAGATAATTTCTGAATGCCAAACCAATGAAATAATCACACGCTTGGATATTTTGTGTATAATTACATTTTTTAAAAGCCAGACTAAAAATTAGACGAATATGTTTTGTGCTTGTTCGGGGTTTCACTGAGATAACTGCACAGTTCTGTGCATCTTCAATGAAGCAACATTTAAAAGCAGATTCAGAAAAAAGTGCATGTGAAGTCAGAATGTTACTCAGACTCGGAGGCATGTTTATTCAAACATGTATTGCATGCACACTGTGGTGCACAAAGTGCAGAGTAGATTTCTGAGGAAACAGGAAGTGTGCTTTTATCTCTGCTGCTCTGTGCAACTTTTAGAAACAGATACTCAACAACTTTAAGCACAATAGCCTGGTTGACAGACTTTACACAAGGTTAACTTTTACATGCACAGAAAAGGAAGCAAGGCACTTCAGGGTCAGACTTTGCTGTGAGCTGAAACGTCAAACATCTGGGCATCTACATTACAAGATAAGCAGCATTCTGTTCTAGTGATCAGAAGATTTTGAAGAAGCTCTGCATGACTGACTCGATGTGGCTGTGGCTAAGAGCTCCAACAGCGAAACCACAGCCGTTCCTTTACTTTTTTTCTTCTCTACTCTAATTGTGAATGTAGCAACTCACAGTTTTTAATAATAGCATGACATTTGTGCAGCAATTATGGATCAAAATCATCACAGAGTGTAATTACTTTTTAGTAGACCATTACTACACAGTGAAAAATACATGTGGGCTTGGTCAGGCGACTTGCAAAATACTGTTCCCGCCCTTATTTCAAGACGCCATATAAGGCAACAATTCAGAAAAGAAATGCAACAAACACACATATAAGTTAAAGATCATCCTTATTATATCTACACATGGCAGGTTTTAAAGTTAAAAGTGATTACCTTATCTGACAAGTTTTCAGGCACTAAAAAGTTTCAACTAGGTTTGAGGAAAATGGTGAGATATGGGCAAGAAGGTGATTAGAATAAATACAAATGCAGGTTTGTTGTTTTTTGAAGTGACATTTGATTTATTAGTATGCCTCCAAAGATGTAATACAAGAGAAAACATGCTCCTAAATGTAAGATGAACTGGGATGACTTGTTAAAGCTCTCTATTGAAAACCTTAAAACATGTCAGCGCAACGATAACGAGAGCCATGCACAGCAGAGCAACCAACTACCTGACTGCTTGTCCGCTTACTCACATACGTCCTAAATATATATTATTTATGTTTGTTCATGTAAAATGTATACCTTTCCTTTAACACACTCAAAAAAAGCTTAAAACAGGTAACATGTGGAGAGGAGAAGTATCTGTCACTGACCTCAAAGACACAGGATTCGGGTGACAAGGTCCATAATAACAACCAACCAAGTGTTGATCTCAGCAACCAAGAGAAGAATCGGCAGCAAATGGTGAAATAATCCAAGACGTGTTCAAAGGAGGACAATGGTGCCTAAAGACGTGGACAGGCCCACACCTTTCTACAGTGACAAAACAAAGCTGGAGATGAGGGGGGGGAAAGACAATGCAAAGGCTGCTGGTTGAAACAGAAAAAGGAGAAGTGTAGTGAAGCAACTTGTCCTCTCCCTATGAGTCACGCAGCACTGTCGCCATTGGTAGTGAAGCCCTGAGGCAGAGTGCCTTCACCTGGCCAATCAGCGACGAGTATCGGCCCTAAATACAAATCCTTTCAGGTGAGTTCTCCTGGTGGCGGGGATTGGACGGAGCTGAAGGGGGGGGAGGGGAAACCAGAGAGGACCAACAGTAGGGCCACACCTTAAACACCATGAAAGACGATAGACGGGTTTCACCTGCAGAGGCGGTGGAGTACTGGATGTGTAAGTAAACAGTTGGACAGGTATGCACTTCGTTTAGACTTTGACCATGCAGTGTGGGCGATTAAAATCTGTGTGGCACCTTAGAAGTTAAATTCACCTGTCTTTGTGGCCCATTAAAACACTTGAAATGAATTGTAAGCCTATTAGGCATGCCACACAGTTAAGCAGCTGACATATGGAGTTGTTCTCCCTGCACTAAAATGCATCATAAAATAACTTCTAGCAGTGGGAGGTACAAAGAAATCAAAATGTAAAGTCGACTGCGTTTAGTATGAGCAAGTATGACAACATTTTTAGTGACACACATCTTGTTAAGTTCAGCAAATGAGAATAGATAGGAATCTTTATCAGAAATGACACTTTAGCAAACAGGAAGTGGTGGTCTGTGGTAAATGCTAAGCACTCTGTCTTCACACCCTGTGCACCAATTTGTACATGTATTCCACTGAAAACCTCCACGTAGTATTTTTAACAGAAGCAAACGTCAAATGTTAGTCACTGGATAAAATTAGTTTTCAATTTGGATTATTGTGAAAGAACTTAACATGATCTATCATAGGACTTAGTATTCAAAAAATTGGCCCATTAAATCTACTGCAGCCAAGTCTGTTTGTCATGAACCTCTAAATCGCCCTCTCGATCTCCACTGAGTGCCCTCATCTTCGCATTAATTCTTCCTGGCCTCCGTTCGGCACAATACAGCTCAGAGTAAAAGCAACTGTTTGCTTGGGAGCGAATTGATAGCCTTGTTGTGAGGGAAAGTTATACCAAGCAAGCTCCATTTATCACTCGCCTTTGGAAATACTGTCCACAACCTCGAAGCCTTAGAGGAAGCTGTTCACTTCTTGTGATATAAACTCTTAAGGCTAATGGACTGCAGCACTGCCCAAATCCAGGACAACCATGTAAACATAGAAAAAGAGGCAGATGTATGCAGACAGGCAAACTTTCAGACATGACAATAGCTCTACAAAACACCAACAAAAGCAGAAACAGTGCGTGAGGCCTAAAGGAGAGCTACGTGCATTTTGATCTTCCTCTAAATGTTAAACAACAAGCTATAATTCTAGATATTATAATTTGGAAACTGACTAAGCTTTTCAACTAAGTTTTTATTTTTACCTAAATTTTCCAAAGAACAAATTCAGCATAGAAAGCTGATAAGTAGTAAATTCAAAAAAACTCCAAACGGAGAAAATGGTTAGATAACAAACCACACATTCCAGCCTTCAGTTAATACTTGGGAGAACATTTATTCCCTCAACCTCTTGCCAGTATAGTCAGAGCCAGACAGACCATTGCCCATGGAGGAATTATAAGAGCAATGCTCAAGGAACTGGACTTATCTGTCCTGGGCAGCAGGCATATATAACTTGAAACTGGTGTCTGAACATTTTAAAAGGTTCCCAGCAAGAAATGGTAAATGGCCTGTATTTGTATAGCGCTTTACTAGTCCATAAGGACCCCAAAGCGCTTTACACACCCAGCCATCCACCCATTCACGCACACATTCACACACTGGTGATGGCAAGAATTGACTAGTTTATCAAATCAATTTATCATGTATGATGGATCAAAGGGCATTAGAAAAAGAAATCCACTAAAATGTACTGAATATACAATGAATAGCACAGATAACAAAAACATTCAAACGATAAATGATTGCATCACTTTAAAGTTTAGCGTTTGCTTCTGAAATGTAGAACTTGGATGATTAACATATTTCCAACAGAACGTTATCTGACTGGTTTCGAAACTGGCTAATGGTTTAAGTCACTTTCTGAACATGCGGCAAAATGTTCTTTTCAATATAAAACGACTATAAAGGAAATCTTTTGATATGAAGTCATTATTACTTGGTTACCTGAAGTAAAATACCAAATAATTAATACTGAAAATTACTGAAAATTTCTAATCAAGTTGAAGTGGAAACAGATTTTTATATAGCGTTTCCAAACGTTATTACAGACTGTAATCTTGCTGCAAAGGAGCCCTGTCCACACATGAAGTGCCTACCAGTGAAGTGGCAACCAGGCTCTATGGAAAGTTGATGATAATCAGCAACTTGAATCAATAAGGGGCAATGTGAAGTAGGTGGTTACCAACTTTTTCTTTTCTTTCCAACTGAGAGTAATAAATACTGTAGAGGCTTATCTCAACAAAGAATGTCTGCTAGCAAACAACCATCAGCAAACTACCAGCAAAACAATCAGCAACACTTTAGAAATCAGAGAGAAAAATTAGGCATGTTGACCCAGAATAACTTATTTTTAAGCAACACTTTTGGAGCTAACAGCATGGTGGTTTGTTCAGTGGTTAGTGCTGTTGCTTCAAAGCAAGAGGGTTGTTGCATTAAAACACTGCTTCTGTGTTCTCCTGCATGTGCTCTTTATTCTCCCACAATTAACCCTTTAACCCCTAAACCATGAAATATTTGCCATAAAATTAATTTTTTTTGAAAATCGAGAGTTTATTGAACCACCTGACAAATTAGTTTAAAAAATGAATTCAATTTTTATTTCCATATATGACTTTTAATTTGTAACGTATTTGTAACATGTGGCTTTTTGTAACTGCTTAAAATTGTATTGTGCAATTTATTTATGTTTTTACGAGGGGAAAGAAATCACACTGAAGTCTCACATAAAAACTGTATGTATCAAATAGGATACACTGGGCGTTAAGGGTTTAAATTCTAACTCCTAGCATAATGCTGCCCGTCTTAACTGACAGCATGCTTGTAAAAGACATGTTTAATCTCAAGGATGTCACCTTGTTACTGGGTGAACACAGAGAGACAGACATCAAACACATTCAGCCTATAGAGTATCACCAATTAATCTAAGGGGTAGGTCTTTGGACTGTGATAAGGAGCCAGAGTATCCAGCGGAAACCCCTGAATGCAGAGAAAGAACATGCAAACTCTACAAATAGAGACCCTTATTGACCAAATACTTTAATCCAATAACCTTTTAATCTGCACATCCTTTAAATCCGTCAAGTATTAAAAAAATATATACATTTTAGTCATAAATTTCCAACCAAAATTAAAATGTTCAGTTCATGATGATACACAACAATACAAAGCATCAATCTTTACATCTGAGCATCTGAAACCAGCAAAAATTGTTCATCTTAAAAAGATTCCTATGATGCTTCACGTCTCAAACTAGTTGATGATTCATGCTCAGAAAATCGACTAAACACCACAGAACTAGAGTCACCTTTATGTGGAAAACATCTGGGTAGCTGTGAGGTGACATTTTTAGCCACTGCATCACCGCACTGCTCCGTGTTGTACTGTGCTTTAACAAAAGAAACAGACAGCAAAGGCAGACAAAAAAATTAATATTTTTGTCAGATTCTGCAGCTATTGCATTTTCTTTATGCAGTAAACCTTTTGCATCCTGTGGCAGACAGACTGCATAATGCAAGTAAGGTTAATATGGAACAAAATCTAGAAGGATGTGCTATTATTGCTGTATTGCTAATATATAATCAACTTCTAAGTGCAATAGATGTCATATACTCACTTTACATCTTTAATGTATGGCAAAACAGACACTAGATTACTGACTGGGCTGTGGACTGGATTGGCTATCTATCTATCTCTTAAAGTGTTTGGAGGAACATATTTGTGGCCTTAAATCTAGACTAAACTGAGAAGGATGGTGTGTGAATAATTTGCTACAGTGTTTACAGGATTTTCCTTGAGTACAGGAAGGAGAGAAAAAAAAAGGTCTCACTTATTCTCTCCAAAGAATTTGCCAAGCTTCCAATTATCTTTTGTAATACTGAATGCAAACTCACCCAAATTTGCACAACAAATCACATCCACACTCTGGGGAAAAGCAATAACAGCGAAGATGTTTAAATTGCTGTTGCTTGAAGACGTGTCAGTGGAATGAAATTAAATTCAACCCACAGTGTCAAAACACAAAAAGCCTGTCTCACACACAGCTCTGTGTTCTTGCTTTATTCCTACAATGGTTGTGTATTAACTAGAGCAGAGGGGGGAAAAGAATGCCTTGATGTGTGATCAGTGCAGAGCCACGTGACCATGCACACTATCTGGAAGGACACACCTTTCCTTTTGCAGCCCAAGAATAAAAAAAGGGTCAGTGATTACTGTCGTGTGCTCATTCTACTTAACAGAGGCCAACCACAATAGAAGCAGGCCTCAAAGCCCACATTTTCTGCGGTATGTCCCCATTAAAGGCAGAGCACAACACCAAAGTCTGTCACTGAATTGCTTTCAACCCCGAAGGAGAAAACTAGATGACTAATTGCATGATATTAATCTTATAGCTGGTCTAAACTCCAAAGCTAGCGTCACCGTTAGCTGCTTGAATCGAACTGTGACACAATCCTCAACATACTTAAAATGTAGCCCTGAAATAGGTCTAATTCTCGCATTTCTCACCTTTTTTCACACTTGCGAAAACACTTTATGCTCTGCAAATTTGCACCGCACAAACTTTCACCACAAATTGCTACAAGAAAATTCTGATCACTCAGCCGAGAGTCAAGATGGAGAACTGTGGGCCCTGACAAACATTTTGAAACGATCCTTGACAATGTGAGATACAGGAGCATTTGGAGGGCATGCAGAAATATTTGTGTAGCTTGGAGGCAGGTCTAACACTGGCGGCTCCTCTAACACCGAATCTGAGGCAGTCAGATGGTAGCTAACAGAACAGATGAGCACCCTGCAGGAAATGCAGAATGAGGTAAGCAAGAGGGCAGAAAGGCATTTTAATTAACTCCCACTGAGATGTTCAGTGAATTACTGGACAAGATAATACTTGAAAACATTTCTCAGGTGTGGATTATTGTCAAAGATTGAAGGCAGCCAGGGTGATATGCAAATACTGCAGTAATTTTGGATTCATAGCACACCACCTGGTTGAGGTCAGACTTTGTTGTTGCAGCAATCTAACCGGTTCAGTAAGCTGACGGCTCACAGCGCTATGAAAACGTTCTCGTTCTCGGACAGTGACCGACCTGAGCTGAGCCGGCATCTATGATGACTCACTATGCTGATGAAGCATGACTGCATAAAGACTTAACAAAGAGCTGTGCATATACAGCTATAAAGACAATGCAATGTGGAACTTCTCAGCCCATCATATGTGAATGATTCATCAGAAACTGTAAGCAGAGAATGATGGAAGATTGCAGGTCTCTATCGGAGAGTGTTCAATGTGGTACTCAGTTCACCCAACTACACTCACGCTAATGTGTAACATGAACCATATGCAGCTGAAAATGACTTGTGAAAGAGATACTGTGTAGCCTTCTGGGCCTGTCTTCTAAATGATAAATTCAAACACTTCTCTCTCCCTCTCGTGCCTGCTTTCTCACTGCGAATGGGCATAAGCCAGCCACATGAAACTCTGCGAATGTGGAAAAATGTGTTAAATAAAAAGCTAGTGTAACCCACATTTTGCTGACTATCATGGGAAATGTAATTATCATTTATTCAGAATTTTAAAAAGGGCTTTAAACAAAAAGATCTTTAAGAAGAGATATACTTTTGTTTTTTCTGAAAATATACTTCAGGCAATTAAACTATGTCACTGAAATGTAAGATCTCATCTTAGGCTTTCTTCTGACCTAATTCTCAGTGGTTGAATTTTACATCAGGATTGTTATTGGTTATTTATTGGCAGTGGGGGGAACAAACTACCTGTAAAATATTGGGAAGTTTTTGCTGATATTTTGGATTTCCACAGCTCTGGAAACAACCAGCCTCCTGGGAGTTGGCGCAGAATGAACAGAGACCGTGCTTAAGAAGATTAAACCTCATTTTGTTAAAGTTGAGTGTTGTAAACATTGCTCATGTTGTTGCATATAAAAGTTTAAAAACCGACATATCATCTAGCAGTACATTAGCTCTAACTTAGATTCGTTCTAGTGCCAACCAGGATCATCTCCTCTGGTTGTGAAAAGACTAATTGAAGATTATGTGAACATCTATGGGAAAACAACCTTGCTGCTCACTTCATCTGTCACCTCAGTAAATGCTTTGCTGCTAAGTTTATGACCTCAGTTACTAATTTCAAGGTTTTCTGAGTACAACATGTTGTTTGGTTTGTAAATCGTGTCCCCAGTTACAGTCAAACAGACAACAAAAGAGTGTATGCTTTAAAGTGATCATTCCTTGTCATTCACAAGTTGCTTCTGTAGGAATAAACATTGTGAGATCCACCCCTTTCCCCATCACCTGACTTCACTAACCAGTGGCAGACGTCACAGTGGCTACGTCCATCTTTAATATACAGTCAGGCTGCATGTGACGCCACCTCTTATCAAAATGGAAACATTAGATCACAGTGGGAACTGTGGAATGTATTGCGCAAGACATCAATCAGGCTGTTAGCGTTACACAATAGCTGTTGTACGGGGATAACCGGATGACATCATATGTGTATGGACAGGTGCAAACTGAAGCCTCAGAGTCTATTTTTTTCACATTTTTGGTACATTTTCGCATCTATTGGGCTCAGTTAGGCTAACCAGGAGGAGTGCATACAGTAACAGACTTGAAATGTCCATAAGACACTAACTACAGCTGTAAACTGAAGCAAAAAGCTTGTTTCCTGCTAACTTTAGCATACAGGGAGTGTTGTAAAATTGCTTCACATGCTCCCACAGCCCCAACGTATAAGAGATAGGCTGAGTTATCAACAGTTTTAGATTTATCTTCTGGGTATGCTAGCAAACAAGGCAGGGGTGGTATAAATATTTTACTTTATTGTACAATATAATGTACGTTTTTATAAACAGGGAGTGGATGGAGTAGTAGCATTAGGTTCACTGCTGCTCAAGCCACACACACAGACTGCAGCTTATTAAAAATTAAATACAGAGATCACTCACATCACACCTCGGTTACATGGGCTATTTCAGCTTCATGCAGTTAGATATTTGCAGAAAGGATTTATAACCACATAGGCTGATTCTCACACAAGCAAGTTATGATGAAAAACAATACGGTTTTGAGAAGTCCACCTGTGTCACACCAGCTAATTCAAAGTTAAGCACATGTTCGCCCCGATATAGGCAAATACAAAGTAGTTTTTAACCCCAGAGCCCTAGCTCATCATCTGAAGCTTATTAATAAAATACTATGAGAGCTTTAGAACATATTGCACCACCACTCAGGGCCTTGATTATAATGCCAATAGGCTGCATGCAGTTAAATAATTCAGCAAGGCTGAGAACTGCCACTGTCAATCTGAAATTAACCCAGAAGAACAAAACCAAACCCCAAATGCACGGATGGCGAAGACAGACAATTGCGTTTCAGTGGATGTAATGAACCGTCAGAGAACCCTGTAAGTTCTGTCAGCTGTGCCTCTCCTTGTGTATGTTACATTTAATGAAAGTTGAATGAGGGGAGATCATTTGGCCTCTCTGAGCAGAGCTAAATCCAAACCGCACTGGCTAAGCTGACTCATGAAAAGCGTCTGTGAAGCACTTGCTACTACAGTACCTCGTTAGCTCTAAGAGACATGAAAAATGATAGGATGAAATAGCATTATATGCCAAAGTTGCAGACAAAGCCAGTTTCTATTTTTGTGAGGAACTACTTCGTGTGGTCAAAGCTAGAACATTACAAACTAAGCCACTCCTTAATGTAATTACACATACATCAGTGATACAACATGCTACACTGTGGGTCTACAAGGACCTCAGTTGGCACCATAAAAAATATAAGTAATATGGTTAACTAATCTCATGAAGTCAACATGCTGCCAGAGCCAACAACCTACAGCAGTTTTCCCCGCAGACAAAGTCATACACTGAGACTGGATTGTGTGCTCTGGCCAAATATTAAATTATGTTATTTTCTTAGCATCTGAAGGGTTTTAGTTTTCCCAGCTGCATATAAATTCATTATATTCTCTTGATTTTTTTACTTAAAAGGAACAGTAATGAAATATACTTATTTAATTTCCTGCTAGGGTTCAGATTAGAGGATCAATTTTGCTACCCGATCAATATAAAGTTAGTGCAAATAGGCTTTTAGTTTGGACTAGAAATGAACAGAGGAAGTAGTTTTGTCTTATGGCACCAAACCCCATAGTGCCTTTAAAAGGCAATAATCATTAACACCAATACACAAATATATGTGATTTTTCAATGTATGCTTTTTAATAACAAACAAATTAATCATATAAGTTTTATGATGCACCCAGATTCAAAGCTTTCCTCAGAGTAAAGCCAATAAACCCAAATAACTCTCCCCTCCCATAATTTCAGCTAGTCTGTATAAATGCTTTACAGGCCTCGTTTTTAAAAGACACGTAGCCAATGATAACAAACCTTTATGGGGGCACATTTAGCCCAGTTCATTAGAGTTGTTACTGTGTTATTATTAGCATAGACTTAGCCTCCCCTTTAGATAGAAAATAAAAATAAAGCTAATTTGGAGATTTATTGCCAACTTGCGGTAGAAATATTTTGACCTGGCACTTGCTAGTACTCTGTTTAGAGTTCGATCACCTTTTGCCTTCAGAGCTGCCTTAATTCTTCATGGCATATATCCAACAAGGTGCTGGAAACATTTCTCAGAGTTTGTTCCACGTTGACATGATAGCATCACACAGTTACTGTAATCCAGGATGTGAATCTCTTGTATCATAAGGTGCTCTATTAGATTGTGATCTGGTGACTGTAGAGGCCATTTGAGCACACTGAATTCATTGTCATGTTCAAGAAACTAGTTTGGGATAATCTGAGCTTTGTGCCACAGTGTGCTATCCTTTAGTCGCATAAGAAAATGGGTACACTGTAGTCATAGAGGGACGGACACGTTCACCAACAATATTCAGGCAGGCTTTAACTGATCTTCAATTTTCACTAAGTAGCCCAGAGTGTGCCAAGAAAATATTCTCCATACAATTTGACCAGTACCCCCAAGGCAGGATGCATTCATGTTGTTTACACCAAATTGCAACCCTACCATCTCAATGTTACATCAGAAATTGAGATTGATCAGTCCAGACAACACTTTTCCAATCTTCTATTTTCCAATTTGGGCTTGCTTTTTGCAAATACATGGTTATAACAAGACGTTTTCTGAGTTACTGTTGCCTTCCTATCAGTCCAATTGACCGTTCTCCCCTGACCTCTGACAAGAACAAAGCATTGTCAGCTAGAGAACTTCTAGACCATCCTATCCCATCTAACACTAACAACCATGCCACATTCAAAGTCACTAAATCACTTTTCTTCCCCATTCTGATGCTCGGTTTCAACTTCAGCTGCAGATCATCTTGCCCATGTCTACATTAGGGCTGCCACAAACGATTATTTTGATAGTCGACTAGTAACCAATTATTTTTGCGATTAGTTGACTAATCAGATCATCATCCATTGGAGTAAAACGTACAGCTTATTGCACCAGCAGCATCTGCTCTTATATAACTATCATTAGCTTACAGCTTTAAGTGTTTCAGGTATGTGCTAACTAAAAATAAAGACAAGATGATAGTTTATTAAATTTGAATGAATTCTGCAGATTGTTTCGGTGAAGTTTAATAAACTCCTTGCTATCTAAAATATAACAGGACACCGGAGTAAATTCTCGAGCATCTCACACTTCTGATGATCAGCTGTCTGCTTGACGTTTATTCAGCTGTGTAAAAACTATAACTTTAATCTCAGCCAAACCGATTTACTCAGGAACAAATAAAATACTAAAAAAAGCCAAACAATAAAATTTTAAGTTATCTAAGTGACTCATATATCATGTTTAACCTGAGTAGCGAAAGACGGCGGTGGGTTTGAAAACGATTTGCCGGGAGTCCGCTGTTCTCACGGCTCTAGTGAGCCTAGCCCCGGCTAAGCTAGTGGGTAACAGACGTCTCCGAAAACGTCGGAGCGCTTTTGAAAGTATGTGGCGTCTTGATAAACTGAGCAGATATTTGAGGTTTACACAGCTACATTCTCGCCTGAAAATATGTTAAACGTTTATTTTATGACCCAGAAAGAATAATAAGAGTAATATTAACACTAACTAGCTGCCGCCATTGTTGGAAACTGAGCTGGGCTGCGCTATGAATTCTGGGACACAGCTTCTTCTTCTTCGGGGTTTAACGGCAGCTGGCATCCTTGTACATGCAGTGCTGCCATCTTCTGTTTCAGTGCGTTATTACACTCTTAAATCCTGCTACTTATTCCTGCGTCTTTTGTGATCTTACAAAGCTTCAAACGACGCGTCGACTATTAAATCAGTCGTCGACGATTTTGATAGTCGACGTAATCGTGACTATTCGACTAATCGTGGCAGCCCTAGTCTACATGCCTAAATGCATGTAAATACAAACCTGAGTTTCTGCCATGTGACTGGCTGATTGGATATTTTGTGTTAACAAACAGTTAAACGGATGCACATCATGAAGTAACAAGTGAGTCTATCTATCTCTTTAGCTATGTGGTTACATTCACCTGTCTGCTACTGATGTTGACCACATGTGCACAGTATTGTTTTGGCTGAAACACAAAGGATTTGTTAGTGCCCCAATGTGCATTTTCATAATTAACAAATAAGCTAAGCATAGGTATAGGTTTTACAATGATGCTTCATGATTCAAGGAAGGAAACTTGCCTCACAGTAAAGAATGGCACTAAAGAATTCACAAAACTAACCCATCCTAACTTCCAAGTATCACAGCTAGATACTTGTATTACACAATCTAGTTGTCCTCCTTTACATGCTAAATATAGTTCTAGTCATTATCAGTGCTTTACGTCATAAAAAAAATATGCAGATCCATGAAGAAACCAAGGTCTAATGACTAGACCGAGTCACATGCTTGTGAGGCAAGCAGCATAAGAGCAGAACGAGGTTACAGGTGGAATTTCCCCTGTCTCTCCTTTCTCTCTGACGTCATGTCCAATGGCAGTGGTTCATTGCTGCTCCTGCTGCCTAGCAATCAAACGTGTCTGACAAGGTGATACTCAGGTGTCAACGGCTTGGGCTGGTTCAACAGTAGCATACAATTAAGGAACTTTGCAATCAGCAGTTCCCCTGCAAGCCTTTAACAGAAAACAGACAGACGTGGGTATTTTTCTACATGTGGAAAAAAGGGGGAAGTTCAACAGTTTTGTTTCTCTTTTCACAAGTCAGTTCCTGCATTTATGCAAGTCATTTGAGGTTTCAGCCTTCCCATATGATTGTTTGTTTAGCATATGAACATTGCCATCTTGTGGTTATTTCTAAGGCATTAATTTACACCTACAAGCAAGGATCATTGAGCAGATTTGGTGGCCATGTGAAATTGTGAGTCATTACGCAGTTATTGAGGTTGAAATTGCATGTGTGGGCACTAAAGCACCAGATAACAGAACTTCATATTAGCTCTTGATACTCAAACATCTCTGAGATTTGCAAGAAGTTTGACTTGTTTTCAAAGATTACCACATACACCAACTTGCAACCAAAAAAAGCTACTATATTCCCTTTCTGCAGCAAGGCTGCTCTGAAAGCTTATTATGAAACTGGAGTGCTGCTTTCTAAATGGGATAAGAGCTCAGTTCTTCTTTTTGTGTAGTTAAATCAATATCCAGAAGCCCATTAAGCCAGGCGGGTACATCTTGGGCAAGGAGACATATCTGATGTCTGAGGAGCCCTTCAACACTTAAAGAAACACAAGGACTCTCCATTGTTGTCCTCGGTCATCTTCAGACTCCTCAGCTGCTCAGGCTGCTGATGGTGACATGACTGTCACAAGATAAGAAGGCTAACAGGAACTGCTTTAGCCTAAACCACACAGTACTCTATCCACAGAGTGCTCAAGTCCACACAGATGAAGCCTATGCAACATTAAAGCAATGAAAAGCAGAGAGGAAAGGGGCAAAGTGTGGGCAGCAGCGTAGCAAGATGTTCCTAAAACAAGGAGCACATGTTTGAAACAAACAAGACTCCACACTGGAGTATATTTGGAAAGTCTTGTTCTGGATAATTGCTTTCAGTGGATTGAAGTTTCCAATTATCCACAAGCCTCTCTGCTAGTGTTCCCACCATGGGAAGTCTAAAGGGGAGAGGGGTGGGTGAAGGACTGGTGGGTCCAGCTGTTCCCGTCTCTAGTGGGGCCGTCAGACTAAAAGCTCTTAAATCCCCCCACCTCTTCCCTCTGCGTCACGGCCTCCTGCTCCGAAGGGCCGGCCAATCAGACGGTGTTTGTCGTTCCCATGATACAAGCATCTCAGAGCAAAAATGTAAACATCTGGCAAACATTTAGACTCACTACAGAATAGGGCTGATCAACACTTCTGTCAAGCATGCCGGATCTATATTTGTGTAAATCAGTAAACATTCATTGATCCTGCAGAGACAGAGAGACCCCTGTGAGGAAACCTCAGGGTGTTTCAGTACAACATACTTTCTCATAGCATATATTTGTATTTTATTCAAGAACATTTCAGGAAATTATGAAAATTGTACATAATTACGTAGCTGAAGTTGAAAATACACATTTAAACAGCTCTGATCTAATGTAACAGAAAGGCCAAAAAAAGACAACCAGCTCACCATGACTGCAGACATGAAAAATGACATTCATGCTTAGAAAATTATTCAAATGAGCAGTCATTTCATCTGTAATCTCACTTAATTGCAGTCAGAGATAGAAGATATGCCAATTTGAATATTGCTCTAACTGGCTAGTCATGCACAGACTCTCAATTTCCACACTTTCTAGGCCTATAGTTAGTGCAGCTGACCTGGGGTCAAGGCTATATTTTTCATAATGGAGGACAAAATGAAAGCTCTCATCTAGTAAAACAAAAGTGGAGACAGAAAAAGTGCCCTGGTACTCTTCTGTTATAGCTGATCTGAACTATTTTTCACACACTCATACAGACACACACCATCACACCATGTAGTCACATGCCAGCTGACTGACACAAAGGGGAGTCACAGAAATCTATGGAGTAGTAAAGCAAGGCAGAGCAAAGCCCTGCAGGTCGTGTGGCAGCTTCTAGTACATCATATCGGTTCAGTCGTGTTTCTTTAGAGTGCATTTAGTATATAAATGCTTACATGTGGTGACAAAACACATTATTTCCTGTATCCATAAAAAGAAAAATGTACATTAAGGCGATCTCAACGTTAGCACCCACGCTGTTAGTCACAAAAAAAAACAAGCAATTACTGTAAAACATGCCTTTTAAATCCCAGATGTACTTACCCCAGCAGAAGTTATCAGTACATTATATTCCCCGGCTTTGTATAGCCAGTAAGAAGCTGTTCTCTTATTTTTTAAGAAGCGGCGACGTTAGAAAAACATCCCTGGAGCGAGTTGGAGACTTTACGGTGCTACAGCTACATCATCACACAGTCACCGGTCAGCTTACCCTCCCGCTGCTTTCGTGTGCTTGCTGACACAAGGTCGAGGTTTTCTCCGGCGGGGGCTGATGCGTGGGGAATTCCTATCAGTCACATTTTCCTGGGAAATAGTTGGCCCGGCACCAAAGTTTTCCCAAAGCGTCGTAGTAGTACGCGAGTCCGAAGCAGACGGAAGCGGTTTAAGAGCTAAAAGGCGTTTTTAAAAAAGTTTCTTAGTTTAAAAAAACGGCAAAAAATGGTTCATAATTTTTATACACGTCATGAAAAATTGTCATTTGCGTGTGTCATGCGCAGCAAAGTTGGATTTTTTCAAGTTATTTACACGTTAAAAGTGAATTAATTTTACTTATACCGTTACGAAGTCGCAGGTGCGATTTTTACAGACAACCCACAGATTCAGACACAATGTGCTTAAAAATTAAGTTGAGAAAAGAGAAAATGACGGTGTTACACGCGAAACTTGGGGTTTAGTTTGAGCAGATTTTGTTCCCCTGTACTCTGTTAATATTACGACAGGCGTCATGGAGATATAAAGTGGGAACAGGCATCTTCCGGGAAAGTCCAAGCCCTTGTGAGATGAGAGCAACTGACGAAAACTCCCTGACGGGCGGGGTCGATTCCCTGGAAATATTGACCGCATGCTGTGCCAGACGTATCAAATAAGGAAAAAAATTACTGAATGGTTTTATGTATTGCTTGTATTACTGCCAATGTCAAATCATCATTAAAAGCCTAAATACTAGAATTTGAGACAAAAACAGCAGTTCCCATACCGGGAGTCGAACCCGGGCCGCCTGGGTGAAAACCAGGAATCCTAACCGCTAGACCATATGGGAAAGTCATGTCTGCCAGGAGGCAACATTACTTTTTCACTGGTTTCCAGATTGGTTAAATCATGATTGTTAGCTATTATTATCTGACCTTACAATCTTTTATGGTTTCGCGTTATACATTACACGTTTATGTTTATTTATCATTTACATATGTTTAAAGCTATCCTGTTTTGGGTTGCTGTAGCGTATTATATACAACACTTGGGAACTAGGCACCATCTAGTGGTGTTTGGAAAGTATTGTACATTAAATCTCAATGTCTTAGGCACGGGTTACACCTAAAGTAACAGAGCTAACTGGGTATGCATCGAATAGATCAGTAAATTAATAAAGTCAGTACTGAACAGGACGACAAACAGAAGATAGGCCCATTTATGAGGCGTTAGCGCGTCCTAATCAACTAATGTGGGTGCAAACATATGACGTAATTTTTGCTGGGATAGTTCAAGTGTAGAGACGGGTTCCACCAACCTACATAAAAACGCTCTAGCGATAGTAAAAACGAGCTTCAATATATTCGTACAAGTACAGGAACATCCAAAAGTTTTATTCTGTATCCACTTTTTAATTTGGCTTTATGTGATTGTACAGTTTACTAATTTCAACGCAAGCGGCGTGAGGTCTCCCTTTTGGGTATTTGGTACAGTCGTTATACTGGCGAGGGGCAGCCAAATATTTGACAAACTAGCCGCAAATCGTTTAGCTTAGCCAGCTAAGAGTTAAAATAATATACCGATTAAAAAAAGAACACGCATTTCATCACGTTTGACCCGCTTAGGTATTTGTTAACGATTTGGGTTTCCATTTAATCAAGATGTCAACTCCAGCAAGACGACGTTTAATGAGAGATTTTAAACGGTAAGCGAAAGGAAAACAACAGAGAAGTAGCTAAGGTTAGCCTCCTGCCGCTAGCTTGTTAGCGTTAGCCCAAACGGCAATCAAAACTACAACACCGCTATTAAACAACAACAATAAAATTCAGGGTCTTACAAACACGAGATGATCATAAGTGGGTGAAGATTCGGGTAGTACTAACGAATGTTTGACTGGTAAGCTACTGATCTGTAAAGATAATTACGCCGGGGCGCTGACACCGGTGTTAGCAAGGCATCCGGGAGTAGTAACGTTCAGGTAGTGCAACTTAAGAGTCCCGGCTTATTTTAGGTGTCGTAGTACTAACTGAGACGATCACCGAACATTTAGCCTAAACTGTAAACAGCAATATTTCAATATGATTTCAGTTGGATGTGCTTCTAACTTGTAATTAAGGTTGTAGTCAAAGCGAGTAGCCAGGTGGCCCTTCAAATCCAGGTGAAACGTTTAGATAAACTGTTCATATACACACTGATCTGGGAGACCTTCTATCCGTGGGCCTTGACAGAGGGCTACCTGAACCCGAAGATCAGAAACCATCTGCTATGCAGCCACTAAAAACCTGCACAGTATGTTCCAACCACACAGTACTGGTGGTCACAAGGTCCAAAATCTAATCTCTTCTGGGCCACTGTAACACGATATTTATAGTATTTCAGCATACTTCAAGAGCGTGACTAATAGGATGAACTTGAACTGGTTAAATCAGACAGGTAGTGGTTGTAATGGCCCGTCAGATGTGTTTTTAAAAGGACTCTCTTTTTGTCTTTTGCCTCAAAACATTACTCTGAAAAGTTTTAAGTTTCTGTCTTACTGCAGGCAGAAACATTAAACATCATCATAAAAACATGGCTTAAATAAAGCCGAGTAGCTCTGTAAAATATCTCATTAAGGTAAAGCTACACAAAAGAAGAAACACAATGAAACGGAAAATAGTGGAATAATATATATATATATATATATAATTGCCAAGCACTAAGTGTATGTTATTGGTAAATATGTAAGGCAAGTTTGGCAAGGCAAGTTTATTTGTATAGCACAATTCAACAACAAGGTGATTCAAAGTGCTTTACAGAGACATTAGAAACAAGAACAAATAAAAAGCATGATTTAAAATTGATTAAAACAAGCAAATAAACTAACTAATTAACAAACAAACAAAACAGTATATAAAATCAAAACAGATAAAATCAGAACAGATAAAATCATGTAGTGTCAGAGTCCTTTTAGGATTAATACATTAGGAGGTTCATTTTCAGTTTTAAATACTTAACTCGCCTGCCCTAATGACCAGCCTAAGAGGTAATAATAGTAAAGACTTTGACAACTGACTGTTTCAGTCATTTTCTTTACCTGTGATATAACTGTGTGTCCATTTTATCTGTCAGGCTGCAAGAGGACCCTCCAGCTGGAGTTAGTGGAGCCCCATCAGAAAACAATATCATGGTATGGAATGCTGTCATTTTTGGGTAAGTTGCTCTAATAAAAGCTATATCAGACTTTTTGTGGCTGTTTTGAAAAGTGCGTTTTTGCAGGTGATTTATCCCCTTTACTGTTTCCTCTTTTGTAGACCTGAGGGAACACCTTTTGAAGATGGTAAGATGTCCATAAAGCCCTTTGCATCCACATAATGCATCTTCCCAACGCTGACCTGACATTAACTCAGCAATAACCCATGATGACTGTTAAGCATAGAGCTTTCGTAGTTGGATCATATCGATTGGTACAGTTTTGAGTATATTTTAGTGGAAGAATTTTTTTTTGTTTTTGGCCAGAAAGCAACAACTGCTTATCGTTATGCATTGATTAATGTATTTATTAATCTTAAACTTTTTAATATTTGAAAAACATTAATAACGGCAGAGAAGACACTGTCAATCACCATCAATATACATGGTACTCTATATCCAAACAATTCTGTAATTTAATTCACGTTGTGCCGTTCCTTCTCTCTCTCAGGAACCTTCAAACTTACCATTGAATTCACAGAGGAATATCCAAATAAACCTCCGACAGTGAGATTTGTCTCCAAAATGTTTCATCCAAATGGTATCTACCAACATACTGAGTTTGAGATATTTATTGATGTTAAAATAATCACGCCCTAAAGTTTTAACATTGTGTGGTCTTCAATGCTCTTTTGCAGTGTATGCAGACGGCAGCATATGCTTAGATATTCTTCAGAATCGTTGGAGTCCAACCTATGATGTGTCTTCAATCTTAACTTCAATACAGGTATCCTGCCGCCTTACAGTAATGAGTACGCAGCTCTGACTCTTACGCCATAAAATGTTATTAGAAACCTAACCCACAGGCAATCTCTGTTGTGTATTTAAAGTCTTTACTGGATGAGCCAAACCCAAACAGTCCTGCCAACAGCCAAGCAGCCCAGCTCTACCAGGAAAACAAACGGGAGTACGAGAAAAGGGTTTCTGCTATTGTTGAACAGAGTTGGCGTGACTGTTGACCCCCGTTGTCGTTGGGAGTATGAACAGTGTCCAGCCCAGAAACAAGAAAACACTGATCAAGAAAATTGACCGATCTCACCAAAATGAAATGACACATCTTAATAAAATCCTTTGGTATATTTGTCCCCCTAACTGTTGCAAAGTTTGTATGCCGTTGTGTTGTGGCATTCACTCCTGCTGAATGCTGTTGTTGGGCAATAGCGTATGTTTGGTAAAAGTTAATGTACCTTGTTATATCCGGGTTACTTGCTACATGCCCCAACGTTTTGTTTCTCTCTTCTCTCAGCCGTCACTTTTCTACCCATTTATTCATACATGAAGTAATGTGGTCGGATGATAGGGCGACAGATACTTAGATGTGCTTGCTGTGTGGTTTGCTGTGTAGATACTGGCAGTTCATATTTACAAAAAGCAAAGCTGTTCTTGGGTGTTTTGGGGCTCACTCTTCTTGGTTTTGTCTCTGCCTGTCAAAAGCCTTTAAGAGGGATTGAAAATTAACCTGGCATAGACATCTATCCCTCTAACAACTCAGCAGATGCCTTTTGGGGGTCATTTTCTCTCTCAGCTTTTCTTGTAAAGCCATGCCTTTGATTTAAAAGGAAAATAATCTAAACACAAATGTCCCTCTTCAATACAGAGAAAGGATATTTCGTACCCTGTCCAAGCACTTAACTTGGTTTCATAATGCTGACTTTTTAAAGCTGTGTAAACATTTCTATGCTATTTTACAATCTTGGAAATCAGCTGCCATGAAAAGCTGATTACACTGTTTTAAACAGGATGGTGTCCATTTTCAGATTATAAACCTTTGCACCGGTAACCCATGTAACAAACTGTACATTTTCTTGTAAATAAAAATAAATATACACCATTTGTTTGCTACTTATTTCTTAACCCAGATGAACAAAATATTTGAATTAATTTCAGCCTCTTTGATGATTCTCAGTTTTAATTTATTCAGTCATTACAGCTGTGAAAACAAGCAGACACGTTGACTGTACTCACATAAACCAACACATCTGACATTAACAAAGATCACAGCTTACAATGTGAAGATTTTCTGCTCATGGATGCAGCTCTTGTACTTGTAAAATGATCTCCATGTTCTGAAATAGCAAACAACATTGCAGGTATTGCTGAATAGATGCCTTATTACTACAGTGGGACTGGTATGAGCACCTAGCTACAGTTTGATGTTAATGCCGTTATAATCCTTGTCTTTGATGAGTTAACTGTCTACCAATGTTCACAAACAAGCAGTGAGAAAAGCTGCATATTCTGCCAGGTTTCTTAAATAGTCACAGAACAAAACAAAAGGTGACAAAAGCCTAAATGTGTTTTTTTTAAACTGGAAAGAATTGCATTAACAGGAGCGTCATTAGGAGATGATAGCACAATGCACTGACCACAAGCTCATGTGGAAAAGCAGGAGAGACAAAAAGACAAAATCCATCCTACAGCCCCTGTTAGAGCTAAAATACAGTTCATGGCAAAGGAATGCTGAAACCACCAGAGATACCTGAAAGATTCTCATTTATTAACATGTGCTGGAAATTTGTAACATAGTACAAACACAGCAGGTACGCTTGAGTGCAGTTTGCCTTCAAGTCCAAGACGATGAATGCGTCCTTTAAAAAAAAAATATATACGATTTTTCCTATCATGCAAATTCGTGTGAGGTCTGAGGTTTCACAAGCTCATATCGGCCCACCTGTCCTTCCTGTAGAAGTTGACCAATGAGCTGGTCTTTGTGTACTTTGCGGCTGACGACGAGGAAGCGTTGCCATCCCTGTCCGTACGACTTGCTTCGCAGCCCGTATTTCTGGGATATCTGGTGGATCTGTTTGCGTTCGTCATTGGTGAGGTCAGTGGAGAAGCGGAGATCGTCCTGGCGGTCTGAACTGGCGTAGCTCCGAATGATGTCCTCGATGTCGCGCTTGCTGAGCTGATTTGCGGTTTTATCCGTGTCCATACCCAAACCCTCTCTCGAGAACTGTTCCTTCACTCTGATTGGCTCTGCAATTCCATCCCCGTCGCGGCCCAGACCGCCTCCTTTCCAGCCCATCTTCCGGAGCAGCTGGTTTCCAATGTTGTCTTCCTTTATCTCCTGCCTCGTGGCCTCTTCGCCTGAGCGACCCATGATCTGAGAACGTGATATGGCGTCACTGTGACCCTCCTTTCTTAAGTTGGATTTGACCACAGCCTGCGTCTGTCTCAGTGTGACTAAAGCCTCCATCGCTGCAATGTGCTTCACTATTTTCTTTGGCCCAATTCCTGCTGCAACATACTGTCCTTCTAAGTAAACTTCACACTTCCAGCGATGATCGGGCAGAACTGTAAACTTGTAGTCAGCAGTCACTTTATTAAACTGAGCGGTATCATTAATAATGCAGATTGCATTGTCAGAGTTTTCCAGGATAACCAGCTCGCTCAGCTTCTTTTTGCCACCTTGTTGCCCGAATCGTCCACCAAAATCTGACTGAATATTTCCTCTGGAGTACTGAGACTGCGGTTGACGTTGCTGCTGCATCTGCTGCTGCACCTGCTGCTGCATCTGATGCTGCATCTGATGCTGCATCTGATGCTGCATCTGCTGCTGCTGCTGTTGCGCTTGGTTCAGGCGAAGTTTTCTGACCGCCTCCTGCGCTGCTGCGTGCTTAGAGCTCTTTTTGGTGCCCATCGCCTGTGCCACCAGCTCGCCCTGCAGGAAAACGCTGCACAGCCATTTACTGCTGTTGGGCAGCAGATCAAATTTATAGTCTATCTTCATGCGATTAAAAGCTGCAGAGTTGTTCAGTATGCAGATAGCGTCGTGAGCATTGTCCAACACCACAAACTCTGTCCAGTGCTTATGCTTGTCAGGCTCGTACTGGCCCTTGGAGCTAGGTGTCGGCTTATCTTCCGGGTTGCGGAGTGCAGGCAAAAATGCTGGTGTTGGGCTGTGTAGCTGGCACACAACCATGTCATTAACTACAGTGTGTCTGAATTTACGCTGCACGACACGAACCTCAACTGGTTTCAGGAAAAGTTTTACAGCCTGCTCAGAGGCTCTGTCTCTTGCCCCGTTTTTACTTCCGGAGTATCCAGTAGCGAGATACACACCCTGGCATCTCAGTTCACAGGCGTAGCCGTCTGTCGGTACTTTCTTGTTCTTTGGTAGATCAGCCTGAGGAATATCCTTCAGGCTCACATAAATATACTCAGGGTTGGTTTTGCAGGCCTGGATGCTACGGCTCAACATGAAATTATAGTTTGGTGAGTCACTTCCAGTCATGTACATAGGGTCCCTAAAAGCAACAGCCAGTGCAGATGCTACATTGGCAATCAGCCTTTGCTTCTCATCTAATGTTGGCTGAGATATTGGAAGAGGCTGCAATGAAGAGCCCGACTGAGAAACATTAGGACTGCTCCTCCCCGGGCTATTGTAGACTCTGCTGAACAGCCTGCTCGATGACGGCCTGTCTTGATGGCTGTAGCCCAAACCCTGACGTCCCGAATCCCAGCCTCCTGATCGCCCCCCTCCCCCGTACCCATTGTACCTGGGCGGCTGAGAGTAAGAGTCTGAACTCCGAAAGTTTTGGGCTTCATATTTTGCTGTGTACTCCTGCTGTGTTTTTGCCAAGAAGTTTGACGACGACCCACGACTTCCATAACCCAACCCACTACCTGAAGAAATGTCTCTGTCTCTTTCTCTGTCCCTGTGGGAACCCCAGGAGTCAGATGTGTATGCTGGCACTCTGTCAAAAGCGGGCCTCATTGAGGAGGATCCCTGTGCTCTGCTGCTGCTATTGTACGAAAAGTGTTCAGAGTCCCTCGGACTGTACAGCTCGCTCCTCCTGCGCTCCTTATCGTTCTCCTTCTCATCAGTGTAGGTTCCTCCACTGCTCCCGCCGCTTACGAAGTGCACAGGCTCAAATCGAGGTCTGGAACCAAATTTTGTCAAAGGCATTTTTCTCATGGGCTCCTCTCCTGCAATAAAATGACACAAGTAAGCAATTAAGGAAAAACAAAAGGGACCCATATAATCACAGATGTTTACAAAAAAAGTAATAAAGACATCTTTTATAAAACAGAGAGCTAACTTATTTTTATTACAGTGGCATTTATCGTCAGGTTCAGAAACATATGAAGAGGTAGTGCACAACATGTTAATGGTGTGAGGAGCTGAGCCATATTAGCTTTTCAGACTAACTGTAGTTTTGACACTCTACATTTAGCTAATGATTTCCCCAAATGATTTGGCCTTTTAAAACAAATGCCAACATTTTTCATAATGGATTTTTACATGTGCATGTCAGATGTATGCTGAATAGTGCTGTGTGATCTGACTACATGTCTGTCTGCATCTTCAAAACTAAATGATAAAAATTAAAGGAAAAAAAAACCCACTAGCACCTTATTTACAGATAGTGTCATTGCAGGATATCGACATACACCTATTGCATCCCTGGTCTGTAAACAACAACAACAGCAACACAGAACTGTCTTTATACTTTCAAAATAGAGAGCTGCAATGTTGCTGAAACCTGAAGCGTTAAAACACACCTCTGACTCAGGCTTCCTCTGCTATTCCCTGGTATATGGAGACGTATATTTAATCTTTTCTGTCAGCACATAAGCTGTGTGTTCAACTGCTGAACTTTGCATTTATCTAAACAGTAGTGCTAGCAGCTGTGCAACTGTGTGTACATTTTCTTATTATTACTATTAAACACAATTAATAACAGCAGGTCCTACTGTCCTGAATTTTGGATGTGTGCGCACTTCAATGTCGATGATTGGATACAGGAACACTATGAAATTAGAGTGATCTTATTATTCAATTCATTATTGTTAGTTGTAAGAAGTCTGTAAAAGTCAGTGCTAGCTGAACCACTGAGGCTGCCACTGTAGTGCAGTGGAAAATAAATAAAAGGCTAAATTAAATTAGAGCTTAACTGTAATGTATTCAAACTAATAATAGCAAAGATAACAACCTGTAAACTGGTATTAACTCATTCACTGCCAGCCATTGGCAGTGAATGAGTTAAACCCATTGACTCATTCACTGCAATTGACGGCTATAGAGGTCAATGGCAGTGCATGAGTTAACAATGAAACATAGTTGGGATGAAGACCATGCCCAGAATGACTAGAATGAAAGAAAATACATAATTCACACAAACACATATTATATAAAATAGAGAGATGCATAAGGTATATTAAGGTTGTGTCATTGTTCAGCCAAGGAAAGCATGTGAAAAGGAAAATGTCTCCAGCTTGGGAAAGGGTGAAACTGCAGATCACCTGCAGCCCTTGGTGGATGCAAAGTAAAATATAAATAAAATATTGTAATATACTATTGCTGTTATATAAAAAAAGATAATAGCATTAATAATGAAATAATATTAATATGAAGAGGCACCTCAGTCAGTTATGATGTGAGGTGGATAATTGTTAAAAGTAGTCTGCATCAAGCTTAAGGTTTGCTCAAATTCAGTACAATGACATATGAGATGAAGAAAATAAAGAAAATATCTAAACTAATTATTATATATATATTATTAACTATTGTCAGTGCTGAGTGGTGCTTGGAAACATATCCTGATGACCTATGTGGGATTCACAATGCCACATTTGTGTCCACCTGAGTGGGTATTGGGCTATGCAGAGTGAAGGATTATGTGTGTGCAACCTACAAATTTTACTTCAGCTCTTTTGTCTCCTATGCGGCGATCTAAAGGGCCCAATAATAGCCTAAACAAGAATGGCGCACAGACCAGTTTCCCCCGGTAAATATAAACTGTGAAAACTTAGGATCTGCATGGGGCCAGTGCACAGCTATGAGAGCCCTATTATAAAGGACTGAGTAGGCTTGCACTGACAGACTGTCATGTCCATAGTGAGGCCATTTTGCTAGAGTTGGATGATGGGAAGATACAGAATAAATCTTAAATTAGTAGCAATATTACATTTATTTTACTTTCTCATCAAACGTTTTGACTGTGCATTATAGCAGCTTGGTTTGGTCTTGTTGATGAACAAAACGTGACACTGTCTTTGTTCCTGTTTTTAAGATCATGTTGCTATCAAACACAGAAAACTTGCTGTATCTGATGATCACATCCTGGGGAAAACTATGAATTTAAGTTCCGCTGATGTCCCGGAGTAACTTTGGCATGTTAAAACAGAAACAGAAAATGACAGCAACCCAGATAAACACTCACTGCCATCAGAAGAAATATGTCTCTTTTTTGCTTCAGAACTGGGACTTGGCTCAAAGGAGGGCATCTCGCCAGTGTCCGTCCCTTCTGCCATAACCAGCACCGTCCAAGTCAAATCCAGGCCATACCTGTTAATGGGGCCAAGGATTTCAGACAGATTAGGCAAATGTACGTGTTACAGTTTCAGCATAAAGAACCAGAGGTCATCTTTTTCTTGCTGCATTAAGGGGTCACCACAGTGGATCATCTACCTTCATCTCACACTATACCTGCCATCCTCCTCCGTCACAACAACCTTCTACATGTCCTCCTCCTTTCTCTTATCCTCCTGCCTGGCAGCCCCATATTTAACATCCTGTATCCAATATATCCACCATCCCACCTCTGCTCATTTTCAAGCCATCCCAGACTTGCCTCTCTAACGCTGCCTCCAAATCGCTCAGCCCAAGCTGTCCTCTGATATACTCATTTGTAATCGTGCGCATCCTGGTCCCTCCTAGTGAAAATCTTAGCATTTTCAGCACTTCCACCTCCAGCTCCGAATCCTGTCTTCCTGCCAGTTCCAGCGTCCTGAACCATACATCACAGCAGCTCTCACTACCATCTTGTAAACCTTGCCTTTCACTCTTCTTACTATCCTTCTGCCACTCATCTCTACCCTCTCCAGTCTGTCTGCACTCTTTTCTTCACCTCTCTTGTGCACTGTCCATGTGGGTGGTTGGCCTAAGTATTAAAGCTTGTTTGCTTTCACAACCTCTACTCCTTGTATCTTCACTGTCTTCTTCTCATTTACACACGTGATGCTTCTGCTGACTTTCACTTCTCATCAGTCCATACCTCCACATCCCAAACTTTCCTCCACTCGGTCCCTAAAGATAACAATGTCATTTGTGAACACCTTATCCAGCCTGGCCTCATCTGTTAACCTGCCCACCATCACTGTAACCATGAAGGGGTTTAGAGAAGATCCCTGTCTCACTGTCCTCATACATGTCCTGCACCATTCTCACACACTTCTCTGTCACTCCTGACTTTCTCTCACAGTACCACAGCTTCTCTCCTCGCGCCCTATCACATGCTTTCTGTAGCTCCACAGACACAAATAGCTGGAGGTAACGCGTTCATTCACACTCCATGCGGTTAGCAGAGAAAACGGTCTCCCAGCAACACGTAGAGTCTAAAATACAAAATCCGTGAATGGGCAAAATGTTAAAATACCGAAATTTATATTTTAAGCCTATTATGGATGTTAAAGTGTGAGAAAACAGCTGGATTTCATGCCATCACAATCGCCTCGACATAGTGACGCAGTACACCGACAGCTTCCATCCTATGCAGGGTCCATCCCTCACAAGCAAACACGTTGGACAAGCTAAACACATTTATCAACATTTAAGTTTCTCGTTAGATATCAGTGTAGTGCTCTTACCTTAAGGTGTAGCCTTTGATCCCATCTACATGTACACTTGTCTTTTAACTGAACTGGAAACAGCGCATTTATTCTTACGATCAACCGGCAATTATTATTATCGTGCTAGCATTAGCCCGCTAACTGATTCTGTAGCTTCCAGCTAACCCAGCCCCGCATCAAAAACTTGATCACACTCTTTGATAACAGTTAAAGGATCAAAACAGACCAAAGAAGAAACCGTCTGGTAGGTCTGTTCTCTTACTAACTCTTTCCTGAAAAACTGTAGTTGAAAATGTTACAAAAAACCAGCTTGCAGCTACAGCTACCCATTCAGCTAGCAGGAAGCATCCATTTTCTGGTCCAGCTACAGCAAAATCATGGCGTCTGTCACCGCACTGCCCCAGAATGCATTGCGTTTGATTATTAGAGAGCACATGTAGCGTACAAAACAGGCTCTCGTGGTTTGTGTTTGCAGTGCTTTGCCACAGTCTTGAGCCTCCTCTCATTTCTTTGTATTTTGCTTCCAGTGATCCAGACTTTCTTGGAATTTTTATGGTGTTCAAAAGCAATAGTTCACCAGGCTGAAGAAAACATTTGATTTGTTTACATTTATTTAGTTTAATCTACAGAAGTGTCAAATGTAACATTATGACATAGGCTACCTATACTAGTAGTTTTGCAGAAACAAGGTGATTCCCAAAGACTTATTAGCTGAAAACTTGGCTGGAAAGTGGACAATTAGTATAAGACAAATAACAAGTAGAAGGCCTTTGGGAAGGAAAATAATGAATAATCAATAGTATCTGAAAGTCACGCAGGAACTGAGAGACTTCCAATTTAATTTAATGTATCACCTTAAGGTGCTTTATATTGTAATAGAAAACCCCCAGCCTCAAATGACCTTCTATGAGCAAGCACATGGCAACACTGGGAAGGAAAAGCATCCTTTTAACCTCCCACAGAACCAGGCTCAGGGACAGACAGTTATCTCCCACAGCTGGTTGGGAGTCGGGAGGAAGACAGAGATTAATAATAAGTAATGATTTAATGCATCAGATGATCGGTCTGCTAAGTGAAACAGGGAAATGACACAAGAACTGGTCTGAAAACCTCGAACAGGGATTTATGAGTCTAAATTTGAAATCTTTGATTCAAAGTTTGATCACTATGTTGATGTACAAATTACTTTTTAATACACAGTGTTAATACATTTGTTTTTGTCAAATGTCATACAGACTGCCGCGATGTTTTGTTGTTGTTTTGTTTTTCTTGTTACTGTTTGATCTCTTTGCAAAGGTAAATGCAACTTAGGACAACCTGGTTGTGTGTGTCTCAGTTTCTTTCAGATTTCCAGAATGAGCTTGGTTGGTGTCAGAGGTGGGATCTCTTGGCTTTTACTGATCTTGAAAGAAGGCTTTCCAGCCTCTAACCTCATGTATTTGAGAGATGGAGAGCCTGACTATTTGGACCCCAGACCATCTCCATGGGGATTTCTAGGAATGGAGCACATTGTCCTCAAATGGCGAGAGATCTGAAATAAACTGTTAGAATTTAGGGGGACGAAACAGGAAAACAATTGTTTCTCTGTGTTCACATCTGGTCAAAAGGTGATTTCAGGGATGAGTAAATGCTGTGTTCCAGGAACACTGGGAATATTTTTCAAAGAAAGAGAGTAATTGAAGACCGGCTCCTCCTTGCTGAATTGACTGTCCATCAAATTATGGTGAAAAACACTTTGGATTTGTGGTGATGATTGCCTCTAGAATAGAGATCAGGCCCGTCAAATAGACAAAACTGGACATTTGTGAGCGTGGGAAACAAGTCTGATAAAGAAAAATACCAATCAAGAGTTGGATTGTCTCCAAATGTGGTTTATGTGAATAGGATAGTGATCAGGGCTTTTTGTGTTTGGATAAAACATTCTGGATTTCTGCAAGGACAGAAAGTCAAGAGATAGAATACAAGAGAAAAAACATGTACAAAATCACCTGAAAGCATTAAATATGTGGAAGTATGAGAAGCTTTGTCAGAGAAAGTTCTTGTCTGTATCTCTCGTTAGAGCCTCAGTCTATTAGAATGGACCATGACCCTGACTCTGGCTCTTCAATGGCTACACCTACTCCACCTCCACCCCCACCATTTAGCAGAGATGACGAGGAGCGCACAGTGCCTGCAGACTCTTCCAGTGATTCATTATCAACCACAGCCTGCCACCGGAGGTTTCATATCCACAAGCTGACTCATCAGAAAGCATGATCGCCTCCACAGCAGAGTTTTCTACCACAGTAAAGTACACCCGACAGCTACACCCAATATGTCCCTTAAATGCCCACAGTTTAAGTGACAAGCACCAATGTACAGTCCCTATTAATCTTTTGACTGTGATCAGAAGCTCATATTAAAGAAGCCAGGAGTCATGACTGGGGAACAAACTATAAACTTCTAGAAGCATCTAGGATCAGACTTCAGCAGACATCACGAATGGGATGATTGTGACAGTGAGGCGCACATGGAGGCCACAACAGCCCTGTGCAAGGTCATGCTGACAATCTCCTCAGAGCCCTACAGAAGAAGACAAAGGACAAGAGCGAACCATTTACCAGTCTATCATTAGATGCTACAGCATCTGGGCCCACACCCCTGACTGCAACTACATATCAAGCTGCTGCTGGAGGAAGAGGTGGCTCCAGAACGGGATGATGTGAACCAGAGAGCTGTTTCAAGTCCCATTAGAGGGGACATTGTGCCTCAGCAGGGACAACCATGCTAACGACAAGTATGGAAATGTGGACTGAGGCTGCTGGGAAGGCAAAAGAGAGATGTGCAGCTACTCTGACTCATCTGACGCTTGAAGATGACAGTACCACCTACAGCACGCATATTAGTATACAGCCCACACTCACACACAAGTTTTTCCCTACCTTCAAGACAAAATTGAGAATTGCCAACTTCTGCAAATCAAGACAAGTGATCCCAGGTAAGGGAGCAAAGTCTCAGCTCTGCTTTGTTGCTTAAGGGGAGAGAGAGAATGCTCAATGTACTCTTCCTGTTTGAGCTTCAGCCATCAACCAATCCCAGGATCAACAAAGCAGTGAGGTGTGATGGACTGACTTACCTGTGTGCACCATGGAAGAAATAAATATCAGTGGACTTTCTATCAGTGTTTGGGTCTAATGTTTATGTCATAAATTTCATGTGTGTGATCAATGAATCAGTGCTAAAAACAAAGGATTGTAAGGGAAAATAGTAGGATTCTGCTGGATTCTTGGAGGATTCTGCTGGATTCTTGACTATACCAAAGACGCTGAATAAAATAAGGATGTGCATAGTTTTAAGCTTGGCCAAAACTTTGGACTCTTTCTCCTGTTCTTGGAGCTGCTACACAGGTTTTATTCCTGTGTTGCAGGGTGTTTGCTGCTCCCGAGGGAGACAGCTGCCATCGAGGAGTGTCACCGACTTAATTTATCGTTGTTTGCTTTATCTGTGTGGTTTTAATGTTGTTTTGTCCACTGATAGTTAAGACTAAGTGTGTAATTATAAGTCAATATGATAATAATAATATGAGAATTTTAGTGTTTTTCATATTTATGTAAGTAGGAGTATTATATAGAAATTGTAGTTTTGTACGTCTTCTAGTTAAAACATTTTTTAATATTCAGGGAGGGAATAAATATTCTCTCTTCTTCATTCAGATAGTTCAGTTGATACAAGCAAAACCAAATTCACCATGTTAGACATATAGATAAACATAAGTATTGCAAAAAATACATTTATAGTATTGTGCAAAATGAATAATTTATAAAGTCCAACCAATAGCAGGCAGTCAAACTTTAGGTACTTGACAGGAAGTTATACTTGCCATTTCTCTGGAGTTAGTCTGTCTTGTCTCCTCTGTCTCTTCACATTATCCTGGATGGACTCCATTATGCAGACATGATCTCTGTGGCTCTGTGTCAGACTGTATGAACCAGTCCTGTTTTGCTTGATACTGAAAACAGTTCTTTCTGACTCCGGTTGCATTTTTCATTTGTTGTTATGTTGAAGAATGAATTTGGGGTTGATGGCACACCTCTCCGAGAACTGCAAGACCAATATGAACTTGAAAACTTAAGACTGTAATGTAGTTGGCTCATTCCATGTTGGTTTTGTCATGTCATCTCCAGATTTGGAGGACCTTAGAAAGCACAGTTTTGCAGGTAGTGAGCTGGAATGAGCAGCAATTCAATGCTGCAGGTGGTCAACTATTTTAAAAAGATTAAATAATTTAATCCATAGTATAATCAGTAATAAACATACTGGTTCTTTCTTTCTTTATATGTGCACATCTTTGCTTACACTGCCTCCTTCAGGACAAAGTGGGACAGAACAACTTCTCCATCTGTAAGAGTGGGTATTACCATTACGTTAAGTCTTGGGACATTAAATTTATTTAGCTTATGTCATTTCCACCAAAGCTCCACCCAACTAAATATAGAGGTCTAATCAACCAGTGATAACAACATCTTATATATGCAAAGCTATTGGTAACTGTAGCTGATAAATACAAGTCATAAAGTGAGGCAAACCAGGGAAAAGTGCAATATTTTCCTCTGAATTATATTCTTCCATCCAGTATTTTACAATGTGACATTATAATTTGCTATCATTGTGTATGTAGGGCCTGATAATAGCCCTGGGAATGTTACAGTAGATATGTTTAACAGCAGTTTTAGAATTTATAAATGAAACAATTCTTTGCAAAAAGATTTGTCTCTAATAGTTAGGCTTAGTTTTTGCATCTATGTAAGTTTTCTTTAATTAAAATCGAACATTTCTGTCCACATATCTCTCGTAAATATATATAATAAATCCAGAGAAAGACTTCGAAGCAGATGAACCCTATGAAGAGACACAACTTTAGGATTTGACTGTGGTCATCAAAGAAAGTGAAAATAACAAAGACAAAAACCATTAATGTCACAAAACCCAGTTTGTATCAGTTATTTGTCTTAAAAAGGCATCTAAGATGTAGTTTAGTTTCATTCATTTATAAGTAAATATGTTTAAATAAATTGTGCAATTTTACTTTCCCTTAAAAAAAAAACCTTCATTCATTTTAATTTCTTTTTTTTTTTTTTCCTCTACTTGTCTGTGCCTCACAGATTGAGAACCATCTATCCATTTCCTTCCAGTTATCCAAATAGGAGTCACAGAGAGGGCTGGAGCCTACTCCAGCTGTCACGGGACGAGAGGCGAGGTAGACCCTGGTCAGGTGATCAATCTGTCACAGAGCTAACACTTAGAGACGAGTCAATTTAGAATCACCAATGAACCTAAGTCCATGTAAAAAACTCTGAGAGAACATTTACATTCTACAACGAAAGACCCTGCGCTGGATTTGAACCTAGCACCGTCTTGCTGCGAGGCGACAGCCAGCGCTAATCGCATCAGTTTTAGAGCCACTGTTGAAAATGACAGACAGAAGCGTCAAATGTTTGGATCACCTTTTTTATTCAAAATGTACATCAATGGAATCAAACTAAAGTAAGATCCAGAATCATTTGAGGTGTGGGAGAGGTTCTGACTACAAGAGGTGATGACTGATACTAGAAAAAATGTATGGCAATTCCTGACACCAAAATGTTACACTCAGAGTCACGTCCAAAGATCATAGGTAATAAACAACAAGTCTCCACTTCGATACACAAAATATATCCTTATAAATTATATAAATGCTCGAGTATTTTTTTAATACTCCTATCTGGGGTTTCAATTCAACTCCGTCTTATACTAACATTTGGCAAAGTGGGAGCTGAAATCATAGGACAGAGCAAATGTACATGAATTATATGCACCGATTTGAAGAAAACAGCAATGAAGGAAAACAGATAGCAAAACTTTGTTATTTAAGGGTTAAAAACAAGCAGGTCAAAGATCACTGCAGTAATGAAAAAGAGAGAGAGAGAGATGCATGCAAAATATAGAGTAGGCAAGTGAATATTAAAGCACAATGTGTAGTAAAAGGCCATGACATGTGACCTCCATGGTATTCAGCAGTGACATGTAAACATGGGCACCATAAACATTGCTTTGGCTCTTGCATGATTATGACTCTTAATTTAGATGTGCAGAAAACAAGGGAAGAGGACATCCTCATTATACTGTATCACTTTAACACATTACACATAGTTTATTAAGTGCTTCTGTTCTTTTGTTTAAAAGTAAGTCTCGATGATTCACTGTCATTTTATCCTAATGCCTCTGGGTTGAGAATTCTCTTGAACAGATGAGTGCATAGTGCAGGTCACAGCAATTTTATTTCAACTAAAGGTCAAATAATGACTTCCTCTGTGAGTCCTAAAAGTGTGCGAGTCCCACCCGACGACTTCTATGAACTACAAAGAGTCTCTCTATACATTAAGACATGAAAGCAGATTTAAATTGTGCCCGGTTCCTGACCTGCCCAGCTTTTAACCATCCTTAGGTGGTCAGAAATACCATGCGAGTCCACATTAAGGCCGTATTCAACCAAAGGAGATGCAATGGGGAGAGTAAAAGGTTCATACAGCGAGAAAAACAGGAAGAGGTAAAGGGTGCTTAGTTCTTGCTGAAGCTGCAATCCCCTCTTCAGGTGGTCAAGACAGATTAAAAGAAGCTAAAGAGACAAAGAGAAAAGAGCAGGCAGTTAGAGGGAGGAAGCCAAAGCAGACACGCTTACAAATAAAAGATTCAGAAGTGCGATTCATATCAAGGAGAGAAAAACTTTAGGTTTTGAATTAAATCTTAGTGATCATAGTTATTCAAACAATACACTATAGACATAAAACACCCGATTATATTGTGTCCACACCATGATTTTTTTAAAACAGTGAAATAAAAGGTACAGCCCGTGTTACGATCCCACGACTTGTCTGTGGTCATTCAGGTGCACAGAAATTTAAATAAATGAACAGGTGCATGTCTTCTCCATCACAACTGAAGTGGAAAAGGTATTAGTCACAACAACACAAAAAGTAAACATGTAAGCATAAGCAGAGGCAACATATCGTGGATTAGATTGCTCAAAGTGAGTTTAAAGCAGCATTGAAGCACATACACGTTAACACGTATTATAGCAGAGCAGGTAATGTATAAGAAAACCCTGCAGGGATGGGGAGGGGGGGTCCACAGAGCCTCTGGTCACATTTGAGGTACTCAGTACCCACAAAGGCTGGTCCCTTAGCAAAGCTTGAGGGCTGAGGACCTACTCAGTGCAGAGCCAGGGATTACTGCAAAGGAAAGTGAAACCACACAGACCAATGAGCTGAGGATTGCGAGGAAGGAAAGGATCTTCTGTTGAAGTACTTTGACCCTGGTATCATGTGGAATTATGTGAGTTAAGGCAGGAGTACTTTCAACCCAAGACAATTCCCTCTTTCAAGAGGTGATAAAAGTAACCCTGAACCTTGAAGTGGTGGAACAATAAAGTATAAACTAAGTCAGCAGGCGCCTATTTGATCTGAGGGCCATGAAATAAACACACCTAAAGATCTTCTTTCAATAAAAAATGTTAAACAAAGCTAGGACAGCAGCTGGCCAATGAACTTGCACAAGTACAACCTACTGGCACCAACATTTGTTCACTGTAAGCCCCTGATAAATGAAATATAACTATTTCATCCATTTATTAAATAAACCTTGATTTAATTTCCTAAAAATAAAGTAATGTTTGTCATAGACAATGATTATGTTCACAGGTATAATATATGGTGAAAAATTGGCCTTTATTTTATTAAAATTTTCTTTAATATATGCGTAACACTGATACAAATAACACTGGTCCCTGCAGGACAATTGACATTAAGATGATTGACTTTTAAAATGTGCCTTCATATTGAGAACAATAAGAAAAAAGAAAGTTACAATTGCACTTACAACATTAATATATAGTATGTAAAAAACCATCACATTCAGGTATAAAATATTAAAAGTGCAAATGTGAAAGCTAATACAACGATGCACAAAACACATGATGATGAATGAGGTATGGGAGAAGTGGCAAAGAGAGGAGGCTCACATCTGTTCATGCATGAGGCTGAAGAGAAACAACATCAGCAAGGGGACATTAAGAAAGTAAATCTCCATTTTATTTTTTATTGTTTAAAATGTCTTTATAATTCTTAAAGAAAAACAATGTAATGTGGTTACATTCTGCAATTAATTTACAGTGCCGGGAAGCACCTTTCTTATCATTCAAACTGCTTTTACAAGCAAGAAACTGTAATACAGTATGAATTTTATCTAGTTACAGCTGAGTTGTTGACTCTTGTATTGCTGAAGCTTCACATAAAAACAAACAAACAAACAAAACTTCACTTACTAAAATTATAGACTGTATATAAAAGAGAGCCATAGCTGCTGTGACATCAGTGGTTTGTAAAGCCCCGCCCACAAGAACTGGGATTGGAATTTGGAAACTAGCAATCGCAAGAAACTGCAACGCTCATACAGTAATAATTTGTTGCCCTAAAGTGGATCTCACTTAACCTATATTGTGATTTATACCGTAAACTCGTAGAGAATGTTTTTATTGAGGTATTAAACATTTATGCAATTATACTTCTTTTTATCAGCAGAGGAACTGCCCCCTAATGGCCATTGAAAAGAATGCAGACGTAATCCACTTTCGCTTTGACTTTACATTTTAAATCCTGAAGATACACCTATCTTTTATATACAGTGTATGATGAAAGCACACGGTGGCTTTTATTGTGAAGGAGATTAATCAAAGGAGACTAATCAAAATTTTATCTACAAGAGAAGCAACTTTACTCCCTGCTAACAATTTGAACAACATAACATGAGACAAATTGACAGATTTTAAATATCTACATCAAGACAAGGTTTTTTGGCTGCACAATAACGGACACAGAACGGACACGGGCTGCTTTTCTGTCGCACTTCTAAAAAAGAAGGTGCTTGTTGTAGCACAAAACTCTACTTCCTGTTACCACTTTAACCACAGGTGTCACCAAATAAGCAAGAAGTGATTAGCCTATCAGAAACCCAATGATTAACTACTTGAAGTGTGCTTTTCTTCAGCAAGACATTTTCTTGAAATGCAGCAATTTCAGACACCACAGTTTCATGGAGGCGGTTTAAAAAAAACAACATTACTAAGTTTACTGCTTTTCTTCAATCTCACAGTCAATCTGCCTTCATATTAATAACAGTCTATTCTTGTAAAGTCTGAAATCCAAAACAGATTTCTCATCCTTCATGCTTCAGTCCCATTGTTTTAATGCATGTTTCCATTTAGCCTCAGTACATTTCTGCCCATCACTACAGTAGTCATGTATGTTAATATCTTTTTAAAAGCTCACATCATGCAAAAAGTCACTAAATATTAAAAAAACAAAAAACAAACATGGAATGCATTTTGTAAATTTGCATAAAAAGAGAAGCCGAATAATTGCTTGTACAACCCACACAACTGACAAGCATCATTCAGCATGAAAAAAACAAAAGAGTAAGTCAAACTGATAGCAATGCCCAGCGTCTTCCACAGAGCAGGGAGGGGCATGTGGAGGGTTGGATTATGGGGTAATGTGAGGGTGAGGAAGGGGTACTGTAAAGGATGATGGGGTTGGAAACTCATTCACAGCAGGATGGCCACAAGGGAGCACTTTTTCTACAGGAATCCTTAGCTGGAAATAAGAGAGAAGGGCTGTTATTGCTTTCTTGGAGTTAAAACATCATCACAAGACAGTTTCACACAGGTGACATCACATCAACATTAGTTATCAGGGGGCGCTGACGGGGAAAACATGCTTCTTAAGGCAACTCAAAAGGACTGAGTGCAGAGGTGAGGATGTGAGTACAGCTGTCTATTTGTTTGAATCAGACAGTTAAATAAATCTTTTTCTTTCTTTTCAGGTTTTCCTCCCTCCCTTGAGTTTCAAACAGCGGGTCTTATTGTCTTCCTCGAGCCTTGCTCGTCAAACACCATCTTGTTTCCAGCTTTTTTAAGAGCTCTGAAATGCTTGTGGAGTTTACAGATTGCAAGACAGATGTCTTTATTCACTTCTACCCTCCCCAGTGGTTGAGTCTTAACAACATGTCCCTCTGTGGATTTGGCTTTTGAATCCACAAAAGTGGGGTGGGGTGGTGGTGGGAGTGGGGGTCGTCATATGGCTCTGGCTGATCAACAAAACATGTCATCTCTGTAAACAGAGAAGGGCCCTGAGGCTGCTAGCTGCTCTGGTGTGACCCGTTAGTTTCAGTTACTCTTCAGTTCAGCCTTGAATGAGTCTTTGTGCAAAGTCAGGGAAGGGCCACGAGAAAAAGAGACTGTTGTGCTTTTTGGGAGGCAGATGGAACAGTACATCAAATGGATGGGTGGGGATCTAATAAAGTGGCTGATTTAGAAGCTGGCACAAGGACGGTAAACACTGCATACTCAAGGATAGGATCGGCACAGATGTTTCCATGAAGTACTGCAAATCTGTGGCAATAAAATGCTACATTTGGATTAGCCATTTCTCAAACAGTGACGTGCTTAAATAACTTAAATGGGCAAATTAAATCCATGCAAATTAGAGGAGATTTAACAGCTTTATAAATCTTCAGATTGTGTTTACATATTCAGATTCAGAGAAGTATTTGGCTGCACAGTTTGACAGCCACTAATGCTTCAGTTTCATTTCTGGTTAACTTGTACTACTTATCAGTCAATCGTCTGAAGTACAAAATGTCAGATAATGAAAATGTTGCCTTTTCAAAGTCAAATAAAATGTTGCGAGCTCCATCAATGTTCTGTTAATCTGGGCCTGGGTCACGATGGCAGCACTCTCAGGAAAGATGCCTAGACATTCCTCTCCCCAGCCAACAATTCTAGCTACAGTAGGGATGCAGGGGCGTTCCCAAACCATCCAACAGACATAATCTCTCCAGCATGTTCTGGGTTACCTCCCATTAGTACTCAGACACATCTCCTATGCGGCGTCCAGAATGCCTTGTGATCAGAAGCACAAACCACTTCAACTGGCTCCTTTCCACACAGAGGAGTTGCAGCTCTACTCTGTGCTGCATCTTCCCAGACATCCAGACACTCTTGGCTGCTACATACAGCTTGTGGTCCTATGAAGGTGGGAAAGTAGATCAACTGTCTTCACTACAACAGCCAAGTAAAGTGTCTGCATCGCTGCAGACACGCACCAATTTGACAGTCTTCTGTTCCATTCTCCCCTCACTCGTGAACAACACCCCAAGATACTCAAAAGCTCTCCCACTTGGGACAGCAACTCCTCCCTTTTGCCCAGAGTGGGCACTCCACCCATGTCCAGCTGAGAACCATGGCCTCAGATTTGGAGATGCTAGATGCTCACACTCAGCTGCAAAGTGCCCCGGTGCGAGCTGAAAATGATCAAAAGCTGAGAGGTGATCCTGAGACCACCAAACCAGAGAACCAGTGTCATAAAAATCTATGAATCAGTGACAAAGGGCCGTTCTGGTGGAGTTAATAATGATTCCCGAATTGCAGAAGCTTCAGAATTTTAATATTTATATATTTTTTTTCACATCTGTTGGCGGTGTAACTCAAGAAGGGGGTCTTACCCGAAAAGGTGCCTCACGCAGCATGCAGCAAGTGTGGGAGGAGTTAACTGGAAAACATTACGGATGCAACATAGGTGACACATGCACTCACAGGACACATTCAAAACACATCATTCATCATAAATAACTGTCTCCCGGAGACTGAAAAGAACTTGATTATTAGACCCCGCTAGTCAGATTTAATTTGTGACCTTGAGACAGAGCCTAAAAAAGAAAATTAGAATGGCTGTGAAGAAAATCAATTAGCAAGAAGGAAATAAAGCAACAAGAAACCTCTCAGTGCAAGTGTCTTCTTCCTTTTCCAACGGGCACATCAGCTTTAACACAACCAGGAGTTGATTAGCACCATGAAGGGACCAACAATGTCAATAACACATCAGGCTGCACACGCAATACCAGCCTCAGCCTCACTAAACTTGTGGTATAAGCAAAAGCATGTCAGATCTATTACCAAAGCATTTGGAAAAGTGTATAAAGTATTGGCACATGTGTGTAAAGTTGTTTACACACATGTATTGAGAGCGTTTGATTCTGTGGTGAACCAGCAGCAGCGCTTAATTGCAGAGCAATGATTTCTGACTGAAATTCATTCATCTAACTCTGCTGACAGTTGGCTACTTTTCAACTATTTAGATGAGGACAGATTGTAATTTTCACCAGTCTCCCTCCCCTCTCTTCTCCTCTTATTTCTCCACACTGGCGATGAGTTATAGTCAGCTCACTTAGCGTGGAATTTAGTACTAACTACAATCTCTATTATTATATGGAGGGAAAACTGGAACATTCATCTGCCTCTGTGAATTAAAGAGCAGTGTCAAAGTCTGCTTATAAGGGTTTGCCTGAGCCTGTCAGCTATACAAATCTAATATGGATTAGCATCAAATTACACAAATCCACGGTGGGTTATTAACCAGTGGTGGCAGATAAACCACTGAGATATTGATATGACAGTTCCAATACATACTGATATAAAACCTTGAAGTCAGTTATTTTATCACTGGCTTGTCAACACCCTCCCAAATTCATTTCATACTCCATTTCCTGTAGTCACACAGCCAATGGTACACCTGTGAGGGTAAAGCCACAGAGCGGGATAACAATACTCACTTTTTCCTCTCTTTGTCCCTCTTGAGTGTGGTGGAGCCCCCTGCCTGCTGAGCTTGATTCTGCAAGAGCTCTGCAGCAGTCTTTTTCTGTTTGAATGTGTTGACCTCATCGTCCAGAGTCTTCTTCTTTTCTTCCAGCTTCTTTTTCTCGTCCTGGTGGAGTTTCTTCAGACGGTCGAATTTCTCGTGCAGCTACGTGACAAGAAACAGACACAGTTGTTTTGTGTTTTAAAAACAAAGCAGAAATATATCTGGCTCACATAAACACTGGTTATGCTGCTGATACTTACCTCTTTCTCTGCTTCTTTGAGCTCAGCCTCCTTCTCTTTAACTCTTTGGACAAACATTTGCCTCATTTCTTCTTCCTTCTTTTGCAGTTCTCCCATGAACTCGTTCCTCTTAGCTTCATATGTTTCCTGCAGACTGGCAGAGGAAAATGACAGAGGGAAGAAATATGAGCAATAGAAACAGTAAAGCAAATCTCTTATAAGATAAATTTAGCATATTTTATAAAACCATTCAAGATTTTAACCTCCATACTATGAAAACTTTCACAGTTACAGGCCCCCAAAGTGTAAAAAGTAAATGGGAGGTTGGGGGTAGAAATAAGATGATGAATGCAAAAATCAGCTGCAATAAAGGAGTCTGCTACCTGAAGGGCTTGCTGTCAGGATCCGTGTCCTTGAACCCCATTTCCTCCAATTTACATCTCCGATAGAGTTCATAGTGACGCGTGTGAGTCTGCTCTCGCAGGTCCTCCATGTTAACTCTGATCAGCATTTCCCGCAGTTTGACAAAGTCACAGTGAGTCTCATTTTCCACTGTGAGAAACAGAACACAGGGACTTAGTGCATGTCTCACAGAACAAACTAGAACGCATGCTAAAGCTACAGTATAAAGTAAATCAAACAAACTGCAGCAGTATAAAAAGGCAGTGTTCATGTCCTGTGTTTTCTGTATTGATTTTTGGTGCTGGACTGAGCCGAGCTGCATGCCTCCTCAGGACATGTGACACCATGTGAGTATGCATGAAGACAGTCTGGGGTAAACAGACCCAGTGTTTGATAAAAAGCCTTCTTCAGTCATAAATATTATACACTGCAGGCCATTCGCATTAAAACGGCGGTGTGGGTTTCATTGTTTTGGCAGCAATCCAGCACACTGAATTTTAAATGAAGTATTAATGATATGGGAAAAACGCTGACTTTAAGCTTTGGGGTTTTTTGATGTAATCCACATAAATATTAGACACACATCGTGGGAAATGCATCTCTGTTTACCATATGGCTGCTTGTATAAAAGGATAGAATTTCTAAAGGGATTACACCAAAATTAAAGCAAATTTAGCAGAAAATTGTTGTTGTTTTTAAAATAAAGACTTCAGGGTGTTTTTTATGTTTGATAGCATTATAAAGTAGACATAACAAGAAACGAGAAGAGCAGTCATACTGCAAGCATTTAAGCTGCGTGTGTTGAATAAGACCGAATCATATAAACATCTGCCCACATGCATGCATACACATTTGATAATAACAGCAAGCACGTGTCTGTAACAAACGGCATAGGAGCAAATCAGTGCAACTGGAGTTAAAGTATTGACAGTTCTGTCTACTTCACATACATTAACCACACCATTGATCAAGGAGGTCAATAAAAGCGACATAAAATTCCTTTATGGGCTAAAAGCTGGTGCTGCAATGATTTACAGTGTGATGGCAGTGATGGAACTGCAGGTTATATAACGGGTTATCAGCTAGTCTGTAGCAGCTATTTGAGTTGAGCAGAAATATAAGGGGAGGGAGTGGCTAGAGCAGCTGTGATGAGAAGGAGCATGCTCTCATTTCCTGTGCAGGATGTAACCCGGGCTTACCCTGCACCGTTCCCCAGGGGTACTGCCGGGCCTTCACCATCTTGTTCCCAATCTTGACTTCCTCTGTGCTCCCCACCACGGCAAAGGGCAAATGGCTCTGTGAAGCGTAAAGAAAAGCACGGTTGGTGTGCTGCCAAACACACACTCTGCAAATTCTCCACAGCTTCTCTCCACACACAAAGTAAATAAATAAATCAAACACCTTTTTGTTACCAAGAAATCCAGAAGTATTTGTGCTGCCGGCGTACGTCGATTCCATTATTTCAACTTACACAAGCTGATCATTAAGAACTTGTTTTTCCAGACAGCAAGTACTACAATAAAGATTTATGATGTCTCAGAACAGAGTTGAGGTCAGGCTGTGCAAACATGAGAGGAGAGGCTGCAGTTTAATAGAATCAGTTAAGGATAGTTAAGGAATTTGCACAGATCAGGACTAATAAACATCTAAGTGAGCCTTGAATTATCTGTCACTGCACACAGGCCCTTTCCCACACTGCAGGTTTCCTGCAGAGCGAACTGAACACTCTGCCGTGCTGCGACAGCAGCTTCCTGACAGACTAAGGAGACACGTACAAAATCTGCCCCGACTCCACATCACAAGTTGTTACGCTGGTAAAATAAATTAGAATTAAGCAGCGTAGCTACATCCGTCTGCTCCCTTAGTCACACAGGGTCGCCACAGCAGGTAGCTCCACACGTTTGATTTGGCAGACTCTTTATTTATTTATTAACCTTTATTTAACCAGGAAAAGTCCCATTGAGATTAAAAACCTCTTTTGCAAGGGAGTCCTGGCCAAGAGGCGACAACACGTTGAAATTACAAAGTTACATACATATTATAAATAACAATTACAATTACATTTTACTTTAATCCCAGATGCCCTTCCCGACACAACCCTGAAGGCATTCGTGTCCCCCTCCATGACTGAACTGTGGATCTTTTGCTTAGGTTAGCTGAATGTGTAACGCACAACAGTAGAAATGAGCCTTACGTTCATGGTGGAGTTGATCTCGGCCACGGATTCGTCATCGGTGGGGAACTGGTAGATCTGCACTCCGTTGCTGACCAGCTCACTGGTGATTTTGATTTTGAACTTGGCCAGCTCACTCTTCGAGATAGCATCTGACTTGGCGATGATTGGGATAATATTGACCTGCAGTTAAGAAATGAGGCGAGCATTCATGTAGTTATCACAATAGCGCAATAAGGTGAAGTGAAATATTTCAGACATTCAGCTAAATATAGTTTCACAGCTAGTTTCACAGCCTTTCCCCTTCTGTAGTCCAAATTTAGAAAGTAGTTGATTTATTAAAAAAAACTCTTAAGCTGTAGCTAGAATTAAGTAATATTACAGTTTAAGAACAGAGTGCATAACACTTTTTCTTATACATGGCTTCCACTCATATATTCCCAAAGACTGCAGTAGTAATTTAAAAGAAAATGTGAAAAATGATAGGGGTACTGTTTGCTTTAACATTCAGAGAGTATAAGCAAAGTCAATACAGACAAAAGCTAAAACTCCAATCAAGAGATAAACAGAATCACTGTGGTTGTCAACTTAACTCAGGTTTCCTTTATATAAAAAGGGTGAATTTGATGCTTCATTTGATTCTTCTGCACAAAATGCACTAATCACATGCTGCCTGTTTCATTTAAGACGAACATACCACAGAGGAATACAGAAACGATGAAAATAACTTCTTTCATCACATGTGAATCTCCATTGCTCACAAATCAGGAGATCAATTAGTGAAAAGGTCATGATTTTTACACTCGATTTAAGTCAAAACAAATTTGCTGTCCACTCATGTGATAAAGCCAGGTTCAAAGAAAGCATCTTTTTGACATTAAATGCACTGGCTTTAGGTTTTAATATATAAATTATAAAATATCATCTCGATTCATACTTCCCCCTCAGAGAGGACAGAAACATAATCTTAAGTACAGAGATAAAAATAGTAAAAGCAGCACAGAAAGTGAAAGCTTTCGTGTTATGTCTCAGATCACAGAAAGTTTCTCCAACCGTGGACATATATGTTACCCAAACAGTGATAATTCTAGGGAGGTGGGGAAAAACAGGCACAATCACCGTCGTATATAAATTACAGCTGACAGGTGGAAAATAACATTTCACTCCTACACAACTATTTTACAGTGCTGTGTCAGCCCACACAACCCCTGATTTTATTTATTATTATTTGAATGTGGGCCCCTTTCACTAAAAGCAAGGGATGCTCCGGGTCATGTGAACAAAAATATCTTAGTGCATCCCTTCGTCTGGTGAGGATTCAAAGTCTAGCTCGAGGACACTTCAGCAGAGCGCTGTTTGAATGTGCTCCTAGGTGAACGTGTAAACAGAGGAGGCTCTGCTCTAGATCACGCTGCTGTGAATGCTTGCTGGAGGGCACAGCTGCTCTGGCAAACGCTAGGCTGGTTCTTTGTGCAAAAGCCATGAGGGCCATGCAAATAAGCTGATGGGAAAGGACCTCACAAAAACCAGGCTTCAGTCACTGAGCAGACTGCATTTCACAGCTGACCTACACCGACGCAGCAACAAGCCCGAGCCAATTTACATTCAAGCAGATGGAAAGGGTTTATGGCCTATGACTGAAGAAGGCAGATTCAATGACACAGTCATGCAGTGTCAGAGCACATACCTACAGCATATCTATGACACGCTACTCAATAAACAGATATTCTGTAAGATCATTCAGCTGCAGCACAACTGTTACATAATAGAAACAATCCTAAACATCTTCTAGTGGACTCTTTGACACAAAAACAACTAAAGATGACACTCAGTGAAGTGAAGCTGACCTTGCTATCAAGTTTTTTCATGGTCACCAGATCCAGCGATTTGAGCGAGTGTCCCGTTGGAGCGATGAAGTACAGGCACGCATGGATGCGGGTGTCGTGGTAGCTGTGTAGCGTGCGCTTGATTTTCAGCTCTTCCTGTAGATATGCTTCAAACTGGGCATCAATAAACTCCACAATGGACTTGTAGCTGTTAAAAGATGAGGGACAGAGAAGATTTTTTCAACACACCACAGCATCTGAAACCAGCAAATATTAAGCATTTTTTTCAAATATAAGCTACATTTCTTATCTAAATAGTAAGGTATTAATATTCAGGATATCAGCGAATCATTGCAGCACTAGAGTCACTGTTATCTGTGGAAGGCCCGAAAGTATACTGAGAGTATAGCAACACAGAAGACAACTGTGAGTTCTAAAGACTTTGTCTCCTCTGGGAAAATCATGTAGGAACATCTCTTATACTTTTATTATAATCATTATCCAACAATCTGCAAGGAACCTAGCAGAGTAAAAGTCCACTACAAAAAGAGTCCGATCAGATTGGGAGATTTGAGTTGTCACATGTTTCTCCTCATGGTAATTTCAACAAAACTTTAGGGCTGCAGTGCATGTGTGAAGACGCCTGCAGTCAGAACATGTGAGAGCAACTACCTGGTAAACATGATTAATTTTTAACTAACTTTACAGAAGCAATGATCAATTTTGCTGTGTGTTAGGACAGACCGTCTTATCTGAGGAGGTTTAGTCTAAAGCAGGGAGATTTCAAGTCATACTTTATACTCATGCCAGGTCAGATTCTTGATGTTTGTAGTTTTAGAGTATTTGATTTATCCAATAACTAATTCAATCTTATCTGCAATGACACATGCGAGAGAAAATGAACAAAAGAGAAAGATGTTGGCCGGTTTATTGAGGACTACAGGAAGCTTCAAAAGGCATCCACTCTTTCCAGAAAACAGACCCATAAACACTGTGAAAAAAACCCCACAGCTTATGTAGAAAGTATAGGATATTCTACCTGCAGCAGTGTATAAGATAGTTTAACCCCATGTTACTTCCCCTGGGATTTCCAACAATTGCAGGATTCCCATTGTACAGAGCTTACAAAGTTCACACAGTCTCCTCCTCTTCCTCAACTTACCCTCTGCATCACACTTAAGGTTTGGTAACAAAATCGTGGGTGTACACAGCAGCTTAAGTGTCATATCCTAAGGCTGTGATTTGCTTCTCATGCCAGACAGGAAAGCAGCTACATCTTAATTTCTGTTTCCCAAAACTGATGAGGAAACTACTTCACTTTAGACATCTGATGAAAGAAAGTTAAGCAACGAATGACACATAAGCTGCGGAGAGGCTTTAAGTACTCCCAAGATGTCAGGTTTGTCTGGGATGTATATTGCTCCCACTGAAAGATCCAAATAAAAGAAAGTTCTGGAGTTTGACGTCGCCCTCTCTCAAAGATGAAGCAGCTAAGAGTGGCTGACTTACCTGTCTTCTTTATTGATCTGGTCTCCAAAGCCCACGGTGTTGACAACAGTGAGTTTGAGGCGCACGTTGCTCTCCTGAAGTTCATAGGTGTTGGACTTGAGTGTGACTCCCGGCTGGTTGTGCTGGGTGGGCTCACCTTCAAACTTGGTGTTGAACAGCGTGTCCATCAGAGTGGACTTACCCAAACCCGTCTCACCTGCACAACAAACAGAAAATACATCAAGTTACTATCTTCATCTTACAATTACATCATTCAAATCACATAAAAAGGACCTCTTCATCTTTACTTACAGGGCAGTTGCTATTATTTCACTAACTGGAAAAAACTCCCAAACCAAAAGGAATTTAATGACAGGCCCTTTTCTTTGATCAGCTTTTGATATATTTCAGCTCAAGCCACTCTCTCTGACACTACAGTTGTGTAACTCAAGCAAAAAGAAAAAAAAAAGGTGCCTGATAATGTTAGAGTACATTAAAAACAGCGTATTGAATATGCTTAAAACAGAGTGTATTACTCTCAAATGCTTAAAGCCACAAAAACAGCAGCAGTAGCTGCTATGTAATGTACTGACATCCATTTACTGTTAGATGACTCAGATACTGAGCTCCATCTGTAAGAAAATCTATTTTTATTCATTATAGCCTGACCTACAGTCCAACCATGTTAGCCCATTTTTGTGGGACATCTTACAACATCCCTATTTTTCTCTGATAGCACAAGCACACAGACACATCTTTCTGAGCAAAGCTCAGTTCACAACAGTTAAAATTTTGCATCTTGTTTGAAGAAAGTGAAGAACACATAGAAAGGACAGGATGGGTCAATGTGTGAAGTAAAGGTCAAAAATAACACAACAGAAACATTCTGCAGACATACCAGTCATCTTTGAGGCACACATCGTCACATTTTTGCTTGAGTCATACAGCAGTGCTTACAGTTTGGAACAAAACTGCTTTTTCTGCAGCATTGTCTTTGCATCCATATTTTGATTGGATTGTACTAATGTTTTTATAGATTATTTGGAAAAACTGGCAGTCAAAAAGCATTAAAAAGTAACATTATGAGAAAAAACACACATTTCACTCCACTCCCGAGTATAAATAGAATCTAGAGGATGTGTTTAGCTCGGAGGAAACTCAAAAGCCTGTCGCTCGTGCCCACCAATCATTTCATCATCAAAAAGTCTTAAGTGGACATATTCTGCTCATTTCCAGGCCCATATGTTCATTCTTGCACTTTACTAGAGTATCTTTGCATGTTAACAGTTTAAAGTAATCCCTCAGTTTATTCTTTGTCTGTATTAAATCTTTTTAACTCCTCCCATGTTCCCTTTAAGCCACCCCCCTTCTGATTGTTTGCCCCTTGCAAGAAAAAAAACAGCAGGTTTGAACAGCAGATGGGCTGTGTGCCCGAGATAACCACATTACAGATATCCCCTTTAAGTGACATTGTAAAGAGCCGAGAGTTTATGGACATGGATTACTTGTATATACAGTGATCTCATGATCTGAAACCTTTGCCTGGTTTAATATGAACATGCACCTGTAGAAAATATGAGACAAATGCATAACAGGTCTAGTTTAAAATATATAAACAGAGGGTAGTAATGTAACGTAATCTAATTTGCAGCATATCACAAAAACACATTGTATTCAAGGTTAAGGGGAACTATCAGAGTTCCCACAGCTTTCTATGGTTTTAAATGTTATAGCTCTGCCATCAGAGATGTTTAGTTAAATATTCAAGCAAGAATGCTGAAGTTAGTCACAAAGCAAGTTCCCCCACAAAAGAAGATCTCATTGTTTTACTGCTATTACATCCACTGCAGTTTACCTTTTTTGTTTTTGCTAACTCACTGCCGAGCTGATGACTGATGAGTATTTTTGAATGTTGTAGTCTGCTAAGACTCATCTTTCATGTTACTTCCTGTGCTGCTCTGCACATATTTTATTGCTTTCTGGACATTTAACATGTTCCAGAACGGAAACCCTAATGAAAAGATGTTTGTATTTTCAAACAAAAACATAATATGAATACTTCTGATTTCTATAAATACAGTATCATAAACTATAACCTCCACCTTTCTCCCATTTTATTACTTACTGTTTTTCTTCCTGCCTGTCAACTCTGGCACTGACATATTACACATGCCTAACCTGAACAATAATAGAAAGGATTAAATAAATATATAAATAAAAAGGAAAAGACAAACAAGAGGAGCCTATACAGAGTTCTGAAAATGCAAATACGTTTGACATAATGGCACATTCAGATCCTGTTTCTGAGTGCAAGTACTGCCAGACATGACAGGCCTTTACAAAAATACTATAACCTCCACAATTGCAACAAAATGCCATCTAAATAAATTGAACATTATTTTCTCCATTCAGCTAGGGCTGCTGAATGGCTGTATTAGATTAGTTTTAGTGGGATGCTAATAAATTGGCAACTGAGTGCACATAATTGAATACTTCCAGCACTTAATAAGGCTGATGTGACTTGGTTCTCCAGTCTAAAATTAAACTTGTAGGGCATCATTTCTGACTGTCCTCTACATCCTGGAGAAGGCTTGTATCCTGCATTCAGTGTTGCATTTTTTTTTTTTAAACAGTCATGCATATTCAAATTAAATAACCACCAGCAGACACTTGACTTTCCTGAACTGAGAGCATCTTACTCATTACAGTAACCAAAGCAAGCAAAAAGGAAACTGAGAGTCAAACACTGAGCAGCTTTTTGTCTTGTGGAAACACTTGAACTGAAGCAAAGACATTGTGCCTGAAGACATAGAGAGGAAATCTCACATGACACACTCACCAACACAGAGGATGTTGAAGCAAAATCCGTGGTTGACAGACTTGTTGACCAGCTGGTCAGGCATGCTGTCAAAGCCGACATGGCCCGATAGAGGGACAGCACGAGCTCCTTCACCCTAAAAACAAAAGACATAAAGCAACAAGTCAGTGCCTTTCGATCACTAAACGCCTTCCACGTCTGTAAGCACGTGCAGGATTCCTTCTAACGTGCTGAAATATGCATCGTAACGACAGCTGTCCTGTGTAAATAAAACCGTACCATGCCTTCGACCATTTTTTGATCACGTTAGTCTTTGACAATGAGTTCAGGTGCAGTGCTAACTCACTTCCTGCTTCCTGAGCTGTGACTTTCTTCCACAGACGAGACAGTTAGAAACCACAATGTACATATATGGAAAGGTACTGCTGTTTGTGTCAAGACAGAGCGTTTAGAAAAATTTGGAAAAAAAAAGCTTACTGTTTAAAAATTAAAAAAAGAAAAGAAAAACGGATAAAAGCATTAGCATTACTGGCACTGAGTTTTTTGGGTTTTTTTAAAAACTTCCTCTTCTGAGCCTATTTCACTTCCATTCACTCTATCACACTGTTTATAGACAACCTGTATCTGGACCACTAAACACAACAAGTGTAAAAACACTGTTGTTACATATGTGTGTGGGTGTGTGGCTGCTGGTAAGCATCTCCATCAGTGTGAACCTCCTTTCTGCAGCCTACGTTTTGCAGGAAAACAAAAAATGTAGATTATATGGCAAAAGAAAGAATATCTCAACCATCTCAACCTCAGACAACCAGCTATTATGTGGCTTAACATAACACACTGTTGCAGTCCAATGTGGTGAAGATTTCTGGGAGGAAAAACACTCTGTTTTAGACTCAATTTAAAATAACTGAGCAAGCTGAGGGCACTAAACAGTTGTGGATTATTTGGATGGCTGAAATTGGGTTTAAACAGCTGAGGGAGTGTTTGGAAAACTGGACAACCAGCCCTATACTCTTCAGCTGCAAGTGCAACATTCCTGAGACCATTCCCGCTTTTCATGACACTCACAGCCAAGTTACACACAGTGAGCGGGTTTCCATTCACTAGATATGGATATCAAACTGTAAAACCTTGCTATTCTCAGCCCTCCCTCTGGGTTACGCGGCTTCTTTCCAAGCCCCCTCCCAAAAAAGGCAAACTTAGACCACGATTTGTGCATTGCACGGCCAAATGTCTACAAGGACCTACGATCTATTTGTCCGTAATATTCATTAAGACAACGCCCGGAAAACAAAGTTGACGGGTCTTGCATAAAACAACATAACGGAAATGAGCATCGTAGCCGTGCCGAAATGGGGGCGTTCAGAATGAATGGCCTACCTATGGCTCTGTAACAGCCTCTCGTTTTTATGTGAGATAATAGATAAGTCGGTTACTTTAAATTTTAAATGTCTTAATCTATTAATTCCGTTTACAGGGTAATTTAGGTTTTTACCAGTACAGGAAATCTGCAGGCGTTAGCATACCAAAATGAAAATATTCTACCGGAGAGCTTCGACTGTTGAGTGCTGGGCCTTAATTTGATATCTGGTTAAATTTTGTTTTTATACCGTGTTTAGGGACGCATAATCAGGTTTCTATTAGCTCTAATTATAATTGATCTAATTAAGCCACGGTACACTGGATTTGGATGGAATAGCCACGAAAAACGGATGGTGGCTGGGTAAATCTGCTTGAAATTATACACTCTTCTGCGAAACGCTTGATCCATAACAAAAATATATAAGATAAATACATGAATTCCAGTGTGAAACAGGCTACTTACCGCTTGCCTTGCTATCTCGGTTGACGCCATAGTAGCTGCTGTTAGCCGGAGGACGAAACCTCTGCTGCTCTGTTTAGCAAAGGAAGCTGCACCGTTACCGTTACACCGAAAGATGGCCTAGCAGGAATGTACCACAAACCAATGCGCTTTTAGATATGATATTTTTAAAAACTGCACCCATATTATGTATTTCTTACTTATCAAATATAAGCTACAGGCATACTCCAAATGATTTATTTAGAATTTTGCTTCGTAAAAATAATAAAGATATAAATAAAACTATTTACTGTACCCCCTCAGGATGTCGCCATGGTTCCGTCTGGTGGTAGAGACGGCGATCTGCAGTCAGTAAACGACACATTCGTGTCAGTTAAGAATAAACGGTAAAACCAACGCGGCAACGACCAGTCAAGGAAACTTTTTAAAGTGTTTATATAACTTCAAAAAATTAAGCACTGTCTCAAACACACTTAGGAGATGTATGTAAGCACGGGAAGTAATGTTTATGGGTTTTACGTGAGAACTAACACGAATTCCAAATAAAGATCAGGGCTGTATTTCCTAAATACGTAATTGATTTAGGGTTATTGTTGTTTTACCATTAATTAATACATGATTATAAATATGTGCCGTGCATGATATAAATATGATAGCAATATTAAAGCATTTCTGTTGGCAGATATTTATTTTTTTAGCGTAACGCCCATTTCAAGTCATGTGTGCTACATCGACCAATGGGAGGTGGACCGTGAATTTAAAAACGATTCGCGGTAGCAGCTGTACAAGTTTTCGTACCAAAACAAGTTTGTGATCTGGGAGCAGCTAGCGGCGACTATCACAGAGGACTGAGGTAATGTTGGTGTTAACGGTCTGTTAAAGCAAATGTTGACTTCATTAGCAGCGACGGTAAGTTTATTAAATGGCGAAGACGCTTTGTCAATGACGTGAGCTAGCGTGCTAGCTAGTTAGCGCACTAAAGCAACATTTTGATTCTGTATCTCCCTTTTGTTTTAAGACTACCTCAAAATCAACCTTTTCTGTTCACCAGAAGTTTTATTCGTTATGGTGGAAGTGTTTTGCTTAACTTTACTAAACTTACTACTACGTGTTGCTGTTTGGCATCCAATAACATCAGTTTGTACTCGTATGTATTTGCATAAACTGGAGACAAGGATTCACTCATTTCCTTAATGAGTTTACCCGTGAACACTACATCTAATGTTAATCGATGCTATATTATTTCTACTTTATCAAACAAATTCTTTTTTTTTCCTTTAAAAAGAAAAGCCGCTAGGAGGCAGCACTCTTTATTTTGATTGGGAAAATGATTTGAGTTTGTTTTTCAATCATATGGTTAAAAGGGTCCGCCCGAGCTATGCAGTTACTTGAAATTTAATGTAAATAACAAATTGTCCCAAAGTGTTTTCTCTTTGTGCTGCTCCCTTTTAAAGACCACCACAACAATCTCAGTATCCCTGTCATGCTCCCCTGTCAAACCAACCCTCTGCAAGTATCCAAACCGTCTCAGCCTTATAACTTTGACTCTATTGTTCCATCTGAACTGTCCCTCTGATATACTCATTTGGTCCTGTCCATCCAGATCACTTCCAGTGGGGGGAAAATAACCCTGACACCTCCTTTGCTAACATCTCCAAACCCCTACATCACAGCAGGCCTCACTGTTTTCATTACACTGAGCTAAAATAAATTGACTAGTTTTACCAATTTGTTTTGGTCTTTCCTTTCAGTGCTTTACTTTCCAAATTCATTCTATTTTGCAGACTTTTATTTGTTTTGGTTTGAATTATAATTGCATTAGAAACAATCTGCTGCAACTTGTTGGAAGTTTAGAGGGAGATGAATGAATCTGATGTATGTTGCAGAACCTCAGGGTCACCTCAACTCTAACTAGAAGCTTTAGAAAAAGGATTTACACCTAACTTTTAACAGAGCTGTTGTCAGTTTCCGGACCCCAAAGTAGAAGCTGGTTCAGTACGAGCAGGCTGAAGGCACTGCCTCCCATTCTACTTCTGGAAACTCTAGGAACTGAAATTAAGCCTGCACTCTGGGAGTGAAGTGCATTGTTGAAATATGGTGCTAAGAGGTCTTTAAGGTATGATGAGTAGAAGCATATTATGTTTGCTGCAACAATGCTGTAGCCTGTAATGCTGCCAAACTTGCCATTAGTTCCAGCACTGTATTCATAAAAGGGTACTGAACTTAAAGCAGTTGGCTATTAGGAGTTGATGCTCACCCAACTCTTTACTTGGGGAAAGTCTCATTCACACACATACAAATGCTGATTGTATTCAGTTTAGTACTACATGACAAAAGCAAGAAAAGGGCTAGCCTGTTAAGAGGCACTCTTTGCTGTAATGTATTAAACACTGCTATAGAAATTCTCCCTACATAAAGCTGCAGTAGCCAGTGTCTTCTTGTTTTCAGATGGCCAATATAATCTTTGCAGAGCGGGAAAATGCAGGTCTCCATGCACCTACACAGAAAATGAGGCAGCGGCTTCAGTCTGCTCCAGGTATGAAAATTATGTCTTTGGTCGACTTTCTTTTTTTTTCTGCTCTTGAAACGCTGATAACGTTTGCATAGGTGCCACGTTAACATTTTTGTCCCTGCATTCAGAGAAACTAGTCAAATCTCCTACAAAACCATTCAGCACCCCCTTGCCATCTGGACGCAAGGCTTTCGGCTGCCTTAACGTAAAAGTCTCGACCCCTGCCATCAGCAAACAAGAGAAGAAACTCCTAAAACAGGTTGGACTATATAATTATTCAAGTATACACTAAATGCTTGGCTGTATTCTGACTTATTTGATTTTTCTCTGCCACAGCCACCAGTTTGCCTTGAGGAAACAAAAGCCAAAAATGCACCTCAAGCCAATGTGGAGTATCCAGAAACTGAGAAGTTGTTCTCTTATGACCCACTAGGTAACTGATGCTATAAGTTGTAATTGTCAAGTTCTGCTTGGTGGTTATTTTAAAAGGGAAAAAACAGTAAGGCAGAATTTGGAAAGTTGTTGCATATTTGACCCGTCAATTTTAAAATGCTGCTGCACTGTAGCACAAGTTTATGCTTTCATTTGAAGCTAATTTGATTTGGTTAAGTAATCGGAAGGTTTGCCTCAAACTTGTGAAATCAAAATATGATTCGGGTGTACTTGAATAAGGCCATGATGTGGCTTTTAAAATGTGTTTTAAAATTATTTTTAATGAAGGTTTTACACTTCTTTTTTCTTTTTTTTTTTTTTTTTTTTTTTTCCCCCAAGACCAAAGAAGGAAGCAGTCGACTGAGGCAATTCTAGTAGTGAAAACACAGCATTGTATTCATGAATTGACCACATGTATACAAATGTGGGTGAGACATATACAAGGCTCTAGAGTGCAACCAATTTGGTCGCACATGCGTCCTAATTTCTCAATGGTCCAACTTTAAAAAAAAAAAAAAAAAAAAAAAAGTTGAGTAGCTTAGGCCCAGTAGAAGTGGATGTACAGTGGGGCAAAAAAAGTATTTAGTCAGCCACCGATTGTGCAAGTTCCCCCACTTAAAATGATGACAGAGGTCAGTAATTTGCACCAGAGGTACACTTCAACTGTGAGAGACAGAATGTGAAAAAAAAATCCATGAATCCACATGGTAGGATTTGTAAAGAATTTATTCGTAAATCAGGGTGGAAAATAAGTATTTGGTCAATAACAAAAATACAACTCAGTAGTTTGTAACATAACCTTTGTTGGCAATAACAGAGGTCAAACGTTTACTATAGGTCTTTACCAGGTTTGCACACACAGTAGCTGGTATTTTGGCCCATTCCTCCATGCAGATCTTCTCGAGAGCAGTGATGTTTTGGGGCTGTCGCCGAGCAACACGGACTTTCAACTCCCACCACAGATTTTCTATGGGGTTGAGGTCTGGAGACTGGCTAGGCCACTCCAGGACTTTCAAATGCTTCTTACGGAGCCACTCCTTTGTTGCCCGGGCGGTGTGTTTTGGATCATTGTCATGTTGGAAGACCCAGCCTCGTTTCATCTTCAAAGTTCTCACTGATGGAAGGAGGTTTTGGCTCAAAATCTCACGATGCATGGCCCCATTCATTCTGTCCTTAATACGGATCAGTCGTCCTGTCCCCTTGGCAGAAAAACAGCCCCATAGCATGATGTTTCCACCCCCATGCTTCACAGTAGGTATGGTGTTCTTGGGATGCAACTCAGTATTCTTCTTCCTCCAAACACGACGAGTTGAGTTTATACCAAAAAGTTCTACTTTGGTTTCATCTGACCACATGACATTCTCCCAATCCTCTGCTGTATCATCCATGTGCTCTCTGGCAAACTTCAGACGGGCCTGGACATGCACTGGCTTCAGCAGCGGAACACGTCTGGCACTGCGGGATTTGATTCCCTGCCGTTGTAGTGTGTTACTGATGGTGACCTTTGTTACTTTGGTCCCAGCTCTCTGCAGGTCATTCACCAGGTCCCCCCGTGTGGTTCTGGGATCTTTGCTCACCGTTCTCATGATCATTTTGACCCCACGGGATGAGATCTTGCGTGGAGCCCCAGATCGAGGGAGATTATCAGTGGTCTTGTATGTCTTCCATTTTCTGATGATTGCTCCCACAGTTGATTTTTTCACACCAAGCTGCTTGCCTATTGTAGATTCACTCTTCCCAGTCTGGTGCAGGTCTACAATACTTTTCCTGGTGTCCTTCGAAAGCTCTTTGGTCTTGGCCATGGCGGAGTTTGGAGTCTGACTGTTTGAGGCTGTGGACAGGTGTCTTTTATACAGATGATGAGTTCAAACAGGTGCCATTCATACAGGTAACGAGTGGGGGACAGAAAAGCTTCTTACAGAAGACGTTACAGGTCTGTGAGAGCCAGAGATTTTCCTTGTTTGAGGTGACCAAATACTTATTTTCCACCCAGATGTAAGAATAAATTCTTTACAAATCCTACCATGTGGATTCATGGATTTTTTTTTTTTTTTTTTTTTTTTTTCTTCACATTCTGTCTCTCACAGTTGAAGTGTACCTCTGGTGCAAATTACTGACCTCTGTCATCATTTTAGGTGGGGGAACTTGCACAATCGGTGGCTGACTAAATACTTTTTTGCCCCACTATAGCTGTGGGCAATGAGGGGAAAAAATGAAAAGAACGATTGATAACTTTCCTGTCTAACACTAGTCCAGAGATGGCATCAGATAATTAGCCACATACGATCAACTGAGCCAGAGCCCGCTGATAGTAAAATGGGGAAAGTGTATACATTTCAAAGCTGGCAACATGATCCAGTGCATTTACTGTCGTGAGTGTGGAAAGACCATGGCTGGCAATACTGCATTTGGAGTTGACCATCTGAGGGGCATGTGACTGCAATGGAAGATGGTCCATAATATATCAAGCTGTTCAGTTTGAAGCCTTTGAGGCACTTAATGTAAAATTTCATTTAAAATATCTTGACGTTTTAAATTTCAGCTCAGTGCAGCACTTTAAGCACAACCACTTTCTCAGTAACTTATCTTTCTTGTAGAACTGTGTTCCAAATAAAGAACTTTGTGTTGACAAGATTGATTGTTAGTTAATTTACAAACCAAACAATCAATCTTGTCAACACAAAGTTCTTTATTTGGAAACCACTTGTCCCATTTTGTGATAGAAGTATTAGCTTGTAACCTTAACAAAAGGTAAAAACTTTCAATTCCATGGATCTCCTCAACAACCTTTCCTTGTTTTCTATTTGCATTTCCAGAGTACTTGAGGTATGACGTACCTGAAGACTTGATTCCTCTAAGTAAACTTGCTTTACCTGGACTCGCCTGTTTCTCACAAGTACCTGATATGTGTGAGGATGACTTTGAAGAGCTGGCACCACTCCCAAACCCACCAGCTGTGACTTTGAAACATTCAGGTATCAACTTTTGGTCAGGGGCAAAGAACCCTATTTCAAGCACCTGGTTTATTCAAAGAACCACTGCAGTGGTTAATAATAATCATGCATATTGCTGCACTCTAACAAAGCAGCTTTGTAAGGTTTAGTTCACCTAAATGAGTCATTCTCCTAGCTTCCTTTATTTATTTTAGATAAGTCTGCTGGCTGCAGAGCAACTGATTTTGCAGGGAAAGATAAAACTGAAGGGGGGGGGGAAGATTAAGCGCACAATACAGGTGTGAGAGAAGCATGGCACAATAGCGCATTAAACCCTGAATGTGTTAAGGACTTCTGGTCAGTAATCCCGTATTTGGTCTACTGCAGGAAATCTGTCATAACTTGCGACATAACCGGAAACGCCTTTCAACCATACACCGTAGCCTCCAACATAATTTGGTCATTGCAGGTTAGGTCAGCCTGAGGTGTAGTTGCATTTCTCGGGAGGTGTACATCAGGTTACGTAAAAGGCTATGATGTAAATGGCTTAAAAGGGGTTTGTGGTCAAATCATAAGTAACAACGTGGATTTCCTGCAGTAGTCTAAATCGGACAAGACTGAAATGACTGCTTTATTACAGCCAGGAAGGAAAGGTGAGAATAATAAATGCCAGTTAAGACAAACAGTATCACAGCTGTCTTTAAGGCATAGCAGAATTTAACAGACTGCAACTGTTATTAAATTAATGTTTAGATGTGCACGAGATGGCTTTTTAGTCTCTGTGGCAGCTCTGGTGTTGAACAGTCTGAAAAGATGAATGGAAGTAAGAAGTGAATTTGATTAAAATTAGGTGTCCTTTTCTTAGATCACTCATTATAGAACAATGAAATGGTTTTTATTGGCCAAAGGGAAACCGGTAACTGAGGAATAATTTTAAATCCTAAGAACCTGTGACAAATGCAGATTCTTATCACAGGTCTAAGGTGTCTTCCAGGAATGGTGATGACTTTCCAGAGAATTTGCTACAGACTTAACCTGCTCTACAGCATAAGTTACCATGGTGACATAACACAGAAAACTCGGGAAGTTTGAAGTTGCCTGTATAAGCTCAAATCATGCCTTAGGGAACAGGGCTGGGCTCTGTGTAGTACAAGGGGCCCAACGAGGAAAGAAATGTGGCTGTACAGTTCATTTTCACTTCACGTAATGCTGGAGATGCATTGGTGGTTTTTACACTTGAATACATTTTGCCTCTTACCTGTGCAAAATTGATGACTTGAACCAAATACCAGCCTCTGACATAAACGCTACTGTCAGCAGGGCCAGTATTGCCCAACATAAAATTAGGGCAATGATATTAGTGCCTTCCTAAGCTATGATTCAGGAGCCTTTGGGAAATACGACTAATACATTTTCTTCAGTGTCACCCCTGGGCTCTCTTGTCCGTCACGCTAAAACAAACAGGGTTTTCCCAGAGCTTTCTTCCTGGAAAGCAGTTTAATTCCTATCAGCCCGAAATCATCTCATGTTGGTTCTGTCTTGCAGTATGGCGTACCCTGTGATGGCTGTTAACTGCAAGAGTAAAAACAAATTTAAATTCTGTTCCATCGTAGCAAATTAAATCTTCCCAACTCTGACAAGTGCACCTAGTATCAAGAAACCTCCCCTCAAAAACGGTTAAAACTACACACAAGCACAAAAGTGACAGCTGCCACTATAAACAGACTCTGGAATGAGACATTACAAACATGGCATTTATGTGGCCCTCAATTTGACCTCTACTTTCTCAATTTCTCAACCTCTGCTCTAATGGATTAGATGTACAATTTAGGACTTTGGGATTTATAAATGGTATGCAGCCCTCAAATAAAACCACTTTTATCAAGCAACTGTAATTGTATCTTTGCATCTGAAGTGCAAGTTTGAATCTCCTGGTATAATTAACTACAGGTATCATTAACCTTCTGTATGATTAAATTCCCCGTATCTCTTCAGATTGCCGTGTGGAGCTGGATGCCTTTCTTCAGACGCTCGAGGAGCTAACAGTGGAGCTTCCTCCAGAACCTGATACTGATTAAAGTTGTGTTTTTTGTCTGCTTTTAATTGAAATAAAGTTGTTTTTTAAATCGTGCCTGGTGTGTTTTATGTGCTGGAGCTCCACTTTATAATTGGTGACTGGCCATGAAAGTATGCCGGATATTACTTCCTGCTTTTAAAGTCCATCAGTGGTCATGTGAGGGTTTCCCGCTATTGGGAGATGAGTGGACTTTGTCTCGGTTCCTCTTGAAGAATAATCTGCGTCACGTAACTTTTTGGGGGATGAACGGTTAAAATTACTCGTGACGTGTTACGTGATTTTTAGATCACCTATTGGGTGGCACACCTGAAGAGTCGGTGTGTGCGGTTTGAGTGCAGAACAGGTGAGTGGCAGCCGTTTTAGACGGAAACTTAAGCGTAGGTTTGGCTTAACATGGCAAAATGAGGAACTTCTGTGTTCGCCAATAATCGCGTTAGCTGAAATGTTTTTAAAGAGCTTTTTCCTCCCTTACACAGGGGACCGAGTCCAGTCAAGCGGAGGAAATGGTTTCATGTTTATAATTTGACATATCTTCGGGTGTTGTCTAAATAAAAAGGAAGTAGCCTTGAGCTCTGCAGAAGAATTCAGACATGCTTGGGCGCAGCTCGGATGAAGCTATGTCTGAACCAGCTGTCAGCAATACCGACGCCCACGGCGGCAGGGGGTCTAAAAAGGGCACCGTTGTGGAGCGAGTGTCCAGATACGGCATGCAGGTCATGCCCATGCCAGTGCCCGGGGGTTTCCAGCGTAGGACGAGGCTGCAGAGGCAGCAAGAAGTCTGTGACAGCGCCGCTCCGGAGAGGGAGTCTATCACACCCGCTATGCGTAAAAAGTACCTGAAGGAACTGCTTCTGGGGAACTCGTCCAACAGCGGGTTTAGCAGCGTGCTGTCCTCGCAGAATTACAGCCGCTCCGGCGAGGAGGACACGGATTGGGCTTTGTATCCGATGGAGCACGCGTGGATGCTCTCAGCGGTGGAGGGCAGCTATGAAATCATCATGGATTTTATCTCAGAGGACCCCCAGCTATTAACCAGGAAGGATTTCATCAGCGGCTACTCGGTCCTGCATTGGCTGGCCAAGAGGGGACAGGACGAGACTCTGATCAAACTTTTGCGCTACGCACAAAGCGAGGGCATCCCCGTGAACGTGAACCTGAAGGGCAGCGGTGGGCTCACGCCTCTGCACCTCGCCAGCATGCACAGTCAGTACATGGTCATCAAGCTGCTGGTCGGAGCTTTCAATGCCAACGTGGACGCAATGGACTACAACGGAAAGAGGCCCTGGCAGTATCTGAGGGAAAACGCCCCGCCGGAGATGAAGGAGCTGCTGGGGGCCTGGGATGAAGAGCACAGCTGGGGATGCACGCAAAACGTCAACAAGAACGGCAACAACAACTGCGCTGGCGCAGTGAACTTGACCGCATGTGAAGAGGACGATGCTGTGGAGGCAGAGGAAGTGAAGCACTTTGACCGGACTAAGAGGAGAAGCGGCTGGAGGCTTGGGTCTCTAAAAAAGCTGCTGCCCTCCTTTCCTCCTTTGCTTGGAAGCAAAACATGAGTGGGGGATGACACATACTTTCCAATATGTGCATCATCACTCCACTATTTTTGTTAGTTTCAGAAGGGGTCGTGAAGACAGTGAAAGGCTAGTTTGTAGGCAGTGGTGACTATTCAAGCGGTAAAGATCAAGCTAAATGTTAAGGCAGCAAGAATGTGCAGTTTTTCAAGTATGCTTTCCAGAAACAAAATACCCATTTATATTGGTGGATGTGCTTCACTCATCCAAGACCAGCAGTGTTTACATGACTGATTTCTAAACAAATTTCAGTAAACTAGCCAAACTTTAAAGTGTTACTTTGTCTTTCATAAGCTGCTTTTAATGGACTTTTCCTGCTTCCTGCCCAGACTCATTTGCGCTACTTGTGTCAACTCCAATATTAGTAATTGGCTGTGTAGGAGCTTTCCCTGCAGTGTATGAGCTCTGAAATCATTTTTTCCTAGTTCATCCTGCTGCTTATTGAGGCTTCCTTTAATACCTCTGGTATTTATTCCAAAGACTACAAAGTCAGAAGTCAAATTCACACTAAACAGCAAGTGAACAGTTTTCCATGAAACTGTGATTCAGAAGTGTTAGCTGTGTGGTCAAACACAAACCCCCTTTCAGTCCAAGTGCTTCTTTTTGCCGAGCTGTGTCAGCATGGCAGCTTCTACATATTTGATTTTCCTGAGAAAAGTAAACACTTTGCGGGAGAGAAAAAGACACCACTCAAGCATTTCACATTTGATCAATGATCTTTTATTGTCAAACATGAGTATAACCAGAGTATCTGTACAAAATGATTCCTGCTCCAGATAACATGGCTTGTCCCCTGCAGTCAGTCCATAAGCTGGAGTTCCTGGCGCATGTTGTGATGCTGGGATCCACAGAGCCTCATGTTTACAGGCCAAGCTTGGTTCTCCTCCAGTGTCTCCTCTTGGAGTTGTACCTAAAATGAAAGAACAAAAAATAAATCCGTCAGGAGGAAAACACTGAGATTCTGATGTTGGCAAACTATTAAACTGTCACGCTGTCAAACCCTGAGTGGAAAGAATTAAAACCTCTCTGTACAAAAACATAAAAGGCTAATATTATCTCTGTTGCTGATGGTTTTACTTGGTGTCAAACTGCAAATAAACTGAATTTTTTGGGGGAGCTTATTATAGCAGGAAAAACAAACACCAGTGTAGCTAATAAATGTGATTTTAGTACAACCTGCCACCGTGGAACACTTAATGGATTACTAAATGCACCTAACCATGTGCTCTTCCTAATAAATGTATACCTTTAAAGAGATTTATTTTGGTAAGTTAATTTATGTGTGTGCAAAATGGGGGTATGCAAGTTTTCACAAAAGTCAAACTCACAGGCAGACAGTATAAAACGTGGAAAAATGCTTCAGGTACTGAAAAGTGAAGCTAAGTACCTTAAACCTGCAATCCTTTAAATGACCACAAGGGGAGTACTTTTCTGCTCACAAGAAGACTAAAGGTCTTTTTCAAACTCGAGACAAACGTCTGTGACCTCAGTAAAGCCTTGCAAGATTACGTTTTGGGCTCAACAACCAGTTTCAGATCATATTAAAAGTTCATTATTTGTGGTCTTCTTTTTTTTTTTTTTTTTTTAAGTCAAAGGAGGATCATCCAATGTTCATTGAGCAAGGATTAGTCCATCACAAATCATTGGGTAATGAGAACAGTCTCCCATGGTGTCAGATCTCTTGCATCACATGAGCTTTCAAAACACTAAGATGGTTTTACAACAATTTAAGTGGTCAAAACCATGTAAATAGTAGCTTTAACAGTCTCTATTGAGTGGTGAGAGCTTCCTTAATAATGCTCCACACCAAGGAAATATTCAAATGAATCGTTGGTTCACGGGTTCAGAGTATGCAAAGTTGTTTGATGTGCGTCTAGTTTCAGATTCTCCAGCACAGCATGTACATTGTGTATTCTTCAGTGTGATAAATATTATAAATCAATACAAAGCCCTATAGTGATTTAGTGAATTTAAATTCCCCTTTGAAGAGATAATTAGAAATAATGTCACTTTTTACAGGCACTAAATCACTGCAGTATTCATGGCAATCATGGCATCCACAGAGTTTATACAAGATGACGGAGCCAAAGAACAGCAGATCGGTCATTAGTGTTCGGCTACAGAGTTTCCTCATCACCGGCACAGCAAGTGAGAGAACAAGCTCTGCAGCAGAAACATGCTCTCAGCAGGGTTAATGACAGCACTCCACTGTAACTAAGTGCTGCAATTGCAGACCTGCTTTACATGAGATGATGTTCCTCCCTGCAATTACACTCAGGTGCGTCAGCACTTCCTGATAACACGTGCAGCTCAGCAATGAAACTGAATGTTGACAGCCCATTTAAACAGACACTCAGCTTCACTAAGATTTGAGCCATCTGTGAACCACCTAATCGCAACGCTGACATCACAAAAACCTGAAATTATGGAGTTCTTTTCAAATTAATCTATCCTCCCTGCAGTACTCTTAACAACCCGCACGGTGGAATTACTGATTTCCACCTTTAAGGAAATTTCATGAGCACAAATATTTTCGACACCAAATTTACAAGTTAAATTCAAAACCACTGCAACAAGGGGAAAAGAGGCTTAAAGGCATCTCCGATGATATACACTGTGCTAGAAATATTAGGAATACAGTAGGGCTGTGCGATATGACCAAAATCTCATATCCCGATATAAGAATTATATTGTCCCGATAACGATATAAATCACGAAAATTTAACATTTTCTGTAAATTCTGTGAATCTCGGGCAGCTCGACTTGCGTGAAGTGTTTCCAGCTGCGCATCATGTAGCTGGAGTCGAGTGTTTTAACTGATGCATGAAACGATACATTTTTAGACATAAGTTGTAACGGCCGCCGTTTGCTTTGTGAGTATTTATTACACGGCGTGCTGCGGGGAGAAGCCTGTTCTAACGTTTGAGTCTAAGGTTTATTTTTTAAGCACCTGACGGCTCTTTTTTTGCTTCTCATCTGTAAATACTCTGCATACTCTTTTACGTGATTCGGTTTATTTTGAAAAGTCTCAACAGGATCTTGAGCTTTATTGTGAAAAGGTTTATGTGGAAAATAAACAAGCGGACACGCGATGGTTTGTTGATAATGACAACGCATAAAAACAGTCGCTTGTCCGTCTGTAGTGTGGTTATATTAAATATAAGAGAAAGAGAGAACTTTAACAAATGAATATAGTCACTACAGTGACCATCAAAACCATGAAAAAATATTGTTGTAAACAGTTTATTTTGCGACACCACGAAACAAACGATAGCGTAAAATGAAACGATAGACGTTTTTACATCGTCATCCGATATATATTGTTATATCGAACAGCCCTAGAATACAGTGTGATATCAAAGTTCACCAACAACATCAGCTACATCACTTACTGCTGCACCAGCTACAGCAGCCTCAACGGGGTCATAAGCTTCAAAGATACATTCATTTTACAATGGCTGCAATATGCATTAAAATGCTACAATAAAATTAATCTAGCATTGAACGGGACTTAAGTGAATTATCATTATTTATTTATTTACAGAATATTAAATATATTCATACACTTCTACTTTTTCCACAGCAAAACTAAATGATTTATTTAAAGTTTATTATTAACTAGAAACTTTCTCTCCTTAAACGGCAATGAGGCCGCACTTCATGCAAGAGTATTCAAATCTCTCCTCTCCCCTTGCCTGCCTTATGACTGGATTACAGAGAACTGATGAATTCACAAATGGAAAATAAAGGAAGCAGGGATGTGCAGGACACAACAATCAAATGATTACATTGACTGACAAAGCTGTTGATGTGGACAGCAAGGAGTCCTAAAAAAAGGTATAAAACCTAAAAAGTGACTGGCCCTTTTCCCATTAGTACCTACTCTGATCAGGGTGAGTCGTTTTCTATTACAGCGCCACCTAATATGTGTGGGGTTGTTTGCTTTTTCAGATCGCTTGGACCCTGGCGAAGTACGTATTGAAAAAGTACCTGCTATCAGGTACTATGACCCAATGGAAAACCCTGAAAACCAGCTGACCGGAATAGGTTCTAATGGACCTGATGTTACTTAAACGTTCTTTCAATCTGGTCTGACCGATTCTGAGTTGGGAACAAATAAGCATGTTTATGGGTGAGAAGGATGAGGCAGAGGATTCCAGTGGTGGGGGAGACATGATGAAAATAAATATACTAATCTTAAATGGTCATATGCAGCTTGAAAGAATGTTTGAAACTAGACACTTTACAGCTTTTTTTGGAAAAAAAAAAAATCATCTTTCCCTTTTCTGTCTTGGTTCTCATAAGCCTGCAGCACTGAACAGAGGTGGATTGCATGACTACAATAACGTGTACAAATGTGGGAACCCGTATACCGTCAGCTCTCGGCCTTACAAGATGCACAGGGCAGGTAAAATCAGTCATGGTAAGCTCACCTGATCTTGTTGCCGGTCTTCATTCTGATCCACTGAGGAATCGGCCTGTTCTGTTTCTGCTTCTTGGCGAGGAAGCGCTTGATTCTGAAAGTCTTGTGGGACGACTGGAAGACGTAAAAGACACCGTATTAGCACAATCGTTTAAAACACCAAGTATATACATCTTTAACCAAATGCTTCTGGTTTAAAACTAATTTTTTAAAGCTTTCAGTGCTAAAATAAACAAGCTGGCCGCTAGCATGCGCAGAACCACCGTACCGGCTAGCATCACTGAGCACTTTTAATATGCTCCATCTCATTTTTTTCGTATAACATACACATTGTTATCGTGACAATAATTTTAGTTTTAAATGCTTAAGGTTTCGGGGAACTTTAATAAGCCATGCTAGCTCGGATGTTTGTAGATTTTCTATTTACCATTTTCTCCACAGTCCTTTCCCCACTATGGCGGTGGTCGAAAAGAACGAGAGAAGTGACGCCACGGCTTTTTGACCAATAAGCGTCCAAAAAACTGTTCCACGTCCTACAAACAGCGACACCAATGTGTCATTAGAGGAAGTACATGTCATAGTTTTAACGGTTTGCCTTTCATTCAAGAGATAGTTCACACAGAGCCGGAGCCTTGAACTAAAAAACAGGATAACTGACTTCAGTTTTTTTTAGTTTTACCCGGTAGTCACTTCACACCAATATGGTCACAGAGCATCTAAAGCATCTAAAGTCTTTGAGCACCATAGCTGAATTGATCAAGAAACACAAAATCACAGGAGTTAATGTATTTCTGATATACTTTCCAGTTTTTAACTTTTTTCCCTATAAAATTGCAATATATGATTTTAAAGCAGAGTACCTGCTTTAAAATCCTAAAGTCTAGGTTTTAGTCATTACTTGACCTTCTTCTTCTTCTTCTTCTTCTTCTTTCATATGGTCTCTGTAGGGGTTGCCATGGTAGCTCATCTGCCTCCGCCTCATCTTATTCCTAGCATACTCCTCAGCAGGCCAGGCCTCCTCAGAAACTGAACTTCTAACAGGAGTACACTGGAATCCATCCTGATAAATGGTGAACCAGTGTGGTATGCCATCTGCACTTCTGAAAGATCTTCACCAAGTGGTGAAAATGGCAAAGCACATTGTTGAGATGAAGCTCCCACATCTGGACTCAATCTGTGCCATCATCATGGAGAGAAAAGGCAAGCAGACAGTATCACTAAGGACAGTACACACCCCATTCTGTGGTTGAATCTCTGCCACCTGGCCAGCTCTTCAGAAAGATCATTCACTCACTACATCCACAAATCTTGTCTGTGGTCTCCCATGTTTCCTTCTGCCTGGCACCTCCACATTCAAGATTCCATGTCCAGTATATCCACTATCCCTCCTCTGCACATGTCCAAACAATCTCAGACTTGCCTCACTAACTTTGTCTCCAAATAGCCTGACCCGAGCTGTCCCTCTGATGTACTCATTTCTAATCTTGTCCATCCTTGTCACTCCCAGTGAAAATCTTCAACTCGGTCACCTCCAGCTTTGCAGGTTTCACTTCCACCTTGTAAACCTTCCCTTTCACTCTTGCTGTGATCCTGCTAACAGAAATGAACCCTGACACCTGTCTCCATCCATTCCACCCTGGCTCCACCCTCTTCCACACCTCTGTTGTGCACTGGATGGTTGATCCATTCTTCACTTATTCTAATTTGCCAGATTCACTGTTGTTTTAATGGCATTTTTTTCCTTCAGTTTTTCTTCCTGGCTTCCGCTTGGATAGACATGCTACATGCTTCCAACCTGCACTGTGTTTAACCTCTTAAAAATTTTCAAAGATAAAAGTTGTATTTTCTTTTGTAATATGAGCCGCAATGCTGCCAGCAGACACGTCCCTGTTTGTGTTTGGTCATATTCCACCATCACCGCCTCTTTCATGTGAAAGCGTCATTGTGAGATTGGGAGTTGATGACTGCCTTTGTGTCATCGCTTAGCCTGATTGCTGTTGTTAGCCTCAGTGAAGCCATAGTGCTGGCCTCAGGTGTCCATACTCAGTAAACCACAGACAACATAATACAGATGCTTGTCACTCACCAAATCCTAAGATGAATTTTAGAGAAGAAACAGAAAAAAACAGAAGTAGGAGCATAACTACAAGTGGAGAAAAGGAGTTTTATTTATATTTTTATTTATTTTGCTATGCTACAGTGGAAGTCATTGTGAATGTCATGGTAATTTGAGCTTTTAATGATTTCTTGATCTCTTTCCAAGGTAAAAACATTGTACAGCATCTTTAATGATCTTAAAAAACAAGAACTGGGTGCACGGGTTTGAATTTATTTTGGATTTTCATTAATCCTGAAGTATGCAATATTAAGTTAAATGTCCCTTAGCAAGTTGCATCTCGAGCAGATGCTTCTGGCATTATTCTGGCTGGACATTTGATTACTCTTCTTAGGAGAATTGATAGAGTTCACTTAAATTGTTTGGTTTCCTGGCTTTTAAGCATAGTCCACAAATTTTCAATAGAGCTGAGGCCCAGAAGCTTAATGTTATCCTGATTTTTCCATTTCAAAACGAATATTGATGTGTGTTTAGAATCATTGCCCTCTTGGAGCACCCTGCTGTATTCAAGTTTCAACCATGTAGCTGTTGATTTGAGGCGAAGTTGAAAAATAAGTAGTCCTCTCCTCCATTATTCCATCCACTTTGTGCAATGTACCAGTATCACTGGAAGCAAAACAGCCCCAGAGCATGATGCTACCACCACCATGATTCACATTTGGTACAGCTGCTGTTAAGCAGGTTTGAAAACATCACCTTTACTCCTCTGAACGTATTTCTTGTTACTGTGGCCAAATAGTCCAATCTTGGTCTCGTCTGACCATGAAAAAAACTTTTCTCCAGAAGGCATTTGGCTTTTCCACGTGGGCAGCTCCAAATTTTAGGTCAAACTTGAACGTGTCGATTTTTGGAGCAGGATGTAGATGTAAAACTTGACTGTAGTTGTTTAGAAATTATTCCAAGACATATTCCCAATTTGTGCAAACCTACATTTCTCCTTTTTAGATATTCACTGAGTTCTTTGAACTTTTTAATTGTCCTGAGTATTGGTCCACCCAGTGAGTGCTGTCAAATAAATCTCCAAAAGTCCAGATGAACAGAATCAACTTTTGGAGATTTACTTACCTGGATGATTGAGCATGCATCAAGATGTCAAATAAATCCGCTTTATGCTGGCAAACAGAAACTACCAGTTATTACTAGTATCATTAAAAGATTTGAGTGTATCTACATCATTGATCCTGTGTATACCATATAGTTGTTACTGTGTGTGGATTAGAGAAAATCCCAATTCCTGTTTTTAAGTTATTAAAGTCGTATGCTGTACAATCATTCCACCCTGGAAAAAGAAACAGCTCAAGAAATAACAAAAAGCCCCAAATTACCTTGACATTCATGACCACAATGAACGAAGCAAACTTCTGACTTCTCCTTCACTGTGATATAAATCCTCTAAGTTTTCTCTGCCCTCCCTGTTGTCTCTGCATCCAACTGCCGCTTTGCCTCATTTACTGGTGAAAAATTCTCAGTTCCAACTGAGCTGCCCCATTGAATGAGCATTTGTTCAATGGCACAATGACAACACCACCTGTTTGAAAGAGCACCAAAGCAGTCTTGACAGTCATGTCTCTAACATAACCGCTGATGCCGTGACATTTTTTCCACAGGTTGGGAGCACCTTGGCTCTTTGTTGTTCTTTTTTGACTTTTCAAATCCTCCTTATCCCATTTAAAGGTTGTAATTTTGCCTTCACCTGCATCCATCTGGTAATAATCATGAAGAAAAATAAGATAAACAAAGAAAACGAGATAAATGCAGTGTAACACTACAGAATGGATCGTTGTTATCTATCCATTTGAATTGCACTAGTCTGGTTTTATTTCAGAGTCCCTGGGCTCCTGCAGGCTCATTTATAGGCGCACTACTTTCTCCTTTTTCCGCCCCTTTTCACACACCTCATATGAAGCTCCGATACCAGACAGGTGAGCTGAAATAATATGAATCCAGCTGGAAACAACACATTATGCTGCTGTAAGTGTAACAATAGCTTCCGAACACCGAGCCAACTTCCTTCTGGTTCGTACACCGTGCATAGTAGCACCTCTCTGGCTGAAGTGAACATGAACGGAAGAAGGAAAGAAGCCGAAGCACATTCTCACCTGAGCCTTTCAGTCATGTCACATCGCTAACCCACAGTTTGAAGTTCAGCTTTAAAAAAAAGAAACACCCAAAGAAAAACTGCTGCTGTAGCATTACCTCCAAGTGCAGCTGCTTCGCTTTTATCCTTGCTTCCTGCTGCTGATGTCCACAGCAAAGTCCAAGCACACCTACTTTTTTTTTTTTTCATGCAAATCTATTTCATTTAAATGTTTCACGGCAAACCGCGTCGTTATGTTCCAGGTCCAACCTGCAGGATAAACGAAATAATAACCCCCCCAAAAAAGGCTTTTGTTTATTCTTACTTTTGTTTTGTCTGCAGACAATAATCTGGGATAGATCTGCATGTAAACTGTGTCATTACCACGAGTTTATAATGTGAATATTTTACTTTGTACTGAGTTATGCTGATTCTGTAATATCCAAGCACAAGGTCGTGAGTTCCTTATTAACATTCTTACACTTCTTTTGATGGACAATTGTTTATTTCTTTAGTTCAAAGGACTAAGTGTGGCGTCTCTTTCTACTGCACACAAGCTAAAGACACAGCTCAACATCAAAGTATTTGCTAGGTTGTTAGCTTTTTCCCCCACTTATGACTGATCAACAATCCAGATACTGGATCACTTCATACCTTAAAAAAAAAAAAGATACTCAGACTTTAGTGACGATCTCTTTTATTAGTAGTCAAAAGAGGCTACAGTATGTTAGCATCACCAGCAGTGATATGTTTCCATGCTGCATTCAGATTAGAGCATCGCAGATGAATGTTTTAAGGACAGTTTGAGATTAGAAAAAGAGGAAAGGCCACAGATTGGTCGAGTCAGCTCCAATTTTACATGCCAGTCTAGTCAAAATGGCTGTTTCTCCTTTGTCACTGACTGAATGAAATGAAAACAGTTGATCCCAGATAACAGAAGCGCAGATTATATCTGCCAGTTCATGTTATATATGAATTGTACGGCTATCCAAGCAGAGTAAAGCCGAACCCTATGCCCTAAACATGAAACCCTCAAAGCAGTAATGTGAGTGTGCGAGTATAACATGGATCAAAATGGTATAAACAGGAACCTTAAAGCCAGAATAGGTTTTCTATTATTGTGGCCTAGGGTCTGTCTGATCTGTTGTGTTCCAGGCTCCCATCTAACAGAGGAGACAAGAGCGACCTGTCATATAATGGATTTACTTGATTTAGTCGAAATATAATACGTTTTTAAAAAGTGTAATAAGGCATATAGTGCATTGCGTTGACTTCTTGGGTGGCTGCTCCTCTCACTTGCTGGCTTTTCCTGTGAACTGTGAATAGTTCCCTAAGGTAAAGGCTGGAGAAACTGGGCTTAAGGATGGTGTGCATGGAGGAGTTAAAACGTGTAGCCCTCACACATTTAACACAAGCACAACTCAAAGGTTTGTGAGCATGGACGCTGGGATTGAGCCAAAGGTGTCATTTTTATGTGTACACTTCAAACTGAAAGTGCCAATGCTACAAAAGGAAAATCATTAAGGAGTGTAGAAACTATGCTGTAGAGCTCTGCAATGTAGAAATACTGACTGATTGGAAAGTTTGAGTGAGTTTTAGATGAAAGACAAGTTGAAAGCTAAAGTTTTCAGCGCCTACCACACATTTTCCATCAGAGAAACGCTACTGAAGTAAGGTCACTTTGAGTTTATGTGGTCCAAGAAAGCTTTGGCTTCACTAATGTGCCCTACAGCCAAACTCTTTCCAAAGTTTACCTCTTTGATCAAACAAAACTAAACAGGGTCACATTTAGGCACTAACAGGCTCCACAATCACACCTCTGCCTCTGAGACTGGGAGACCCTGATGCTGTGCTGCACGTGGCCTCCAGATGCCACTCTGCTGCTCTGAGCCCCACAGGCCTGTCTCCTCTCTCTTCGCCAAACGTAAAAATGCTGCAGGTAGAAATCTGCTCAGTCGTCTTCTTTCTCAGCCACTTTCCTAGCCTCGGTATCTGGCTTTCTGTCAGTGGAGTTGGATTCAGCTCCTCCTCCTGCAGCACGGTTGCGGCTTCTTGCACCTGGCTGGTACAGCTGAATAGCAGGCCGGTCCTGATACAGACAAAGAACAGGCTCAGAAACACAACTGGATGAAATCGTGTGATGATTTAAGACCTACGGGCAGTTACCTTATTCCGTAGCCGCTCTCTTTTCCCACCGTCCTCCTTCTTGTTGTCCTTAGCAGGCTTCTCTGGCTTCTCAGTGTGTGGGGAGTCTGGCATGTTTTCACCCTTCTTCTTCTCCAAGGGTTTATCTTTTTTAACCTCCTCCTCCCGCTTCTTGAAGGAGTTATCTCCATCCTGATGTTCCCTTCTTCTCCGACGTTCCTCATCCTGTCGCTTGAAGCGTTCCCTCTCTTTCTGCCGACGCTCCTTCTCGCGCTCTCGGTCTCTGTCTCGATCCGTGTCACGCTCCCTAAACTCCTTCCGCCCATCTTCGTCCCCTCTGTGGGAAAAGCACAAGCTTGACTGAACCTATAAGGGACCATTTTCATTATATGAAAGTAAGTATTGAGCCACCTCTTAATTAAAATCAAGTAGCAATCCATGTAGTCTGCCTTTACAAACATTTATTTAAAAAAAACAAACAAACAAACAAACAACCAACACACATAACAACAACAGTCTTCCTGTGGAACTCCTACATTTTCCACAATCAACTGTAAGCAGTGCTATTGCAGAGTGGAAGTATTAAATAACCACATCAACTCAACCACAAAGAGAGATCAGGTGAAGTCAGAGAGAGCTGAGGCTAGTAGAGTGTCAACAATGTTTTGTTGGCTCAATACCCACAGAGCTCAAACCTCCTCTGGCATTAACATCATTCCGGTATTAAATATAATGGGGTCAACCTAAAATAGCTTGTTCACTTGAGGGTTGAAGGTTAATGTATTTGGACAATTAAAAGAAGAGTGATGAACTAACTTCCTTCCTCGATCCTCCTTGTGCTCGATGTTCTGACGTCTCTTATGATCAGAACCTCCCAAAGATCTGTCCTCTTTATTTGGCTTCTCTGGCTTCTTGGACTTCTCTTTTGGCTTCTCCGGGTTGCCTTCATCTCCTCTCTCTGGCTTCTTCAGGAGCTACAACAGAAAAAGTAAACACGCATCAAGTACTGAAAGTTGGACACAGTTTTGAGCTTATTCTTTCAACTACTGCACACACACACCTTTATCTTTGGCTCGTCTTTAGCTTGGTCTTTGTCCTTCTCCAGCGGTTTCTCGAGCTTCTTCATCTTCTCTGCCTCTTTGCGTTTCCTCCTCTCCTCCTCCCTCCACTTACGACGCTCCTCATCGCGCAGACGTTTGCGCTCGAGTTCCCTCCTCCTTCGCTCTTCTTTCTTCTCCTCCCTGAGTCTCTGAAGAACATTAAAACAAAATGTGTGAGGCCAGCCTTCAGCAATGTATACACATCTCGACCTGAACTTATTTACCTGTTTATTCTTCAGGAAGTCCAGCAGAGGAGTTGTTTTTTTAGCTTGAACAAAGGAAATGATAAAAATTATTCATTCTGCAGTGCGTTTGTTTGAAAACTATCAGTATTTGACTGCGAAACATACCAACGAGTTCCTTTGATTTAGCCTCAATCTCCTCCAACAGGATCTCAGGTGTAGACGTTAGCTTCTCGTCGTCCCCGTTGTAATATTCAAGGAACCTTTTGTAATCTGGATCTTAAAGTCAAATGAAACACAAATAAACACATTAATGATTATAGCAAGACTACTTTTTCTGTATCTTTATATGTGTTCCTAAATTGCACTTAAAGTGGACCTATAATGCTTTTCCTTATTTTCTGACATGCTGTTTTACAGTAGATGAATTGTATTTATCAAGGGGTGAATATATTTACCTTCGACAATTGTTCCACACTTTGCATCCTTTTTTTTACTTCTTTTCTTGGCAGTTTTTTGAAAAGGTGAAAACTCCACAATGGCAGGATACTCCTGACCTGTTCGTAAACATCATGTGGAAAAAGATGAAACTTCGGGTCCATATATATATATATATATATATATATATATATATATATATATATATATATATATATATATAAAAGCTCCCAGGCCTCTGGTAGAGGACCCGAGCTTGAAGGATAAACCGCCCGCATGGGCGTGCTGGGTGTTGTTACCTCTGCTGTCAATGAATACATATCCATCAAAGCGATCTCTGAAGAGGACTATATCCTCTTGGTTTCTGAAGTTGATATAAGCCCTTGCAAAGAGGTGAGGGTAAAGGCTGAAAGAGGAAAACACATGTGTCACACATATACGAGTATATTTATCTTTTGTTAACAGTGAGGGAATCTTTACAGATAAACTCACCTCGTGTCGTTAGAGAAGAACTCCAAATAATCCACCTCTGGGAGCGGTTGCAGTTGCTCCTCCAGCTCCTCTTTGGTGAGACTTGGTGGTAGTCGTCTGATCACAATCTATTTTTTTTTTAATCATAGGTGAAGTTATTGTCCGGAGAACAAAGTTGGGGCTGATAAACAGATTTCTTAAGTTCACGCGCACTGTATCATTATACACGTGAAAGATGATAAAACACTACAACATAAAAATATTGCAATTTTATCAACCTGGCGGTTTATAGCAACATGAGCTAACGCAGCTAGCAAGTTTTACCTTTGTCATGGCCTCCTTCTTTTCCTTGGACTTCTCCGTCTTTTCTCCATCTTCACACTTTATCTCCACCCTTTTCTCCTTCGGTCGATTGTTTTCTTTGTCTTCCTTCATTGCGGCAAACTTTACTTAATCCGGGACTTGGGTCTCATCTCATTCAGCTGACTTGTTTACCTTTCAGCGAGTTAGCCTCTGCTAGTGAACGAAGTAACTAGAACTTCCTCACTGACGGTTAGCGCTGCGCTTCAGTATCAGCGCCGGAGTGGGGCGCTGCACATGAACTCAATTGTGCCTAGGCAATTAATTTAATAACTAAAATATATTTTGTGTTGTTTTATTTACATTCTTAATTAGTTTGTCCCTGAAAGGAATTATTCGGAAAGGTTAGTTAATGATGTTAGAAAGAAATAATGCTAGCATGAGCCAAAAAGAGCTTCCGCCTTTCAGATACACTTCAATTTAAAAGCTCACACGGTTGAGTTCGTGGGTTTTTTGTTTTAACAACGTCGTGTTTGGGGATTTCTAGACAAAAAAAAACAAAACAAAACAAAAAAACAAACGAACGAAAGGAAATTAAATAAATCAGGATTTTTTAAAAAGAGTGCATAATTAAAAATTTCGTGCTTTTAAGTCGATTTTTTTTGGGGCGGGGGGAGACAGACTAACTCTAAACTAAAATTTTTGAGATAATAAAGAAATAGCGAAACGTTGACCTATAAATAGCTAAACAAACATTTGTACGTTTTTTTTTCCAATGATAATTTGAATTATTATAGAATTTTTACCACTATTTTTCCTCCCAACATATCCATGTCCGATCGGTTTCGTCTTTTGACAGTAAAAGGATAATTTAATCAAGTAATCATCGATTTAAATTTACGATCAAAATGAATTGTTGAATTGAAGTATTTTATCTTGAAATTCTTCAACAGGAAGTTATTGTCTTGTCCTGGAAGAGGAACGTAGGTCGTGCTGACGGTCGACATTTTGCTACTTTCTGGGATAAATAAACAGCGTTAGGTAGGTTTGGGGCAACTTTGTTGTCCTCGAAGTTGCTCTTTGTCCCCTGACAGTTAGACGCTGTAATCATGTGGTATGAAATTCTGCCCGGACTCGGCATCATGACCGTGTGTCTGATCATCCCCGGTGTCGCCACCGCGCAGATCCACAAGTTCACTAACGGAGGAAAGGTGAGGACGCAGGCGCTGCCAGCAGGTTCTCGTGTTGTGTACCAGACTGCTGGATTATAAAGAGTGTGTTTTTCCCCCGCAGGAGAAAAGGATTGCTCGGGTTCCGTGGCAGTGGTATCTCATGGACAGAGACAAGCGAGTGTCAGGAACCGGACGCTACTTTGACTCCAAGGTTAGCTTCCCTCTGCCCATAATAAGTAATGCTAATGAATAGCAAAGTGTGCAACTTACAGCCTTCCCCTGAGACTACAACTGCATATAAATATAAAAATCGCTTAAACTACCCGACAGTAGTGTGCACAGTTTCATAAAAAACAGTATGTGCAAATACGGTGCACTTTCAAAACCCTAGGTTTGTTTCAGTTAGTCGTTTCATGGAGGCACTCTTGGTAGCACATTTGCAGGATCTGGGGTGCATCTATACATAGGTGCGTTTTCAAATGGCTATAACTTCATCACAGAAATAATTTTTATCCAATTGTCTCCTATAATGATACTTTAACCTAAACTATATAATTATGCAAACTGATCATCCCATATGCTCTCTGCTAAATAACCAGATGCCATACTATAGCCTCATATAGTACCACACGGTGGTCTTCTTTGTTCTCGGTCATCAGGTATCACCAAAATCCATCAACTTTGTAAAATACTGAGGATTTACAGGCAGCGATGGGGGTGTTAGTCATGTGTAGAGCATAAAAGGAGACTTAAAAAGTCCACAAAATGAGTTATTAGCTTAAATGAACACAATGGCTGCTCATGTATAACTACGTTTAATCCTTATTTGTTTCTCTTTTTCTCACTAGGGACTTGAGAACATCCACTGACGAGGAACCTGGAGAGACCCGGGAGAAGAAAGTTCTTTGTTGTACATTAAAAGATTATATTTAACATTCAGTTGTTTGTGTTTTTCAGTCTTTTAAGATGGGTGATTAAACTCTTCCACACACTGGGAATCTTGTGAGGCTTCTTATATTGATTTCTACCAGTAACAGAAGGAGGAGTGCAGTTACTATTATTTATTTATTTTTTTATATCTGCTTAAATGTTGACAGGTTTACTGGACTTGAGATGTATAACAGTACCTGCTGTTATCATTTAGCTGTAATACAATTCCTGCAGCATCACATTAACTGTAACTAACTTTATTGTTCTGAGTGGCTTCAACAAATAACTGTTAAACAAAACAAAAAGACGTGATCTTAATCCATACATTTTTTTCAATACAGTTCAATTATGTCTTTCAGTTTTTTACAAATATGTTTTTTAAAAAAAAACTTCTATTACTGTCCTCCTTGTGCTTACAAAAATGTTCATATAAACAAGCAATAATGAAACGCTGTGGGAAAAAAATCCCCTGTAAGAAAAAAAATACAATAATTCTGTATTAGCAATTTTTAGAAATTGCACAAGTGAAAAACATCTTAGAAGTCACAAGACTTTCAACTCGTAAATAAATAAAGGTTTTAAAAAACAGATGAAGTAAATGTACATTGACCACTGATGTACTATAATGACGTTAAAGAAGCTGAAACAATTGCATTCGCTGTGGCATTGTTTTGATAAGCTTCTGCAATGTCACAAGATTTATTTCCATCCAGTTTTGCATTCATTTTTCACCAAGAACTTGCATTGATGATGGTAGATTGTGACTGCTGCGCTAACCCTTCTCCAGCACATCCCAAAGATTCTCAAGGAGGTTAAGGTTTGGAGTGGCCAATCCATGTGTGAAAATGATGTCTCATGCTCCCAGAACCACTAATTCACAATTCAAGCCAGATGAATCCCGGCATTGTCATCTTGGAATATCCCCGTGCCATCAGGGAAGAAAAAAACCATTGATGGAATATCCTGGTCATTCAGTATAGTCAGGTAGTCAGCTGACCTCATTCTTGGAGAACATACTGCTGCTGTATGACCAACCGAAGCAACCCCAGACCAAACACTGCCCCCACAGGCTTGTACAGTAGGCACTAGGCATGATGGGTGCATCACTTCATCTGCCTCTCTTCTCACCCTGACGCACCCATCACTCTGGAACAGGATAAATCTGGACTCATCAGACCATGTGACCTTCTTCCTTTGCTCCAGAGTCCAATCTTTATGCTCCCTCGCAAATTGAAACCCTTTTTTCCAGTTTGCCTGACTAGTGGCTTTCTTATGGCTACACAGCTGTTCAGTCCCAATCCCTTGAGTTCTCTTCGCATTGTGCGTGTGGAAATGCTATTAAACATAGCCCTGAGTTCTACTGTTGTTTTTCTTTGATTTGATTTCATCAAACGTTTAAACGTTTAAGTGATTTTTTTTTTTGGCCCGGCAGTATATATCTGATACATATTTTGAAATGAAAAAGAAAATGCTTGGAACAAAGAAGCAGACTTTTGCTTTAGACTGTGGTCTTGGAGTGGCTGTAAAATTGATTTGGCTGTACTTTACAACACAGCTCAAACTTTTTTTTTAAGTACTGAAATTTTCACGTGGTTCCTTTCTGTTCTTAAGAAGCTATTTGCTCAGATATTTGCTCAAAAATACTGGCAAATGTTTATTTTAAATATTCAGAGTTTGAAGGTAACATTGTTGCCAAGCTTTCTTAAATATGCTACAATTAACTCTTCACAAAAAAAAAAAGATCAGTTACTTAGTTTTAAAAGAAAAAGGCCTTATTTAAGTGGTTCACTCAGTCTGAGGACCTCCTGCACTTTAAAAAACAATAATACTACAAACTGCTCTTTTTTTCCTAAATTGTTTTCTACTCTTGATGCATTTATCACTTATAGTAGAACTCCCGGCAAAAACAGAAAGAAATATTAAAATGGCAACAAGATATGATAGTGAAAATTTATTTAACATTCTTGTTGGGAGCATTTGAAAAGATTTACAAGAGATGGATAGAAAAGGGAAGGAGAATACAACTGAAAACTTCTCAGACACAATTTTTACAGTTAAAACACTTCTGCACTGTACACTCAGTTCAAACTGAGAGGAAAAAAAAAGCTTTACACCTCAGGTCACCAAACAAAGAGTAAAGGTTCCAATAACAGGAGACAAACTGGTCGTTCACTTCTCCTCCTTGCCTTTGGTTTTCCTGTACACCATCTCCCTGAAGCTCGACAGGATCTTGCTCTCTCTCTTTCTCCTCTCCTCCTGGTTGAACGATGCCAGGGCTCGCTTTTCGTCTGCGCTGTAGATCTGGTTTTCCTTTCTCAGACGCACGGCCTCCATACGACGATGTCTGCGGGGCGAAAAATTTGTCAGTATTACAGGAAGAAAAGCTGAACACACTTCTGGATCTGCTCAACTCAACCCAGCCTAGAGCACAAGCTAAAGCAAATGTTACAATGTGCAGAGATTAGTAAAGAAATTAAACAACATTTAAAGCAATCAGCTCTTTTTCATGAAAAATGTCCATTTTCTAAACATTACGTACCTGCTGCCACTCATGACGTAACCAGACTTCTCGAAGTTTGCGATCTCATCGCTGGTGAGACCGATCTCTCCTCTTCTTGGGATACGTTTGCCAGCTTTCACGTACTCTGCCATGGCAGCACCTTCACCTGGCAACAGGGCGTGACCGAAACTGGAGGAAGGAGGAAAAAAAAGAAAAAGAAGCTTTTATCAAAAATTCTGCCAAATGATTTAGACAAGTTGTGTGGTGGAAATGTTTAACAGAGTCCGTCTTATTTTGTCACATCTGATAAACTGAATCACGGTGATTTCTATTTTTTTTATAGCCTAAATAAAACTGAAAGACCCAATCAATTATCAGCAATCTTCAATAAAGTCAACTCTACTATCACTTTTTAAAAAAAAATCCCAGTCTTCAAGCTCACCGTTTAGCAAGCAAGTTTGAAAATACGTAACCTCTGTTATTTTTTCTGTTTTCAGACATTTAATCAGTTTTCTGTACTGTGCTGTACAGGTACACTCCACTGTAAACAGCAGTTGTGTTTGGGAATTCAACACAAACTACATTAGGGTTAGATGCTTTTCTCTTTAAGTTTGTTAATGCAGGAATTAACCCCGAACAGTGACTCACTCCAAAGGTCGATCGTTCTGAGACATGTGAGTGAGAGGAGCTTCGGGGCCGACCACATGCTCATCCATGGAGGTTTTCTCCACCCACATCACCCCATTGGGATCTTCCTCCTCTTCGTCCTCTGAGGCCTCGCTGCTGGAGTCGCTGCTGGACTCCTTCCGGCTTTTCTTCGCCTTCTTCTTCTTGGACTTCTTAGACCTGACGGGAAACAGGATGCTTGGTTAGTCAAATGGGCTGTTACCACGTCAACAGAGCTGATGCACAGCTTCGTATCAGAACTTACTTTTTGCTCTTCTTTTTCTTTTTCTTCTTCTTTATTTCTTCCTCTGAAACACAAAAACAAGACAGTTAAACTGATGAATCTGATTAGAGAAAAAACAAAACAAAAAAAGGGTGCTTTTCGTTCATCTTACCATCCGAATCTGATTCAAGCTCACTGTCCTCTGAGTGCTTTTTGTTCTTTCTCTTCTTGGACTTCTTCTTCTTTTTCTTTTTCTTCTTCTTCTCTTCTGATAATAACAGACAGAATGGGTTTGTTATAAATTCACAGAAAATGTTGGATTGCTGTAATTTATGTGTGTCCACACTCTGTGTACCTTCTGTGCTTGATTCTGAACTGCTGTTTTTCTCGTCTTCTTCAACTGGTGTGAACTCATCGGAGCTGATGGAGGTGAAAAAAAATACAGAAAAGAATTTTTGATACCTGAAAATAAGACAGAACAACGCCTGATGTCTCTGCCAGGGCGCCAACAGGTATGACACATCAAGACCTTTTAAATAACTGCTTAAATAAAATTTAACAGGAAAAGTAAGATTTAAAAGGTGGAAAAATTGGTTAAAACAAAGTCATTGCGAAACAGAAACTCTTACGGTGATGAGACTAAAAACATCTAAGACCAAGACACACAGAATTTAAGACAGTTTTAATTAAAAAAAAATCTTTTACAAATAAATGCAGTTTTAAAGACATGTGTCTCCACAAACCCAACACAAAATTAACAGTATGTTCCTCACTTACTCTGGCTCTTTCACTCTGGGTGAATATCCCCAAACTTCAGGACAACCCAGCTCACCGATCCTCTCCCTCTCCTGCAGGCGCCTAAAACACAAGTTTGCAAAAACGTGTTTTTAACTGAAATGTCAAACTACACTTAGATTAGCAGCAAATCAAAAGAGGACGGCTTCCATCCGTTTGGTTTTTGGTAACAGATGCATTGACGAGCCCTCCACCTCCAGAGGACTGTTCATCTGAAGTGGTGGCACGTCATAAAATGCACCAATAGGCTCGTGTACCTGAGGACTGATTTGTATTATGGGAATTGCAGGGTTCAGGCTTTGATAGCTTTTCACAGTGATGTTAGACTTTTCATACCTGGCGATAAAAGCCTCTTGTCTCTGCCGCTGAGCGTCGTCCCTCTGCTGCTCGTAGTAATAATCATCTTTGAGGCCGCCGTGTTTTCCCGGAGGCTCGGACCAGTGGTTGCTGTGGTTGTGGCTGCTGTTGTTGTTGTTGTTATGGCGCTCTCTGGATCGGGACCTTGATCTTGATCTGGATCTGGACCTGGAGCGGCTACGATGAGGACTTCCTATGCGGATCCGTCTAATGTTTCTGGCCTCTTTGAATCGACGCTCCCGTTCCTCTCGCTCCCTCTCACGGTTGCGTGGCTTAGGAAGTTTGGGTCCGAAGCTGTCCGGAGACAAGCTACGGTCGCGGCTGTCGCTGCGATGGCGACTGCCGCTGCGATGGCGACTGCGGGAGCGGGTCCGAGGTCTACGGGCCCGAGGACTGCGTGGCTCCCCGCCGCCGTCAGAACTCGATCGATCCGACAGAGGCATGCCCTCTGACCGTGAGAGACTCACTACAGGACGGGGTAAAAAGTAATTAAGTAATCAGTATCTAAGAGGAGATTTAAAAGATGTCGCACACAGTTTATCTTCTTCTCCCTACGCAGAAAGCGTTTAATAACAGGAAGTACTGGTTGGTCCGTCCCAAAAAAGAATCCGACGTCAGATGTCATAGAGAACAGTTCCCAACATATTGATATAACACAATTTTCTTGCATTAAAATAATGTAAAAAAGAAAAAATCCTCAAAACTTGCATAATTACTAGCAATATGTATGGAATAAGTCCCAGTAAAACCAGTCAGATTAATTTAGGATATTTATCTATGTTTCTTTGGCTTATACTTTCTTTAAGTTTTTTTTGAATAGTTTTATAGGGAAATATTTGCTAACAATGCCTGCATGTATACTTGTAGACAGTTTATGTGCATGTCAGTATTTTCAGATGACAAAACTGAGAAGGAAAGCATAACTAATTTAATTTGTGTATACTGTGTACTCTTGATAAATATGTATTGTGAAAAACGAAATACGGTATGAATTATACTGAAGTGTATAATATAATCACTATGTAAAGAAAAAAAATAGGCTGTTCTTAATTTTTTTTTATTCTAAATTCATAGCAACAGTAACAACTATAAAAAATATATAATTTCTTAGGTGGTTTTGATATCTTTTTTATTTTTTTCCAAATGTTAAGCTGGAGTTTACTTTTTATTACTTTCTGTTTTAGCTTTAGATTAATTAATCACTAATATGAGGGGAGATTTGTCAGGGGCAGATTTAATCATTTTAGAGTAGGCATTACAATTTAAACATTTAACCAAAGAATAAAAATAGAAATTTCCAAAATGTTTGAAAATTTTTCTTTGTACATTTTTTTTTTAAATTCAGTAATAATTCTGTTTTAGTTAGCCTATTTTTCACAGGTAAACATGGGATGAATAAACAAAAAATCATTAATTTTATATCAGGTCAAAAAAAAAATATTGATTTATTTTATTTTGCATTTACAAGGTCGGGCGGGGGGTGGGACGCGGGGTAGTCCGAGAGTTTTGTGGCTGTGAAAAACTGTGAAAAACCCAACTTCCGGTTTTTCGCAACGCGCTCACGCGCCACCGGAACTACCGAGGTTTAACCGACCAACACACGGTCGTGTCTCCTACTGCTCAACTCAACATCTCTGGAAACTGGACTGCGTGTTCACTAAATTTGAGTCTTTTTAGCAGCAAAGAAACAGAGCAGCTCGGCACGTCGAGATGTCGCTCTCTATAGTTCAAGTTAAAAGAAAACAGGAACCCGTGAGCAAGCCCGTGGAGGAGAAATGCGCAAAGGAGTACTTTTTCACGGAACTGGAAACCACTGCTACATGTCTGATCTGCAAGCAGAAGGTTTTATTCAAGGAGTTCAATATGAAGAGGCACTACGACGCAAAACACGCGGAAAAGTATAACCCATACCAGGGCCAGAAGAGGAAGATGATGTACGATCAACTTCAGAGAGAGTTCAACGGCCTTTCACCGCCGGCTTCCAGCCTAAAAAGAGAGGATGAATTCAAACGCTATTCTGCAGGTACTTATTCAATTGACCGTTTATTCACCCGTGACCGTTGTGAGCTTTTATTTTGAAGGCGAGACTTGTGAACCGGCAGTTATCGCGCTGCTAACCGGCGTGCAAAAAGTAAACAGTTTCCAGTTGAAATAACCTCAGAACTGAGCTTTATTTGTATTTATATGAAGCTAGGACGATGTTTTTAAATGTACTTTAAAGCCACATAGTTTGCATTTGAATGCTTATAATCGCTTACGACTGCGACTCCTGGTGGCTGAGAATGAAAAGTGAGGCTCTCTGTTGTTGTTAGCCATTGTTTGTCGTTCATTAACATATCCGCCGGCTGCCACCCTGCTCACTCCTGACAAAATCATCAAGGTTTGCAGGTAAACCTCATCAATTTAACGCTGCTGTTAGAGAGGATTTCGATTTGGCCTCTATTCTACTAGAGGCATGCTAATAGTATGCTAAACAGCGGGCCGCGATTCATTAAGGAGGAAACGGTGCTACCTTTGTTAGCAATAGATGTCTTAAAAGCTTCAGTAGAGATAATAATTGCGCTCTCAGTGTTGCATTAATACCCCCTTAATGTCTTTTTAATATGTTCCTCAATCTGTCTTGGTGTCGCAAGAGGCTAAAAATGTCCCGCAAATTAACGTTTACCTAGCGCCAGCTAAGGGACGGTTTTGTTTTTGTTGCCAGGCTAACGTAATTAGCATGTCTGACATTGTGTGCACAGAAACGGAATTATGCTGTCCAAGGTTATAATTAACAAAAACTAAACTAAAAACATACAGATGATCACTTTAGGTTTAGTCTTTGCTAAGGAGAAGATGTTCACTTGCCTGTGACTGAAATTATAATACATGATCTAAACTGCCAAAATGTATATCTCCTATAATACAGTGAGTAAAAAAGACACAAACGTAACACTGAAACCGATAATAGCTAAACTAAAAAACCCACCCTGGATACCAAGAACTATATTAAGATATTTTTTTATGTGCATAAATAAATCCACTAACAAAAATATAGGAGGCCAAGCTGGAGGTGGCAGAGTGGAAGATTTTGCCATAATTAGAAATCAGTATGTCAGAGGGACTTGTGCATAGGAAGGTTAGTGGATATACTGGACAAAGACTGCTGGATGTGGAGCTGCCAGGCAGGAGGATAAGAGGAAGACCACAGAAGATTCATTAATGTAGTACAGGAAGATGCAAGGATACAGTAAGAGTGGGTCATAGTGACCTCAAATGGAATCAGCAAAAAGAACAAGATGCCTTTAGTTTGTAATATTTGGAAGACATTGTAGTAGCAGTGTAAAGTGTTAGCTTAAACATTAGTTTTTCAACTATACTCTTTTATATTATACAGTGTCCCATTGAACCACTTTCTCTCCTTTTTCCATTATTCAGTTTATCAAGCAATAAACAATTTATTATTATTTTTATTATTATTAGTTGAAACAGTCGCCTGCAGATGCTGAGTTAACAGACTGACCAATGAGTGAACTGTTTCTATCCAAAAAAAGGGCCCTATAGCTCCTAGACCACCATGACTCTAGCTATACCAAAACATGAGCCATGATTCAGGCTGAACCTCCTCATGTATTGTTCTGGGTTGTTTTGATGTTCCTGTTAGAACTGGAAATGCAGGAAATGGCAAAACTGAATTTGAGCCAGCTCTTTTACTATCTGTTGACATAACTTGTGTAACTCACATTGCTCTGCATGGTGGCACGTTATAATTAAGACATGATATAATAATATGATAAGATCAACTTTATTTATCCCAAAATTTAAGAAGAAAACGGTAAGAAACCAGGAAAATAAAATAAAAACCGACCAAATATAGTTGCTTATTAAGTTAAAAATTACTCAAAATGTGAATATTCAATTTAAATCTAAAAATGAACCTGTACTTTGTTTATCTTAGTTTCATTTTTTTTAATGCCACTTAACTTTTATTTTTTAATTGTAGTTCTATTTCTTTAAATAAAAACTTTTTTGTGCATTTCCTTTTATTTAGTACTTAGTGATTGTTGACTCTATGAAAAATGCTTTGGATATGAATAAATGTTACTTGCTTCACGTTGTTGTGCATTCACAGGTTTGATTATGATTTGCTTTTTCTCTGTAGACATGCCGAGTCTGAAGCTGATATCTGCGACCGACACACAGTACTCAGCAGCTGTGCTGAAGAACATGAATGAGCAGCGGAGCCACGGATTATTTTGCGATATCACCATCATTATACAGGACAGGAAGTTCAGAGCTCACAAAACTATCCTGTCTGCCTCAAGTACGTATTTCCACCAGCTGTTTACCGTGGCTGGGCAAGTGATTGAACTAAGCTTCATCAGGCCTGAGATCTTTGAGCAGATTCTCAACTATATTTACAGCTCTAAGATTGTCAGAGTCCGCTCTGACATGCTCGAAGAGCTCATCAATGCCGGGCAGATACTGGGAGTAAAGTTCATTGCAAACTTGGGTTCACCATTATCACAAGTTAAGGGCCTTCCTGGTTTGTCTAAGGAGGCAGAAAGCAAAAGTGACTCATCTACAGAGATGATGCCGATCATCACAGAGTCCTTCTCAATATCTGCGGAGGAGTTCAATCAGGTAAACAAGCCTGCGGATAACGAGGAGGACTCGGACAGCGACGTTCTGTTTGTCTCGAAAACAGATAGTCAGAACAAAGTGGTCGGCTGTGGTGAAGTCATTGATTTGGAGAAAATGGATTCAGAAAATGTCCCGTCAAGCCAAAATGTAGAATCAAATCATGCAGTTTCAGAATGCAAAGACAAAGCTACCACTCCCTCGAAACCATCTGCTTCAAATCCTCCCAGCATCAGCTGTCCTAAACCAATTTTAATAGACAGCAGCCCTCTACAGAGCCCGGACAGCAGCTCCAACAACTCGTCTTCCCCTGCCAGAGTTTACTCAGGAAGTGCTCCCACAACACCAGCCAGAACAAGCAGTTTGACCCCAGAGCCATCGAGTGCCTCTCAGCCCCCTGAAAACAGCGACATAATGGGAGTCCACAAGAAGCAAGTGTCTACTTCATCTCAGCAGGGGGACTTCAAAATAAGACTCTCTGATTTATCGGAAAGTTCGACACTTCAAACAAATGTTCCCAAATCTGCTATAACGGGTAAAAAGACAGTGACGCTCAGCACAGCCACGGAAATCGACTCTATTTCGTCAGGCTGCAAGGTGTATGCCAATATTGGAGAAAATACGTATGACATTGTCCCGGTGAAAGAAGATCCAGGCGAAGGAGGCTCCAAAGCCAATAAAGGGAAGAGAGCTTTTATGGCGACACCATTGAAACCCTTCGAAAAAACACCCGTGTCACCCAAGGCAGGACCAAACAAGAAGAGGACCAAAACGGAGCTCGAGGACCACTACGAGCTCATCATGGATGGAAAGACTTTCTACGTGTGCATTGTCTGTAAGCGGCCCTACGTGTGTTTGCCAAGTCTGCGCCGTCACTTCAACACCCATTCGTGGGAAAAGAAGTACCCGTGTCGTTATTGCAACAAGGTGTTTGCCCTGGCCGAGTACAGAACTAAACATGAAATCCACCACACAGGAGAGAGGAGGTACCAGTGCTTGTTGTGCAATGAAATGTTTATAAACTACCAGTTACTCTCCGCTCACTGCAAGCAAGTTCACAATCAGGATCCTTGCGGGAGGAAGGAGAAAGACGACGGCGGCAACAACTTGTACCGCTTGCTTCCGTGTAAAACAGTGCAGATGAAGTCGTACTCGTGGACTACAGATGGGCCAGGGGTCCCAGTAATATCGGAGGACGGCAGCGTGCATCACATAACCTCAGTCGGCGAAGCAATGCACTCGTCCACCCAAAGCAGGATGTTGAACTGGGACGACATTTTCGTTGAGCCCGACGCTCACATGGCGCCTAACAGCCGTGCACAACCGGAGACAGCTATGAACACGCCTCCACAGGGTCCAGCAGAGTACTACTAAGCACAGCTGACACCACTCCTTTTATTATATGTGCCTTTTAGGTGCCCCTCTTTCTCCTCGGTTCCACATCAACAATATTTTTGCGCAATTCTCAATAGTTTCAGCTGTACAGTGCGGTCTCATTAGTCTGTCAGTTGAAATGAGTGGACTAATACTGTAGTGATAACACAGGTACTAGTTTGCTGGTGGCGCTCAGTTATATGGTGAACGATGTAATGGGACCGTACCTCTCATGTTCCTCTGCTTTTTTAAAATGGCCATGATCTTTTACATTAGGTGAGCACAGAAATGGACGCGGTTCAAACATGATAGAAATGAGGAGTTTTTATGAATGAAAAGGCAAAAAAAAAAAGAAGATATTTCAGCTAAATGAGCTGAAGCACAAATGAAACGGCTGTTTTGTTTTTCAGTTTTATTTTTTCAACAGGTTACATTCCCTTAATCGTGAAATGACATTAAACGGAGGCCTGTTTAATGAAATGGAAATGGGGTTACCTATTTAAAGTGATGCATGAAGCCTTATTGTGTGTATGTGCAGCCAGTTTTGGTTACATTACACATGAAATGATGAATTTTCAGGACCGATCATTCCCGTTTCTTTTTTAAATCTCATTCTGTGCGAGAGAATGTTGATTATGAATTTCATTATATTTGTATTTTGTCATCCTGGGTATGCAGTTATTTAATTTTTGTAGCAGCCTGGAAAAGAAACTTTCTGTCTGTTAAAGGGGACCTGTTAAGATTTTTGAAAATATACGGTTACAGCAGGGGATGCTCGTATTAAACAGGGTCGGTATGTAATCTAAGGATCTCATTCATTCATCGTTCACAGTCCAGTGGGTCTGTGTCTCACCAGTGGGGCTCTCCCCAATCTTAATATAGGAGGAGCTTAATCAGCTTGTTTCAGACTAAGGCCCAGTATAAGATATGTGAGTATATAAATAAGGATTATTTTGTATCGCGAGTCATGCAAAGCCACTGTAGCATGGAGCTGGAAATGAGCTTAATAGTTCCCCTTTAAATACATTGTTTATGTTTATTTTTATTTCTGTTACTTTGTCACTTCCCTTTATTTAAAATTGCAAAATCTGCCCAGCTACATATAGAAGGCTGGAGATTTCTCCTACACGTGTGACGATAGGATGGAAATAAACTGAGCTTTATTACAGTCAATAGCTGTAGCACTTAGCATTCAGGCAGAAAACTCTTTGTTATAACTTTTCCGCTCTGTTTTTCACTGTGTCAGAGGGTAGTGATTGGTTAGTACAAGTAGTACTAACAGGGGAAACTGTACTTTGTCATGTCATTGTGCAGGGTTTCTTTTTAATAAACAGATTAACATCAGTATGTGATGTGTGGTGTGTTTTTGTGCTTGCTACACTCCAGTTTGGGCTCTTGACAGCAGGTTAACATTTCTCATAGTTTAAATTGGTCACACTGCCAGTATAGAAACAGAACAGCGCCTGTTTATTTCTTGTTTGTGCTACTACACATTTCTAGTTTGTAGCATGTATTCTACAGTGTTTTATGGATAAATCCTGTAGTTTTGCTCAAAAGGGAGTGTATTTACTTGTTGTTTTTGTACTGAAAGGTTAGCAGCTCAGCTGTGTGAGGACTTTGGCTTTAAATCTTGTTATAAAGGTTTATTTTCTTTTGGTTCACCTGTAAAAATGTTTTCTGGGGTGTGATTTAGCATTTTTATTCCAACAAAACCAGTGGGGAACATTTAAATTTACCACAGTCTTTTTTTTTTTAAACCATGAAGGTTTTGCTTGAGAAAGTAAACCCCATGTTTCATTAGCCCGTAGAACCATCTCTAACAGCAATAACTTGTTTTCGCTTTCTGTATGACTTTATCAGTCTCTCACATCGTGGAGGAATTTTACCCTTTTCTTCTTTATTGTTTCTTCACTTCATGGAGGTTTGCACACATTCACGACTCTCTTAAGGTTCCACGACAGCATTGAGGTCTGGACTTTGACTGGGCCATTGCCATTCAAATTTGCTGCTGTGCTTGGGATCATTGTCCAGCTGCATTCCCCAATTTGGGCTAAGCTCTAGCTGTCAGACAGATGGCCTTACATTAGAATACCACGCTGTGCAGAGAAATTCATGGTTGATTCAATGACTGCAAGGTGCCCAGGTCCTGTGGCTGTAAGATGAGCTCAAGTCATCACTCCACCATCGGGCTTGACAGCTGTTATAAGGTCCTTGCACTGTCCTGGACTTTTAACATTTAGCATGCTAAATGAGGCCTGTCTGAGATGTAGCTCCGGGGTTTTTGCACTTTCTCTGAACATTGCATGCTCTGACCTTGGGGTAAATTTGCTGGGATGTCCACTCCTGGGGAGATTGTGGCGTTATGGTAACACTCATCTGAATGCTCCAGACCTGCAAGGTGCCAAAACCTCACCAGACTTGCTGATTATTTACTACTTACCCTCTTAATTTTGATGGAAGCATTAAGAGTGAGCTTAGTTTTTCAGTTTGTCACACACATTGTAAGACAAATCTTTTGAAGTGTTAACCATGTACAGCTGCTCTAGTTGCGTCTAACAACTATAAAGGTGGAACCGAGCGTAACGTCCGCTTTAGGAAGTTAAGTTCAGAGCATTGAATACAATTGATCAGTATGGGGGACGTGTGTACCAAATTAATAGCAAGCCACTCAGCAGTTGTTCACAATGACCTAAACTCACAGTGACCTAAAAATGAAAAATTACAGGGGGTAATTTTATCCCCTGCAAACCACGAATACATAGCTCCATAGTGCAAAAGATGTCAAACCTCCAGCATTAGTGTGTAAAACAACTGCTGGTTTCCTTTATCACGTCAGAAAATATACAATTACAGAAGTATGAAGCAGAAAAAAAATATAATCTGCCTCATATGTAGTAGAGGTGCTACCGGTGTTGTTTGACCTCTTGAAAATTTTACATCTTACTCCATGCACCTCAAAATAGGTGAAGCTGTGGCAGAAGTTCCTCCTTTGCTCCTGTGACCTACTGGAGAGGTAACCAACACCGAGTAGATAAAAAAAGAAACAGCACTATGTGAGTTACATAAAACAAGTTTTAATGACGCGACGAAGAAGAATGTGCAGTTTAAATTTGGAAAAGCCGTGATCAAAGCTGACAGTGACTGCTTTCTTGGACATTGACGAGGTTTCATATCAGCGAATCCAGCACTGACTGTTCACACTGAGCCTCACAAACTCCTGGGTCATTCCATAGAAAAAGAAAAACCAGAGTGAGGCTCCAACCTGAACCCCTTAAGAAGAGGATAGTTTAATGTGCACAATAACTTCAGGGGAAATGTTTCCTTTGTACTATAAAATGTTCAGATTAACGTACATGAGGGCAGGTCGAAAAACTGGCGCTTTTTAAGTGAACGAAAAATCGGATTAACGGGTGCTGAGCCACTAAAAACTCAACAACAAAAAATATATATATACATGAATGTCAGCATATGTGTCATGTGCTGGGGATTTTGTTATGTGGGAAGGCTAATAGAGACTGAAAATGGCGTACAGGCATGGAGGCTTATTGGTCATTGTATCTGCAAGCAGTCTGTCCTAGAAGATTAAATTAGATTTTATGAATCTGCCAATTCAATTATTTTAGTTGTGCATATTACAATAATCTATAAACATTTTAATGTGTATATTAATTGGTTACTGTATGCCACACGTTTCTATCTATAACCATTAACTGCTGAGTGTTTGGTTTTGTGTAAATGAATTCAACTAGACTTAAACTTGCAAACTGATTGCTATCGACCACAGGCTTTAATGATGGCCACACTCACATTTGTATTCTTAGATGGGCTTATTATTTCACTTCTTAAGTACTGGAGCTAACCAGGTGAAATTTCAGTACAGGATCCAAAGCTAAATTTACATTTTTGGTCTGATCTATTTCTTTATAATCAATATACCTAATCAGTATCATGTGATAGCTCCAGTCCAAATTGCACGCGAGGAACAGAAACAAGTGTTGTTGGTATCCTGGATGTTTTCTGAGAATTCGTTGGAGAAAACCTCAAAAATGCATTGTGGGTAACTTTTAAATGGTCATATCACTTTGTAGGATTTCAAACAGGTAATAGCTTATGAAACGTTTCATTTTTCCCTCCATTTAGTTCTCAGCCTCAGCCTCTAGCCGTGATTCCTTATGTTTGAAAACTGACATCTAGTGTTGTATAACACCTGTGAAGTTGCAGCCTTTGGTAGGTGTCTGATAATTTTAGATTCTGTCTAATCTACTGAAATGATCACGCTGGACCTTTTTTGCTTCTTGAAGATGGATTTCACTTATTTTTCTTTGTCTGCACAACAAACCCTCAGCAGATTCGGTGGATCAGGTTTGACTGATTTTATATGGAATGACCCTTCTGACACAAACGTGCTACTACTGCTACTTGACAAAGAGAGAGACACATATATGATGCTTACCTGCTTTGCTGCTGTTAGTGGAAACACAGTAAATGAGGTTTGGAGTGTAACTGGTATCTGATTATCCTCAACAACTACTGTAGGTACAATAGCTTATTTCTTCATTAATGCTGCTCTGCAAAGTTTGCCACACACTGATCAGGATATTCTTAAACATAACGTGAAGATTTGATAAATAGGAATCTTGGTCTGTTTGTATATGCTAGGCCTAACTGCATATTATACTGCTGCACATACATTATGAGCATGTAATACCTCCAGTTCTGCTAACTCTGCCTGTAATAATGCACAGGGACACTATTGACTGCTACAGAAACAAACGCCCGGGCCTACAATTTTTAAGTTTGGAATTATCTAGCTGATTCAGATTTTAAGAAATATGCCAAAGCTTTCACCTAGCTCAACGTCGACCTTGCACATGTAGCTGTACTCATCCTCCCAGTGAGGACAGGATCTCCATCTTGATGGAGGAAGCATTTACAGTTTCTGCAAAAGAGAGGTGAATGTAAAGCATGAGCTCTGTCGTTTTGTCCTTTTACAGAATACATCTAACACTGGAAGTCTGTTTACGTTGCATAAGGCAGATAGATGTGTAAACAGTCCTGGCTTTGACCAGGTTGTCTCTCTCGATGTGCATGTGCACAAACACACACAGTGCAGGCCAGAAGAGTGTGAGCGGTGCCCGGGGAGACGAATGCTTTCTCCCTCGCCTTGGGCTGAAGTCAAAGTTAGTGTGCTCTGTGGCTCTCCTCCCCTTCCTCGCCTCTTTTTCTTCAACACTCTTCTGAAGGATTATGAAGAAAAGTCCAGAGGAACTGTGCAAACACCCGATGATGTTTCAGGTGTTTCCTTTTCTCGCAGCTGTCTTACGGGCTGTATGGTGGGGGCTTCTCATCTGGAAGGTTGTGAGGAGGGGAGTAGCGTGGAGGGATCATTGTAGGCCAGAGGTGGCTGGCTCCAGACTGGGAATCGTCTGACAGGCCTGAAGAGTCAGGGAACACATAGGAGCCCTGCGAATAAAGGAAAACATTTATTACAATATATATATGCTTTGAGCTATTGTATGCTGGCATCAAATGCGTGAGGACCATGAGATACTTTATATGGATCCAATTGGTAACCCTAGAAACAATCGTCATTAGATCCTACTAACACAAATTTCCTGATAAAGAGCTTGACTGTTGTCCATAAATAATTAGAAGCACACACTTCTCAACTGCACCTTTAAAGCAGCTGCATACCTGCAGGTCGTAGGCCGAGTACGGTGGCAGGCAGGGGGCGGTGTTGTAATATGGGTTGAGAGACGTGACGGGCGGGGGAATCTCTGAAGGGACTGGAGCTGTGATGGCCTCTGGTTCAGATGTGCTCTCTGAGGCAGGAGCAGGTGTCTGATGAAGCAACAGAGTGCATTGATGTAACAGTTAGAGAGCTGCGATTACAGAGAAGCGGCTACTGATAAATCTGACATGCTCGTTCAGTGCACGCACCATGTCTTTGAAGCCTCCCAGCACTGCTGCAGTAATGATGCCCAGGAAGAGGGCCACGATGTTGAGGATCGTAGCCGACCACAAGAGGTGGTAGAGGTGTATGACGTCCTGGCAGCTTTTCACATCTGTATATTCATGGTAGCCTCCCATTAACTCAACACGGCTAGGCCAGTGGGGTAAAACAGAGAGGGTGAAAGCTTATAGTCAAGCCAGAAAAATCACTGACAGTGTTTAGTAGTTTTTAAAGATGCACCTACATAAACAAGACACAGAAAAACAAAACTGGGGTTGATTTATGGTTATAAACATTCAGAGGTTGCTGCTGGAAAGCTGGGAGGAGACACGGACTGAGGTTGGTGACACACAAACATGCAGAGGAAATGACAACCTACAACACATTTCTATGATGTTTTCTTAAAAAATAAAATAAGACAAGACAAGACCGAGTTGATCAATACTGGGCATTAATAGCCTAGAAAAAAGGGACCTACTTCCAAATCATGGATGATTTCTTAAACTTTTTCAAAACATCTTTATTCTGAGGTCCCATAAGAGGATGTTCTCTGAAACAAAGGTTAAAAAAGAAAAGAAACATCCTGGTCTGATACAATCACTGCTGCAGTGCAAATTAAAATGACACAGGAGTGCACATCAAAATATAAACACTGCATAGCGAGTAGGCACAGGTTCTGAGGGTGCTCGACCCCCTCGGCATACTCACTTCCCGCAGTTGTAGAGGTCGCAGCAGTAGCAGGTGTTGCTCTTCACTCGCAGGTTACAGGATATGCCTGCTGTATGACATGGCACCTGAAGTGCAAAAATTAGCTTATGTCTCTTCTCGTTGAGCCTGCATGGATTATTCAGCCCCCCAACAATTCAAGCCTATACAAATAATGATCACACTGACAGACAGCATTTAATGGCTCATTGAATATGAGTTAAATGTCTTTCTTACATCATGCTCAGACGCCGTGTCACTGGTGTGATAAGCACAGCGGCCCGCGTACAGAGGCCTGAGGTCCTGCAGAAGAAACGGCATAAAAGAAAGAACTGATGAATATGAAAATGCTGGAATAGTCTTATTTTGTTTGCCAACTAAAATTAATAATAAAGTTTTATATTAGACCTGCTATGGACATTTCCAGCTCCATGTTGGGAAGTTAAAGAAAAGCAAAAAACAAAACAAAAAAAAAGCTAATTTATCTAAGGGGCCTCAATTCATACACTCTGTGAAACAAGACTTTTCCATCCATTTAAACCAACTTTGTTCTGATTGGCTGCTTCTTGTAAGCAAAAGATTTGAAAAAGCAGGTGGGCGGGGATTAAGGATATCCTATCTCTTTTACATCATACAGCAACAAAGGGTAGAAAAAACTGTCAGAAACTGAGCTTCTACAGCTGTCTTCAGGCTCACAGGGATTACATGCACATAAACAGACCATTTTATAAAAAACTTTGGGCCAGTTTAATATAACCAGCTACCATTTTAACAGGAGAGATTTTACATAATTCTGTCTTACATGTTTTAAAGCTTTATTTTGTAAAATTTGTCTTCTTTCAGCTGCTTCCTTTAGTGATCCCCACAGTAGCTTTGAGTTTATTCTTCTTCAGGTGGAGTTTTAAGTTACTGGTTACAATTTAGCAGAGGTGGGACCAAGTCATTGTTTTGCAAGTCTCGAGTAAGTCTCAAGTCTTTATCCTCAAGTCTCAAGTCAAGTCTCAAGTAATGTCAGGCAAGTCAGAGTCGAGTCTCAAGTCACTGGTGTAAAAGTCCGAGTCAAGTCACAAGTCTGAAACTTTGAATTTCAAGTCCTTTCGAGTCTTTAAAAAAAAAAACGAAAAAATAATGTTGCAGTTATGCTAAATGTAAATATTAGACCATGTAATTTTTTAATCTGTGTTTTTCTCAACACATGACAAAATAGTGAACTTAGAAAATATACACAAATTGTGAAATTGCACCTCTTTAAAATGCAGCTCAATTAAACCTAGCTCCAAGAATAATTTTCACCGACAGTTCTGAGATAAGCTGCATGTTATTCTTGGATGCGGTTGTAGGACCGGCTTTAAAATCGCATGACAAAAATATCATACATATTAAAAAAAACTGAATCACCAACATAGCCTGGACAACATTTGCTAGTTAGATGAAGTCAGCTATCTCATCTTAGCATATTTATATGCATATTTATAATTATACGGTTCTTGGAGTGAGTGCACACACTCATGAAGTTTAGTAACTTCAGGTCACTGCAACAAGCCCAGGTACAGTTTACCGACGGATGGGTACAGGACCTTGAAATGCACCGTGTAGAAAGTAAAGACCATCCTACGTATCAAATGTTTACCAGTCTCACAAATCGTCGTCATAAATACACATTCATTAACCGTTTATTAATATAACCTTTGAGCTCAACGGTAATTAATTAGTAGTGGAAATAATTTCTGGTAGCATCACAGAAATGTAGCAGTGACAATAATACTGTATGCTGTAATCGTACTGGGCAATTAGTGATACAAAAAACCTGTTTTATCCTGTGAATAAAAGTATATGTTTTTGTCAATGTACCATAATAACAGAAGCGAAACGCAATATTGTGTCAGGACAATTCACTATTTATGCACAATAAATAAAGGAGCATAGCGCGACAATTTCTGTTCAGCGCCAGACTTGCTTGTAACCTATATCACCAATTATGTTAAGAAAATGACATATTAAGTACTAAAAGACACTGACCTTCGTGTAAATGCTTGGAGCAGACTAACCTGTGAGCTGGAGTGTTCTGGGACGTTATATTTGATCTTTGAATGGCTGCAATCCAGGCCATCCGTCGCGTCTTTGTTACTTCGGAAACATGGCTTGAACAATTTCTCTTCAACGACGTAATCCGATAACAACCGATCTCTTTACCCGTCGGCTTCCCGTGGCTGTCATGCGACCGGCTATTGCAGTTAATAACACAACAGCTTCTTGACATTTTTGTGTTTCTTTTTATCGCTGTGTGACTGATTTCAATTGAAAGCCTGCGTGCGCTAGTACCGCTTGCCACGAGTTCCCAGAATCCTTTGCGGTTCTACCCGTGAATGACGTCACATTTTCAATCTCTATATAATATGCATGTTAAATTTTATATTTGGGGTAAAATATCAAGTCTTTTCAAGTAAACCGGTTCAAGTCCAATTCAAGTCCCAAGTCATTGGTGTAAAAGTCCAAGTCAAGTCACAAGTCTTAGAACATTTTTTCAAGTCAAGTCTAAAGTCATAAAATTAATGACTCGAGTCTGACTCGAGTCCAAGTCATGTGACTCGAGTCCACACCTCTGCAATTTAGTCCTTGAGATTCAGTTAATGTCTATTTTCTGTAAGTATTTTGCTTTAGGTGTTTTGTTTTTGTCTCATAGCTTTTATGAGCCTGCCCTGTGTTTCCTGGGTCCTGTTAAGTCTCTCTCAGTATAGGTGTTGTCATGTTTTGTTACTTCCTGTCTTATTTTGCCAGTCATCTCGTGGGCTCTATGTTCCTTTCCCCCCTCTGTGTCCCCTCTCCCTAAAAAACTCAAATATGGATTTTTTCACATTTTCTCACTTCTTTTTCACATTCTAGTACATGCTGCTTCTTCATTTGTTCCATGTTTCCTCTCTGGTCACCAAAGCTTGCACTTTTTCCTTTGTTTTGTCTTTTTTTTGTTTCTGGATAGTGACCCCAAATCTGCCTGACAGCATCATTTTGCCTTCATCTCTAGCATCCCCCTCTGTAACACAAACCCTTTGCATGTCCTCCTTACCTACATCCCACATGGAATGCTATATTAAGATGGACATCTGGTCTAAAATCTTTGCTAAATCAAACATGTGGACCATTTCTAGTGGGAATGCTTGAAAAGCATTCACAGTATTGTTCTTCTATTCTTTATTATTTTCTTTTCCGTACGTTTTTGGCATCTAACTCCTTCAAAACCATTCAACTTAGAAAAACCATTCAAACACCGTTAAATTCTCCTTTTTTGGACATTCTTCTTCTGTGTGAACGTCAGCTTTTAGCAGTTCAGCACTTTTGTTTTCAGGTTAAAAATTCATTTTTTTTTCTTTATCTCCTTCAAACTTTTTAACTTAAAATTCATCAATTATTTCATTTCAGCTCATACATTCAGATTTAAGCGTTCACGCTGCAGTTTCTTCAGAAAATGCACAAAGGTAAAATCGTCAGGGTGAATTATCGCTACATGACCAGGCGTCCAAAAGTAACACTGCTTGGGTCAGTTTATTTTATGGCCCTGGGAAACGTATATTTGGTCTGACTTTGTTTTTTACTGGGAAAGAAAAAATACTGGGGTCAAAAATAAATCTACTTTGAAAGTTTGACGAGGACAGCAAAATGTGATCAGGCCATATTGAGTTTTATGGTTTATTTACATAATTTTTCCCCTGTTCAAGTTATTTTAAAGTTTAAAAAAACAAAAACAACCCTGGAAGAATGACAGACGTTTCAGAGGAAACACTCAGCATACTTAAATATATACTAAGATTATGCTGAGATTATATCTGTAAACCCTCACTACTTTTATATTTAATTACTAACAACTATGTCCCTACTCATTATTACAGTTTAATAATAAAAACACACATACCAGCAAACATTTTATATGAGGTGTCTCCTTGGGGACCAGTGCAACACTACTAGCACTCTGATCCAGGTGCGTTTATTTGAATTTCTTTTTAGAAAACAGGAGAAAGTTGCAAGAAGGTGAGAACTGAAGACTGCTCTCATCAATCACAAGTGATGATCCTTCAAGTGAATGTCGGGTCAGACAGCCGACGTTAACTCTCAGGCCAAGTTTGAAGTTGTGACTGCACGTGCAAATACAGAAAACAGCCAACCAGCCACTTGATGACACTGTGTAGCATACTCTGGATCGTTCAGTATACGCTACGATAAAAAGGAGCTTTTATGTATTACCAAATCAATAAGAATAAAACTGACCTCACTGTTCTCTGATGCAAACAAGAGCCTTTTTGAGCAAGCACTTCAGATGAAAATCATTAATATCACAAATAACACTGACATTCAATCAGCTGTAAAAATCAAGACTGTGCTTTCACTTTCTGTGTCCTCAAAGAACAAAAAATGAACGTGTGGTTTAAAACTGCTACCAAATATAGCAAAAATAGATAAGTTTAACGACCATGCTCCTCAATTAATGCTCCTAAATTCACTTGATTCAACAGTGCGCCTCTTCAGAGTCTAGTGTACCAAATGCTGTTTGAAAGGAAAATGTTCCACTTCACTGACGCCATTAGTGGCGAACGAAAACCTGCTAATGGGAATCTCCCTTTTCACACTGCCCTAACTTACTTCAGCATAATTGTTTTAAGAATGCATTAGTGGTTACTTGTTGTTTTCTGTGCTTTGCATCATGGAGAATAACAGTCTTCTACCACAAAATAAATCATCTTGTGAGACACCCTTCTGTCTCACAAGAAGGGTGTGGCAGCTACCCCAGCCTGAAAGATGTGAGCAGGACGTCGAGGAGGGGATGCGTCTAATGTAGCCTGGCGCCCAATAAGAAGCCCGTTATTAGTGTGTAATTAGAATGATCTAAATTTACAGGATAAGTTAAATAAGCTTTTGTGATACTTACAATGTGCCTCGCTGCAAATACTCCATCGACGATGGCACAGCAGAAGGCAGCCACCACTCCAAAGCTGATGAAGACAATGGATGCCACTAACTGTGGAAGAAGATGGAGAGGCCCGAGCTTCATATTTGGGTTTTCAATAGAAGGGTAAATCTTAACATAAACGTGCATCATTCTCATTTTCTTTTCTCACCAGTGGCCTTAAACCAGCTGAAATTGCAGTACACTCATGTATATCAGTGTGCAGAAGTACAGTTCAGATCCAGTTAGTGGAAACATCTAGCACTCGCAGTGCAACCCTTTACCTAAACCCATCCACAGACCTCTTCTCTTTTCAGTCTTCGGTGAAACACAGCCAGTATTCGGTTACACATCACCCCACTCCTCTGGAGCCGCCCCACCACAGAGGAGGGAGGGAGTGTGAAGTGACACCACAGACTGAGCAGCTTGAGGTACAGTTTCCACAATCAGATCTGAGTCCAGATTGAAAGGCTGAAGCTCCTCTGACCTTTTAAAAGTGGACGTGGTTGTTCTTGGAGATTACTAAAGTAGCTTTTCATGAGTCAAAGTTCAAACTAATCTCTTGTGTACCTTGTGCAGAAACTCTGAAGTCCCCCCACCCCTCTTTTTTTATGCTGCCTATTCTCTGATTGGCTGCCCCTCACACACAGAAGGTGGGCAGACCTCCTGTGCTCACACCCAGAGCTGTATCCCTGAGATCACCATACTAAGGGGAAGCCTTCTTTCTTTTATAATCATAAAAATCCAATAGTAGAAAAAAGGGAACTAAATGTTCAGAGCAAACTGAAGCCTGAGCGTTTAGCTCACATGCACCACTTATGTGACCTCATTATCTATCACTTTGTGGAATTGACCAATATGTAGAGTACGTAAACAGCCTCGTCTCATAGCAGAATGTGAAATACACAGGAAAAAGCCATCGATTTGTTAATGAATATGAAATGTTACATTTTTGTCCACACTCTTCAGAGGGGAAGTGTCAACATGGCAGCCAAAAAAATTGTGTTCAGGAACACGGTAAGAAGGATGGACAATTTATGTCTGCAGAAACATGGATGAGTAGGTCAGCTGTTATCACAAACTGCTATGAGACTGTCTTGTTATATATGTCAGAGAGTAAAAAAAGGATGATTGGTCAGCTTTAACAATCACATTTAAAAACCACCAAAGAGTTAATGTTTTTAGTAGCATTTGTGTGCGTGTCATTCTGTCTGTAAGCATGATAGCTGGAAAAGTTTTGAATGAATTCTCATAATGAAAATTTAAATAAGATTTGGCTTACAGCCACCAAATTCTTCAAGGACAACTTAATGATGTATTGGTTGAAAACTGACAAAAAGCCTCAGTAACTTGGAAACTATGTCTCAGGTGTGTATTCTCAACATATAGAAAGAACCACATAAATGGTCACTTTCAAACTGTCCTTTAAGGTCAGTAAAAACAATCTGAAAAAAAGTCTGTGAAGGTCCTCAATCATCCAGGCCATCGTAGTCTAAGGAGCTTGGAAAGAAAAGCGTCTGGACTTCTTTAAGTTGCTTGAAGACGTTTCACCTCTCATCCGAGAAGCTTCTTCAGTTCTAAGGTCAAATGGGGTTAAGGCATCTGGGGAGGGATCTCAAAACTGGATTATAGATGGCAGACAGTTGGTGTCGTAAGCCCCGGCTCTGTTCAAAGATGGTCGCTCACAGTGGACATAGATGCTTCTTTCACTCCTCTTTCAAACCATCTGTCCTCTCTGTCCAAAATGTGAACATTGGCATCCTCGAAAGAGTGACCTTTGACCTTTAGATGCAGATGAACTGCTGAGTCTTGTCCTGTGGAGGTGGCTCTTCTATGTTGTGCCATGCGCTAAGGAATTCGCATGATAAGGTGGGGCCAGGTTTCACAATGAGCTCACCCGAAACTCTGGCTGATTGGGACCCACACCCAGTTTCCCACCTTGGCTCAGGCGATTAGAGGATCATCAGGGGGTCCTTTTGTCCCTCTGTGGGGGAAACTCCCACTAGGTTTAAATCTGGGACTCTCCACCATTTGACCTTAGAACTGAAGAAGCTTCTCGGATGAGAGGTGAAACGTCTTCAAGCAACTTAAAGAAGTCCAGACGCTTTTCTTTGCAAGCTCCTTTGAATCTGAAAAAAAATTTGTCTTTTTGTAATTTTTTTGGTTTCTTTTGCTATTTGATGCCTCAAAGTTACAGCTGAAGAAATGACACTGGGGCTTATTAGACCTGACAAAACTCAGTTAAAGACAGAAAATTAAAGACATCTAAAAAGAATTCTGACCTATGTCTTTAAATTGTAGTTTGAGTGCTGTACTTTGAGGAAGTTTGTTATTGCATTTGTACATGTGGACATTGCATTCTTTTTGGGAATCATCTGATGGTGTTGGATATCGGTCTCACACTGCAGCTATATGTATACGAATAAGGAACATGCCCTTACTGAAGTCTGCTTCTTCACAGGTCATATCACAACGACTGATCGGAAGGTTTTTAAATGAACACTTAATACTTCACATATTTCTCACTGTGAGTATCAGTAATTAGCGCTTTACTTTTCTACTCAGACGTCACTTCACAGCCCCAATGAAACGTGTCAGCCAAGCAGTGAAGCTGCTCTATATACTGCAAGTGTCGCTGGAAATTTGACCCATTTTGATATGTCACCACAGACTCTGCGATATTTTTATAATTATTTTAGCAGGTCAGTTCAGTCAGGACAACCGTGGTCAAAAGACGACTGTTTTTCCATCTGCAGTTATTTATATTTGACCTCTCTGCCCTTCCCACATGCATACATGGACAGCGTAAGGCACAGACAAGACCAGGCATCAGTGAAAACAGATACTGTGCTGGTTAAAATCAGGCACACAATAAAAGAACGAGCTGAGGTAGAGGTGCGTTGCAAAGTGGCTGGCAGTGCACAGCAACTGTGGGAAGGTTAAAGCAGCTTAAATAGTGTGCTCTATATGGGATTTGCCAATTGAATGCATAAAAAGATATCAGCTTAGGCACCAGCTGTTGTGGGCCGGCGATGTCAAGACTGCGGCTGAGTTTGACTTTGCGGCCTCCCCGAACAAACACTATACTCCCTTTAAAAGGGTAACCCTACAAACAAAATCTGTTTGGGGCTATGTAGTAGTAGTTATAAGTCTGCTTAACATTTCAAATTCTGTAATACTAATGTGGGAATCTAAGCCTAGAGCCCCTCTCATAGCAGCTGTCTAGGATATACTTTCCTCTTGCAACATGGGCGATAGAGTATGCTCGCTAAGTGGTTAAAAAAAATACATCGGATGAGTTACTCTCTTTCTTTCCGTTTTAAGTATAAAATATGTTAAATAATTCAAGGATTCTTCAATAAAAACTCATAACAACAACGACTCAGCACAAAGTGGGCCATGTAAAATCAGAATCGGAATACTTTATTAATCCCTGAGGAAATTATGTGGTTACAGTTGCAAGACAGCAAGAAATCACAGAGCGGGGTCAGCGGATGCTTGGGGGCATAGCGCGCAGAGGTCACCAACTTTCTGCAGAGTCAGTCGCTGCAGACCTCCAAACTTCACGCGGCCTTCAAATTGGCTCAAGAACATTGAGTAGAGAGCTTCATGGAATGGGATTCATGGCGAAGCAGCTGCATCCAAGCCATACATCACCAAGCACAATGCAAAGCATCAGATGCAGTGGTGACTCTATGCTGCACTAGAGCACTGGAGGTGTGTTCTGGGGTGACGAGTCACACTTCTCGATGGATGAGTCTGAGTTTGATGTTTGCCAGGACTGCTTGTCTGACTGCACTGTGCCATGTGTAAGTTTGGTGGAGGGGGAAATATGTAGTGGGGTTGTTTTTCAGGAACTGGGCTCAGCCCCTTAGGCTACGTTCACACTGCAGGCGAAAGTGCATCAAATCAGACATTTTTGACCCTATGCGACCCGATGCATATCCGAGGCATATATGCATATCTGATCATGGTCTGACAGTGTGAACGGCACAAATCCAATATTTTCAAATCCGATCTGGGTCACTTTCGTATGTGGTACTGAATCCGATACATATCCGATGTTTTAGAAAGCGACTGCTGTTTGATGGTCATGTTGCATTAAATCTGTCTTTTACGTCACTGACACAAGACAGACGCCAATTATCAGCACCGTAGAAGACATCGTGAACGCTTCCTGGCCATCCAGTGTAGATGTCAGTGAAACTGTTGGGAAGACAACGTTGGAGAAATGTGAACATTTTATTTGTACTGTATAATCAGCAGATTCTGACAGAAATCTGCAGCTATCCTTTGAAGCACCGCTCCTCTAAAACAGCAATAAGGATCATTATTAGGCCAAATGTAAATAACAAAATAACTTTATAACTTAAAGCAAAATTGGGAAACGTAAAGTCCGAAATAAGTCTTTATATTAAGGGCCATCAGTCAAACAATACTGTTTGGTCTGGGTCTAAACAGAGCGCGTTGTGTGACGTCTTCTTCGTTTGTGCAAGCGGGGCGCTTTGAGGTTCACACTAGAGCGCGTTTGCTGTCGCATTTTATTTGGAGTGTGAACAAGCAGACAAAAAATTGGATTTGATCAAAAAATCGGAATTGAGCATTAAGACCTGCAGTGTGAACGTAGCCTTAGTTGCAGTGAAAGGACTGCGCACCAGTGCACAAAGAGAACAAATTTGGTGTTGAAGAACTTGACTAGCCTACACAGAGTCCTGACCTCAAACAGACCTTATGGATGAATTAATCAGTCTGACCTCACAAATGTACTTCTGGACGAATGGTAAAAAAATTCCCATAAATGCTCCTAAACCTTGTGGAAAGTCTTCCCAGAAGAGTTGAAGCTGTTAAAGCTGCAAAGGGTGACATCATATTAACTCTATGGATCAAGAACGGGATGTCACTCAAGTTCATGCGTGTGAAGCCAGACACGCAAATGCTTTTGGCAACATACTGTAGCTGAACTCAGTAACCTCGCTCTACGAACCGAGAGGAAGCTTGGACCACAAGCAGCTCCTCGTGCACCCACCATGACAGTTAAAATAAACAGAATAAAAGCAGTGCATGAATGTAGACAACTAATACCAGTGCAGTTACAACGTCACTAACTAGTCACGCTATAAATAATGTCAGCGCATGTTCTGTGTAATGAGATTTTATGGTGGTAAACAAGAGTGTGGTGTAATGTGCCAGGGCTCATTCAACACACACGCCTGCTGACTGGAACTCCAGGCATCTAAATGCTGTTGCATGATGGGAAAAAGTGTCACGACACAAACACATTCTTAACTCCAGCTCTGACAGAGCCTGCCCGGCTCCTCCCACCTGCTCCGCTCATCTGAAGTTTCCTTCCCCACATTCCTGCACGGACATCTGTCTTCCTCCACTTACACCCTATTTCTATTTCAGGCTGCGTAACCCCGACCCCGAAATTCAGGATAGTTTGTCCGATACTCAACACATGAAGCTCCTCGGGATGAGTGGGACTGCAGCTCCCATAATCAAACTGCTTTGTCTGCTGCAGGGTAACTGGGACTAATATTCAGTTTAATATCAGTGATGTTGAGATGAGGTGACACGAAGCACTGAAAGAGATCTCAGTGCACAGAGGTAATATAAATCCTCTTACCATCTGCCTCTTGTTCTCTATCAAATGAGCGCCGATAATTCCCAGAAAAGAGCCAAAGCCCAGCTGAAAGGAGAGAAAACAGCTGTTAGGGCATTTATCTAGCTTTGATTTCAGAATCTTGATTGCACAGTGCAAGCTCAGCACAAGTCTGCTATATCAAGTATTAATAATACTTATCATAATCGTACAGTTGTTGTGATTTCTCTTTATCTTATGATGCTCGCTTTGTAAGTAAATTCCAATATGTTTTATTAATTTATCAATCGGACTAACGTGGCGTAACCTGCTCTACAGTAACCATTTATGTAAGCGAGAATGCTAAAAGCCAAGTACTGTGACGAACAGGTTTAGAGATTGAAACATATTACCTCATTCAGTGGATAATGACAGTGATGCTAAATAATAAATGTGGGTAATATTTACAGCTCAAAGACCTTCGGTGATGAGGTTTATCAGGGCTAGTGAGCAGTGGCGAGTGTGCTGGAAGCACAGCGACTTCACTTATCATGCAGCCTAAGAGAGAACAGGCCTGCTGGGCCGCGTCTGTCGATGGTAGGCGCCGGTGCGAATGTGTACTCACAATGACTCCTGAGTAGTAGCCGCCCACCGTGATGTTCTGTGTCCTGGTAGTCGCTGCCAGGCCAAAGATGAGGATGAGCACAGACACAATGAGCAGCATCACCGTCACAATTATGGATTTCCTCTTTCTTCTCTTAAAGGATCCTAGAAGAAATAAGTAAACATGAACACTGGCACAAGCAGTAAAGAGATTCAGGCATTTGCTTCAGCTCTCATATGGTCCTGCCACAGCATTTCATGCAGGTTCAGGTCTGGACTTTGAATAAGCCATTGTAACACCTTGATTCTTTTCTTTTTTAGACGTTCGTTTGTAGATTTGCTGCTGTTCTTGGATCACAGTCCTGTTGCATGACCCGGTTTCAGCCATGCTTTAGCTATCAGACTGACGCCTTCACATTTGACTCTAAAATACTTTGGTATCCAGGGGAGTTCATGGTGGACTCACCAACCCTCCACCACTTTGCCTGACAGCTGGTATGAGGCGTTTTTGCTGGTATGCTGTGTTTGGGTTTCTCTAGTGTGGCACAGCGGGTAATGGCCAAACACTCTGGTCTCTGTCAGAAGTCTTGTGGTTTGTTCAGATGCAACTTTGCAAACCTAAGCCATGCTTTCATGTGGCTTAAGGTGAGAAGAGCCTTTCTTACTCTGCTAAATTAACTACATTGTCCTGTACTGCATAGCCATTTCTGGAAATGTAAATCTTTTTAGTTTATAGCCTACATAGTTTTTTTCTTCACAGACTAAGAATTAAAACTACCTGCTCCTGATGCCAGCATCTGAAAAGTATTCAATTTGATACACAAAGGCCATCAGTTCTACTCAAACATAACAATTTGAAACAGTAAATATTCCGTTTCAGAGAAAACAAGGACACAGCTTTCAAGGAACAACAGCTGAAGCAACACATTTCTTCATCCATTCTGGCAAAATGACTACTTTACCCATTGTCGGAGGGATTCATCCCTTTTAGCAGCAATGACTTATTCAGTGACTTAAAAGAAATTTGATAGAATTACCTCCTTAACTTGCAGGTTTTCTGTATATTTTTGTGAATCATCAAATAAGCGCTGATAATTCTGAACGAGAACTTTGCAAATGTTTTGAGATAATGGGTGAAAGCAATTGAGAAAAACCACAAAGGGACTCGTGACTGTTCCTTAGTATTCTGCCGCCCTCGCTTTGACCATTAGTGGGCACTTCTGTTGATGTGTCTCTGAGGAAGTGATAAAACCTGAAGTATCTGAAGAGCTGCTGCATGTGTGAATGTTTGAAATATTCACAGGGACCTGACTGAGTTTCAATTTAGCCCAGTTAATGATTCAATTCTTACCTAAAAATTAGGAAAAATTTACTACTATGGTTAAAAAAGATTTTTTCTTAACGTCAGCACCTACAAGTGATATGTTCAGATTCTTGTCTCCACTCACTCCACCCTGCCTGCGGTCTCTTCTTCACCTCTCTCGTGCACGGTCCATTGATTTAGCTGGTTGACGTCAGGTATTTAAACTTGTCACTTTCACTACCCTTACTCTTTGCAGTGTGACTGAAACCCCTGTCTCCTTCTCATTCACACACATCTGTTCTGTCTTGCTTCTACTGGCTTTCATTCCTCTTCTCTCCAGGGCATACCTCCACTCTCCAGGCTCTCTTCCGCCTGCTCCTTATTCTCACTACAGATCACAATGTTGTCTGAAAACATCATAGTCCATGGAGACGCCTGCATGTCCATCATCACTGCAAACAAGAAGGGGTTTAGAGCCAAGGCCTACTTTGACTCAATCGAAGCACCACCCTCACATACGTCTCTGCGACTCCTGACTTCCTTCTTCAGTACCACAGTTCCTCTCTTAGCACCCCATCATATGCTTTCTCTAGACCCACAAAGACACAGTGCAACAATTGTTAAAACACTGCATCTGCAGTGCTCGTTCTCAGCACAAAGCCATACTGAAGATCACTGAAGATTATCACCTCTATGATCACTGCAGCTCTGCACATCACTTTTGTTCTTAAAAATCTATTTCTCTGGCATATTCTCACTCTCCAAGATTGGTTAGCACATTTCCATCTCTATCCTTAACCACCTGAACCTGCTGCGCATTCTTATCAGCTCAAGCTCTCAGCCTAGCCAAATCATTCCTTCCTTAGTGTTCTGCCTCTCATAAACTCACTATAAGCCTTTTCCCATACTCCCATCTACTTTCTTCATCTCCTTGACTTTTCAAACCTCTTCCTACAAATACTGTCTTATACTTCCTGATTCCACGATCGAATCTCCTAGTTCTCGTTCATCTGTTTAGAGGATACACCAGACACTTCCTTGGCAGGTTCGCACGCCACTGAAGCTGCTCTCTGTCTAAACTCTTGCCTGAACTCTGCACAACATTCAACAAATGAAAGTTAAACCTCTAAATGCAAATAAAAAACAGTGACAGGATCCAGTTCACCCAATATGGACTCAGCCAAAATGGAAAACTGTCCTGTGGTCCATCCAATCAAAATAAAGCTTAGACCCTGTATCCGCTGGACTGAAGAGGAGCGGGACCAGCCCACTTATTATTGGTAAAAGTTCAAATGCTATCATGTGTTAATGTGCCGTTAATGCTGAGCAATATCTACAAATTTCAGAGCAACAAATGACATCTATAAAAGTGATTTGCTTTTTTCAGTGAAGGACAGGGCCAAAGCACGTTCTACACGTATTCCAACAGGGTGGATCAATAAAGAGCTTGAGCACCTGCAGCATTGAAGAGATGACCATAAACTATAAATAATATGTACATCAATGTGCCAAAGATCAGCCTTCAACGGTCAAATACTCTAAGGTGATATTCCTTTAATTTGCTAAAGCCAAACCTCATCAATGTAAGAAAGGAGAATGGCAGAGAGAGGCAGTGGCTGGTAAGTTAAGATGCAGTCTTCAATATCTACTCTCGTACATTTGTTTCAGTCTGTGGTTGCACAAAACCGCTCTTTCTATATCCTCGGTGATTTATTCTGTGGTCACAGCCCATTTTAGATTAAGCCGAGTCACTTCCACACTCAGTTTTATCAATACATGAACATGTCAAGGTCAAGTCTGCTGCTGAATACTGATGCTCCAACCTGGAGATAAACAAGAAAGCACACTGAGCTTGTGTGACTAAAACATATGGCTACAGTTCATTTCTGTCTCCATGGTGCCTGCGTAGAGAAGGACGCGGCCTCTGAGATTAATGAGCCAGAAATACATGTGTGAGTTTGCAGAGCTTAGAGTTAAAATAACAGTTCTACTGTGAGAAAACTACTTTTCCAGCAGGCAACAGAAGGAGTGAAATGACCATGAGAAACTTGGTGCTGCCATCAGAACAGTTCACCCAGCACAAGTGTTACACCCCGGCCTAGGCAACCGGGGTGCAACGCAGGAAAATAAAAATAAGGAAAATAAAAATAATCCCAAAACGAGATTTAAAGCAAAATACCATATTTATTTACATCACCAAACACCAGACGTCAAACTATTTACAACGGGGGGGAAGATCGCGACCATGACACACTGAAACACAAGGCTTAAATACATAGAAGGGCAATCAGGGAATGGACAACAGGAGGGAAACACAGCTGGGGCAAATTAGACCTGACGAGACAGGGAAACGTAAACTGAAAACACTAAGATAACACAGACTTTCAAAGTAAAACAGGAAACACATAACAGTCACGCCAAAAGCAACACACCGACAACACCAAAACGTAACAGTTCCCCCCACCCAAAAATCAAACATTTAACACCAAGTGAAAAGTTTGATCCAGACAGACGAAGCCGATGAAGGCTGGAGCGGTCCCACTGACCCTCCAGCGACGACAAAGGCTGGGGCGGTCCCACGGACCCTCCCCTCAGCGAAGGCAGACGAAGCTGATGAAGGCTGGAGCGGTCCCACTGACCCTCCAGCAGACGACGAAGGCTGGAGCGGTCCCACGGACCCTCCAGCGAAGGCGGATGAAGGCTGGAGCGGTCCCACGGACCCTCCAGCGACGACAAAGGCTGGGGCGGTCCCACGGACCCTCCCCCCAGCGAAGGCGGATGAAGGCAGACGAAGCTGATGGAGGCTGGAGCGGTCCCACGGACCCTCCAGCAGACGACGAAGGCTGGTGCGGTCCCCCGGACCCTCCAGCAGAGGCGGATGAAGGCTGGAGCGGTCCCTCGGACGCTCCAGCGAAGGCGGATGGCTGAAGCGAAGGCAGACGAAGCTGATGACGGCTGGAGCGGCCCCACCGACCCTCCAGCGGACGACGAAGGCTGGAGCGGTCCCTCGGACGCTCCAGCGAAGGCGGATGAGCAGCCCACCAGCTGCACACACGGACACGCAGCCCACCAGCTGCACACACGGACACGCAGCCCACCAGCTGCACACACGGACACGCAGCCCACCAGCTGCACACACGGACACGCAGCCCACCAGCTGCAGAAGGCTGGAGCGGTCCCTCGGATCCTCCAGCGAAGACAGAAGGCCGAAGCTGTCCCTCCTTCGGACCCTCCAGCGATCCCGGACGAGCCCCCATATGTTACACCCCGGCCTAGGCAACCGGGGTGCAACGCAGGAAAATAAAAATAAGGAAAATAAAAATAATCCCAAAACGAGATTTAAAGCAAAATACCACATTTATTTACATCACCAAACACCAGACGTCAAACTATTTACAACGGGGGGGAAGATCGCGACCATGACACACTGAAACACAAGGCTTAAATACATAGAAGGGCAATCAGGGAATGGACAACAGGAGGGAAACACAGCTGGGGCAAATTAGACCTGACGAGACAGGGAAACGTAAACTGAAAACACTAAGATAACACAGACTTTCAAAGTAAAACAGGAAACACATAACAGTCACGCCAAAAGCAACACACCGACAACACCAAAACGTAACAGTTCCCCCCACCCAAAAATCAAACATTTAACACCAAGTGAAAAGTTTGATCCAGACAGACGAAGCCGATGAAGGCTGGAGCGGTCCCACTGACCCTCCAGCAGACGACGAAGGCTGGAGCAGTCCCACGGACCCTCCAGCGAAGGCGGATGAAGGCTGGAGCGGTCCCACGGACCCTCCAGCGACGACAAAGGCTGGGGCGGTCCCACGGACCCTCCCCTCAGCGAAGGCAGACGAAGCTGATGAAGGCTGGAGCGGTCCCACTGACCCTCCAGCAGACGACGAAGGCTGGAGCGGTCCCACGGACCCTCCAGCGAAGGCGGATGAAGGCTGGAGCGGTCCCACGGACCCTCCAGCGACGACAAAGGCTGGGGCGGTCCCACGGACCCTCCCCCCAGCGAAGGCGGATGAAGGCAGACGAAGCTGATGGAGGCTGGAGCGGTCCCACGGACCCTCCAGCAGACGACGAAGGCTGGTGCGGTCCCCCGGACCCTCCAGCAGAGGCGGATGAAGGCTGGAGCGGTCCCTCGGACGCTCCAGCGAAGGCGGATGGCTGAAGCGAAGGCAGACGAAGCTGATGACGGCTGGAGCGGCCCCACCGACCCTCCAGCGGACGACGAAGGCTGGAGCGGTCCCTCGGACGCTCCAGCGAAGGCGGATGAGCAGCCCACCAGCTGCACACACGGACACGCAGCCCACCAGCTGCACACACGGACACGCAGCCCACCAGCTGCAGAAGGCTGGAGCGGTCCCTCGGATCCTCCAGCGAAGACAGAAGGCCGAAGCTGTCCCTCCTTCGGACCCTCCAGCGATCCCGGACGAGCCCCCATATGTTACACCCCGGCCTAGGCAACCGGGGTGCAACGCAGGAAAATAAAAATAAGGAAAATAAAAATAATCCCAAAACGAGATTTAAAGCAAAATACCACATTTATTTACATCACCAAACACCAGACGTCAAACTATTTACAACGGGGGGGAAGATCGCGACCATGACACACTGAAACACAAGGCTTAAATACATAGAAGGGCAATCAGGGAATGGACAACAGGAGGGAAACACAGCTGGGGCAAATTAGACCTGACGAGACAGGGAAACGTAAACTGAAAACACTAAGATAACACAGACTTTCAAAGTAAAACAGGAAACACATAACAGTCACGCCAAAAGCAACACACCGACAACACCAAAACGTAACAACAAGATTAACATGTTACCATTCAGCTGGTGCTAGGGTGAGGCCTGGGTTTTGCTGCTGACACATGATAAAATGGCACAGTTTCAGAAACTAGAAGATGTTACCTTTAAAATGAGAAAACTCAGCATCACAATTTTTCTGCTTTTTCTCTTTTTTGGGGGAAAAAACCCAAACAGTTTTTAAAGAGACTCTTAAACAGTTTAGAAAAAGGATGCATAGATGGAGTTCCAAAGAGGCTGGAACTCTGAGGGTTTTATTCCTGAATGTAGCTGAAGAAAAAAGAAGAGGATTGATAACTAAACTGGACTTTAGTTGTTGTTTTATTAAACTTTTACCACATTTAAAACCGACTAGGCTGATATTTTTTGTTTCTTGTCAAACTGATACTTTTAATTGGACTCATTTGCACAAACACACGGGACACAAAAAGGCTGCGGCAGAGATCATATAATTACCATTAAATTTCAATCATTAAATGTTTACAATCGAAAGGATTAAAAATTAATAAAAGAAAAAAATAGATTAATACATAAAGTCAGTCTAACTTTATCAGGCCAGGTTTTGATCTAGCACAGTTTTTCTACTGATCATTAGCTTGTGGAGGGAAATTGTATGGTGGCTACCAAATACCAAAAGAAATCCAGTGAATCACCAGAAGAACAGAAATGGATTTAAAGGTTTGGGTGGGCCACAGAAGATTTTCAAATTAAAAGTGATACATGGTGCTAGTTTTTGAATGGCAGATCTAATATAAATGATTCAAGGTTTATTTAATTTAACTTAAAATTCTGTATAAAAAAGCCAAAAGTAACAAGAAAATGGAAAATTTTCTGTTAACTAAGGAGAAACGTTTAGGTAGCTTAAGCATACTTTACGTTATTATTGAGGTAGGATTATGCCTTTTTTTTTTTTACTTATGTAGTCTCATTTGAAACTTTAAATGCTTGTTTTTGTATTAAATAAATGTTTCATAAACTCTTCACTTTCTATTTATTTCTGATCAAATGTCTTTGAGTAAGGTGCCACTTTATGAAACAATGTCCTAGAAACGCCCCTGCCCAACATGCCTTACAGGGATTTCAAAAAACAAACAAACCAAACAAACAAACTCCAAGGCAAACTTCTATTGTTTGAATAATCAACGATGTGCTGCCATCTGATGAGAATTACCCGCATTGCCAAATATATTCCCGCGACTTTTTTTCTCGCGGTATTTGATCGTTTAATCGATTTATTTTTCATGGTAGCTGCCCGGCATCCAGCTGACAAAGAAAGAGAGAAGAAGAACACGAAGAAGAAATGGGTGTGCGGCAGCCAGCAGCCATCGGAGCCAAACCTCCAGGCTGCTCTGGTTACTCAGCGCCGCCGCACCTGCAGTGACGCGCTGCGGCCTGGGAGAGGAAAAAATAGTCTGCCCGGTGATGCAACGAGTGTTTCAGGCTGCTTTTAAAAGACATGAGAGAAAATCATAAAACGATTTCATTTCTCTCATCCGATGTAAATAACAGGTGTGGATGAGCATTTTAAGGCTCACCTGGGTGTTACGGAAGAGGTAAAAGACGCATGAGAAAATCCCCGCAGTGTAAGTCAGTTTAACGGGTTTTAATTGACAGAAAAACCTGCTGCAGACACGCCGCTGACCTTGCTCGCACACCTACCAATGCTCGTCTCTGAGAGGGTCAGACCGCTGGATTGGAGGCTCTGAGGAGGGGGCATGCTGGCTGGAGGACGTTTTACCGAAGTCCAATCCTCTTCCAAATAAAAATAAATAAATAAATATATATAACTATTAAACAATCACGACTCAGTGCTGGGTGATGTAAATCTGAGGGCTAACGGTGGACGAGCTGGGGCATTCTCTGACGAGCTGTCCTCCGTCCCGCTGAAGCCCGGGCCCGTCTCATTTACATCCCCGCGGCTGCGGAGACCTCGCTCGGCGTCCGTCCTCTCGCCGTGTCGGTGTCGGACAGCAGGTCGCTGGTGCTGCTGCTGGTTGTATGTGCGCATGTCACACACACACACACACACACACACACACACACACACACACACACACACACACCGAAAAGCAGCTACTCTGGATGCCGTTACTATTTAAATAGTAATATTCGTTACTTTGCGTTACACTCGCAAACCGGTTAGCGTGGATCTGTTTTGCTTACCAGCTGCTGCTAGTTTATTTGCTGAAATATATAAACTGATATCAAGAGGAGCAACTACAAGCCTCAGGGCAACTTAAATTAAAAATCTGTCTAATTGAACCTTTCAGATTAAGACTGAAGTTTCAAAAATGATGTTGATTTAATAGAAATTACAAATAAATAGGAGGTATGAGAGTGAATTAACGAAGAAGCTTCTCGGATGAAGGTGAAACGTCTTCAAGCAACTCAAAGAAGTCCAGACGCTTTTCTTTCCAAGCTCCTTAGACAGTGAATTATCACCGAAAACAGGGATTAAACATCCTACTGAGCGCCTGTTTTGTGACAAATTGAGTTTAAAAGGGTTTTAAATCTTTTTTTAAATTTTGTTTGATATTACGAAGATTTAAATTCACACTTCTAGAGAAGCTCATAAAAAAGTATCACCTTGGTGTTTAGTGAGCCTCAGGACGCGCAGCGAGCGCCACCAACCGTCACAACTACAGCGTTGCGTTCAAGAACTGCGAGACGTTCTGGGAAACTGTTAATCATTTATTCACAGGGATGCTTTTGAGTGCATGTCGAAATGTGAGGAAATCTCAGAAGTATCATGAACAGGAGCTGTTTTTCTTCTAGTGTGGCGGGTTGGAGGAACAGCTGAAAGAGGACTGGAAGAAAGACCAACTTAAAAAAAGCCACCTGGGAATTCCATCCCTGGAAATGTACTCAAGTGGACCTTAATTACAATTTATCACAAAAGCACTCAGACTTGGTTTCTTTCAATAAATTTCTAAAACACAGTGGAAAAATAGCAGCTCAGCTAAAGCAACACATGATATAAGTTGCCACGTCCTAATTGGACAAACATAGCGGTGTCCCTTACACCTGCGTCCCAGTGCTTTTATTCACAAATGAGGAGAGAGGACCTCCCCAAAGGTGCCCGCAGCTTCTCAAAAAAGACCTTCTGCTTTACTAAAAAAGAAAAAGTAATCAACAATGAAAAGACCAGGCAACTCACTTGAACTAGAAACCACTGTATATTTCAATGTATTACCCTAAAAACTAGAATGAAATACAATAAAACCTAAACAAACAGCAGCAGGGGAGTAAACTGCAATTACTCACCAACGACTACTGGGCAGCCAAACACATACCAAGTGAAATGCACCAGATCCACAGACATCACGATCAGACTATAACAACTCTCAATGTAAGTCTCAACACATTAAAACGAATTTCTACATACCTGTATCCAAAGATGAAACCCCCAAAAGACCAGCTGATCCTGAAAAATGGGCTATAATCGAACTTTGATGGAAGGGCTAGAGGAGCACGGTTAATGATGCATTCACAAACACTTAGATACACTAGTTTAACAATTATAAGAAATATGTGTTAATATAATTAAAACAAAAAAAGTGGATTTATAACTTCTTCTATTTGACATGAAATCTGGTTATCAGTTGGGACAAGAGAAAAGGGGCATTTTGGGGGGTTCTCAGGAGCTATTTTGTATTTTAAATGTTATTTGAGAGCTACTTTTTCAACAATTGTGTTTACACTTTGTCTCAGGACAACTGTAATTTACACACACAAACAAAGAAACGAAATGAAAAACAGCCTTATACACTGCCTGTGCACAGACCCTGAGCATGAAATGTGAATGTCCCCCATAAGTGACATTGGAGTATTTTTTAAAATAGTTACTCAATACAAATTAATGTAAAAAATGTCCAGTGTTCTCCAAACAATTTTCATTTCTGATGGAATATTCTGATTTTATGGGCCCCGGCTGCCCAGAAAAATCCTGGAAGCACCCCTGCTCGCTTTTCTTTTGAAGGACATGTTCAGGTTATTAATCTGCACTGACAGGAGAACTACTGACAAATATATTTTTGTGACTTTTAGTTCTCTGCAAACATCCTTATTTGGCTTTTACTGTAAAAAACGCGAGCTCTAACACACACGCACGATTTGCCGCGCATATCTCAAAGAATTGCTTTTTCCATGACGCAATTTCTCTTTTCATGTAAAAGGAGGAGGGGAACTTCTTAGGGACGTTCCCCCCTTCCACTTTAGTATGGGGGTAACAGAACGGTACGTGACCGGAGTGCTAATGGGATCAGGGATGAGGACTACTTCACCAGAGGTTAGTTTATGGTAATCCGTTGAAATTGTGGGTGCTGACAGCTGGATTAGTGCGCATACACGTGCGTGGAGTGTATCTAATGATTGATTTACTTTGATTTGATTTGTGATTTAAGTTAGATAAACACCCGAGTCAAAGATATTTAACTAAGAATTGAAAAATAGTTAATTGCTGGAAGATCTTTGCGCATTTACAGTACGCAGCCAGGCGCTGATTGAGTGTCTTGTGCTGGGAGAGGCTATAAATATTGTATTCACGCTTTGCTTCAGCTTAGCAGACAATGGCTGATGGTGTGCGTGTACAGCATGCAGTGCTGTGATCCAGGCCGCTGCCAAAACGTCTGTGGGACCCAAAAAAGAAAAAGCACTTTGCATCCCACCCCCAGCTTTTCTCCGGCCAGCGCTCATTCACTATGATGCGCGCCTAGTTGAAGGAAGCTCTCCACACCCGGTTCCCCCTGCACGCCTAAAACTTTCTAATGAAATCCCCCAAAACTTTTTGACAAATAATATTTTTTTTCCTCTGGGGGCCAATAGGGTTTTCGACTTATTAATCCGTGTTTTTTTAATTGAAAAGAGAACTTCAGGTATGTCCGACTTTTCATTCATCGATAGAGCACAGATTGTGTATTTCAGATAGCTTGGCTTTGAATTGAAAAGTAATTTAATGGACACCGTGGATTGTGGTTGGTTTAACTGGCACCTTTTCTTTCTGCGAAGAATATGGAGCCCAGTTCCACAGAGGGAGGAGCTGAGGAGAAGCTTGTTAGAAGTCTTGTGAGTGCTGAGATTATTTTATTCTTTTTTCCCTCTGGCTCATGAGCGTTTTTGATGAACCTCAAAGTTATCAACCCCGCTCCCATCCTCCCGTAGCAGCAGATTCTTATAAAGGCCTCTCTCTCGCAAATGATGTGTCCTGTGGCTCCTCTGGGATCTGTGTGTCCTGGCCTCTGGATGCTGAGACTCAGTAACAGCTGGCTGTCAGAGTGACCCTCCAGCTCTGCTGTCTGCAGCTGCTGCTCCAAGCAGGAGGGTCCACTCAGAGGAGGTCAGCTCTCCCAACGAGTGCCACAAGGTCACCAGCGGGTTTATAATTTGCAGAAACGGAGGACAGGACCATCAGTTCATTAATATGCAGAGCGCTGTCTGGCAGTTTATGTTATCGGTCATACTCAGATCAGGAGGCATGCCATTTTTTTCCTGCAGTAATTTGAAAAGCAAATAGGTTTCATTGTAGAACTCAGCAGTTTAGAATATGTGTGGTGAGGGCTTTTTCTCTTCTTCTTTCCACCAGCCTCACAAAGTGATACTCAAGCATGGCCAAGAGCTGGAGGAAGAGCAGGAGGAGCTGGCCGAGCATCAGCCTCTAGAGCAGGAAGACCTCAACTTTGAGAGATGGAAGCGCAGGCCGATTCCCAAGAGGACGCTCCACCAGAAAATAGACGACCTGAAGACATACCTGTGGAATGCAGAGACCAACGAATTCATGGGTCGCTCTGGGAAGAGCTGGAGTGAGTTGATGAAGAAAGAAAAATTCTCTGCTGTTGGGTTATGGGGAAGGGACATTTTGTATCATATATTTTTTAGTGCATATGACCATAACGACACTTTTAATGTTGAGTGCAACACAGTTAATCATCCTAAATAACATGCAAATGTGATGGTTCAGTGTGTGTGTGTGTTTTTTAAGATGCACTCAGCGATAGTTTTAGGGTGAGAAATGTCTTTCCAGTCCAGTGACTGAGCTCACTGTGCTGCGAGTGTGTGTGTGTGTGTGTCCTCATGCTCAATGTTTACATAGGTGCATGGATGATTCAGAGTGTCCCGACAAAAACAGACTGCCTGGGGACGATTCCCCAGCGGGACGCACTGTTCAAGGCCTCACATTGGCCAGGAAACACATTCCTCTACATCTTACCATGCTCTCCACAGCCTCTTTCCCAAAGCCTTGGCGACCTCATTGCTGAACTTAACATGCTTGTGGCCTCTCAGTTGCAGTAAAACACGTAGAGGTGTTCATGTTCTTTTCCCCCGCCCTGTAAATCTAACTGCCAAATCGAGCTTTGGGCGCTGGAGAACTTTTTTGGCATGAGCGACACACTGGACGAGTTTGTTGAGTCACTGGTGATGGAGCAACCTCTTGGTATAACCAGGGTAGTTGCTATGTGATGCTGTTGAGCCCCCTCTCTTTTCACACAATGGCAAACACGATCCAACTGTGTGCAGAAAGAACTTCTAAGGAAAGTGTGTGTTACTTGCATAAGCTGCAATGCCGGATCCCCGGGCCACATAACCAGTGTGTGTGCACACTTGTGGAAGAGTGGGGCCCATGTGTCTGCTGAAGAAAGACCCCGAGTTGAAGTCTGTGCTGCGTGTCCTGTGAGACGAGTGTGTAAGAGGGGACACAATACCAGAGTGGGGTGATTGGGGTTCCTTGGAGCTGGCTGTGCCTCTATGGCTGCAAAAGGACCTTCACTACGATGGCAACCGGAGGTTCACTGTGTTCCTGAGTGAAAGGACAGCTGGGAGAATTCTCACTGAGCTCAAACAGAAAGGCCTTTGTGGCTCAGGGGATGCAACGCTGGCTACAGCTAGTCCCCTGTGAAATTGCCCACACAGCAAAAGCCATTTTATTTAGGACACGTTTAGCTTGATTAGTAGCTAATGGACTGTTAATTGAAAATTGCAGACCAGTGCTATTTCTCAGGATTTCTTTGGCACAAGGTCCGTGCTTTAGCTAAGTATGGGTTTCATACCAAAGCCAGTGGAGTTATTCGCAAATGCAGACACGAGGGGACCACAGTGCTTTTTTTTATTCCTAAACAAATTAGTGACCGTCCTGATCAAGGACAGTAGCTGGAGTCCAGACAGACCAAATGGTTTGCCTGAGCAAAGTGGGAATTGTTCATGGTTCGTTATTCCCCTTCACTCAGATCAGATGTAATTTATCAGGAGCTGTGTTGTCTGTTATGTAATCCACATTTGTGCAAGTACTCCCTAATGCCTCTTTTTATTTTTTTCCTTCACTCTCACCATTCAGGCCTCATCCTACTCTTCTATGCTGCACTTTATTTGTTTCTTGCAGCCATGTTTGGCGGCTGTTTGTTTTGCCTCATGTGGTCTATTAGTCCCTACCACCCCACCTTCAACGATAGAGTGATGCCACCAGGTAACTATAACTCCAAACTCAAACCACCTCCTCTGTTCTCTGTCCCTCTAGCTGTCCTTCTGTCTGTTGCTTCTCCCTGAATCTCAGCACAGTTGACTGTCTCTGCGTCTCCACTGGCAGGTATGACGATGGCCCCGCACCTAGAAGGCCATGAGATTGCTTTTAACGCATCTGATCGCAAATCCTGGAGGAAGTACGCCAGGTCTATGGAGGAATATCTAAGACGTGAGTGATGCGATCGAGGTGGGGTGGTCAAAGCTGGGAGGTCTGACAAGGTTGTTGAGTTTGTTTAAAATGAAGAGACATGGAATGGGTTAATCCTCATCTTCACTGCCTTTGTCCCTCTTTTTTCTATTTGGTCCTTGCAGGGCATGCTGGGAAGGGAAGCCTCTTTGTGGGCAGAGGGTTGCTATTCAGTCCTGGGTGTTTTTTTTTTCACAATCATCTTTTGTCAGGCTTTCTTAATCAGAGGCCTGCGCCTGGCAGGGCACTGCAAAGGTTTATTTATGCCCTCCTCTCTCTCTCATTCTCCCTCCCCCTTTCTCTCTGCTCTGTACTTTCAGCGTATAACGATGCTGCTCAGCAGAGGAAGAATATTCCCTGTGATAAGGAGACATACTTCATGCAGGACGACTTGGACGAGGCTGCAGAGCGGAAAGCGTGTCAGTTTAAACGGTCCTGGTTGGGGCAGTGTTCAGGGCTGCAGGACGCCAACTTTGGCTATTCTCAGGGAATGCCATGCATCCTCCTTCGAATGAACCGGGTAAAAAAAGATGGATTTTAAAATATCAGAAATCCAGATTACTGTACTGTGAATCAATTTTACTATCAATTTACTGTGTGAGTGACATCTTGTGGTCATTCTAGGTAAGACAGAGAGAAAGCCTTTTGTCATTGGGTGCTTATTTCATGCCTAATTAGAAACATTTTTGAATGTTTTCACATATTTATTTGTGATTTTTCTTGCAAACAGAAACAGTCGGTGCCCCACAAAGAGGGCAAAGGAAACTCACCATCAGCTGTGCCTTAAAAAAAAATCTACTTATCTAATTCAGTTTGGGACAAAGATGATACATAGCGTGTGCATGCAAACAATGCAGGATGGAAAAACTACAAGAGAGAAAATGAGGCTTTGGCATATTAAAAAAATGGAATATTTCACTTTTAAATGTAAAGACATTGTCAGATGAATCCACAAAGGTGCATCTTTACATTTGTGCTTACAGAGTGAGACATTTTCCCTCTTACTCTTGTTCTTCTTTAATAGATCCTCGGTTACTTACCTGGTCAGGGGAAACCGATAAATGTGACCTGTGGCGTTAAGGTAAAGTTTTTCTTTCTTGATTCTTTGACTCATGACTGAAAGTGTATAAAAATAAGTAAGTCTGTAAAATAGACTTACTATTTTAAGTTTCTCTCTCAGAAAGGACCACCAGAAGTCTTGGGAAAAATTGAGTTTTTTCCCAAAAGCATTTTTGAAAACAAGTATTATCCATACTACGGGAAGCTGAGACATGTGAGTGAAAGTTTCATGATTGTCGGGGAACTGCTGCAGCAGCAGTCGAATTTAAAACACCCGTCGGGTCTTAATCTTCTGTCTCTCGTCTCTCAGGTAAACTACTCTTCACCAGTCGTGGCTGTACGTTTTACGGGCGTGCAGCAAGGCGCTAACATCCAAGTACAATGCAAACTGAACGGAAAGGGCATCATTAACGATTCTCCCACTGACCGCTACCTGGGCAGCGTGACCTTCTCCTTGGAGGTCGGAGCGTAAGGCGAAGGTGTCGCAGGACGCTCACAAGACGAGGCAGGAAAACATTCACGAGACAAGATTTATACTGAACCGTTATTTTCCATGAGATATGTAATTTGCCCCTGTCCTCGTCTTTCACTTAAATATCTTCTGCTGTGAAACAAAATCCTCAAGAAGTAGGTATTTACTCGTGTTTTTTGTTGTTTCTTTGTACCACGAGTGTGCTACTGGCACCTGCACCCACAACAAACAGTGCTGAGCACAGGAACGAGTGCCTAGAGCGAGTTATTCCTGTTCGATTCCTGATATTTTGTAATGATTAGTGAGATTAACCGCACTAAATTACACTCTGCCCATTAGTTAGAGTTTCTGGCTATGCAAATCCAATTATGAATTAAACATTAATAGGGAACTAGAGTTCTTTCAGGTTAGATCGTACGTTTTTGTGCACATTTTTGTGCGACCAAGTGTACTAATTTGTTTTGCATTATATTTTTCAAACATGTATATTGTAAGAATTCAAAGAACTATCATGCAAACACTGAAAGCAGGACTTGTACTGTACTTACACAGTAAAAAAAAAAGACATAATAAATGCAAATACATGATTACTATATTTTTGTTGAATAGAGCAGTATTATACATTTATGATAAAGTATCACTTCTTCTTTTGTAAAAAATATTCGCTTTGGAAAATGAAATACTATACATGACTGATCAATAAAGAGACGCACTGTGCTGTGAAATAGTTTGTCAAAGGTCTGCACCGTTTTAATTATGCTATAACTATTTTGTGATAGTATTAATCATGCCTGAACTGTGCTACTAAACTTGGTATCAGTGTTGTATTTATTCCTATTATAGCTCTTACAATAAATACAGTGTTCTGGTATGTACTGCAAGTTTTCTTCCACATCACTAACAGCCTGCACAGACTCTGACATGTTGCTACAACATCTAAATTGATTTACTGCAGAAGTCTCATATTTTTAAAGAATGTCGTATTATACAGAGGCAGCTGCTATAAAACAAGGTTATAAAGTAAACACTTAATGCTTCCTTAAGAAGTAAGAGGCTGCTGCTCAAATGCAAAATGCACTTGATTAACCACAAACCAAGCAAGAAAGACAGCAGCAGTGATCTTAGAGAAGTAATTATTGCTGCCCATCAGTTTGGGAAGCGTTTCTAAACAACTTTAAATCCATCATTCTAGAGTGAGACTGATTACGTACATTCAAATTTCCAGTACCAACTTTATTGGCATCTCAACAGCTGTGTTTTATGCTGGTGTCGAACAAAGAGGCCAATCAACACGCTTACCATCCACTGGAGGGTAAGTGTAAGGAATCGGTTCTCAGACTTTTTGAATCGTTAACCACAAAAATTTAATTCTAGTAAAATGTGTAATTGGAGGTATAATGAGGACCCAAGCACAGGACATGGAAGCAGGTTGAAACATTGGCTAAAGAAGCCCTGGAATGGATAAGGGTAATACAACTGCAGGCATCCAGGAACTGAAGAGTAATAAGAGATTAACACGAGGGGGCTCTACCAAAGGGAGGATCGTGTTTTCATTTTATACTTCGCTCTTAGCTTTTCATGCCCCAGTGCAGCAGCTCTTCGTCTCTGTGTTGTTGACAAAAAGAGGGGGTACCACTCAAACGCTTTGTCTACATTTTTGCTTCAAGTTCAGATAAAATGTCAGAAACCCATTTATACAAAGTCAGCATTGATACTCGTCTCCATATCAGTTCAGCATTGTGCAACTCCAGGGTCAACTTGTTTTCATGTCAGTAGCTGGCATGAGAGTCACGGCTGTGCGTGCTTGTTACAGGTCATAAAAAGCAGGTAGCCAATCAAAGTCAAATGCACAGTTTAGGCCATTTGATCGTTCAGCAGTGTAAATGTTTACGCCCGTTAACCTTTGAATGCAGTTTAGTCGCAAGACTCTCGAGCTTGTAGGGAAAGTTCCTACGACACTGGCAATAGTCACCTACAAGTTCTAATGATGTTATCGAGCACATGTTTTAATTAATTATTCAAAGAACACAGAGAGGGTAGATTTTTTTTTCTTTATATAATGTTCCTGAAACGTTAAAAGTTAAACTAAGACATTCTCCCTGCAGCATGTTGAGCATGGCTTGGAGTACCAGATTATACTCTAATCTTTTATGAAACATTCCCACAATGATATTAAGGTGGGAAAACATCCTCCAAACAACCTTATGAAATGAAAATGAAAATTAACAGATTGCGTTAGAGCAGTGGTGTCAAACATAAGGCCCAGGGGCCAGAAATGGCCCAGCAAGAATGCCAATCAAGCCCACTAGATGGCTTTCTATAGCATTATAAAACATTTTAAATTTTATAACATTTCTAAATGATAAAGGCCTCCACCCTTACTACACCAAAGTAATTAACTAAAAGATGATCAACTAAAGGAAAGAAAATTTCCAGTTTTTCTGAAAAAATAAACATTTTTCTGTCTGTTAACAAAAAAAACCAAACAAAAAAAACGTTCTATTTTATGACAGGACAGTCCGGTGAATGAGCAATTTCACACATTTATTTCTTAGCAGCAGAGATGATTTGCATTTCTTTTTTGTGTGTTAAGATATCTCAGGGATTACATATTAAGGTAAACATCTTAACCTGACAGAAAGGAGTGTTTTGCTGTTCTGGCCCACTTAAAATGAAAGTGGGTCGTATGTGGCCCACGGTATAAAATGACTTTGATATCCCTGCATTAGAGGTGAGTATTAGAGTAGCAGCTCATCAGGTTCACAGGTTAATTTCTTAAGTACTAAAAGTAGAGTAACACGTTTTCTTGTCACTGGTTGACAAGAAACTAAACTAAGCAAAATTACAACCCACTGACAAATGTGACCTTAAGCACAGGTTGGGTGGAGACCCATTAGGTGTTCAGTGTGTCTGAGGTTAAATGAATCCTGACCATGAAGCTATGGTGGTAGACAGGTTGACTGATGAGGTCAGGCATGAGTCTGTGGACTATGATGTTTGCAGATGACATTGTGGTCTGTAGGGAGAGAAGGCAGCAGGTGAAAGAGCTTTGAGAGATGGAGGAATGAAGGTCAGTGGAAGCAAGACAGAATACATGTGTATGAATAAGAGGGAGACAGGTGTAACAGCGAAGCTGCAAAGAGTAGAGGTAGTGAAGTATTTGAAATACTTGAGGTAAACCATCCAAAGCAATGGGCAGTGCATGAGAGAGGTGAATAGAGTGCAAGTGAAGAATATCAGGGCTGATTCATGACAGAAGAGTAGCGAGACCAGCTCTGATGCATGGTTTGGTGATGGCGGTACGGCCAAAATGACAGGAGGCCGAGCTGAAGATGAAGGAAAGCGCAGGGTGAGTGACTCTGAGGCAAATTTAGAGAACAAAGCTGAGATGGTTTGGATGTGTGCAGAGGAGGAACAGTAAATATATTGGATAAAGGGGGTTAAAGATGGAGCTACCAGCTAGGAGGAAACGAACGACCACAGAGAAGATTCATGGATGTAGTGGAGGAGGACATGCAGAGGGTTGGTGTGACAGAGGTGGAAGATGCTCAGGTGATCCGTGGTGGCGATCCCTAAAGGGAGTAACTGACAGGAGGAGGTAATGTTTGGCAACGTTGTGTGAACATTTTCTGAAACATTTAGTTTTGCATGATTACGATGGAAAAAAAAACAAACAAACAAACAAAAAAAAACCCCAACTCCCCAAACATTTAGAGTCCTGATGTTTATGAAATGCTCCTCTAATTTAATATTAACCTAGGTAGAGTGCTTCACCTGAAGTATTCTGAGGATGCTGTCAGGCTAACAAATACAACATGATCTGGTTTCACATCCATCTTTTAAGAGTTTTGAACTAAATGGTTTGATTATCATAAAATGTGGACTACCAATCCATCCAGAGGGTTTGCAAAGTCAGCTGATAAAATGTTAAAACCATCAGAGCATAAAGTAGAACAACATTATCACTGAAGATTTTTTTAAAGCAGGTTATCACCAAAGACTTTAAAGGGACCCTGCTTTAAGCATCAATAGGACAGCAGTCAGGAGATGAGTTTTTCTAGCTAAGTCTGCACCTTGACAAGTAAAGCAAAGTAGATACAGTTTAAGAAAAAAATAAATGACAATGATACAAAACAAGAACCAAACTTTATTTAATTTGTTCCCCACTTGTGTCAAACAAGCTCATCACATCACATTCTTCATCAGATGGAGACAAGCTTCAAGCAAGCAACTCGAGAGGTGCACAACAGAAAGGCACGAAACTGTCGGGGAGTGACCGGACGCTCAGAATCACATGAACGAAACGGTGCGACTCGAGGAAACGTCGTCTTCACACCTGAACTTCACCTGTCGTTAGTGTACTATGACATGGACGGGGTAGTATGCGGTTTGATCCGGGTGATCGGTGTAAGCCTGAGTCTACTGCGTTTGAGCTTTTTCAAATATCACAGGGTTACGAGGGGACACCACCATGATTAACTCACCAAGTACTCATGTGTAAACAAATGTTCATTTCAGGAAAATATAAATCTCCTACCGTGAGTGAGAAACAACATTAAACCAGAAAAAAAAAACAAAAAAACTAAACAAAGGTGGTCCCAATGCTGGTTAAGTGTCCTGTTATCGTCCCTTTAATTGAGCTACAAGTGACCAAGTGTGTGCATCAAAAAGAGGTTCATGTTACATGGAGCGTAATACAATTAGCGACTCAGTGGAAAAATATGAATGTCTGGGAAATTAATGACAGTGGCTCTATTAGCTTGCTTGTACATTCATGTCATCAAAAATCAGTGTCATTCATTCTATACAAGAGTAATTTACACATATACTATTATACAGCACAGAAACCGAGAGCAAAAAGCCTCTCTGGGGTGGCGGAGGGAAGGGAGGAGGAAGTGGAAGGCTAATCGCAGCCATAAATTTAACTTTTTAAAACATGCAATCTATAATCAAACGATGCAATATCGATCATAAATGTTTTGGTACTCTATTCAGTCACTGGCAATAAAGCAAAACGGAGGGGACAAATTTGAAAGGGGGTTTGCGAAATAAGCTGAAAGGTTATTTTATTTTTTTAAGACGTTGTCTCACGGGAAACTGAAGAGAGCATAAATGTGGGCAGGAGAGTGCTGGGAAGGTGTTTGTTTTTTTTTTTAAAGAGCTGTAAGGGGCAGAAGACGCAGCGGGGTTGAATTATACGGACTGGTAGCCAGTGCGACTCTTCCTCCGACCAATCAGGTAAGAGATAAGCACAAGGATGATTAGGAAGCTGAGTGCCACGCCAACTGCGATGGGCACCAAAAAGCTCAAATCAGAATCCAGGAAGCACTCTTCAGCTGACAGAAAGAGAGACACAGAAAGGACAGGTTAGTGCTTTAGGAGGAAAAACACTCAGAGGAAGTTTGGGTTAGAAATGCAGCAGGAAGCAGTGAGAAGAGGAAACAGCAATCAGCAACATTACAGTAGTGTTGATTTTGGTGGTGGTGGGGATAAATAAGTCAACACAAGGATTTGAGTCAGTGTAATAGTTATTAAAGTAAGTGATGGAGGTTTGGAAGATGCACAAAAACGCCTTTTTGCCAAATCCAATTGATGCCGCTCTTATACAAAGCTGGTCAGCACAGCTTAGCATAAACACTAGAAACTGGTCATGTCAGCATCTTTAAAGTCTGCTCATTAACAGGTTAATCTGAAAAGACCGTTAATACAACCTGTGGATTTTAATATGTACAAGTTGTTTGTTGCCATGAAGAGAAAAGAAAAAAAAACAAGATTTCTGAATCTAACCACCGCCAGCCAAGAAATTAGTTCAGATTTATTCATTCTGCTTAATTTGTGCATCTTAAATATTTAATTTAAAAAACATTTTCTGCAAGAAATGGTGGCACTACTGTACTGCCTGGTTTACATGGCACTCATGGTTACATTAGAGCAACATCACAGCCTTTATTTTAAGGAGCTGGCAGTCTCTGCATCAGCCGAAGTGCGGCCGAGTTCAGGGTAGGAATCGTGTAGAAAACCAGCTTAAGTGATCTTTTGAGCTGCTGGCACAGACTTCAGTTAAATCTAAAGATGCAGTCTCAGCGTTTCCAGTCTTTACGCGAGGCTAAACTGTAGCTTCAAATTTACAGACAGAACAGCGTCAATTTGGCTCTCAGCAAGAAGAGAATCTGAACACCTATCAACACTACATAAACACAATGATAGTTTTTCCCCACAATTAGTCAAAGGCAGCAACTATCCTTTGTATAGCTGAAAGCTCTAAATGAGAAATTAGAAAGACTGATAGCCGGTGGCCATGCTTCTCCTTCTTCCGATGAAGTAGGCCAGCAGAACAATAAGAATGAGAACAAGCAGGGCAACTCCGACAGCTATGGGAACAAGGAAGCTCTCCCCATCAGCCAGGCATTCCTCAGCTAAACAGGAGTGAAGAGAGCAGAGAGGTGAATGTCTCACAGGCTTAACATAGGACATAAACATAACATATGGTTACTGAAAGGACAGCCGAAAGATAGAAGTGGTCTGACACGTAAATCTCCCAGGTATTAAAAGCATAAACATTTACTCAAGTGGTTCAACAGCACAATCTTTTATTTCTGTAGAAAACACTAAAAAGCTCAGTTGACACAAGTTGAAATCCAATTTATTATAGCTAACAGCATGAGAGAATGCAGAGGAAATCAGTTGCATCCACATAACACACAACAACAACTGAGATTGTCTTGCAGCACAGATTCCCTTTATGTGTGTGCATGTCTCCTCCACGAGTGGAGGGAAATTAAGCAGCCAAACATCACGCAGCGAGTAAGCAGTGAGTTACTGAATGCACAGGACAAAGTTATTGAGCAAAGCTTGTTAGATGATTTGACAAGTGTCTAATTCAAACTCTTAATGCTGCAAAACCATCATCTTCATCATCAAGGCAACTTGTACAAAGCTGAAATACAAACTGCAACAATCACAAGCAAAAGTCAAAGCTCTTAAGTGCCATTAACTATACGCATATACAGTGACCTGGAAAAAGCAGAATTTCACAAGCATCTTGGGAAATAAAAAAAAGTAATGATTTGTGGCTGCGACCAAATGAACAATAAACAGTACTCTGCTTGAATTAACATACAGCTACTGTCGTGTCACACAGCCTGCCTGTCATTACAAAGAACACATTCTGTGGCCTGCAATACCCGACTGTGCTACTCTGATCCAACTCCCTGATTCGAAAGGTCCTGAAAACTTACTTTCAGCCTCTTTAAAAATCCATTTAATGTCAAGTTATCACTAATTTCAGCACACCAATTAAAGTTATCCTGGCAGTTGTGTGGTTGTTTGCACATTTATTAGAATAATCGGATTAAACTACAGCCTGAGGTCTTAAAGAGACAGGTAAGCTGAAACCTAACAAACAGTTTGGCATTTGGAAAACTGGACTGACTTTAAGAGTTGTAGCACACAGATTAACCAAACATGATATGAACGTGTCAAGTTGTGAGCTAGAGAGATGCACGAGAATTGTGCAACACGCCAAACCATTCCTGCACCATTTGTCGTCATTCCTACTCAGTTTCGTGACATATCTAAAGATGCAGAGCTCTGAACCCAAAGTTTTCAGGGGCTTTAACACCCACTGATCCAGCAGCAGCCACCTGTAGAGCTCAGGCCAAAGCCCAGAATTTTACACAGGTGAGATCATGTGACAGCAGAGTCAACGTAAGAAAAATATAAAGAGTGTTTAAGTGCATTTACATGCAAATATCCCCATTTCAGAATCATCTGTGCTGAAAGTGAATATCTACATAATAGTATGATCCCTTTTCTAAACATAATGCCAAAATGTCTTCTGAGTGAGGAAGAGAGAAAACTGCCCCACACAACTTCCGGTTTGAACAGAGCATGTGCAAATTTAATGACTAATGATAGCTTCATCACAGGTTTGTCACTCTGGGGGTCGTCACAATAATCTGTTGGTGAGCCATTGTTAAAGTAATTAGCGCCATGTGTGCTTTTATATGTTCAATGTCATAACCAGGACAAATATCTTATGTTTCTCCTGCTCTACAGGGGCAAACATGGACTAAGGCATATTCATCTACAGCCTTTTAAAAGGAGCAGACATTCATCTGTGTTAATGAACTTCCAGGGAGGGAGGAGGGGAGGAAAAAAAAAAAAAAAAAAAAAAAAAAAAAAAGCTGCTGTGACATTGAGGTTTTCAATTGATTTCCACAAATTCTCAATGGGGGTTAAACAAGAAAACAAATGTTTTAAAGACAAAAACAAAAAGGGGAATGTCTGCTGAGCGAGTGCAGGATCCTACAGAAACCAATTACATGGTCACATCTTGTGCTAGAAATGTGGAAGACGTTCAGGGGGCTTCGTTTATGAAAAGGTAGACTTTGCATGACCAGATATCCAATTTGAACAAATGCTTGATAGATCTTGCACTTGCCCATTAACCAATAAAAAAAACAAAACAAAAACAGAAAAGACATTCAGGTGAAAACAAAAACATGAGGAAAACAAAAAGACACCACAAACACTTGGGGGGGTAAACAAGTCTGGTCCTTGAGAGAAAATCCTGCATCTTTATGAAAACCAAAACTTTACACCTCAATGATCAGACAGTAAATTTTGAGTCCCCTCCACACTGATGCCATTTCACAAAACTGTAGATTTAGTTTTAGACCAACTCCTGAATGTGAGACCATGAAGGCCAAGGACCAGGCTTGGGAACCCCCATAACATCACAAGATCGACTGCAATATGAATTTAAAGAGTCTGATATCCAACGTAAGTCTTTCTTCGACCAATCACGTAAGCAATCACTACAATGAGAATTAAGCCAGCCAGAGCAGCGCCAACAATGATTGGGACTAAGATGTTTGGGTCGTCCACTGAACATTCATGGGCTGCAGATAAAGAGAGAGTCAGTCAGCAGGTAGAACAGTGCGTTTGTGATTTAACAAACATTGTGAGACAGACATGTGACGCAGCAGGACAACAGGTCAGATTATCTGTAGTTTGTTTTTCGAGCACACGACACCAAAATCTCATCTCTTTCAACTCAAGACTTAATGACAGATGTTATTGCAGATGTTTATGAAGTAATTAGGTGGATGAACCAGACCTCATTTTCATGATGTTTAGTGCTTTAATTTAAGACTACAAAGGCAATAAAAAGCACAGCTTCCTTCAGTGATGTCAGTAAACTGCTTGCATGTATAAAACTCTGGGGCAACCTGATATTTAAAGTGCTAGCATGCCTGTAGTTCTCAAAAAGAACCGATATTGATAGTATTTACTATTCGATATTGATTTGCAACAGCACAGAGCTTTACCTCCTCCATCTGGAATTTCAATGCAGTCACACAGATGTTAACCTAGCCAGTGCACACATTAACCATCAACTATAAAACATAAGTCATTCTGTTACAATGAAGAGAGCAGCAATGGCTAATCAGCAGCAAACATGTGCAACAATGAGTGATAAATTAACAGGATAACACAACTGTGTCTAAAGGTGCTGTGTTTCTCTTAGATTGGATATGATAAGTCTTCCAGCAATTACACATTACCTCAAACATTTTATCAGCAACAAAAGTGCAATGCACCAAAAGAAAAGCACTGCACGGGAGATTTGTCAGCACTATGAAGAGAACCTTACAGAGGCTGCCCCTTTTTTTTTTTTTTTTTTTTAAATTATGCAAGACAACTTTTGTTTTAAAGTCACTAATCTTATGAAATTGAGGTCTGGGTCCAAACTCTAACAGGTAAAACTAGCATGTCACAGATCCACAACTATGCACAGTTGTGTGAGCCTGGTTTGGGAGAGGATGATTACTGAACAGTTTAACACCAAATAGAATTTCTTTTTTTAATGTCTTCCCTAAATAATAACCTGTTAACCAGCACTGATAAATCCATTAAAAAAAAAAAAAAAAAAAAATTCTTGCCTTATTCTGATCATGATCACAGCCACTGTCTGTACACCAGGAGATTTCAAAAATAACCTACCTGTACTGAAAACACCTTTGTTCACTCCGAAGGGCTGCACATGCAGGCTGAAGGTGTGGATGGAGAGTGCGTCGGTGATGTTGAAAGTCTGCTCCTTGTTACACATGTAGGAGCTGCCGATGGATGCCTCCCACAGATTGAGGCTGGAGTTCTCCACAGAAAAATTACCTTCAAGGAAGAAAGACAGCACATAGTTTGCCTTCTTCTCAGTGCATTGCCTGGTGTATGTGACTATACGAGAATCGTTTAGTTACCAGAGCTCGTGCTGACACTGATGTTCAGATCATGCAGGCGGAATTTCTTTGTGTCCTGTAAAATTTTAGAAACAAAACGGGAAACTGAAGACTTCGTTTAAGTCAACGGCATTACCCGTCACTGACACGGAGATTTAAAATAAAAGCATTTTAAAAGCATTTTTCCTCTTTAATTAATGAGTTGTATAACTTTAGGTTCTCATACCTCCTGTCTGAAGTAAATACTCATAATACAAGGTTACATAACCACCTTTTACTTTTTTGTTTTCCTGGAAGTGGAGTTGTCATGTTAAGGACAGTAAAATGGTAAAATGGCTAAGTATGTGCAGTGTGACCCTTGGTAAGTTTGGCAACATTATTTACCACATGGATAAATGATTTTACCTCTGAGGACTTACATTGGTAAAGGTAAACCTGATAGTCATTTTTTTAGATGCCAAAGTAAGCTCACTGCTGTTGACACCACATGATCCAGAGACATTGGCCATATTGGGATCCAAATTCATTTCCTGTAAATTTTAAGCCAGACAGAACAGAAGCAAAATCAACAAATGACAAATTATCTGTCAAGGGGGGGGGGGGTTACAAATGTGAGTATATGAAACCTACCTCGCCCTTAATACCAATGCGCAGGCCAAAGTTGGCCAGCAGACAGACTGTGCCATTTACAGTCCCGATGCTGTAGTTCCCAGTAGTGGGTACAGGGAGAGTGGGTACTGGGGTGGTAGTAGGGACAGGCATAGTTGTTGTGTTGGGGGCAAGTGTGGTTGTATTAGGGGCAAGTGTGGTTGTATTAGGGGCAAGTGTGGTTGTATTAGGGGCAAGTGTGGTTGTATTAGGGGCAAGTGTGGTTGTATTAGGGGCAAGTGTGGTTGTATTAGGGGCAAGTGTGGTTGTATTAGGGGCAAGTGTGGTTGTATTAGGGGCGGTGGTAGGGACAGTTGTAGTTGTGGCATTAGGGGCAGCAGTTGTAGTGGTATTGGGGGCAGCAGTTGTACTTGAGATGGGTTGATCTGCAGGACAGGAGCTTACTGTGCGAGGAGAAAACAGAAGAACACGTTAACAGAAATGTACAAAACGCTACAGCCAGGATGAGCTGCGTCACAGCTCGCGTACTTACTTTCAGAACTCTTGTTGCCATCACTGATAAAAGCCTGTATTTGCACATCCCACAGCGTCATGTTGACGTCACCGCTTTCGATCAGGTCCTCACTTTTGCACGAGTAGCAGGTATCCATGCCTATGTTTTTAATGTCAAGAAGCCCTCTTGCCACAGTAGGTTCTAACAAATCCAGAAAAGTCCAAAAAGTCAGCAAGATCTATCGCCAAGTTTTTTTAAAAAATAAATAAATACACATCAAGAGATGTAGATGTTACCTTTTGATTTAGAGTTAGGGAAGTGGACAGGGTCGCCGAGATTGTAGGTAAAGGTGACTACGTCCGCCTCGTAAACTTCTTCAATCTTGGAGAAGGTTATACTGAAAGTGTGACCCTCTCCAAAATTAAGCATCAGCCTTGAGTTCTTGGCATCACATGTACTTTTAGTTGAATTGGCGTCATCAGTTAAAGCAAACACAGCTGTCTGAGTCTGAAAGACAGTGTAAATGATCATAGGAACTTAATCTGACACACTTGACAAGTTTAACATTTAACTTGTAAGATGGGCAAAACAGAATACATTTCAAATTAATAACAAAATGGATCCACAGCTAATCAAGCAAGGGGTAAGCTCAGACAGTATAAAAGATGGATGCAGGTAATCAGAATGGCTATTGTGAATCCTCAAGTTGAGTGCTGTCACAGTCACAAGCTAGGCTGAATAGTCATTCTCCAGGGTTCGGTCATTGACTAGCCTTTTGTGACCAATTACCAAAATAAACTTCAATCACATGACATTAGTGTTAGAAACCATGAAGTTATCATGAAAGCATTTCTTGATGTCACTGAGCAAAGGACATGTCTTCAACCAGGAGGCACCCCCTGCTGGTCATTAAAGAGAAAGCTGTGTCAAGGCATTTCTGCTAGGGCTTCACTTTTTAGATTCAGAAGCTGCATCCATCTTCTATACAATCTATGAGCAAAACAAGAAAGCTTCTAATTTTCAGTCCGTGATTACCGACCACCTCCAATCAGCTTTAGATTTTAAATTATGCCAACATGTCCATATTTTTTCCCCTTTTTAAAAACACAAATACAAGTAAAACATACAGTCAATGCCAATGATCAGCACAAAAGCAGATTCTGAAAACCACAAGTCAAAATTAAGGAACCAGTTCTGTCGTGTGTTCATAGAGCTTAGACATGAAGCTTATTTAACACTTGCAGCCACTAGCCAACAGTAGCCTAGTCTATTAACACTTGACAGGAGTTTGTGATAGCAGTTTAACATTGGTTAAATCAAGACTAGCAACATGACTAGCACCCATCCTTCATCTTGCAGGCTTCAAGAGCAGTGGAAATTCATTTAAATTTCACCTGCCCTGACAAGCCCGAACAGCACAGAGTTTGTAAATGCTTCTTGATTTGCAAACAGGGTCTCTCCCCTCCTCATGTTGATTACAGTCTTTAGAGGCATTTTAATGGACTGGTGTTGACAAATGTAGGAAAAAGTACAAGTTTATAAAAAAAACAAAAAACCATTTGTGGGGATCCGTTTTATTATAGCTTGTCTTTTTAATTAAAAAAAAAAAGTGTGCGTACCATGTTTACTTATCTTTGTGGGGACCGGAAATTGGAATGTTACTATACTTATGGGGACAAAATGACTGTCCCAACAAGGTTGAAGGCATTTGAAACTCAATAGGGTTTTAGTGTCAGGGTTACAATTGTCCTAAACCTAACTTTAACCTAAGGGTTAAGATTAGGCATCCTTTTTATGGTTAGGGTAAGCAGCTAGGGAAAGCATCATGTCAATTAGATGTCCCCACTAAGATATGAAAACTGTGTTTAAAAAGTAGCATTTTGATAAACAGATCAGATTGTAGGGTTTAAAAGAAACAAAAATTAACTTTAAGAGATTACTTAAACAACACCTCACAAGACAACACTGCAAGAGCAGGATATCCACCAGGAAAACACCAACTAAATACTGAATAGCAAAAAATGTGTTTTTTCAGGGAACCCCTCATTTCCTCTTCACATGACTGGAACAAAAACACTGTCACAGCTAAAGTGTCTGATAAGAGCCAAGCTGCTATCACACGTCAGCACAGTATTTATATGGACTGCTGTAGACTTAAGAATCATGATTCACATCGCTAAGACAAAAACACCTACCTGGTTGTCAAGATCTTCATAGGTGACCGAGAATGTGAGCTCCAGATTGGCATAGAGGCATAACTTTCCATCTTTTGTGACATTGAACTCAATGCCATGTGATAGCTGGAACACTGGAAAGAAAAGGAGCATACTTAGTATTTTTTTCTTCTGTACATACAATTCTTACTCATAAGAATCATTAATTGTGACATTTTATGCTTTAAAAGGTCGATGAGGGGATGGAGTCAGTCCCTGCAGACCAACAAGTGGGCAAAGTTATGAAGATGACATCACTCACAGGGTCTCACAAAAGCCACACCAATCCACCCTAATTTAAAAAAAAAAAAAAAAAAAAAAAAAAAAAAACCCCACACACAAACAAACAGAAAAAAAAAAGTCCAATACCAAGTGTGTTGTCACTTTCATGTGACTGGTCATGTGTTCAGGAAGCAGAAAGCTGTAGCTCATGGAAAATGACCAAAAAAAAATATAAAGCAAAGCACATTGCAATAAAAGTAAAGCAAATGTGTAAGAGCGCCATGGAGCACACACTATAACAATTTCATAATTTAATGATTAATGTTGATCATGTATGTCTGCTGTGGTGGAACTACAACACTGATAAGATGGACTACAAAATCACCATGTTGTTTTATGCCGGTCATGTAAACATAACTTTCTTATCAAGGCTGGGATCTCAGATAAGACGTTTTCTAAGTAAGTCGTTCATCCTGTCCAACCTCATTTTGTCATCCTGCTGGAGAGAACACCTATAGTAGGTCCTGCCATCATTACAGCCTTCTCTGAATGAGGTTAAACTCATGATGACAGATGTACAGCAACAGATGTTACTAACGCAAGCCTAATCATGGCAAACCGTAAATAATAATAATAGTCACCCTTAGAAGCAGCCAATTTTTAGTCACAGTAGCTTAGGCCACCAAGCTTTAGGTTTAACACATCCTATTATTGAGGGCTGAAAACCTATCAGCAGCTTATCACATGACATGATCCCCCCCCTTAAAAAACAAAAACAAAACAACATTTGAATTGACTTGCTTAAACTTGTTCTGCGTCACCCATCAGTTAAACTGAGTTTTCCTTTCTAAAAGATGTTCCAGTTTAGTATTTGTTAAAGCAAACAATTTTTCTTTAATATTTAAATGCCAACAGCTATTATTGCAGGGTAGCCAGGAACCTTCGGAAGCACATAAAAATTTAACTCCAACCTAGATTTTTTAACCCCCCCCCAAATCATGTGACTCTAGTGCAAAGGAGTGTCAGCATTATTGTGTCCAAAGGTCTCAGTTTCCAGTCCTGGCCTTTTCAAAAACACACAATATAGTGGCCTTGAGTAATATTTCTCCAAGTTTTATAAAAGTATTTCAAAGTTTCTCTTTGGACATGTCATTCATGTTTAATCCAGTTCTTAAACCTGACCATTTTCAGAGAAATGCTTGTCCCTTGTGAAACCAACTGACACTGACCTATGAATCATCCAAGCATGACAAACAAGTCACCCGACTCAAGAGATGAACCAGTGTGCTGTGTACACTGACAACTTAAGAGTTGCTTTCTGAACACATTACTGGTTTACAGTCATTTGAAATCATTTTATGGTGAATTAATGAAAAACCAAACAACTCCCACACAACTACAAATACAGACTTAAATGTTCAAGATACTCCGGACCACAAAAATGTGCGTGCAATTAAACAAAGGCCGAAGTCCAGTTATACGCCAGCTGTGGTTTTAACCGCATGCTCTCATCATCTCAGGTCTGCAGGTAATGTGATAAACCTATAGAGTCCACAAGACACACAAGTGTTCATGAAATCTCTTACAGGCAGATATACAATCTCAGCTATACCTTAACAAATTTCAGGGCACTGAAATACCCCCTTTATTATCAGAGTAAAAAGGTACACAGCATAGTTGCAACAGGGCCCGATAAGGTGGCATATTTTCGTATCAGCCTGCAATAGACGAGAACTTTCCAGAAAAACTATTAGACAAACAGCGATCTATCCAGCTAAGCCCAGTAATTAGAAGTTATCGTCACTTAATCAAATAAGCGTCTGTAAAATCAAAGACTCTTCAATAATCCAGATCTGTAGTTCTACTCTGCATTTGCTTAGCTTTTTATGCTACACTTTAGCGCTACGGTAAATCGTTTCAGCTTCACGGTCACGTGCCAATTTCCAGCAAACTGTCAAAAAGCTAATGCTAACTATCGGACCCACGGCTCGTTTAATGTCGCACTTTCTATTCATTTCTGCTCTTGTAACCTTGACCTGTTTTAGGCCAGTATTATTTAGCAGAGGATAGGACTCCGACGGGTTTAGGCTTCATGATTAACTGGAACTTTCGCTTCTAAACCTGGTGTTATCTAATCACCAAGCCATCAGACACTAGCAATTGTTGTCCAAAACATTAGCTGCAAAATTAACGCGGAAATAGCTACTTTTTATTTTTGAGTTTTTTGTTGCCGTTTTTTGTTTTTTTCCCCCTGGTAATAAAGCAGCTATATATGTGTAAATCTGAAAGCTACATGCGACCGCTTGGCTGCGTTTCAGTTTAGTGTTGACGTATGTAACAATTAGCCATGAAGCTACGACGGCTAACCATCACGACTGAACCGCTTAAGGCCTGTACTTTATACTCACTCTAAGCAAACACGTTTGTGTCAGTGCAGTTGAACACATCTTCAACTACGTTTATACTCTGCAATTTTCCTTTCCAGAACAGCAGTAAGATTTAGCCCTGAAGCGACAGGCCCGGCGCGTCCCAGAAGTTTAATCACGCCACTTCTCAGAAACAGTGAGCGATTTTTCCCCCCAGCCCCCTTCTTTAAAGTTAAGCTATTTTGAAGACACTTACCGATTCCAAACACAAAAAAGAAAAGGCAGCGAGACATCATGGCTGGGCAGTTTGCAGGGTCAGCCGCTGGAGAGAAAACAACCGACGGAGACGCTCAGTCAGTGGTGTTTGGCTGCAGCTACCACCGACGATACCAGGAAATGACAGTCATATGACAGACGCTGACGTGCCAGCCCTATAAGAGGTGTGGAGCCAGGCCCACACCTAAATCTCGTTGATGGACTAATTATTGGCCCGTGTGCGTTTTAAAGCTCACACGAACCTAAGTGTTTAATAGCGCCTCATAAAATCTTCACCAATGATTTCATACTATTATAATTAGGGTGACTAGATACCTCCCTTTATGCCGGACTCGGCTTCTCAGTTAACGAAAGTGAACTTTCACGAGAAATACGCTGCTGTGCAAACGTTTTGAGCTAACCTGCATTTCTTTACATTTTGGAAGTTTTCAGAAGTGGTCTTGAGTAATAGTTTTCCAGGCTTTCTGAAGATCTTTCAGAGTTTTTATTTGGACATTTTGTTAAGCCACTTAACACTGACTTATTAATTGTTCAAGCATAAAAAGGGACCTAACTCGAGGGATAAACATGACAACTTGGAAAAGAACCAATTTCAAACTGTCTTTAGGCAGCTTGTTATTAGCAGCCTGTCAAAAAATGCATATCATTTGTTTTCGTGTCTTTAGTTGGATCTATAAAAAAATATAAAATTGGATTTTTAAACCAAAAACGACATTCCAATTCTCAAAGACCTGTTAGCTGAAAAGTTGGCATATCTCGACATGGTGAGCAATGACCTTTGACAAAGATTTGAGCAAATTGGACTAGTGCAGGACTAAACAACCTGGAGGCTTAAAACTATCTACAGTCAATGGTCACAATCTGAAACTCATGTCCTTAAGAAAAGGAAAAAAAAAATCCTCTTATTAACTGTATTTCCATGTATGTTTACTGCCTCAATAAATCACAGCACCTATTTATTACCATGCCTCAAGACCTTTGCGCAGTACTGTATGGCTCAAAAAAAGAGATGTTATTTTCTGTGGATTGATGGATAACCATTATTGCAAAACAAAAAAAAACAAAAACGTGAGCAGACAATATAGAAAATGGGATTATAGAAGCCATCCCATTAAAAACAAACTTTAGCTTATATTTAAGCTTACAAGGTGTAAATTGCTTTAATATAAAATATTCCATCTGTCCATCACATAATCAGCATCACACCGATAACATCTGTTTAACTTAGACTCTCTTTCCAGCTTTAGTACCCAGCCTCACATAGTCATACGCTGAAATAGTTGGGATCTGGTCACCCTAAATATAATTACACGTGTTTGAAAACCAGTGATTGAACATGACATAACCCACTGAAACAGTTATTTTAATCTGAAGAAATCTAACAGACTCATACAAACAACGGCATATCTGATCAATCATTGTCTGCCTCATATGTTGAGGCGTTTTCCATCCACTTTTCAGTAAGCCTGATAGGGAGACTTAAGAAAAAAAGTGTGTAGTAATGACATTGAATGTGGACTCTCATCGTATTGTGCTTTTACTAAGGGTCATCAAAAACCTAACACAAAGTGGACTGCCATGTCAGATTATTTAAAATGCTTTGTGGTGCATGTACAAAAATGACCTTCAAAGAAAAAGCAAAAGAGAAACTTAAATGTGTTTACTTATACAAGTGGGCTGCCTTAGCAGCTTCATTATAGCCTATAACAACAAGAAGTGCTCCATTTTTGGCACATTTTGTGTGATTACAAACATCGCTATATCACTGGGCTACATGGCCTTGAAACTGTAAAACTTTGCTGATGCAGGATCACACATTTGCCACAGAAATTCCCAAAATTTCCAGTTCCCTACTTTAAATGTTAGTCCCACTTTTGACACTGACAAAAGAAACAAGCATCAGTTTAATTTTTATCCTTTTTTCTCTCTCAAACATGTGGTACATTTAGAGCATTGTTAGGTGTGTTAGCATTTGCCTGGGATACTGGATGAACAAAAAGGAAGAAAAAAAATAGTGACTTGATAACAAAGAGCATATTGATGCAAACCAAGGACAAAGAAGAATCTAAGTTTGAAAATAAATACTTTTCCTCTCCATTTAAAAAAAAAAAAAAAAAAGAGCAAACTGAACAATATCTGTGTGTCTTCTTTGTCCCAGCTCTCTCAGAGGCACTGACAAATATGGACAATATTCTCTTTTCAATAGGCATGCAGTCCACAGGATCACAAGACCCCTGACGAAAAACCCTGTGGAGCTATAGCCATTCAGTTGTCGGTCGCTGGGTTGAAGATGATAATGGATAACATCCACTGGAGCAGACGATTTAAGAGACCGAGCACTCAGAACGGCTTTCATCCTGACTGGACCACCTGCATCCACCTTTCTTTCATCTAAGCCACATAGTTGTACTGGTTGGAGTTCTCCTTGTCACGCTCCATGTAGTCCCTGTCAATAAGAGACTCTATCCTCTTTTTCAAGTCAGCAGGCTGAGAGGAGAGGACAGACAGGAGGCACGAGTTAAAACATGAAAAACATGCCAGCATTTCAAGCTATATTTTGAGGTGTGATATAGAAAAAAAACAGAAGTGAAAAGGCAGATTCATGTTAGTCTTCCCAAAATTTATCATAAAATAAAAAGTAAATTAAAACACCTTCTCCTTTTCCTCTAGACCTGCATAAAGGTTATAGTTTTTTTTGTTAGTTTCCCCCCTATTTGATACACGCTGTTACACTGGAGCAGGGGTCCCCAATCCCAGTCCACGAGGGCCGGTGTCCCTGCAGGTTTTAGATGTGTCCTTGATCCATCACAGCTGATTTCAATGGAGAAATTACCTTCTCAACATGTCTTGAAGTTCTCCAGAGGCCTGGTAATTTCATGTGATCATGTGATCCAGGTGTGTCGACCCAGGGTGAGATCTAAAACCTGCAGGGACACCGGCTCATGTGGACTGGGATTGGGGACCCCTGCACTGGAGGATGCTGATATTAAACACTGCCAAAGTTTAAAACCCCGATCCCCTAAGAGTCATATTCTAAATTTGGTCAACACAGCGTAACAGCAGCGTCTAACATTGTTCCTACACAGAGCTATGGAGACCATTATCTATAGCGCTTTACTCAGTCCCTAAGGACCCCAAAGCTACATTCAGTCATTCACCCATTCACACACTCACACACTGGCAAGCTACATTGTAGGGGGCGCACTGACAGAGGCGAGGCTGCCGGACACTGGCGCCACCGGGCCCTCTGACCACCACCAGTAGGCAAACATGGGGTTAGTATCTTGCCCAAGGATATTTGGCATGCAGCTAGGAGGCAGCCTGGGATCGAACCACCGACCTTCTGATTAGTGGCTGACCTGCTCTGCCGCCTGAGCTACAGCCACCCCATGTTTTAGCAGGATCAAAAACATGTGAGACAACTGGTCTCTTGACACTCTTGTTTGTGACGTAGCTGCTTCTTTAAAAAAACAAAAACAAAAAAAAACAACCATGGAAATTCCAGACTGTACAGTTCCTCTAGTGGTCACCTGAGGCTGGCACCCAAAGCAAGCCAATTCCTATAGAGTCACATCTTAAAATGCCCAACTTTTCAGCATTAAAAACAGATTTACAGCCTTGTAGATAAACAAACAAACAAAAAAATTCTCATGTAGAACTATTTGTGCCTGTGCGGCACACTGGTACTGCATATGGTTGCAGCTTATAGTTCTTATGAAAAAAAAAAAAAAAGAATAAAATGAACACTACAGTGGACAAAAAACACCAAAGTTAAAGCTTTTAAATGCAAAACTCAAAACCAATGGGTGACCTGACAATCATGTGAAAAAGTGCATCTTTATAGGAATGGAGAGAGTCCCCTGAAAACTTTTTCACATGACTGCATCTTTTATCCTGTACGTGAAGAGCAAACATGTTAAAATACAGAGAACTTCTTTGCCGTGAAGTGAAACTTTCAATGCAGCCACTATCTCGGCTTCTCATTTTGGCTTCTTGATCTCTGACTATTTTTCCCCACTCCTTCCTCTTTGTGGTAAACACTGAAGTCACCCCCCATCATGTCCAAGCAAACTTTTAAACCGAATCAGCAATCTGTCACATCGAAGCGTCACTGCTGTCTGGCCAAGTCCTAGTGGGTTTTTTTTTTTGGTTAGATCTAGTTTAGCTGAAATTGTCGACTGTGGAAGAGCGGGGGTCTGTCCAGCAAATGAAAGAAACTTCCTTTACTGTAGGACTGAAAGTAGACGAAAAAGGAGAGGGACTGAAATGGTAAGTGAAAGTAGTGAATACCCAATACAATATTCACATGTAGGAAGCCCCACAGCTTGGAAGGTTTCAAAAGCTACATTCACTTCTCATTATTTCTACTACTAGATCATGCATTAAACCCAGTGTAGTCCTTCTGTATGTTAAAAATACTGGCAACTACCAGTGCTATTTCAGCCTCCTAGTGGACACACCTATCAACTTAAAATTGGCTTATTTTCAAGTTATTGCATTTACAAGATTTTCAGAAAACTAGACCTTCAGTTCGAGGTCACTGAGATTCAAATTCATCTGAGACTTGTAGTAGTTACACCTATGGTATCAATTTTAAAATCCTACGTTCTCAAGTTATTGCATTCACGAGATTTTCAGAAAACTTGACCTGAGGTCAAGCTCGTAGATACACTTATGGTGTCAATTTTAAGGCCCTACGTTGCCTCATACTCGAGTTATCACATTCACAAACTTTGGTGTCCGCACCTGGTGATGGCATTCCCCATCAGCTTTTACGACCGAGTGGTAAAAAGAAAAAAAAACAAAACAGAAAATCATTTGTGATTATCACCTTGACGGGGAACTTCAGCTGACTGTACACTTCAGACATCAAAAGATTATGGGTCAGAGTCTTCCTCATCTTCATGATCCGCACAATGGCAGCATCGATCTGGTACTGACGATCCTGAAAGACTCTTTCTGTGGTGCTGGCTTGCTCCTCCACCTGAGTAAAAGAGGCGAGTTAAAAATAATTTTCCGATCCTTGAAAGATAATTTAGAAAAATACGGTGAGAGCAAACATACTGTTTCTTTCATCTGGATCTGGTTTATTTTGATCCTGAACAGCTTGTGTTTGAAGTCGTCATTGCAGGAAAACTTGTCCCCATCTTCTACATCTTTGCTTTTTGGGATTTTGGTGAGGACACGTGCTTTACCACATGCAAGTGACTGAAGAGTCCGCCGTAGCTCACTGTCCTCTGTGGAAAGGCCCAAAGATCAGTGTGGCTGGGAAAAAAATAGAGGATGCCATTTCTTCATGAAAAAGTGCTTTAATGTGTTAATACAAACCTATTCCTGTTGCCACTTTGATCTCTTCCAGGGTGAACTCCTCTCCCTCATTAAACATCAGTAAGACAAGGGTTTGGAAAAGTGACACCTGCAGCTCCTTCTTGCCCTTTTGCAAGAAACATCAAGACGATTAGCATTAAACTTGGCTCACTGAGTGAGCAAAACACACAAGGTCATTCTTAGAAAAGAGTTCAAACCTCTTTAAATTCAGCTTTTAAGACACAGTGGCCTAACGTCGACTGCCACTGCAGCTTCCTGCCACTGTGTTTGCCCAGGTAGAAAGTCTTGAAGATCTCCTGCAGTCGCACCATCTGGACAAAGATAAGAGAGGTGTTACAAAGCGACGCTCGTTATATTGAAAAGTACAAAATCAACCCTCAGTATTTGCTCAGGACTAACCTCAGGTGGCAGGTGCACTTCCATAGGGACGTACGTTGGCCAGTAGCCCATAGTGAGGATATTCACTGTCAGCTCGATATTGCCGGGAATGTTTTGGCACTGCATATACTACAGAAATACAAAGACATGAGTTTATCTACCCACAAAGAAGTTTTAATCTTAGTAAACTGAAACTAGCAGGAAACTGAATCCATTAGCAGGATTTTAGACTGAAAACAGGCAGTGTTGGTGAGGGTCCACCCTTTCAGTTTTATTGTAATTACACAAGTCTGAAGACAGAAAATCAAACCAGACTGTAATTATATGAAGAAACTGAATTTTACAACACTGGAAACTAATTTCACCAAACCCTCGTTTACAGAGCTATTTTAGTAACCAGGTATTACAGAGATACTTCTATTATAAATGGCTCTATTTGTGTTTATCATCCTCCCGCTCTGTTTCCTTTATACATGTCAGATACTTTGCAATACTTTAATGTTAATACTTTCAGTTTTTATTCATCTTTATACATACAGTTTTTTCCCCTCAAAAAAATGATTCAGTGCGCCTTATGTATTAATTCTGCATCAATAGCAGGGAAAGTTTGTTGTCTGCATTTTAATACGTCAGAGTTTATATGCACATCCGTCCTGGCTGACTGTAGTTGGTGGTTGTCTTTCTGACGCACCTCTTCCATGAAACACGTTGTTTAACTGGAGAACTGGTGCAAACCAGACACTATTCTCAGACTGAATGTGCCCCAGGTTTTATGTTATGCTGACAGTTGAATTACATCTTTTTGATTTACAATGTCTATATTTCAAGCCCTCAGGGAAAGCAAAGGTAGGCTAACACTTTGGTTGCATTGTCGGCAATTTTTTTCTTTTTGATAAAACTTCAATGAAAAGATTTGTCTTTTTTCACCATGTAATGCTTCAATATGTGTGAACAAAACCTTTTCCAAAATGTCATTTTTGCCTATTTATGTAGGCAAAGTGTTACCTGTTTGAACTGCACCATGATGTCCTTAGAAAGCTCCATGTCCTTGAACATCCCCTCCAACTTGCTGGTGAACGCTGCTCCACATTCTGAAAAACAAACGTTGTGAGTCAAAGTTCAATCAGTCACTGTCAGGATTCCATCATGTAGCGCCTGTGTGCACACGTGCTAAGAAATGGCACTAAGCTATGAAAACTGACCGTGTTTAAGCTTTGACAGCATTGATTTTTCAGCATCAACAGAAGCACTTTTTCCAACCAGCAACCTCTTAGCCAGGTCCTTTTTGTAAAACGCCTCGAAAACATCTTTTCCTGCAAGGACATCAAAGTCTCACAATAAAGGCCGCACAAAGGACAAAGTACTGTACTTACACAACTGTTACAGTAAACATTACCATAGATGAATCTAAAGATAATCATGATCTTATCCAGCATCTTCTCCAGCTCTTCATCCGTGGCCTCTTTGTTTCCTGCCCTCAGCTTTGAATCCACATGTTTTGCTATAGAGAAATGTTGATTATTATCATGTTGGCAGAATTATTGTTGTTGATTGTTATTATTTTTCTCTTCACTGTGTGGCAGTTATGAATGGGGAACATGCTTAGTTACAGACCTATGAGCTCTGCAGGTTTATTTGGCCGTTTGTTGATGAATGTTTCAAAAGCTTCCTTCATGGCATTAACAAATTTCTCATTCTTCATGAAACACACGTCGATGATTAGATCCACTTTATCTTTAAAGTCCAGCAACTCCTGCACCATGGTTTTGTCTTTTTCCGGATTGATTACGATCGTGCTTCCAAAAGCCTGAATTTGTATTTTCAAGACATTAAAAACAATTAAAACAGTGAATTGATTCTGTCTTCTCTTCAGTCTTTCATTTAAAAGCTGCCATACCTTTATGTATTCTATCCAGTGCTGCAGGAGCACGCTAACGCCACCACGCACTCGACTGAAGAGCTGATAGAGGAGAGACAGATCCTGAATTCTGTTCTCATCCAGCAGGTTGGTCAGACCTGCAAGTTTCAAATAACAGCTAGAGGTCAATCAAGACTCAGTATGAGGTTCAGACAAGACAGTCACATATCAGGTACTTCCAGAACAGTCACTTATGCTTCACTAAGAGTAAAAAAACTAGGACAGCAGGTTGACTTTAATTTCATTCCCACCGACTGGATTCATTGGAATCACTCTCAGACTGATTGCCAAAGGTTTACAAATAACTGCAGTCTAATTTTTCATGCAGATTGCAAACATGTTGCAATCAGTATCAGTCAGTCTGCGCAGATGAGTGAAAATCGCTTGAGGTCTATCTATTTGCAATAGAGGACTCGACTTAACTGGTTGCATTCTGGTTATATTCCCAGAATTCCGCATCAAAGTTACTCGGCACCGATGTCATTCTGCATTTAAACTGCCATCCTGCAGTAACTAGAGAACTATTTGTTAAGGAATTTTTATTTTAAATTCATGATGTTCTGGCTAAACTCTGAATGTAAGTAGTGAATACGATTTTCTTTGTATGTAGACGACAGCAGATTTGATTTTTTCCCTCTTAACTTATCACAGTTCATCTCTGTATTATCACAAGCAGATTGCATGCAATTGCTAACTTGACTCTGTTCAATTGCATAGTGATAGTCCTGTTGCCATCTAGATGCACGAATGTTGTTTTGAAGACACTGACTGATTGGTCAGAGTGGTCATAGACCTGGGGTCCATTCTTCGTACCTCGCTAAGTAAGTTAGCTGGATTTGATTGTTGACGATTTCGCGTGATCTTGGATCGTTCGGTTCTCTGAAGCTCATCCGGGACTTGCTGTCATAGCAACAGAGCCGTAAGCGTAAACCTGCTCGGGAGCAGGCTTACTTTATGTAAACAGGATTAGATCGCGGCCACTCAGGTATGTCCGCTTCATTTATACGAAAGCAACAGCGATATTTTACCACTAAAGATATCAATGTAACTAAAGATAATGCAGTACTTGATTCTTGTATTGATTCCATACAGATACATACAGGTCATTTCCTAAAAAAAGGGAAATGTACTATTAATCATTCTATTTCATGTATTTGATTATTTCAGATGTAATTCATATTTTAGAGTAATAATAGTAAATTACTTCATGTAATCAAGATGAGAGACCACGGCTATAAAAGCGAAGGTGGATTTGGGAAGCCTGTCGCAGCCATGTCCTGTCCGTATACGCGAGCCACCCATTGCGGAAGGTGCAAGATTGATAAGGAGAGTCCTCAGAATTCAGCGTTTATTGCGGGATAGACAGGATCCTTTAGCTCAGCGCGACAGTGTGCTCATAGAGAGATATCGATTTTCCCGTGAGGGTATTATTTACTTAACCAACTTGTTGACGAGGGGGTGCAGGACCACCACCTGTCTTCTTCTGCTCTGCCCTTTTCTTGGTTGTTGTTATGAACAAACAAACAGATTATTTCAGGGTCTCTTTCCAAGAGACTAAAAGCAATATAAGTGATAAATATTACCATTCTGTAGAATATTCTTATTTCACTTTTACTTGTTCCCATGTTCTAGTGGGTCCTGTTGTGGCTCTAATGTGAAAGAGGATATAATGTAATATAATATAATATGATATAATGTAATAAAATATAATAAATTTACCCTACCGCCTACTGGTGTTGGCCAGAGGGGCCGATGGCGCGATATGGCAGCCTGGCTTCTGTCAGTCTGCCCCAGGGCAGCTGTGGCTACAACCGTAGCTGCCTCCACCAGTGTGTGAATGTGAGAGTGAGTGAATAGTGGCATTGTAAAGCGCTTTGGGTGCCTTGAAAAGCGCTATATAAATCCAATCCATTATTATTATTATTATTATTATACTTACGAGTTTAATTTGTCAGCAACTTCCTGCCAGCCCTCTCTCCTTGCTTTTGCAGCCTTTGCAGTGTTCCCTTGCGTTTTAATTAAACTCTGAAACTCCTGAAATCCCTCACTCAAGAGTTCTTGCTCTGCTGCCGAAAAATACCGAGCGCGCTCCTTCGACATTTTCGCCGACCAATCAAAGGGTTGCCGATCAATGTTTCTACTATCGATGCATAGCCCCTGTTAAGCCACCCAGTGATCTCACATTACTTCATCCAGCTGTACTAATCGTCAACAACAGGTGTGTTCGGAGAACCGGAATAGCGAGCTCAGAGTTGGCGGGATGATTTGATCTTGGATGTAGTAAGCGAGGTACGAAGAACGGACCCCTGGTACCCATTTTTGAAGCTACCATATCGAAGCCATGGCATCACAATCACTGCACACAGTTACAATAGGTCTCTTTCTATACAAAGCGGTGAAAGACAAAGAGACTTAAACAAAAAACTCTGGTTTTTGCATTTATAAAAGTTACAGGCCACTAGATATCTGCCTTAATGAGGACTTAAGATTTGCCTGCTTTTTTGTAAACCTTGTTGTTCATTGACTTTAATTCAAATTCTTCACAATGGAAATTACCTATGTAATTTATTTAAATTTGACAAATATTGTGAGCTAAAAGGCTGTCTTTATATCCCAACAGCCTTTTAGGACCTAGAACTGGTCCAAGTTTGAGAACTACTACTCATATAAACAACATAAAAACAAAAAGACTAATGCAACATTATATGAAACTAAAAATGTCTTAAATCAGACACACTGAAGAGAAAATCTTGTTAAAAAATTGCCATAATTTAAAATATGCTGTAACAATGACAAAAAGGTACATTTAATAAGCTAAACCCTCATTTGTTTTACAATAATTTATTATTATATAGTGACCGCTTATATTAAGTGTTTACCTTTTTGCAGAGTTGCTGTGAGATGTTCACCAAGCAGCTGCTTCTCCACAGCAAGGATGAGCGGTTTTCTGAGAGGAGGAAAAAGCTCAGGTTACGCATCGATCTCTGTCACCGTTTATTTGCTAAGTGAACGCTTCAGTCCGACACTCACTGTGTGCTCTGGTCCAGGTACGTGATTACTCTGTCAGCCTCCTCCTCCAAGCGCTTGTTAACATGATGGAGATATTCTGGTACCTAAAAAAACACATTTACATTCACACCACAGCTTTTAATGCTTATTCTGTAATGCAGATGAAAACTACCCATCGAAAGATTACATAACATCATAAAAAGTTGTTTTTCTTGCATAGAGGATAATTTGGCAGTCTTCACAGAGAGGTTTGTAGTTTTATTTTCCCTACAGTTTCTTCAAATTAAACTATAAGAATTGAGCGTTTGCAAAACAAAGTCTCTGCGCTTCACCTTTTGTATAAAAAAACAACAACCAAAAATCCACATAAACTAAGCTTCCAGTTGCAAAGTGAACGTTTTATATACTTTCTGCTTCAACCAGGCAAATGTTTTTTTTGCTGAGCTAAAAGCTTCACTCAAAACACGTTTACGGTGCCAGACCTGCTTTCTGCTTTACTAATGCTTAGTTCAGTGGCTACATCTGTGTTCCTCCTCTTCTATAATGAATTTCCACATGTGGTTAAATGGTTGGCTTTTTGTAAAATTTCTAACAACATCAAAAAATATTGAATCCTTTCTGAGGCATTAGTTGCTTATTTATTCCTTAGAAGAACCAAATGTGACAAAAAAGCTTCAAATCCTCACATCTGACAAGACAAACCCAGGGAATGGTTGGATGTTCTGTTAGAAGTAATTAACAAGAATTCTAAGAACAGCTGCCAAGGATTTTTCATGGGTTACTAAACTAATGACTTTAAGTATTGGTTTAGTCAGCTGATCAATGAATCGTGGATAACAGACGACAAAATAAAAAGAATGTGTTCCGAGTATGAGGTTATATAAATCACCTCTCTCTCCTGCATCAGCCTCTGTCCCTCTGCAGCGTACAGTCGATTAGTTTCCTCCAGAAAGCGTTGCTCAAAGGACTCTTGATAAATCTGCCAAGGAGGCCGACAGAACACAGGTTTCATTAAAAATATCTGACAACAGGAAACAGACACTTTATCACACCCGTGTGCAGGTGAGCCATGCAAACAACACACTTTTGTTGTGGTTCAAATAAACGGAGGAAATCCAAACAATCTTCAAAAACACATTTAGACCGTCACTACTTAATATCTGGGTTATTATTTGAAGAGTTGCCCTATTACCTGAAGGTCAGAGAGCATGCTCAGCAGGCTCCTCAGCAGACTGCGGTCTATCGCCTCTCCGTTTCGCTCCCTCTCAATGAGCAGCAGAATCCCGTCGATGGTTTTGCTCTGAACCTTCAGATCGCTGATGATGTAGAACCGGAACAGCTCCAGACCCATGTCCCTGAAGACCACAACAACCCGTTCACCATACAATAAAACAGAAATCAGCCCGAGTACGAAGCTAAAACCACAACATGGCTGATCACTCACCAAATCGATGGCAGCATGGAATTCTGTAAAACGTAGGTGCGATCCAAAAACAGGAATATACTCCTAATCATGATCTGTGGAACAAAGATACACAATTAATCACGCTTTCAATGTTCAGATGACCTCCTCCAATCTTACATATGAAGTTTAAAGGTCCTACAAAGCCTGCTGAGATTTCTCAGATGTTGCAGCTTCATTGTTGGTGGTTAAAAAGTTAAGAAATGGAACAGAAATCACTTTAAGACGGAGAACAGATCGTTAGCTCTTTCAGTTTGGGGGAATTTTAATTCCCTGAATATCCATGTGTTGTTTAGGATGTGAAGAAATCAGTCAGAAATCAGGATGTGCACATATTTCTATAATCATTGCCTTAGCTGCAAGCAGACTAATGTTACAACCTTGGGCCAGTAAAACTAAAAAGTGGGTCTGTGCAATCCTTCTTACTGTTTAGAGTAGTAAGAGCGCTGCAGAGGCAGTAAGAGTAATGTATTGTGGTATTAGTGTTAGTGGAAGGATTTGATAGCCTGCAAATAGTAAATTTATGGAGAACACATGGGTTAACTGCTGCTGACTACCCGAAATGTCTAAACTATCATTATGGGCTGGATGGTCTGTTGTGTGGTGGCATTATAGGAAAATTCTAATTTTTAACATTACATTTGTTTCTCTCTCTTCGCTGTCAAATACTCTAGTTAGCACAGATGCATCTGCTCCATACTGCTGTATGTAAATTGCCTACTATTATTGAAGTTTCATATGCTTGTTATGCTAGTTTTCAGAACCACACCCACTTCCTTCGATACCTGATCACTTTCACTTAAACAGCTTCTTTATTAAGTGTGTGATTAAGAAACCGTTACTGCGCCAGCAAGCTGGATGCCCTGTAGCGATTCAACTTTAAACACTAGCGTAGGTAGCAGACTTGAGATATTCTATAGTAATGTCGTAAATTTCCATCTCCTCTAGCGTTCCTCACTCTGCTGGACTGGCTGCTTGCAGGCATTGCACAACTAACCTCATACAAAACCCAAGATAGTGATATTTGCAAAACAGTCCATTTACAGGGCCGGGGTGGGGGGTGACTAATGACAGATGCATTTGAGTTGCACTACTTGGAATGTAAGAGCCAGAATAGTTTGTCTCTGTTTGTAATATTTCATTTACAAGCCCCCCGACCAACTCTATTATAAATCAGTTTTAAAAAATTGCTATGTTTAACAGTTTTTAACAGTATAAAACATACCATTTGTCTACAGTGATCTTGCCAGCACTTGTCAATTTTCTTCAGGAAAAGCACGCTGTCCAGGGCATCCGTGAGAACAAAGTTAAGGCAACAGTGGACACAAAATAACAACATCTTCTCTATGCGATTCAGCGAGCGAGACCGTGAAAGGATATTCTCTGAACTGATCAATTTGTGCCTTGATGTGGTCTTCACACACGGCCCTCAGCTGTTTGTACAACTTGGCAGAGATCTTATGGAAGCAGAGGTTTTCCACAGCCTGAGGGGAGAAAACAGAGCTGTCGGAATAATGATAACGGCACAGTTGCTGTTTGCAGATGGGGGAATTCAGCGGGTCTGTCTGGATACCTGGTAGAGCTCCTCTAGATTGTATTTGATTGACGTGCTGTTCTGTATGGCCTCCACCGCCTCCTTCAGCTTCTGCCAGGTCTCCTGCGTGTAGTTCTCGGGCAATTTGGGCTTTTCTGTGAGAAAAACAAAAACAGAACTGTGTTACCAGTCTCACTCATACTTAGAGGACTGATTATGAGAAGGCATAATCAGTCTGTCTAAATGCAAGTGAATACGTCTGTGATAACTTTTTAGACTGACTGTAACTTATTTTTGGTAAATTCCCAGTTAACTAGAATTACTTAAATTCCAGAATTTTCATTGGTGAGAGAAAAATGCATTTACCAACCAAGAAAGATAAACTCATTTGTGAAATAAGTCACAACCAAATTTGGGTTCCTCAACACAGATGTCCCTCTCTTGTTTCTATGTCCGTCTGCATGTGGTCTCTCACGCAAAATTACCATTTTCCCACTCTTGTTTTGGAAAATGATTCACTCTGCTCAGCTCAAGTTGCACACATGACAGATTTTTACGGATTATTTTTAATATACATTTAAAGAACGTTATCATTATGAAAACAATCTGGTTTAGTTTTGGGGCAAAATACCGAGGTTGCCACGGTGATACGAACCCCACTTTGTAACGTACATGTTGCTAAAATGAGGAGTACCTCTAATTGAAATAAATGTTACAGTTCATGTTCACAAACGCTAACAGACTTTTTCACATTTGCTGAGACCACACTGCAATACTCCTTTTAAATTTTTCTCTTGATTCTCTCATTTCTGTCTTATAAATATATAAGACATCCCATGAGAGCACTTTAAAAAATTATGCTTTTTTAAATGTTTGTGCAAGATTCTCACAGTTTAAACTTCTTAAATTTTTTTTTAACTCTGTGGTTTGATTTGCTGTTCTTGTGTTTTTGTCTGGTCACCTTAAAGTCAAAGATGGTTTAAGTACTTATCACAGTATTAATCTGTTTTTTTCCCACATACTACACCCGGTCCCAGTCTTCATTTACTCATTGTTGGCCATCTATAACAACTGTACCATACAAGCTGAAACCACAATATGAATTTTAGTGTATTAAAAAAAACTGCACCTCAGTTTTTCTCAGTTTACTGACACTCGGCCAAATATTGTATCATCGGGTCTGTGACACACATTTGCACCAACAAAATGTCAAACCTAAAGACTCCAGATCAGGTATCTTTAAAGTGAAGATTTCTTTGTTCTCATGGAAGAAAAATGGGTTGGGGTGAGCAATCAATAATGCAGTTTACAGTTTATAGGGCTGACGCAGTGTTTACAGAGTAAACATCTTTACTAATATATATACAAATATATTTCATATATACAAAATGGGTAGTTTTTTAAAAAACTTTCCAGCAATGTATCTGATAACTTAGTTGCCTCAGCATCACTGTCTGTAATAAAAAACTGAATAAAATAAAAAAGAACAATATTTATTTATTTGATATTTGTCTTGGTTAAAACTTGCTGCCTTTGTTTCTACAGCTTGAATTATTTGTTTAACACGTGTAAGGTAGGATGCTACTCTAACACTGGTTACTTACTGGTGTCTTGTAATCCAGTGTGGGCTGAGCCTGAAGACTGCAATAATAAAATACAATTAACTGATACTCTGCTATGTGTGCTGCAGCCCAGATTTCAGGGTTTTTCCTGGCTTAGAAAAGATCATCAAGGGGTGACAACCAGAGCTATTACAGTGTTGTATTCTTCTTATTAATTTATTATTACTTTTTATTCCATCTTGAATTTTCATTTTAAATTTTTGTTTAAGCTCACTTAGTTTCCAGAGCCACTTTGCTTGACTGTATGCCATTATTATTATTTGAGAACGTTTAGTTTTAGTTCATTTTCAGTGTTTGTTTTAGTCTGTTTTTATATATTTAAATTTATATATATATATATCTATATATCTCTATATCTCCCCTATCATACATGACGGTACTGCACGCATAGGGAAAATATGGCCCGAGGACAAAAACTGCTTGGCTCCTGATGTCTTTAAAGAATAATCAGACCCGAAGCTTCTGGGAAACAAAATACAAAAAAGATTTATGTTCTTGGATTTCAAAACAACGACTGTGAGAAGTCAGTGCTGTTATTTCACTCATGTTGAACAGACGGCACTCCACTGCAAACAACTGCTCTGTGATGAAAAGCAACACCTTCAACCTAATGGTAAATATATCAAAATACCAGAAGGCCGTACAGCCTTTAAGTGGACTGTTTTATTTCAGATCTAATACTTTACTTGAATCCATTAATAGAAACGCCACCAGTGGCCCAGATGGACTTGAGGCTGGCCTAACATAGTTTGTTTTACAGCCCATCGATGGCATTGAACCCTGCAATAATAGTCTGTCAATGTTTACTATTACTTTTTTCCCCTGGCCACTTTATAAACAAACGTATTTTATGCTCAGGCAAATGAAACTTTCAAAAAACAGTTAAAGAACATGGTACACCTACAGTCATTAATAACTGTCGTTTGGTGGGATGTCCACATACCTAAGTCCTCTTTTTTTGGTATGTAAGTGGAAATGGGCCTCTACTTAAACAAGTGATAATGTCCTCCAGTGTTCAACTTAACAGGCCAACAGATCAGACGATTACTGCCCCACAAAGAGAAGCCAATTTAATTATTTTAGTGGAGTACATGCTTTCCCTCTCTTTAGACTCACCCCTCCATGCTGCAGGTACTGCTGTTGGAAAGAGAGGATGGCTGCTGTCAGCTCGCAGCAATGTTTACCAGAAATCTGGCATATTTAAAGATCTGGCAGCTTTAACTTTAGCTCCTGATTTTGGATAGGGGCAAGTGAAACCCATTTATAGGTTTAAACTATCCGTACAGGTGGTTTGATTTAGCAAAATCAAAGGGACTTATTAACTTATTTATAGTTACCAAGATTACTAATCAAGGAAATACACATTTTTCCCAAGTTTGCCAAAGCCCGTGATATCTTTGTCCTATGTTATGGTACAATTTTTAAGCATTAAACTCATAGATAGCTGTTTAAAATGAGCTCTAGTCTCTGTTAAATGTGTCGGCCAGCTGGGACCATATCATTGTGATATAGCAGGGATTTGTAAGTTTAAGGTGTGTTTTTTTTTTTCTTTTTAGGAGCTTGGACCCCATCATCCACCAGTGTCTACCTCTGAAGTTCTTGATGACTAGTTTCTTGGCAGCACCGGGTTTACTGTTGGAGAAGGTGGTGGATCCTGCAGTTTTCGTCAGTCCGTTTGCGTGGTGCCCCACGCCGCCGGGCAGGAACATGGCTTTGCTTTTGTTATTGGAGCACGAAGCAGCAGCAGCAGCAGCCTCCTCAGCCATTTTCACATCGAGTCCAATGAAATCCACTGAATCCTCAAACCTCAACTTCTTCTGAATGTGCAGCGGAGTGGGAGAGGAAGAGGAGGAGGAGGAGGAGGAGGAATTCAGGGTCTTTGGAGGCGAAGAGGAGATCGTGTCACTAGTGTCTTCCCTCTCCGAGCCGTTTATTTTCCTCTTTTTCGTAGATGTGATGTTACCGCTGTCGGTTTTGACATCAGTAGCCGCGGGTCTAGCCTCCTGGGTTGGCGGTGGTGGGGGATTAGGGGAAGATAAACCTGTTGGAAACATGAAAAAACGGGAATACTAATTCTTAACAGCCAGTCTTCTGATCGGAAACTTCCAGGGTCGCCGGGAGGGGGGAAAAGCTCAGCGTCCGAGAGCTTTTATCTGCCTTAACGCGGAGAGGTTAAACCAAAGTCCTCTATCCTGTATAAAACAGACAATAAATCACAAACTACAGAAGCTCCACTTGAACCTAGCCTCGTCGCTGTCTTGTTATTGCTGGCAGGAGACGAAAGATGGTTGGCTATTGCTTCCTCTTTTGCCTCGCTTGTCTAAGCGCGTCGTAAAGTCGTGCAGAGAGTGAGCGGTTTGAGGAAAGCGGCTGTTAATGAAAAATATTTACAGGAGAAACGCAGAAACTACGAGAACACGCTCACATGGGAGGAAAACAGCCGTCGGCGAACACGGGAAAAATCCGCTCAGAAAAGCTAGTCCGTGACCCCACCGGAAGTACTTTGTACAAAAGTAGTTTTTGCACAAGCGTGTTTCTTTTTTTCTAAACCAACCCAAGCGCTGTGACCGTTTCGGCCACAAGATGGCGCCCAGGCTAGACGTTTGACGTAAGTGTCACGCAAACAAATAAATAATAAATAAATAAATAATGCAATCGATGAATGAAAAGGTTTTGTACCGAGTCAACCTTTTTTATTATTATTTTTTTGTTTTGACCCATGACAACTAATTTTCTTGGTTTGTTTGCCCTATATGTTTTGAATGGTCAACTACTTGTAATAAAGTTAATTTCAATTTAAAAAACCAAACAAATCAACAACAACAAAAACAAGGACAGATACGTTTCAAACTTCTGCTTCTTTGTTATCCGATATTTTTTTCTTTGTTTAGAAATGACGTCAGTTCAAACGGCACCTTCTGTAATTCCCACACTGAGTGCAGTCAATCTTTTCTGGGAAAGTACCCATGAGTTTTGGCACGGGATTTGTATATTTATCTTGGATTGTATTACTTGCAGCTTTAACTTTGGCTTGAAAAGCTTACTTTGTAATATATCTCACAATATTTCTGGCAGGATTTTATATCTATAAATGTACAAATTTCCAATTCATTCATTTTGGTTTTGGGTTTCTTTTTTTCTGTCTTCCCTGATTTTCTGTCCCCCTTATATTAACAAAGTTAAATATTTTAACTACAATGTTCTTTTTGCACTGTGGTGCGAATGTTAAAGTAACCAGAGTGAAGTATATATAAACTAAATTTTTTTTTTTTTTTTTTTTAAAGTTGAGATGATCATGGGATTTGAACCAGTAACCTTTGGCTATGAAATGATAGTGCTAAGTAACCATTGCACCAGCAATACTTTTCCAATAGAATTTACTAAGAAAGACTTGACTGTATTCAAAATCGATATTGATTATAGATTTTACCGCGCAGAAACTCTGGATGTTCAGATAAACATCTGTGATACAATATTTTATTATTCAAGATGAAATTATGAAGAACACACCATTTATCATACAACTATTTCTTAATGAGGGAAAATTACAATTCATGAAAGACTTTCAATATAATACCATCGCCATCTTAAAATTCAAACAACAAACATTGCTTTATTAAATGATTATAATATGCTACAATATGTGGTAGGTGACTGGCTTTTCTTTCATTTTAGCAACAGGTATTTCACAGAAAAGAAGATCAGACACCAGCTAGGCAGGATAAGAAAGACAAACGCAACAACATTGTCATCCCCTTTGTAGCCGGTGTATCAGAGAAACTCGGGAGAGTTTTCTCCAAGCACGACATCCCAGCTTACTTCAGACCCAGCAACACACTCAGACAGAAACTGGTTCATCCCAAAGACAAACTTCCTAAACACAAACTTAACAATGTAGTGTATGCTGTACAGTGTAGCGAGGAATGCCCAAATCTCTACAATGGAGAGACCACCATATATATATATATATATAAAATATAAACATTTTAAAAACTGAGTATGTGTATAGTTTTAACAACACCTATATATATACACACATATATATATCGGGACTTTGTCGTGATAAGAGAAACGGTTGTGTTACGAATATTACCTAGGTAACAGGATGACGCGCCTTTTGACCTGACTTGCCGTGTGACGTGAAAACTGTTGCAAAGTGGCGCAATCCACGCACCGCTGGCCCTCCACTGCTGAGTAGGCGTGGGGTTGCATTAGCTTTACTTGATAGATGTTCTTGTGACTTTTATCTTATTTCCCTGAACGTAGTCTAAAGCAGACACCGTGACATAATTTCACCCACTCGAGGAACGCTGTAACGACGACCAACGACGATGTTTAAAAAGTACGTTATTGGTTATTTTAAGTGTTGTAGTTAGCAACAGCTAGCTCACTGATTAGCATCCTCGAATTTTTTAAGTGGGCTCAGCTAATAAGACAAGCAGGCTCGACTTATGATAATATATGATATATTTTGTTGCCGATATAAAATTTAGGCTGCGGCGGACTAACAGAAAATAAAGATTGTTTAAGGGTGCTGTGTGATGTCTGAAAATATGCAGACGCATGTGGTTTGCCTCTTATGACTGAGCTAAATGAATTACTTACAGGTCCTACTTGTCGCTGTGTACTGAAAGAACATGAAAAGTGACATTTCAAACACTGAAACTAGAAGTGTTTTGAAAAGATCCATGACCATTATGTTAATAACTTTAAGCAGATTTAAGTCGAATTTTTTTATTTGAGCTTACACATATTGGCGACGAGGGAGATGGATTGATGGACAGATCGAGGTACAATTACGTTATATGATAAAATCAGGTGTAAGTCGTTGAAGTAAACAGGCCAAGCAGGACGCCTCCTTAATCACTTTTATCTGCTCTCTTCTCATGCTGACTGTGTACTGGGGGATAATAGGTTTACTGTTTATAGATGCATTTGGAGTTTGAAACATACCTCCTGTGAGGAATGCATGGAAAAGTTCAGGGCTGGGGTGTAATCAGCATATGAGAACATTTGTTGCCAACTTTTTTTCAGTTGCTCTCTTTTAGGGATTGAAACGGCACGTCCTCCTGTGTCACACCAATCCTTTGCATGTCTTATAGTATAAATCTGTGAACCTCCTATGTGGTCTTGCTGTTTTCTTTCTACCTGCCAGCTCTATATTCAGCATACTCTGACCAATATATCTACTGTTCTTCCTCTGCACATGTCTAAAGTATGCCAGGCATACCATACATCATAACCTCAAGTTTACAATCCAAGATAGCGGCAGTGAACGTAGTAAAAGTGTAAAACTTTCAATCTCCCACTACCCCAATTTCCCCCCACTCCTGTCTCTTCTTCAGTTCTCTTGTGTACCGTCTTTAGTTTATGGTGATTGACTCCAGGGACTTAAACTGATCCACTTAGTTTTAGAGAACTCCCAGCTATGGGGACCAAAAGCCAGCACACTCAAAGGGGCCATTCCAAACCTGGATAAATGTGGGTTGTGTCAGGAAGGGCATTCAGTGTGAAATCTTTGCCAGATCAAAGATCACAAAACAGCTGTTGTGTTGACAGCAAATATTTTATTCAACACGATGTATATCTATAATAATGTGTAACATGGGTTGAGAGATATTGGTTGTTTTCTAAAACCATGTTTAAAAGGTATAAATCAAATTCTTAATGCTTGCATACGTTCCTGATGTTTGCTACAGCACATTGACTAAATACTTTAACTTAAGGCTCAGTTTCAGTGTTTTTTTTTCTAGTGTTAAACATGTTACCTTTTCTCCTTTCAGATTTGATGAAAAGGAAAATGTGTCCAACTGTATCCAGCTGAAGACATCAGTGATCAAAGGTATCAAAAATCAGCTGTTGGAACAGTTCCCTGACATCGAGGCATGGCTCAATCAGATAATGCCGAAAAAGGACCCTGTGAAGATAGTGAGATGGTATGATTGCTCATTTTAATATCTGTTATTTTTATATGTGGTGTATTTTTTCTAGAACACAAACCCAACTGTGAAAAAGTTGGGATGCCTTGTAAAATCGGAATAAAACAGAATGCAGTAATTTGGAAATCTCATAAACCCATATTTTATTCACAATGGAATATAGAAAACCCCAAACTGTTGAGGAGGTAGAATTCTGTATCAGACAAGAACGGGACAGCATTCCTCTTCCAAAAGTCCAGCAGTTCTCAGACGTTTAGAGACTTGTTAAGACAAGAGAGGATGCCACACATGGTAAACATCGCCCTGTCTCAACTTTTTTTTGGAATATCTTGCTACGTCAATTCAAACATTTGGTGTTTTCTTTTCTCTGTGGTGAACAATAAGATTTCCAAATCATTGCATTCAGTTTGTATTTACTTTCACACAACCTTCCGAATCCAAACTGAGTTTGTAGATTCATCCCTACATTTGTTTCTTTATTTATTGCAGCCATGAACACATTGAAATCCTGACAGTGAATGGAGAGCTGCTTTTCTTCAGACAGAGAGAAGGACCTTTCTACCCAACCCTCAGACTGTTGCATAAATGTATGTGAGACCTTCTAATGCCGGCTTATTGCTCGCTGTATTTTAATTTCCGCCTTCTGATGACCTTTCTGTTTTTTTTGTTGTTGTTGTTTTTCCTTCTTGTAGATCCTTTTATTCTTCCACACCAGCAAGTAGACAAAGGGGCCATTAAATTTGTCTTGAGTGGAGCCAACATCATGTGCCCTGGGTTGACATCGCCAGGCGCTAAACTCTACCCAGCTAAGGCTGACACAGTTGTCGTATCCTTTCAGACATGATGCTCTGTCTTCTAGGTTTAAGCATTTATTCTATTTCATGTGAACTCCCCCATTGGTTTGTCTTTAATAAGTGAATTCAGGCAATCATGGCAGAGGGGAAACAACATGCACTTTGTGTTGGCGTGATGAAGATGTCTACAGAGAACATGTAAGACTTTACTGAGTAAATCCCTCACTAGTTGCTGCTGCTTCTTTTTCCTTAAATGTGCTCAACCCGCCCTTTTGTTTTGCAAACAGAGAAAAAGTCAACAAGGGAATCGGGATTGAAAACGTCCACTATCTGAACGACGGACTGTGGCACATGAAGACGTATAAATGATAACGCCAGCCATTTGGAAGATGTACGGAGCTCCTGATAGCGAAGCATGAGCTGCCAGTCAACTGTTTACACCTAGAGACTTAGCTGTGTAATCTACTGGAGGCTTTGAATCAACCGTCACTGTCATGCAAAAATAAAAGAAAGAGCTTGCTTTAAAGTGTATCTCAGTTGGCATTTTGTATTGCGGGAAAACAAATTGTAAAATGAACCACTTAAACAAAACTTGAACATGTCAACATGCTCTGATGTGCAGTTGCAAGAAAACGTTTGTGTGAATGCTTTGTGATTAATAAAGGTTTCTTGATTTGATTTCTCATGAAAACACAGTCTGCTCTTCATCTAAAGCCGTAATTACGGACAAATACAATCTGATTAAAAATGCACAAACAGTTGGACTCTTCCTGTCTTTATTAAACGGGGCTGGAAAAGAACGTTGAAATTAATAACTTGAAGCTCCACAAAATTTTTCTCATCCCCCAACTGGTCAAAGTACATTTCCTTCCTACTGCCGCCCAGTGCTGTGGGTACTTCCTCTTTAGCTGTACTGTTTACTTCTGTATGTTTTATTATATTACCCGAGCCCCTGAGCATCAGATAGTGGAGTGTTGCCACATGCATAAACATTGTCGTTTTAAGCATGCAGACCCTGAAATAACCAGGAAGCCCCATACCATGATGCTCCCTCCACCGTGCTTCAAAGCTGGTATGAGGTCTTCCTCTTTGGTCTTCCATTAACACAAAGACGGATTTTTCCAACTTCTCTAGAAAAACAGTTGTGATTGAAGACAGGTCCACATAAACCAGACTTCGTGAGTGCGGTCTTTATTTTTATGGATTGGCACCACTACAGGGCACAAATCCTATATCTCCTTAACTGTAATGCCTGACTCCGAGTAGCATTGGGAGAAGCGATTAGCTCAGAGATTCTTACCTTTCCCAGCCTGCACGGAGAGCATTTTAAATAACAAATCTGCTTAAAAAAATATTGAAATGAGCTATTTTCAGTTGCTTCCTTGTGGCAAGTAGTCACCACAACATGCAGAACATGCCAAATCAAACACAACGTTTGATTTGGCATGTTTTGCAACACACCCTTAAAGGGTATTTACACTTATTTGATTTACTGGAACTGAACCAGCATCACTTTCGTGTTAACCATTACAGCATCGCAATAAAGAAAGAGAAACTGGAACGAATTATGTGTTATTTCTATCATCTTTATTTTCTATTACTGCGACTCTGATAAAGATCAGACCACAATTTCTTAGTAACCAATTCAGAAATCTTTGGAGAAACTCACCTTTTCATAAAGCAGCATTTAGTGATGCAGTTTGTCACCTCAGGGTACAGGATGTGAACATATTTACATATAGAGCAAAGGCGTGTCAGTGTGCGCAGACGTTAGACCTGTTATTCTGCCTCTCTTTATTGCATGAACCTTGCCATATCTACATGACAGATCAAATAACATTCAAATATCCACTTAGAACTGATACTGTTTACAGCCCTGCAATAAGTGCCCCTTTAAAAGATCTAATAAAAAAAAAAGTTTAAAAAAATATAAAGTTCTTTAATTTAACATATGCTCTATTTCAATCCATCCAGTGCTGCCATCTAACTACCAACACTTTCCAGTTGCTCCAACAGGTTTTTCCATCTATCTCCAGTAGAGCGTACCTGGAAAACTTAAAAGGAAACATTCGGATCAGATGCCCATATCACCACAAATGACTGCTTTTGACATGAGGGAGCAGCACCTCTACTCTGAGCTCCTCATATCCCCAATGCTGAGCGCAGCAACCCTACAAAGTAAACTCACTTTGGTTGCTTGCATTCAGGTCACCAAGGAGTTTGCATGTCCCTGTGATCCATGAGTTTGTGTTGTCAGGAGAGATAAACCCTGGTAAGCTTTCCCAGAGCAAACTAAGAGAAAACCAGAGTAAGAGCAATAAAAGAAATTGCCAGTTTAGCCAGACCTGCCAGGATTTGTGAGGCGTAGCAAGATAAAACCCAGAAGAAATAACATGGATCTGTTGTCCCGGGGGGCCCACGAAGTGTAGTTGCAGGCACTGAGGTCAGGAGCAATCAGGACTGTCAGGGGCCTGAGTGTGTTGATTCCCATTCCCACAAATCTTTGCTGGCCCATACAACACAACAAATCAAATTAAGTTTCTCTAATAATTATTTTTTATTTTGCTTTTATTATACAAAAGTCACCTTATCCATTCACCTTGACTCCCATGTGATTTTAAAAGAAATGTGTTTTAACACTAAGATAGCCTTTAATTTGTTTATTTACAATGTCTTCATATGTTGAGATAACCAAGTATAACATTGCCAAAAAAGAAGAAGAAAAAAAAGTGTAGTAAACTTATGGCTGGACTGCACAATAATTGATTCAATACTATTATTGGTGCTCCAATACATTCTTCAAATCAGAAAGATGATTCTTAAAAAAAAAAAGAAAAAAAGAAGAGGTTCACTTGTAAAGAGTTAAATAATTAAACTCTCATTACTTCATACCTTTAAGACCAAAAAGAAGACATACATAACCATACAATGGTAACTAAGCTATGGAGAGGACACATTTTTGATATGTTACCTGTCTTGGTTGCCTTCAAAGGATGAAACTTCTATTCAATCACACAGTAAAGGAATGGGCTGCTGATTGTGCCAAGTGCAAAAGGTACAAATTTACAGAAAAAGGTTAATCCTACCCAGGATCCAGTTTTATAAACAGCTTTAGAAAAACATCTCCCCAAAGTTACGTGTGCCGTCACAGAAGCACCACAGTTAAAATACCACGTAAAGCTTGAAGAACTGAAGCTCTAATCGTTGTCCGAATCTTTAGGGGGATAAAACGTTAACCAATCGTGAAAGTCGTGCCCGTAAGGACGAAGTCTGTAAACTCCAAACATCATAACGTGCATCTGATTTGGGGACATCCCGCCGTAAGTGACCGCCATGTCAGGGCAACAGCCCTCCACTACATCAGTGGGATTGTCCTGCATGCTCTGTTTTATCATGTTGACCACATTCTGCTTGTTGAACAGGCCCTTGCCATGTCTATCTTCGCCATTTTCCGCAAACACACCGGCATATTTCAGGCACAAGGCCAGCTGCTTGTCTTCACCCATCTTCCACAGTGTGTGGGTTCTTTCAGGACATTGGCCTTCATCTTTGAACATGGTCATCAGCCTTTTCAGAGCTTCATAGCTTAGTACAATCCCGCTGCTATACTCCACATACTCGAGCTCTCCTGACTTGACAGCATTTCCCAGGTAGAAAGGTTCATTGGGATCCTTTGCGAGAATGAGATATTTCAGATTCTCAATGATGGCGAACGTGGTGGGTTGGGCCACAAAGAACCAGCGCAGGTCCCCAGCATTCTCATACGCATGTATGAGAGCTTTGCGCAACCTTGCCCAGTCATCTTTTTCATTCAGGTCTACCGCTTCAAGTGCCTTGGAGCCCTCTGAGGTGTAAAACACAGCATTGTCACAGTGTTTGCTCCAAGTGTCCAAAACGGTGGCCCAGTACACAAGAGTCTTGGGCTGTACCATGATGATGCAGTAGACCCGCACTTGATTCTTCAACTCCTCCACTCGACTGTCAGAGAGGCGTTTCAGCTCGTCTTTAGAGGGAGCATAAATATGGTGATGATGATGATCTTCTGTCGACGACTCAGAGCTGAAATTAAAGCTGCCCAGGAACGACAGCACCAAGCAGAAGACGCCTCCCAATAGCATCCCCTTCATGAATGAGCACCCATCAGACAACATGATGGCAGACACTGGAGGAGTAAGAAAATTCATTACTAGGGCAAAGACAAGCGTTTAAATATTATCCTGAAACCTAAGGGCTGTTATACAAATGTTTTTAACCATTTTTTTAAAGGAAGGTTTAAAGCATAAAGCAGACTCTTTAAAAAAAATCAAATGCACAAACCTACTGCTTTAAATATTAATTGTGCTTGTTTGAGTAGTCACTGCCAAAGACCCATTTGAACCAGGAAATAGGCTGTAGATTGTGTTTAATTTTTAGCTGTAGTAATGAGGATTTCTCCACTTTTGGGATAAATATTATATCTATCTTAGTCATCTGTGATGCTAACTAGGTTTTTAATTGTTCAGCAGACAAAACAAGTGAGCTGAACAGCTTTCATTTTATTAAATTGAGCTTCATCTGGATAATAATAAAACTTCTGATGCCTTTTTGGTGCTTGTAGAAAAACCATACTGAATGTGGCACAAATTGTGGGGAAAGCAAACCTATCTAAATGAGTATAAATCTGAAAATATACTCATAACTGTAAAGAAATGCCACATAGGGATCACTTCGGACTCAACCTTTATGACTATCCTATTGAATTAAATCGACAGTTTTGTTCTTCTCCTCTTTGTGTCGGTTTGAATACACGCAGTATGGTATAACAGGTTATTCAAAGGAATGGGAGTGGTTCCTGGCCATTCAATCATATCTCTGCCTCAAAATTGTGTACTGTTGCTCACTCCTGCCACTTTATCTCATGTGCAATATCCCATCGTATGGAGGAAAGACCTAAACAACTCTATCAAGGCTTGTCAAACACATTGTTTGACGCAATCAGCTTGCACTTCTAGTTTGACGTGTCTTCACTACATAGAGACTCTCAGCTTTACATTAGGTTATTTATAAATTAATAATAAAAATGATTTAAAAAAAACAAACATCATATTTGTTTAGAAATACTTCGAGACAAACGACAAACACCCAACAGGCTAGCAGTGTTGTTGTCAAACTGCGCAAAATCATTCTAAATCGCTGATTCAACGTCGATAACTTTATAACAGCACTGGGAACCAACTGTTAGCTGTTAGCTCCCTGCCTTCTCAGTCTTACACTACGAGGCTCACTCGGGGGTCTTTCTAGCACCACCAGGACAACAAGCAGAAGGAATTTACTGTACCTAGAAGCGTTACTACTGTCGTGCTTCCTGTTGTTCTCCTGTTTGTCCAGTCTTTATTCAGCCAGCTGTCCTGTTTGGAATGACTACAAACGTCACCCAGCAGTAGAGCCAACTGTTCTTCTTCTACGACCTCAATAAAGCAGACTAGACGCTACAGCTGCGTGACACTGCCACCTACTCGTTGTTCACTACGCGTGTCACACTCGTCTTCTTCTTTGGTGGCTTATAACCCATATAAGGGTGTATTACGGCAACCCACATGGCGGCAATTTTGCACTTAATTTCAAAACCCAGTAGCAGACGTGGGCAGATTAAATACTGACAGTATCAATACCAATGACTGATGTTGAGAATAGCACAAAAAAGGAAGCTGATGACAATGACATACAGTATAAAAAGTGGGGGTTATTTTAGTATTTATTTACTGGGTCTAAAGAGCTGCATGCTTGTAGCACGAGGCAGTCTCTGCAAACTTAGTCTACAATGCTAAGAAAATTCAATAGAGAGAGGAGGCATGCAACTACAGCGACATGGTGTTTCTTTAAGAAGCTTCAAAAGTGTTTTAATCAGCAGAACACAAAGACAGTATTAAGGAAAATGAAGACATATGATCGAGAAAGGCCCTACACCAGACAGAAGATTAGGGACGTGACTAGTTTCAAGAACTCCTGTTAGTGTTTGTAAGGACAGCACTGGCGTTGAACATCACATCCACAGCTGCAGGATCCAAACTGCAGAATGTGCGACGGTGATGCTGAGACCACACCTTGCAGCAATCTGTTGACAATGTAAGTACAGTGTACTGGAATAAAAGTCAGGAAGATGGTTGAGAAGAAAAGGGCTAAGGTTCAGTGGGACTTCTGAGTGAAGGTTTCATTTGGCCTTTTGAATCCCAGAGAATAAATAAGATAGCTTCCAGGTGTGCTGGCTGGAACAAGTGGCAGAAGCAACCCCCCTATCCAAACCTGCGAAGAGGTGCAGAAAAGGAAGAGAAGGAGCAACATGACACTGGTGAACTTTGCACCAGTGTCCTTTTGCTTTTGTTAAAGACTAACATAGGTGTCCTCTTTGCTTCCTTTTATTCCATAGTTCCTTCTGCTCAAGTCTTCTTTAATATTGCTTATGACGCACATTGACATGAGACAAACGAACACTGGAGGAGAAACATATAAAACAGAAGCTTGACATTAAAAACAACTGGATAAACTCTGGGGGAACTGAACACACAAGAAATGAACTTAAAGTAGAAACTGAAGCTAAATAAACACCAAATATTTAAGACCTCTAGAATGATAAATTATATAGACTTCATGAGTAGTTAAAGTATAGAGGAACTAGAAATGAGGTAGGTGTTGTCACTTGCTGCACTCTTCCCCCCAAGGGGACACCACAGTGGACAATGCACATATTTAAACTGGAAAATAATTTATGCAACCCTCCTATTTATCCAGTTTTGGCACCTTCACTAAGAGTGTGTCTGCTTGTGTTTCCTCCCAGGTGCAAACCAGGGCCTTTTTGTACTCGAATGTGATAACCACTCAGCTGTGGAATCACCAGATAGAAAACCAAACAATAAAACTAAAACTCAGCTTACTGTAACCATGAAATCATGAACCAAAACACAGAAGTTAAAAGTCCCTAAACAGGTACCAAATTAAGAAAATGCATTTAAAGTTGCTCCTGTTCAGCTGTTGACCAGCTATAAGCACTCAGATGCCTCTCATAAAACATTTTATATCCTCTCTCTGGGACACATCTTCAGTGATACTCCTTGGATCATGCGGTGTTCCGGGTCTTTTGACATCAGACACCATGGTCCTGGTCAGCCAACCAAAGCCCTGAGTTGTGTCCTAGTGGCTTTCTCTGTGGCTTCACAGACACCTTCTGGGCTTTCCTGTAATTCACGGTTGTTTAAGGACTTAGAGTGACCATCCTGCAAAACCTCTGCAGCCAACCCTCTATCGGCTCACTCAAACTCTTCCAGCCTGCTATTTCTTCATCAGCTCTGGGTACTTTGCATATTTCTTATTGTTTGCGTCTTCCAACCTTCTTCCCAGATCACAATAAGCTCCTGCATTATCGGGGTTTTATTGTCTTGGAGGTGATGATCATGCCTGGGTGGAGTAATGTCATGACAGTGTCTTGTGGAGATTTCATCATGATCAAAACTTCTGAGTTTTTCACGTTAGACTAGGCTATATTTGACTGTTTCCAGTCAAATAAAGATGTAAAACAGTGATCTAAATTCCACATTATGGGAATTAACAGATAACTGATGTATTCGTTTTTACAGCACTTATCTTTTATTTTTTCTTTACCTTTTTTTAAAATAATTTGATTTATTTGTGCATTTGAAACTGAGCTTTTGACCTTAAACCTGAACCTTTGCTGTGTCTTTGCTTCTTTCCATTCATTGCTCAGCTGTCAGATGCATCAAATGTTGTTTTCAGCTGTAATTTCAGAGGCATGAAGACAATAAATCACCTGAGGCCATGCGCACTCATCTCAGCATGAGGAATCTTTCAGTTTGACAAAAGCCACCAGGCTCCTCAAACAACAGAAAACTCTAAATGTGCCACTCTTGTTGAGTTTGCCTTTGATTTACAAACTCAAATATATTGTATTGTAAATTTAAACTTATAAGTAGTAAATAATTTATTTACAATTTATTTATTTATAATAATAATAATAATAAATAATAAATAAATAAATTCTTTAATAATTTATTTAATTTATTTATAATTTAAAGTTTGATTTAATATGGATGATGCAGTTTAACCTTGTTCTAATGCAGACATCCGTTCATTTTATTCAGAGGTGCAGGGGAGGCTAGAGCCTATCCCAGCTGTCACAGGGCAAAAAGTGGTTCACAGCCTGAACAGGTGGCCAGTGCATTGCCAACCTAGCATAAAGAGACAATCATTCCTGCCAATAGAGAGTCACATATTAATCTAACTCTATTTCCTTGGACTGCAAGGAATCAGGAGAACCCAGAGAGAACCCATGCATGCTCCACAGCCAACCAGTGGATCTGAAAGACCTTCTCACTGTGAGGTGACAGTGCTAACCCCTGCATCGCCATCTTAACATAGGCTGTGACATCCAATATGTACAAGTATTAGTTTACATACGGCAGATGCAAAACTATAACTTAAATTAAATTCCCCCAAATCATTTTGCTGATCTGAGTTGCCTTTAGTCAGGGTTCACTGTGAAAGACGTGCTGCCTGTGATCAATTTCATTTCCCCTGCTTGTGTTCCTCATAGATGACAAGTTGTTTGTTTGTTTTTTTCTTCATCATAAAAACAGGAATGAAATCTTTATTACACAAACCTGAAACTACAAAGTATTATTGACTCAGGTAAGTGCTGCTCTGCAGAAACGGGTCCAGGTTTTCAGAGCGAGAGAAAGACATTAAAAAAAATCGAGTGGTGGAGAGCCAGCAGGCAGGTGAATCAAACTGTTCTCCTTCAAGCAGGAGGACTGCTTTAAAAAAAATATTGGAAAAAAATGTTAATTTTTTTTATGTGTGTCCATTAGAATGATTACTGTCCTTTTTTCTCCCCAAAATAACTTCTAGTGATTGCCAACAATGCATATTTAATTTTTTCTAATGATAATTTCCAACATTTTGGCATGTTGCATTTTATAACGCATGCATACAGAAGGGAGCAGCATTGTATTATAATTTATATCCAGCACTTACAATGTCACTTCCTAACATGAGCTGCACCTCATATTCACACAGAAATGGGAGAAAACTGAGTTCAAATACTTTGGAAGAACTTGAATTTGAAGAACCCGCAGTTTTGAAACATCTACATTTTCATTATCGGTCTAGATATAGACCGGTAATGAAAAGTATGTTCTTTTGTACACACAAAAATATTCAGATCACAGTAAGATAGTCTGTTTAAAGAAGAATTTTATGTGATAAGATACACTTCATTTGTCCCAGATTTGATACATATCTTTTGCTACAGTACAAAAACCCCCAAAGCCAAATTGCTTAAATAAATAAATTAATAATAATAATAATAATAATAATAATAATAATAATAATAATGCATACATTTTAAAGTTTATACTTCACAATAAGCTGGACTTAGTTTTCTTTATAAGTGACTTTTATTTTGAAAGGGTAGCAGTGTACATTGAAGCCTACAGAGATTAGAAATACTCATTTGGAAATTAAAACTGAAACAGCTGGTCTGATGTCTGTACAGGGATGACAAAAACAATGACACATGTATAACTTGTATTATGGTTTATAAGTCAAGTATTTTGTATATTGTATTGTATAAGTATTATTTATAAGTATTGACCTCAGTCATAACTGATGTCCTCACAAAGTGACTCAGAAACCTTCAGTGACACACTTCCACCAGCCCAGTGATCTCAGACATGAGCAATGACACGTTCAGGCAGCCCATCACGTAGAAAGGGTGCCATCACGGCGTCTCTGGACAGCCTCTGATTATTGTCGGAGAGTAAACATTTGTTTGGCTGCTCTGTACAAGCGCAGATAGGCTTCAGATGAATTGACAGGGTCCCCTAAATTGTGTCTATGACGCCTGATCCATCGCGTCAAGACCATTAAGAAGGAGGCTGGGTGAGATGATAGTGCATCGATCAGGTCGTGATGGATGGGCCCTGTGAATATATAAGTGAAGTTCTCGGTCGAGTAAAGGGAGATGAGTCCAGATCTGGTCATCAACACAGAGACACCATGCTTTCTGCAGCTCTGTTTTACCTTGTAGCTGTGATTTGTTCAGCAACATGGACACACGCTCTCCCCCTTTACCCTGAGTCCAACCTGGAGCCACAGACAGGTAAGACACTTTTAAAACTGTTTTCTTCTTTTCAGGTTATATTTCTCCTACTGATTTCTTCGTGCCATTTTTAAATCTCTTGACCTGATCTCTTGTCACCCAACACTTGGACAGTCACATTGTAACTTATCAATGAGATGTGTGATAAAAAAAAAAACGGAAAAATGAATGAGAAATATGTTTCATCTGAACAGATTTCATTCAGAAACTAGTTTCAGAAGTGGAGGACGGCACCAATGCTGCAGAAGGCGAACAGAGAGATGTGAATAATATTTATCCCCTACTGGTGCATCACAATGGAGGGAGGGACTCATGGAATAAAGGTTAGAAAAAAAAAACATAAATTTGCACATAAACAGGAAAAAAATCATCAAATTTTGTGGTGAAAGCAGATTGTACAACTCTAAATTTTATAACTCGTTTCAGGGGTGAAAGATTCAGCACAGCAGGATAAGTTTGCAAACATGGTGAGTTTGATCATCTGCACATTTGTACACTAATAAGACATAGACAGAGAAGTCTTTCACAAAAACAAGTGAAAGATGCAGAAATGTTGAAACAATGAGAAGCTCAAAGTATCATAAAATAAAAAGAGTATTCTGAATGTGTGGGTAAAGGCGAGTTTATGCCAGTGAAAACAGTGTCCCTGTGAACGCAGGGTCTGCATCTAAATCATCATTTTGCTTATTTTTAGGTCGAGGAGCTGAAAGAAGTTGTACTGAAATTGGCTGCCGCTGAGAAGCTTCGCTCACAGGGTTTCCTCAGATCAGAGCAGAGCCTCCCGAAAACGAACAAAAGAGGTGCGTGACTCACGTGCCACACCTGCTCGGCCACCGAAACGCAACGATCGAGTGAAAAAGGATGTTTAATTTCTGGGATGGAGTTTTTAACACAAGCTAAGATTAATTATTTACACTGTAAACAATGACAGATGTATAAGCTTTAAGCATTTAACACCTTTTATAACACATGTAGCATAGCTTTTGCATGATATAAAGACATTTTTTATTAAGGTGAAACAGTACAGGTAGAAAGGTTAAAACATTTCACTAATAGATATTGCCATGAAACTCCTCCAGAGGATTACACGCATTAGGAATATTAATATTATTTCTACTGCTACTACTATGGTGTTTAATAGAAGGCAAAGGCAAAAAGATAAAGCTATAAATCTCCAAAACTTTATGTCTTCCTTCATATTTGCTAAAGCCGTTCAGTGGGTTGATTGTTACCAGGCTGATTTTATATTTGACTATATCTAGACTTTCCACTAATCTAGATGATTTGTTCAACCTCAGCTGACTGCAGGTTTCACCAGCCTTATAGACAGTACACTATGGTCATAAAAGACCGTAGCGTCTCCTGCCTCTATAGTGATGATTCTTACTTTCTCAGTGTGTCAGTCAGTGTTTGAAATTCTCTGTGAAAAGTGCTCGTGATCATTAATCAGTTTAAGCCACAACAGTTTGCAAATCATCAATGAGAAAATGAATGTAAAGCTGCTGATTTTGCTTATTTTACAACTTTACTGTTTATAAAGTGAGCGAAACCAGCAGTCAGCTGAGACTGAAGATGTGGGTTGTATGAGTTGAATTTGCAATGAAAATTCTGCTGCCAGGTAAACAAATGATCTTTCTAACATACGCAAGTTATACTTTCTCTATCTACATTTGGACTCACTTGCATAATTTCTTCAGAACCAAAATCCAAATATTGGATAAAGCGATAAAGTGATTCTGGAAATCCCATGTTATAAAATAATCTATAAGTAAGACCCAGAATGATATCTGAACATCCCCTGTATATAATCATTCAGGATATATGCATGGAAATTAAAATGGAGAGTTTTGTCGTGATGAGTGCTGCTGAAGGGAAGATTTCTACCTGAAACAATGAAAAAGAAATCTCATCTTGACATTGACTTGAATTGGCTTTATTGTAAACATCCATACATATTCACTAAAAACCACCAGGAAAAAAAATGTCTAAAAGATATCACAGTGAACCTTCTAAAGCCAAATACCAACATACAGCTTTCTGAAATGTTATATTTAAATATGCAATAACTATGATGCTACATAGTTTAAATACAGTGCACCAGTAGATAACATGCAAATTTCAAACTTTAACATTATCAGATTTTTTGTTTGCATGCTATCTCTTCGCTGCTGTATCACTGGAAATGTCCCTGATGTGAAATATCATCTTAACTTATTACTGAAATAGTAACTGAGTAAAACAACAAACAAATAAAGGTCCCCTTGCATTAAACAAAACAGTGTTCAGTATTTGTATTGTATCTGTAACCTCCCTGTGAATATTTAAGATAATATTTTATCCTGTAAACATGTGCACTACACTACAGAGGAGTAAGTAGAGTATATATAAGATATTAATGCAATTACAAAGCTCAGATATGTTCAGTTAGTCTAGAAAAACAAGAAAAACACCTTGAAGGGAAAAAACTGACAAATAAAAGATGCGAGTAACATCTTTTTTTCTCTCTTTGATGTCCCCGACAGCATGTTTCTGGAAATACTGTGTGACCAACTAGAGCTCAGAGACAGCAAGTACGATGTGGTTTCAGCACGGCCTGGTTTGAAGCGCTCTCCCTCTTCATCACCAGTTTTGTTTCCCACCACGTGGTATATTCATCGTCTGCACCGGATCAACAGAAGATATATTTTTGAAGCTGTAAAAGGTTTTTTTTGTGGCTGAAAATAAACTTGAATATCAGAAATGCCGTTTCGCGTTCCCTGGTTTTACCCGTGAAAGTTCAAATGAATGACAGAAACCAGATTATGACAAAGAAATGTGGTATTTATTTTCATTAGTGTGACAGTGTGTGACAATTCAGTGAAACTGTATTTGTACACAGTAAGATATACAGGAGTGTTTTACATAAAAATGAACTGTTTACGCAGCCATTGCTCACACTAACACAATCATACATATTTCTATGTGGCTGTTTTGATTGTAAAATGCAAAAAATATTGATATTTACACTATAAACAAAACTCTACTAAATATAAATCAACAATCAATTGCACATATGGCCTTTTTTTGTCTGTGAGTGACCTGGATAAACAGTAAATGCCAAAACATTTGACTTTGGCATGTCTTGGAGCTCTAAAGCTATATGAGCTTGAGGATTTTAGGGTGTCTGGTTCACTGCCACAGTTTATTTTTGAAGTTTGCAGTGCCCTCTACAGATCACCATCTCTACACACATGGTTACAATTGATAAAAAAAAAAAAACACAGAACAAAGGAGTGAGATGTTTATTTCCTCTTGTTGGCCACGCTCAGGTAAGCCTTCTCAATTTCAATGTCGGCCGGGCACGTCTGTTTGAACTCGTCTCTCTCGTCAGCGTTTTTAAGGTATCTCCACACGCCTGTGAAATGGGCTGGAATCTCAAAGTTGCAGTACTTTTTGGCAGAAACCTAAAATAAATAAGTGGAGAGGAAAGTGTTTTAGGAAGTCCAGGGATCGGTTAAAACAAGCACTTATCTCATTCAAAGTTTAGTAGTTCGCATCATAGGTTCAGGCCTTCAAGATAAAAGAAGACAAATTTCACGACTGTTAGATGTTTAGTGATGTATGAAAGTAAACCTAACACATGGGTCATGTACTATTCCTTTAGGTTACTAAGACAAAATATCAACGAGGATGCTTTTAAACAGTGTTACAGGCACATAAATGCTAAAAGCAGGTCACTTTAGCCAGTTGCTAGGTGGTTGCTAGGCAATATAATCATAGCATAATATTTGACATAGGCGAAAACCTTCAGTAGTTCAGAAGCAGAAGTGTGCCAAGTCTGGTTGCACAACTGATGGTCTGGGAGAAGTTTGCAGTCAAACACACTCATGAACAGAGATTTAGCATTTATTAAAGTGAGAAGATCAGGAAAACTATTGAGTTTCCATCTGAGGTAGTTTATTTTACTGTATTTTGCGGTTTAAATTATAATAATCAGGATTAAATAAGGATAACAAAGTGTCCAGCTATCTGTTCACACAGGGATTCTTCTGATCCACTTTAGATGATCAGATGATTTTTTCCTTCCTTCCACCTCTGTTTCCTTTCAGCCATTAGTGCACAGACGTCTCACCCTGATAACGTGCAGTTTGGGCAGCAGGTTGCAGTCAGCTAAGGTGAGTCTGTCGCCGTCCAGGAACTTCCTGTTGGAGATGGCGATGGTTTCCACTGAATTGTGGTCGATCTCCTCGGGGAGGGGGCTGTTCAGGTAGTCATCCAGACGCTTGAACTCCCGCAGCAGGTTTTTCTCTTGTACTGTCAGAAACACAGAGACAGGTTTCATGGTGTGTTTTAAGCACTGCTGGTCAGACACGAGAGCTGCGTTTAAAAGCAGTTACCAGGCACCTGTACTTTATGTGAGAGCTTCAATTTTATGCAGTTTTATGCATTTGAGGGAAATATTGTCCTTGGTACCAGTGACACCACTACTGTAATTTATGTAGTTCCAACCTACTTTGCATTAAACTTCTATCTAACGTGCAAAAACTCGGTTAGCATGTCTCATATTTTAGCACATTTGGGGTGAATCTTGCTGATGCTGAGATGCACAATCTTTATACATGATGACAACGTCAGGTCAATGTGGTTAATCCTTCACAGCAGCAAATAAAAAAGGGGGCTGAATATTTTAGTACATATAATAGTTTATGTAAAACAAAATATATTTCAACAGGTTTTTGAACATGTTTTGAAGTTTGTAAAGGAATTTAATTGTCCAGAGGTTTGATCCAAATAGAGGTTTTAGGATTTTTCTCTTTATGAAAGCTTCATCTTGGTGTATGTGGACTGTCACGTTTCCATGTTTTGATTTGGAGGAGCTTTTTTCTTTTGTTTGCTTTGTGGGTGTGCGTCTGGTTTTTTTATTTGTTTCTTCTGTTGTAGAAAAATTGAAAATATGTTGGGAAAAAAGTTTAGAGTGAGTGTAATGAGAAAAAGCTCATTTTAACTATACTGACTTGACTTGAACCAATATGCAAACACAAATGCAGTTCAATACTCTGCAACATAGCAATATTGTATCAATGCTGCATGTCTATTAAATCTAACTTACAGGCGTTATTTGGGCTGTTTTTGATAAAAGCGGAGAACTTTGCAAAGATGTCCGCTCCCACATCAAAGGACTCTTTGTTTACCGGGCTGAGATGAGGATACCTGCAAATCGAGAGCAGAAAAGAGCGCATCGGTTCAGTGAACCGTCATCAACATCATAAGATGTTTATGTAATGATTAAGCGTGACGGTACCTGGGAGGGGCCAGCGTTTGTTCGAGAAACTCTTCAATTTTGATGAAGTCTGTTTTGAGGGTGCCGTTGTAGAGGAGGAAAGGAGGGTTAGTCCCAGGGGCCAGGTCTTTGAGCTCAGCTGGCTTCCTGGAGATGACACAGATTGATGAACAAAGGAGAGGAGAGAATTTGAGTTCTCTTAAGCATACCAAAATAGTAGTTTATCAAGACTGTCAGAATCAAATATTGTACTCTAAATTAATGAGTCAACACTGGCTATTAGTTTAGTTATGAAAATACACAGTGATGGGAGGGGCTGCCTTTTTAAAGGCCTGTTTTGTGTGTGCTCTGAATCACTTAATTATCTGTATCCTTTCAAAGTTTCCAAACCATGTTTGCTTGGCACGTAGTGGCCCTGAGAAATTCACGCAATAAAGCCTCAATTAAAGGAGGTGATTGTTTGAAAGTGACACAGAGGTCTTTGTACGCTCCTGCCTCAAACTTCTACAGAACGGAGCGAGTAAAACGTCAATAGGCGTTCAATTGGATTAGATTACTGACACACACACACACACACAAAAAGGTTCTCAATTTCTCCCTCGCTTTCCGCATAATTGAGTTTTGTGTGAAAGTCCCCACGACCAGATGCTCAGGAAGTGTTTTTTTCCACTGGAGCAGTGCTTACTTCCTCATATCAACAGTGGTCACTGTAAACTTCACTCCTTTGAGCCACAGCACCATGAAGAGCCTCTGACAGAAAGGGCAGTTCCCCACGTTTTCACCGTCATGTCCAGCCTGAAAAATACAAGAAATAAATATCCCATGAGTCCAAAATGTTCTGTTTAAGTGACTTCACTTTTTCTCTATGATCTCATCTGCAGATTAATAAAGTTATTTTGGAGCTGAGAAGGTGCGTCTGGGATACACACAGTCGATTTCCTATGTGGAGGAGGGGAAACCCTGGCATTGTGTTGTAGCGGAAAAACAACCGACACCAACGCAGAGAAGTTTAAAGGTCCACCACATATTGACCATATGTTAAATAACAGTGTGAAATGTCTGGAAATGATTTGCTTAAATGAGAAAATTGATGACACTCTCAAGTCTGTGTGGTAAACCTGAAGAAAGCTAGTTGGCGTAGCTTAGCTTATAATCACTGCTAGCTAGATGTGTATTCGCCTCTTCACACCGAATACAAAGCAACTGATATGAATTTGTGTTGTTAGACACAAATTACGGCAAATCCACATTAACTTATGTGAACATTTAGGGAGCTCCTATCAGTCGAGATTCTCTAGATATCACTGACAATCTCAAATAGAGCACACACTCATTGCTACAGATTCTGTCAGCCTGAGGTTTAAATTGACTTCTCTTTTAAAAGAGAAAGAGAAAAAGGAGAGCGCTAAGAGAAAGTGAGAGAAATCAGATGACTTCTTGGTAAGTTTTGAAATACTGTAACTTGATTCCAGCTGTCGGTTGTGGTCGTCCTACTCATATTGGCTGTTTTGAGTGAATATTTGGGGGTTTTCAAAACCACTGCAGCAACTGGACTGACAGGAGTGATAAAGATGTGAAGATAAAAGATAAAGTTTTAAAGATGGATGTAGCCTTTGGGTCTGAACAAAGTTCTTTTTAAAGGCCACCAGGGAGCAATATATGTGGTTACAATAGCCTTCTCTGGGGACCTGTGTAAACACTCCTGATGAGCTTATGGGCTTTCAGGCTGTACTGGATAAAATGTTAAATTCATTCTAAGTGTCAGAAAGGAAGATTAAACTCACTGATCAGTGAGCGTGTGCCACGTTCAGTATCAAAGCGGCAAGATGCCGACTGCAAAGGAGTTCATCTCGTATCTTTAAAACAGGACTTCACAATCCAACATGTGACATCACGCTGCTTCCATCTTTATCCTGTCTATGGTAACACGTGGTAACTTCACTTCCAGAAAGATCAGCGGTCAGCTGATGTTTCCATTTGTTTGAATTTGTGCAAAAATTGTAAAAAATATCACTTGTAGCTTTAAGCAGGTTTATATTCTGGGCTCTTATCAAGTCTCATCAACGACAACATGCCATTTTAGACTTTGTTTACATTCTTCATTATATTAAGTAATGAGATAAAACTCATAAGTGCTCTTTAGAGGTATTTTTCTGCTACTTTTTGGACAGTTATTACAGTCTTTATGCTAAGATGACTGGATTATCTGCTGGCTCCAGCTCCACATGAGAGTGTTACTTAACTTTTCATCCAACATCTGGCAAGAAGCTGCACGTTTAAGTGGCTGAAATATGGCACGTCTACCACTCTATACTGCCTTATTTTGTTTTTGCTATTGAGCTGCCTTATTGCATATTTCAGAATACACAGTTTCTCTGCACTTGTGCCTCAACTAACTAAATCAGGAAAAAAAATCAGAAGAAAAAAAGAAGTAAGAAAAAAAAAAAGAGAAACTTTTGTGACTTTTAGATAGATGACTGTATTTGAATGTGTGCGTAACTAAGGTGGGTGTGTCTGTCCAGGCTTGAGGCCAGTCTCCATATGCTTCTTGCTCCTTCTGGGTGTGCTCTGATAAGTTGGAGAGTGTCTCTGATAAGAAACCAGCTATGGCCCACACCGAGGATACAAACACCCCAACATCTGCAGCGTATGGTATCTGGGGACAGCACCAATAAAAAATAGAGCTGTCCTCTGATTGTTGCTGCCTCTATGGCAATAATTGTGGACCACTGTTGTTTGACAACACTCATAAATGAGCAGCAAGCCTTTGTCAGAGTGCCCCTTTTCTTCAGAAGATTGTTTTGACAGGTTTAAAATGGACATGAAAGGACTGACCTTGATGAACAGCTCGATGCTTGGCTCCTTATCAGAGCTCTGTCGAAGTGCCATTTTATCCCCCAAAAGTTTTTGTTCTGTTTTATTTAAAAAGTCCAAGTGCTCCTATTAAAATTTCCCCCGAAGTCAGCAGTTGCAAAAATCCACAAAGCTGAAGAGAGGAAGCTGAGTGTGGTGCTGTCGTAGAGGCACTCTCCTCTGGTTTCACGTGCTTTCTGTGGTCCTGGGGAAGTCTCACACCTCAGGGCTGCCTGTGTTTGTCTGAGGGCTCCTTGGAGGCTATCGCTCTGAACATATTTTACAAGTTAGGGGGAGAGGGCGGATCCGAGTAATGGGCGGGGTACATGCCCCACACTTATATACCCAGAGCCTAGCTCTATGAGGAGAGAGCTTAAAATAGCTCTTCTGCACATTGCAATACACAGGAAATGATAACACAGGGTGACTCACACAAATGAGCGCAATTCATGAGAGCTCCTCATTCCAACAGCATTTAAGATAAAAGAATTCGTTTAATGGAAGACATCCACTGTGTTTTAAAGGGCAGTAGTGAGACAGAAAGTATGAAATGTTTGCTTTAGTCATTAATAACATGTAAATATGCTTGAAACCAGTTTTTATACAACATATAGATGGCTGACTGAACCAGCAGCAGACAGATAGTAGTAAATAATGGAGCAATTTACCTTTGTGTGGATATTTATGTGGTACTTTACTGTATTCTACTCCACTGTGTGCCATAATGAAAATATTTTACATTCTACTTTTCACAAATATATGATTTTATTTTAAACAAGAACAAACAAAACCAAATAACAATCCACATTTTAGAAAAACACAACAAATGATAAAATAATACAAGTGACTTTTTGTTGGAGCTACATCCCCTCAAAAATGGCTTTCAGTATATGTGCTGTTCCTCTATGTGGAGGCTTTATCAATATTTGTCTTCTTCAGTGCTCAACATTTACTCTGCACATTTTTTCAAAAACAATAGTATTAGCAAACAAAACAAAAGCTGGAGTTCATTAATGTTTAATCATTTGTATTATATCTGTATCCTTCTGATTAGGAACCAAGCAGGTACAGCTTTTTTATCACATCAAGGTGCTTAACACTGTAACTTAAATGGACTTTTAGCTGTTATTTCTCAGTGACCCCTATGTGACCCCTTTGGAAACTTAATTGCCCTCCCCTGCTGTAAGGTAAAGACCTGCGATATTAGAGGGAAAAGACGAATGTTGAGAAGATCCCTTTGATCAAGCATTTGGCGACAGCGGAGGAAGAGCTCCCTTTTAACAGAAATAGTGCCAGGATCAGGGAGGAGCAGGAACCTGCAATGACCTGGTAAAGAGTGAGTCGAAGGAGAAGAAAAAGGAAAGGAAAGGGGAGAGGATAGAGACACTGCGACAAAATACAAACTATGGGAGAGAGTGGACTAATGTTAATGGCATGCAGCAGTAATATATGAACACACTGTGAGAGATAAGATAGAGTTAATATGGTTTATTAAGTCACTGAACAGTATAGTGACCTGTAGGGATGAATATGATCTGTGAAACACTGACTGGACAGTCCTGATGTTTTGTTCTCCTTTCGGGTGTTTCAGGTCAGCTTTTTTATCTTTATAATGTCGTTCCTATCAGTCTCAGCTGAACGTACTGTGCTAATCTAAGCTATTAAAGTAAGATTGTGAATACTGTAAAGCGAACAGCTGCTGAAAAGCTTGTTAGTACTATCACTATGAACGTGTTACAAATGAGTTCAAAATCCGACTTCACAAAGATGTTAGCGTTACCGTGAACTCTGGACTCAACAACACTCAATTTACTGTTTTCACTGTGCCTGTTTTCTTTACAGGGCACAAAAACCAGTAATAGAATAAAAATTCAACCCCAAAAAGCAAATTAGGAGAACAGAGAAAGTCAGTTTAGTCACTACCTTTACTTCCACCTGTTCACTTTGTTTTTCTAATAATATTTTAGCAAAAGTTTGACTAATGTAGCCTTACATTGTCATTTCTATACCTTCACAAGTTCAGACTGAGAGGGAAACAGTTTTGTTACAGATGCTCGCATAAAATATAAACATGGAAAGTAAAGTAGACTCTATATTAAAAAATGAGTACTAATAAGTCACTCAAATTGCAATGTTAAATTAGAATTGAATATTAAAGTTAAAGCAATATTATGTACAGTACAGACAAGATATTGCAGACTAAGTGAAAATAGTTGTAGGTAAGGAGCAGTTATAAAGTTTGATGGCCACAGATAGGAATGATCTCCTGTGGCTTTGAGGTTGCGTCATAGTTGAATTTCTACAACCAATGACTGTAGTGCGTTTTTAGCTAAATGTATAAGGTCTGAATGGGCTTTGCCCTCTTCTTTAAAAAATGATGTGATACTTTGGGGGTATTCTGAGGATGTTCTGAGTAATGAGCTGTGGTTGTGGGAATCCCCCTCAATAATAAAATAAGGGCATAAAAAGGGCCAACTTACACTGCTCGAATAGTGGTGTTTGGAAATAAAGAATATTAAAATACTTTAAGATTTTGAATTTTAGCGCTAAAAGAATATCAAATATCATGAAATTTTTCAGCTGAATACTGTATATGCTTGCCATATTTTAAGTAGGAGGTCTCTTGGTCAATTAAAGACTGAAAGTGATAGTTTGTGCTTAAGAAGTGGAGACAGGAGTGGAGGGGCAGTCCGGTGTTTATTGTAATATGGCATCATTTACAGTAATTAGGGGAAAGGGAAGTTTTATGACAAAATCCCCATGCTGCGGTGTAGAGTTCCTTAAAGAAACAAACAACACTGGCGAGATTGTGAAATGTACCACAAGGAATTGAAAAAGAAGGCTTTGTGCCCCATTCTCATTTATCTGCTCGAGAGGATTTGAGGAATTTGCATCACAGAGCGCGAGCATGGAAACAAACCCATCACAATGAAACTACCAACAAATCCCGGAAATCTGGCAAATAACACCCCATCGCCACAGGAAATATAACTCAAAAGGAGAGAGATCATGGAGAAAAAGTCCTCCTCCTTTTTCTTTTTAAATGTCTTCGGAGTCATGGAGGTTACTTTCCAAGTGTTTGGAAATCCGATGTTCATTTCTGCTCACTCATAACACATCCTCTAAAAAATAATCACCACCTCTGGGAGGTGAGTGGAATTTTACTGCAGCACGGTGGGAGTGCCTCTCTCATTTACTCACATGATTAAACTGCTTTTCAGTGGTCAGTCTTTATTATAGCATTTGCTGTGACAGAGGGTGTGTCCATTGAAACCTGTGTGACAAAGCGCTGGTGTTTTACTAAGAAATTCAATAGATTCGCTCTCACGGGCGACTGCAGTTTTCGATAACGTCTTGAGGTCAGCATGGGCTGATTTCATGGGTATTTTGTGTTGTGTTTGGTTGCCATGACGACACCGTGTTGAGAAAGAGGGGATGAGTAAAAGGGAAATTAAGGTTAAAATCACAGCCATTATAGTAAACTGAAACCAACTGATTCAGCCCTGCCAGCTGGGGTATTCAACAGGAGAGTTTTCCAAAGTATCCCGGGAGCGTGCATAGCTTACTAATGATCTTCCACTTCCCAGGAAAGCCCTATCTCCTGGAGATAAATACACATATCTCCACTGGACACACACACAGCAAATGGAAATGGGGGGGGAAAAGTGCCTTATCTCTATGAACAGAGCTCTCAATGTGGACACCGAATCCAAGAAAGTTGAACTGGATTTTGCCATTACAAACACACACACACACATGCAGCCACACAAAAGGTCAAACTGTTATCCTGTAAACTCTGCTGCTCTGTGGTGGATTCCAGACTCCCTCTTTTACACAAGAGGAACGTTTGGATCTGTGAACTTCAGACATTCATAGGCCTAAATTTCAATAACATTTTAAGTGGGCGACACGATGAAACTAATTCCCGGACAACAACTTCTTGGCAAGATGGGTGGGATACCAACATGCTTATATACAGATCTTTTCGAAAAATGACCGGCAAGCTTATGTTGCACACAGAAAAAATATCAGGAAACTGTTGCAACATGTACTGTCCCTCCCCTCAAAATCCCAAATGGCAGTTAGTCAGTTTTATAGTTGTTTCCACATTTTGTTTATGGTTCAGAGACAAGCTGTTTTTTTTAAAGATAGAAAACCATCATACCAAAAGCACGAGAAGAAGAAAATATCTCCTTATTCAAGTTTAGGAATAAGCATGAAGTTTTTAACGTAAACACACAAAACGAAGCAGCATATTTTAATCCCAGTTACATGTTGCCAGAGATAGTCAAAAATAGTAAAATTACAAGTTGTGCTCAGTTTGCAGTTGAAATCTAAAGATTTCTTGTTGAAAATTTTGCTTTTACATAAACTGATCAGCTAAGGCTGAATCAAAACAATGCTGAAGTTCAACAATTAGTGCTATATAATACATAAAGACACAGTCAAATGGTGTGCTGTTACCCAGTGGTTTGCAGACTTCCCTTTTTGAGGCCTGGAGTTAATTTCTCATCCTCGTCTTCTTTATTTAATAAACCAGACTTCATGATTGAGAGGTGGATCTGAAACAGGGGACATGAGGACAACTTCTCAATAACAGTTGTAACAAGGCATATCCTACTTTATGCTTGATTTGGACATGTTTACAAAATTTACCAAAAGAACATGTTTCACATATAACGTTAAAAAGTATTGATTAAAGTACATTTGGAAATTGTTTACTGAGGTCATAAAGCAAGTGTAAATTCGGGTCACGTTGTTACAGATCTCTATATAATTGGATATCTTTGATTAACCAGAGGAGCCAGCCTCTGTTGGATTTAGAAAAAAACAAATACATGTCCATGTGACTTTCTATGGTGTCTGCTTGCCATGTTGCTGCAGATGGATTCCTTTATGGACAGGTCATTTGGCTACTTTAACCTTTTATACCTTATCTGTCAGTCCCATTCGCATGAACTTAATATCTCAGGAAAGCAAAATCTGGCGCAAACAGCCACTTGATCTCAGGGATGAACTAAGTCAAAGTCAAACAAAGTCAAACAAAGTCAAACGTCAGCAGGACCACACAAATACATATTTTTGGCCCTAACTCAAGAATTCATGCGTAAATGATGACAAAATGTTTTGCACAAATGTGTGGTAGGATAACAGGATAAAGTGATGAAATTTCATATGCAGCAGGTCAAAGGTCAAGTCTGGTTAGACATGGATGTAAACTTGACTGATGAGCGATAGAACCACATAAATGCTTGGCAGTAATTCTAGTTTATTGCTCAGCAGGGCCAGCTGTTTCTTGTAAACACAATGGCATCATTGACCTACTGACTGCTCTCTCACAGGCAGTCAATCGCACAAACAGCCTATTACCACACAAACCCTGTTGCAGGGTCTGTTGCAGGATATTCACAATGACAGCGTCTTGGAGTTTCTGCCGCTCTTTTTGTCTCCTGCCTCTCCTCCTGGCTCTGAAGATGCACACAGCACGTTCGGCTCCTGATTTCTCTCGTAAGTCTCTTGGTTTTGAAATCAATAGCGGACTCAAAATGCTGATGCGTTGCTTTTCAGCTGCATAAAGAAGCTTCACAATGACATTTCCTAACAGATTTCCACATCCTGCTTCATAAGCAGCTTGTCATAATCTCGCGGAGAGACCAGAATCAGGGTGAAGAGGCTGCAGAACAGATCCTGAACTTGGATATCCACTCAATACAACCAGATACTCCCATAGCAATAAATAAACTACAGCTGACCTGTGTTTATCATCTGAGCTGTTTTCCTATTTGGACTGTGTCACTACTGACATTATGGAAACATTGGTACTGTATGTTCAGACACAGCCAAAGGTAGCTTTTGTCTCAGACACTGTTCTGTTTGCATGTGCATCTCTATATCTGATCACAGCAGAGATCTTTTGTTTGTTTGTGTGTGTGTGTGTGTGTGTGTGTGTGTGTGTGTGTGTGTGTGTGTGTGTGTGTGTGTGTGTCTAATAATAGCTCATTGTGAGTGAGTGCCTGGTACTGTGTCTCGTTTGTTCCCTAAAGCTTTAAAACGCCTCTGTGGAGCACGCACACACACACACACACACACACACACACACACACACACACACACACACACACACACACACACACACACACACGGTTTCCATCATGTCACAGAACAAAACATTGACTTATATTCATGTCCTAGAGATGTAACCGTAACTAATAAATAAACTAGCCTTAAACTTGACCCTAAACATAACTTAAGTCTTAATACATAATAAAAATTTGCATTATAAATCTTCACAAGGCGAGATATACTGCACGTACACACTAGCACAATACAGTACAGGAAACACACATGGGAGGGGAGATTTCACTTCAGTGTCTATGCGCTGTTGCTGATGATGTTTATATGTGTGGTCATAGTCCAAAAATTGTCTTGGCGAGCTACACCCAGTGAGTCGGACACCACCCTGTCGACAGGGGACTGAGCTGTTGTAGGGGCTAAAAAAAAGCTCTAAATAAGTCAAACTGTTGACTTGTTGACAATGAAAGGGTCGCAAATTGTGCATGAGTAAAGGTAACTGAGTCATCCAGTCTTTATTAGTTGGTTAACAACAGAAAGAAGACCCTTTATTTCTTTCTCTTTCATCCAGGCTTTCTGAGAAATGTTTTTCGCTTGTTAAGCTACTTAACATTGACTTTTGAATTATTCAAGCTTAAAAATTTCACCCAGCTCAAGGGATGAACCAGTGTTGTGTCTACACATAACAGAGAACTTAGCAAGAAAACTATTTCAAATTGTATCTTGAGGTACTTTGAGCCGCATGTCACGAAAGCACATGAATTATTCCCATTTTTTTAACTGAATCTAAATGATTATACGGTTTGACGGGATTAAAATAGGATTTTACGTTGATAGACAGTGTGGAGCGCGCCCTTAAAAAAGAGAAAACTGGAAAAGCAGAGGACAAAAGAAGAAGTGTCAGGTCTTAAAAACTATCAGCAGCAGACAAAATGTGTCTGAAAGACATTTCCTGAAGAATCAGAGAATAATTCAGCAAAGATTTGACGCAGGAGCTGAGAGATGCATGTGGCCCTTTAGCTGATCCATCTACTGTTCACTGATGCCTCATCAGAAATGGTCATAATGGAAAGGCGGCAGACAAGAAGTAATTCTTAAGAAAGGGAAACAGGAAGAAAAGGCTGGCGTATATGACGCTATACAGGAACTGAAAGTGGAATGATGAATCAAATTTTCCTTCAAGAAGCCTGGAAAACTGTTCCTGAAGACGATTTAGAGATATTACAAGAAAGTCTGCCTAAGAGAGTTCAGACTGTGTTGAATGAAGAAAGGTTGTGGCACTAAATATTGACTTTCAAGCTTGTTATATTTGTGTAATCTCTGCTTTTGCTTTATATACTTAATTCCCATTTTTCTAGTAAAATATAAAGAAATAAAGGGGGCTCAAGACTTATGCACGCGACTATAAATGAGGTGTAAGATGTGTTTGAAATGATAAAATAGACATCATCAGCTCTTTTTATCTTTCAGTGTATCTTCACAGCATTCTGAAAAACCACACGGCTCATGCTTGTGAAGGAGAAATTCTCATCATCAAGTGTCCCTCCAGGACGTCTGTGGCCATCCTATCAGCCTTCTATGGACGCCGTGTTCCCAGTCAGCATTTATGTCCTCCTGCAAGCACAAACACAACTGCGGAGGAGGACACAGAGTGCACTTCCTCAGTTGCTATCGAGGTACACATAGCAACATTGACATAAACTGTGAACTCACTGCATAATCTGCCTTAATCAAATGCTCTTATGGGCGACTCCTGTTGAAGATAACAGTGGTCCACATGGATTTTCCTGTGCTTGTAGAAAGTGCTGTCAGAGTGTCAGGATCGGCGGTCGTGCCACATTCCCGTCTTAAGTCCGGTGTTTGGCCAGGATCCCTGTCCCCTCACCACCAAGTACCTCCTAGTCTCCTACAAGTGCAGACCAGGTGCACTACTGAGCTGGACAGTCCAGTCACTTCACCACTAGCGAACACATGACTTTTAAATTTATGTTAGCTAACTGACAAAGAAAGACTCCATCACATAATTTGTGCATAATAAAAGGTGTGCAGAAAACTATCAATAAGAGGGGCCTTGGCTTGAAAAAAAGAGCTGCACAGTAAAGTTCTTAATTAAAAAAATCTATTAGCATATAAAGCTGGTAAATAAAATCTTTTTTCTTTCATTTTTTCTATAATTAAGTAATCGTCTTGAAATTATTATTAGTTTAAAATATCTTATTTATGTCTTTTGTATGCTCACAGACATCTAAAACGTAATAAATATAACGGTAACTTAGAAAAGAGGAACTGAACTTGGTATCATTTAGAGTTTCTGTAATATTCTTCCTCAGTCAGCCTCTGGTTTCAGGCCTGTTAAGCAAAACATAAAAAGGAACTTACATTTTTTGGGGGTGTTTTAAAAAAAACGGGCAGTCACACATAAAACACAAAACTGTACATTGAAACATTTGCATTCCAAACTGAAGTGCATATAAAGTCTGAGTTACATAAAATTAAGTGGGAGTCTTCTAAAATTGTGATTGTAGCTTTTAAACAAAGCCACACAATCAGTCCACTAGTGACTCTTATAGTCTCACATCAACTTCATATGCACTTTGACATATATTGTCACATTAAATTACCTCTTCTATAATAGGTTATGACTGGATTTGCAATAATCAGCTTGAACAGGAGGAATAATAAATAAATAATAAATGTCTAACATATAGTAACAGCCTTTTTAACGTGTTTCCCTTCCTTATTACTGGGTCAGGCCAGGGTCACGTCTTTCCTGGATTTTTCCCTATTTCTTAAGACATGACTTTCAGATACTGTTCATCTGATGTCCATAGCTCATAGATTAGTGTTAAGTAGCTTAAAAGACAAAAACAAACAAACAAAAGCCATCGTCTCAAAAAGAGTGGGTATAAGGAATGCTTAGAAAATGAGTGAAAAAACAACTAATGTCCAAAGACCTTCAGAGAACCTGGAGAACTGTTGCTCAAGACTACTTTGGAAAAAAAAAACTGGCTTGAAAGCAAAATATAAAGAAATGCAGGGTAGCTTGAGTCATTTACATAGCTCTCTAAACAGCTGTCAAACAAGGTTGTAAACTTTTGAAATAATAACAATGAATGCTTTCAGCCATCAGATTTTCTTAAAACAGCTACAGAAAGTTCTTGTCAACTTTTAGATGTTCTTCAAAATGTGCCATTTCATCTGTTTTTCAGAGCACCACCGCACACGACTGGTGTGTGAAAATGAGCGTTTGAGGCTGATGTGTAAAAATGAGACTGTCATCGCAATCTACTCTGCCTCATTTGGACACCTGCTGCACGGCAGTCCTCACTGTCCTCAGGAACCTGGATCAAAGGCTGACATGGGTCTGCAACAGCAGGGGGCTCAAGTGCCATCTAGTGGCAAAAAAGTGGAGCTAAAGTCCTGTATAGACATGATGGAGAATTACTACTGTACTGTATTTAATCATTCATATAAATAGGAATTATTTATTCATATTCATTAATTTCTAGGTGCTCAGGTTTTAGAGAAACAGCTTTTCTTTAACAATAAAATGTTACTGTTGTCTTCTTCGTTACAATCATTGGTTTCATTTATATTAAATTATTTCAGAGTGTTTGTCTCCGGCGGCCCTGAGGAAAGTGTCACGCAGGTGTCACAGCAGAGCAAACTGTTCACTAATAGCCGATACTCGAACCTTTGGGGACCCGTGCTTCCCCGGCACCAGGAAACACCTGCGGGTGTCCTTCACTTGTGGTAAGTGACAAATCTACACCTACTCTTTTTTTTGGCTTGGATGTAGATGCATAGTATATTTTCTGTATTTGCATACAGCTGCGTATTGTGACAGTGTTTCATTTCCTCTTTAGTCCCCAGATATCTCCTAGAAGATGTGGGTCAAGGTCCAACAGATCCTTTCATGATCTCAGATTACACACACGGTGAGTGTGAAAACGAACGTTCACAGGTTTCATTGCATGCAGCAGACTTTGACTGGCTATTGAGCCCAGAACCCTCTCGCCTGCAGGTGGATGGTACACTGGCCCCACCTACAGGCCTCAAAATGTGTTCTTAACCAACTCTCTGGAGATCTTTGACAAAATACTGGGTATGTGTACTGATGCCTGTGGATGTCAGGCTACAGCCACATATATAGAAATGTCGGTGTTCAAGCACGTTGGTGGACACAGTCGAGATACTGAGCTCCAAAACGACATGGAAAAATTAGAAGAGGTGCTGAATAAAATGAAACGTATTGTTTTTAAATTTGATTTAGAGTAACTGGAAGCCCTTATATACCACCTGTCTATTTTCTCAGTTGCTTATCTAGCCTAGTGTTGCAGGGGCTGACATATATCTCAGCCGTTACAGATAGAGAGGTATGATACTGGACTGACATTCATATAGCACTTATGTACTCTTTACTGGCCCCTTTAAACCACAATCCACATTTACTCTTTATTCTGCTCACTTTATGCAATTCATTTACCTCACGTCCACAGCCAATTTACACTCACCAGTTAACCTGATATGCATGTGTTTGTACTGCTGGAGAGAATCCACACAGGCACAGCAAGGACATGCAAATTCCACACAGGAAGGCTCCAGCCAGCCTCTGCTTATCAGTGTGCCAGCCACTTGTCTGTGCTGATAAGTAGTAATCTAAAATTTGCGTACATATTTCTGTATTATTTCCATTTTCATATAATTATTAGCTTATTATATTTAAAAATAACTTTTCCTAATTTTAGTCTATTTCTTTCCTTTCAGTTTATTATGACATGTTATATTTCGACATATAAAAAAAAACAGTTATGTTTGTTCCCTTGGATCATACATTAACCTGCTGGTGGAAAATACAAATATTAGCCATTATGTACTCTGACTAAGATAAATAATCATATATGGTTTTTGCAGGGATGATCCTAATCCAGAGCCAATGCTGTGTCTTTGTTTTTACAATACTGCACTGCCCAGGAAGATTTTTCAGCTAAATCAGTTTATAACAATATTAATTTAAATAGAAAGAAAATATCGATAAAATTATTTGGATATTTGAACTGAAATAGGAGCACTTGCAAATTGATTTTGATACATTACTCACATGAAATGAATTTACTGGTTTCTTTGAAAGGTCACACCTTGTATTAATAGTGTTTTCTAAAGCAATTTGAGAAAGATGAGCTGAGTGGACACTTGTGGCTTATGTTGGCAAATTTTTTATTTCCTCACACATCTCTCTTCCAGGTCTCCCAGAGCGAGTTGCTCTCTACTTTGTCTCCGGCATCTGTGCTGGTCTCGTGTTCCTGCTCTGCCTGTTTGGTGTTCGCTCCACACTTGTGAAAGACGTTAAAGATCTGGTTTCTGACCTGAATGATGAGCTGAAAGCATCTCGCAGACGACGCAAGGAGCTCATGGAGGACCTCTTTGAAGAGGATGTCTCTGACACATCTTCTTTCCGCCGCCTCACACAATCCTACCGGACAACTGACATCTTCAGTCCACCCACTTTAACAGTAGAGATGGTTGAGTGGGGGGAGGAACAGACTAGGGATCTGCCCAATGGAGACATTTGGCCACACAGAGACTCCAGCCCTTACGCTATTCACAAGATTAAAACCTACAACAATTGAGAGTAAAGCATCAGTATACTGCATTAGAACGATAGCTGCTAACTGAAATCATACTGAGATAGTGCTTTTACTGTAAATTGGACCTATTATGCTCATTTCCAGGTCCAAACTTTCACTCCTCTACTCTTCTAGAGGAGCTTTGCATGACTCAAAATCCAAGATAATCCTTATTTATCTTGAGCTGGGTCCTTAGTTCATTCACAGTCTGAAACGAGGCATATGAACTCCTCTTCCTCCAAGCCAACTTTCTTCTGATTGGGTGCCCCTCACAAACTCAAAGCTTAAGCATTAGGTGGTTGGTTCCTAAGTGCCAGAGATGAATTAGGGAAGTCCCCAATCTTTGACATTAGGCAAAGCCAAGAGTAGAAAATAAAGTCTGAATTTGAGTGTTTAGAACAGCCTGAAGGGAACCTCTTGTACATACAATAACCTCATTATTTAAAATCAGTTTAACCTGAACAGTAATGAGGTATATGTGACAGAAAATAAGTGAAAGGATGATAGCTTCTCTCTAAATGTAACTGAACCTTCTAATCTGTCTCAATGCATGATGACACTACTAAAATACATGAAAACCTAATGGTGGTTGATTACAATCATAAAGATTAACATCACATGTTTGTTGTTTCAATTAATTTCAAATGCTGCTGTGTTTTATGGAATAACAGTGGACGTGCCACTGATTTAATTTTAATAACTTCAATGCATTTTTGCAGTTACAATATGGAAAACCAGTATTTTCAGTGCACTGTGTGACTAATAAATCATTGGGTGAGTTAATGCCATTTTTAATGTTTCATTAAAACGTACAAAAATAAAGCTGCTCTTTTGTGGGGGAAACATTTCATATTATTGCTGAAGGATGGAGAGTTAAATGTAGAACAGTGCAAAACCAAATCCTCAAAAATAAATATATAAATTGAATAATTTCCAAATATCTACTAACAACTATATTTTGATTCTTTGTTAAATTTTTGTGCCTTTTCGGATTGATAAAAGTAATTATATCTGATTAACTGATAGAACTACAACACAAAAGTTGTGCAAAGTCCTGACCCACCCTTTATTTCTTTATATTTTGCTTATAATTTTTTTGGTCTAAGCAATTGTTCTCCAGGCTTTCTGAAGGTCTTTCAAAGTTTTTCTTTTCACTTATTTTTCTTCCAGCTCTTGTACCTGACCATCTTTAGAGGGATGTTTTTTGAGGCATCATCAGAAATGTCTCAATGGTGTTGGTGGTCACAATTTATGAAGTCATGAATGCAATTGTACATGAATTGTACAAGTAGCCTGGAGAACTTTAAAAAGGTTTTATGATGAAAAAATAGCCCGATATCAGATATTGATTAGTGGGTAGAGGGGTTTAAAAGTCTGGATCCAGGAAATGGAAAAACATACTCAAAGTCTTTGCACAATTGCTCTCAGAAATACATCAGCTGAGGAAAGTATGGGATCAAATTGTGGTCATAAATATTTTGTACTTTTAAATCAGAATGTGTATATATGTGCATCTGTAGATAAGAATTTGTGTGTGTGTAAAAAGAATTTGTGTGTGCGTAGAAAAGATTTGGGTGTGTAAAAATATTTACACAAGTTACAAATTCTTTTTGTTAAGATCTGGTTACAGATACAAAGGAAAAAAAAATACGTGTGAAACTCAAGTTTTAACTTACAAGTACGAATTTTGACCCGATTTTTCTTCCTTTCAGCTGATCAATGTCATATCAGTCACAAATTTAACTATCCAATCAGAGAACAGAATTGCAGTACTTACTGCAGTTTTGTAAGTACAAAACTGATCAAAAAATATTTTTGACCACAATTTGAGCCCACAGGGAAAGAATCAGTGTTTAAACTGTGAGTACAGTTCAGCTGAAGTCATTATAATCCTTAAAATCACAGTCTGGGATGAATGAAAAGACTGTTGGTGAAACTGCTCTATCACATGACAGACTGCTTAATTTGAAGGGGTCACAAGTCAAAGCGGATGAAACTCGCCCCCACCCCATTTCTGCACATAGCTTGTTCTGAAGACTACTACTTATGGTAGCTTTATCCAAATATGTGGTACCTTGTTGTACTTTTATTATATTTATTTTTTGCATCGTTGACTCATTGGCATTATGCCTCTGTAATAATAATGTCATTATAGGTTAATAATGAAGTGAAGGTGGTCAATTTTCTCCAAAACTAGGACACCCCTCAGTTTTAGCATGTAGGTAATACTTTATTTGACAAGAAGCACTCCAGGAGCACAAACCTCCACCAAAGCAGGGCACTCTCTGGGAAGTGTTTTTTTAAAGGAATAGTATTGTATTTTGTGTATATTCATTTTGGGGGTTTTGTTGTTGTTCATTTAACACATACGTTACAAAGTTTGTAGTGTAAGAGTAGGTAATGGCTGATCGTATTGATTTGACTTGAGCTTATTATATAATACTACATACTATAGTATATTCTGACTAACTAGGCAGCTCATTTTCTTTCTATTTAAATATACTTTATTTAAAGATATAACACACCTTCAGTTGTTGTGAAATGTAAAACTGATCAGAGGTCAAATGTGACTGATGTTTGAATGTAAACTGTACTGTGATATTTAGAATCACCATTTACTTGTATCCTTTCCTAAATTTTGCCAGTACAAACACAGAATTTTATGTAAAGTTTTAAAGATAAAAGACAGTATAAGTTTTATCTTATTTGAACTGGAAAATGAGGTCTAATATTTAGAATCCCTATATTTCTATATGTTGTAAATTAAACCAATGACATTAAGAAACATAGTTTTAAATAGTTCTATAGCAATATTACTTTGACGTGAAAATCAGTCTATTTAATTAGAGCTCGGAGGTCAAATTTGACATATTCTAAATCTTTATATGGCCATTTTTAAATATGGTTTCTCGGTTTTGACAAGTAAATCATCAGCGAAGGATGCAGGCCAAATTTGAATGGATTGTTTAGATGACCACACAACACACTCCTACAAATTTTATTAGAATTAATTCAATTTTTTTTTAACTATCGTGTTTACAGGAAGAAGGAAACGCGTAAAAACACTGCGAAAAACACATAACCTCCTTGGTGGCGGTAATATTAAAAAATGTAAAAGCGATTGTATTAGTTACACCTCATCCCTATTAATGTGGGACAAAACACCTTCCGGACATCTTTAATCCCCCAAAGAGGATGTGTGAAGCTGGAAAGTTAATTATATGCAGATAATATTGTTTTACCACACGATGTCGCAGGGTTTTCATTATATGTGTCAGGGCTGGGAGGCTTACTCACTTAGCATTGCACTCCGAGGCAGAAGATGGCGTTATTAAGCTCATACTCGAAACCAACTGCCGCAAAAAACCAGGATGATGAGTCCTTAAACAGGCTGAGGAGCGGCAGGAGGAGGGAGCCCACCACATATCAAACTCTGTGCTGTAGCATATGCGGCTAAATCATAAAACTGCCAGCTAAAGCTATGTAGCCTGTGCAACCTGCTCTCTGGCATTCACGGGGACACGAGAAGAGCCGGGGTTTTCTTCTTTCTTTTTAAAGTTTCTAACTGTGATATTTTTAATACTATCCGGGAACAGCAGCAGCAACAACAACAACAACAACAACAACATCATCAGCTGGCGTTTAGCATTAGCCAAGCTTCGCGGAAGGAGGCCGCAGCGCCGGGTGGAGGTTTAACTTTCCCTGCCCTGACGTCCGCACCGAAGTGATATAAACCCAAATGATAAACTGATATTTATTTCCTCTCGGTAAGAATGGATTCCTCTTTGGGGATATGCAGCGAGGAATGCTTGGCAATATCCTTTCTGAGTTATGGTATTTTTTGTTTTGTTTTTTTTGGCTTTAGCTTGTTGGCTAACGTTAGCTTTTAGTGAAGCCCATTAGGCAACGTTAGTAATTCAGTAATATGGAGATATTCAGTAATCGTGCACTTAAATAATCATGTTATAAAGTAGCTACAGCTCACTTTTAATCCAGTTCATTGCTAACCGCACAGATATATGCACAGTGTCATGCAATTAACGCTAATTAAAATCACTTGTACAGAATAACGTTGGCCATGCTTACACCTTTACACCCTTAAGCTAAAAATATTACCTGCACTGGCACCAGCAAACCCAGCATCTGCCGTGCTTTGTCCCACCTCCTGCTGTTTTCATTTATAACCTTAAGTTGCCCACCTTTTAACTGGCATGGCTTGTTCTAACCCTTCGGAGTATCTGTAGTGTAATCTCAGTTTACAAAGCCTGGCGTGACAGTCACTAGTTTCTCATTCTCAGTCACAATAATTCCTTGATTGTGCTGCTCACACTGTAAAATGCCTGGAGCTGAGGTCTGGCCAGAAGGAGCCCAGACTCCTGTCACTAATTGAACGCGGTGGAGAGTTTATGTAAGTATCAATGAGCCAAATGACTGAAAAACAATGTGATTTTTGTCAAGCAGTAGATAAACTTATTGAGAACCATAAGTAGTGGTAATGAGTTGTCAAAATAATTTGAACACTCTTAGGCATTTACTGCAGCACCCTAGGTTTGTGAGAGCTCGTAAAGCTGTGGTTTGTAGCATATCTGAGGTGTCTGCCCAACTCTGGGTTTGTCTTTATGTTTCCTCCTATCTCTGACCCACAATTGCTGTGATATTGGTATGGTTCAAAATACACTCTGTTAGGTCAGAAAGGTGTGTGCCGTGATGGCGTCACACTGAGTACTTGGCAGGATGATGGATAATTATATAGTTTAACTGGCCACTTGGTTAGGTACTAATAATATGGCAGTAACTCAGTGCATTTAGGCATGTAAATATGGTCAAGAAACCCTGCTGAAGTTCAAACTGAGTATCAGAACACGAAAGAGAGGTTATTTATGTGACTTTTATTGTAGTGTGGTTGTTGGTGCCTGATGGGCTGGTCTGAGTATTTTAGCAACTGCTAATCTACTGGGATTTTCCAGCACAGTCATCTTTAGTGTTTACAAAGTTTGGCCTGAAAAAGAGAAAATATCCAGTGTGCTGTAGTTCTGTGGGCAAAAGTGCCTTGTCACAAGTCTGAAGGGAATGGCCAGACTGCTTTTAGCTCACAGGAAGGCTGCATTAAGTCAGATATCCACTCATTACAACTAAAGTATGCAGAAGAGGATCTCTAAACACAGAGAGCTGAACATCATTTACACACCACAGCCTTCCTGCATATTGTTGCTGACCATGGCCACCCTTTATGAATATAGTGTATCCATCTTCTTATGGGTGTTTCAGGCAGGATAGCAGACCATGTCACAAAACTCAAATCATCTCAAACTGGTTTATTTAACATGGCCGTGAGTTTACTGGTACTCAAATGGCCTCCAAAGTCACCAGCTCTCAATCCAATAGAGCACCTTTGGTATTTGTTGGAACAGGAGGGTTGCATCATGGATGTGAAGCTGACATATCTGCAGTAGCTGTGTGATACTGTCATGCCAATATGGAGCAAAAATTTTCCAGCATCTTGTTGTGTCTGTATATAAAGAATTAATTTTGAAGACAAAACTGGGTCTAGCCAAATATTTGCAAGGTGTTCCTAGCAAAGGGCCTGTTGAGTGTAGTTGGATTATCTTTTTAGGGTTGGGCGTTATCTAACCAATAGATCTTGCAATAAGAAAAGGAAAATGATGCATGGCTATAAGTAGAGCTGGGCGATAGAACGATAACGATATGTATCGCGATATAACTTTTACTCGATAGAGAAATTAAGCTATCGCGATAGACCTCGCCGCTCTTGTCCTCTTAAAAAAAAAAAAAAAAAAAAAGGTCAGCCAATCCAAATTCAGTAGCGCAGAGCCGAACCAATCACAGCCGCAGCGTCACGTCGCGTGACTTGTTACATACAGCACAAGTGCCAAGCCGCACGTGTGTTTGTTTGGGAAGCAGCCAGCGGGTAATGGAGGAAATGAGTGTGCCGACTAGAAAAATCAACCGAGCGTGACCGAAGAGAAAACAGATGATGGTTCCAATGCCGGAGAGATTGTCGAACGGAAGAGCCATAGAAGTTCCGTAGGGTGAAGGTATTTCGGCTATTTCAAGTCTGACAAAAAACAGAGTAGCGTGCACTGTAAATGTGCCGAAAGCAAGTCTGGAAATACAATAAACTGGTGCATGCGTCACACTGTGCGCCACGTTATTGTTTCGGTGAAATGAATTTCTACAAGACTGTTACTGTTAATTCTACTCTCTGCAGTGTTTAAATGCTTACATATACACACAGTTACTGTCCCTCCACACATACGACTCGGTTCTGCTTCTATGCCCCAGCTTTGTTTACTTTTTCCCACCGAGGCTTCTAGACTTCTGATTGGCCAACATTTCTGCACGGTTAGGAATCTAGCGCCACCTGCTGCTTTGGCATGTTCATAGCAGCGTTTTCCTTCATTTCTGCCTTTATGTGTGTACAGGATTTTTTTTAAAACGAAAACGGAAAATCTCCGTTTTCAAAAATACCCGTGTACGTGTGGACGTAGCCTCAGTCTCTGACTGGAAGCGCTAATTCGTCATTCGGCTTTTGTCAGACTAAAGTAACTGTTAAAACTGTTTGAAAAGCTCAGCTATACAACAAGGAGAGATTGAGAATTTCCTTTTAGTTCTCAGTTTATTTGATATTGACAAAAGTTAGTCAGTTTTGTCTGTTCTTCTGTAAAACAAACTAAGATTTATTTTTAGAATTAATATTTTGTTTCTAAGTGGAATTGACAATTTAGTAGTCTGTTTCGTTTGTTCTATTTTGAAACTTAAACGCTTTAGCGGCTGCCTTTTGTGTAGTTTGTAATATTTGCCTTTATTTATCTGAAAAAGTCTCATGTTCCTTAAGTACATCTACCCTGTTGAACTTATTATGGGAAATAAATATTTAAATAAAAACAAGCTGCTGATTATTTCACATTTTACTTGTGAGCAACGGCACATTTAAATCTTACAAATATAGTTATTTGGCTTATATCGTGATAGATATCGTTATCGCCTGAAATGAAAAAAACATATCGTGATATGAAAAAATCTCATATCGCCCAGCTCTAGCTATAAGGAATGATCTGAGAAGTGCTCTTCAGTGGGGCAGGAAGAAGTACAAAGAAAAATAATCCAGGAATAATTGATAGATTTTATGTGGTACATGTAATCATAAATAATTACTGCCTACCTTCAGGTAAAATGATAAGATAAGACTTACTTAAAAGTAGGGGAATTTCTGTCTCAGGCTTTCTCATGGTCCCTGATTTGATTTTACCTGAGAGAGTGCCTCAGTATGTTTCTGTTTCTATATTTTCACTGTAAAATATCTATCCAGATTTCCTGGATTTTGTTCTTTGTAGATTTTAGTTTCCTAGGCTAAATGTAAAAAACAAACAAACAAATGCAACATAACATAGTCAGAAATTTTTAGTGTCAGATGTCATGCAGCACAGCTAAAAGAGTGAATGCTGCAGTTTGAGTGACTCTTCATGGCGCTCTTCCTCTGAGCTCAGAAGGACACTTATAAGGACGATGCTGCCCGCGGGGCTGTGGTGATATGGTTGAGGGTTCAAGTCCATTCAGCTGATGTAAACTTGCTCCACACATACCACACCACTTCCTAGTTAGAGTTTACTCAACAACTTGTGTGTAACACTTAGTTTGTGTACTTTTTACACCTCTAGCATTTGTTCAGGTTATGTTGTGACAGTGTGGGGTTATTTTAAATTGTCACTGTGGCTTGGGTTGTTAAGCATTTTTTTTTTTTTGCACCAGCAGGCAGCTCACTGCAGATTATCTAGAATTCCTTTGCTTCCTAGGCTGTAATGACACTCACATGAGCACACAAGCTACATGCTCAACTAACTCTATTAAAAAACACACTAAACTAACAAGTAGTCCTTACAGGGAGAAATAGCGAGATAACCAGCTCCTGTGTCAGCTTTAATCTTTAAATCTTTCATCAAAGTCCCCCCCGACACCACTTATTCGGGTTGTTAAAATGATTGGCTCAAGAAACTTGAATTTAAATGGTCTCCAGGACATAAAGTTTGCATATATCAGATTTCCAGTCACATCTAATAATAAATGCTTAAAATATTTGCTGATAAAGATATTAATCAATATTAATTTTTAGGCATTTTCGTGGCATTAAAGAAAGCCATGCTTAATTTTGTTTTCGATTTTATTGAGCAAACTATTAGGTGAGGACCTCTGTCTTCTTAGCCAGTTCACTGTTTTCATTTACAATAATGAGGAATCGTGTATTTGCTGCCGTTTAGTGTTTTCCATACTCTCAGCTATAGTAGAGGTGCTACACCCAGAGTGATTAAGGTTATTTTTAAAGATTTTAGACATCCAAAGTTGGTTAAATAGAAATGGATACTAGAAAGTCAGATAAATACGTTTGACAAATCTGAGCATCATGAGGTCCGCCACATATTTTATTCATTGTTCTGTGTTGTATGGTCATTGTAGTATTTTTATGTTCCCCTGAGGGGTTTTCGATTTTCTCGGTTGTCGATTGTGTAATTTTCAATATCAGACGTTGATTCTGGTCAACGCCGAGTTCCTCTGACACGCTTTTTTTCTCGCATGGCTGAATCATTTTCCTCTCACTATATGCAATTTGACTTATGGTGAAGTGGAGGGGAAGCGTGGGCAGTTTCCTGAGCGCAGTGTTGACCCCGATTGTTAGTCAGCAATTGTTAGAAAGGAAAAAATGAGCCTGCCTACATCAAACCACATCACGGACTTGGAGCTGATTAAGCTGAATGTTTATTGACGCAAAGCTTGTGCGGCTCCAGTGGACTTGAATGACACACACTGTTTGTTTGTTAATCTTTAACTGCAGATAAACATACGTTTTGCATGTGTGCATGTGCTTGTTTTAATCACTTGATAGTTATAGTCTATCACTAATCTACCAGCATTGAACCTCAGATGTTGACTTTAATATTTCCATACTGAATGTTGCATGAAACTTGCTGCTAATTGCAAAAGAATGGCCGTTATAAGAGGGTTATATTGCTGCAGGTTGTCTGTATGTTTCTTGTGTTTTAGTTGGATTTACTTCTAAGCTTATGTGTTATTAAGCACCACAGAGCTGATTTTAAGTGGGAGTTTGTACTGTTTTGATCCAGACTGGGTGTTTTAGCCAACCCTGATGCTGTTGTGTCTCGTCCAGTGGCTCAGCTATCGATACCCATCAATGCTAAGTTTGAAATTGTACGAGGTATGTGACCCTTTTATTATTCTCCATTTTTCTCTTGTTTTATATCCTGAGTATAATCAGTCAGGATACGTTTGTGTATTTTCCTGTGAGCTCTCTCCGTCACACCTCACTTTCTTTGACCTCTATTCCATGTGAAGTTAATGTTTAGTCAATATCACAGCACCAAAAGTAAAAGTGAAAGGAGCTTTTCCATTGCACCTAATGAGAAAGTGTAAAAATTTCCCACACAGTGTCACAGTATGGTGAGCAGTGGTCAACATTAAAAAACTGTAGAAATACCTGTAACAGCACTAAGTTTCCCCCCTGCAGCACTATTTAAGCTCTCCTTTTTTTCCTTTCAGAAGCTGAAGAAGCTCTTCTTATTGATTTGTCAGTAGATCGTAAGTAGTTTTTTTTTTTTTTTTCTTTTTCTTTTTCTCTTCTGATATGAGATTTGAGTCAATATAATGTGTAAAAGATCTTATAAAAAGGTGTTGGAAGCCAGGCTTTCAGAGGTGAATCATGACATTAATTATAACACAACACCTGTCTAGTTTTACTGCATTGTTAGAGCATGCCTGCAGCTTAATGTCTTTATTTAGTAGTACACTCAGGTCATGAGTTGTCAGGGTTTTCTGAAAGAATGCTGAATTGGTTCACTTCTAAATCAATTTGTTTTGTTTGCCGGACAGTTTGCAAAGTCTAAGGATGTGTGCTTTCTCTTTCCTGCTCAAGCTTCCGTTAAAGTACGAATCAAAGGAGAAAAAGCCCCAGAGCTGCTGTTGGAACTGCAGGATGATGATCGGACTCAGACTTTCCTCACCCAGGTGAAGAGTGCTCAACCAGTAGGTAAGACGCGACTGTTTCATCTAAAGCAGTGGGATAGTTAATTATTTAATGACTCATCTAACATTTATTTACAAAGGGTGGATTACACCTCTTGCTCATTTCCTGTGTTTTCTTGCTGCTGACATACTGGTGGAAAGACTACTTGGCCTCAGTTTTTGAAATCAGATCCACCTCCATGGGTGTAAGCCCACTTCTTTGAATGCAGCAATAAAGGACAAAAAACTTTGTTTGTGTATTGTGATTTCACTCTTAGATTTACGTTTTAGCCTTATAAGCTGTGGCCAGATGTGTTCAGATATACTTATAATGCATAAAGGTCTTAAATGTTATAAGCCTCTGTTATGTTGGGAGCATGAGGAGATTATATTAAATGGTGTTCATGCGTTGCTTTTGCTTTGATCTGCACCTCACTGTGAGTGCTGAAAGAAGTAATAAAGTAATCTTATCCACACCCATCCGTAGTTTATCTTCATTTTATCTGGATATCTTAACTGGAGAGAAGAGCTTCTAGGAATCTGGATGCATAGAAGTAATTCACATGCCGTTGTTGAACTCCTGGCAGCCTTTTGGCTAAGAACACTGGGATAATTGTATTCAGTTACATGACCTAATCTGTACACGTAAGTCCAGGGTGGAGACGTGTAAAGCACTGCAGGATGTGTGTGTTTGTTTTATTTAAAATCATAAATAGTCAAAGTGTATTAAATTTGAAGCTGTGCAGTCTTTTTACGTATAAGTAACCAGTCAGCTGCCTGTAAAACAAAGCTTTGTATTTGTTTTTTCCCCCCTTGCTTGTTTCTGAGGTTCATGATTATATCTGTTCCACACAGATTATAGATGTCATGCATCTTTAGCTGACAGGTTTTTGTAGAACGCACTCTTAGAAAAACCCAGCGTGTGCACTTGCATCCAAAAATACAAGACAAGGAAATGGCCTTGCATGCCTTGAGTGGTTTGTATTATAGCGTGACATAAATGTAAAAGAAGATCTGTTATTTCCTTAATTTATATACAAAGTAAATTAAAAAACGGTCTAATTTACATGGATTTTTCCTAATTGCTTTTGTGTTTAAACCGTGGCTTTAAAAGTCTTTTGCTTTTCCTTTTGCCTGTTTTTCAAAAGTGCAGTAGAGACACAAGAATTAATGTGCTGGAAAATGTAGTCCAGCTGGCCAAGAGTTTAACCCGTACACACCCTAACTAAACATCCTCCCTGGCTTTTGAATCAGCGTTTTGGTTACGAGCTCAATGACCAACATCTTGCTGTGACAAATATTTTGAAGCAGGATGGTGGTGGCACTCTGAGGAGCTGTTATTTCTCAGAACCTGTTCATCCAGTTTACCGTCATTTGCTGGTTAATGCTCATCATATCCTTCAGTAAAAGAAGTACCAGAAACCCTTTCCTTATCGCTCTTGTCATAAGGCGCATGTTCATGTGATGACGTTTCTCTTGTGATTGCTGTTCGTCTTAACAGGATGTTTAATGTGGTCTTTCTGCCCCTGTTTCCAAGACCACATCTCTTTTTGTTTTACACTTGATTATTTTACGCAGGTTATTTTTATTTTAAGTTATCTTGTAGAAATAATGCTGACTAAATTTTGGTTCTGATCCTTTTCATCTCAACGGGCACATGTATTAAGAAGCTCGATTTTGCTCTTTTGTGCTGCTATCTAACGCTGCTAATTGACTTTCTTAGTCAAACCTGCCAAACCAACAGCGATGGAGCCCATTACACCAACACCACAGAGAACTCCAGTACCTGTGCCTCCGCAAAGGATTGCTAAGACAGCTAACCCACCCAAACCCACTAGTGCAGTGCCCCCCAGTCTTAATAACAACACTCCATCAACTCTGAATAACACAAGTAAGAATAAAAGCACTCATAATAGTTGATACAAAAAAGTCTTAATTCTTTTTAAGTTTACTTTTGTTTTTCACTTTCTCTGTCTGAAGATCCAGTTCAGTCACTTGTTCCAGACTTTGGCTTTGAGAACAACCACACTTTCCAAGTGGAAGAAAAGAAAAATCACCAGAATCGCATAGTTGCCTCTAGGGAGCCTCCACCTCTCCCTCCACTACCTCCTCGCAAAGCTTCTTCTATTCCATCCTATCCTCCGCGGCCTGCTCCAGTCCCTAAAGACAGAGCTGCCTCCTTACAGGCCAAAGACAGCTCCTCAGTCACTAGCAGCAAGTCAGAGTAAGTTAACCTCTGTCACAGCTAAGTAGATTTACTGTACATTAAAACTATTTTGATTAGCAAGCAAAATGTCCATAATACTGCTGGTTTGAAAGTATTTTCCCCTGCTTTTTCAGTAGTTTTAGGTCAGGGTTTGACCGTGCAGACAGGCCACCATCTTGGTGTGAGAGCCCCACCACTAACAGCATGAGACAGGCCATGTTCTCCACCCAGGCAGGTCAGAGAGAATACCTAATCAAACACCGCCTGGGCAAGAAGGAGAACGAGTATGTGGATATCCGGCCCTTCAAGTAAGTGGAATTCATTAATTTCTTTTTGTTTAGATAAGAAGAAAAAACTCGTGTGAAAATATGATTTAGACATTATAGTTTAGTTTAGAAATGAGAAAAAAAATACACTAGGTGCTTGTCTCTGATGTTTTTTTTTTATTTTCCTTTGCTTTTTGTGTGCCTTCAAATCACATGTTTAATCTGCATGAGGTCTGAACCAAAGATTGATCCGATTCTTTCTACCATTTTTAGTCTGCTGGACTTCTGCTCTATGCATCTGAGCTTCTATAAAAAAAACAAGAAAAAAAATCATAAAATAAAACAAACCAAAAAGATTCTTCACCATTTTCATAACACTGAGTGGAAAGTTGCCTCTGAAACATGCTGCTGCACATCTGGTAGAAGTAGGGCTGTTCGATATAACGATATATATCTGATAACAATATAAAAACGTCTATTGTTTCCTATTACGCTATCGTTTGTTTTGTGTTGTCGTAAATTAAACTGCTTACAGCAATATTTTTTTTTTCATCGTTTTGATGGCTATTTTAACTTCCCAAAGATGTAATATAACCACACTACTGACGGACAAGCGGCTGTTTTTACGCGTTGTCGTTAGCAACAACGACGGTAAAACCGTTGCGTGGCTCCGCTGTCCGCTTGTTTGTTTTCCATGTAAACCTTTCACAATAAAGCTCAAGATCCTGTTGAGACTTTTCAAAATAAACTGAATCATGTGAAAGAGTATGCAGAGTTTACGGATGAGAAGCAAAAAGAGCCGTCAGGCTCTCAACGTTAGAAACTAGCATTGATTGCAAGAGCAAATTCACTCTGGGAACTTAACTGAAAGTGAACAGAAGCCAAAAACTGAAGAATACTACTTTTGTTGGCATTAAATACATAAACTGCATGTTTCCTAGGTTTTTCACAGGTACGTGGAATGTGAACGGCCAGTCTCCAGACAGCAGCCTCGAACCGTGGCTCGGCTGTGACCCTGAACCTCCAGATATATATGCTCTTGGGTCAGTAAGAAATCATACAGTACATTTGTTGCAAAAAAAAAAAATCATATCATGTTATTCTCAGGTTGTAAGTGTGATGATTTGGGTTATGCTTCTAGTTTTCAAGAATTGGACCTGAGCACTGAGGCTTTCTTCTACATGGACTCATCCAAAGAGCAGCTGTGGGTCGATGCTGTGGAGAGAAGCCTGCACTCAAAAGCCAAGTACAAGAGGGTGAGCAGAGAGACTTTCTAAAAGATGAGTTGACTAAAAAGTGAAGCCCTAATGTGGAGCACAACAGGAAAACACAATGATGGGAAAACACTGTGGAATAAGTTGAACTCCTCACCTTTGCACATGCATCCTGCCATATTGATGAGTAGGTGGGTAAAAATATGAATTTTCATTTTTTATTGCTTCAGGTTCGGATCATACGACTCGTTGGGATGATGCTTGTAGTTTATGTTAAAAAGACGTACAAGAATCACATAAAAGATGTGGCTGCTGAGCACGTGGGGACAGGAATCATGGGAAAAATGGTATGTTCACACTAAGACAAAATACAACGTGGCTGAAAACCATAAATGAGCCATGACTTTTTAAAAAATTTTTTTATTGAAGTATCAAAGATCATGATGAGCATGTAAACTGTCTGACTGTGAGATATCCCTGCTATCTTGCACCTTTAGCTTCTTGGGTAATGTTTTTAATGAACGTGAAGTTGTTGGATCACTGTTTTGGATTAATTAAATACTAAACATGTTATCTGCAGTTTGCATTGATATCCTGGGTTTATTTACCTGAGTGTCAATAAGTCATTCTTGTTTTATTTATCTTTCAGGGGAACAAAGGAGGCGTAGCAGTGAGGTTTGTTTTCCACAACACTAGCTTCTGCATCGTCAATTCCCATCTAGCAGCACATGTGGAAGACTTTGAGCGCCGCAATCAGGACTATAAAGACATATGTGCACGCATGACCTTCCACTTACTGGACTACCCTCCTCTCAGCATCGTCAAGCACGAGTGAGTGCCTCAGTCATTCGCATCCAGAAATAATGTGCAGTGGATGACTTTACTGTGAGCCTTAGGTTTTGTTTACCACTCCTTTAATTTAGTCTGTTACAGTTTCATTACATAACCAGTTTTGTAATGAAATTATAAATCTCTGATTTCTGAATCATCATATTCATTACCAAGATGCTACTTACAGCGCTTTCTGCTTCTTTGGTGTGTTTTAGTGTTGTAATCTGGCTCGGGGACCTAAACTATCGTCTATTTATTACCGATGCTGCTGACGTCAAACAATTCATTGTTCAGGGTGATCTAAAGAAGCTTCAGGAGTATGATCAGGTAAGAAACTGTTACCTTGCTCAATGTTTCCTGTGAAACTGACATAAATCTCACTACTGTTTTGGCTGCCTTTTAACATTTAAAAACGGGGACAGTTCCTCTTTTTTTATTTTGTTACTGTTAGGAACAGGAAAATGCCTCCCTCACTGCTTCTTACCCTCGCTTGTAATTTTAGAAGTTAAAAATGTCCACTCACTGGCCACTATTAGATGCTCATTCGCTCATCAATGCAAATATCTAACTAAATATAGATGGATAGATAGAGATATACATAGATAAAGATTTGGACTTGATTTTGAAACTGAGAATCAGAGTAGGGAAGAAAGGGTTTTTTTTTTTTTTTTAAATTTTATTTTAAGTGACTTGTACCGTGGCATGGTTGTTGGTGCAGGTGACGGGGTCCAACCTGATACTAGCAAGGTGCAGATAATAAAGTGACCTATGGGTGTTTTTTCATTTTATCCTTGTCAGATTCTTATCTGCAGTTGTTCAGTTCTTAGTATGTAAATAAAACCGTGCTTATCTTGGTAAGTAGACTGTGCTTATGTTTGCAGTTTGTCAGATGTCATCCTGTCTGTTAAGTTCGGAAAAATTAAAACACAAAGTATTTCTTGATAAATATGAACTGGGAAAAGAAATAAGGGAAGCTGATTGTCAAACACTGGTATTACTTACTGTCAGGTTGTGTAATCTTTCAGTTTCTTTCGCCTATTTATTTCCAAGCAGATGAGCTCTGTTTTGACTTTTTGAATAAACAATATTTTCCTGTTTCTAATTTGTAGCTGAACGTTCAGAGGCAGACAAAGAAGGCCTTCACAGACTTCATGGAAGGGGATATTACCTTCATTCCCACATACAAGTTTGACCCTAAAACTGATCGATGGGACTCCAGGTAAAGCCACGTCCCTCTGTTGAATATAGCAAACACAGAAGCTTTTTCTTGTTTTGTTTTTTTTGTTTGTTTTTGTCCAAATTTGCTATTCATAGAAAAAAGTAACCAAAGGTCATCATACATATAAGCCATGTTAAACTACAGTGTGAGGGTTGAAAGGGTTGTGGTGTTCTGTTTTTCTTGAATAAAATATCTTATCTTGAATCCTGACTACACTGTTTTTTCCCCGGCCTTTTTGTTACACTAACATACAGTGTCAGCATTACTGTATTTGTGAGATTTCTGACTCTGCTTCTGAAACTGTGCCTGTTTCCTGCAGTGGGAAGTGCAGAGTCCCAGCTTGGTGTGACAGAATCCTGTGGAGGGGCAGCAGTGTCCAGCAGCTAGCATACCGGAGTCACATGAGAATGCAAACTAGCGATCACAAGCCCGTCAGCTCCCTCTTTAGTATAGGGGTGAGGATCTCTGCAGTCGCATAAAGCTGGCAGTCTTGCGTTTCATGTTTTTTACACAAAACAAATGCTATTGCATGAATAAAAGTTACATTAATATTTGCATTCATGCGTTTGTGTAACAGGTGAAGGTGGTAGATGAGCAGCGCCACAAGAAGGTGTTTGAGGAGATTGTTCGAGCAATGGACAGGATGGAAAATGACTGCCTTCCATCTGTTTCTCTAAGCAGGAGAGAGGTAAGAGTACTGTTACACTATGGGTCTCTCTTAAGTTTATTCTTAATATAATCTTGCTTCTCTTCCTTTGCTCTGCAGTTTACATTTGAGAATGTCAAGTTCAGGCAGCTTCAGAAGGAGCGCTTCCTAATAAAAAATGATGGGCAGGTACCCTGTCACTTCGCCTTCATCCCCAAACTTAATGACTCGCAGTATTGCAAGCCTTGGCTGCGAGCTGAGCCCAGCGATGGAATGCTGGATCCAAGTGAGTCCCATAGATCCCAGTAACACTCTTACTTTGTTAAACTCCTTAATCTTGTTGGTTCAAATTTTAGACCTATAACCAAGATCTGTGAAGTAGTTTAACAACTGGTACTGAATGCATCCCGTTGTATCCTTTTTTTTAATGATCACTAGCTGTTAAATGCACTTAATGTTAATTTTGTTAAAAATGAGTTTACCACTCCTCTATGCCCCGTATAAGTAAAAAGTAGATCATTGAGGCACAGTTAAAAACACGTTTTCCCTGCAGGAGAGTTTGCACTAATCCTCCCTTATTGTCTTGAACAGATGAGACCCTGGAGATCTATCTGGAGGTGTATGTCAGTAAAGACTCTGTCACACTGCTCAACTCTGGAGAAGATAAAATAGAGGACATCCTGGTGCTTCATCTGGACCGTGGCAAAGACTACTTTATTACAATCTCAGGCAATTACCTGCCCAGCTGCTTTGGCACCTCGCTGGAGACTCTGTGCCGCATGAAGAAGCCCATCAGAGAAATCCCCATTACCAAACTCATTGACCTGGTAAGAGGAAGCTAGTCTGGCAATCTTGAAGAGACTGATGCTTTTAGTACAGTGTAAACAGATAGGATTAGTGAACAGAGACATATTTTCCTGAGATTTGTTCAAACTGATTGCACACAGCAGATAGAGTAGGGTTTTTTTTAACAACCTGAACCCTGGGCTAGGAGGCATTAGGGGTTCTTCTGTCTCGTAGGGTAAACTCAGTCACAGAGAGAGCCTATATTTGGAGACTGTAAAATATCTCAAACTATATTTCTGGCTATGAGGGGCCAAGGGAACAAGGAAGTGGCAAAAACATAGGAAGGGAGCTCCTAAAGAAAAGGAAAGACTGGCTCAGCTTAGACCCACTTTAGTTTCTTTCATATAAATAGACTCCTCTAACTTTACATGATTTCCTCTGTCTGCTTCTATTATGCTATTTTGATCTAATCTGATCTGGGTTTGGGATGTAGAACTACTATCACGGAGTACTTCTTTAGCTCTACTTTAAGCTTTTTCATTTTCCTGCTGCACTACTGATTTGATCAAATGATTTGTGCAAAAAAAACCAAAACAAAACAATCCAGAATCTGTCACTTTTCTGACACTTTTTCTGTTTATCCCTGGTGCTTCTCTCTGCTTTCTTTCCTCCTTTGTTTCTCCATCGCCTCTTCTTGCCTTGATCATTCATTTCCACCTCTTCACTGTGGCTGTGGGCTGACTTCTTGCTCAGGGAGAGGACAGCTACATGGAGAAGGTAAAATATTAACACGGATACTGATCACTTATCAGGCACAACAAGGTCACTTTAAGTTGAGATACAAGACCACCTCTTTTATCAGCTTTATGGGGCATTATTAATCTCCCTCTTTGTTTATGTTATATATAGAAACTGGTTCCTATACTATAAAGGTCAGTCCCATTATTAATGTGTGTTATGTATGAGGATGAACTTTTTCCAGCTTTATAACACAGCAGATTTCACAGAGGTGAACCATTTTTTGCCAGTGGACATAAAATTAATCTTTGATCATGAAAAGAAGTGATTTTTAATGAAAAAAAAAAAAGATCTGTGTCCAGCTCCTGAATTGTGTCGGCATTTCAGACTTTGCATGTAATCACTGAGAGCCAAAATCCCAGGTTTGAGACGGCTATAAAGATTCAGACAGTTTTTTCTGCTAGTGGATCTTTATGATGTCAGAGAGAAAGAGAATTTCTTTTCAATAATTTACCAAGACAGCAGCCACATGCTGCACGAATCTGTTTGTAATGGGTAGCAAATCGGAAGAAAACTGACTGAAAATGAATGGAGCTTAAATAGCTTGTTTGAAACGATGTCTCGAAACGATGTGAAGTTTGATTATGAAGCCACAGAGTGTTTTTATCATTGAAATCTCTGTGTTTTGAAACTGAAAACTTAAACTGGGAAACCGTAGACACCGAGTGCCGTTTAGCAACCTGTGGTTGACAATTCATTAGCCAATAAAGATAATCAGAATAATCCTCCATTCTGACTCTACATGTTTTTATGGACATCAAACTAGTGACTCAGCCCATAAAGTCGTCAGAAAAGTGTGTGCTGGTGTCACAGAGCGAGGAAGCTACAGCTATACAACTAGAAGTCTCTTTGCAACCTCATGAGTCGCCCCCTGGTGGTCATTAAAATGAATGCAGGTTTGAAGCACTCAGCTTTGGTTCTGTCAGGCGAAGCCGAGGGACTGCGTCAGTGCTCAGTATACTGTAAATAAGGATTATTTTAAACGATTAGTCAAATATAAGTATCCTTTATTTTTGTTCAGCTACCATTATTAATCAGTACACACCCTTAGAAGCTAATCAGAAAGTGAATCAGTGTGTGCTCGTCTCACATCTCCCAGCCCTGACACAGGCAGCATTTGGTAATCCACAGGCAATCAGAGACCAGACAAAGCTTTAGTTTGGTTATACTCTGAGTGTGATTGTGTGTGTGTGTGGGGGGGGGTTAGTCGCCTATTAAATCTTTCATGGGCCATTGAGAGCAGAGAGGAAACATCAGCCTGGTGAAAGTCAGACACACTAAATCTCATTTCACAGCAGGCTTGCCTTGCTGCACAGCTCCTTTATGCACATGACTGAAGCTAATGAGAGGGAGTGTTGAAGCTGAGACATTCATATGAAGTCTAACTGCAGACCTCCTCTTCCTTTTTATGACTTGATGAGTGAAAATGGGAAACAGAGAACCACTTAGAATATAAGCATGCTCCATTTTCTTGACACTGGCGCAATGTAATGCGTTTTATGTAAAAGCTTTTTGGCCTTGATCGCTGTAAGATTAATTACAATGTAAATATACTTCTTACACCATATTACATTAGTTCTGTATGTTAGCATCTTCCCAGCTGCTCTCCAGTTTCCTCTGCCCTCATGTGCAGGCTCAGTAGCTGGGGTTATTTTTAGGTGTCTCTCGTGAGTCTCGGGGATCCATTTTCAGTGACAAAAAGGATGTGATATCCAGCTCTGAGTAAAATGGCTTTCATACAAGTCTCCAGAGATGATACTGACCTCACTGCTACACTAATGGATGTGATTTTTCATGTGAAACCATTATTATGTGTTACACCTGATCAAATCGGTATAAACACTGTATGACAGTAGTACTCCGCTACTGTTTGTCAGAATAAGACATTTTGATTTTTGTCCAAACAGGAAAAGTCCAAGATGAACTTCCTGATGGTGGATGGAGCCGGTACTGAGGACAAACCTCTGAAGATCCCCAAGGAGGTGTGGATTCTGGTCAACCACCTCTACACAAAGTCCTGTGATCAGGTGAGAGAGCTTCAGCTCGTTTCTGGATATGCCAACATTTTTTCACCTCTAGGAAAGAGTTTAGATTTACATAAATTCTTGCAGTGCTTACTGTCTGATGCATTTCTTTATTGCCAACTGAAGCTAACATTACCCCTCATTGACATACTTGATAAATAATGTTATTAAAGGGGACATACTGTGTTTATTTATAGGTGGATGATGTTGTTATTATTATTGTTGTTATTACTATTATGATTATTATTACTAGTATTATTGTTGCACTCTGCTAGAGTAGCTTAGCATGATAGGTCTCTTTTGGAGAATGTCTGTGTGCTTGAAAAGGCCACTGACACACTGAAAAACAGCATTTTAGAGAGGGAACATCAACAAATACAAATGATGAGCAAAAACCTAATGGTACTGTTATCTTAGAATAACCTGAAATTACTGATAATGTTTCATACGTTTGTGCAGTGTTTTGTAAAACAGTGTCCCGTGAAACCATTATCTTAAAATATCATCCGTTTGAGGAAAAACTTGATCCTGCTTAGTTTTGTGCATTTTCAGATAACTCGAGTTTCTGAGTTCTTTATTTTGGCCTGTAGAATAATTAACGAGTGCAATAGATGGTCTGTTGAGTAATGGCAAACATATATAGGTTGTCTGTTTTTCTCTGAAGGGAAAAGACTGGAAAAGAAGTCAATAAATAGGACCTTTTAGTTATAGGAGTTAGACACAAAGGGCTTAACCAACGTGTTTTGGCTTCTTCAAACTTTATTCTCAGCTCCATGCACCTTGGAAGTGGGTGGAGTGCCAGAAACCTTCAGTCTGTTTCATTTGTCCCTGGTTGTCTTTCAGGAGGACTTATTTCAGACACCAGGCCTACAGGAGGAGCTGCAGAGCATCATCGACTGTCTGGACACCAGCATCCCTGACTCCATCCGTATCCTATAAAGCCAGTTCTAAAAGCAGAGCAGATTACATAACAGGGTTTTTTTTTGTGATCCGTTGATGGCAATAAGTGTTAAAATCCATGTCAGCTGGTTTACAGCTGATAGTAAGACGTTCAGGCAGGAGCAGAGTTCAGAGACGATGTGAAAATATGGACCTACAAGAATTTTCTTAACTGTTGGTGTAGCTGGTTGTAACCACTCTGTGGCTGAGGCACTGCTGATCTTCTTGGAGGCTTTGCCAGAGCCAGTGGTGTGCTATGAACTCTACCAACGGTGCCTAGACTGCTCTAACGACACCCGCCTCTGCAAACAGGTACAGTCTGATTTATAAAGAGTGAGGCATCGTGTTCATGTACAGATGAGTGCAGTTCGTTTTATGATGTGGTTAATCTCTGTGCTGACCTTGATTTTTGACAGTTGATCTCCCAGTTGCCCCGGGCTCACCGCAATGTGTTTCGCTACTTGATGGCCTTTCTGAAAGAACTTCTCAAACACTCACAGAACAACAATCTAACAGCCAGTCTCCTTGGTAAGGTCATCTCCATATATCATAATACAGAGTTTATTTAAGCAGATTCTTCCATCACAACCACTTAGTTCTGAATTAGCAGTAGGACAATATTAATTTAAGTAAATTGAATCTTTTCAAATTAAGAGCACAAATCAGTGAATTTTAAAATTGTTAAATATATAAACTATTACATTGTGCACCACAATACAGTTACGCTGTAACCAAATCAGAGACGGAGCTTCCAGGCCTTCATATAATAAAATGCCAGTATTGGATTGAGTTTATACAATAGTAACCATATATTAGATTAAACATTTGTGACCTAAAAGGCATAATGTGAGTAACTAATAAATTTGCATTTTGTATGTTAAATGTTGACCTGTTATTTGCGGTCAATCTCAATCACTGACATTTTTCCCCCTGTTCTTTTACCTTAGCTACCCTCTTTGCCAGCCTCCTCATTCGACCACCTCCCAATTTTGTGGGCAGGCAGACGTCACACGAGCGCCAGAAAGCCATCGATTTTGTTCTGGGTTTCCTAATGGCCGGAGATGAGGAGTAACATTGAGGGTTAATTATGGTGTCAGTTTGGCCTGGAGCTGATTCCCAGCCTGGCTCTTCGGTTTTAAAGGACCTGGTATTTTGACATCTACTGGAGACCAGTGCAGTTTTTCTGCACCCTACCTTTTACAAACTGTCGTGTTAATATGTAAGGTACTGAAGACTCTTATTAGAACTGGCATATCTTCAATCCATGCACAATAGGACTAGTTGCAGGATTTGGAAGCATTTGGGAGAGGTTTGAACTGATGCACTTTGTGATGACCTAAAGGACCTGTGCCTCCTGACTAGAGTTGACACTTCTTCATGTAGGTGCTCTTGCCAAAATAACCCCTAAGCCGTGAGTGTTATAAATGTGAAAACACTATATATATATATGTATCCATAGATGCTAAATAGGAGACTCACTTACACTAAAGAAATGAAGAGACTTCTTTAGGTTTGAATAAATGGACTGAAGATGTTTAGATATATTGTTAAAATAGTTTGAAATGGGATGATCATGCAAATCTGTCACTAAGAATGTTAATGCATAAGATAAATCATGACAATCATTTATTTTGCAGCGTTTAGCTGAGGGGACAATATTAAGATACCTTTGAGCTTATCCATGGTATTGTAACTGTTTATTTATGTTTTTGTTTTCCTCCAAGTTTGCACCATGTGAACACTTTCTACTGCAGTTTACTTTCAGTTTTAAAATGTTTAATTGGGTGTCTTCTTGCGTGTTTTTATCACCCTGTTGTAGAAAACTCTTGGTTGTAAGTGTTTGCTGTGTTTTGTGTAACTTCAGCCGTCAGCCTTACCTCCAGTTTCCTCATTTCCTCTTGACTTGCGAAACAAGTCTGTTAACACACTAACTTCCTGGTCAATCGGAATCGGGTGGAGATCTCACTCTTTTCTGGTGGTGTAAATAGTGACTGTTTACCTGTTACCTGGTTGTTTGACTGTCTGCTGGTATGAATCTGTGATGGTGTTTAGTTTGTCCTGAAGGTGGTACTGTTGGTGTGTGTCTACGTGTGTTTACATGTCTTCTCCCTCACTTAAAGCTCTTTATTCATTGTTTTTAGGCAGTTCTGTCCCCTTAGGGTAAATCCAAAAGACTAATGTTCTCATTTGAACTCATGCAGCATTTTCTGGGTGTGAAATTAGCAGATTTTAATGGCTCATTACTCTGCAGGAAGCTGCCTGTCTTTGTGCCACAGAGGACCATTCTGTTCTGCAGCTGATTCTCTGTAATAAGGAACTTCTAAGGCCCATTTCCTCTGAAACGGTTTAACCCATAAGCTTTTCACATTAATGACGTAATAATTTACCCACGATGCCAGAAAAACCAGAGTTTTTTCACACATGCCCCAGGACCTTTGCAGACGACATATACACATGATGCAATGTGAAAATGCTGACAATCGTGACTCTTGTATAAATAACTGTTGGTCTGAAGTAGCTCATTCTGCCTTATTAACATCCTTACTTCAAAATCCTCTGTTGGCCTTTTTCAAACTGAGATTTGCCAAACGGTGGCATGAGTCTATGGAACAATTATTTTGGGGATTTTCTTTTTATATATAGATTTGGGAGAACTGTTTTACAACAACCTTTCATTTTTGTCTGTAGAAATACAAGCTTCATGATGTCAAACAGAAGAATCAGTGTAATCACCACCCTCTGATTTTTATGTGTTGTCTTATTCCACTCTACCAACTGATGTTAACAGTGTGTGGATTCATTGTTGTTCCTCTTTTCAGTTTTGTCACAAAACTGAGGTACGTTCAAAGGTACACAAGGATACATTTGTTTTCAACTTCTCAGATATTTTTTTTTATTTTTAATTTATTTAAATGAAATAAAACTGTGTATAAAGCTGTTTTGTGCCCCACCTCAATCTCGTCCTCTTGGAAATCTTATGCAGACAAACGGTGACTGCACGGCAGGTTTTTGGGCCTTACTCTTCGGGTGCATGTGAAATCGTCACTGGGTGATGTTCACGCCAAAGTTAGTCTGCTTCACCTCAGTGCAACATTCTGTTTCCCTCCAAGTATAAAATCCTCCTTCGATCTGCTGCTTCCATTTGGTTGTTGTGTCTTATCTCAGTCTGAAGCCATTCAAAGCTATGGCCATGCTCAGAGTGTCTTCCTACCGCAAGCTGTTTGAGGACGACAGCTGGAGACGAAACGGAGGGTTGAGCGTGCGGTGTGCGGGGCAATACCGGGCCTCTGTCAGGTCAGTGTGGGTTTTGCTTACCACTTTTAAGATATTAAGGTGTACAAACATGTCCACCAGTTTGTCTGTGAGGGGTATGGCATTTTAACCTGAAAAATGTTATAGATGAAATACATGAATGAGATTTCATTTAAAAGGGTAACATCTGAAATTTTCCCCTTATGATGTAAAGCAGTACACTATGTTTTAATGTCAAAGGTTTCCCGGTGGATGCTGAAGAACCTTAGTGGTTATAATAACATCTTTATTCATCCCAAAGTTGGAAAATTATTTGTTATAGTCCTTAAGAATGAAGTTAAATACAAAAACGATGTATGACATGTACGTTGAAATTGGCCTCCCCATGACTGACTGTGAGGTTGTCAGCAAATAAGCAGAGATTAGGTTATCTGACAGATTGGTCAGATGTAATAATGTCACTATCAGTCGAGTGCTTTTTCCAGAATTCAGGACAAAATTACAATTTTATTTCTGCGGCCAGTCTCACACTTGTGGTCATAGCAGCTAGCCTAACAGTAGTAAATGATGAAAGCCATACGTTATATATTTGAGTAGCTGGTCTAAATGGGCCCGGTGGCACCAGTGTCCGGCAGCCTCGCCTCTGTCAGTGCCCCCCAGGGTGGCTGTGGCTACAATGTAGCTGCCATCACCAGTGTGTGGATGACAGGTTGTGTAAAGCGCTTTGGGGTCCTTAGGGACTAGAAAAGCGCTATACAAATACAGGCCGTTTTTAAATGCAGAGTGGTGTGTAAATGAATAGTAATTGGGGGGGGGGGGGGGAAGGTGAGTGAAGAAGAAATACTCTGTGCATTGTGGGAAGCCCCTAGAAGCCCAAGTTCTATCTCAGCGTAACGAAGGGAGGAGCCATATTCATCATATTCATTTTCACCTAAAACTAGTGCAATGTGTTAACTTCATTGACCTTAATTTGCAACATAAAAATTTGAAATTTTTGGGAAAAAAGTCCTGTAATATGGTCTAATAACACTCTGAAATAACATAAGTTAGAAGTTAGAACAGGATATAGTAAAAATGAGATATAAGATGACATTTTGATGAGAGAAAATGTATATGGGCTAAAATCTGACATCTGGGTATGACTTGAACCTGTCTCTAGGTAATATTAATTAAGCTGTAAACTGTAATCTCATCAACAATTATAACTTCAGAGGTTTGTGGTCTGAGACAAATTTGAAAATTCCCAAAACACCGATGTGTCAAAATGTGCTTAACAACCTAAAATGCATGTCTACATACAGCAATCAATGCATAATAGGTAAAGTAATCAGCACTGAGGTACCAACAACTGGTAGTGACAAATGTCTTCAGCGCACAGACGCCATCACAGGGTGCAATCTTTATTTGCTGTGACGTCAAACGCAGTCGAGCATTTCAAGCACAAGAGCAGAGACTACACACCTCTGCCAAGACTGAAAATTCCCTTCGCACCATGCATGAGCGGAGTCCCTTTATCCAGAATCAAGAGATTGGTTTGTGATATAGATAGAAGTTGGTGTTCCTTATCATCATCATCATCATCATCATCATCATCATCATTTTTTTAAGAGTTGACTGTTACCCTGTGTTGGTGAAGAACAGTGAAGAATCCTTCCATGAATTCCTGCATCCAGATCCAGACTGACTCCCAAACATGAGCACCTCGAAGCCTGACCTCTCTTAAATGTATCATGCAAATCCAGAATTATGAGTAAACCTGCTAAGAAATGGACAAACTGAACCAATAACTCCATGATGTCATGTTTACAGTGAAGTATATTCAGTCTGGATAAATGCCTTGTTTGGATGCCCACGAAAAACATCTCATATATGAAGTGAGAGCAATATATGACATAACATACAACACAGAAAAATGAAAGAAACTCCAACAAAAGAGAACCAAAAATCACAAAATTAGCAACATTTCAGCCTTACAAAATAAAATGAAATGGAAGAAAATGAGCAGGGATAAACTTGATGAAGCCTCTCTGTATGTGTTTAATTTATTTTTCTAAAACCTTTAAAAATATTGAGTAGAGTCTTTGGTGCTTTGTGCCTTTTCTCAGGGCTGCTGCTGTTGATGACTGTGATAAGCTAGACTTTGCAGCTGCCAGGGCTCAGAACAAAGAAGGTCTGGACCAGTTTGTCCAGGACCGCACCGTCATTGCTGCCCTCAATGACCGCCTGGTCAGGCTGATTGAGCTGGTGAGGACAAACACTGTAACTGCTGCCTCTCTGCTGGTTTCTTCTGTGTATACCTCACGCTATTTAAACCTGCGCCCTTTAGGCTCGTTGTTTTGAGGACGACAATGAGTCTCTTGAATGTCAGATCACTGAGTTGGAAGAAGAGCTGAACAATCGCCAGGCCTCTTCCAGCATCACCTCCACTGTGGCGGTGCCCGACCACAGCCTGGACGCTGTGGTGGAAAGACTGGGCAAGCAGAGGGTATGTGCTGTTGGGTGTGTCTGCTGCATGTCTCTCCGTGCGATGGCATGCCTAAATGAGGTTTTCTCATATCAGTCCGCAAGCACGTCTCACGTCATGACATCAGCCGGATCACACTTTGCATAATTGTGGGCAGGTCTGATTTACAACCTTGTCAAGATCCATCAGTATCTGGCTGTTTCTCACCACAGGATGAGATTCTGAATGACACACAGGAGCTGCAGAAAGAGCTCAAGCTCCTGAAGAAAGACTATGAGAAGGCGTCGCAGCAGAGGATCTTCGTCCGGCAGGAACAACAAGATGTGGCTGAGGTAATTGTATTTGGCAAGTATTCTGTTGGTATGCATGGAAATCCCATTGCTGCTTCAGAAAAATGGTCAGGAGGGAACTCTACTCTGCTCGACAAATAAAGAATAATCTGTGCTTTTTTTTTCTTTTTTAAGGACTATAAATTTATTTGAAGATTTGGTTATAACAGTAGGTTCAGTTCCAAAAAGCTAAGAGAGCACAAGCGTAGTAAAATTCAGGGTCACATCAGAGTCAACCATCCATTAATAGAACCACTCAAATAATGACGTCCTTATTTGAGTGGTTATATTAATGGATGGTTGATGATCGAAGGGAGTCAGCTGGGGATTGAGCATCAGACCAAGAGGCCTCCTAGATGAGGAGGAGACCCTGAGGAAGACCCAGGACACACCGGAGAGATCACGTTTCGTAGCTTGATGCGTCGGTGTCCCCCAAGAAGAGCTGGCCTCTGCTTTGACTGCTGTCCCCATTTCACCGACCACGCGAGACGCAAAAAAAAAAAAAGGATGGATGGTGATCATAGGCCCAAACACAAACGTCAGGATTCCCCACAGGGTCGTGTCATCTAGTCTGTCAAGGCTACAATTTCACTTGAAGTAAAATTATTTAGTTAGAGCTCAACTCTTAACTGAATTTACTACTGTTGATCAAAACTCACAAAACAGAGGCCATTGTATACTAAAATTACATTTTGCAAATGTGAAACCTCAAGCAGTAAAGTTTATAATGTATAAAACTGCCCTTTAAATAAGTTTGGTGGCTGTGTCTACTTAAATATATTAGTATTAAATCACTTAAAACTTGAGTATGAACCGAAGCATTTTCTCTCTGATCTGACCGTGTTGCGATAATATACTTTGAGCACTAGATGGCAGGGCTGTCAAGCATCTTCACTTCCCACTCCATCCAGCTGACACCTGGCACAGCTGCTCCTCTGTAGTGCTGCCCAGTGGGTTTTGATCACCAGCAGTCACACAGTCTGGGCTGGTGGCCCACTGCAACCTGAGCCACCAAACTTTTCTTCCCTCGCACATGCCAGAGACCATCGTTTCCTTTCCAGAACCAGGCCAGATGCGAGGGAGGCTTTCATTTGTGCCTCACAGATGTAACGCAGGCTGTGATATGGTGCCGTAATGTTCCTGCTGGCTCTGTTCTGCAGTTCTGAATTGGAAGCAGCTGCAGGGTGACAAGACTTGGTGGGAAATCAGCAGGGAGGTAGAGGAAGAGCAGAGATGCGGAGGAGAAGAGTGAATACTACACAGATCGGCCCACAAATAGCTGCATCTTTGTCAGCATAACGTCAAAAAGCCACATTTGGTTTGTTTTAGAGCATACCGCTGGCTTTTGTGTGGTTTCTATCCTACTCCATCATCAAGGATTGCACATTTCACCTCATTTTGATTTTCTGTGGCTACAGAAAAACAGAGTGAGTCTGAGTGGATGAATTAATTTAGCATATATGGAGTTTAGATTCATTTAAAGGTAAAAACAAGGTCAGAATTACATTAGAAGACTTTCTTTTGGTCAGAATTTCCGCTGGTTTTAATCCTCATTGGGATAAAAATAAACAGATAAATGGAGAGCACTAATCAATATTTTTATATTAAACATGTCAACAATAATACATGTGACAAGGCACCACTCATGGTGAAGACTTAAAGCTCCAACTCTTCTGCAGTTCAAATGGGAAACGGGAATCAAATTTAAATGACTGAATTTTTCCTGGTTGTTGGTGTCAGATGGCCTCGTCTGATCTATTAGGAACCATGCTTAGGGTTTACAGAGAGTAGTACAAAAATATATATCCAATGAGCAGCGTTTCTCTGGCAGAAAATGCCTTGTTGACATCAGAGATCTGAAGGGACTGGCCTAGATGCTTTGGGGTAGCAGGAATGCAGCAGTAACTCAAATAACCACTGGTTAAAAGCAAGGTATACAGAAAAGCATCTCTGAAGGCACAACACATCAAATCGTGAAGCAGATGGGCAACAGCAGAAGAAAAGCACACTGGGTATCACTCCTGTCAGCTAAAACAGGATATGGAGGCTACAATTCACACAGGCTCACCAAAATTGGGCTATATAAGGTTGGAAAACTTTCCCTGGTCCGATGAGTCTCAAGTTCTGCTCCAACTTTTGGATCGTAGGGTCTGATTTGTTGTAAACCAAATGAAAGTGTGGACCCATCCTGTTGGTTCAGGCTGATGGTGATGGTGTAGGGAATATTTTAACGTGAGCATCTTTGAAATGCTACATGAGTTTTGTATTTGATAACAAACCATGTCACAAAGCTCAACCCATCAATAACTGGCTTCTTAAACATGTTAATGAATCCATTGTACTTAAATGGTCTACATATTCCCAGATCTCAATCCAATCCAGTAAAGCTGACAAATTTGCAACAGCTGTGTGACGCTATCATGTCAACAAACATGTGTAAGACACTTAAATTTGACCCAACATGCTTTTCCTTATTGTCTGTTATACAGTATTTTCAGGTTGAGAAAGTCGGCTTATTTTGAACAGTGAATCATGCAAAGCTACCCTAGAATTAAACTATGGAGCTGGAAATGGCAACTTGAGTAAAAGAAGTCTGTGACTGTGTGTGAACACTATGGAGCAACTACACAAACTACAACAGGTTTTTCTCCAGCTCAGAGAGTTCAGCAGCAGCAGCCAGTCTGTTTAATCTGCTGCAGTACATCACTGACCCTGCCACCCTCACAGCAGGAATCCACAACTTTACCACCAAACTCTTTCTTCCTAAATGTAAAAGCAGGCACAAACAGTAATTGCATTCAACACCAATTAATCCAGTTCTTTAAAAAGAGTAGACGAATTCAGAACCCCTGCCGGCAAATAGATTGGGTGACAAGGCTTTTGTGTCTAGTTAGCCTCCTTCTCATCTTCCTCCTCCTCCTCCTCCCTTTTCCTCTGCATTGCGGCGTGTAGTTGCTGTTCAGTGACAGAGTGGCTGGTGCTGATTGTTCTCAAAATTGGTCTTCAGGGTGGAAACAACTTCATGTTTTTTCCACCTGTGGTTTGATTTAGTTTGCAAACTGCAGAGCACTCCTCAGACACTTCCAGAAATTAAGTTCAACTTCTCTGTTAACTTTACTTTCTTTTAACAGGAAGTGGATGCTGTGACAGCAGAGTGTTTGGCTCTGAGGGAGCAAGTGACTATCTACGAGGAGCAGCTGGCCAGCATGGAGACCCTGCACAGGACGGTGAGAGAAAGGGAGTTTGTAGCTGCAGGCTGATGAAACAGGAACAGTTTATAGTCACAGAAATGGCTCAAAATGTAGCACTTAGGTCAGACAGGAGTGTTGGAGGAATGCCCAGATCTGTGTTGACAAACGCAGCTCCTCGCGACCTTGGTCACCTTGCTGAAGAGTTGTAACCAGAAACGGCCACAACAACAGAAAAATATGAGCAGAGCATTCAATTCTAGATTCATAAAATCGCTTTTTTTAAGGGCTTTGTACTAAATGCAGTCGTTACTAGTCTTTTAATGGGAAGGAAGGTGTTTTTGGACTGTTACACTTTTAAATTTTACCTCAGGGGTTAAAGTGGGATTTGTTTAAGTGGTGGTGGAACTTAAAGATGGGCTGTTGAAAACAATTACTTGAAATAAGTCATCAAGTGATCAGCTGCTACTCTGGTACTCGCTGTTTTTTGTTGATTTACCCAGCTGAATTCAACAAGATATAAGCAGATATTTCATGAACTATATTCCTCATTTTCCAACACATAGACATTATAAACCTAGTATAAAAGTTATAATTCAGTGACTGAATCCGATCAGCATTTAAATATAACTTGATGTTTGCTATCTTTGATGTAACTTCACATTGTCCATGAACGACACAGCCTGCTCTGTATGAGTCCAACATGGCATCAGTTACTGTAAACTTCACCACAATACTGCAAACTAATCGGTATAGCATGCACGAAACTGTTAGTAGATCCACAGTATCCTCATGCAAAGTTTGAACATCATAAATTGAGTGTTTTGCAAAAATATTTTCCAAAAACATAATGCAAGAACACATAGATCATATACCTGATTTAAAAACTTTATAATGAGTCACATGTAAGATTTTAATTTTCTGTAGAGCACCGACTGCCACTTTGCATCTGCACCATGAACAGATCACAGGAATGTGTTAATTGATATGTGAATGTGCCAAAAATTGATTGTCTGTATTTAAGCTGTTTACTTCTTGACCTGTAATGTATCAAAAACATCCCTCTCCTGAATGGTATAAATTCATTTTTGAGGCAGATCAAACATTTCTGTCTCAAGGCAAAAGCTGCAGTCAGTGTTTGGCAGAGTAACTTTTATATTTAGTTTATTTATCGAGGTAAAAAGTCTCTGTGAGATAAAAACAGTAATAGGCACCAACCTGCAGATTTAATTCCTCATTGATCGAAGATGCAGGAACACCTTCCCACTGTTCTGGGCATTTTACAGCAAACAAACAGGATGTGATTGAATTGCAGACTTTCAGTTAAAACCAAAATATTGCAAAAACATTTGATGAATTACAACCAATTTAATACACAAATATAAAATCACAAAAAAAGCATGTTATTGTCCAAAAACAGTCCTGTGAAAAAGAGAGTTTTTACTGGAGTCCTGTGTAGAACCGAGTACACTTAGCGCTTCACGAGCTTTAGCAACAACAACTTAAAGTAATTGTTTTCTGTGTGATTTTATCAGTCTCTCACATCGTTGTGGAGGAATTTTGGCCCACTCTTCTTTATAAAACTGCAAAGGTTTCACCATAGTGTTTCAATCAGGTCGAGGTCAGATCTGAGAATAATAAAAAATATGCCCATATTTTCATATCTGCATGGTAAATATGAAAGAACAACCAACTCTGGGGTTGTTAAGCATAACAAGTGGAAACAGGAGATTGAAGCTGACAAAATCTGCTTTCTGCCGAAGCTCACTTGCTGAAACATCAGTGTAAGAATTCACTGGTTTATAAAGGATTTTGTGCTAGTATCAGATTGTCATTTTATCTTCGAACTCTTGAACATGCCCCACAAAATAAAATGTATTAAGTAGCTTCTCTGCACTCAAACAAATTTTTCAACTACTCCTTTAAAAAAAGCACATGCTTGCAGCCATATTCTGTACATATCCACACACACCCCCAGCCCTCTGCACCTTCTACAATTTTCTCCACCTCACCAGGAGATGACAGGCGCACCCCGGTATCAGATCTAGAGGCTGCAGGCAGAGAGAGAGAGAGGGAGGCAGCTGAAGCAGGAGCAGCTCCATCACTCTGTGTTTTTCCTCTGCAAAGCCGGACCGCGCGGCATTTAACACACTCCCTCTGGGACACGCTCGATAACTCCCCGTCCGGGAAATGCGGCTGAATACCAAATGAAAACAGAAGTTCCCTTTGTTTTATTAACTGTTGTTATTATCGGCACTTCCAGATACCCCACATTCCCCTGAGAAATCGGCAGCCATGTCGTTATGTAGGTGCAGGGAAGAGGAGAAAAATGTTAGTCTGCCACTGCAGCTCTGTAGCAGTTCATTTTCTTTGTAACTGATGTGAGGCTGCAGACATGCATGTTGAGGCCTTTGGTCTCTGTGTGTTTGTAGCAGACAGAAAATTTACCTGAGTATACTTTTACTGCACAACACACTTGTTCCTCAGTTTTTTCTTTTACTGTTGTAGGGGTGAGCTATATCTGAAATACACTAGGCATCTATGGATATAATAAACATACATATGTGTACTAATTAATAATGCTGACACATTTTCATCAATAAAGACAAGGCTCAATTTTAAAATGTAATGCAAGAAGTCAGAGCATTGGTGGTTTGGTGTAATTGTAGCAAACATAAGGTCATATTGACCATCCATCTATACAAGTAATCACATTACTCCTGTATTTCTAATCATTTTAGACTTTTAACATGTTTCTATATAAAATTAGGTGTCTGCCCTAGTGTGCACTTCTTGCAAGAACACTTTGGTTTTGCAGGGTCTTATAGAATCAAACCACATTAAATCAGTCATACAGGTAAATGGACAATGACAGGGACTTACTTTTAGACAGAGATAGTAGCTCTCTACTGCTGGGGCTGTTGAGAAGAGCGCCATCAGTAAGCTTATAGAGAGATGAAACTGATATAAGTTCAGCTTATTTGCGTTCACTTCCATAATTTGAAATCCATGATCATCTTTTTTAACTTGACTTTTAACTGCTTGACTTTAAGTCCCAACCATACTTTAATGATTCGTCCTCTCTCGTGTTCACATTTATTAAAATTATTACCAACATAGGACAGTCTTGCCAGGTGGGGTCAGCAAATTTTGGGGGGTGGCCAGTGCCCCCTCTGGCCCCCTCTTTGTAGCGCCCCTGTTCAAACCTCAGGAAGCTTCAGTTCACATGTTCTCCACACCCTTGTGTGGATTTTCTTTGAGATCTGATCTCTCCTGCCACTGGAACAACATGTCAAGTTATTACTTATTACCAGGGCACTCCTGCAAATAAGATTCTTAATATCAAAGGGTTTATGGAAGCTTGTTGCCACCACTGTTGTTTTGGTTTGTTTTTTCCAGAAGTTTGAATTAGGTGAAATTTTCCTTGCTTAAAAAATGTTTTAGAAAATATGTATTTGTACACAATGTTCATTAATATTGCGTTCACTAAGAACAAATAGATCTAAGTGTAATGTTGCAGTAGTCTAAATTTCATACAACTACCTCCCAAAATGACCTGTCATACCTCAAAATCATTGTGAAGTTAGATGAGGCTGCTTCTTTGTCCTTTGCATGATCGATATAAAACCTGTGCTTGTTCATGTTTCATCGTAGATATCCTAAAAGCTCAGACCACCTCTCAGTCAAAGGACAAAAGTTGAGACAGAGTTGATTTGGACACGTATGAAGAAGAGATACTGGGTATGCTGGGAGAAGGATGTGGGAAAAATATAGCTGCCAGACAAGGAAAGAGAAAAGTTATAGATGATGATTGTGGATGTATTAGGAAATATTAGGAGCTGAATTATAAAGAAGTAAAGTAAAGTGCAAGTCTATTAAAACTGACATTAAGAACAGTGTAATAAATAAATGTGTGTTGTTACATTCTTGTGTATTTGTATGTGTTTCGTGTATGAGCAGACAGTGGAGGATATGCTGGAGCCCAACGAAGGGATCACCCGGGCAGCAGTGATTAAATTTGGCAGCCCTGACATTGCTCCGGCTTTGGATGTAAAAAAGTACTACTGCCAACTGGCTGAGACACTCCAGGTACAACACAGAGTACATAACACACAAAACCCACAGAGAACCACACCAATACCATGCACCGGACGATCCGAGGGCCTGCGCTAAGGCCCAGTTATTAACTGTGAATCATGTGTAGAGCCCCAAAATGAAAACACGGAGTCAGAAATGAACATAATGGTGGTTTACAGGGAAAAACATGTATTCAATACATTACTGAGCCATATAATAACAAACAAACAAGAAAATAACGTATGTACACCACTGTTAACAGCTGCTAATTCTCCAGCTGTTAAAAAATCATTGTGAGAAATATAACAAAGTGGGTCTCATTAGATGAAAAAAAAGCATGTGAAAATATGATAAATAAGCATTCATGGCTTCACAGGCTGGATTCAGACAGACTTCGGTTGCGATCTTTCAGTGGCTCTCAAACTGTGGGTCATACAGTCACTACATTTTGAGACTGTACTACAAAAGCAAGTTTTGTTGAATGAACTAAAAAACATAATAAATGAGTTTGTTAATGCTATCGTGTTGACCGAGTTTCACAAAAGTTAAACCTTGTTCCTTTAAAACTTGTCGGGTAAATGGGAACAAGCCCTTTTTTGTTTTTTCTTCATATCTGGGATATGCCACAAAAGGTTTGCAGAGCCACCGGTGAGCACACATGGAAACACACATCACAGCTGCTTGAGCGTTTTATGATCTCATGATCTCAGAAAACTAAACAGTTGTCATTATTTTTTTTATTTTTTTGGCCATGCATCCTAAACAGGGCACAAACGCTTCCAACAGAAATCGATCTTGTGTGGTTTTAATTTCACTTGATGATATGCTCTCCAGCTAGCCAGCCAACCTGTGCTGAGTGATTTCGTGACAGGATAAAGTAATGTGTTACAATCTCACTGTGTGTATTGGCCGGACCATGCCATGGAACGAAGTAATGTGAACAATAAGGTTGTGTTACTGGGTTGTTTTTTAATACTTCTAAGTACCTTCTGCGGTTTATATATTGGTGCAGGTCGTTCACTTCCTGTGGGTTATTTCATTATTCTTGAACTGCTTCTATTTAAATAAGAGATCTGAGTACTTTCACTTTTGACACTCTCTCCAGTGACCAGTTCCTCATCCTCTTTACGATTAACTCCAATATTCTCACCGCACCACCCTCCCTCTGTCCCTCTCAGCTTTCACAAATCACACAACGAGGCTCCCACTTGTTTTCTTTACCTCTTAACACAACATTGGGGAAGAACTTGGAAATCAGAGGTGCTGTTCTGGACCCGAACAGAATGTCTTTGTCCACCTGTGTGTGTGTGTGTGTGTGTGTGTGTGTGTGTGTGTGTGTGTGTGTCTTGCAGCATCGAGGTCCTGCACTGGGGTCAGACTGTAGCTCCGGTGGGTCTGACCCTCTCTGAGGTGAGGATGTCTGCCTGGTTCAGAGGTCAGGGCTGCAATCAGACTGCAGGCCGCCTTCCCAGGCTCCTTAGCTGCACTGAAGTGGACACTGGTGTTTGTGTGCATTTAATATGGAGACATGACTAAGGGATATCTGCCTGTCTACGTGTGTTTCTTGTTCTTTAAAACGCCATCTATTTACTCTCTCCCTCCCACTCAGGCTCTTGCCTCGCCAGCTGGACACCGTCCTGTCTGTGCCTGGCCTCGATTACGAGACGCAATTGTCTCGATGCTAAAATGATTGCTATTGGTTGTGAGCAGTAATGGTGATTGCTGGCGGACTCCTACACACCTGTGCGCCCTCAATGTTTTGGCTAATGATGAAACTGGTGTACGCAAGGAGAGCTAGTATGAGAGACTCTGATTGCTCCCCCTGCCAAAGTGCACTTAATTACTCAAAAAGATCCCAGCAGCACTGACTTCTCATCTTGTGTCTCTTCAGTATGAGTGCGGTGCAGCCTCCTCTGCTGTGGTCCACAGTGGCGACGGAAAGGAAGTGGAAGTGGGAGGAACTGGAGGGTCAACGGTCAAAGACTTGACAAAGATAAAGGACGCCGGTGAGATAAAGATGCTGGTGAGTGTTCTCCCCCTGCCCTTTCTTTAAAGAGTTAGTTGAGCCAAATTACACAAAGCACATACGTTTAGCATAGTTTGTTTGGAGTAAACTTGAGCTTTACATCAGGGCAGGGCGTTTTGGTTGCATTTGCCAAGCTTTTAAGTTCTTCTGAACTTCTTGCACGAAAAGGAAGCTAGTTGATCCAAAAAAGGAAAAAAAAAAAAAAGATTTACCCATTTTATGTACGCCTACAGCAACTTATATCTGGAACAAACAGTCACAATTAAAGCCAAAAGATCATTTGCAGTTTATAGTGTAATAGAGCATAACATTATGTGATTGTTATGTTTCATATCTTTGTTTTGGCCACATATATTTGGAAACCAGACCATGATGAACATTCTTTATGAATGAGTTATATATTAAATAACGCAGTGAATTGTTCTTCAACATATGCTTTTGTTTGCCACTAAGACATGGCCTGAAACAACTCATGTTAGGGAAACCATCCAGCATCATACAGTAAGTTCTACAAGTAAGTGTAACAAGAATCACCCCCCTGCTTCTTTTCATAAGTAAACAAGTGTGAGGAGAGCAGATATGACATGTTTAATATTTTCCCGGCTGAAATCATACCAGACACAACACACGCAAACGGGGTCAATTTTATCCTTTTTATACATATACCTCTGATCTGCTTTCATATCAAAAACATGTGAAACAGTAAGTACCAAGTTCAACATTTGCAAACCACCTTTAGCAACGTGGACTAAAAGTAACTGTTTTTTAAGTGACTATATCAGTGTCATCGTCATTGCTGTGGAGGAACTCCTCAGTGTTGCTTTGGTTTATTGAGATGTGCATGAATTAGTTTATGTACAGCTTTTTTTAGGTCCCACCACAGCATTTTAATTGGGTTGAAGTTTAACTGTGTAGCTCTGTTGTAGATTTGCTGGTGTGATTGGGATCATTGTCCTGTTGCGTGACATAGTTTCAGCCAAGCTTGAGCTGTAGGAACGTTGTCCTCGCAACGTGGATGAAGAAAAAACCCCAATGATCACCTCTCAGAGTGACATCTGATAGGCCGTGTTTGGTTTCAGGTGAAATATGGAACTGTGGGTTTTGTCTGTCCGTTTTTTCAGTAGATCTGTGGTTTGCTTAGACGAATCTTTGCAAATCTAAACTGTGCTGCCATGTTGTTTCAGAGTGAACAGGCTTTCTTTTTGAAGTTTCTTTGAGCATTTCACAGTCTGACTTTGAGGTGAATTTGCTGGGAACATTCCAGGATTGTGTTAACACAACGTTTGTCTCCAGACCAGGAAACTGCACAAACATTTGCTTTATAGAGGCGGTCACATTTGGTGACGATCAGTAAATTAAATAATATATGATTAGCCGCACCTGGCTACTACTTACCCTCCTGATATGGAAGCACTAAAGGTGTACTGAACAGTACTGTGAAAGAGTCCTGTAAAAACTTTTCTCTTTCTTCATGACGCTATGAGAGTGATAAAATCTTCTCATGTAACTCTTGGCATGAAAATTATTATTTTTTTGGGTTTTTTTTTTAAATGTTTTGAGCTCCACAATCAACACTCACTTGACTTCTGCCTCCACACCTGTGAGAAATATAAAATCAAAACGCTCTGCAGGGCTGCTGATTGCAACAGCCGAATGAGAGAATATTGTTTTTGAGGTGATCAGAGCTTTACACATCATTTAAGTCCTTTAGTTACTGCCTGCTGATAGTGATCTTCCCATAATACATTTTCAACCTCTTTACTGAAAAAGGAAAGGGTTTTAACATCTATCAGCTGGCTCTGTGTCGGTCATCAGCTCCTAAATCAGATGTAATGGTGAAAATGAATGGTTTCCCACAGCAGGCAAAGGGAGTTGAGAGCGGCTGAGTGACAGCAGAGCAACAGTGTGGGAGATCCTGCTGACCAGAGTGTTTACTCTGCGGACGTTTTCAGCAGGAGATGTGAAGAGCTCGACTGCAGCTCACACAGGATTTATTGCTCTCTGTGTCCTCAGTTATATTAAGTACAGTCTTTCAGAGCGCCTGCAGTGTCATAGGCATCTTTATACTTCTCACACACACACTGAGTGGAAAGGAAATGAAGCTTAATTTGTCATCCTGCTAGCAAAAAATAAATAAATTAAAAGGTGCCAAGGGAGCAAAGAGACTTTGAAGGAAACAGACAACAAAGTGAGACGTGAATGAAAAGACAAACCAGGAAATGGTGACTCAGGTAAAAACACCTCTTATAGTCCACCCTGGTCTTATTAGCATCCGTCAGTGGTCTGACCACAGCTGGCACCCAACCACATCTGTAGCAAACATGGTGGTTTGGTTCTCATTAGTGTGGCTCTACCTTTCAGCTCTTTAAATAAACATCAAGCCTCTGTAACCTCAGCACAAGTCTCCCAACATCATCTACTTTTCTTTAATATTCAGCCTCACTTTTTGCTCTGTCCAGGCTGACGGATGGACAGCACGGCCTGATCTGCTCTGTTTCCTCTTCGTCTGTGATGGATGCCTCGGGTCTGGTTTCTCACTGAGAGACAACATGGCCAAACAAACCGATTGCAGTGAAATCAGGCCTGACACACAAATGTATATAATAGAACAGGCTCTGATGGGTTTATCCGCCACCGCTCGCGTATACATACAAGGCCAGGCTCCACTTATCATGCCAAGGAGAGTAAGTGAGTCACACAGTTTGGGAAGTCTCCATCAGCCTGTGAGTAGTAATCGGGTCGTCTTCTGGTCACATGATCTGGCTGAAAGACGAGCAGGACTGCCTGGATCCCCATCTGGCTGTGACAGCTAATTGTTGAACTTCAGTGATTGCTGTAATTACTCACGGCGGGGGAAGGGATGCTCCTCAGTTAGTTTGTGGTGAAAGTAAAGTAACCTGTTCTGTCTGTGTTTGCTGGGTTAATTTGCATACTTCAGTTGTAGTTAGAGCTCAGTTTAAATCCATGTTTTCAGTTAGTAATGATGAAAAAGTGCCACTGGGACTGATGGGAGTAGCTTTAAATCAGAGGTATGTAGTTGTTAACTAAAATACAAAATTTTGCCCAGTTAATGTCAAGTCAGGAGGCTAAGGAAGTAATTATAATTCCTCCTGAGGGGGGGTCATAATTGTGTGAACCAAATTTCATGGCAGTCTATCCAATAAATCCTCAGATATTTCCTCTTAAAAACGTCAACTTTGTAGTGGTGCTAGAAGAATTGTCGGGGGATCACCAAATTCTGCAGAAGTCGCCATCTGGAATCAATGAATGTCTGTTCAATATGTCATGACAATCTAATATACACTGATCGGCCACTACATATAATATTGTGTAGGTTCGACTCATAGCACCAAAGCAGCTCTGATTGGTCAGGGCATAAACACAGGTCCAGATTTTGATCTGGGGAGTTTGGAGGCCATGGAAAGGTCCCTGGCTCTCTGTCATTTTTGGGGGTTCAATAGACCGTTATGTCCCACTAAGGGAGGTTGCTGCCATCAGGGGGTGATATGGGAGACATGGGTTGTGTGTGTAAAGGTTGGCGGCAATTTTTAGGTGGATGCGAGGTTTCAAAATAACATCCACAGGACATTTTCCAGGAGAAGATCGCATTGTTGAGAGAAAAAATTGTAGTATTCACATCAACTGTCAGTGGTTTTGATGTTTTCACGTTTCCTAATGTCATTAGCAAGGACCCTCCCAAACCTGAATAAAATAAAAACATTTATCTATGATGAAACAACAAGCCAGGTCAGATGCTATGATTTGGAGAATGCCTTACTTGCCAGTGGCTCCTTGGCCTGGCGGGTCGCTCTCATATCATCCAACTGATGCATAACATTCAACTTGTTATGGTGTTGGCTGCCATGTTTATAACTATCGATTTATTTTTAAATATCTAGCAGCAATGGATAAACATTAGCATTCATCTGAGTCCTATTTCTGGCCATCTGACAACTACAAACTGACGACTAACATCTGCTCTTGTTCTTGGCCTCATTTGTTGATAATTTTTCTGAAGTTCAGAAGTGAGACCACAGCCGAAACAATCCCCTTCCATTTGTATCTCTAAAAATGCTTAAATGCCCCACATGTCTATTTCTTCACATTTCCATGTCTCCACATTTTTCTCAGTTTGTAACTCGGCCTCAAAGCAGTCTTCATTTAATGTGAAATGCAGTTTAAGGCTGATAAGAAGGTTGCCATTGACCAAAGGTTGAAGCTCTTTGTTGTCTTACTGAAGTGCTCCTCAGCTGCTGTTCTTGAACTGAACATGAACACGAGGGCACTAAAATGTTGTGGTATGGGATTATTACATTATCGGTAACAAAAGAATTCAATATACAAGCAATTTTGCAGATATATGTTCAATGAATAACTCCTTCTCTTTATTCCTGAAGATTTCAGAGCTACAAAAGGAGCTTGCTGAGCTCGAGAAGCATAACGAGGAATTGGAGGACGAGGTTGAAATGAAGAAGGCTGAATACATGGATGAGATTGCTGATCTAGAGGTATAACAGGGGAATGATTAATGCAGTTGAAACCTATATTCTGTCATTCAACTTCATCCTCTGCTGCTCTGTGTGGGTGTGTGTGTGACATTAGGTGACTATAGATGAAATGAAGTGTCAGAAGGCCAATTTCCAAGAACAGATGAAGGAGCAGTGTGAAGACTATAAGTTTCTGCTCACTCAGAAGATGGCCAGAGACATGGAGATTGCTGCTTACAGGTCAGATGGTTGATGTTTTTAATTATACTTAATAACAGACAACTCTGGCTTCAACATGTGAGTAAAATTAGATAATCTAATCAGTTTTGCATTGTGATAATAGAAGAGAGAACTTAAAAACTAGAAATTAAAAGTTTTGGTTGACCTCAGGGTCAGGCCATGCAATGCTCATCTAACAGCTAAAGCTTGGCTAAAACTGAGTCATGCAACAGGACAATGATCCCATGACTGAAATGGCTAAAAAAAAAAGTCATATAAAAACGCCTTAACAGAGCTGTGGATACACGAATGCCTGCAAATCTCAGTGAACTGAAACAATAACTTAAAGAAGAGAAAAGGGACATTCAGAGAATGATAAACATGGTTCTACGTGCTGTTGAATTAGGAAGTGTACTTTGTTTTTCACAGGACTGTAAGTCAGGTTACAGTAGCAGCCTCAGAAGGGTATTCCAGATGTTCCTTTCCTCAGCAGCGTATTCCAGTTCTCTAGCATCCCAAGGCTCTCCCAGTCTAGACAAGATATACAATCTCTCCAGAGATTTCTGGATCTGCTGTAGGGTGTGATCAGAGCTCCGAGCTCCCTCTGGATGTCTGAGCTCCTTACTGTATCTCTGTAATCCCATTTTATATTACGGTGAATTATAGATGCAGTCTAGGCATCCATTACTAGTATGAAGTGATAATGCTCAGATTTACTCTCTCGTTTCAATACTCAAGGTTTTACAACAGTAATCCACAAACCAACCACATCACATCGTGACAATATGTTAATGTTGGATACAGTCTATAATGGAGTCGTATATAAATGGTTGCAATTTTGTATCCGTATAAAGCAACTTGTTACATTGTATATTCGATAGTTATTATTGGACTCTAATGTAATAATAAAACTGATAAAATGGTTCAAATGGTTATGGTAAAATCGAATAATTTAATAGTTTATTAATTGTAATGCATTGCAGTTGATGATTAATTAATTCATAATTGATTTTAAGCATTTTCAATCATAACAAGGTCAGTATTCTGCTTTGTTTTGCAGATCATGTATTTCAGATATTGACTTTATAGCAGTACTTTAATTTAACCTTAAAACTTAAAGCACTATGATGGACTGTAATGTACAAGTGCTTATCCACGCCTCTTTTGCACGTTTTAAAATGAAGAGCTTGCATGAATATAAACCTCTGTGCCTTCACGATCCTCATTTCAGGGCTGCGGGTTGTTATTCTTAAGGGAGACCAATAAAATTTTACACACACACACTATGCCACACACACGAGAAGACTTTGGGATGACTTGATTTAATTGTTAGTGAGACTGTCAGTCAAGAGGACAGCCGTGTCTGCTGGAGAAATATTCCAAGAAAAACACTGCATCATTTGATTTCAGTGATTAGTTTGTCATCCCCTGTTAAAGGTGCTGAAGTCATAAAGTCAGCTGCCGTAATATCTGATTGCAGTTAATATCTACAGACTCTGAGGCATACAGTGGATTCTCATCTCTGTGGTAGAGGCTAAAATGAAAACAGATGTCCGCCTCAATGCTCAAAAAGGTGCCACATAATATTTAAACATGTCAGGAGAAATGAGCTGTTCGGGGCAAAGCACATAATGGCCTTGAGACGATTTTATTAAACTGAAATTAGCTCAAAGCTCTGTTTCCATTTGGAATTCTTCAAAGATGAGAAAACCACCAATATCCCAAAATCTTTTTCTAAAAGCTCTACTGTGAGTAATGCAAGGAGTGTTTCCACAAGATCCGGTGTATAAGCCCAGTATTGTCAAGCGCCTCATACAGTGCCACCTGGATATCCGTGATTTCCATTATAAGATATTCCTGAACACAAAAGGCTGACATCACGGGCCAACTGGGTTCACAGGAAATGTGCTGTGGTTTCCTGTGCGCGACCTTGAAGAAGTTTCATGTCATCCCCTCTGTTCATTGAGGTTGTTTAACCATCTGCCATCCTGGTATGTGGAGTGACGCACTTCAGCCATCCCTTCCCGCTGCCACAGGCTTCCTCCTGGTCCTTCCATCACCCATCCAACTGCATCTGACCATCTGACCCCAGGGGGGCCCCCAATGCAGGCCTGAGCTCAGACCCTCAAAATACCTCATTAGAATGGGCAAAGAGGACCTCACACTGACAGCACTATGTGCTGGGCCTCTGCCAGCTCTTCTCCATGCCAGCCTGTTAATGTCAGTTCACCCCCCACCCACTCCGTACACACATTTACAAATTCGCCACAGTTTTAATTCCCTCTCATTACCCAGCAGACTGTCCCAAAGACACACGGGCGATGCCAACTTCTTTCCTTCCTTTCTTCATTTACTATATGTTTTGTCATCCGTGATTAAAGCCATGAATAAGAAATGAAAATGGGGATTGTTTATTCTCTCTGTGCCGTGGCAAACTGTCTGCAAAGAAGACCCTAATGACCCCGGGCTGCCGTTACTGGGTGGCTTATCGCCTGCAAAAGCACCTCAGAGCAGTTTGGGCAGATGCTCCCTACTTTTGCTTACTGCTAATGTGATCCATATTACACTGTAATTCTCTCTACTGTTCTTTGTGGTCTGCTCCTGCTGCTCCATGACGCAGCAACAAGTAGCTCATCTAAGAACAAGATCCTTTATTTACTTTACTATGAGGTTTCGTTTTTATATTACCGATATATCAAATGACTCCCCTCTTCCCCTTTTGAGCTTCTTATTTTGTTTCAGTTTCTCTGCTCTCATCACCTGTGTTGGAGTTATGTAGAAAAAGCAGAGAAAAGGTGCTTGTGTGAATGGGTAAAGTTGTATAAAGGGCTTTAAATGCCTATGTACAAAGAAAAGTGCTACAGAGAACTGGTCCATGGCCATGACTGTCATTGCAATATTGGGCTTTTAACTGTTGTTTCTATGAACTGTTGCTTTGCTTGGGTGGAATGATTGTACAAAATATATCTTCAATGACTAAAATGGAATTGGAATTTATTTAGGATTTTTTCAGAATCATACATACAGGCTTAAATATATGCATACACGCTCACTAATATTTGGTTAAATGTCCCAGAGCTTAATGCTACCACCACCATGCCAGACAGTTGGCACTGCAGTCTTTGGCTACGTTCACACTGCAGGCGAAAGCGCATCAAATCCGACTTTTTTGACCCTCTGCGACCCATCTATCCGATCATGGTCTGACAGTGTGAACAACACAAATCCGATATTTTCAAATCCGATCTGGGTCACTTTCGTATGTGGTGCTGAATCCGATACATATCCGATGTTTTAGAAAGCGACTGCTGTTTGATGGTCATGTCGCATTAAATCCGTCTTTTACGTCACTGACACAAGACAGACGCCAATTATCAGCGCCCGAGAAGACATCGTGAACGCTTCCTGGCCATCCAGTGTAGATGTCAGTGAAACTGTTGGGAAGACAACGTTGGAGAAACGTGAACATTTTATTTGTACTGTATAATCTGCAGATTCTGACAGAAATCTGCAGCTATCCTTTGAAGCACCGCTCCTCTAAAACAGCAATAAGGATCAATATTAGGTTATTTACATTATTATGTAAATAACAATAACTTAAAGCAAAAATTGGGAAACGTAAAGTCCGAAGTCTTTATATTAACGGCCATCAGTCAAACAATACTGTTGCTCTGGGTCTAAACAGAGCGCGTTGTGTGTGACGTCTTCTTTTGCGCATGCGGGCCGCTTTGAGCGTTCACACTAGAGCGCGTTTGCTGTCGCATTTTATTTGTAGTGTGAACAAGCAGACAAAAAAATCGGATTTGATCAAAAAATCGGAATTGAGCATTAAGACCTGCAGAGTGAACGTAGCCTTAGATTTGAAAGCCTCGCCTTTACTTCTACGACTCTTGTCATTGTGGCCAAATTTGCCTTGTCTAAACATAAAATCTTTCTGCAGAAAGATTTTGGCTAGTTCTTGTGGGAAGCTGCTAATTTCAGTCAAGCTTGAAGATGCTGATTTTGGAGCATGGGCTTCAATCTGGTTTGGTACCCTCTCAATTCATGATGATCTAAAACTCACATCACTGTAGACAGTAATGCAGTTTCCAGTTCATGGCAGGCTTGAGCTTTAGTGGTTCTTAGGCTGTTTTTAATCATGCTAACCACTTTCCTCTCATCTAACAGTCTTCCTGTCTTCTGCCTGTCTCACATTGACTTCACCCTTTTTGTGTATACAGTCAATGCAGTCGATATTATCCTCAGAGATGAAAAACAGTGTTCAACTTATATCCACATTAAATCCACTCAAGTGGAGAAAACCATGACTTCAAATTCTGACGGTACTCTATATGCTTGTTGTGGAACTGGCAGCTTTATAAGACGATAATATGTCATGTTATATGAGAATAACATAAAATGATGGGCGAAAGTCCTGGGTCACCACAGCAGCTGCTCAGCCATGGAAACGCATAACACAAAGTTCCCGGTGCACAGTTTGTGTGCTGATGTTAGTGATGGAGGATGTTTGGAGCTCTACAGTTACTGAGTCAGCAGAGCAGTGAAGGCGTTTGTGCATCATGCCCCCTCAGCACTTGACGATCCTGCTTCTGTTTTCTTGTCAGCTACTTTGGTCTGAGTGCCTATGTTTCCTAACGTCCTCCGCTTTGCAATCACTTGCAGTTGATGATGAAATATCTAAAAGGAACAAATTTCACAAACTGACTTGTTGCAAAAGGAACTTCCTGTTTAGCGAGCTCATTTGAACTGCTTGATCTTTCACAAACGCTTGTACAGTCTGCCTGCATGGCTAGGTGTTCGATTTTAAACAAGAAGTACCTTAGCTTATTTGTGTAAACTCTTTTTAGGCTTTTATTAAGGTTAAGCATGTTATTAAATGAGTGATGAGCTGTTTACTTGGCTTGTCCAAACTAATTGAGTAACTGAGAAAATAATGTTCTACTCTGGATCTGCCAATATATGACTAATTAGTGAATGCCGTTCCTGCTTCTGTGAGTTATAACCTGTGTGTTGTGTTTTTATGTGCTTCTGTTGTTCAGGAGTCTAGTGGAGGAAGAGGAGGAGAGACTGTGCAGCCTGTGACTTAAGCCTGAGCAGTCAGATCGGCTGTCCTGACTGTGGTTGTGCTCCCCAACACAGACAAAAGACAAACGCGTAAAAACAGACCCCATTTCTGCACTTCGATGAAGCTTAACGCAACGATTCGGCAATTTGAGCAGACGTAAACTTAGTATGACAGATTAATGCTGTCTGGAGGCCTACAGTAAGCCGGGCCATTGATTACAGGTTTCTGGCAGATGACCCTGATACTCCAAGAAAGATGGAGCTGTCTAAAACTGGTGGGGGCTGTGGGATGAGTGTGTATCCGTGCAGCGTCTGGAAGGGATATTTCGTTAAGTGGGGTTTTATCTTTACCAGCTCTCTGATATGACTCATAAATGCTTTGTCCCCTCTTTGTTGAACAAGACTGACACGCAATCGCAGATAAACACACACACACACACGCACACACCCTCAACTGTGCGGCTCCGCGGAGTCATTCCCGCTCTGATATCACCTCGTCCATCACTCAGCCTCTGTCTGGCTCTTAACCTGCGACCCCGTCACTGTTAACAAAGACAATGACGGCTCTCTCTTTGGTAACTAAAAGCGTTTCGCCTTCCCTTTGCTTTTTCAGCCATACATTTGAGTTGGTTTTGACGGTCGAGAGTCCAGCGTGCTGTGTTTGCTTTTCAAATGGTTCATGAAGTTGTTTTTCTGCAGCTCTTTCAAAATGAGCACCTGGATCTTTCCACAAGAAAAACTCTGTGTGATTAATCATTGCTTCTTTCAAAAGCAGTGTCCCAATTTACTGTCATTTCGGAAATAAGCATTCGGTAATACATTCCCTAGTAATCTTTTCCTTATTTTCTACACAATGTTAAAGCCGTCTGCGATAAATCATTTTTGGTTGCTGCCTCTGCACAAGCATCAAAATGTACTTTAGATTTAAATTGATTAAAACTAGTTGCTTGAGAGATCAACCCACGGTGTGTGATTTCTTTTGTTAAAACTCCTGGTTCATGAGAACCCCTTGTGAATCCTCAGGCTTAAGACTTTCTCCCATACTGTAGAGCAGAGTGATTTATGTTCAGTGAACCTTCTTCCATTCATCTTCATGCTTAACGTGAGATTTGCACATTCCCAGCAATTAGGGATCTCAAAGGCTTGTTAGCTCTGCCACAAAGATGAAAAATGCTGCTAATAACTGATCAGATAAGATTAGCCACACTCCATGAACTTGAGCTCAGTGACTGGGGAAGTGGTTGTGTGGCATCGGTGACTTCTTTAAATGCCCCGACATGAAGAATGGATGGCTCAGAAAGGGTTTTCTCAGAGAATAGGAAATGGAGGGTTTTTCTTTCTTTCTAATATTTAAAGCTTAACAACGTCCCAGTGCTTCCAAAATATTCCTCATACTAAAAATGTAGCAGGAACTGCACCCTAACATGCCGTATTTTAGGAAAGTCACCCTCTTTCCTGGTCTTGTGCATTGTTGCTATGTACAGGAAAAGTGATGCTGTACACATCCTTACCCATTTCCTCACACAGAACGACCACCGTTAGTGATTATGGAGTAATTTTCCTCCTGAAATGTAGAGCCAGGAAGACAGATGTAAAAAAATGGGACTTTGGGGAAAATTTATTGAAAAGTAGTTCCATGTGCAAACATTGTGTCAAAAACATCAAAGAGGAAAACACAATACTCATAGAAAAAGAATCCCACAGCAGAACGTTATCTGGAAATTAAACTTGGGGAAAAAAAGCCTAGAAATAGAAGAGAAGGCGATCACTCTAAACTGAACTAGTTTTTCTCATCACCGATGCTTCCATACATGCTTAATGCTATTAGCAAGTGATGCTAGTCTAATGAATCGGAGCTGGGGTGAATACAAATACACTTTTATGTTTTTAATTTAAGTTTAAATCTGGTGCAGATGTTCTATCGTCATTATTAGCGAGTTAAGTTACTTCACAAGTCATTTACACATGAAAACACCTAAAAGACAACTTTTATGTGTATTTCCAAAGACCTGTTAGCTGAAAAACTGGCATCTCTCAGGAGACGGTGCAATGTGTGCCAAAAAGTTTGAGGAAATTGCATAAGTGGAGAACAAAAGAAAAAGTGGCAATCCTAAAAATAAAGATATAACCATCTAAAAACATGTACAGCAGATGAACATCATCTGAAAGTCATGTCCTTAAGAAACAGGAAAAATACTCACACTTGTATTTTATTTGCATTTATTTATTTTTATTTGTTTGCTTTTAAAGTCACTACATCAGCGCTAACATTGACAATTACATAACGTTTTTATTAAACACATATTTGGTTGTTATGGTTCCTCGATAAAAAGCTGAACTAATTACAATAATTGAACTGGACTTTTCCATGTTTGTGCTGTTAGCACCACTTTAAGGGAGTTATTTAACATAATATGTCATTTTCTCTGTGTTACAGACCATCCAAGGAGACTTTGTTTGACTTTTAGTCTGTCATGTTCTTTTAGCTTTACCATTTTCTTAGTTCATTTGCTATAATTTGTGACTGTGTTGCACTTGTATGGTTTATTTTGCCTGCTAACCAAGCTAGCTATCGTTAGCTAATAACCTAGCACTGCACCCTTTCATCCAAACACAGTCACTTCTGACTAACAGAACTTCAGCACTAAGGCCTCAAAATCAATGGATGTTTATGCAGTCTATCGTTAACATGAGTCATTCCTGTGTTCCCAGGGTCCTACGTTCTCCAGATTTATGTGGTACATAATCGGAACATGACAAGAGATCCTGTGTTCCCAGGGTCCTGATGCATGTACCCTAGCTTTATAGCATATATTCAGAACCTGAAAAACACATTACCCAGGTCTGTATGCACTTATGACATGGGCTTTTGTGGGAAGTTCTGGGATTTTGATAGCCACCGGTGTGTATAGTTGTTTTAACACTACCCCCAACCCCCAAGAAGTAAAAATATTCAAGGAGAGGAGTAATGAAATCTTTTAACTTAAACTGAGTCAAAATGAAGTATTGTAATGGGAAATATGGCACCCATAAATATAGATATGCTCCATTATGCTAACAGCTGCTCCTTAGCGTCATTTTGTTTGTTTTTTAGACTAAAATGCGTAAATTCAGTCGAATAAAAAGTCAACCAATGCAATGAACATCCACAATTAAACATAAGAATGACCCACAAATAAAGAAAATACTCCATAGGTAGAAAAATAAACACAACTCATGATGACTTATCTCTGATCAAATACCAATAAATAAACATTATCCTGAGGTAGGTCAGCAAACCCACCGAGATGCTTGACAAGGTCCACTGGAGCTTTTAAAGGTTGTTTGCCTTTGGAAAGTTGGTATTTTCACCTTCTTTTATAACACAATTAAGTATTTCAAAGGCTCTTGATATTTGGAGAGCAGTGACCTCTGTGCTCCTCTGTATTCTTTCGCCCCCATCACACGTCCCTGACAACTGAGAAAAATGTGCATTAACCCCTCAAAGCTGGTCGGTGACACTGCATGGCCCGGGGCAGGCACCTCTCCTCCTTGAAGCCGGACAATTTGATTTGGAGGTGGAGACTTTCAAAGCTGAGTCATGGATCAGCAGTCAGCGAGTGGCTTTGCCTTTTTCTTTTTCTTCCCTTGATGGTTGTTTTGGATGAGGGGGTTTGAGAAAGCTGCAAAAACCTGACCGACACCAACAAATAAAGAAGCCACTGCTGGGAATAACTGAAGATTTGGTCACTTTGGTGTGAGATTGAATGCTTCGGTGTGATTTTGGTGAAAGACATCATTATACACAACATAGACTGTGTGAATCAAGTTCACATGGTGCAGGAATGTCTTTAAATCAAGAGTGGCAGAGCTCGGCTGATAAATTATGACACCCGAGCTCGCTGTATCAGTCGACATATCTTCAATGCGCAGCAGAGGAATCTGATTAAGGCCTGAGGTAATGGAAACCAGGGTCAGCTTGTACAGCTCAGCTCAGCTGTCACCTACACATAGGTATTCCCAAAATACTCATATCCCTTCAGGTTCAGTCAGATAAATAAACACTGTCCTCACTAAGGACAAAAGTAATTTTTTAAAGTCTCTTCATGGCAGCTTGAATGTACTAAACCAATCTGGTGTTTAGAAAGCAAATAAATAAGAGAAGACGGGGTTGGATCAAGGATGAAAATAAGAACAGTAAAAATAAACAAAGGAGAAAGAGCTATTGAGAAAGTATTTCCTTAACAAGAGGGGAACAAATAATAAATTATGGGGCCCCTCTCCCTTGAGGCTGGACTGGCATGCCTCAGGGTGTAAGGAAGTGGGCATCCTTCTCTTTTTATAGGGGTCGTGGACAGGCCTCCACTGTGGGAGCATCACATAACACAAGGACAGAGCCCTGAGAGAAAACGGCTTAAAGGAATGTTTGCGCACACAAACACACAGACCGAGCTCGTCACAGAGTTTATAGGCCGTGCAGCGCTGAATGAAGACGGTGACTGCGTAACCCTCGTGTCCCTCATCATGTCATCACTGCAGTTTCTCCCCTTCTCATATCTGCAGTCCCACTTGGCCTGTATAACTGAGAGGCTGCTGACAGCCATGACCCCACATTTACCCCACGCTCCCCTCGCTTCTGTCCCAAAGCAGGTGGCAAACACCACCAGCATGACACTCTTCATCTTGATTTGCTGTCTATGGTCATTTTTTATACGTTGGATTTCCTGGCTAACTCTTGAGGGCCATGACATCGTGAGATAAAGGAAAGTAGCTTTTTAAAAGTTTCCTCAAACTCCAAGCAGCGTGTTAGTCACAGCCAAAGTTGATAAAAGCTTCTGTTTTGTCCCAAATGAATCAACTTCACGGGGCATGCTGTATGGAAGTGGATAAAAGCCTGGCCTACAGGGCACAGCCAGGATTTGTATTCCATACGCATTAAAGCATGCTAGCACTTTTTAAGCATAGCGACTTTATTTTCAGCTTAGGGCTTACACAGATCCAACCATTTGCTATATTGGATTCTTGGCAGATGGCCTGCAAGGATCTTGGCCACCCTTGAATTTAGTTCTCATGTTAAGCTTGACCGTGTCAGTAAATGGGCTGCTCCCTGCACTTACCCTAAATATAGGAACTTACATCGTGGTTGTAATGGTTTCTTATCAGTTGGGGGGGAAAGTATGTATGACATAGTTGCTGATATATGTCCTCCCACCTGCTTTAACACTAGCACTGATTATTTTCCTGGAATTTCTTTGTTGATAGCATACAGCAGTCTGCAGTGAGTGCACATTAATGCACTACATGAATGAACACAATTAACAAAAATACTGTTGTCTACTACTAAAGTGTTTATTTAAAGCTAATTTGACCTGCTTTTGTGCAGCACGGTGGTTAGTACTGTTCCCCCAAAGAGAAATTGTCCCAGGTTTAAGTCTACTGGCTGAGGTCTTTCTGTGTGGAGTTTGAAGACCCCCTGTGCATCTATGGGCTTCTCCCAGAGACATGCATGTAAAGTTACCTGGTGATTCTAATTTGGCCATAGGTGAGAATGGCTGTCTGTTATGGAGACCACAGGACATCCAAAGTTCTTGCGAGAAAATCCCCATTTTGTTGCCTTTGAAGTTGTTGGTTTAAAGAAAGGTCAATCACTTGCAGTCAGTTAGGATTGTCAAAGTGGCTTTGGTGCATCAAGACAGCAATTAGATTCAGTCTACTATCAGCCTGTGATTGAATGGGATTAATTTGGCAATTACCTGCAGTCTCTTTGGGTTAATACGATGATTAACTGTGAAAAATTGACAAAAATCACAAATCTGTTGCCATCTGCATACAAACCCCCCCCCAAAATATCAAAAAATCATATTAACTACTATATTCTGCTTCTTCTCTTTGAAGTTGAGTACAACAAAGAGAGTCAATTTGAGTCAAAGAGAGACAGTGCAGACAAATTTCTCTCATTGCCACAGTCTGACATAGAATGATTACAAAGTCCTGGCAGCCCGTCTCCATTTATATCCATTTGTAAAGCACTTGGTAATTATTTGTAAATATCCACCAATATGAGAGTGACTGCAGTCACTTTGAGTTTAGAGACAGGTTGCCTCTCACCAGGTGACCTTTGCAGTTGCCTAGTGTTTAAAACTAGTACTCAAATATTTATCCAGAGGTTGAGGGTGCTGCATGCTCAATTTCTGAGCAACTTTGTTGCAAACTTGTTGGCTGGAACTACTTGAAATCATCAGACAATCATGGATCGTCCATAGTCACAAGGAGGTTGATCCTTTTCTCACTCTATTTTGACTAAGCCTTTGTGAGTGATGAACTGTCTAGAGAAAATACCTGGAAACACAGTATCCTCATCTAAAAGGTAGTGCTAGTTATCTTAAGGCATGCTAAATTATGCAGCTAAGGAAATCCCCCCCCCCAAAATGGATTCTGTTCGTCTGAACGTTGTTTTATCAGTGGGAGAAATGTCTCGTCACTTATTCTAGTGACTTCTTCAGTCTCAGCTTACTGCATGTTTCCACAACCTTATAAACAGTACATTTGCATAATGACTGAAACTAGAAGCACTGAATAAACAATGGTCTGTGAGGTCAGTTTTCATGATCATTAATATGCAAGTTGCCACTGATCAGTGGTCAGGACAGTTTGCATTACGTCATTATGCAAATATAACTTGGATGCAAAAGTCACTTGGATGAGTGACGAAACGTTTCTTCCACTGAAAACGCATCGTCCAGATGAACAGAATCAATTTTTTGGGACTAGTGCTAGTTAGTGTGTTGCTAACTTGTCTGTCATCCATTTAATGAATTGGTAGCATAAAGTGGGTTTTCAGAGCTTGAAAATAGCTTCTGATAACAGTGAGATTGAAGCAAAGCAATACAGTTATAAATCAAAACAAGACCCTAAAAGACACTGATGTCAAACTAACAAACTGAAAGATGCTAAAAGGCTCTATAAAGCTAAAATACAAAATATGGCTATTGCTATAAGTATCCCACTTTGTCAGTGCAATCAACACCTTTCAAGTAGCGGTCCTTAATAAAGATGTGTTGGGATTTACATGATTTGCAAAGAGCCTATAAAAACATTTATTTTTGTTACAATCTGTTTATTTCTTTTAGGCTCAAAACCAATTTCTCTTCCAGTGCCCCTGACGACTCGGAGCCAGAGCACCAGTAGTCCAAACTATTATAATTTGTGCTGGGAGTAAGAAATCACATGTGCCACAGTTTATGTCAGCAGCGGTAGCCTGAAGCAATGGCTGGTTCAGAATTTGGAACAAACTACGAAATCATTTTCTTTGCACACCATTCATTCATCTTTCCCCCCTCGACACCCAGACATCTCAGGCCTGCTTCCTCTCAACCTGACATCAGCGGCAGGTAAGCAACATTTTCCATTCCTGGATCACATGCAGGTTTTTAAAAGTGTATTTTAACATGCAATAAGATTACATTTTAATGTAAGTTGAAATGATTTCCACATCTTGAACAGAAATCTTGATAAAAACCTCTTGGTGTCACCTAAAGGACAACAACATGGACCAAATTAAGACGATATTAAGTAAGTTATCCACCAGTTTAATCTTGGAAGTGTCATCCAAATGATATAAAATGGGAGGACACTTTACATCCTCCTCATCTTTAAGGTATTCTATTACAAAGTTCCCTGTTTGTTCAACTTCACTCCTGAAAACCTTTGTTCATAAGTGACCATTAGATAGATGGTTGAGTGTTCAGCCACCAGTGAGCTTCAGTAGAGCTACTTAAGGGCCATATTGCCCTTGTGCCGCTTCAGCTTGGAGGCTCACCAGAGGACCTGTCAGGTCTGCGATGTTTTACAGCTCAGTTTGCAGACAAAACACCTCACAACTAAATCCCCTCAACAACATCTGCTGCCAATTTAGCGGAGGCATTCCTGCAGTCTGTGCTGTTTAATATTCACAGGGGTTAGGATCTGCTGGTACAAGGGTAGCCGGGGACGATGGAGGATGGGGTGTGGGGGGAACAGCTTCTAAAATCCTTTGGTCCATGGTCCAGACATGGCAAAAAAATGAGGGGTTAACAAAGAGTGAGCTGGAGCAGGGGCAGGTTAACTGGGCTAATTTGCAGGGATAATAATGGTGTTCAAGCAAGGCCTTTGGGGAGCAGCACAGTGCAACACAGACCTGACGGTGCAACCACACAGGAAGTTTACAACATGGCCCGGCAAATCAAAATGTATTTAATCATCAAACAAGCAATGAGGAGCTGGCAGCAAGGCCAGAGCCAGCAGCCATCCTGAAGATGAAGACGAATGTTTGGAGACGGGGGCCAGACAGAGCGCCAGATCTGCACCTCAAAGATTCAGAGCGCTCAAAACCCTTGATTTTATTGGCCAATTCTAAGCACAACATGTCAGAGGTGCATATTTTCTCCTACTTCGCTAGCAGCCTAGAGCGTGGTATGAACAGTATAGGGCACGTTATACAGTATCCAAAAACATCTTATACCATGAAATGAACAATAGACCTGGATGCATTGCATTGTATTTTATTCGCTTCAATCAATGTATCCGGTAGAGCTGGGCGATATGAGATTTTTTCATATCACGATATGTTTTTTTCATTTCAGGCGATAACGATATCTATCACGATATAAGCCAAATAACTATATTTGTAAGATTTAAATGTGCCGTTGCTCACAAGTAAAATGTGAAATAATCAGCAGCTTGTTTTTATTTAAATATTTATTTCCCATAATAAGTTCAACAGGGTAGATGTACTTAAGGAACATGAGACTTTTTCAGATAAATAAAGGCAAATATTACAAACTACACAAAAGGCAGCCGCTAAAGCGTTTAAGTTTCAAAATAGAACAAACAAAACAGACTAAATTGTCAATTCCACTTAGAAACAAAATATTAATTCTAAAAATAAATCTTAGTTTGTTTTACAGAAGAACAGACAAAACTGACTAACTTTTGTCAATATCAAATAAACTGAGAACTAAAAGGAAATTCTCAATCTCTCCTTGTTGTATAGCTGAGCTTTTCAAACAGTTTTAACAGTTACTTTAGTCTGACAAAAGCCGAATGACGAATTAGCGCTTCCAGTCAGAGACTGAGGCTACGTCCACACGTACACGGGTATTTTTGAAAACGGAGATTTTCCGTTTTCGTTTTAAAAAATAATCTCGTCCACACATAAAGGCAGAAATGAAGGAAAACGCTGCTGTGAACATGCCAAAGCAGCAGGTGGCGCTAGATTCCTAACCGTGCAGAAATGTTGGCCAATCAGAAGTCTAGAAGCCTCGGTGGGAAAAAGTAAACAAAGCTGGGGCATAGAAGCAGAACCGAGTCGTATGTGTGGAGGGACAGTAAACACTGCAGAGAGTAGAATTAACAGTAACAGTATTGTAGAAATTCATTTCACCGAAACAATAACGTGGCGCACAGTGTGACGCATGCACCAGTTTATTGTATTTCCAGACTTGCTTTCGGCACAATTTACAGTGCACGCTACTCTGTTTTTTGTCAGACTTGAAATAGCCGAAATACCTTCACCCTACGGAACTTCTATGGCTCTTCCGTTCGACAATCTCTCCGGCATTGGAACCATCATCTGTTTTCTCTTCGGTCACGCTCGGTTGATTTTTCTAGTCGGCACACTCATTTCCTCCATTACGCGCTGGCTCCACTACCCGCTGGCTGCTTCCCAAACAAACACACGTGCGGCTTGGCACTTGTGCTGTATGTAACAAGTCACGCGACGTGACGCTGCGGCTGTGATTGGTTCGGCTCTGCGCTACTGAATTTGGATTGGCTGACCTTTTTTTTTTTTCTTTAAAGAGGACAAGAGCGGCGAGGTCTATCGCGATATTTAATTTCTCTATCGAGTAAAAGTTATATCGCGATACATATCGTTATCGTTCTATCGCCCAGCTCTAGTATCCGGTCAACAAAGAAGCACATATGTGCTGCCTGGCTGAGTTAAGAGAGAGTAATAACCCAGTTAATTGATAATTAGAGCCATGACCTGCTTACAAACGGCCACACATTGTCCTTGTGAATTTTTATGGATGTATCCCAGGCATCGCTAACTTTAGAAAGAGAAAAAAACTCAAACGAGCTTTCTCGCTGGAGGAAGTTTATCTGTTTGTGGTTATTTCTGTGAGAAAATATATTTGTGTGTGTGTGTGTGTTATGTTTCAGGAAACATAATACCTTGCAAAGAAGGAAACCTTCATATGAGAACAATAACACACAAAAAAAACTAAAATACTGAAGCTCAGCGGTTTTATTTTCCGTGCGATGCCTGCATTTGTGAGAATATTTATTTTTCATTATGTGTAGAAACTAATAACTCCCTGGCTGTTTTGGGGTGGAATGGGAATTTATGTAAAAATAAATCTGTATATATTTTTACTGTGTGTCATCGTTCCCAAACGACGGCGCCCACCCTGGTGAGTCAATGGTATTTCAGCACAATCGGGGCTGTCTAATGAAAGGGTGGCGTGGATCGTGCAACACCTCTGTAGCTCCCTCAATAAAGGACACCTTTTGCCATGGCAACTGCATAAACATCTGTCTCCCCATTGAAGAGAAGGTCCGTAGAGAATAGTGAAGGCTGCAATTTATTATATATAAGACTCTCCTTGTGTCTGTGTATGTGTGGTTAGTGGGCCAAGAGAGCTGCAGTTATGGTGAGACAATCAGATATCGTATTTTGCAGAGTGCAGTGCGAGCTGTGCTCAGTTTTGGACATGTGTGATGTGGATATTTACAAAATCTGATGGCAGGAGCAAGCAAATGATGTGCTGTTAAAGGAGCAAGTGAGGGCTTGTTCACCTATTTAAAGAGAGTCAGATGAGAACATTGATGCAACTATATTGTCTGTGTGGTTAATCTGAAACTACAGCCAGAAGTCATAGACTGACACAGCCACTGTTTATGTAACCAACTTTAAGGTATAAAGGTGAATTACAGCGCAATAATTACTTGGGCTCGTAATAAGACCCTGGCCAGAATCAGAAGACACCAAATTCGTATGGAGCCAAAGTATTGAGCAGCAATAATGACCTGGACACAATGTTAACTTTTGAGTAGCCACTCTTGTATTGTTACAAAGTATAACAGGTATTTGTCCAATTTGTACAGATAAAGTATAAAATAAAATAAATAGTGTGCACACTCAACAAAATAAAAGTACTCGTTGGGGCCCTTTAAGAATTTAGAGTTAAGCTGGTGATAGCCAACTTCAAAGGTCCTTGTGAATGTAACTGGAATGTATGAGTGTGTGGTGTGTATCTTCTTTGGGGTAGATCGTCCTCAAAGTGGTTGGCTCGCCATCTATCACAACCAGAATATCGTCCTGGTCCTTGGACTTTTCCGTCCTCTCCAAAAAAACCTGACCTATAATCCAGGTCATAAAATGTACATTCTAATCAGTCTGTTTCAGATGCATTGTTTAAGGTTAAAATACAAAATCAAAATATTGCATCACCTCATATTCATTGCATCAACATCTTAAATCTTATCAAATCTCACAGTTCTGTTGTACAACATTCAATTTTCAAGCATATCAATTATGAGAACTAAACATCTAAGTTGCTCAAATATTTCTCTATTCATGTAAACATTAATTAAACAATACTTATGGTAAGTAACCATTGACACTCAAAATACAATACACCATAACAAATTCAGAACTATGTGCAAATAAGCAACAAAATATACATGTGAGTTCAGTTCAGAGGCATTAAAGCAGTGTGCTTAATTTCTCCACACTATAGGCCTATTCGTGAGAGAGAAATGCACTAAAAATTACCCTCTAGATTACTTTAAACTCACAGTGAACTGACAAAATTTAGCTTTAGAGCAGCTAAGAACATGTTGCTCACCGTTGCTCTGTTTCACAAAAGCCCAACACACACTGGCGTTGGAATTGCAGCAGCTCTCCAGATGAAAGGTGAGTGGTTAGCCTGTGAGACACCGAGCTAGCATTAGCATGATCGCGACGGTAAGTCTCTACAAGTTTTTTCCATCAGAATAACACTCGTCTTACCGACGTTGCCTCTCTCCTTCATCCAGCCACTCGACTCCGGACTTCCAGCAGGTAAGTAGGCTGGTTTTCCTTCCTCTCAATCCTGAGTTTTCCTCTCTTTTGTCCGTGGATTTCTCGGTTTGAGTAGTAGATGCCTCCACTCCTCTTGCTGAGATGAGAAAAACCCGGGAGCATCATGCACCTTCACCTCACTTCCTGGCTGACAGGGTCAATGCGGCCTGGGTAGGCTCTGATTGGTTGCTGAGCTAGGTGCCCTCACGTGGGGTGAACTGAGAGGTGCATTCAATGGTCATAGGAAATACGACGCTTGTTGATGTGGACAGTTAATATAAAGAGAATAAGTATGATATTTTTCATCTGGGCTACACCCTCCCCTCCTGAACTCATGCACGTCCCTGTGCATGGTAGACAGTTAAATGATGATTATTTGACGGGTCAAGGAAGAGGGCGAAGCAGGCTCTTCACCATCACTGATGACATCGGCCCAAGCTGAAGACAGTCCTTGCAAGAATGATTTTGCTGCAGTGATCAGAGGATTGCCTAGCTCCGTATAGTCAAGCCGTCGTGGCGGACGACGGTTTCTCTCAGATCTCCTTACAGAATCATTTGTATCCATGTTTTCCCTTGTATCCACTGGGACTATCTCCTCCACTCTCTCCTCAGAATTCGCACCTCTGGTGCCAGCCTCCTGAAATGGAAGTTGCCTTTCTTGGACGTCTGGGTCATCAACAGGTGAGTCAGTTTCAGTTAAGGTTATTTCATCCACTTGTTCGGTCGGTGTGACTCCATTGGTAGATAAGTACTCAGTATCATCTGTAGTACTGTTAGGCATATCAGGTATGTTGCCAAAATCAGATTGGCTGTCAAAAACAGGTGGGTTGTCAATATCAGGAACATTTACAGGACTCTCACTCACTGTGTGGACAGGGGAACTCAACCAAACAGGAATGAGCAAATCATCTTCTTCGTCTGAGGAGTTCTCTTCCTCTAGCGCTGGATTTGCACGGGTTCTTGGCCTGCGTGACACTGGCTTCTGTACATGCTCACTGCTTTCCTCCACAGGTAGGTAGCCACATGGTAGCAACAGATCCCGGTGTAGTGTTCTTAGGGGACCATCTTTGTTTTCAGGCTTAACTGTATATACTGGGAGGTTGCCTGCCCTTCTCACCACTACATGCACAGTGTGTTCCCACTTGTCTGAGATCTTATGTTTGCCCCGGATACGGACATTCCTGACCAATACCCGATCTCCAGCTTCCAAGTCTGATGCAGTTACATGTCTGTCAAACCTCATTTTGTTCTTGTGAGCCATCTTTGCAGCCTTGTCCATAGCTAACTTGTAGCTTTCTTTGAGACGTGACTTGAGTTTTTGCACATATTCAGAGTGAGATGAGTGTTGTTCCTCTTGCACTGGCAGGTTGAATGCAAGGTCAACTGGCAACCGAGGTTGGCGTCCGAACATCAGTTCGTACGGGGTGAAACCAGTCACTTCATTCCTGGTGCAGTTATAAGCGTGGACCAGGGGTCTTACATGGTCACGCCAACAGGACTTATCTTGATCACGGAGAGTTCCCAGCATATCAAGCAAGGTACGATTAAATCGTTCCACAGGATTGCCCCTAGGATGGTATGGGGTTGTCCTCACCTTGTGGATACCAGCCACCTGACAGAGCTCCTTGATTGTGCGGGACTCGAAATCTGGACCCTGGTCACTATGCAATTTTTCTGGGATGCCATAGTGTACCATAAAGTTCTCCCACAGACACCTTGCCACTGTGCGGGCCTTTTGATTAGGTGTTGGGAAAGCAACTGCAAATTTAGTGAAGTGGTCCGTGATCACCAATATATCTTTGGTTCCACTCCTGTCAGCTTCCAGGGACAAGAAGTCCATGCACAAGAGTTCAAGAGGTCGTGTCGTATTAATGTTGACCAAGGGGGCCGCTCTTTCAGGCCGTGCCTTCCTCCGCACGCACCTGCCACACGTCTTCACTTTCCTTTCCACGTCCAAAGCCATCCTTGGCCAATAAAATCGTGACCTTACAAGGTCCAGTGTACGGTCGACTCCCATGTGACCCATATGGTCATGCAGGCTGGTGAGAACTGTGTTGCGAAGCTCAGCTGGAAGTACAAGCTGGTAGGTTTTCTGGGACCTCTCTTGGCGTCGCCGGTACAAGACATTGTTGCGGAGCTCAAGACGGTTAAGCTCTCGGAGGAGCAGTGGAAGCTCAGGGAACTGTGTGCGCACGGTTGGAGGTGGTGTGTCCCCATATTCGATCTGAGAAATAACATGCTTTATACACTGATCGGCTCTTTGCTCGTCTGCCAGCTCTGCCTCAGTTAGATGGGGAATGGTTGGCAGACCTCCAAACTGTTCCTCTTGCCCATAGCTATCAGGTACAGCACTAGGAGACACAGCAAGCACCTCCACCAAGGCAACACAATCTGCATCTGCCTCTCTTTCATTGTCAGGACTGACGCTGTAGGTGAACTGCCTCTCACAGATTGCTTTCACCACAGACTGATTTACAGCATTGATGTTGTCTGGATCACAAAGGTGATCTTGAGTGAACTGTTGTATGCGTTCAATCTCTTTTTGTGATTTCAGGTCGTCCGCTAGCCCTCCGTGTGGTCTGCGTGATAATCCATCCGCATCTCCATTCTGCTTCCCTGGACGATAGAGGAGTTTGAAAGAGAATGTGGACAGTGCTGCTAGCCACCTATAGCTAGTTGCGTCAAGTTTTGCTGAAGTCAGAATGTAAGTCAGCGGATTACTATCCGTTACAACAGTGAAGTGGTTGCCGTAGAGATAGTCGCTGAACTTTTCTGTAACTGACCACTTGAGCGCCAGAAACTCCAACTTGTGCGCTGGATAGCGATTTTCGCTCCGTGACAGCCCTCTACTTGCATAGCCTATGACTCTAAGTTGTCCCTCTTGCTCCTGATACAATACAGCACCAAGCCCGGTGGTACTGGCGTCGGTGTGCAGTATATAGGGTTTCTGGGGGTCAGCGAAGGCAAGTACAGGGGCAGTGGTGAGACTTTGGATGACTGACTCGAAGGCTTCCTGGCAAGCTGGCGTCCAGCGACCTCCGAAAGGGTCTTTTGGGTCATGGTACTGATGTGCACTTTGTCTTGCATTTACTTTTGATTTCTTGTGGCTAGGTGGGTACCCTGAAGTTAAGTTGTGGAGAGGTTTCACAATGCTGGAATACCCCTTAACGAACCTTCTATAATACCCAGCAAAACCAAGGAACGACTTTAACTCTCGCAGGGTCTGTGGGACAGGCCATGTTTTAAGGGCCGAAATCTTCTCAGGGTCAGTCCGAACTCCATTTCTGGAGACCACATGTCCCAGATAACGGACTGAAGTCTGGAAGAAGACACATTTCTCTGGTGACAGCTTTAACCCAAACTCTTTTAGACGAGTGAGCACTTTCATGAGTCTTTCTTCGTGTTCCTCAAGGGTTCGGGAGAATACTATCACGTCATCAAGAAAGACCAATGCATCCTTCAAATGCATATCCCCCATGCACCGCTCCATTAACCGCTGGAACGTGCTGGGGGCGTTCGTTACACCCTGAGGCATTCTGTTGAACTCCCAGAAGCCGAGAGGGCACACAAAGGCCGTCTTCGGTTTGTCTGCTTCTTCGACCTCGATCTGGTAGTACCCTGATTTTAGATCAAGAACAGAGAACCACTGTGAACCATTGAGGGCTGAGAATGTGTCCTCTAGCTTCGGAAGGCTGTACGCATCTTTTATAGTCTGAAGGTTTAGACGCCTATAATCGATGCACAACCGGACTTGGCCGTTCTTTTTCCGGACTACCACTATGGGTGACGCAAATGGGGACTCGGACTCTCTAATAACTCCTGCATCAAGGAGTTCCTGAATGTGCTTCCGGACAGCCTCAATGTCCCGTGGGTGGATTGGCCGGGCACGTAGTTTGAAAGGCGTGCCATCCGAAAGCTTTATATGATGTCGCACCTGGTCCGTCCGGCCAAAATCCAGGTCGTGCTGTGCAAACACCTCAGGCATGCCGCTGAGCTGCTGAGTGATGCGCTGTTTCCATTCCAATGGAACTGGGGAGTCACCAAAATTGAAGGTTATGGTGGGCTCTTGGAAAGACGGAGTCTCTGGAGTTCTCTGGGATAGTTCTGACTGTTTGGTCTTGTTGTGTTCCTTTAATAGGATGGTCTGATAAGCACTAACCTCTGCAATAGTACACTTGGCAGGGATGACAATGTCGTGGTCAGACTCGTTGCTTATAACAACTGGCAACTTGTGGGGCCGCCGCTGGGGAAAGTCCACCAGACCGGCTTTAAGTAGCAGGCCACCGGGCAAGGGGGACGATGATGGGTACTCAATTACAACTGATTTTTCATCCTGAAGGCCCTCGCCAAGGGCGACTCCCTCCACCACTACAGTTGAACCAGCTGGAATGACTTGAGGCATCTTGCCAAGTAGCTTCACTACCCCCTGATGGGTGTCACTTGTCTGCTTCCGTCTCAACTCAATGATTTTGAAGACTACTTTGTAGCCATGTGGGAGGGGTTGACGATTGGCTAAGTCAGTCTCTGAGTAGATGTCGAACAGTACATCTAGGGTGTTTGTGCCTATGAGCATGAGGGATTGTGAAATGTCAGGGACGATTAAAGCAAGTGTGTTTACATCTACTGGAACACCTATAAAGTCCTTTGGAAAAGTTATGGTCATTTCTATATAGCCAAAGTAAGGCACTAGCTGGCCATTAGCACCTTCCACTTCTAAGAGGTCATGTAGTGGCTTGATCTTTTGCTCTGAAAGGTGCTGCTGGTAAAATGACTCAGGAACAGTGGTAACTTGGGAGCCTGAGTCAAGAAGACAGTTGACTTCTTCACCTCTCACAGTCACTTGAGCTGTACTTCTGGTACCAATCAACTGTTTAGGGAGTTGGAAAGATTGGTTCTGCTCTGAATGGTTTAAGCCAGAACATGTTTGTGCTTTGACAGTCTTTGCTGGGGTACTTACTTTGTTAACCTCAGCTGTGATTCTGTCACCATTGTTTACGTCTGAGGGACGTTGTTGACTCTCCTCAGCTCCTGTTTGTCCCACAACAGGAACTGTTAGATGTTTAAAGGTGAATCTGTACAATCTCGCGCTTCCCACTGGCGTTGTTTCTCCTCCAACTGCTTCTTTTTTTCTGCTACTAGGTTGGGGTTAGCGGGGTCAACACAGCATGGAGCGATATGTCCATCTTCACCGCAGTTGAAACAATACCAGGGCTTGGGTCTGCCCCTTTGCCTCTTTGAAGTCTGTCTTTGCATACGTCCATCTACACCATGTGGCTTTGACATCTTACTCTGCGGCTTCCCTGCAGGGTCCTTGCTGTTTGCAAACTTTGTTTTTTTCTGTGACATGAATGTAGTTAGTTGACTTTGCAGACTCGCCACCTGCTTTCGCAGATCCTCAATAGCAGCAATGCTACTCCCATGTTTCTCCTCTGGTTCACAAACATGTGCACCCTGGAACTGTAACTGAGTTCTCTGCTTTGTGGTGCCAATGTGTTTTCTCATACGGTTAGTTTTTGCTTGCTGTCGATCTTCCTCAGAGCGAATCATTAACAACAGGTCTGAGAATTGGGGTGGGCTGCTCTTCTTTTGCTCAAGTTGCAGGGCGCTGAGTAGGTCGTTGTCCCAACATCCCCTGCAGAACTGTTTAAGTAGATGTTTGTCCACTTCTTCACATGCGACTCCCCCCCTCTTCGTGGCTCTGTTTAATGCTAGCTGTAGCCGGTGAAGGTAAGTGGATGACTTCTCACCTGGATCTTGAAGGGTGTTCAGGAATTGAGCGAAAAGTTCCTCACCATCTTCTACAGTGCCAAAGGCTGAATCTAGAAGCTGCAAATAAGTCACAGGTGGTGACTCAGGCCGCAAACTCTTAACTATATCAGCTGCTGGTGGGAGCAGGCTCTCATGGATCTTTCTGGATATTTGCAGGGGGGACATGCTGGGATCATTTTGGAGCAGTTCAATTTGTGTGCGCCATGTGTCATAATCAGTTTCATTGTTAGGTCTGGGAACCTTACCGGAGAAGGAACGGAGTTTCACCTGGGACTGGATGTGTGGGACAACATCTTGCCTTCGTACGATATGCTCTACCACAACCTTCTGAATGTCAGGTGGGTTCAAGTCACTTACTGAGAGGGACGCTGCTCTCCTTCCATTAGTGAGGGGAACATCATCAGTGGCACCAGTATCACTTGGTGTAACATCTGAATGTGAGGTGTGACACTGTCGCTCTTTAGAAGCGGGCGGAGATACAACAGTGGTCTCGACATACGTGGGAGAAGGTTCTTCAGTGGTGGGTCGCATGGCTTCAACATCCTCCCCAATCTGACACATCATCTCCTTCAGCACCTCACCGTAGTCTTTGCCACTCAGCTTGGCTAGTTCCTTGAGTTCCGCCAAGTAGGTTTTTGTAACATTACTCCCAACCGTGGTAGTGTACATGCTACTGAGTGTTTTAATTTCATAGACAACGCTGGGATCAGCTTGTGCTGTGTATGTGTATGGTAAACGAGGTTCTAAACCTTCTAAGGCTGAACTGCTAGAGTATTCTACGATAAGGTTTTGGTAGAAGTTGGACAGTGAATCATCAACAAAAAGGACTCTTGTGATTTTACCATACTGTTTCAGAAAGTCAATGACCTGTTCATCTTTCTCAGATACCTGTGTTATCCCAGCGACAACAACCGCATTAGGTATTTTGACACCAGACTTTTGTATGAAATCCATGCTGGTCATTGCCTCAATATTGATGCTCAAATCAATTGGCTCCTGGCTGGCTCGCCACTTCTGTAACCAACTTTAAGGTATAAAGGTGAATTACAGCACAATAATTACTTGGGCTCGTAATAAGACCCTGGCCAGAATCAGAAGACACCAAATTCGTATGGAGCCAAAGTATTGAGCAGCAATAATGACCTGGACACAATGTTAACTTTTGAGTAGCCACTCTTGTATTGTTACAAAGTATAACAGGTATTTGTCCAATTTGTACAGATAAAGTATAAAATAAAATAAATAGTGTGCACACTCAACAAAATAAAAGTACTCGTTGGGGCCCTTTAAGAATTTAGAGTTAAGCTGGTGATAGCCAACTTCAAAGGTCCTTGTGAATGTAACTGGAATGTATGAGTGTGTGGTGTGTATCTTCTTTGGGGTAGATCGTCCTCAAAGTGGTTGGCTCGCCATCTATCACAACCAGAATATCGTCCTGGTCCTTGGACTTTTCCGTCCTCTCCAAAAAAACCTGACCTATAATCCAGGTCATAAAATGTACATTCTAATCAGTCTGTTTCAGATGCATTGTTTAAGGTTAAAATACAAAATCAAAATATTGCATCACCTCATATTCATTGCATCAACATCTTAAATCTTATCAAATCTCACAGTTCTGTTGTACAACATTCAATTTTCAAGCATATCAATTATGAGAACTAAACATCTAAGTTGCTCAAATATTTCTCTATTCATGTAAACATTAATTAAACAATACTTATGGTAAGTAACCATTGACACTCAAAATACAATACACCATAACAAATTCAGAACTATGTGCAAATAAGCAACAAAATATACATGTGAGTTCAGTTCAGAGGCATTAAAGCAGTGTGCTTAATTTCTCCACACTATAGGCCTATTCGTGAGAGAGAAATGCACTAAAAATTACCCTCTAGATTACTTTAAACTCACAGTGAACTGACAAAATTTAGCTTTAGAGCAGCTAAGAACATGTTGCTCACCGTTGCTCTGTTTCACAAAAGCCCAACACACACTGGCGTTGGAATTGCAGCAGCTCTCCAGATGAAAGGTGAGTGGTTAGCCTGTGAGACACCGAGCTAGCATTAGCATGATCGCGACGGTAAGTCTCTACAAGTTTTTTCCATCAGAATAACACTCGTCTTACCGACGTTGCCTCTCTCCTTCATCCAGCCACTCGACTCCGGACTTCCAGCAGGTAAGTAGGCTGGTTTTCCTTCCTCTCAATCCTGAGTTTTCCTCTCTTTTGTCCGTGGATTTCTCGGTTTGAGTAGTAGATGCCTCCACTCCTCTTGCTGAGATGAGAAAAACCCGGGAGCATCATGCACCTTCACCTCACTTCCTGGCTGACAGGGTCAATGCGGCCTGGGTAGGCTCTGATTGGTTGCTGAGCTAGGTGCCCTCACGTGGGGTGAACTGAGAGGTGCATTCAATGGTCATAGGAAATACGACGCTTGTTGATGTGGACAGTTAATATAAAGAGAATAAGTATGATATTTTTCATCTGGGCTACATTTACCTCACTTATTAGTTTGTTAAGACCAACTTTAAATTGTATTTAGTGTCCGCACTTTGGCCAGCACTGCGTTGATTCTTTCTGAGCCATATTTGGACAAGAGGGTGGAGTGCTAAGTTATCAGCTAATGCAAGCACGCTATGCACACATTTCTATGCAGGTATCATAAAATGTGTGGACACATTTTTTCAGCTTCATTTTATTTGTGGTAGTTTTCATCACATTCAACAAAATTTTCAAAGCTTGTGACTTAACCTTTAACTTTCCATGATCAAGACAAGATTAGAAGTAAATATAATAAATGGCCATATGACCAGTCAAAATGCGTCTCAAGGTGCGGGTCACGGGGACAAGAAATAAAAATAAATTGTAGTCCTACTCAAAGGGGGATATCTGGTCACCTTAGATAGTATTCCATATTAGTTATTCCCAGTTAGCATTCACTTCCCAGTTAGTAGATACACTCCAAACGTTAAGCTATGAAAAAACTGAAAACAATAAGTTGTTATAAAAAAACCCAGGCCTTGTGTAGTTATTATGGAGGGCTTTTTAATGCTGTAAATGTTGGAATATTAACACTAGAGCCCAGCATAACTGACTACAGATAGTGGAAAAGATGGGAATCAATCTTTGGTTAAAAGTTCGGTTCTGAAGCCTTGAGATGAACTTTTTTACTGTCACCGTTTGTGATGAGTGATAGAGGATCTGACTGTGAAATTGCATACTTGCTGGCTAATGATTTGTCAGTCACAAGTCATTAGTTAATGAGCATACCCCAGATAATCCTCCTTTCTCAAATCTTCAAGAAAATGGACTTTTTAGTCGCTCATACACATCACAAAAGTGTTTATTGAGGTCAAGTCCGGGGGCTGTTTTCCAATTAAATTCTTTAGGGATGTAAATGTTTTGGAATTTTTTTATTTCCACTTTATTCTCAGACGCAAATATGTCCTTTCCTTCTTTTATCAAGGTTTTGCAAACATGTGACCACTAACCATTATGGATATTAATGATCCATTCTGATCTTGTGCCAATCATGGTCACAGTGTACCTAGAGACTGGTCTGCAACCACTGTTCATGAGGGAAAAATAAGTATTTTTGCAAGTGTTTGATGGAGGTTGATGGCAGTCATTGGAAAAATGATTTCCAAAGCCTCACACAGGTCTACAGGCTGGTCAGAGACCCCTGCCAACCACCTGTCGGACAGGTAAAAGTATATTCCCAATACGCTGTGAATGACATGACATCATGCAAAGTGTGCTTGGTGTCATGTGAAAAACTTCAATACAGTCCACATTTTTGATTCACTTTTGGACCCAGCCTCAAGTGGCCACTGGAGGAACTACAGTTATACTGGCTTCCTCTTTCATCCCCAGAAGTTGCTGCTTCTTATCATTAAGACTAAAAACTAGAAAATAGCTAATCTAGCTCTGTCCACAGGTAAGGAGATATGCATTCAAGCGAATCTAAAACTCGTTGTCTAAAGCTTTTCACATTTTATTAAATTTTGTTTAATTCCTGGCATTTTTTCATTTTAGTTTTCATTTTAGCCAGAGCCAGTCTGTTTTTATTTGGTTACAGTTGGTCTGCATACAGATATGACAGCGGTATCAGTTCACTTTCTGCCAGAAAAAAAAGGTAGTACATAATATATCTCAGGCCTTTTTTTTAATCCTACTAGACTGTTTTGATGTGAGTTGCAAAGTTTTAGTTTTTAGTTTGATTGTAGAAATGTTTGCCTTCTTTTGAATATAATAGACTTACATCTGTATTACGTCAGCGTACTAAAGGAAGTATGCGACTAGATAATAGAGGAGCTCATCTGAGGGTTTATGTTTACATTCTGTCTCGCTGTCATGTGTGTGAGATGAGCCTCTTATCACAGGCAGAATCACCCTTTCTTGAGTCAGTGATACATTTGTTAGATACATTTGAATGTAATTCAGTAGAAAGACCAAAGTTCCTGTAAGAAACTTCTCATAACCGGGCTTGGGAGTTTTACTTGAGTGAGTAGGTGAAGCCACTGATGCTGTTTTGGTACTTTGAGCACCGTGGGGCAAATGGCATTTATTAAAACTGAACCACCACTTTAATGCACCCAGTTTTAACAGATTTGGAATTGCATTAAATGGATTAATGGAAACCTTTTAATGTCCAGGGTTGTTGCTCATATCAATTATCCTCCCTTATCACACACGATTTATACTTTTCATCTCACAGAAACCCTTTCAGATGAATGTTTTGGTATCTTATTCATGTGTATAATTACTTTTATTGCTTGCTTATTGATGAAGTAGACGCTTTACCTGTGGCAACGAGTTACGTTTTAACAGTATAAATGATTTTTTTTATTGCTGGTGCCTTAAAATATTTAACCTAAATACTCACATACATACATAATGCCTTATTAAGGGAGTAACCATTGAAAATATATGAATACCTTGACCTGTAACTGACTCAACTCCCTTTGAACTTTATATATTTATAATTATCAGAAACTGATGCATGTGACTTCATATGTTGCATGCTGTCATACAGACATTTCTCATTTCCAGCTTCATGTAACATCCAGAACTCGTCGTCTTGTAGCCATGTCAAAACACATTACAGGGATCTGTTGATACACGGCATCCAAGAAACATCCATGCTCTTCACCCTGTTTTACATTCCCACCTTGTGCCTCACATAAAACATTACACGATGGAGCGATTAGCTTAGTGCTGACAGAGTCCCTAAACATTCAATGCAGGAAGACCGTTATGTTCACGCTAAAAATGAAATGACCGCCGGGTGATGGTAATGCACGCTGTGGCCTCATTTTCAATGGCTTAAAAAGGATTTATGAGATTATGATTTATGCCCATTTACTATGTAAGTAGTGCAATTAAGATACAGGACTGTAAACTCTATAGTATTTCTGCTCCTAAAAATATATATGCCTATGTTTGACTAATGTTAGTATTTGTTTCACAGTGATACTGATGCACATACTTTTCAAAAGTGTGAAGTTTGTAATCGGTTGATGATTTAAGTTCAAGTATATGTTTTTTTTGTTCTTTTTTTACCCAGATAAACACATCACACAACAGTCTGTTGAATGCATTAAGTGTATTTCTAATGGCAAACAGAATTTTGATTGCCTGTTGGCACAAAAACATTCAGCCAAGTAACCATAAGCTGTCTCTTGAGCTTTCCTATATTGGCTGGACTGTAAATGAAGCCCATCTAATGGGATAATAACCTGTCAGATATGCAGGTCAAGCACAGAGCTGCTCTGTTTTTCAGGAGATGCTGAGAGTGTCAAAGAAGCAGAGGTTTTTTCGGGTGTCTTTTGTTGCCTTTTGAGTTGTGTTGTTGGCACACAGTGAAAGGTCCGTGGAGAGCTGCCAGCGGCTGAGGTCATTATAGTGTGAGTTTCTAGTAACTGTGACCACAAAATTATTTTCACCGACTCAACAGAGAAACAACACAACAGTGTGTGTGGTTTGGAGTTATTGCCACCGTTTGAAAAATTCATCTAAATATATTTTAACTGGATAAGAAGTGACAGCGGTTGAGCGAGGCTGACATGTTAATATCAGAACTCTGGTTCTGAGTTCAAACTACTGTCCCTGCAGACATCTACTCTTTACCCTTGTACACAGCTCAGTAAACAAAATCTCTGATAAAACCCTGTGGGGCTGGGCGATTGACAAAGGTGGATTTTCACGGTTTACTCCCTTAACATAGCCTAGAATATTTTTCTGTCGAGCCCTTTCCTCAAAGTCTGGAGCTGGTTTTATATGGGATAAATCCACCGGGTTGGCTTCCACCTTTAGTAGACAGGAAGCAATTAAAATCAGACTTCAACAAAACGACATATCTACATCTGAAGAGAGTACTGCAAGATATAGCAACAACAGAAAAACATCAATCATATAGCTCACCCAAAATGCATTACTTTGCACTATTGCTGTTCTTGAGACCAGATACCATCCCCCCGTTGTTGCTGTCAGTGGCTCAGGCTGATGCTCTGTCTCCCCAATTAGTCTATTAATAGCCATGATAGATCATTTATAGTTGTACTGGTAGTGACAAAGAGCAGTATGATTACTTATTTGTTTATTTTTTTTATGGGTTTCCCTCTCTGGTCAAATACAAGCAGGAACACTGAAATGCATATCAAACCAACTACTACTCATTTGTCATGCTTAATCTGTACTGTATATGTTTTTGCTTTTCCTGTTTGCAGAACTTCAGGTTTAGGATTGCAACTTATTGCCTTATTTTAGTTCTGGTTTTCAACATGGCTACAAGATGTAACACAATTACATGGCTTTACAGATCTATAGGTATCTGCGTTCCCTCCTTTTTCATGTATATACAGCACAAGAACAACAGTCATTCTTCTGTGGTGTCTACAACTCTTCTTATGTAAGACCTAGGCACATAACTGAGGACAAGGGCAAGGCACACTATGACAATTTCATATAGTACCCTGTGGGTGGATGTTGTTTGGAGTCACTTTCCTCTTAAATGCAGAGAATTTTGTCCTCGGCATTGAAGAGCTATGTATGGAAGAAGCACAGTTGATGCTGTCTGTACTGGAGTGGGAAACATGGTATCAGTGCCAGTGAAATATTGTGGGAACAACTTGACTCCACCGATTAAATCAATCCAAAGGAGTTATATGTTCACTGTTTTTATTGTTTTAGCTTTTATTTTCTGTTGCTGAGAGGCAACACAAATATTGTTAATCATACATTATAAGGCAAACCTATCACAGCTCTAGGGTTAGGGTTAGATCTCTATCCTGAGCACAACTAGTCTCACGGGACACCAGCTCACTACTTGTCCCTTAGGTCTTTAAGTATCACTGACTGATTTCTGCAAACTGAAAAGAAACACTAAAGTGGTACCCAGTGGATAAAATGTGAAGGTTAAAGGTCATAACCATGCAACCAGCAAACTGATGCATGTAATAATAAGTCGCTGATGTTTCTACCACACGTCAAATTTATCCTTTAAAGCACCGGACCAAATGCATTACATAAAAACAAGCAAACAAAGGATTTATTAAGAGACAACAGATATTGTGCAGATGGGGAGTCTGGGCAGGTTTTGCAAAGGCAGAAGAGGCAGTGAGACACTGGCTGACAGTGGAGTAATCTGCAATACAGACGAGGTAAGTTATCTCAGGGAATGACTGAGATAACCAAGAGCCTGGATGTTACTACCACAGATAGCAAACATAAAGCATGCACAGGAAATGAGAGAGAGGGGGGAGAAAGACTAAGAGAAAGAGTGAAAGAAAGGTGGGTCAGCGCCGGAGTACAGGACGGACCATGCCATTTAAGCTACATACAACTTAGGAACATGCTTAATACCTGAATATGTTAGCATTAGCATCGTCAGCATGTTAGCTCTCGGCCACACAGGCCTAGAGGCTGGTTGGTGAACCGCTGGGAGCCTGTGGGTCTTTTTCTTCTTCCTCTTTTGGCTCCTGTTTTGCCTCCATCTCACCATATCCCTAGCACCCTCCTCTGTTACATCAACCTTCTGCATGTCTTCCTTCACTACATCCACGAACCTTCTCTGTGGTTATCTTTTTCTCCTAGTTGCTAGGATGAAATGTGTATTGCTTGCCAGGGTGCCAGTTTAGCTCATTTGATGTTGATCGTATAACAAATGAAATGCTGCAGCCTGGGTTAAAGTCTGACCTGTTGTTGTTTGTTGTGCGTCTTCCAAACAAAATAATGGCCCTAAAAGAAATGTGTATTCCTTGACTGGTTGGTAGCAATAGTCATCTCCTTGTGATTATATTGAGATTTAGGAGATTGCATGGAAAAAGCCAGTTTGTCTGCAAACTCTCTTTAACTACTTGCCAAGCTATAGTAAAACCAAAAAGTTTGATGCAAACTGGAAACGGAGAACATTCACCTTCACAGTTGTGCCGTACCACTGCAACCAACGCATTTGAAAAGTCTCCCTTTGTGTTGCACTTTTCACAGTTTCACTACTGCTTGGTGGGTAGTTGGTGAGTGTTTGCAGGCAAGTCAGCATCTTCCATTTAAACTATGACTGTTGTGCTATGGATGGTTTTCAGTGCAGCACAGATACCTCTTTGTAACCAATTTCATGAAGCAACTCCAGGTAACCACTTGCCAACTGGTTGGGGAATACACATTTTTTGAAAGTGACCAAGGTTTCCAAGGAGTCACTGAATGGTGTCTACGCTTCGATGACTGGGCTAATGGATTTCACAGCGACTGCCTGAAACCTCCAGTAGCAGCCAGTGGTTTCTGCCCTCTAGGCCTGTGTGACTGGGCGTTTAACATCCGAGCCAACAAGCTTCCCATCACTTGTGTCCAGTACAGAAATGCAAGACTACCTCGACGAGAAAGAAAATGTTGCCCTTTATCACAGTTGCGTAGCTGATGATAAAAAGAAAATGTTTTGTTCACTTTTTCTTAGCTTTCATGAAGGGTTGCACTGCTACTGTCACAGAACAGCAATTTCCTGAATAACAAGACATAAATGTGACAATAAAGTTTGTAAACTGACTTGTTTTTCAGGGATTATTTCCATTTCATGCTGTCAGTCCACTGACAGTATGACAAGTGCTGCGTAATGTACACACTGATATAAAAACAGCCAACTCATGCAGAATGGAATTAAACAGACGCAATGACTGAAATTAATCTTTTTTTGTGTGACGGTTACTGTGCTTAATAGTTTTTCAGCTTCATGTTCCTGTGGTTTTTCATGCAGCACAGAAATGATTAATAGCACAAGTCTTCTTTTAAAGGTACGCCAACATCAGTAGCAATATTAGAATGAGAGTAAGGCATCACTATCACCCCATAAGGAAACCTCTGCCTCACTAGATAGTCCGCTGCGGAACATGACAGGAAATTTGGGAAGGAAACAGATGATGTCTAGCAGAGGTCGGGAGCTGGTTTTGACCCTGTGATGACAGGAACACATGGTGCAAGCCTCCAGTCCGCTGAGCCGCACAGACCAATGATTTATCTTCAAACCAAAGAAGAGAATCTGTCACTGAATTTCTCTCTCTGCCTCTGTTAAGCCGTGTGTTTGCCGCACACATACTCAGTCTGGTCTTATAGAGTTCCCCCAGAGATGAGATTACCTTTAAAAATTTCAGGCAGTTGTTATTCTAACTGGGGTCATGTTTACATATATGGAGGAGCTGTTGAAGAGACAGTCCTGTGTTGATGAGCTCTCCTAAACCACAAGGCGAGTCTGTTCCTTTAGTCGTCAAAATCTAATCGACAGTTTGTTTTCCATTTTATCAATGAAACTATTTAAATACTGGTATATTATGAGATCAAGGAGTAATCAGAGTCCTAAAACATTATATAACTTGTTTGTGGTTTTTCTAAACATGTGTGGCGCCCACGCATCTGACCTTCTGAGACCTGAGTCTTGTCAAATCATCTCTAATCCTGTGTCATCCTTATCAGTCTGTGTGTACACTCAGAGCTCATTGCCTTTGCCTGGAGTGTTTTTCTGCGATGTGATTGGTTGGCATTGGGTTCCTCCATGTGGTTTGCCACTAATGTTTACCTTTTGCAGGCAGATGTTCTCCATGGAAAGTAAGAACATTTCCTGGCCGGGTGTTCATGCTTTGTGTACATGGGCGTAAACGGGAGGCGGCAATTTTTAATTTTCAGAGTTATTTGGAAGCAGCAGATTCATACAGGAGTTTTGTGTTTTTATGGCGGGCAAAAAAATTATTTTTTTCTTTGGTAACAACAGATCTGTGTTTTAAAAAAAAATGTATATTTTTGCTTTTTTGTCAAGTAAAAAGTACATGGTGAAAACCTCTAATTTACCATAAATGGTGAAATCATTTATTTGCTGATACATGTGATGCAGCTATTGAAAGTTGGTGATTGAAGATGATTCTCATTAGTTTTTGATATGATACCAGTTTAAGAATACACTATCTGGTGCACCTTGTTAGTACCTGGTTGGACCCCCTTTGTCACCATTCTTTATGACATGGATTCAACAAAGTGCTGGAAATATTCCTCAGTCCATATTGACATTATAGAATCACACAGTTTGCAGACTGGTCAGCTAAACATCCATGATGGGAGTGTTTTTCATGATGCCCAGTTGCTACTGAGGGAGCCAAAGTGTGCCAAGAAAATAGTCCCTACACTATGACACCATCAGTGCCATACTGAACGCGTTCATGCATGCTCAATCATCCAGGTAAGGAAATCCAGGAAAGCTGATTCTTTGTCCAGATGAAAAGAATCATCTTTCTTGGATACCATGCTGAATCATTGATACAAAGGAGGATAGATCCATGCTTTCATGCTATTTATGCCAAATTCAGACTCTACCGTGCAAATGTTGCAGTAGAAACTGAGACTTATCCAACTATAGGCCTCCACTGCCCCAGTAAATCATCAGTTTCTAAATACTCAGACCAACTTATCTGGCACCAACAGCCATACCATCTCCAAAGTCACTTAAATTAGTCTTCTGCTCCAATCAAATGCTCAGTTTGAACTTCAGCAGGTCAACTTGACCAAGTCTAGTGTAGTCTCAGTGTCCTAAAGAGTTGCAGCCATGTGACTGGCTGGACAAATATTTACATTAAAGATCATTTGAACAGGTGTAGCATAGTTTGAAGTGATCTGAAGGCATTTATTCTTTCAAAGGTAATGCAGTTTTCCACTCAGCTACAGTGGTTGTGTTCACACTATAGACTGACAAATGTGCACAGTGTAATCTGTAATTTTCCACTCCCTCTCACTCACAACTCAAATAGTTCAAGTCCAGGATGTGGTATAGCAGCTATGTATTTGCATGATGTTTTTTAAGCTTGAGTATTTGGTTGGTTTAAATATTTGCAGATTGCAGGTAATGAAATGATAGGATAAAGCCATTCTTATATATTTTATACAAGAACCTTACCACATAACCTTGGTGTGTTTAAAAGTGTAAAAAGCTTAACATAAGTTGCTAACTGTGGAAGCTAACAGATGAGTTCAAATTCCGCAAGCTACCAAAAAACAGAGCTGACTGTTACATTAGTGAAGTGTTTCTGTGACCAACTGTTATCTTTGTATTTTGTTGTCTGCCTCATACTGTGTTAGCTGGCCATAAAAGCTGTCAAAGTAGCGATTATTACTTATTAGAAATGTTAGCTACTTTAGCTACACGACGCACATTTAAGTAAAGCCTTAAATTGCATTTTAATTTTTAATTGGAGAAAACATGTTTATCTTGGCTTAATAATCTTTAGAAACCATAAAAATGTGATTAATTCTACAGCCTTACTCTTAGTTTCAGAAAACAATTGTGCATTTTTCTAATATACATAATTAAACACAATGCAAGTGGATGAAGACTTGATATTCATTCATATTAGAGCCTAAGGACCTTAGTTATTATTGTTTTCTTACTCTTGATTACACATTAAGAATGAGATTTATAAGTTCTTAGAGACTGTGTGGCTGCTCTCTTTTTCCTTTTTAATTGCTCACTGAGGTTGTTAAGTTCATTTTTCTTGCCGTCAGTTTCAGTTTTGCTGTACAAAAAATACTGCAGCTCACAAAAGCTGCATTCAAACACCATCAAGTGCATCTCATATAAAAGCAATGTGTGCTCTTTTCAGCATTAACCTCCTGGCCCTTCATCATTTTCTCCACCCTGCGGCCCTCCTGACTCATCTCCACTGTGACTCCCTGTGGCATCCACGGTCAGTGTGCTTTGTATATTGCTGATCTCTGTGTTTACCAGCCATACACGCAGTGTTAGGCAGAGATGTCACTTACCGCACTCACTGAGAGGTTTAACATAAGCGTAGCAACAAAGGAGGGAGAAGTCTTTAGGGTTTGTGTTTGATAAACAATTCAGGGGAGATAATTAGTTGATAAGACATCACTTTCATTTAGTCAGGAGACTCGTTTGCATCTATTGCCTGTGAGCTGAGCCTGACTCACAGGCTTTGTATTACCATATGCTGAATTTTTAATCCATTAACTTCCTGAAGGAGAAATGTGAAAGTGCAGATCTGCTCCTGTGGGAATATAGGGCGCAAGGACAGTTCTCCGATATCTGCATATGGCTCATGCTTGCACTCTTATGTACTCTTACAATGTTTACTCCTATATGGCTTGAGAGACTGTCAAAAACTGCTGTCTTCTCAAATAATTAGTAGCTCTGACCACTCAGACAGCTGGCCAATTAAATGTGCTCATAGCTGCTGCTGCTGCTTGATGTCTGCTGGGCTTCACACAGAGGTGTAGATTGGAGGACAAACTCATTTCTCTGTAGTGGGGGGAGAGATGCCAGGAAAGCTTGGCTGTGTCTGAGAGTGTCTGTGTGCTCCTCAGCTGGCTGTGTGAGCAGATAAGAGAGGAGGCAGAGGGAGAGCTGCTGATTCTGGGTTTATACCACCCCCCTACCTCTTCTCCCAGTCCGTCTCTCTCTGTGCAGCTGCAGGTCTGAGAGCTGACCTGCATTAAGACATCAGAAACTCCCTGACAGGCTAATGGGAACAGTTTTCTAGAGCATCTTCAAAAGCTTGTTAAAGTGTGGAGTTTTGGCAGTGATTTAAGGAAATCTGCTATTATGGTTTAAATAGTTCACCTAATCTGTGTTGGCAGATTAGAAATGTCTGGACACCACCCAAACACTTTCTTGCTAACTGATGACTCTGTCTCCACAGCAATGTATTCATTGGACATGTACAAACACACTTTATCTGTGAATGAATGAAGCTCAGAAGCTAACATTTCTTTAGCCCTATTGCGTTTCATGTATTTATTTCCACCAGTGACTATATTGTGCATAAAATCAAACCCTCTTTGTTCTTCTAGCGCTTTGCTTTTTGTTGAAACATGCCCAAAGGATTTTTCCATTTTACTGTAACCATTTGCTTTTATTGTTTTCGATAAAACCCTCTGATGCTGATGGAAAAATAGGTTTGGGGTGGAGTCGTCTAGCCAGTGGGCATCTGACAGTGATTTGCTGATCCTTTGCAATTGCATGATGGCTCTCATCCTCTAAGGCCACAGGGCCCTAAGGGCTAACCAATCACTGCCCCTCAGCTTTCTGCTGTTGGCAATTATAGGTCAGCGTGTGTCACGACATCATTGTCTTCCCTTTGAATGGCTCAGTCCGAGCTCCCGCTTCAATCAGTCATATTTTTGTTTTTGCTGTTTAAAGTGAGCTAGATATCCAGTCACCACTGTGACCACGGTTTCCTGATTTATTGCAGTTTGGGTTGCTTAGCAAGTAAAAACGCCGTGCCCTTTTCAAGGCTGTCGACAAATATTTAAAATTTGCATGTATAATCAAATATTTAAAAGACTAGACGTTTGATTGTGAAAACTGTTGTTTGATTGTGGGAGAAAAAAAAAACATCACCTCCAGCAGCGCACTGTCTCTCAAGAAGCACAGAATGCAGGGCTGGTTTTCTGCCAGAAAGGTTGTTTAACCCTGCACTGCTGCAGGTTTAATGAAGCTCTTTCCACTCACAATACCACATACTATGTTTGTCAGAGCGAGAGCAGCTGTGTGGCATACGACTGGGGGCTCTCCTTTCTTCACACAAGTAGAGAGAGTAAGGGAAGTGAATGATGTAGGCTAACATAATTAGTGGACATAAGTGGACGGATATCAGCTGAGCAGTTGAATGTAAACGGCGTTAACTCACAACATTTGTCTGGTTCCTGTTTGTTTTCCTTATTTTTAAAGTCCTTTCGTTGTAATGACTCTTTCAGGCTGTTTTTACATGTGCAAGTAATGGTTAATGATAACAGAAAGCTAATTGCACACATGAGCTATCTTAATGGTTTAGCTTGTGTCTAAAAGGTTTGACACTTCCACTGTTTTTTTACGGTAAAATAGAGCAACGTCTTTGCAGCTCTATTTAACAACAGAAAGCTGTAAAATAGTGCTGCTATATTAGAGCTGCTAATATGTTATCACTAAAGAAATAAGAAATGCTTCAATTATATGGAACTTCCTAAATATAACACACACTGCTAAATATGTTTTAGCAGTGTGTATTCTAATGAAATTTAAAAAACAAAATTCTCCTAGAGGAGAAAATCACCTCTGTAGGACGTAAAAGTAGAAACACACACAAGGTGTGTTTTGCCAGATTCAAACTACATGATATAAACTTAATTATGGCTTAATCTGCAAAGTGTGAGATGTCACTTTGATGTCAGGTTTCTGAGCCTTTCGTGATTTTTCAGTGTTCACAGAGAGCTCGGCCAGCCATCGTGTCACCCAGACATGGAAAGGCAAGATTTTATGACCCTATCATCACCTAATCTGACATGTTTGCAAGCTAAAACTATCATGTGGTGCCATCACATCCCACCAGAACAGCTTGAATGCACATGTGTCAATATAAAAGTGTTTAATCAATGGGTTGGTTTGCTGTGGTCCTACCCTAAGCCATAAAGCGTGCCCAGATTATGCCAAGAAATGACAGCCACAACATACCCACACTGTGGGGAAGTGGTTCTCAAGCTACGGGGCAGGTCCCTGCAGGTGGGGTAACCAGATCAAATAAAATTAAATGAAAAAAATTCAGGATATATCTGGATTTAGCAAAAATTAACCAAACATAGAGTTTAATAATTGTGCTATTGTGCTGAACTTTAAGTAAAATTCATCATAAATCCTTTTTTATTGTGCATGATTACTAAAATGTGTGTTTCTGAACGTGGTCATGCCAGAAAACAGTGTATAACTACTGCAGTATTATGACTCAGGTTTGTCCTTTAATGTGTGGGAGAGTCATAGTTAACGTGTGATGTTACACGTGTGTCTGTTTCCTTAGTGGTTAGACAATCATAACACTGGCTAAATGTGGCTATTAATGCTCAATTAACCATCCTTCCGTAAATATTGTCAGTTTAATCCAACAAAGCCATTCAGCATCTACATCAGCAGTCAGGTGCCAGATGTTGTCGGTCTTTGAGCGTCCATGTGGTGAGGAGATTTGGAACATCGACGCCTCGTCTGTGGGTCACATGGTGGCCCATGAGGCAGAGCGATGCCTTCCTCTCAGCCTTCAGAGACCCAGCCCCTTAACTACCCCTAACAAGGTAATAACACCGCATGTATCCCCTGATCAGCAGCAAATTGTTTCTTTAGCAGCGTTGAGTGAGAGGGGAAGAGGAGCGTGCTGACGTGGAACTCATCAACGATCTCTTTAAAGCCCAGGATGTGTCTTTAGATAATCTGTGCCATGTGCACAGCTGATAAACATGTTGTTTTGGGGTGACACCCGTACGATCTGCTTACTCACATCCTGACACTGAGCACGCTGGGTGTAGTCGTGTATGTAATCTGTTTTCTTTTTTTTGTTTTCTTTTTAATGGTTGCTAAGAAAAAAACTTCAAGGACAAATGGATGTTTTTGATTCTTGTTTGAAGCCGTTGTTGTTAGAGCTATAACTTGCAGGAAGGCACAAGGAAGTTTAAAGGGTACGAGAACCCTTCCTGTAGAAAGTCACTGCTCACTGAAAGCTTTCAGGGTCCTTTTAACATGAAAGCACGACACGATAGCTTCTTGCAGCTTTGCCAGGTCACATAGATTCCTTTAAGGTGTTTACCACTTTGTACATGACAGCCAAGCTTTCACTAATGCATCTATATCGCTTCACAGACACCTTTGTGTTCATGTAAGCGCCATTAAGAAAAGCTATCAGGGAGATTTGTGAAAGGTCAGGAGATGTCCTTTTGGCCCCCAAACAGGACACTAGAAGAAAGGCTTTATATCCAAAGACTGTCAGTCATCAAAGTGTAACGCTCTAATGATGGGAAAGTTATGACCCTCATTATATTACCCTATGGGCCAGTGCACTTGCTTTGTTTCTGGCTTATGAGCTAAAGATAATGTGTCTAATCTGAACAGTGTATGTAGAATAATCCGGAATGAAGTCTTGGCTCATTGACAAAGAACTGAAGTGAAGAGAAAGGTGCAAATTCACTTGACACCGTTCCAACATCTTGTTTTCCTGGTTGAGGTTTTAAAAGAGCAGGGGAAGTTCAAAATTAGAGAAAATCCCAAACATGTGTCCATTCGAGGGGGAAGTCTTGGCAGCTCGCATAGTCGATTCTTTTTTCTCTGTCACTTCCATCCCAGTCTTGCGTTTCTCTACCAGCTGCCTGCCTCCTTGCCCTGTGTTTGTGCTTGCTTTGTTTTTATGACCACTCCAGTGATCCGTCGCCACTGCAGAGCTGCTGGTGTCAACACAGCTGAGGTGCATTACGCGGCCTGGAGTTCCTGCCTCTTACCTGGCTCCAGGCGTTGTTTTTGTGTGTGTTCACTTGAGACGTAAAAGCAGTTTTATGCATGCACTTTCTCTTGGTCCACATACACAGGGTTTGGGCCTGCTCTACCTGGCTACATCCACCCCATGTATGCAACACAACGGGGTTATTTGTGGTGGTGTAGTGCTGAGCTGTCTCACCTTACAGCAAGAAAAGTGTGAGATAAAATTTACTGGAGGTCGCAGGAGTTTGCTGAGCTTCTCAAGTATTTTTAAACCAAGTTTAGATGTGAAATATAAGCTGGCACGCTGGCTTTTCTCTTTTCACTTTCATAACCCAATTTTAATGTTCTTAATTTGTGTGACAGAGTTGTCTCTTAGTTTTTGTTGAATCAGTGTCGTGTCACAAGAGCCTCTCTGTCCATAGCTTTCAAGCATTAAAATCAAAGGTTCTTAATATTTTGACAAAAAGCATGACTTCTTTTTGCTATTTTTGCCAGACGCCCGGAGTAATGAGTGTGTTGGCTGATAAGTGATCTTGCATCCGGTAGCACATCATTTTCCTGTCCTTTACATAGCTGGATAGCAAGTGAGCACTTGCAGACATTTAATGCTAGCTGACAGTAAATAATAGTCCCGTGGTTATACTTAAGAGCACGCCATATATCTTAATCGTCTTAATGTCCTAACATTAGCTAACATAGCATGGTAGCTGAAGGGAAGACTGTGAGCTGTGGTGATTACTTTATATTACATTTATCTTAAGCTTTGATATGCAATAATTTGATTATTTAACACTTTTTATGAAATTGTAATGGCCTTTTTTGCTACGTGGTGACATTCTGTAGTGGAGCAGCATGACTTTTTTCTGGATCAGAATGGTTTTTCAGGCAAGGTTGGTCAACATAAATACTCAACACGTTTCACATTATTAGGTACACATTGCTAGTAGTGGTTTGGGCCTCTTTTGCCTTCAGAACTACCTCGAATGTTTGTGGTGTAAATTCAACAAGGTGCTGGAAACATTCAACAGAGATTTTGCTCCATGATGACATGTTGTAGATTTATCAGCTCCACATGATAGGAATCACCTTATTGAATGACATCCCACAGATGCTTCATTGGATTGAAATTTGGTAAACACTGAGGCCATTTGAGTACAGTGAACTTGTCATGATCAACAAACCAGTTTGAGATGATTTGAGCTTCATGACACGGCATGGTATCCTCCATAACATCCAAATGTTGCAGCTGAAATCAAAACTTGTCACTCCGGACAAAGTTTGTCCAATCTTCTATTGTTCAAAATCTGTTGCCTTCCTATCATCTCTTCTGGTCTCTGACACCAACATGACTTAAGACCATCCCTTGGAAACATTAGAGATGGTTGTGTAGCTTTCTGATGCTTAATTTGAACTTGAACACCCGGTTGTCTTGACTTTGTCTATATGCCTGCATACATAGGGTGTCTGACTAATTAGATATTTACAGCCTGTGTTACCTTACTTAGAAGCATTTTCCTGTAACTTTTGGCTTTTTGATAAACAAAAATGTATTATACTTTAAAAATAGTTTTTAAAAAACGCTGTCCCTTTTAACAAAACATATAGTTTGGGCTGGATCAGGTGACCCTGAATCCTCCTTTAGGTATGGAGCAATATGCCTAGGCTGCTGGGGGTTCCCATGATGCACTTCTTCACTGCATTTCTTCTTCACTCACCTTTTTTTCCCACTCACTGTGTGTTTTTACACCACTCTGCATTTCATTATTACTTATTGTTAATCTTTGGGTCTCATCCACAGTGTGTCCTTATCCTGTCTTCCTCCCATCATCCCCAACCAATCACGACAGATGGCTGTCCCTCCCTGAGCCTGGTTCTGCCAGAGGTTTCTTCCTGTTAAAAGGGAGTTTATCCTTCCCACTGTTGCCAAATGCTTGCTCATAGGGTGTCATCCAAATGTTGGGGTTTTCTCTCTATTATTGTAGGGTTGCTATTTTACACTTTAAAACACCTTGATGTGACTGTTGTTGTGATTTGGTGATATATAAATAAAATTGGACGTGAAATGAATTGATGATTGATGATTTTCCTTTAGGAAAAAGCACCTTTTTTTAAACTTTATTAATGCAGTAGCGTTGTTGATTATCTCAAACTGGCATTAATTAAGTCCTATTTATTTAAATACTGCTTTACTACTCTAATATTACTTCTTAATATCATTTTGAAGTACAGTTCTCACAGTTTTGTCAGTTGTGTGGCTTTGAATAGCTTGAGGAGTACCACTCCCTAAAACTCTTGGCTTAGACACTGGATATCTCCCTTTGAATCATGGAGTTATTGCTACGTAACGACAGAATAACATTTATAAAAGTAATCAAAACACTTTGCAACACCTGTTTGTTACATATGTGCTTAATTTGCAATCACAGTCTGCACAGCCTCTATAATGTGAGTCTGTGGATTCCAGGTGGTTGAGAGACTGCAGAGAGCTGGGTAATGTCCACGAGTGTGGGTTTGTCAGCGGTTCTGTGGGCTATGTTGGTGGTACTGTGGGAGAGCCAACTGCAATAAAGGTTTTTATGATGTGGTAGAAGTTGATGGGACTCTGCCAAGAGCAATCCAGATGTTACTTGCAAAGTCTGTTTCTATGGTATACATACTGTACATCGGGGTACAGAAGGCACAGAGCACTTCACATTTCCAGTGTGTTTTTTATCTAGCTGAGGAGAGGCTGTCAACAATTTGAAGAACCTCACGAAAGTTTGGAACTGTGTCTGACACTCATTATCCACAGTGGCTCACCCATCATTTTGAAAGTTTTGTGCTTTTCTCACAACAAATCCCAACATGCAGTCTCAGTGTCTCCTTCACCCACTCTCTCTGTCCCAGCAGTGTACTGGTGGCTGGCAGGCAGTGACACACATTGAGGCAGCGTCACTGGAGCCACTCTCATTCATAGACCTTGAACTCTTTAGAGGGACGTCTGGCCTCGCTGTAATGCCCCACCAGCGCTGGACCTCACTGCCCGGCCACAAGCTGTAACTCTATAGCCTCATTGTCACGCTCCATATCCTCCTGGTGACCCCGAGCCCAATTATACAGCTGACCCAGGCTTGATGACATAACCTTGGGCGTCTTTTGGGGTCTATTGGGACTCAGTGGGGCACCCCATGTCTATCATGACATGTCAGCTCTATGCGTTAACCAGACACTTCCCTGAGTGGTCCCAGTGGGAGTTAGGGGAGGAAGAATGGCTCCCAAGCAAAGCCCAGTGCATTTCATCAAATAGCCTCCCCAAGGAGTGTTTTTTGGATTAAATATATGATGAAAAAGCATTGTGTGTAAAAGCATGTCTAAAAGTATAAACAGAACAAACCAAGAATCTGAATGTTTGGAGACACTATGTCCTGAATTTTTAATTCTTACTGTCAAGAATTCAGAGCTGGAGGAGCCTCCCTTGCATGTAGATATGACACATGTGCACGTTGATCTCATTGCATTTACACATATCCATACTCTCCATGCATGCTCAGCAGCTGTGATGCATTAATGTTCTCCATGCTTAGCATGCACTATAAACTCTGGGAAGGCTACCTGTCACCAATGAAGTGTTCCTCACTGGATGAAGAGTGGATTAACATTTCCAAAGGCGTACTGTAGAGAATAAATTTCTATACGCGATTCAGCTGAAGTGAAAGGCTAACGGTCATAGCTGTCAAACAAGCATGATGGTTTTTACACAAGTAACTGAGCTGACTTAAAACACTCAAAAAGTGTGAGTAAATCAAAGTTGGCCGAGCAGTTCTGTAAATGAGATGGCTGTTTCTGAGCGTCTAGTTATGAATTAAGTTGAGGTTCAGATTCAGACTCTGATTTTGAGATTTTAATTGTAGTTAGTTCTGTGTTTCCCTGTCTTCTTGTTCAGTGTGTTTTCCAATTCTTTGGCATTTGTCTTGATTATTTCTGGTTTGTCTTTTCAGGTTACTTTTCTTTTGTATCTTGCATTAGTTTTAGTACTTGATTAAATGATTTACCTGTCTTGCTCATCACCTGCTTCCCATCGTTTATCAGTTCCCTCTCTCTATATGAAGACCTGGGTTCTCTCGCCACACAGCTCTTCATGATATTTTCACTAAATGCCAACAGTGCATGTGTGTAATTACTTGACTAGAAATAACTGCTGCTGTTGCTGGTTGCTTAAGCTGTTGCATTTATTTGCATTTTATTAATGTACCCACCCATTAGCTAAAAGAGAAACAGCTGACTTCCCTGTAAACTGATGCAGTTCTGTGATACTTTTGATGCTGAAAATTCATTAACTATTTAACTAAATAAATGAAATATGAGCTATTGTATGTAGGGTGTTAGAACAGACAGGCATAGAAGCACATATTACCAGAGTAATGCATGAACAGACGTGTACATATTAATCTGTAAGCCGTGAAGGCTGTTTATTCTAGCACTAGTAGTAGTAGTAGAAATGCCACACAGCTGCATTTTTAAAGAACTGTTTGAATATTGAAAAATGTGGCTCACTATGTGAAACATACCAGTATTTATACAGACGGTGGTTAACCACTTTTATTTTGACTCTCTTTTCTTCCCCTTTACCTTTAGGCTTGCGATTAGTGTAACTTGAAATCAGTTACCAGAAAAATCTCCAGTACCAAGTGTACATTTCTGGCATCCTGTTGCATGGATAACCCTCAAATGTGTTTAATACTGTCTTGAGTTACTCATCTAAAAATAAGATCAATTCAACCTGCATTCATGCTCTAGTGATTATTTTACCTGTAAAAACTGCAAATTTCCAGAATTTATTTACATCTGATCGCCTCTGTTTGTCACAGTACTGCACCGAGAAGTAAGCAGAACTTTTAAAAACTTTTTAAGGTAACCAATTGCCTTATTTAAAAGTCAAATAACTTAAAAGTTGAAGCTTATCAGAACTCCAACATTTTGATTACATTCGACATGTACCTTTTGACTAAAATAAAAGTAAAATATTTAATAATTAAATAAACTAATATTGAATAACTAGAACTTAAAGTTTTCACTCATTTCTCCCATGGAAATAAGATGACATAACTTAAAAGGAATGACTACAACAGAGTGACTTTTTTAGTTTAGCAAAACTTAATATTTATTGTCCACTTTTGTAATCCTTTACAATTAAACAAAGGTCAAACATCAACTTTAAAAACGTGAAAAAGTCAAATGATTGCCTCAATTGCATTGAGTACTACTAAATTAAACCTCTTAAGTACATTTGTTCAGTTCAAAAATATTTTCTTGGCCTCCACAAATAACACACTTCATTGTTAATATTCAACAAATATTAAAATCAATCATTTTACAAAGATTATTAAATACTAAAGGCAATATGTACTTTTGAATATCAAAATAGCAGATTTGATTAATTAATTAATTACACTATAAACTGTTGAAACTTGAAAATTTTAAAATGTTCATATACCGCTGTCCTGGTTCTGGTATTTTTCAATACCTGCATGGTTAACATTCAAAAATGAAATAAACAACAACAAAAAACAAAACAAGATACAGTGATCCAGCTGCTTGAGTCTCTAAGTTAGCTAACAGTTTACCAGCATCCAGTCTAGTGTACTCTGAATGAATACAGTATTGTTCAGTTCCTTGGGATTATTGCAGTAGTAGGTCCAAACACGACCAAGAAGTTCATCAGCAGTTCTTGGGAGACTTCCACAAAGTTCCTATGAATGATTTTCACAGACTGGTAATGAACTGAGTTGTTCATGGATCACTATAGCCAGTGCCACAGTATCTTCTAAAATCTACCCCATCAGACTCGTGCTGAATGAATGGGAGCAGTAAATTCATTCTTTCAATGTTTAAATATTTCAAAAATCAAAAAAGTAATAAAAAGTATTTTTGAGTAGCAGGTAATTAATATGCAAAATAGTTAAAAATAATAAGTTAAACTAACTCAAATGAAAAAAGAAATGTTAGCTGATCTTGTGTTATTTGAGTTAGTAGGACTATTCTTAAAAAATTAAGTTTACATTACTTAATTATTTCATTACTTTGAGTGTTAAGGTTTGCAGTGTGCTTCTTCTACAATTATTTGCATGATGGCTTCTGTCTGATTTTTTGCATCATATAAGTGACTGCTGGAGCTACAAAGCCAATAAACATAATTTATGTGGTGCTAGGAACCGTCATTTCAGTTTGATTGTCAGTTGACCACCACTGTTATGCAGATTGAAATATCTCAATGAATACTCAATGGTATTATGTAAAAAGGGGGCTATGAAATTCATAGAAGTCTGTGTGGGTTCTCTGTAACAGTTACATCAGCTTCAGATTTTCATATTTTAAAGAAATATTTCAACAATAATTTGAAGTATTTCATTACTATTAGAGAAAGGATATCCACAAGCACCAGATATGACAAGAATCTAAAGTTTTTACTTATTTTGAAAATATTTACCCTTACAAGATTAGTCGATGGGAACATTTTGTACAGGAGTTTAAATTTGTCAGAGGATGAAGTCTGCTAATTTTGGTGAGTAACTGACTTTTCATCCAGCGTCCAATAACAGACATATCTGGATAACACAGCTGTGTCTAAATCCATGGGTGTCGACTCTTTGTCTTATTTCGTCAATGTGAAGTTTTCCTTTAAAAAAAAGCACAGGACACAGTCTTTTTCTTAAAATAAGATTTTTAATATTACTTATTATCATAAAGATATATTTACACACTTTACAGAAATAGAAAATAAAAACACAAAGCTACGCATGAAAGGAAAAATAAAATAAGTACTCCAAGAGCTAAAGCTTATCTTTTATAAATTAGAAACCAAAAGTTCAAATATGTACACAGTATTTCAACCATTTCTGATACACTTGTTTTATTTATTTATTTATTTATGTCATTTATTTTTGCCCAGTTCAACATCAAAACAGAGACAGGGACTGTACATTTGGCCTGGTGAGTAATATGAGCACACACCATAAACAGGATATAAGTTTCAGGAGTAATACATCGTCTTTCAAATGGTATCTGCTTGAGACCTAGTAACACTGTTGCGATGGTGTGTAAGCCTACACACTGCGTTTCTCCTAAGGTTGTTCTGAACGTAGCTGATTTTTGACACAGTGGTTACATAGATGGAGAACGTGTCGCAATCAAGGCAGGAGGGGCCTGTGCTATTTTGGGTGTAGGAAGTCTCATTTTGAGGCTCCAAGATAATGACAGATCGTAGTCATTTCTCACGGGAGATAAAATCTAGTTATCCTTTGGATTGCCCAGCCGGTGGAAAAACTGTGAATGCATTGGATTGAATATCAGCCACTCGATCCTGCAGACACCCACTCTGAAGGCCAACATGATACAGTTTGATGGGCTAAGGTAAAATCATGGAATGTGCTGTCTGCCACTTCCACAACGAGTGAAATGTTTGGTTCAGTGTAGAGGAATCTTAGGTTTAAAAAAATAAAAACCGTGTGTTTTTTCTGCAATCTTTTTGTGCGTGAGTGTGTGTGTCGGGGCAGGGCGGTTTGTGTCGATAGCTATTGGAGATCAATGGCTAAGCTCGTATTTTAAAACCTGTTTCTAGCTTATTCTCATTTCCACCAGTAACACACATCTATCTCTCTGCTCATCCCCACTCCTTACACACTCCCAGCCAAATGCATTTGGACGAAAATAACTAAACACAGAGGGGGCAAGTTCTCAGAACAAACATTTTTCTACCAGGAAAACATGCTAACAAGTGCATAGGAACATTACTCAGGCCTTGTGATGGTCACAGAGAAGAGGAACTGGAGAGGAAACATTGAGAGGATAGGAATCGTTTCTCTTGTGTAAGCCTTGCTGGAAAAGACCATTAAGGAAAATGGTTTTGCTCCCCGAGCATAATGTATTGGTTTACCATTTCAGTTTGAGCCTAGACGTGCTTGTCCTTCCACACCACAAGGCCCATTAACCTGATGTGCAGGGGAGGGCTGTGGGCTATGATCTACAAGAAAAGAATGCCTGAAAGCTTTCACGTGTCCACGACATATTGTGCTGCAGACTACTTTTCTATTTTGTTACATCCACAAAAGATACAGCTTCTCACACTGTATTCAAAAAAGTAAGCTTTGGACAACCAGCTAGACAAGAATCAGACAAAAAAAAAAAAAAATGTCACAATACACTGGAAAACCATTCCATACCAAGAGAGTCTTGTTTTCAGGGTGTATTTTTCCAGCAGCATAATGGAATTGCAAAAGTGCAGCCTTGCAAACCCATGCAGAGAAGTCTTGGAGCAAAGCCACGTCTATTTGTTGGGACTCATTGACATCGGAGGCTTTGGATCAGTGGGATATTTGGCTTTTGATTTTTGTCTTTTTTGGATTCAACTGATAACCAGGCCGAGATTTAAAAAGGGTTCTGTACATAAACATTGGTTTGCTCTGGTCTCTGAAAGGGCAGCGTGGCTGGTGCGAATGGTGAGGATACATTCATGAAAAACAGTGCGGATACAGACGTTGCTCGGCTCTGTAACAATAACTTCTGAGATGGGGAAACATTGATTTGAACCCCGTGTCATGACCCAGTCTACTTCCAGCATCCCAACTCCTGTGGCTTTGAACTTTCATCCTCAGCTCATATCTCCTTACTATCATCCCCAATAATACATGAGACATCCTGAGCAAAGCTGTCTCACTCCCGAGGAGCATTAATGAAATCTACATCTCTGTCTGAGAGGGTATGAAAAAATAATGGTGGAACTGAAATTATTACACTTCACAGTGCCCTAGGATTTAATACATTTTTAATCAAGGTGAGCTTGGCTGGGTGGATTACCACTGTGATGTTAGATGCTCTCTTAATAAAAGCATCTCACGCTGGGACTGAGAAGTCTCTGCATTTTATTATAATATTTGCATGAGACATGGCGAGAGGGGAAAAGTGTTGGAAATCTAGGTTAATCAGTTGCCAGTTGCTTATGTGGTCAAAACTGATTTGAAAGAAATGAGTTTGCTGATTGAACTGGAGCAGATTAAAGAAAACAAAAGCAATTAGCAAGTTGCTCTGCACAGCTAATACACAACAACAAAGGATTGTAAGGTGTCTTTTTCTACAGGTCACAGTCCTAATATGTTACATGGTTACACACTGAATCAGCAGGGGGTTCGGAAATTGCAAAGGGGGAAGGGTGCAGTTTCTGTCTAAGCCAATTTAACAATGAGCTCAGACTAAGTGGCCCTGGCCAACCTTGGGGAGATCCATCTGAGAAAGATTAACTCTAGGATTTAATGAGTGTAATGATCAAAGCCGTGACCACCTGTGCTGTGGAAAGGCAGACCAGGAAGGCAACTGTACCCAACATAATGTAGGGAAAGGATCGTGACTAAGTGACTGAATCGGAATAAATCATGGCTATATTGATGTATACATACGAGGGAGAGTAAAGATACAATATACGAAAATATGCTCATATACGTTTTAAATGTATTGTATGTTTGTGTCTTGTTAAATAAATGCACAAAATAGACTGCTCTAGTACAAGCCTCTATCACAGCACCCTGAGAAAAAAAGAAATCAAACTATAACACAGAAATAAACATAAACAGTAATATATTCCAGTATGATGGAAAGGCATAGCATTTTTGTCAGTGAAAGATATCGGTCAAAGGGTCAAACCAGCCATATGCTGAATGTTAAAACAGCCAGAGCACTAGTGGTAGGCTGATCACGGCGGCATATTAACTGAGCTCTTTTTGGTCTAATTTAACTTGTCCTCCTTGTGTTGGATTTCTCTTTGCAGAAATTTAAAATGCATAATGTGTCAGTGTATCAAGACTTCAAACAAGAGGTAATGTGTTTCTCGTTTTCGCCCTAACCTTTCATTGCTTCGCTCCTGGCAGCATTGTGGAGAAGGTTATTATTTGGCACTTCATTAAAAGGCAAGGCGGCCTGTCGGTGGAGCAGACCGCCACTGCCAGTTAACAGTCGTGTAGAGCAGCTGCACGGGGGCAGCGGTGTGGTGAGAAGGCTGGGGATTGGGGACAGGATTGGGATTTGGGGTCAAAGGACTCATCCAAGGTGGGACATGTTACAGAGCACGCCCGTAAACCCCGCCTCCCAAGGTGTTAATGAGTTCAGAAACACCAGAATAGCTTTGGATTAAAGAATCTCCTAAATGAAGGACTTATTCTGTCACTTTACTAGATTGTTTTGATAGTATGTGCTCTCTTTTTAGTCCGTCTTTGCTTTGCATGTGGACGTACTGTCATAAGGAGGTACAAAGCACCATTAATAATGATAATTAAGTGATGATAGTGATGTTATTAAGTTGTGACGCTTTTGCTCGTCCGTTTCAAACAAAACCTTTTTATTCCTTTTTCGCATCAGACATCCAGAGTATCACAAGCGAACTTAATATTTGCCAACTATTAAAACTGACACTGCCCCGTCTGCATGATCAGCGCCCTCACCCGACGGTAAAGCCGTTAAATAGCTACACAGCAATGAAATCAGCGGCTGCAGGAACCTTGGATCCGAGACGTGGGAATACCGCATCGTGGAGAAGGGACAGATGCTTTAGGATTCAGATTGTTTTGACCAGGCTCCCTCTCCACCACATGTCATGCAAAGTGTGTGAGACACTCAGGGAGATTGCTATGATTGGGCTCTATTAAGCAAATAATAAGAAAATTGAAAAGAAAAAAAAAACACTTGGGAGAAGACAGAGATAGATAAGTAGTCAGGGAGAGAGAGAGAGAGAAAGAGAGACAGAGAAATAGAGTCTGATAGCTCGGGCTCAATACCCCCCACCCCCCCTTCCCTGCCCCCAGTTCCTCCTAGAGCTGAGGGTGAGCGGCTTGTCCTGATTTTTTTTGTGGACAGAGTTGCTTGAAGAACCAGCAGGTGCTATGGACATCACTCTTCAGGCTGGGCAAGCGTAGGCCCTTCATTGCAAGGCCCCCCAAGGCAAAGGAAGAGCATAGAAATCAGAACCTGGGGGAGGGCGCTCAAAGCAGTGCCTGCAAAACAGGAAGACGACACAGAAAAGAAAGTTCATGAGCCCCTGCCGTCTGTTTTTCCTGAAAACCATTCAGTCATGCAGACATTAACTTAAGACTATTGTAACATTTTGCCTCAGTTTATGCAGCCAGTGAAGATGAATGCACAAAAAATATTGAGTGATTAACCAATTTCTTTTTTAGTTTTTGTTTTATTTTGAAGGGATAATTCACTGCGACCCAGGGTTACTTTCATTTTCCACTTATTTGACGTTTTCAGTTCAGTGTTAGTTTACTCTGAGGCCTTTTGATTAGGATCATTTTAAGGGTGTTTGTCAGGGGTAAGATATCACACCACTTCGTGGAGGCAGTTGTCTCTCCGCCACGTTTACATTCCAGTCTCAGTAAACACGCACCAAGGACTCAACATGTTTGCTGTGTTGGGAGATTTGACCAAACTGATAATTGACTAAAATTTAATATTTTTTATATTATTATAGTCTGGTTTACAAATATACAATGTCATTTAAATTACTATTTCCTCATATAAAAACATATATGTCTAATAGATTTATTTAACGAAACTATGCTTTGACATCTGGTTTAAATTTGTAATATTTTGTATTTATGTTCTATGATAACGATGCTATGAACAATGCTGTTAACAGTGTGCGCTAACTGTTAAAATCATTTTTAATTTTCAGTTTTACTATTCTGTAAATGCAGTATTGCTAATGTATTATTATTAGCAAAATATAGGCTCCGTAATTTTGGCATTAAATCCATCCATCTATTCATCAAACCTAATCGTTTTCTGTTGCTAGTACCAATATTTTGTTAGTCTTTGTTGTTGATAATTTAGCTCTTTGTGCCATATAAACAGAGGTATCTTCATGATAAAAATTGTATCTTAGTCTTTCTGTATATATTTTTATGTATTGATATATTCCCGAGTTTAAAAAGTGTGTTTTTGGCAGTGTTAGAGGTCATCACACTCGATTTCTTACTACTTCTCAACTCACGTGAAGACATTTTAGTTTCTAAAATTTTCGATGTGTCATACCTTGTGTTATCTTGCGCTTGATAAACTAGAATATAAGTCTGTCCCAGACATGTTTCAACCAGATTTCACTGCCTTCGACTGGAAGATGCAGCAGGGAGTAAGAAAAACAATTGTGTATCTTGCTGTGAAACACAATCCCAACGTTATACTGCGCTCGGGGCATTGGATCACTTCTTGACAATGACGAAATCTTTGATCTTCCCGCATCTTTTATCTTTTCCTGGTCTGTGATCATTTCAGAAGGCTCGGACAACGAGGTTCATTCACTGATAAGAACCTGTTTTTGTTTTGTGATAGCATTTTTCTGAGGTCATGCAATGCCTTGAGACCTGATGTATGGTATATCTAATCACCACTGAGCTGTACTGTTGTTTGTTGTTGTTGCCCCGTTTGGTGTATGATCTCAGTACAGCAGCCCTTTTGAAGTCATACTCTACCACATAGTGAGTGTATGGGAGAAGATGCAGACCTGATTTACATTGTTTTGATGGGAAACTCTTTTAAAAGATTCATTCACTGAGCTTTCTCACACTCAAGGCCACCAGGGGTTTTCACAAATTGCCTCTGGCTTTAAATCTAAAATATCCCGTCGTCTTTTAGACTGTCACTGGCATGGCTTAGATCCAAGAGTTGTAATAGCATGGTTTGATCTGAGCCTACTCAAAGAAGATGACCCAGGTCGCTCTCTTTCTTCTCAGAGTGGTTCACATCTGGAATGTGTAATGATGAGAAAATCCAGCTTTGCCTCTGGTGTCATAGATAATAAAAGACGAGCTGTTGTTGACACTGAAATGGGGTGATGTTGCTAAATAGCTCAGAGCTGGAGGATGGATGATGCCAGGGCAATAACTGTTCTTAATCTTTGATATAAATAGTCTGGTAATGAAGTTTAGGCCAGTAACGACAAATCCATAGACAGCCTGCATGTGTAAGAGTCCTGTCCTCAGCTGGATATATCCATTGAACTCAAGCTTTGATCGAACAAACTGCAACTCCAGCTGCTGCTAGAGGTGGTTTTCCCATCATCAGCACAAACTGAAGAAGAAAGCAGGACACACGAGGAAGAGCAAAGCCTTTCAAGCTGCTTGTTGGACGGACTGATGTGAGACATCAGGTCTTGTGAAGACTTAATTCCTTCAGTCAGGCTGTGAACAAACTGGGACTGAAGAACTTCAGACTTTGAGCTCTGATTTTCTTTGGATCATTTACTCAGTGAAGGTTGGTAGTGCTATCACTAAAATGCTGCTAATGGAGAGCCCGATTCCCACTGTGGGGGTGGATTGGCATGGTATGTGGGGAGCAATCTATGAATGAGGCGAACTATGAACTCTGCGAGAATGAGGGGAGCCAGAGAGGGAAGTGAACAAAAAAAGGAAATCTTCAGCTTGTTGTGGTTTAAGTGGTGTTTGCGGAGACGGCATTGTGACTCACTGAGCCGTTCACTTTTACAGAGCTTCACAACTTCCCGAAGCTCCCCTCATTATCTGGCTAAAACTCTGGCACTGAACATAAGCTCTGACCACTCAACTCAGAGAGGATTCTCACATTTTATTGGCAGACCGAGGGAAGTTGTAAGACCCATGCTGTCCTTCAAGTGCAAACTACTCTGGCTTGGTCCTTACTCATTGTTTTCACCTTTAGAGTTCTGGAATGAGTTCAAAGGAAGTCTAAATCTAGAAAAGTACAATGAAAAATAATCACCTATGATTGTAAAAATGGCTACTTTAAAGAAAAGAGCTTCCAAACTTCTGCAGCTTTGATCCTTTTTTCTTAAAACTGATTAACCATCCATTGACGCACTCTGGCTGCAGCCTCCTCTCACTACAGATTCAATTTATGGTGGACCTCTGCAGGTCAGCGTTGTATAGTCGACACCTGCAGGGATATTGTGTCTTGCCTCTCACGGCGTCTGAGGCTGTGACATGCTGACATCAGTAAATTTAAATCTGTATGTTCTGTAAATTTGATCATGTTATTTAAATGTCCGCGGTATATTTTAGTTTCCCATTGAAGCTTTATCTGGTTTTTATTGAAACGCAGAGTTTGTTTTGGTTCTGATCAATGTGAAAAAGTGATAAGTATAATGTTATCTCAGATCTTGGATGAAAGCTTTTTCATACAAAGCCTTGTTTTATTTGACAGCAAGTTAAACATCCCCTCGCAAGAAAAATGGTGCCACCCACAAACCCGGCTCTACAGAGTATTATTTTTGAGGAAAATGTGTTTTAACTGACTTAACCAGGTGGACAGTAAAGATTTGTTCCAGCTGAATTGGCTCAAAGGTAAGATTTCTAAGTATATCTTTCTACTGTATGAGGAAATAAATGAGGTAGACTTAAAAACCACCTTAGTCATAATAGGAAATCATGCAAGCTGGTGGGCTAAGTCTAATAATCTGCTTGCCAACAATAACATCCTTGTGTTGGAGCTCAGTCTGGCTGTCATTAACAGAGTTTTCAGTATTCCTGTAAGAGTTTAAGTTCCCATTCAATCCAAAACATCCAAAGGGATTCTGCCAACAAAGTATTCCAGGACTCAAAATAACATTCCCCCTAGAAATTCCTCTGTGAAGTTGGGTTTCCTCACTAGTCAGCAGTTAGAATTTAATATATCAGGAGGTGTATTGGCTCATATTCTCTGGAGAAATGTGGAGCTCTGACTTGACAGAAAATTGGTCTAATGGGCAAACACAGCAGAGATTAGCACATTGTTTTTTTCCACAAGATATCCATAGAGAGTAGAAGATTTTTACTGCTTGAAATTCGACTGTTTTACTATGGGTTTGTAGCAGCATTTCGTCAACAAAGCCTAGTGAGTGGTCAGTTAAAGACAAACTCACCTTGCTCTAGAACGGCATGGGCCCCTTGTGGGAAAGACGGGGCCGTGGGCGTCTTCTCTTCGAGCTGGTTGGTCTGTGGGTCTGACCGCCCCTTGCAGAGTTTTGCTGGACCATTTTTCTCACCATAGATGCATCTTGCAGCTCTCTGCCATGCACCGTGGAGGCCATGGGACCTGGAAGACACACAGAGAGAAAAGACCAATTTAACACCTGAAAATTGTCTTGATGATGGTTTTTCACAGTGTTTTTTCATTCAGGATATCTGCCAAGTCCATCAGAGCCTAAGAAAATATGTCACCGGATGCAGAGAAGAATCACATTGGTAATAGATGAGGAAAGAAGAGATAGACATAAATAAGTGTGTGAGAGAGTGTGTGTGGCCTTCTCTAAGCCCACCCAGTGTTGTAGTTCATCAACTCAGTGTGGTCCAAAGGAAAGCATAACAGATACACGGCCCTGGCAGAAGCAAAAAAAACCCTCAAACCCTCATGTCTCATGTCTCTGTCACCCTCCCTCAAGATTACAAACAAGCACCAACACTCGTGGAGGTGCATCTCGTTGCAGTGTTTGATCCATTCTTGGGGATGGGTTTAACAGCGTTGGGTCTCACAGAGTGCCTGTGAATGTGTGTATGAGAGTGAACCCAGATGTTTTCAGTCATCTCTCAATAAGTGTGCCCTGATCCCCTTAAGCCACCCCCCCAGCGCTTCATCCCCCAACTCCATTTTTTAATGGTTTGGTCCACCCTAAGTGTCTCTATGACCTTTCAACCTATTACAAACTAGCAGAGACCCCCCCCACTCCCAACCTCTTTTTGGGGATCAAGAGATCTTTTCTTTAAAATATTTTGCTGCATATCTTTGTGTGTAACATAATATTTATCATGGGTGATCTTTCACACCACACCCAGTTTGTTCATCCAGTAAAATTTGAGTAAAGGCAGCAAAGGGCTTTGGACATGTCAAAGTGATTAAATGTCATACCAGCAAATAATACAGGTATTACATACACAGTGATGCATTTTTCATCTTAACTAACAAATGGATGTGTGCAACCAACCATTAATTTCATATAATATTAAGTTACTGAAATGGAGCTGCACACTGATTGCATGGGCACTCTAGAGATTTCTGACTTGTAAAGATTGAAGGACTCAGAAAAGGCTGACTTACATTTTGTTTCAGATTGAAGTAGAAGAGGAAGATATTGTGAGTTGTAGTCTGTAGTAAAGGTCATACTTGAAAAACTCTAGGTCCTTCTAACCAAACACAATAGTTTCTTTCATTAAATCCCTCCTCTGCCTCAAAAATAACCATCCCTTATAAACTCCATACCACGGTGTAATCTCAAGCTAAAGCCCCAAAGACAGATTGGGGGTTTTAGAGTGAACCTTTCTTGCTTTAGTAAAATACTTTGTTCAGCAACCTTATCTACCCATAAGAAAAAGATTTCTTCAGATCCAAACTGCCAACCTTCCTCCTTTCTTTGGGTGTCTCTCATCAAACAAGCTGATTGACATTATTCACATGAGGTCATGACATTCCTGTCTCCCCTCCTCAGAGAGACTGGCACCATTTTTAGAATTCCCCAGAGAATGACCTTCCCTGCCTTTACAAGAGCTGGGGTGAGGACGCAGCTTAAGATAAGTCAGCCAGTTGACTGCATAGGCTTGTAAAAGCAGAAAATACACTGAGGACAGCACTTGAGGAGCTTAGAAAAGCCATGATGATGCTAAGTTCCCTGCTTCCTTAAGACTGTTTCCATCGGTTTGGTTGCGGCACAGTCATGATATTAAATGAAGACGGCACAGCTGTGACCCCGAGGATTTTGTCTGTCTGAAACTTTAAAGACTGCCTCCAGAACTGCATTTAAAACCCTCAAGTTTCTCTAATAGCTAAGATCAGTGTGGTTGAATAGAGGGCAACTTTCTTCAAGAGCAGCATTCAAAACAGTCTTTCTGCAGCCTTTATTAATTAATGACCTTCAGCTGTGGCTTTATGAAGACATTTTAAAAGACCAGCTTCCACTGAAAAGGAGGAAATAGAGAAGGGTTTCTAGCTTTCAGGTTTAAATAATGGTGTATGGCGTGACTAAGCCAGACAGCTTGTTGAATGTTTTTAATGTATATCCCTGAAACACTAGACATCTCAAGTTGCATTTCCATGCTAATCTTCTCCGGCAAGCATATTACACAGTATATTTGTGCGCTAACAGTGGGCTAATTCATTGGCAGCAGGGAAAGTCTTGGTTGCATATTTCCGCATCTAAAGCACATCTTTGCCCCTTGGAGCACTAATCTGCGCATTATCCTTTTGTTATTGTTCCAGACACAGTGAATGAGGAACGTTTACTCATTCTGAAGGCATTCGGTTCATTTCTCTCAAATCCAGGGGATTGAATGTTAATACTCTCTGTGTTTGAGAAGATTTTGAGGCTAACAGAAGTTTTATAGGGAGGTCCTGTTTCTCCTCATTCACCTCTGAAACACCTTCGGCATTTGGACACAGAACACACAGAATCACAATGGAGGGAGTCTTCAGCATGCTTGAAATGAACTTGTTTGTACAGTTTTTTAGAGACAGAGTTAGTTGAAACGTGGCTGGGTGGTCATATTTGGAGGTGGAAGACATGACAACGGTTTTGGGAATGGGTAAATGGTGCATGGTTTTTGTCAGGATTTAAACATTTAAAACCCTGCCTATTTTCTGTCCTCCTGCCCGATAGCTCTATGAAGTGAACATGATTTTCTGAGTTACGAAGAAACCTTAAATTGGGGGTTGCAATCCTCCAATCTCCAGCTTTAGAGAGGGCAGCAGGCAGTCCACTTAAAACATACTGACTTTTTATGTCTCACAGTGGTGCCTGCAGTTCTGCTCAAAGCCCAACTGCAGCTGATCTTTGAGTGATGGACTACTTTAACAAGTGCTGCAAAGCACACATGGAGTCAGTCACTGTGCAGACCTACACACACTGCAGTGCAAGATGGTAAAGTAATTGTACCTCAGCTCACACAACTCATCATCCTCTCCGGGTGGCTCAGCCTGTCATAACCCAGGTCCATAATGAGACAATTTAGATGTCTCCTACCATGGCAAGCTGTCAGCCACTGCTCGGCACTGGGGTTTTGAAAGGAGAACATCTTGTGATTCTCCTGACAAATCTCAACTCATACAATGTGCCTATGGGATGGAGAAGTGCAATGAAAGCTGCTAAAAATAAGCTGGGCCTCAGTGATAACACTGGCAGTATAGATTAACTCTTGCAGCTTGTAGGCAACGCATGGAAATGTGACAGAAACAACATACATCAACAGCTAGCCTAGGATCACTGGAATACCTGCAGAATGATTATTGCAGCATCTGTTGCTTCTGCAGAAGATCCTTTGATTGTTTCCATGGCAAGTTTATCATTGGATAACACATATTTCATCTCCATAAACAAAGATATCTCAGCTATCTTACTGCTGTGAAATTGGATCCAGCTTCTGTGGTATCACATTTGATCTTTTCCCATGAGACATTCACGTGTTTATGTCCAGCTGGCACAACAGTAAAACAGCAGGATAGTATATGTCTCACAATAAGAAGCCTCTTATCTCTACTTCGGATGACCTTGGAGCCCCAGTTTTGCCCTCAAATCTCCACACTTTGTAATTTCCGAATTAAAGTTCAATAAAGAAGGATTTTCAGGAATGACTGTTTATTGTCGATGCTGTTGCTTAAGAAGGCCACGAGTGAGCACGAGTGAGGGTGGGTAGAGGAGGAGAAAAAGACTAATGATGAATAGCAGCTGGGCTGCTCCCTATTTCCAAGCCCTAATTTCACCACCTCCTAAGGTGATATCTGTTATGTTGTGTTTTTTTTTTGTGATGGCTGGTGCTCTGTCTTATTACAGCCAGGCGAAAAGTCGAATACTGGCAGCTTATCCCTGTTGATTCTGCAGCAGTCCATCAACGGAGCCTGGAGAGACATACATCTTCCAGGACTTGTCCATCTAGTCAGAAGAGAGAAGAGAAATAGCTGTCCTCTGGTTTAATGCCAAGTTCATCAGCTGCCCTCATAGCTGGCAAGAGCAACCTATATATCACAGTGCTGTGTCAGTGCAGGAACACAGCACAGCAAATGGGCCAGAGCTGCTTATTAATAGTTGTAAAGCTGATTTGTGTGTATTGACTGCCAAAACGACCACATAACAAATGTCTGCTCTTGTAAATGCAGCTACAGCGTAATGGTTCTTCTGCCACTAGGACATAAGAGATTAAACCAGCCCATGAGTCTACAGCAACAAGTATACAGGGGGGGCTGTGTTCATTAGAAACTGTTGCATCAAATGTAAACAGGCACAGTGAAGAATGGCTACTAAAATGTAATCGTAGCTGTGTTTAATTTTCTTTGTCACCTCAAATTGATTTGCTGTCCTCTTGAATCTTATTTGTTTGTTTACTCGTTGTGCCTCATCGCTCACAGTCGCACTGATTATGAATCAATTGTGTGCAATCTCAGAGATGCATTTTCACGGTTGGCTGGGCTTTTCAAATCTAATCTCTCCTGTGTTTTGTTTTATCGCTGTCCCTACATCACTCATCTGACACATCTGTGCCTCGTGCGCTGCAGTCTGTACCGATGTATATCAAGCTGTAAACAAATAGCTGGCAGAATGGGAATGGGGAATGTGAAGAGGCATTTTTCTCTGGGCATCAAAAACCTCATTAATGTCCAGGATTATCAAGTAATGTCAGCAACTATTATAATTAACAATTTTACAGAAATTCATGGCGTCCCGAGGATTAATCCTTTCTGCTGTCCCAAAAGTGCTTTTTTGCATTCAATCACTGAAACACCACAACATGACCAAGAAGTACCGGTCTCAATTTTTGCACAAGACTTTTATTATTTGTAAGTTGAAATGTTTGATCCTATATGAGGATGAGTCCTCAAAGTGAACATATTATGTCATGTTCAGTTCTATATTTTTATTCTTGGACTCTCCTAGAGCAGCTTTGCATGATTCACAGTTCAAAATAATCCTTATTTTTATCATACTAATCACCGATTTCAACCCTGCAGTCTGAAACAAGCTCCTCGACACCAGTTCCTCTTCATAGCAACTTTCATCTGATTGGGTGCCCCCCGCAAACATAAGGTTTAAACAGCAGGTGGGTGGGGCAGAGCTGTGCACTTGACATACTCATATTAAGAATATTATTTTTCTTGAGATCATACAGAGCCAGAAGCAGAAAAAAAACCTGTCAGTCTGAAGCCTGAGATTTTTCCCCAAAGGATGCTCAAAGTGTATAGAAATATAGAAATGAAAGAAATCTTAACAGGTTGTCTTTAACTTTCCATGTAAGCCCCTTCACAAAATTATTTACATTCCCATCATTCTCAGTTGTACTTCATGTAAAGTGCTTAAATCCTGTTACCTTAGAAAATGTGTTTGCTTTTCTTTCCAACCTCCTTAGATTACTATGACCTGGATGACTGAGAACCCACACAGACTTTAATCCTGTTAAATGTTACAATAATGACTAGTTAAAGTAAGATAAACATTATATGCTAATTATCCCTGAATGTTAGTGTTATCGTTTAGATGCTACAAGTAGTATTTTGCTCAAAGTACAGCCTCAATGAGCAGCTAGCACAGCTGGAGACTCTTAGTCTTATTTCTTGTGTCTCTCGGGGTTAAAAGCCTGTTTGCATCATTATTGGATTAAATGAGAGACACAGAACTAAAGCTCTTGTCCTCTTTTACACAATTACAAAAGTCTTATAAACTTCACTTAAACATTAATAATAGAAAAGTATTCCTCACTGCTTAACAACATTTTTTTCATTTAGGCTCAAATGAAACAGGGACTAGTATTATAGTATTTGTTTGTCATATACACAATAATGTGAGGATGGTATCATTATTTATTTCTGTAAGGGAGATAGTTGTTGCTTATTATAGGACTGTGTAATTCTTACGGGTAGCAAAACAATATTTGCGTTAGTGGGAGAGAGGAAGAATAAATACCCTGGTGTGTGTAGCCATGGTTATTACATGACGTTGGAGGCCTGCTGTCTCCATCGTGTGCCTCCCTCCTTCATTCACTAAAAGGAGAGGAGCAGTCGCTTAAGCTAATGAATCCCTCTATGACACGCCTTTGCCACAGACATACTAACCCACACTGCCAGACACAGACATGTCATCGGCAGAGATGCTCCCACTACATAAGCACATTAGGGGATCAGGGTTATTAAGCTAAGGATGAAATGTGCTAATTGTGCCAGATACAAGCCAAACATTTTCTTTAACCTAGAATAAGCCTCAGCTCTGCTACAGCATCACACAGCGGATTTGCTCACTGCCTGACAGCCTCCCCACACATTCATCCTGCACATATGGAATGGTGCCTAAGTAAGGAGGACGTCCCTTGTCGTTTATCCTGTACAATCCAGCATTTAGTGTCGGAAATGCTGCATATTGCATTCCTACCAGTAAGTCTGGGCTTTGGCAGAAACTGGTACCAATTGCTTCCCGACTTTCAGACCACGTTACCATGGCAGCCACCATGAAAGGCGCTCAGTTTGGAGCAAAAAGAATGACATTGTCAACCGACCAGGTTCTCAATTTACAAATTTCACTGCACTGAGTCTGAATGCCAGATCAGCCCTCTGGCTGAGTCTGTGGTGTTTTTAACCTCCTCTGTGGGCCACTGGACTTGGAGTGTTCCTCTCGGAGGAGAGGAGGGGGGGGTTTGTTTTGGTCGTGAGCACTTTCTTTTATTTCTGTCGGGGACTGTTTGATATGCAGCATTGTTGTACTGTGATAATACTAGGCTTGTGGTTGAGCTAAAGGCTGGCTTTGTCTACACAAACTCCACCGAGGAAACAAAAGTGCATGAAAAGTTGCTCCTATTACTGCAGCTTTCAAACCTAACCCTGTGTCCAGCTTACTCTGAAAGTTACCCCCAAAACTCTGAACTAAAGGTTCAGAAGTGATTAAAAACAAACCGTACAGCTCTCTGGTTTCTGGCTTTTTTGTGTGCCTTTGAGTATGTCAGCTGCCTGTGAAGTGTGATGCTGTATATACTCCTGAATTAGAGAGCGTATGAAATGATGAGGTGTGAGGCTGGTGGTCTGCTATGATCAGAGCACTATGAGTTCAAAGGGCCAGGAGCAGCAGCAGCAGCATTGAGCCAGCTAATGAAGCCACTGCCTCTCCCCACCACTTGACTGCATGTTGGTTTATTCACAGCCCCCACTACAGCTGAAGAGGTGAATTTGTGGCTACAAGGTTACTGCAGGTTGGAAGCTGCTGCATGAACTAAGTAGTCCGAAAAGAAAACATAAAGTAAACACAAGGGGAGATTTCCTTTTACAACTTTCCACTAGGTGTGCCCAATCAGCTGAGGGCAGGAACAGGAGAGATGCTTGCTGCTGCTGCTGCTGCTGTTTCCGCTAACATCAGCGGGGGTAAATCTCTGCGCATGGCAGCTACAGTACGTAGGTAAGGATACCAACCGTTGCCCTAATCTCTAGAGATTGCACGTCAAGGGCAAAGGGATCCTCCAACCATCCGTTTCCATGGGCACACTAATCAGATGTGAAACACAGCCCCTCCCTCTCCTGTGTCATCACCCCCCCATGCTGTGAACCTGCGTTCCCATTTGAGATGTGGGAAAAAGAGAGAAACAGAAAGAGGGAGAGAAACATCGCTGCAAAGGGTTCACTGCAGCTTTTAAAGCCAAAGGAGACCACTGCCTTTCCCCATTGCATATTCAGAGCTATTAAAGAAAAATAGCACCTACATTGCATCAGACAGTGTTACCTGTCAACCAAACTACAAGGAATAGTGTAGAAACCTGAAGCTTAATGCTAAAGAGTAGTTCACAATAAGGTATTCCTATATATAGAAATAATCTGTAGGAGTAAATCTTGCATTTCTGCTTTAATGTTTTCCACTTCTGTATATCTATAATCCAAAGTGTCTCCCCTATAAAAATGATATACTGTGCGTGTGGCATGCAGAGAAATGACATTTGGTTAAAGGCAGTGCAATGAAATTTAATAAGCAATTTCATCACACAGATTTAGCAAAGAAATAAAATTGCAAAGACTTTACTGACAGATTTAGCTGCACAGTGCTGCCGGTGAGCTGAACTTCTGTGTTTATTGGCCTTCTGCTTCAGCGAGGTTTCCGTCCGCTCTTAGGATAAACTGTTTGCCTGATGTGGATGCATGTTTATGAATTCCATATATTATTTTTCTTTCCTTTTTTTTGTCAAAAACATCTGTTCATGTTCAGGGGCTCTGAGTACTGCAGGGTGGGCTGTCTTCCTCAATGAATGAGGCAGAGGCACTCAGTGAGGGGCCAGCCCCTTATCCATGGTATTCAGTCAGCGGCGGATCATTTCATTGACCAGCGTTTAAATGTATGTGGAGGTGTGAAATAGTCTCCCAGGGAAAATAACATTTGTGATCAAAGACTGCGCAATTGTGATGAATAATGCATGATTTCATAAATGAGTGAGTTCTCAGTCACTGAAGGTACCCAGTTGTGTGGAGGTTGTACATTTCCCATTTCCAAGCACTTAATTTAAGTCGAGAACATAAGGTACATGACAGTCTGAAACCACATGAGGTATACCACAACATCCTATAATTCCCCGAGTATAAGTGAGACATGCACATCGTGTTGCCTGAGGCTTTGAGTTTAAGCAGATCCCAGTGGGGGAGTCACTAAATGAACCCAAAATCTAAGAAGTGCGGCTACACTTCCATAGTCCCAATCCACACTGCCATCTTCACAGCACTGAAATCCCTCATCTGAGGTAGAACTGCCTAACATCAGCCAGCTGTGCAACACTTTTAGCCATATATGAAATCTCACTATCCAAAATGCCATCCATAGAGATTTGATGTTAGAGGCGACAATACTCTAAGCAGTATTTATTAAATTCTGTTTCTGCATAACTGTTTGGTCCTTAAATTTGTACTTCTTCCACAAATGATGTCTTTAAAGTAATACACAAAAGTCATATTTTCCTTTTCTGGCTTTTTACAAATCGAGTATGAAAGTAATTAAGGCACCTGCTTTCCCAAAGACCACAGTATTTATTCTGCGGTCTGGCAGGCTGTTAATAAAAATGTCCACTCAGATCGCGATCAGGAATCTGATCTGCAGCTACAACCACTATAAATGTAGCACTTAATGTTCAAAAAGAGAGCCATAAGTCAATTTAATATTGGACACTGGAGGGAAAAGGGGCAGATTTTGAAAATATCTGGCTCTAATTAAGTTGTAAGGAGTGCCCCGAGCCTGATGATAGGGTCTGGTGATCACATGAGCTCTGGTTAACACAGGAGCCCCTTAAACTAACGCTTATCCGAAGCTAAAGGGCTGTGCTCTCAAAACTCAAAGGAGATCTGGTCTCCAATAAGAAAAGGAAAGAAAATGTAGCTTAACAGAAGACTTATTTACAGAAGAGAAATGCAATTATTATCCATTACTGCAGGCTGAAACATCCACTTAGAAATTTTAGGTGTAGCTGTAACTGTCTCTTCACAATCCAGATAACACCTCTTCCTGCCAATCCTTCTCTTTTCTGTCTCTTGGACGTTCCTTAACTCCTCCCTTTGCTTTTCTACCCCCTTCACTGGATTAACTCTCAAGGGAAGATCTAAGTGAGTAGATTTATTCATTCAGTGGGTTCTGAATCACATTACAGCAGCACAGCAGTCACATATGCCAAAGTCTTCAACAGCTGACCTCTCTGGGGAGTGTTCACCCAAAGGTTAGCCTTATATCCCTACCAAATGAGTTATGATTTTTCACTAAATCTCTTCCTCAACTTCCACTCCAGAGCAATTATTTGTGAGTGCCAGAATGCCATTATCAAAGCTCATGTTGGGTGATATTACACAGATCTCAGAAAGTTTTTTTTTTTATGTGCTTCTCACAGAAACTTCAAGGAACACTGAAGCTCACATCATAAACCCAAGCATGTTTGGGTGATATTGAATGAAAATAGTATTGTTTAATTAACAAACAGATTAAAATAACAGCATATTTTAATCTATGCAGTAAAGCAGTGCTGTCTATGGGCTGTTAAATACAGACCACAGTGGTTTAACGCCTTATTTATGCTTATTGTCAACACAGAAGACGTGAGAACCTCATGTATAATAAACTATGGGTTTGTAGCTGTTAACAAGCAAATCCAGATACCTGCAAACTGTTTTTACACTTAATTGATGGTATTACTGTTTATATTGGATAGATGGTTTTTTTTCACCAAGTAAGAAATATTGTCTCTGTCAGAAATTCCTGATGCAATACCCCTCTTGGCTGTCCATAATTACAGTCTAAAGAACGTGATATACAGTGCAATATATCAGCACATCCATACAGTATAAGTAGGATGGAAAAATAGCTGACAGCTGACAAATTTATTTTCATCCTATGTCCCAAAGTCACCCAGAGTGCATATATATATATATAATCATAAAAAACATTGTTCTGGTGCTTCTATTTAAGCCAACAGAGAAGTCAACAAGAGGAAAACAAATCACTCTTTACTGAGACTCCAAGCTCCGCTTAGATTAGTCAATGTCTGCGTTTGTCTTTGCAGAAGAGAAACTACAGTGATGCTGCAGGTCGTTGGATCTATTTCATTCTTAGGTTGCATCAAGAGGAAATCCAGGTTCTTCATGAAACAGATTTTATCTGACCCTGTGGATGCGATATAAACCCAACTGGTCCTCACAAGCTTCTGTGCCTTAAAAAGGCTTTGTGATTCTCTGTAATCCTGTAATAACCTTTCCACTGCTCCCCTTTTGACACAACTGTTTGCCCGCTATTATTATATTATCCCTGGACATCTGGAAAAGTTTAGCTGCTTTTCTTTTCTCCACCGTAATAACATCCACAGGCACAAACACCTTCATTACTTTAGAAAACTGGGGGATTATGATTTAAAGCTTCCTGGTCACGGTAGGTTTACATCTATAGATGTTGTTTAACAAAATAATCACACCTAACTAGCCAGTTTTTATGCCTCTATGTGACTTAATGAGTGGCTGCATGTCTTTTGACCCGTAACACTTGGCTGAGCATCTGAGCGAGGCTGGAAAGAATACAGTATGTAGATGCATGCTGGTAGCGCTGAGCAGCCAGCCCCAACAATACATCAAAGTTTAATATGGAATAATAGCACTGCTGACAGCTCTCATAAAATCGCCCCCTTCCTAAGCAGACGATTTCTCTACCAGATAATGGCTCTAATCTGGTCCTCGTGCCCCGCTCACACTCACCACAGCCTCACCTGTTCATCCCAGGCTGCACAATTGTACCTGTGTGTGTGTTTGTGTGTGCATGTGCATATGCTTGTCTGAACCAGCTGCTATTGTTTTTACCCCAGGTGAAGATTGGCCGGGTGTTTCCATGGCACGGAAAAATTAAGCTTTGATATTTTCTAAGAGGCTGTGACAGACGCGAGACTGACCACTGTTTATACCCCAGTTTTTAAAGTTCCTCAGACGCAGGAAGAGTGATCGGCCACGGGATGAATTATGGATACAACATGTCCAAAGCTGGAGCCTACTCTTGTGCCAGAGTGCTTTTCAAGGATGGGTAATTGAAGTGCGCTGCTAAAGGATGCTAATATTGCATAGAGAAGGCCACAGCAGCTCTTTTAGTGTGCTGGATGAATATTGGAAGTAGCTTTAGGTTGTCTAGGTGAATTGCCTGTTGCGCGAGGAGTTTTTGCTAATATGCATCTGCACCCATAAATGCAATCAAGGCATCAAAGCTCACACTTCCCCACCCTATATCAGTCAGATCCAGATCTATAGTCACTGCTTCCTGCAAGTGCACACACACACACACACACACACACACACACACACACACACACACACACGCACACACACACACACACACACACACACACACACACAAACATGCTTTCTCTGTCTTACTCTCTATGTATCTCTTCTTTCTTAGACACACATGTACACACGCACAGATGCCTGAGAAAGCGAAAGCCCACTGAACTGGAAAAGCATTTGTCTCAAGATGAAAGGCTTCACACCCACTGCCTACATGCAGAGCCTTTTCCGACACCTTCCCGCGACAGCGCATACTGTAGCAGAGGCTTGTGCTACGCAGGCACACTCCAGCTAGCATCCCTCCCCACACCCATCAACGCTGCAACACACTTGCATCCCTTCCTCTCTCTTCGCTCCATTTCTCTCTCTTCCTCTCTGTCAATGGAGCTCTGGTACTACAGGAGCGGCCAGGGAACAGAGAGGCGCATAGGCGGCAGGACTTGAACGTTGAGACGGATAAGCTGCCATGAAAGCCCGAGGCACAGCAGCTTTCTTTTCCCTGTCGCTGGTGTAGCACGGTGGGCTCTCAGGCGTGGAACATGCTTAGCCACACGCAGGGCGTGAAAAACGACACTGACCATGATGCAAGATAATTGCTTCCCATTTTACTCATGTGCTGAGAGCCTCAGACAAAAATAGCATGTCGCTGTAATGAATGTGCTGGGAAGCATGGGAACCGTGAGTGCTGTGGCCACGGATCGATACGGAGTGGACAGCATCTTGAAAGCATAAAGTCTACACAGTATCTCAAAACACTGTCTGTACAGGACCTAGCAGCATAAGGAGTCTTACAGTGAATACGCTTAGGCCTTTATGCTTCATAATGTAGTCCAAATAGCATGCCAGTAGGCTAAATGTTATGATAAATGGTCTATATCCAGCAATATGGATCTTACATATGTATTAAATATCAGCACAACCTGCCTATGTGTTTTTCTAAGCAGCTGTACTTGGTGGGTAGGTGATAAACCCAAGAATAGTCTAGACATTGACACAGGCCTAACTGTTGTTTTTTCACACCATAATGTTACCTGCATCAAATCTGCAGATTGTCTAAACTGCGCCCCTCAGGATCAATTTACTTCCATGAACTAACAGAGTGGATATGCCCTCTTGCTGTTTAAATGTCCCAAGTCAGTGTTTTTGTTCCAAATTGCAGACATTTGAGGTCCACAGTAGAACTGATATGTTGTTTAACAATGGCTCCAGAGACGCAACAGCACTTTACGGAATTTTACTGTGACAAGGCATCAAGCCCGAGCCCCTCCAGAGACAATCCACGCATCTGGGATCTGAGTTCCCCTCATTGATGCGTATAACAATTACAGTCCTCATTATCATCACCACGGGAGGTACGCGTGCATATATATATGTAGGGTGCTCTAATAATTATATAGGACTTGGTTCAGATGGAATACATCAAGCAATAAATGAACCACTCCACCTTACAGAACATGTGCCATGCATATCTTATATTTCATAACAGCCACAAACATCCATACATCCAGGATATGTATCACTCAGCAGCAGCTCAACAAATGAATGCCCATCAATAAAAAGCTCTTCACATTTCATCTCTTACAAGCACACATCAAGGTGAGGCAGGGAGGAAAACGATCAATCCAAGCTAGAACCCACATTCAACTTTATCTTAAAAGCCATGGCAGTACAATAGCAGACAGTATAACCACTGCAGTGCAGTACTGTATACAACCAGGTGCTGATATTTATTCCTGCCTTTCAGAGCCCACACAAGGCTAACCATGCTGGGTAACTGATCAACTACAGCTGCCTGCACAAGCCCAAGGCACACAGAGAGAGAAATACAAAGCAAAGGGAGACGACCAGCGACAAGACTGGCCGCTCCTGTACTCACCAGCACTGGCAGAACACAGCAGAGACACCAAGAGCACAATCACCAGCGTCAGGATCTTCACATTCATTTCTGCACTCCCCTCTGGCTCTCCGCTAGTCACTCACTGATATACTGTAGTGGTGTGTGTGTGTGGATGGGAGGGAGTGAGAGAGAGAGGGAGAGCAGCTGAGCGAGCAAGAGAGAGAGAGAGACTGTTTGCTCCCTGTGTGTGTGTGTGTGTGTGTGTGTGTGTGTGTGTGTGTGTGAGAGAAGTGAGTGTGTCAGTTTGTGGGAATGCGTGTGCGTGCGTGTGGTGGCTCCCTGACTGTGCCTGTGTATTTGTCTAAATACGTATTTGTGTATCAGTGTGTGACAGCGCCACTCCAAGACTGAAGGCGCGTCTTTATCTGAGCTCTCCCACGGAGGTGTGTGAACGTGAATCTCTTCTTTTCTTCTGTCAAAGAAACGGCAACGTGAGTTCAGCGGAGCTGTGAATGCGCTGAAAGTCAGCCTGCGGGTCTGCCTGTCAGTGTGCCTCTGTGTGTGTCTGTGTGTGTGTGTGTCACTCCTGTTTGCCTTGGATAAGGAGACTAGTTGGTCATGTGGCTTATGTATCATTGACTCTGTGGGTCACGGAAAAGCCCCCCTTGCCCCATCATCACCCACCATCTCCACCCCTTTTCCTCAAACATGCAAGTGCACACGGCTGATGAAGGAGAAGGAGAGAGAGAAAAGGGAAGGAGGAGAGGGAGGAGCAGGGAGGTGAAGGGTGTGTGGTGGGGGGCACATGCAGGTTTATGATAATACCCAAACAGATGCTCTTGTTGAAAAGTCTTTGAATTGCAAAAAGGGCTGCTTGCCAGGAATCCACAAATCAAAATACCAGCTTATAAGGGGAAGTAGATGAAAGAAGGGAAGGTGTGAGATGAGGTTCATGCTTTCCTGCTTTTGTATCTCCGCCAGCTGTATAGCTCTTTCTTCCTCATACTATTCTTTGCCCTGGCAGTCATGTCTCGCCAAAGGTACGGCTTAAATCATCTGTGCCGTTTGAAGTTAGCGTCCGTGACACTTTGGAGTAAATGCAGGAAAAAACTTATCAGACTCTGCCTGATTCTATCTCTTGCATTTGTTTCACTACCCCTGAAGTCATTTGTTTTATTTTGTTACACAGATTATATTCTTTCTACGAACAAAAGCTGCACGAGAGCCGACGCCCTGCATGGCTAGAAAATAACTCAACTTATTTTTTTTCATCTGTTTATCAGACAATAAACAGGAAAGGTTGCATTTCTTGCCCTGAATTGTGAGAACTGTAAGCAAGCACTAGAACTTTTCTTATCGCGTTTAGCCATAGAGCAACTTGAAGGCGACATGTTCTCCATAGACTCTTGGGAATAAAATCATTCAGGAAGGGCCATAAATTTTGTGTGTATTATATTATACATACAGAATATTTCAACGCTACAGTAATGCTGAACTCCGCCCTATAACAATCTTTTATACTGCGCAAAACAAGGAGGATCCATTAAACGCTCAGTAGATTTGCAGCCTTTAAATGATAAAATACTTATTAGTGAATGAAGCTAATTTTTAATCTTGAACATGATTTTTTTATGTAAAATATTGTTTATGTGGTGTTAGTTTCCAATAAACCCCCAAAGGACTGCACTTGCACGTGATAGATGGACCTGCTTTGCTCACGACTTACAGAGACAACCCCTCACCCACCATAATCCTCCACACAACTTCTTTTCTATGTGTTGTCACTAAACAGTCACTTCGGTGGTGTAGACCTGAGAAAAGGGGCCCCGTGACCCTAACTCCACATCTCCCGCTTCGCACAGCCTGGCTATTGTCTTCCCGAGGCCCCGGGTCCCAGAGGGCAACATGTCTGTGCCACCCACTTGAGATCCAACAACAAGAGCACCTTCCATTTTTACATGCAGCACTTGAAGCCTTCACTTCATGTGAAGCAATCCTCTCACCTCGGGGGGTGGCCGAGCCCCCGGGGCTAAAGATGCTTATCCAAGCCTGTCCTTTTTTTAGCTGAAAGATAATTCGCCCAAGTGCCTTTAAAGAATCTGTTCACCACATTTTCTCAGAAGTGCTCACTGATCATTGACAGAAAGAATGGGCAATTCTTTCCAATTGTACATAATGAGAGATACTGGGGATTATAGCGCCATTACCAGCCCACTTAGTAGTTAGGAGTAGTTAGGAGTAATTCAAAATTTGATTTAATACAACATTCGAGGATAATTTCAAATCTATGTAGGATAACCGCCTGCGGAGTTCTTTCAAATTAACAGCTAACATAGGTATCAAGGCTGAAACCGAAGCAGATATCCAGAATGTGGAGAGTCCAGATGCTAGTGATCATAATTCATGACTGTGGATTTACTTGTCATTAAAACGCAGGTTGGATAGTAATAAGAATATGCGAGACATTATAAAGTTGGCAGCATGGGCTCAAACATTTGCACTCTATTAGCTTTAATTGTCTTAGCTTGAAGCAAAGCCTGTAATGAAAATGTAACAGATGGTGTTTCCTTAGAGTGTATCAGTGGACTGTGTGCCAGTGGAGGATTGCCGCCTCACGTCCAGGGATATAGAGCGAGTCCTGGCAGCACGGCGCTGGCAACAACAGTCTGAGGGCAGCAATGCTTCCACATGTGCCTCAACACGGGAAACACTTGGCTGTTTACAGGAAGCTTTTGTTGAAGGAATGCTGTGGATGGCTGGATTCGGTCACTGCTGACGACTTTTCCTGATTCCTGAGTTTTTAATAACAGACAGACATTCCTAAGATAAGTGTTCCATGGATGATGGAGAAGGTATCTTTCAAAGATAAGTCAGTGTGTGCCGCAGGAACTATCAACAGGTGGCCTCTCAGCTGTGGCTAAATTGGTCGCCTGATCTCAGAGAAGATTTGCTGCATTATTCGCTGTATTCACAATTAATGTGTTTCCTGTTTACCATCCGCTGCTAAATAAAGCCCCCAGATATCTGAAATGCTAATGAATTTTGCGGATGTTTGTTTGCATTGTTGTTGTTTTTTTTGATGATTGAATAAAGTGAACCGAACACTTCCGCTTCCATTTCTTGAGCATCTTATCAGATGCAGCGCACCTTTACTGAAAAGGAAAACAAATCAAACCCCCATCATAACAAGCGTCACAGTCATGTCAATGTGAGATCAGGTTTGGTTTGCTAATTGGCTTCTTGGGAGCAATCAGCGTGGAGGGAAGAAAGTGTGACATCTTCATTAGGATGTTTCAAAGATGAGATGCGAGCTGTAAGAGTCTAAGCTCTGTTTGGCTCGTTTTGTGATCCTTCCCTCAAGCAGCCTGCGCGCCGTATCATGAAATGTCAAGAATCAGAGGCTCGGTGGATTAACTTATCTGCCTTTATTTGTCACATTGACATTTAACTGAGAAATGTTCAGGGTTCACTGAAGCCCCATGAAAGATAGGGCAGCAATTTCCCCCCAATCTCAGGTCCTCATTCTTCTGCACAAATGCGCATTTTCTGTATTTTCATACTTGCAGAAATTGAGTTCCTCGCAGTCATTAAACAACTATAAAGAACTGCTGTAACGATGAAACGTAGCATCCGCTTAACTCATGTTTTTCATGCAGATAACACAGTGAAACATCAAGTGGCTGTCTCTTTATGAAGAAATTCAAACAGACATGTCTGTTTATCTCTAAATTTGGACACCAGCTGAGGTTTATCTCCTCTAATGTTGGTCAGAGTCTAAGCACACTTACGAGAACAATCAGAAACCCATGAGAATAAAGCAATTTACACAAACGTAATCATATAAATACAAATTAAATTCTCATCTTCCTCCTCTTTTTCTACTTTTAAATCCAAAATAATCAAAATAAATAATAGAAACGATGACATTTTTCATCGGGAGATTCCAAATTGTTTTCACTTGTGCTCCTTCTTTGTGTGTGTTGACCAGGCAGGTTATCCCCTTGTATCTAATGCTGCAGCGTTGCGTGACTTTCAGACATCTCTATAATCAGTGTGATATGGCTCATCAGTCTACAACTAAAGTTGCCAACAGATCTAAGAAGGATATGTTGTGAGTCCCTTGAGCTGCCTGCAGACAAAAAGGCAACTTTTCATTCCCAGGGAGCACTTTTCACCGACGCTTTTATTAATCACATTAATCCTGTCAGCTGACTTCCATCTCTGTGGATTTGCAGGTTGGGAGGGCAGATTTTTATCCTGTGATATTGCACCTGCGTAATGTCTATTTTTAAAGAAATCTGTTCACGCCGCAGAGCGGTTCTTCAAATCATGAGAAAATTATATGTGGATTTGCCACTCTGGTTTGCAGTATTGAACTCAAAGCATGTACAAAACAGGCTTTGCACCCTCATGGTCCTGTCAGGCACAGATTCCTCATAGATATGGTTAAAAAAAATAAAAACAAACAAGGGAAGTCTTTTGAATGGTCTGCACTCTCCCCCAGCTAATCAGCAATAAAAATCTCCTGAGGCTTTTTCTCCAGGTGGCAGGTGATACCAGCCTGTCTGACATCACCCTCGGGGCAGATGTTTCCCTGCTTCTGCTGAATGCCTCTTCAGCACAGAAACTTTCTTAAGTATGACTCCTCACCTGTAACTTTACTGTATGTCTTTGCTGTTGATGTGCACCGGTATGTGCTGTACAGAAGGGGACTCGATGGCGGTACGCCAGACTTTTACACGCTCCCATGATCTTCAGCATACCAATCTTCTGGCTCCTGAGTGCACCATTCTTCAGCAATGTTGTTTTCCTTAGTACGCAGAAGATATAGCAATCATCCACCCGTCCTTCATTGTAGCAGAGGATCAAACTGAGTCAAAACATGCTAAATGGAGAGGGTGTTGAATCTAAAGTGGGTAACTGCCCTCTTCCTCTGCAATATTGTCGCAGTTATCAGAAGTTTGATCTGTCTGAACAGTGGCATGCAGTTTGGAAATGGCCGATTTGTTTCTTATAGATGATGTTTTTTTTTCTTCTTCTATTTTATTTTTCTTTAACTGTCAGGGACGGAGCATGCCACGGCTTGGTCTCGCTCAAGACAGAGAAATGTGACTTGACAGATGAGCGATAAGGAAATGTTCTTGGGGAGGAGAAGACAGACTCTGAAAACAGACATTAGGTGTCTTTGAAAGCTCACAAAGCTTTAGTCTGTACCGCGAATTGACGGAGCTAAAGATCAACTCTTGTCGGAACTTGGCTCATTGAACCTTTCACTAAACGTATTTCTTCTTCCTTGATGCAGGTCATGGGATGTTTTAAGGAGTAAGAAAAGTGCACTTTTGATAGCAGCTAACTGTTGTTATAAGGGCATTACTTTTTAGGCTGCCTGAAAATCAAAAGAAACTGCACTGAACCTCTTTACAGATGAAATATGTGTTGAAATATGTGATCCAAGAGTAGGGGGGAAAAAACCCTCAAAACAGAGCATTTAGCACATCCCTGAGCTCTTAACTGTTGGCCTGGTTGTGTTTGGCTTCAACATAGAGCCTATGCACACAGCTTTGCACGCTGTTGTCTAAATTTTGTGTACAATTACCAGGGGGCAGTGTCAAAAACATGTTCTCCTTCAGACTTACATAGAGAAGTTATAAAATATAAAGAGCTGAAGTGAAACTTATGTTTTTTTTTAATCTTTGCTGTTTTATCATCCATCTCTATGTGGTGAACTCTCTTGTCCCTCTGTTTCTTGTCTTTACCCATTAGTAATATCTATATATAAGGTTTTTCTCTCTTCGGGGAGCATTCATTAAATGAAAAGCTTAATGCTTAATGAGTGCATAGATGAATCGAGAGATACTTTATTAATCCAACTGGGAAATTTCATGGAAATTCAAATAAATAAGTAGAGACAAAACATTAAATATAAGCGGTACATAAAATGCAATGGAGTATCTATCGATCACTGTCATAAAATATATACTATAGGTAGGAAGTAAGCAGGCCTTAGACAAAAAATAGAGAGGAGCTCAGAAGAAATGATTACTTGATAGTTGTAGCCTGACTACTGATTTAACTGCAACTGACCATCTTGTTTTGTGAGTGAACACAATCGACTGTCAGTAGGAGATGATGACAGATGATGCCAGCCATGATCTTGTGAAGCGAATATTTAGACAGGAGGTTGAAGCGCTAACTCATCAGTTAATGCTAATAAACCTTTTATAGCAAGGTGAACTGATGGACCGTGTGCTACGTGCATCACATAGAAACACCTGCTCATTATAAATAAGATGCTAGAATTTTACTCACCAACACAGAAAGCGAGTGTACAGTCTGTTAGTACAATGAACTGCATTAAAAAGCACCAACACAAGCAGCACTGAGTCAAATTATTCAGGTGATTTGCAGGTAAGGGGGTTACATTCAAAGCAGCCCTGCTGCTAATAATACAAAACAAACTTTAAGGACCAGATTTTCTAAACGCTGCAGTGGACGCAATGCTGCAGTGGAAAGTTGTGTGGATGATTGACTAATGGTGCAGGAATGTATTAGGAAGTATGCAGTTAGTTCACTTATTATTCACTGTATCGTCCAATGAAGCCATCCTTGTGTTAATGAGGATATTTTTACTGTGCTTAAATGCATAGATCGCGCTCTTTTTTCTCGTGCCAACTTTATTGCCAAGTCAATATTCAAATTCACTCACTAATTTAAAACACTAACACAATCCCATTAAACACTAGATATTGAGAGACATTAACGCGGTATGGAACAGTTCCAATAGAGAGAGAGAAACTCAATGAAAATGTGTGCGCACTGCTGAGAAAAATTGCGTACTGAGCTCTGTGTAGAAACGAAACACCACAAATGTAAAAAGTAACAGAGCTGACTGTAAAAAAGGCCCCAAATATTTAAGATGTAAGCAACTGAAAAAACCTCAAACATTGCACACTATACAGACGTAATCAAGATGGAGGTCGGCCACAGAAAGCAGATCAATTTTTTGTACCTAAGTGTAAATAAAAAGTGCTGGACATTTTAACATGTACGTCTATGGAGACTGACTCATGTGGTCATTAGGGGACCTTCAGTTTTTGGCTCTGGTTTCATATTTTTAGATCCAGATGTGACCTCTGGAATATTCACATTTATATTTGACTGTATCCGGTTTTTGATGTTGTTCTTTTGTGCATTAAGATGCTGCATTAATCTTTATACACTCAAACAGGAAGACTACTGGGTGATGGTATGGGAATATTTAACAGATTCATGCAAAGCTTAGTAATTCATATCATTAGTACAATAGTTTGATATATAATGGTAATAAATGAAGGAGAATAAGCTGCTCAAATGTCCAATGCATTGATTTCTTTTTTTCAATACTTAATTTAAGTAAAGGTGTCCTAAATTATAAATAAATGGAGGAAAAATAACTTATCAACTTGTGGAAGTGAAGAAAAATGGGGGTATAAAGAGCAAAGCCTAGAAACTGGCAGTGTTTTGAAGTCTTTTGTCTCTTATCCGTGTATAAGACTTGTCTTTGATGTCTTGTCACCTTCCCCCATTCTGAATTCTCTTTGCTCTTTTCAAAAAAAAAAAAAAAAAAAGCAACAACCCTTCATTTAAAAAAAAGACTCCTTTTTTATTTTTCCGATACGTGCAATCAAAGTAAATTATTCATGGTTGTGCAGACTTTAAAGCATGAGCAGATCTGGTGACTGTTTCCCTCGCTGCTATTGTTATGAACAAAGAAAGAAAAAGGGGGCAAGAAAAGGCAACTTCATTAATGGCACATTATGTTTTATGGCAGACTAAAACTTCAAGTGTCCCGAGCTGAATTTGTTTCTGTTTTATGTGAGCCACCCCAGTCCCCACCTGCCTCAGGAGGGGTAGATGAAGGGCATTTCTCAACATGAGCTTAGACTCCCCTTAAACAGGCTTTTATATGTACCCCAATGAAATGCAGATGGAGAGCACCTGACAGATGAATGAAAGCTTGCATATATTCCTTAAATGATTTTTTTCAATGTTTTTGGTTTAATTAGCTGTCAAATAGTAGGACGCAGCTTTTATGGGCCTTATCCTAAATTTGATTGGACAACAGTTGCTCATGCATCTCTGCTGACAAAGTCTTCCTGCCTTTAAAAGGAAAGAAATATGGTCGTTTCTCTGTGTTGTGGCTATTATAAAGAAGTTAAATACGACTCTGAAAAGAGTTTAAAAGAAGAAAAGAGACAGGAAAGACAAACAAAAAGGGAAATGGAGTCAACAAAAGATATGCTGTGCTTTGTACTTTTGGCACGGTGGCAGCACTTGATGAATGGACGTCTCTGAAGAAACGGCGTCTCTTCACAGGGAACGCCTGACCTCCCTGAGTTACATAGCAACTAGGCTTTTGGTATTAGGAATTGTATTTCACATCATTTTTATCTATGAATGCACACAGCTCCATAAATTTAAAGCAGGCGTGTGCTCTATTAAAGAGGGAGGTTTCTACTTATTCACTCATAACTCCTCAGCTTATGTCGGGGGTCAATCGAATAGTTCCTGCTATTCGGTTTCACTAACTGGCAGACTTTGTTTTTTTGGCATCAGATCTGACAAAGCACAACAAATGGCTAATGCCTCTGAATCAACTCTCCACACCATCACGCAAAAACACATGTACACACACAACCACTCTAACATATCGAGACTGGATGGCTTGAATCATTCACACCAGAGCTCAGAGTTTTAGCCCTGTGATGTCAACACATTTAGCATATTTTCACCATCACATGTGACTTTTGTACATGATTTATCTTAAACAGTAATCTAAAATGAAATATACAAATGGCTACATTTTACACAGTGGTTGTAGGCGTGTTAGTGTTTATCACGTCTACTCTTGCCGGCCACTTCATTAGAGCTAGACCTTAATACAGTTTTTTTGGTCCATGTTGACACGATAGCACCACACACTTGCTGCAGATTCTTCGCATAACCACGATGCACATTTTCTGTTACATCACATCCTAATTGTGCTCTGTTCGATTGTGATCTGGAGACTGTGGAGCCTATTTGAATACAGTGAAATAATTTTCATGTTCAAGACACCAGTTTGAATTGATGTGAGCTTCATGACATGCTGCACGCTGTGCCAGATAGGTAGCCTGTCCATGGGTGTACTGTACAGCAGCAGTCCCCAACCCCTGGGCCACGGACCGGTACCGGTCTATGAGTCGTTTGGTACCAGGCCATGAGAGTTGAGGCTTGGGTGTGAAATTTATGGTTTTCAGGGTTTTTATCGTTATTTTTTATCATTAACTCAGTTTCCCTGGGTCTTTTGTTTGTGTGTTATGAATAAATTTTCTTTTTTTTTGGTACCGGTACTGGTTTTATTTTGTTGTATTTATCCATGACACCTTAAAGGCCGGTCCACAAAAATATTGTTGGACATAAACCGGTCCATGGTGCAAAAAAGGTTGGGGACCGCTGCTGTACAGCACCTCTCGCTCTGTGGTAGCTTGCATAGATTCTGGCCTCCCAGAGACCCTAAATTAGCAGAAGAGAATGGATAGATGAATAAATGGATGGATGGATGGCATTTCTTTTGCCTCCCTATCAGCTTTAAGCAATCTGACCATTCTCTCTAACCTTTGGTATCAATATCTTCTCCCTGAGAATTTCCACTCACTGAATAGTTTATCTTTTTCATATCATTTTCTGTAAAACCTCTATATGATTTTTCAGGAAAGTAGATCAATCACAGTAGACGCTTGGGCCAACCCATCTGGCACCAAGAACCATACTACTGTCACTTAAATTCTTCCTTTCCTATCTTCCTCATCCTGATTGTAAGTTTGAACTTCAGCAGGTCATCGTGACCATGTCTTCATGCCTAAATGCATCTAGTTGTTGATATGTAATTGACTAGAGAATAGAGAAAAGACTGGAAAATGCAATGATTTTAAGGACATCAAAGTAGCTGAATCATATTTGAGAGTTACATTAAAAGGAAATTAGTGCACCAAATTAGAAGCACACAACTTCAGCACAGTCTGTGCTTCTAAGACGGTCATTCAGCTCTTTGATGTGATGGCACTGATGACCACACTGGTATCTCATGGATCTGGCTGTATTATAAGTTGGCACCAGTTTCTCTTGCTTCAGATTTCAGCTACCAGAGATGAGTAACATACCAGTCAAACCATTACAGAAGAGTGCCAACGCTGCAGATGAACCAGTAGACATGTACCGCACTTCAAACCCATAGTCATTTAGTTTGAGGATTATATGATAATATTATAAGAAAAAAGTTTTTAACAACTTGTCAGTCACAAGATATTAACCAATGAGTGTGTAGTGTCCTCAGTTTCACAGTCCACACCACCCCCTCTCTCCCCACAAGCAATTCCAAAACACCAAGATGGCAGTGGAGACAAATGAGTGTCTTTTATACTGATGGTGCAAGGATAGTGATTGCTGTAAACTTTGTGCTGAATGATGCAACGTGGTTCAAGCTCAATGCTTCTGCCTTTTTCAGATGCTCCCTGAAAGTCTCATTATGACCACTTGCACATCAGTTTCTTGTTTATTTTTGTTTACAGTTTGTTTTTTTTCCTGAGCAATCTTATTGTACTTCAACACACACTTTGACTTTCTCCTTTTCCTCAAATAAGATTAAAGTTGAAGACCATATTAGCAAACACTTTGCAGGTGGCTTTCCACCTGCACTGCATTTCTGTTGTTCTCTCTCCTGCTCTCTGTGATTTCTTGTGTTTTCAACTTGATCCACAGTAGCCAATCTTTCTGGAGAAGAACAGACTTCACCATTTAGCACATGTAGCTTTATTTCAAATGACGGGCCCTTCTGGATCTCACATCTGCTCAATTGGAGCAGATGTACTAGATTTATGGTAGTTTTTGAAGTCTATTGATAGTGATAGATTAAACTTTTTGTCAATTTATGTAGTGCCATCTGCCTGCTATAATGCTGTTTAACTAAGTGCTAACTGTTAACTGATTGTTGATTGACAATCAGTTAACAGTTAGACATCCAAAGACGAGCTTTAAATGTCCTTCAAGCTCCCTGAAGAACTATTTCTGAAGACTACTTAAAGAAAGCTTTACCTAAGAGACTTAAGGCAGTTGAAAATATCAAATATTGACTTTCAAGCTTGTTACAACTGCACAAACTCTGTATTTGCCTTATTATGTTTACACATGTTTCAATACGTTGCTGCACCTATTTCACATTTCCCTAGCAAAATCTAGCAAAATGAAAGGTGGCTCCAGACTTTTAAACAGTAGTGTATGTTTGTCTATGCTAGCAGTTGCACAAGCTATTTAGCCAAGGCAAAAGGTTATCTGAAATCAATCTGTTGGATTTAGGTAAGAAGTTATATTTAAGCTTTGCAGGGTCACTGGAAACGTAACACACAAACAGTAGGATTTCCTGTGGTTGTTGCTGTGAATTCTCAAGCTAAACAGATGCCATCCAACCAGTATAGTGTAACTTAAGGTACACCACAAGCCTCTTTAGTCAACCTTTAGACAATATGTTTAAACATTCATTCAAAAAAAATTCTGGTGTTTGGAACCATGTAGCACTCAGTAAATACTCAGATTTGCTTATTCCAGTGCATGTTGTGTCAATATTTCTCTTGTCAAAAGTAAATCAAAGCCAAAAGGTCCTGAAGAGATTGGAAAAATTGCAATATGATCTCCCAGTGTTTGCCCTCATTCTGTAACTTATTTCTTTTAGAGTACTGTTTTGTGGCTTCAGGCCGCTTCGGCTCTTTGCATGTTTGCATTTCAGCACCAACTGCTCTCCGATATTTCTGCCTGAAAAATCAGAGGAGGTGGTGAGGTGACTCAGTTACCATGGGAAAACAGTGGATGATGCTTGGTGGGTTGAGGTGTCCAATATGGCAGCACATTCCCCTCTCTGATCACCCCTCCAGCTGGTTTAAATGAGAGTTGGCTGCTGAAGCATTTTGCCCCACTTGTCCTGATATGTTTGTGATCAAATGAGCAGTCAGGCCCCTCAGTGCTCACTCATTATCTGGACATTGAGCCTGAACTCGATGTGGGAGGCTCCTCTGCTCAGATAAGCCTGGAATGCTCCTTGTTTAGTGACACTTCAAAGCATACAGTGCAACGAAATTGATGCTGCTGTTGTTTGAAAATCACATTTTCAATTTTTGAGAGGTTTGTGAAACCGTGCATGAAAAGTCAACATTTTGGGGATGTGTGGTTTTACCCCCAATGGGGGATATCTATAGCTTTGAGATTCTTTCTAAACAGCAAAGATTTGCCTTAAAGGAAAACAGCTCTGGGCAGAGGAATAAAAGGCCTCTTTTCAAGATTTTGGGAAAAACATCCTCGTCCGATATCACTCAAAGCTCAATTTTATGGTTTTGTGGCGCGTTTTCAAGCCATATAAAGTCATTTTCACACTCTGCCTCCCCTGGCAGCAGTCGCATTGTGCCTCTGTGGGTTGCTGGAATGGTTTGTTTGCTGCACATGAAAGAAATGAGTCTGAGCTGTTTCATGCAGCTGTTTATTCACCATGGCACTGCTTCAGAAAAAGTCAGAGAGAGACCGATTTCTTTGTGGTTGGCAGTTTGTAAATTAATTGGTTTATTTGGTTTTGGAAGATTGCATGCACCACATATTTGGAGCAATCAAATAGCCAATTATGTGGTTTCAGATTTCATGTTTAGGTCCAGCTGTGACAAGCTCAACTATCCATAGACAAGCATGGCTGGATTTAATGTCTGTTAAAAATGGCAGATGGCTTGGCATCGCGACTAAAGACAATGCAGAACAATAATTTGATTGCAGAAATGTATAGTGGTAGTAAAAAATTACTACAGTATCATCTTTCATGTATTAAACCCTTATTATTTCAAGAGTTTTATCACTTCATCTTGGGTAATGTCATTACTGGAAATCAAGTTATAAATCTGATATTCCCTTACAGGGTTAGTAAGTAAAGATTTGACATTTTGGGGAAAACATCCAAACACCTGTGTGGAGAAAATCTGCAAAACTGCAGGAGATAAATTACATGTATATTTTTCTTGCTGTATAACTTGGACAGTGAAATACAGACATTCATATAAAGAAGGCTTGCTGACAACAGAAACATGAAATAGGATCCGTCAGTCCTGCAGTTTACTGTTGGCGAAAAAGGTATTTTTATTCACCAATCAATTACAACATTAAATCTACTGACAGGTGAAGTGAAAAACGTGTCATTTTAAACAATGTAATGTTCTGCTTGACATTCACGTGGATGCTATCTTGACGTCCACCTGAACATTATTTCAAGTCAATTTGACTCCCCAATGGCACCAGCCCTCCCCCTGAAGGTTGAAACAGCCCACCAGATCCAAAAATGTGCTCAGAAGCAGCTTGAGAAATACCACAAAATCACAATAGGTTTAGAGGAGTGTATGGTCCTGGCTATAGTTTTAAGATTTTATCTGTTTTGATTTTATATACTGTTGTTTGTTTGTTTGTTTGTTTGTTAATTAGTTAGTTAGTTTATTTGCTTGTTTTATTCAATTTTAAATCATGCTTTTTATTTGTTCTTGTTTCTAATGTCTCTGTAAAGCACTTTGAATCACCTTGTTGTTGAATTGTGCTATACAAATAAACTTGCCTTGCCTTGCCTTGCCTTAAGATACTATGCTCTTCACCAGTTACCAAAAAGGTAAAAATGTTAAAAAGAAGAAACAGGTTAGAAAGTAAGCAGAACAAATCTTAGTCATTCTCATTTTCTGGGCTTCAATTAAGACTGTTTAGTTAAAGTCACTAACAAGAACAGAAGGTGCAAAGCCTGGGGGGGGGGGGGGGGGGGGGGGGGGGGGATGAGATTGATGAAAGGCATCTGGAAATCATCCCAGTACAATCTCAGCACCAAACTGAAACTCTACAGGAGCTGTTTCCTGTCGACTCTTCTGTGCGGATCAGTATGCTGGCACATGGCCAAGTGCATGGCTGACAGGTTGTCATCTTTCTGCAAATTATGCCTGAGAAAAATCCGGCATCTTTTGGCCAAAGAAAATCACCAACAGTGACCTTCACCATCAGTGTAATGACATGAAGACCGTGATCATCAGGCTGAGATGGAGATCGATCGGCCATGTCCTCAGATTGAAAAGGGATGCATGTGCAAATAGTGCAATCCAGTGTTTCACTATAGGGAAGCAAAAAAGAGGAAACAGACATGGACATGGACAGCTGAGGAGGAGACAAAGCACTTGGGTCATACAGTCCTGATCAAAAGTTTAAGGCCACTTGAAAAATGGCAAAAAAATCATATTTTGCATGTTTGGATCTTAACAAGGTTCCAAGTAGAGCTTTAACATGCAACAAGAAGAAATTTTGAGCATGCAATTTATTGAAAACGATGCTTAAACTGAAACAGGTTGTTTTACACCTGATCAAAAGTTTAGGGCCACGTGCCTTTTAAAGGCTAAATCTGTGCAAAATGTGGATTCGGTGTCATTTTCTGTCAGGTAGTCACACTGTCATGCTGTTTTGATGGCAAAGGCAAAAAAAACGTTCCCTTTTTGAATGTGGTCGGGTTGTGGAACTGCACGAGCAGGGTCTCTCGCAACGTGCCATCACTGCTGAGGTGGGACGCAGTAAGACAGTCATTTAGAATTTCTTAAATGATCCTGAGGGTTATGGAACAAAAGAGTCAAGTGGAAGACCCCCCAAAATTTCACCAGCACTAAGGGTCCATTTGGGTGTCTGTCAAGACACTGGATAATCCCTGACCCAAATTAAGGACGTTACTGGTGCTGACTGCAGCCCCATAACCATCAGAAGACATCTCAGACCGAAGGGCTTCAAAAACAAAGAACGTCTTCAAACGTCTCGTGTCCTTGAATGCCACTGAACTTTCCGTTTGGACTTTGCAAGAGAGCACCAAACATGGGACATTGAAAGGTAGAAGAAAGTTTAAATCTCCGATGAGAAAAAATTGAACCTTGATGGTCCTGATGGTTCAGGAGGTGCAGGGGCATTTAACGGCTGCTGGCTATGTCCAGATGTTGCATGACTGTTGCATCACCCTCGTCTGTGTGGTAACGGCTGGGTTTTTCAACAGGACAACGCTACAGTACACAATGGCCACAGGACAAGGGACTTCTTCCAGGACAATAACATCACTCTTTTGCACCATCCTGCGTGTTCCCCTGATCTAAATCCAAATGAATACCTTTGGGGATGGATGGACAACAGTTCCAGACAGTAGATGCCTGTCTTGGGGCCATCTTCCCCACTTGGAGAAATGTTCCCACTCACCTCATGGAAACACTTGCACTTTGAGAACACTTTTGTCAAAATCTGAAACACTTTGTTGCTGGGAGTTGCACCAGTGGGTGTAACAGGTGTATATGACTTCACTCAGTCGTAGCCAATAGGATGGCTTAATTTAATTCGTGCGATTGAACTGTTGCTCCCAACTCATTATTTTTAAACTGTATTATGATTATAACTGTATTATAACTCTTATGAAGGGATATATGTTAACCTAAGCCATGATGTTTTCATTAACCTAATCATGTAATTTTTGTACCTAAACCTAATCAGTAAGCGAAAGCAGGTTTTCAGCTGCTCCCTTATCTGCAAGGATTTAAAAGTGAGCAAGTGAGAAAAAAAGCAAAAATAAACTGCAAAATACAAAATTACCAAAGGTCTCGAACCACAATACCAATTTGTTAAAGCCACTAGGATGGCTAATTTACACAAGAACTATGTGCGTGTTGTAAAGCAGAGTGAACTGTGACTTCTAACACATCATTCGTCAGTGAGCAGGGTTACTGTTGTGTGACCCTAACCTTAACCTAGTTTTAAGCAGCACCTGAACCCAATAGACACTAAAAAATGAGCATATAGTATGTAAGTGCAAAACACAAAACTCCCAATGGGGCCTGAACCAGGATGTTCTGACTACCAACACTTGAAAGTGTGACACCATCACCTCAGCCTCTTCATGAGGACTTTGCACATTTGTCAGACATGGATGTTACCTGTCAGCGGCTAAAATATAGCTGCAGCTGAAGTGTTAGAGCACCTAACATGTTGGCTTAAAATCTGACAAAAATCTGGCACGTAAACAGTTCAAAATGTGTTTACACAAGAAGGAAAATACACTGAACATGTGCATGCGCATGCTTGTTCGTGAAGTATAACACAGTCTAATTCGGTGACCACTGAAAAAGCTTCCTAAAACTTATCCATAAACAACAGTTCAATTTAAACTCGCATCCATCACTGCTGGTAGAAATCTGCGCCGAAGTTTCCCTGCTCATTTCAAATCCTTGGCTTCTTTAGTGCTCAAGCAGGTATGGCATCACATGCTACAGCCCAAGGGCAAACAATGATGGGGGTGGGTGGACAGAACTTTGGTGTGGGCCATCTGTGTGCTATTTAGTCCAGTCCCAGCAGTCATGGTTGCTTAATTCAAAAACTGTCAGAGAGTTTCATTAGGTGCAGCCATTTAAAAGCTTCAGATTTCATTAGCCACAGGAAGGGCCACATTACCCTCAGGATTAATGTCAGGTTTTGCGGTTCAATGCTACATCAGCGGCTAGCATTAATCTGATTGGGTTGACCCTCTTGTTTAAATACACCCCAGCTCATTAAACATTATGTAGACTAAGAGCAGCGCTTGAGCAGTCAGTGAATTATAGACATGTTGTACAGGCAGCATTCCTTTTACACCTCAAAAATCTGAACAATCGCCCACCACTTCCTGCAAAGCTTAAGATTCAGTCTCTAAATCTTCAGCTGAGGGGAGTTACACACAGCCAAATGTTTTGTTTATACTCTTAAAGGCAGCGTTGCTCCCAGTGTTGCATCATCATGGCTGTTTCATAAGTTGTGCTTCCTGGTGTCTTGATGATGTGGGGTGGGGGTGGCGGTGACGCCATAGTTAACATGCCAGGATCTGTCGCATCAGGAAGCCTGAGCCACAAGCTCGCTATCTAGAGGAAAACATGGAGAGCTGAGTCATGCAATAGTGAAACGTCCAGAATATGATAACTCATTGAGGATAAACCGAGTCATCACTCTTCTTGCTTTAATTAGGTAAAACGGGCCCTTCGGCAGCCAGCGACTGTAGATGGGGAGTTGTGTTTGTCAGGCAGTGAAAGCGTCTTGAATTCCAGCAGCTCAGTTCTGTTTTCCTCAGTGTTACATCCAACATCCTTTGCTTAATAACAAACATGAAACTGTCAGCACTGGAAAAGCAAATAAGACTTAATCTAGCAATGTGCAACACTCTCTGCCGTTCTGCTACATTGTGTTGACATCTTTCCAAGGCTGAAGGTTTTGAAGGTAATGCATTCAGTCCTCCTGAGGGGGCGGCAGCACTGTTTGTTGTGGGGTCACGGAGCCTCTGTGTTTCATCACTCACCAATACATCACACTGTCACCCAAGCGCCTGCGTGTCAGGACTCTCAGCATGCCTTACCAGGTGTGAGAGGGGTCTGAATTCTGGGGGCTCCTAATCAGGAAATGATCACAACCAGCCGAGATGCACGGTGTGGTCTGGTTGTCATGCCATATATGCTGGGCTGCAGAAGCAGCATCTTAAGGTTGAAATTTACCGTGCGCTTACGGTCCTGGGAGCTTTACCTGCACCGACGGGATCAGTTTTCTCTGCAGAGCCGAGACCTGATCTCACTTTCCAGAGTTTTGACAGATCTCTAGAGGCAGAACAATATAAATGTTTGAAAAGCAGTTTGGATTCGATTCTCTTTCATCTTTTTTCCTTGACACAAAACCTGCAGACTGTTTTCTGTGTCAGCCAGAGGGGGTTAGACCTCTGTGGAGGAGTAGCAGGAGCACAGCCATACTGCTGACTTGGCAGTGAATCCATCTTTTGCAATTAACACGTTGTTTATGGTCCCACTTTGTTGCCCAGTAGGCTCTGAAGTAAGCACATAATCCTTAAAGTGGAAAAGGGGCATCACCGTTTAATGCCCTGTATTACTCAAGTGCTGCTTAGTCAGTAACCCCTCTGCAGCAGAGCATGTCAGACAAGTATGCAGTTGATGTTAAACTTTAAACACATCACTGTTATTGCCAAAGAAGTGGAAGTGGAAATAAACAGAATGGCAGGAATAATGTGTTTTTGGTTGCAAATGATTGTCCTCCTCTGTTTGATGTAAATGTGTATAAATGACTGTAGACTGGGGAAAAAACAATGCTGTGGCTTGAAAGAACCTTGACCCACTTTTAAAAAGACAAATCCCTGAAATAGGAAATGAATGAAGACACTTTTAAAATAGAGAAACAATGAAAGAAATACACCCAAAAGCAAACAATGCGAACGCTTCCTTACTTTTGCCTACGTGTTGGTGATGCCAACAAGTCTTGTACTGTTCACTAAAGTGGAAAAATCCTAATGATGACTACACTTAAGTGTGAAGAGCTTATTGAGTTTTCCCTGGGAAGCCTCCCCAGTGCATCGTTTGGAGCTGTGCTGTAGGCAGTCACTGCAGAGACTCCAATTACTGACCAAGTCCCACTTGGCTGCCTTCTAACTGTGACCAGCAAATTAGAAAGAGAGAGATAGAGAGAAATGGCATTTAAAAGGCAAGGTGAAAGTTTTTGGTTGCAGTGCGATAATGGGCAACAAGAAGCCAAAAACGACAAACGTCAAGCAGAGTTTAACAAGTGCATTGCCCGAGCAGAGGGAGAGATAGGCCGCTCTTTGTTCATGAGTTGGAAAAGCGCCAAATGCCTGCTTCTTAGGATGTTCTCCGATAATCCAGCAGCGAGCAGCTGATGTATGACCAGCATTAATGTTCTGCCTGAATTTCCTGAGCAGAATCTTCCAAAACACATGGAGAGCAAGTAAAATGACAACTAACCAGAATGTTTAACGTTTATTCAAAAGCATGGGTGTCGGTGCGTTAAGTAACACCTGGGGCAGTAAGTCAAAGTGAGATTCGAATGCTTCTTATTTTTTGTGAATATATAAAGGTTAGCAGTATAACAGCTTCTTTACACATTTTAATTTTCCTCAATTATGCATTTTTTTGGTGTGTTTTTGTTGTTATGTCATTTTAAGCTATGTCATGTCGAGTGATGTTACCATGTTGACCGACTGGTCCATCAAAGACTTCGATTTGGCCCACTGGGCAGCTTTGGAAAATGTGAAGAAGGGCATAAATTTGGGACTTTTAACTGTATTTTCGAACGTGTTACAGCTTCTCTTGCTGATAAAGACATTCACCTTGGCCATTCATGCTATAACAAAGTAATTAAGTAACAGATAAACAATAAATTGACACAAAGCGCTGTTTTTTCACTACTACACAACACATATGTTTTTTTTTTTAAAACTGACTCACATTAAAAATATATAATTATGGATTATCTACACAATGAGCTAACAGAACGTTTTATACATTTATTACATGTGTTACAACTTAACACCAAAGAGTTGTGCTGACAGAGTTTTTTCCACAGCATATATGTGCAAGTGTTGCAGTGTTGTGTCCTTACTTGCTGAAGCAGAAGAAAGACACGTACAAGCACAGGAAACACTAGTGCTGGAAGTGCTGGTATTATACCTCCTTGTAACATTGGTACTTGTTAATCAACTTTTCATAAAAAATAAAGGCTCTAAAGCCAATATATGTTATTGATTTAAAATTGCTTTTTAATGAAGGAGTTTAAGGGATCAACACACTGGGTAATTCCACATCAGCTACAAACGTTGTGCAGCCTTGTTGAAACCTCTGATCTATCTAAGAAAGCTGAACAAGGCGTCAGCACCATAAGATGAATATGAAAGATGGACATTAACATTTTTTTCTAATTTTGAATCTTCAGTGTTACCTTGTAGCTGCCACCATGTTGGTTTTTTGGAACCAGAGGTTAAGATATTTTGGAGGACAAACAAATCTGGTAATTAGTGCCGAGAATGACAAACGTCTTGGATGGTTTAGTTAAAAGAAGACATCAGTAAAACTTTTCGGGGGGCTTTTTGCCTTTATTAGACACTGCAGTGAGGGGAAGTCAGGAAAACAGGAGAGAAAGTGGGGAAAGACAAGCACTGGAAAATCTTACTTTGGGGTTGAACCAGGTCCACTGCATTGAGCCCTGCGGCATATGGGCACCTGCTCAATGCTCAACCTGGCGCTCAACATCTGTAAAACTTTTGACACTAGATCTCCAGCAGCAAACAAGGTTAGTTTTTATTCCTTTATTATGATGTATTTTCAGTGTATGGACGTTTTACGATTTTTAAAGCCCCTCCAGCTTATAAAAGCGAATTACATCATAATGTAACAGCTCACTCAGCACGTGAGGTATTTTTTGTGAAAGCGAGCAGGACCATCCCGTCTTAAGCCATGGCTTAGGACTAGATGGGAAACACATTAGCAGGGTGTCTGTTAGAAATGTCTGCTCTTAGATATTAAAGCAGCCTGAATTTTATATCCTGCTTCCACAAATATAAGATTCTACGATTCTTTAAAGTACACAAATGTTTTTCCTTCCTCATATGAAAAGTGAAATTATAACTTCAGAACAGATTTATGCCTGCTGTAGTAATGACAGCAGGAGGTCAGTGTAAGATTTCACTCATTGACTACGTGCAGCTCAGTGCATGGTGTGGTGCACAGCCAAAACTAGGAGCCTGTGAGATAATACTTCCCGTCTGTTAAAACACCTCGTGTGTTTGCAACATGGAGTATTAAGCCACAGTTGTGGTGAAAAATTGGATGGAAGAATGATTCAGCCTCTGCAAGCAAAACCAATTATCTTGAGTTTCACGGGCCAAGACCAGCTGCCTGTTGTATTGTAAATGAAAGCAGAGGACTGTCATCCTTTTTTTGTGACACTGAGCACTTTCAAGGGATCCCAGGCTCTTTCAGCCTATAACTTATTTCTGTTTCTCCACTGTTTTGACGTGATATCATGTTTCCCAAGACAGGAGCTTGTACACTTGGGAGTGGAGGTGGATAAGAGTGGATGTGCTGCGTTTTGACACCGAAGTAAGATTACTCTGTTCTCTGCAAGCAGACACATTAACCAAGTGAGAGATCAGGGGAGCAGAAAGACACATGAGAGGTAGATGTGTGCTTGTGCACTTCCACATTGGGCTTAAGAGGCAGAAAGGACAGCTGGTTCACTCATCCACGTTCCATCTAAAGTCCCCAGACGGATTGTTTCTACTACAAAACTGATGCGCAACTGTTTAAAAATGAAAAACACGATTTTCTATAGTACCTCAGGGGGTTTTCTATTTTGGTAGTAAAATGGTTTAATTAACAAAGTGATGTTAGCCTCAAGATGTTAATCATTACGTGTGTAGCTTGTGTGTGTATCTCAGCTGTGGGTGGGCTTAAAATGCCTTGTAATTTTTTAAATAAGACTTAAACTTTAGCAGATTTGATCAACTCTAACTGATAGCTGCATTTTGTTGTAGTTCTCTATCTTTCAAATAAAGAAATTGCAGTTGTTCTGGTATTATACTGTAGAGCTGGTATAGTACTTAGAAAAGATAAACAAGTTTAACTTTATTTTAGGACAAAGTCAAATGCATATTGCAATAGATATAGAATAATGACATCATTAAAATTTAAAAGAGCAGGGTCTGTCTACCCCCAGCTATGAAACCTTCTGGGAGACCAGAGGTTTCACTGTGCAACTAACATGCAACAAGGTTACTGCTTTTGTTTTCCCTGGTATTAATGATAGCTTTCCCCAGCCACCTGAAGTGACGGACATGGAGTTTTTGTGGAAAGAGACTCTTTGTCAGATCAAGCATTACAGCAGTGACGTAGTAGCTTACTTGGCCCATGATCCATCACAACTCACAGGTTATTCTAATGTGTGAAGTACACAATGAAAGTGATGTATTGCACAAAATGATGAGGAATAAAATTCCATGAGAGTGACAAATATGACCTTGAACTTCTGCACAGTGAAGATGCTTTAAATAGTCATTGGATGAAAGTTTGACTAAAATCTGACTAACACTCCAGGGAGAAGCAGCATTTCTTGCGATTATTAAACTGCCTGTAAAACGCTAAATATGACTTTGATCTTGAGCACAATTCAGGTGACTAATACTGTCGGAGGTGTAGCAATTATTGTGACCTGTGGACGGATGGACGGATGACAGATGCCTCGCTGTGGCATAAGCTCGCTAGTCCTTTGCCTGGATTAGCTAAAAATATATTCCCAGAGATAAAACAAAGACACTGAAACAGGATTTAAGGAAATAAAGGCATACAAAAGTGATGATGCTGCATTATCAAGCTGTCTGAATATTATTTTATATCACTTTATAGTTCCTGTTAGTCAAGAAAATGCAAACTGAATAAGTCTATGAAGGTGTGTCCAGTTTATTCAGCTCATTAGAGTCTAGCTAGCTGACTGCAGTAGGGACTAAGGCAGCTGGACAGCAAATGATACTGCTTATCGTGTGTGGAGTTCAACTTTAGTGAAGCATTGATTATAATCTTTAGTACATAATGCATTTCTGTTGTCTAACAGACCTTATAATGAACTCAGCCGTACCTTTTTAGAGGCTTACTAAAATAATTTCTAATTATGATGTTCTATATTGCTTTGTGTAAACTATGATTCTTCATAACTGCAAAATGCTTCAAACAAGTCTAAGTTTCATGAAAGCATTTTGGACGAAGGATGACATATTTTCATATTTCTCTTGCTTATATTCCACCTGTATCCACTCTTCGTGACAGCTTTAGTTTTTCACTCCCACATGATTTGTTGACACTTTGATGAATCTTTTGTTATCCCGCAGTAAATGTTTCACTCTCGTTTGAACCGCTGTTTACCTTTACTGTTACAGATAGCCTAAAAATCCCACGTTTTTCCATGGGAATACGTTTGGAAGAGCATCTTTGCTTTAGTGAGGTTAAAGAAGAGGAATAAATTTAGATTTTTTTTCTTGGATGTCTGCATCTTGGAGATTAAAACCGTGCTGCTTGCCAGGTACTGTATGTATGTGTTGAAAATCTGCTGTGAGCATTCAGAAAATCTCTTCGGGTTTTGTAACATTTTCAGCGACTATTTGAAGAGGAGCTGTGGGTATAGCAGATGAGTTTGACTGACCTGTTGAGGTTACCACTCTGTCTGTTGTCAGTGTACCTCTCCCAGTGATGAAAACATCCTATCGGCTCCTCACGCTTGGCCGGCTCAGACCCATCACAACAAGCCTGTCTCTCTCTGTGCCTGTCAGACGTAGTGTGTGTATGGGTGAGATGGCGTGGAAGACGAGGGAGTGATGGACCAGAAGTGACACATGACCCCTGAAACAGCCAAGGATTAATGGCCTCAATAGGCAGGCTCCTCTAGAAAGATGTGGATAATGAGGACTTCCACAAGCCACGCAGCATTCATACATCTGTTTTTCCGGATCCACGTTCTCCTGCAGCTGGAGCTTCCAGATGTGAAGCCACCTGCCATGGTGGCAGGGGAAGACTCCTCCAGAAAATCGGTCTGGACTTGACATTCCCCCGGTGGTTTCAGTACAGGGCATAGCATTTTTCAGTCAAGGGCACTTTTGGTGGTCTGGCGGTTCTTAGGTGAGGGCGACCTCACTTGTGGCGTGACAGCTCACACACACACAGGTTTAAGAGGGTGCAAAGTCTCCAGTCAAGGAAAATGAAAAATGGAGCCATTGGGGTATTCTGACACTTTGCACTATGAGTGAGTCTGAAAAGGTTCAAACGCCGACTGGGAAGTGAAAGCGGCAGGTATGAATATGAGTCACCTTCATGAGAAGGCATGCTATAACCCTTCAGAACTGTTCATGTATATATACATATTAATCAAAGGAAACTCACCAACGGCCCGTTTGGCAGCCTTAAATTTCGTCAGAGGTGTTATATTTAACTTTTTACTCTGTTGGTCAGAGGGGATGTATTTTACCATCCGGAGTTTGTTTTGTCTGATTTTGACCAAAAGTGGAACTTTGGAAATTCCTTCATTTCACAATATGAGTCAGTGTGCCCATATTGCGTGTGTGGTATCTTTTCATTAACCAGAAAACTTTTCTCTTACTTTTTACAGTTAAGAGTCTGTTCAGCCAACTCATACAGACACAACCACATTTCACATTCCTTTTCACTTAGAGTCAGTGATCATTCTTTGTGTTTTGTCTGCTGGTGTTTTTGAGACTTCTGATATCAGTTTTTGTCATTTGGTTGAAAACTGTTAACTTGGGACTTGTTTTTTACCTTTCTGGGAGAGAGTCCTGCCAGTTTATAAGTAAATTGGTCGTCATTTTGGATTGGGATGGAGAAGAATTCACAGTTAAGAAGATTGAGGGAGATAAGCTGTTGAAGAAATGGACTGAAAATCAGATGTTATTTTAACTGGAGAAAAAAAAACAGAACTCCTTGGACAAAAATTGTGTAGATTTGGTCCAAAATCTTCATTGATCTTGGCTAGTCCACTCAGTTAACTCCCGAAGATACTTGTGATTCTTTGACCCCTACTTGGCTAGAAGTGGACTTTGAATCCGAGCACTGCTTGGGCTGTGACATTTCACAAACCTGCAAGACAACAGCCCGTCACATTGTTCTTCAGAGTAGTCCATGTTTACCTGTTGACTCTGTGGCCTCAGACAAAAATCACAAGACAGGAGGCAGATGAATTTGTTTCCATAGGGCATTAAAAGTGCTAGGAGTGAAAAAATAAACACCTGCTGTTAAGATCTCCCACTGTCAAAACCAGCAGGAACACACAAGGTCAAATAGCCGGGGCAGCACTTCATGTCCGCTATTGGATTTTCAGATGCTCTGCTTTTCACCGAGATCAAATCACTTCCTGCCAACCTGATTAGAAATGCTGGTGGGGGGGTGAGGTGAGGGTTAATGGTCTGATATTAAAAAGGATCCATGCTGTTGCTTCTGTCTTTGAACGAGACAAAGCAACATTCAGGAAAGATGGTTTCCCAAACCTGTTCTGGAGAACATCTGACAGAGAAACTTTAATTATGGCTCCAGTTAAACTCAGTGTTGTGTCTGCTTCTTACTTGTTTGGTGCGAGACTTTGCTGGTACGTCTGGGGTCATTTTAACACTCATGGTCGAGCTTAGTAATCTCTTTACTGAGTGTTGTAATCTAAAGCCATTACACTACAAAAAATATGACAGGGACACTTCAAAGTGAGCTAGCTTACGATTACAATTAAAATTTAAGTTGTTTATAAAATGATTTATAACATATCTATTACTGATATAAAGAAATCAATCGGTGCATATTAGAAATAAAACGTATCACCTTTCTTGCAGTTAATCCAACTGATCTATCCACACCTTATCCACCAAGTCCAAAGATCACCCAAAAAAGAAGATATTTGCTTAAAATGATTATTTAGTCATCCAAATCATTTGTAAGATACCTTTTTACTCTTGCCATTTCTGAGGCTGTCTCTTGAATTGAAAGCACTCCCTCAGTTTTCTTTGCTTAATTATAGCATAGCAAATAACCCATTGGGTCTAGTATAACATAGACCATGTTATGCTACACGCATTTCAGCGTATGTTTAGTTTTTTCCTTCTAATTCCCTGTATCAAGGCATTTGAATCCCAAAAATATCAAAATGCAGACATGTAAAAACTTAAGCTATTCCATACCAGCATATGAGATCTTTACCAAGGTAAATTAGCCCGATATAAGCCAAATTACCAAATGTAAGGAGGCTTGTTTCAGTGTTAGAACGTCATGTTCTCTTTGTAATCTTTTTCTAATCTAAAGTGTTTTATCATTTCTGGTTAGTCTTTATCCTGGGACCAATTGATCCCTCTTAACTAGTTATTTATCTAATTGTTTTAAATCCAGACAGAGAGTAGGAAGACCCGAGTCTTCCTCCTTCAGCTCCTGAGGAGCTCACATGGGGTTATGGCTTATGCTCATTAGTCCCATTGTCCTAAATCCAAAACAACACCAACCAGCAGTAACCCTCAAACAGCACTGAGCAAACATACTCATAAAATAGAAGCTTATGTTTGGCTAATGAGCTTCAGCTCTCCAGTCAGTTTCACTCATGTATATCTCCTAATGTGACGATGGGTCTGCGAGGATAACGGGCAGTGGGGGGGATTTCAAAGGCTATACAGACACACAGATAGCAAAGTGCATGGCCAAGGCCTGGCCCAGGATGTCAGTGTTCAGGGTGGGTGACAGTGTTATTCCCTGCCATCTGTTTCCCAGGCGGCGGTCCAGCAGCGCTATGTTGAATGCTCCGGCATGAGGGAATAGGGAGCAGCCCACCATGCCACACTACAGGCATTGCAGCATTTGATATTAACATAACTGTGTGTGCCGGCCTCCTATGTCTGTTTGTAGAGGAGAAATGGGTTCAAGCTGCACATAGATACATAAAAAAAGCTCCCTTACACTCAGACTGCCCATCTGTCTATCGTCTGTCTGTTTTTCATGTCTGTGACACTCTCTCATATCAAAGGAGGACTGGCACTGTCACAGTTTCCTCAACACTGCTGAGCTATAAAGTTACAAAATGCCCACGGAGAATGCAGCAAATTGAGATTATTGAATTAGTCTTGTTTGTTTTATGTATACATCTCAGCTTAAAGCCATAAAGCTCTGTGAATTTCCCATGAAAATCCACTTTAGATGCGTAGGGATGGTGAACGGCATCAGTGTTTGGTGACACTGCAAATGGCGTAAATGGCGTATCGTTTTCTGTGTGGCTGTGTTACCCAAACACCAAAAGGAATGTTATGAGAGCAGTCAGGGTCTCATCACTCAACCTTTTATGAGAAGACCTCACAAAGGCCCGAATCAGTCTTCCTCTTCGTCTCCGCTGTCACCCTGAGGAAAAGTGAGAATGCTGTAAATCACTTTGGCAGCTCTGTGTTTTGAAGCGCGAGGCTGCCTGTAGCCGGCATCATTTTATAAGTTCTCCCTCTTCATGTTGTAGAGAGAAGGGCTCTGAAACCGCGTGATTTAAATGCTGATGTGTTTGCTTAAAGCGGTGTAAAAGGGTTAGGTCTAGGGTGGATGAATGAAGAGACATACACAGAGGCAGCCCGAAGTTCACCAAGGAACCTCAATCCAACCTTTGTCCAGAATCTGAACCTCGAGGAATTCAGCTAATGCTTTGACTATGGAAAGTAGAGGCTTTATTGCATTCTTTGAGGATGTCAACCTGAACGTATAAGTTAACTTGCATTAATGTGAGCTTTATGTACAATGAATTACATTGTGTGAGGCCTCAGGGGAGGAAGTTAGGGAGAAAACTGGGCTACCCACTAGGAGAGTGGCAAGGGCACATATCACGTGGGCACAAATGTCCTGAGTAGCTGATTCGATACATGTTCTTCCCCAACTAGCCCCCCCCCAAAAATCAGTCTTAAAAATAAGAGACAAAACTGTAGATGATAGCACTAGCACAGTTTACAGATATCCTGTAAATACATAACTTACAGTCAAATATAAAGTTACTACTTTGAAAACACTACAGCTTTAAATCAGGTGAAATAAAAAATTCAGATGAGAGGTATATTTGAAACTTTCTGTTTATTTTTTTTTGGTTTTTCATGAATATAATTCAGGATGGATGAGCCTGCCTGTGGACTTTGTGTTTATTATTTATTATCAGGATTGTTGTTATGGACGGGCCTCGATGGTCCAGGCCCTAGCTAAGTTCCACTCATATACTTCAACTATGTGTTACACTGATTCATAATAAAGCAGATAAGTTATTGCAGTGCAAGCTCAGCTTAACTAATCAGTTCATAGTAATTTAAGGCTTTTGCAGCAATCATGTAAACAGCATGACACTGAGCGGATCGGCTTATGCAGGTCAGTCTTTGGGAAGTACCCTTTATCGCTCTTTCACACTTAAAATAGGTCATTCATTGATCAGCTTGTGCAGCTACTTTTAATCCACGAGGCTACTCAAAAATTGCAAAACAAATGAAAATGTGTTGAGGATATTGTGCACTCACAGTCGACTGCCCTAGTGTGTGGTGACTTCATTCATCCACTTCTGCTCCGAAATAAAATGTCTCCACTGTTTGTCTCCAGGTTTGCTTCTGCAACGTAAGACAAGTTCTTTTATGACTTTCGCCCATTGTGTCCGCTGTGTATGTTTGGTTGTAATTGTGAGTACTTATTTTAAAAATTGCAAAGTGACATGAGCCGAACTCCTGTCAGAGTTGGTCTTTTGCCGACCCTGTTAATTACTGACGTCAATGTAACATCCGTAGAGCAATTATGCATTTCAAATTTCAAATGGAGCTTAACCTTTGGATTTGCAATAATATAAACATTTATTTGAAATGAGATGTATTTCCACAGTACTCTCAGTTTCAACCTGCCATCTTGCAAGCAGATTGAAACTGGAACTGGAAAACTCGATGTGAAAACTTAAATATTTAATGTGAAATAATCTTAAAACATCATAGAGGATGCTGTTAATCAAATACAAACAACGAAGTGGTACAGGAAGTTTGGGAATCTTTTCAGTCTCATGTGTTTACATTGTGAACTTAACATGTTACAACCATTGCTTGTCTTCTCCCAATATCAGCATCATAAACCTTGTGATGCTTGTTATTCAGTGTCAAGTCAGTTAGCTCCTAGCATAAGAAATGGTGTGACAGAGTGACATAGCCTGAGTCATCCCTGTGGAACATGCTTTTCATTCTTGCCACAATGTGCATCCTTGTTAGAACAAGAAGAGCACTGAACACATTCAAGAAGTTTGCTGCGCTGATGTTGAGTCTTGACCGTGCACTTTCTTTTTGGAACTGTTTTTCAATTAACAATTAGTCAACCTTGAGATGTTTTCTGGGTTCATCTGTTGCAAAGCCAACAAGCTGCGAGTATCTAATAAGATGCCTGCATCAAGGTTTTCCAGCCACAGGTAGCAGCCCAAGTGCATGACTATAATTCAGCAAGCTGATATTATCAGACATCCGACATCTACCGTGTCTATTTATGGGCCCGGTCGCACAGGCATCGAGACTGGCAACTGCCTGGTAGCCATCGGTTGCTAGGGAAAAATCATATGCCCTGTATACTGGCTGGTGAACAGTTGTGGGAGGGGCTTGCTGCCCTTGGGTGAATTTGGTCGCAAAAAAGTGATGCACCAAAAAGCTCCTTCTGTTGCTAGTTGCTGCTGCACATTCCTGTAGTTTTGTATGGAAGACCCTTACTTGTCTGCAAGTGGCAGTGAAACTGAACATGCAAACTGCAACACCTTCAACCAATAGTCAAACCATTGGGGAATACATGTTTTTCTCCAGTAACTGGTGATTGTCAGGGTCACCAGTTGGTTTCAAGGCCTGTAGGATGGTTTTGTAAAGGTATATGAGCATCCACTGACCTGAACCCTTTTAATTTTTCTTTCATTCATCTAGTAGTACTTACTTGCCGGAGAAAGTAATTTGTTAGTTAAATTACTTTCTCATTACTCTGACCTGAATCACATTTTCACATTATCACCAGTTAACATTATAAAACTGAGGCTACTGTAACCAAACTTACGAATTATTATTAAGAATGACCAAACTCCCACTAGCCAGTATCAGAAGATCTAGGATCGGCAGGAGCCCAAGGTATAAACACCAATAAGGAGAGACCACAGCACAATAGACTGTTCACAAATTTGTTATATTTGACACACAGCAGCTGCAACAATTGTAATGAAAGCAATAAAATAAAATACTAAATATTTCCCCCAAAATAACAAACTAAATAAAAGTGCGCGCATACAGCTTTCTCTGAGTCAATTGTATGAGTGATTAATGTCTGATAACTGAGGGATCGTTGGGGCCCGTTCAGTTTGTTTAATGTTTGTCCTACCACACTCCGATGAAGGAAGAAAGTTCGTAGTCCTGCAGGTATCTGAAGCTTCAATGGGAACGAAACTTTGGCTTCAATAAAACCTCGGCAAATCCTATTCAATTTCGGGTTGGCTCGCCATCCAGTTAACTGGAACTGTGGAATCACTGCTCCTCGATGGGGCTTGCTTCAGACTGGGTCCGTCTGTCGAGTCATCCTTTTACCAGATAACAAAAAAACCTGACCGATGACAGGGTGAAACTCTGAACGACCAAAAACAACTGCAGCAGACTTGCTTTTAACTCCTAGCGATTCGACTTCGGGAACATTAGTTTCTCTGGCACATGGCATTGTATGAACAGGAACGAAATGGCAACACAGGAAATCATGTGATCAAGGTCAACAGCAAGGGTCACTGGAAGCTCATTGCTGATTGGCCAAGTTAAATGACAACAGATAATCTTATTTGTCCACATCTTCCGTTAAACATAAAAGAAAAAGAAATGACTAAATTATTTACATCATACACGAAAAAAACTACATTCCACTGCTCTTTTTTTCTAGCTGGGCTACACTACAGTCCCACACACCAACTCAAATCCCTATCCTATTGTACAGACATGCAGTCTTTGTTTTTTGTTTGTTTTTATGAATGAACAGAAAGCTAACAATACAAAGTAAAGCTAAAAAAAAACAGCCTACAGAGACTTCAAAGTGATCGGCGCAGTGATTAAGTTTAGCTCAATTTTATTAATATTTCACAACACCAGTCACCTCAAGGCAATTTATATTGTAAGGTAGAGATCTACAATAACTCTAATTCTACTTTAGAAGCATGAACAGGTAGAAATGGAGACTCATCGCTACCTGTTGAAGTTCAGGGTCTGGCTGCTGGGCTGGGGTTAGCACACACGTAGCTTCATCATCATTATGTGTTCTTGGCTGGATTTGTGTTAGCATGCAGTGTGTGCAGAAGAGCCAGACTTCTATTAGCAATACAGTATATATATACAGTTGTTTCTGTCCTGGATGCAGTTTGAACTTTACCATCGTGTTTTTGTCCTTTTGTACAATAAAAATTAAAGTAATGTGCACGAGAAGAAAAAAAAAAACATGTTAGATTTTTTTCCCTTCTTTCTATCTACCTGGTGTGCAGATAACTGAAGCACCTTTGTAATGCAAATAAAGTCTAAATTGTAGACTATTGAATTTAATACAAAAAATGTAATGTGACAGTAACAGCAACATCCAAGTGATGTTTAAGAAACACGTCTAAGAAATGAAGGCAATGTGATGTGTTTAAAGTTGGCATGATTTTTAATGGGCGCAGTATTATTGTAGTTTTTAATCTTTTAATAAGTTTTTTTATTTATTTATTTTTTATTTTACTTTTATTTTAGTGGAATAAGGGCCACAGTCAGTAAACAGGGCAAAATAGCATGTGAGTGCAGTCCCTAAATAGATGTGTGGTTAGTTTTACAAGTGATTTTCAAAAGTTGCGCTCTTTTCTAAACCGCATATTCTGAGAATGATAAAGAAAGATTACTGCACTCTGAAGTTAAAAATCCCTATTCTAATTTTCTCCATTTCTTTCACATGTGTGTAATGTATTGCTGTTTGATTTGTGTCCAAAACATTTCATCACTGAGATAAAGTGTCATAAATGCATGCATGCTTGCATGCATAAGTCTACAAAAATTCCAAAACACGCTGTTCAAAAGCTCCACTGAGAACAAGTCGGATCATTACTCCCCGATGCCCTTTGTTTGAAGATAAAGGTGTTGACTGACAGCCGAGCTCCTAGACCCTACTCAGCCAGGGTTCAGTGCGGATGCCTGGCTAATGAGGTCGACTACAGGGATTATAATCGGACAGGGAATATTAGTGTTCTCAAGTGTCAGTCACAATGAGAAAACCTCCCAGTATTGCAGCGTGAAAGGGAGATTTTCAGCTTCCGATTGGTTCATATTCAGCATACAACAACAACACAGAGTCAAGTCGCAGACTCCCCAGGGTGGTTTTAAGACATTTTATGCCTATGACAGTTAATGGAGGAAGGAGTTATGGTGGGAAATCTCACCATGAGTCCAATTCTAGCCCCGTGGACAAATTATCTCCTGTTGGCTATTTGGCAATAAAATGTGGTGGTTTTAATCTTTAATCTCAAAATAATCAGATAGATAGTCCTCAAGCAGTGCCCGCTTTGCACTAAAATGTATTAATGGGCATCAGATTTGACCTTTTCCACCTTCGGAGGTGCTCACCTCTCCCTCCCCGATCAAGTGGTTTTAAAGAGCAAAACAGAGAAAGAGATGAGAGATGGAAAGAAAAACATTTAAAAAAACGCACCGGCTCAAAAGAGCGATGTGACATATGGAAGTCATCACAGGCCTGGACTCCCATCTGTGTCGGCAGTCGTGGCCTGCTGGCACCCAGCAGTCACTGCGCAGGATGGGAATAATCCAGGAGAGGATCCGTGGAATTGTGATAAGAGGAGTCAGAATCCCTTGAGTACAAGACTTCAGTGTCGGGGGGGGAAGGGAGGCAGGGTCCACGATTTGATGGTGTTATTGTGAGGTGCAAGAGATTTCTGCTGGTATTTGTTGGAAACAGGTGCCCTGGCAGCTCAGTGGGGTTCACCCGGGTTTAGTAGCGCTAAGTTTCTCACGTCTGTGCCCGCAGCAAATACCCCGAACATAACTGAAACAGCAACACTACCACCTCCTTGTTTCACATCAGTCTGTAGCAAACTGTAAATGTAAACGACACATTCCTTTACCATGAGACTGAAACAGTTTGTAGACTGTGGCGAATGCACTTCCTGCCCTGCAGTCGCAGAGATACATTTGATTTATTTCTCTTTGATTTGTGTTTAAATAACAGCAGCGTTTTTTTGGCAACTGTAACAAACTGAGAGAAAATGAAATGAAAAGCATAATTGGAAAAGGAAATTGGTTTCTCCTCTTAAATGTACATGTTTGCATTGTTGAATTAGCCCAGAGGAATGCTTTAAAAGCATGTTATTGTAAGCCTCTGCATTGAATGGAACAGTAATTTAGGAATCTCCTGACCACATTCCCTCAAGCTTTTTATCCTGGTTCACTGACGATGTAATCAGCAAGCCGAATTATATTTGCTCCCTCGAGCAATCTTCTGTTTTGATCTTCTTCTTCTTTAAATGGCAATACACACAAACAATCAATCAAGAGGTGATTTAAGTTCATGCATCACTGAAAAGATAATATTCAATTAATTCATTAATTAATTATCAATAATTCTAAAGAGTTGTTTTCTTAGGATTTGTAAATCCGCCCAGCATGAACATCTTCTTTCCTCGACCTCACTACCTGGCACATTCTAAGTTTGTTTGTTTTTTTCAGTGAAAAATTTATTGTACGGCGGTAAATTTTTTATCACCCCCATTTCAGAGGACCCCTGATGGTAGGCTGTGGAGCTGTATCAATCTTGAGAGTGAATGCCCTGTAGCATTTTCATGGGCATGCATCTCAGCGTACATTCAATACACAAGCTTCACGGCACTGTGAAGACCTGCATCCTGTGAAATGCCCGAGTCCTTACTTTAAATTTCAAACCCACAGAATAAATGCAACATGTGATCTGGTGTGACAGTGCAGTCGGCTCACATGGGTCCTCCAGCCTGCGCTGCTCAGTGCTGCCCTGAGGGCATAGAGGGCAGGACCCTTCAGATTTAACACCTCACAGACATGAACACATGGGATTTATTAGTGAGAGAGAGCCAGTGTGGCTGCATGCAGATAAAAAGTCTTGGCCTTTGTTTCAGACAAAAAAAAAAGTTGCTACTCTCTTCCTGTTTCCTTTCTTCTTCTTTACCTGCATTTCATGTGCCTCCCTGCTGCTCATACATCTTCAGGGGTCTTGTGGGGAACAGGAGGAGTCTTTTCAAGCTTGACTAATATGGTCGAGATAGCGTGCAGGCTGACGATGGGGGTGCACCTTGATCTGGGCCATACTTTGTTTGTCGTTGCGCCTTTACCTCCACTCTCCTTTTTTCCACTCCTCGCTGGTGCTCTGCTTCAGCAATTCAGTCAAATGAAAGAGCAGCTGCCTGACCTCCTTTCATACTGGCTGCCGTGGTCTAGATCCTCAGGACAGAACGTCACACGAAGGCCATCTCCAGCAGGATGTAGGCCTTGTCATCGCTGTGGTCAACAACTCTTGCCTCATCTCCTGTCTGTTCCCTATTATTGAGGCTTCTCTTATCATCAGGAAGCATTTCTATAGGAGATATGTTTTGTTTGTTTTGCTGTTTTTGAACACATTTATTTCTTTCAATGCAAACAATAAGACAACATCCTAGGATGAGGAGGCAAACGTGGAGGGGCCGTGTGCAGCTGGAGGTGACACAGCATGCTCTGATACAGTAATAGAGTCATCCATCACCCAGGATCATTAAAACACCTTGACAAGCCAGCTGAGACCACTCCAGTGACCATGGTGACCAGTCTAAAGGTTGATGTTTGCTCTCAAACTGCAGCTTCAGGAATACTCTGTTTAAAGAAAACACAATTGAAGTGGAACTGGGAACTTGTGTGCTAACCTTTGTGTGACTAGTCCTCTTGTGTCACTATAACCAACTGAATATACTTAGCCAATATTTCTTTTTTCGGTTTCGGTGTGATCTTGCTTGCTCTACTTTGATATATACAAAAAATGACTTTTTGCCACTAAAATAAGACAAGAGTCCACTGACCATGAGTTTTCATATTTTTTTCCACAGTCCAGAGACATGCATTGGCTGTGGTATGTTTGTCTGTCTCTTCTTTTGTTAGCACTGCAATGGACTGGGGACTTGTCTAGTGTGTATTTTGCTTATTACCCTTCTGCCAGCTGGGATAGGTTCCAGTTTACCCATGAACCCAAGTTGACTCAGTGGTTAAAAAAATGGATTGTTGGGGGAAAAACAAAACCTTTATAAAACTATATGTATATGTATTTTTATGCAATGACACTAAGGGGACATCTATACAGTAAGAGACTAAAAGCGATGTGGTAAACATACTGTAGGCCATGCACAGAATCAGTATTATCAGAGTCCGTTTTATTGACCAAGGATGTGTACACATACAAAGAATTAGACTCCAGCTATTTCAGTGTGTAGTATATGGAGTGTCAATGAAAATAACTCTTAGCAATCAAAGTTGAACTTAACTCAGAAGAAAACAATTGAAGCAATTACCCATAGTATTAAAGGATACCATGCATTACAATCTGAACGCATGGTAAATAATTAGATGGGCAAATATTTCCCAAGAGGCCATGGCAGAAGCTGGGACTTTTTTTGGAAGGCCAGACCAATAAGCTGATCTCATGTCTACTCACTGTTAATTGTATCTCTTTATGAACTACTACTAAAAGTATTTGTTACAATTAGGCAATAAACACAAGAAAGAGGCATAGTTAAAGTGTCAACATTTGTCCAAGCCACCTGAAACAAACGTGGTAGCCTCTGTCACCATGTTTAGTCTCCTGCTCCTTCAAAAGTACAACAAACTGTCTTCGACTCAATGTTCTGATGAAGTTTATTATTTTAGTTACATCAACAGCATGGTTGTTTTTTGTTGGTGTGCCACTTTGTCAAGCATACACTTACCTAAATGAATGAATGGTCCCTTTCACTGAGCAAATACCACCCAGGTCCTTCATAATCTCAAACTCTTTGTAATCTCATGTACAAAGATGAGTCACTGAGCTGTGTCTTCACATACATCCATCATCACATCACAGCTCTCATTCAGAAATTTTCCATAGGGGAAACTGGTTTCCCACTCACAATAAACATCCCTGCATTTGCTTTGTAATGTAGCCATTCAGAATAATAAAAATCTTTAATATCTGTAAACAAAAGATTTCTTCAGTGCTCTCCAAAGTTACCCTACAGTTGTTCCATAACTGACAGAGTTATCACCTCTGTGTTAATGGTTATTAACAAAAAAGACTTTGTAAGAGTTGGTTGTGGTCACGTTTAAGGTTAGGAAAACATTGTGGTTAAAATAATGGACTCTAAGTCAAGCCCATTGACCTAAACAACACTGTAACAGTGTCACAATACATCTGGCTTAGCTACTGAGACAAGGCTGTCATTAATCGTTAAGAGAAAATGTAAACATGGCTGGTTTTAAAGGTTTGTTGATGCTGTAGTTTTTCTCTTGAGGACAGATTCAGATACCAGTAACAGATGCTGTTTATCCAGCAGGCACAGGGCGACTTACAAGTCCTATTCCATTTCTCTTTGGTGCAGGATGGCCAACTCAGATTTTATATTTTTCACCTTTAGCACTGGTTTGGTCTGCCAATTCTTGGAAAAATTAATAGGTATCTGAGTTTTCTAAACCTTTGGCTTTTTATACTAGTTTTTTCCCTTCACTTCAGTAATGAATAGTAGAATAATCAGCTCATATAAGCAGGTTTCCAGCTTTTATATATTTTATCTGTATAATTAGTAACTTTCCAGTTTAGGGTTTTATTTCACATCTGGTAAAAGCAAAAATATCATGTGTTTCTCAGGTCTGTAGCCTCAGATTATAATGAGCACAGCAACAGTCCTCATATATTAAACTGTTAGAACTCACTTGCATTCCGAGACAAAATTGCCTTTTTCGCCTTGTTCGTCGCTCTTTAAGAGCTTTTTGTTTGTTTCTTGCACTCTGAGCCCTCTGAGAATTCACTCACACTGAGCCGGAGCAATTATGTGCAATTTCAGCTCTCAAGCCCATCTTCAGCAATCACCATGGCAATATTTAAAATGTGGTTACAGTCAATCGAAACAGACACAGAAAGTAGAAATATATTCTCGTTCCTGATGACCATTTTTTGTTCTTTTTTGATGTTTCACCGGCTTATAAACAAATGCATCCTTCTTCAAATCCACATGGACAAAGGGATAAAGAGTTACCAGTTAGTGTGTTTATGCACGAGACAAACACTAAATCCTTAAAAGCCCTGGAGAGTTATTATTCCTACAGTTTATAGGTGTATTTTTATTAGGGCCCAGCTGATAAAAAGTCCCCGTGAGCCCCCAGCGTGTAAACTACCTGCAACAAGTGATCAAGATCCTATTCAGAGGACCCTATCTTCTCCATCTGTGGCATGTCGACAGGCATCCTCCTGCATTCCAGTCCTTTTGTTTGCGGAGGTAGGGGAAGGACATTAATGAGTCCACCATTGACTTTACATCCTTGGAAAGTCCGCCTTGGCCTCACACCTGCTGCCTGCACACTGCTGGAATCTCGGCTCCATCACTGCTGAGGATGTGCTGGCTGGAAAAAATGCGGGCCGCTCAACGGTCCGAAGGCAGCGCAGCATGCGTCGAGGAAACGTGAGGAATGTGAACCTGTGCATCACCTCCACATCCACCAGGACAGCCAAGAATGTGGCTATTGTTTAATGAAAATGGGCTCTTCAGCATTGATATTGAGCAGCTGTAGACTTAATATACTTTCAAGATTCATTGTGCTCTTGTTGTTGTTGTTTTGACTGGGATGTGGAGGCAAAGGTCAGAAGCCAGTTGTGTGAGGACAGAAGTGTGATTGATGATTTATTATTAATTAATGCACAGTGACAAATTATGTGTCTGTGAAGTTTGCCAAGATAAACATTCTTCTACAATTTTGACAAGTGGCATCCTGAAAGTGCAGCCTCATCCTGGCAATGACGCAAAATGTAAACATCCACAGGGTAACAAAACACCAGCTTCATGTGTTTCCATAGTTACTTTACAGGGAAGAAAACGGTTTATCCTCTCACCTTATTCCACCCAGGTTAAAGGAGTTCATCCATCCATCCACTGATGGATCGGTCTTGGGGACAGCAGTCTTCCTTCTAATTAGCCACTTCCTCCAGCTCTTCTGAGGGGATATCAAGGCATTCTCAAGCTAGCCGAGAAATGTAACCTCTGCAGTGTTTCCTGGGTCAGCCCCAGAGTCTTCTCCCAGTGGGACATGCCTGGAACACCTCACCTTGGAGGCACCCAGACGCCATCCTAGTCAGATGCCAAACCATCTCAACTGGCTCATTTTGATGTGAATGAGGAGCGGCTCTACTATGAATTGAAGCTCCTTTCCCTATCTCTAAGGCTGAGTCCAGACACCTTTTGGAGGAAGCTCATTTCTGCTCCTTGAATGTATGATCCCATCCTTTCAGTCCCTACGTGTGACAATAGGTGAGGGTTGAAAAAGATCAAAGGGTAAATTGACAGCTTCACTTTCACACTCAGATCTCTCTTTATCCCAACAGACTCATACAGCATCGCTGTAAGTACAAGCTTCAAATAGCTGGCACGCTAACTTGTAGGTGCTTTAAAGATGACATCATCATATCATGTGCTCAAACACCACAAATGATCATATGTGCATGTATAACATGCCTGATGCTTGAGGGTTGCAAAATGTTTTTTACGTTGCTGAAAATCCCCTGAAACAAAGCACTGTAACCTTTCAGCACGGCTCCGTTGTGGAGCTCCTTTGTCCTCTTGGAAACTTGAATTACTGTCTAAATAGGGTAAAAAGCAAAGTGGGGTTCAAATCCTATGTGAAGCCAAAGAGTACTTATGCAGTGAAGCATGTGCTTAATTGGTGGGAAGGAATTAGAAAAGGAAAGTGAGAGTTGCAGGACAAGGATTGTCCATTTAAAATTTTTAGTTTTGATTTATGTTTTGTCTAATAAATCTTGGTACATTTCTGCGGTGATTTCACAACTTTAATGACAGAACTGCAGCAGGTAAGAATTTCATATTCAACAATAACTGTATTTGTATTCATATCACAATCAGAACTTGTAATGAGAAATAGGGAAATAGTTTTCAACACTCCAGACATTAGATTTAGAGTGCCTCACCTGTGCTTCAGATAAAGATGTGCAGCTTTCTGCTTCCACTCTGAAAACATGCGTTTAAGCATTTGGGATGATGACAGTCAGATGACTGCCACTGTATTAGACTTTGATATGGAATGGCACCCATTCTAAACCCAAAATAAATGCTCATGTTTTATCCAAGCTACAACAGCTGCTACTGTACATCTGATCATCAGTGTAACTGACTTATCAGGCCTGGCAGAAGGATTACATTCTAACACTAAAGAGTCTTCTATTAAAGTGATACGGAGCATAAAATTTTAAAGCTATCAGCACTTAAATCCACACAGGCCTTAAGACAAGTGTTTAAAAATTGCATTAGAGTTTAAATGGCAATAACAGCTCCACAGACACCTGGTTCTGTGATCTGGAGCCAGTTTATGTTACGAGTCCAGATAGACTCATAAGGCATTCTCATGAAGACTCTGGCAGCTCTGTAAAGCTCGGGATATGGCTAATACCTGAAAAAAATGTTCTTGTGAATAGACAGACAGATATATCTCTTTACCAGTTTTTCAAGTCAAAACAAATACTTTATCACTTTCTCTGACAACATTTCCTTCACTTTGAACTTGCCTGTCTGTAACATGGTAGACATGCTTGCCCTGCGCTAAAAGCATGTTACACACTGCAGGCTGCCGCCAAAATTGCTGAAAGGTTATACATACAATCAGGAGATTCTCCATGATTGGTTGCAGAAGCTCAGCGGGGATTCGGACATCCTGCTGTTTCTGTGTCTTGGCTCTCTTTTTCCTCCATGACCTCCAAACCTAGAAGGTATCACCCTGCAGAACTGAAGGGATTCAAAGGATCTCAAAGGGCCTCCAGTAGATTTATGAGCGCCATACTCGTGTTTTGCCAAGGTGTCCCGTTTATTTTTGCTTTACTGTTAGAGACTTTAGGTTGAGCTAATGAATCAACAGACACACTGAAGTTACAGATCCACGGAGAGTTGCTCTTCACTGTTCACCTGGTTTCATGATTTTGTTCAGTTAGCTGTGAATTTGTTTTCATTTAGGAAGAACAGTTCTGCACAAAAGCTCAGATGAAATTTATAAAATTGATAAAAATTCTCTTATACTAAAAAAATCTCATGATTCAATATTTGATTTGGCATTGCTTTCGTTATAAAGAGTATATCTGCATCTCGAGATTGACCTAGTGAACAGTAAATTTTATTCATACACCTTCATTAATTTGCTCTCATGCTTTCTCAGTTTTAAGATATGCTGTCGGGATGGCTTTGGTATGACAATCCTAATAGCACGACAGTGCAACTTCATAACATTATTAACACTAAACAAATAGCAAATACAGAAAAAACATACATATTTACACAATTGTTAGGAAGCAAAGATGCATTTAACCATAATGCAAGAAAAAAAGAAATACTTGGCAACGGTTCCTCAGCAGCACTGATGGATAGTTGATTTAAGATTTTAAATAAATTACTATGTGACTGAAGTGCACACTTTAAACTTTAATACAAGGAAGTTTACAATTTTCCATTAACTGTTTAGGAATCACATAATTGTTTATACATTTTTATACACACTACACCATTTTAATACACTGGACAGACTAGCATCATTTTAAATATAAGGTTTGTTTTTAATACTTTGCTGAAAATCATTTGTATTCAATGACTGCCTGAACTCTAACTCCTGTTTTTGATTATTTGATTATTTGACATAGTCATGTAAAAAGCTGCTACAGAGGCAAAACTACAAAAATGTTGTCAACAAATCAAGAACCCAACTGTAACTTGTGTTGCTAAGACGATGAATTCATGAGACTTAATTCTTCATCCTTATCATGATGGAGTGTGATAACTTTGGTGATGTCTTCTCTTTCCATCTAAAATTAAAATTTGCCTCATACTTTCTTATATAATCAAATAACTTCTAACCTGTTGTGAGAATATCAGCAGATACTTGTTTTCTTTCTCTGGTTAAAAGATTGTTAAAATTTGACAAGCTGCCAAATCTGAGAGCTGATCCAAGACCTGAAAGTGAATGTTTGCCTTTTTGCTCTTCTCACTAGGCATTCGGGATCTATTTCTAATACACGATATGCATAGACTCACATGATTGGTACAGTGAGGGAAAAATCTGAGCTGCAGGCAATAATTGGTCCAATTTGGTTATCAGAGCTTTAGAACTTTCATGTTTTAAAGTTAGTTTACTGAAGAAGAAGAGGAAGAATGCAACCTTCTACACTTAATAAAAAAAATTAAAAGTGAATTTAAGATATTTTTGACTGTCCGATAAAGAAACACACTGTTGGAAAATAATCAAGAAATGCCAAACATTTGCAAGTTTCTCAAATAATATCATTTGATGGTTTTCTATGCCGTACAGTCCTGCAAAAAACTATTCAATAGCTTGTAGAACCACCTTCCTATACGACTTTATTAGCATCTCACGTTATTGACCCACTCTTCTTTAAAATGTTGCTTCAGTTCATTGAGTTTTGCAGTCACTCCTTTATGCACAGCTTGCTGGATCCTTTAAGGTGTCCAGGTACGGTGGCTACAAAACAAGTCCAAATCATCACCCCTCCAGCACCGTGCTTGACAGTCGGTAAAGCTGTTTGTGCTTTCTAAATGTGCTGTCATGAACTTTAACTGAGGCTTGTAGAGTCTAAGATGTAGCTCTTGGGATTTTTGCACTTAATATTCCATGATCTGACCTTGGGGGGAGTTTTCTGGGATGTCAACTCCTGGGAAGATTGTGCTACGCTCATAATTGATGATCATTATCTCAAGTGCATTTTATTCCGAGCACCTGGTTGCTGGTTGTTGGAAAAGAGTAAGGTTGTTTTTTTCATATGGCTGTACATCCTGCCAAATACACATGGGTAAACAGGATAGAGTAAATTTTCTTGATTTTAAGCCTGCTGTGCAGAAATAATCACGTTTAATCAAAAACACAGTGAATCTGTGACATTGCAACACAGTAACAGTTTTCAGCAATAACCTCTTTAGCCACTATTTTTCACTCCAGTCTTTGAGACTGTAGTTGGTGGTGGTGGTGTAGCATCAATGAAATGTATCCTGAGACACAATACATTCTCTGTTTCTTTCTTTCTCCTATATATTCGGTGTTATGCTTGGCTTGTCAGGCTGTCAGGGGTTGGCAGTTTTTAAAGGCTAGAATAACATTTGTTCACAGATAGAGCCTGGAAATCTGGGCTGTTTTAATCACTTTCAAATGCTAGATAAGGGTACAGTGAAAGGTATATCTCAGTAATAACACGGCTATTAATAGCATTTGCCATCTGAGCTGGGAGAAGAAGGTGTCTGAGCTAACAGGCAGGCTGGATGATATGTCGACTGAGGGTCAGCCTGTGTGTGTGTGTGTCTGCGTATGTGTGTGCACGCGCTTCATTTTTCCACTGGTCACTGCTGACACCCATAAAAGTCCTGCACATGACGGGGTTGCAGCAGCAGAGTCACAGCAGTTTGTTTTTTTATTCTCCTTCCAAGAGAGGCTTTAAAATCTCTCCTTTGGCCATGACACGAACTGAATTTTATATGAAATTCGCTGAAACTGAGATGAAGTGCTCCTTTTGATTAAAACTTTTATAATGCACAGTATATGTCACTTAATATTAGATTTTTGATTGTAAATGATCCAACAGATTAAAACTGTGTTCTTTTCTGCTCCCAATTTATTCAGAAGCAAAATGTTATTTTTCTTTGAGAGACTGTGACTCATTCCTAACATTTCATTCCTACTTTTAGGTGATGCAGCTTTCTTTCCAACTTAGTCTCCAAGTTTGCTCATTATATTTTTCTTGTAACATAGCTGCTTCTATCGAGGGTAATAATGAGCGTTTCCTCTTTTCAAAAACACAAAAAAGAGAACTGGCATTATTGCTCCACCTAAAGTCTCCCCCTTCCTTTCAAATATGTCATTTCTGCATTAAAAAAAAGGAGCCTATGGAGCTTGAAACTACATGTGACAGGAGCCTCAGCTCTGTTTCACTGTTTGCCAGAGCACAGCTTAACCCCCAGCAAAGTGTATATAATGGGCAGACCTGACTTGCAGGGTTTGACATGCAGTCCTCCTTTTGTAATGAGAGGTCAGCGCCTGCCACGATGGAGCCGTTTACAAGTGTCAGAGGCGAAGAAGCATCTGTGGGGACGAGGCAGAAGCCCCTGCAACTGAGACGTGGTTGTTTTTTTTCAGCTGCTGTCTGCACACAGTCGTGCAGGGGTCTTATTCAGAGGGGTCAAAAGGTCAAGTTAAGCATCGCACTAATCCCTTCACAAGCCTATTATGAGACTGAATGTGCAGACACAACATGTGCAATATTTTAAACTCTTAGTAAAGCTTGTGACATACTCCTGGTTTTCTTTTTAATTAAGTTCATTCTATTTAATGCATCCTTTGTTGCTATGTAAGATGGTAATGTTGGATATTCTCCATCTCCAAAGGATGAAAAGTCAGTCATACCCTGACTGTATTTTATAAAAATAAATATCAAAAACATCTATCAATGTAAAGTTATGGTATCTTTTCAGGGCGTGGCTAGTTTCTGACCAGTTTGATTGACAGGTTTCTACACTAGGGTTGACCATGGTGTTTTCATTTTCTCATGCACGACTAGCTTCTTTAGACGTTCTATAAAGTTACATGTTCAATGGTTTTCTATAAATATGGCTTTGGTTGAAAGTCTATTTTTCAAATCCAAGCTAGTATCGGACATAGATAGAACATGCTTATGCTCACCTGGATGTAATCTAGAAGCTCTACAGACATAAATACCTGTGGCACAAGCCTCATACTTTCTGTTCCTTTGTTGTGTTGTTTCATGCTGGCTCCGTATGCTCACCCTAGTCCTCACTTTTTAACTGGCTTTGATATTCAAAATATTTCATTGGAATTTATTTTAAAAGCAGAACTTCATGGTGTTTCAAAAATAATTTCCAAAAGCAATTTCTGACAGTATAGAATTTAAAAATACTGAATGCATTTTTAACCTTTGTAGCAGCATTTATAAGTCTAGCTAAATAACGAGCATTTTCCATTGTTTTCAATGAGCTGCTGTCTGTGATGACACACGTCCTAATTTCAAGTGTGAATCCACTGAAACATGTAGCCAGCAGCAACATTGTAGTGTAATAGTAGTGGCACAGCATTATATCCAGGGACACCAAGAATATATAAGTGTATAAGGCAAAATTTTCCTGGAAATTTTAAGTGAGGTGACTGCATAACAGTTCTGTTTGACAGTAACTAAAGTAACTTAACCTTTTAACTCTGCAGAACGCACAATACTGTCACAAAACAAAACTGAAAAATATTTTCTAACTGGGATCCAGTGTCTTGGGTTGATCTTTTTAAACCGCTGCTTAAAGCACTGCCTTTTCACTATCTAATTGCATCAGTAATTTCCATCCACTGTTTGCTCTTTCTTTTTTATGGGCAACTGACAATACTTGGTTAACTTGTTTACCTTTGGGACAGAGGGACAATAATGACAAGTACTAACATTAGAAAAACAGAAAGATCTAATTGCTACATGAGGTAACAACTGGTAAACCGAGGACTAACCAAAAATATTAATATAACAATCAATCCAAAACGTTTAAATGAAAACAGGAACAAAACTCATGTAAGTTATTGTAAGTCAAAACAAACAAAAAAAAAAAACCCCACCATGAGTTCAAAACTCAAAGCCTTGGGACCAAGACCCAGGAATCATAACAGTTTTAAGCTCAAGTGGTGAAACAAGTTTGTTGTTTACACGCTCAGCATGAACAGTTGTATTAGCTCCTTTATTTTGGTGCTAAATAGTCATTGGAGGCTAACACATGGCTCTTGCTCTCAGTCATGCCATAGTTTATCTCGTTCTGCACACTAGCAAATGTAAATGCATGGCATTGCTATAGATTTCATAATATGACACTTTTATATCACATAGAAATTAGCACAGCATTAGCACACAGCACAGCCCCAGTGTGAACAATCATTCTTTTTTTACTTGGAACAGGCTGGGTCCCTGGGTGCAAGTACCAACGAGACACTGTCTGGTATGGAAAAGGAAACATTGTGCTGGGATGATTGTTGATTATGTTTTCACTACTTGCAAACCAGGTTGATTTTTTGGAAACCAACAATAGCATAGCAGTCCATGTAATATGTAGTAGGATGCAGCTGGTTAAATCTGCAAAGAGTAAACCTCAAAGTCACAGCAGCAGCACAGGTCAGCTGATCTACAAAGAAAACAAGTCCACTGGAGCTCATGGTACAAATCAATTTTGGGAGTTATTTTGAGATGAATCATTTTTTCATCACTGCAGTGCTACACCCAATCTTAGGGTTCACCAACTGCAAAGTTGAACCTCTGGCTAAAGTTGTATTTTCTTTCCCCGTTTTAGTCTTTCACCCTGATGTGTATGTATATTTAACTATATTTAATTGAAGTACTTTACTATGTTCAACAGTCGTTGGGGCAGGTTGTGTGTGGTGGAGTTTTAAGGTCAGGTATTTTTTCTCTGAAAACAGTAGAAAACAATGCCAGAAGGAATGAACCTAAACATAAAAGTAGTGAGCCAGAAAATCCAAATAATGAGCTGAAAGTCCCTAAAATGCTTTGGGTGATCATTTTCTGCGTATCCATCATTTGGACTAAAGCCTTTGTATTACACATAGTAATTTGATCCTCTGTAATTATAAAGATATTGATTAGTTCAGTATTTTTGGCTCATTATCCTGGACACCACATGTTCCCACTGATTTCCCATTAAATTTTTCCTCATTTGCCTCCAACCTGCTGTCCCTAATTTGCTTAAAACTTATCCATGATTAGGGATTTGTTGGAAATATCCACTTCTAATCAAGCCGCAGGAATTGAGCCATGTAATGTCTGCTGCAGGGGCACATGTGTTGGTGCGCGATCACGTGGTCACCCAAACAGATTAACACAATAGCATTCTTTCACACACACTAACATCCTATGTAATTAAAAAGGAGCAAATTCTGAAAGAGTGATGCCAATTATAGAGATCATTGAACAAACAAGCTGACACAATGACAGATTGACTGACTCGCACACATAAACACACACACACACAGGATGTCCGAAAGTAAGGAAGCAGTGTGTCAATAGGAAACAACACAGCGTGAGCCGGAGTGTGTCCCGTGTCCCTGAAGTCACCGTGCACTGGAACCAGGTGCCTTCCTCTGTGTATTTTCCTGTTTACCGACTCGCCCGCCTGCTTGTTTGGGTGTTTTCTTTTGCTCCCTGAAGTCAATATCTTCCTGTGGGCCATGTAGCTTTCCCCTAACTTCACTGCTCTTTTCTGGCCACCGGACGTCATTAGAAAAATGCTGCACATATCAGCCAAGGGAAGTCTGATGGAGTCCACTGTGCGGTGCATTGTTTTGAAATCATGCTGGTTTGAGCTTTAGCTATTTCTGGAGCCACAGAGCTGCCTCCTGCACATCATCTGCATTCAACTGTAAGAAGTAGTTATTTTCCACCTACGCCTTGATTGCCAAACAAAACAATGCCATTTCCAAGGACTTCCTTTAAGTATAAATTCATTTCCTCTCTGCGGACTGACAACTTTATTAGTCACTCAGATGCTGGAAATCTTTGTCAAACTGCTGTGTGAAATTCTCTGAATCGTTTTTCACACTTAAAATACAGTGAGTTTATTTCTTTAGAAATATTGACCAGTTATTGATGAATTATTGAGAATAAATGCCTGTCAGCATGTCTCTAATGCTGGTAGAGTGCAGTAAGACAGACCACAACTTTACTGTTCAGGAAATACTCTTAGAACGTGTTAGCAGGGCCTGCACAGCAGCAGACGCCTGTTCAGTAATGTTCTCCTGCAAATTAACATTATTTCTTATGTGGATGAAACTCATGCTTTTATTCTTTGGAGCTTGCAGTCGTTCTGCATTGCAAACTAAATGACTGACGATAAAATGGTTTCCTCTCTATTAAACGCATATTTCAACTAAAAATCGAGCTTCAATCAACCAGCACTACAAGGATTGTATCATACTGAATGTGTCTTGTAGCTGAAGCACAGCTTTACTGCAGCGCACTTCTTTGTTTTAGTTGTTTTGATGCAAGAACGATTTTGCTTTGAACACCCACTAATTCCTGTTCTCTGTCCTCAGTTTACTATCAGATTTGGGATTACGCTGAATCCCCCACAAATCCACAGACATTTCTAAACCCGAATCTTCACGACCTTTTTGACCTTATGTTTGAGATATTGCTCGCATGTGTTTTTCGCACCCTCAGTGTGAGCTTTGAGACTAAACAGTTTTGGGGACTCCCTAAATATAACTATGCACTGGGGTGGTCCTGCAAGAATTACATACTTTTAGGGGCTTTTTTTTCTCATTGCATTTGCACCACCAGTACGTGGTGTACATTGCACCAGTATGCAAAGTGATATGTTATCCAGCAGGCTACAATGACAACAAGAAGTTGGTGAGCACATAATTCAAGCTGTGTATTTGTTGTGTGGTCAAGGTCTCATGATAATAACAGAAAGCACCTATTATATGCTGTTTTAAGTAAATATGCAAGGAGCCACTAACTTTATACAGAGGCTTCCAAAAGCCTGACTAATTAAATCCTTGCTTGATTATAACAAAAACCATAATCATCATTATTTAGGCCAGTGATTAGATTGTACTTATCTTTTTTTTTTTTTATCAAGTTACAAGGAATTTTATTGTCCTTTAAATACAGTTTTTAAAAAGAATAAACCAAATAAATAGGAAAAAAAGACGTGCACATAGAGGATGATGCATGGTCATTAGGTGGGGAATTATACTACTAACCACAAAGCCTGTCCCACAATCCACTGCCTACTCACAACTAAGCCACAGACAGTCTCCACTGCAAGTTGTCACCCGGTGGAGGCTGCAGCATACGTGCTTGTGCTCGCTCTTTTTGAGACACTGAGTAGCCACCTCAGTCACAAACCACACAAAGTGGACTGGGTAGGAAACCCTCTGAGACAAAGCTAGGAGTGACTCGTCTCACTTAAGAAAAACTTTCCGAACTTTTATTTCTTCTTGATACTTTTTTGATTGTTGACAAAAGGCATTCTTTCTGCCTTCTTGGCTCAAGCTGAGCTAAACTGTGTTAGGTACGTATACAATGTCAATTTATAAAATCCAACATCTATCCATGCAGTCTTGTTTTACATAATTTAGTGAAAGACTGGGTTATTTTAAAGAGCTCACTAATCTGAATGTAGTGATATAATAATAATTAGATAGTATTTGCTCAGCTGTAATTAAACAAAAGTTACTGTGGTCCAAAAAAACCTAGTATGTGTGTCAGTCACAGGTCCTTTACAATGACCTTTGCCTTAAACAGGTTTTCAGAGACAGCATAGACTGCACAAATACGCACTACTCTGTCTGTATTTGCAGTGTTACGCCCCAGATCTCTGCTGCTTTCATGCCAGCCAAAGACAAACTCTATGATAAGGAAGGATTAGCCGGTCTTGTGCTGAATTGCTCTGCTGACTCTTGACATATCATGCGCTTTCTCCAGCCTTTATCGGGCTACTCTACCACTCATCTACTGTACTCTCCACTGATATTTCTTCCCTCTCGCCTGCAACAAGTTTGGTTATTCCCTCATCGGTTTGGAATTTGAGACTCTGACAGACAAATGGAAGCGTAAGATGTGTCCCATGTTACCGTCCAGAGGCCTGCAGCTCTGGAACAAGCCTCTGTCACTTCACACCACACCAAGCACACACTGTTATCATCCTGTACTCTGCCAAATATGCCACCACCTCACCAGCTGCACTTGTATCAGCCAGCATTTTTTATCCTCTCTAAATGACAGCAGCTCATGCCCTTGAGAAAACCACCTCGGCAACAGAGAAAAACTACTTAAACTTCAGAACAGACCCAGTTCAGAGGTTTTCCATTTTACTTGAGTGGCTTTTGTAATTTTACACTGACCTCAGTCTGGGTCAAACAAAAGTCAGTCATAGCTCCCAAACTAAATCTTTCAATGTGGGTGTGATTATTGTCAAACTAATCCGAACATTATGTCTTAAATGTGATCTGACCAGGATGAAGCCGAGAGCTGAGCTGTTGTCTGTGGGTTACTCCAGGCTTTTTTTGGTTTTACGAGGTAATCTCAGGCTTCACTGACTTGAGGTGGTTTCACCAAATTAAATACCTTTCAAGTATTAATCCTTTTCACAAAACACCTTTAATGATCATGGATTCTTTTACCAAATACTTTCTGACATATTACGCCACCATGCTTCTACACTAGAGTATTTACACAGAAGGTATTCATGAGGGTCTGTGGTCTACGGAAAGGAGCAGATTGCATGTGATGGTCTTGTTAAGAAACATAACTCAACCGTGGCACAAAGTTCTGCAAATTGCTTTAACCATGCTATCTCATAACCTAAAAGTCGATTACATTATTGAAGACAGACCTGAGAAATTGCAGACTATAGCCATTCGTTCCCCAGAGCCCTGCATGCTGCGTTACTGTAAAATGTGATACCTCTTCATTAATCCTGCTGATTGGAGCACAGCCCAGTAGGATGTATGCACTTTGAGACCTGACTGTACAGCTTGACTTTGTGTGTGTGGGCATGTGCACACATAAACTCACATCTGTTTTTTGCGAGTACATGCATGTATGTTCATTCACATCTGAGCACGTGTGCGCATGGTAAGTGGAACACGGGTGCCTTGAGACTCCCATCTCTCCACCTCTGAGCGTGTTTGTGTGTGATTTGAGCACCAAAGGAGAAGTCTTGCATCCATCTCATCTGACAGCTCCTGACCTTCTGGTAATCCCAGTATTTCTCACTATCTCACTCCCTATTACCTCACACATAAATGAATATATGCATGGACAGAAGGCATGTGACCCACTGCAGCATCAAAGCCAGCCAGTTCATTCATCTGTAGCTGAATTTACATGCAGTCGCACTCAGTTCTCCGACGTCAGCAACTGGCCGAAATCTGCCGTTGTTCCATCTGCATTCCGGCTTTAAACTTTGGAGTCTTATTATGTCATCTCAATAGGCCGAATCTGAAGAGCACTTTCATTTGTCTTCAGTCACTGGAGAAATGAGAGAGTTCCCCATGATGGGATACAGTTTCTTCAGTGGTTTTGTTTTATGAGCCCAGCTAACAGCTTGTTTTGTTTGCCTGTCAGTGTGTTCACCAGTTTGGTTCAAACTGAAATATCTATGTCAAAAACAACTATCCCATGAAGTTATTCCGTGAAATTTGGCGCTCATTCTCTCACCCCCGATTGGTCACAGTAGATGGCTGTCCCTCCGTGAGCCAGTTTTCATTCCCACTGTTGCCAAATGTTTGCTCATAGGGGGTCTTTTTTATTGTTGGGGTTTTCTCTGTATCATTAGAGGATCTTTACAACATTAACAGCCTTGAGCCAACTATTGTTGTAATTTTGCACTATATAAACTATATAAAGAACATTGAATTGAATTGAATTGAATTATAGAAATTTAGGGTTCCTAAATTAACTCCAGCCAGCCAGCTAGCGATTGTCTTCTGCTTATCCAATTCTGGGTTGTGGGGGAGCTTCAGTCTAATAGGTATTCAATGCGTTAGCTTCAGTCCCCTAACCAACCACTTACAGGAATAATGAGACCCGTCTCATTTCCAGTATTCACACAGGTATGACGCTTGTTTGGGAAACACTGTTGTGACATGTAGTTGCACTGGATACTAGAGGTGGGAATTATCAGTATATCCTACAGTGGACAGTGTATTATCCTACAGTATATTATAGTGATATCATTACACATTTAAACATTTTGCAATATGCCGAGTATTGCAATTGACACATATTAAGGTATACTGTGATTTATCACAACTGCAACTTGTACCCAAAAGTCCCAAAAAGTTGATTCTGTTCATCTACACGTACATCCAGATAAGCAGAATCAACTTTTGGGATTTCCTTACCTGGATGATTGGGCATGCATCAAGACGAGCCCGTTTTCACTCCCGGGGCGTAGCATATCGACGTTTTGTCACGTCCCGCGGCGTTCGTGAGGAACGCGAAAGGTTATGGTACGCGCCGGGTAACCCTAACCGTATTCCTAATCTTAACCAGCACTGAAATGACGTAAAATAGCGTTTTCCAAAGCGATTTGAAGAAAATGAACTAAAATGAGTGAGTCCAAACTGTTCTTATGTTTACTCATTTTTCCGATGTCGTTATTTAGGAATGTGTTGGGTACCCAAAAGTGTAAAATGTTGACGATTTGTCACCTAGCGTAAAATATTACGCTTAGGGAGTGAGAACGTGTTGTCAAGACATATATCCCAAAAGGTAACCTTTGTCATTATCTGTCTTAACTGTTTTATCAGTTTGCATTACAGTGTAGTCCAGCTTAACTGAACGCAAACATGTACGGACTGGTGTACTACTACGGGTATTTTGAATGCAAGATAGTACTTCCAAGTTCTCTATGAGATAATGAGCTGTCATGAATCCACAAGCTGTGATGTCAGTGCATCACAAGTTAATGCTATCCTTTCTGCTTTACTCAGCAGAACTCCCTTCTATGTGTCCGTGACTCAGGGTGTGACCCTGAGCGTGCATTTCAGCGTGCATTTTCAACATCTTTGCATGGATGCAGGTCTTTGCACATAAAGTAGGTGATGGATTACATTATTTAACTGGAAGATAGCCTTGTCAACCTAAGGGTGTCTTGGTTGTTTTTTTTTTTGGGTTGAGCTGATTTAATGTTAGCTTTACTGTCCTCAGGTTGCATTAACCCACATGGTGCATGAGATGGACCCTCATGTTTGTAGTGTTCCCACTGTAATGTTTTACTTCCCTATGAGATTCCATGCAAATCCCATTTATCAAACGCATCTCTTTTGTCCTAGCCTGATTTAAAAAATCCAAAAGAAGGTCACATATTTTATTTAACTGCAGATGTTGCTTTTCTGATTCCCTTTGTTCAGTTCACTGGTTTGATGTGCCCCTAGTTTTCTCAAACAGCTGGAAAAGTAATAACACTGTTAAAGAGATGGTGTACTGTTAGTGATCATCATATAGAAAATCCCCCTAAATGCTCCAATCTTGTTCCCTATGGTATGTGAAATGTGATTTGCCCTGTATTTTTCATGCACATAACTGTTTGTAAAAGGATATATCTGCATGTTCCAAAAACCAGATGTAGCTACAAAGCCAGTCCTATTAATACGTAACAGACTGAGCAGACAGAACTCAATTTGTTAATCACATCTGCACAAATACTTGACACGGATGAACAATAGTGGTTTTATTTCCTTTTATTGTCTAAAATTACCCACCCTTGAGTACAGCCTAACAGCTCCTATAGTTTTGTTCCTCTCTTGAATGTGATCATCACTCTAGGTTACGTTCAGAAACTTGCCCTGAAAGTGGTATATGGGGGAGCAATGAAAACATCACCAGGCCATTATACATTTTTACAGTAGAGATAACTCTCATAGTTGTTGCTACTGCAGGAAGGTGTTACTCCTGTTCTATATGTGAATCCCTGGCTGCAAAAGTTTGTCTCAGCAGTGCCTGATTTACTGCCCGTTATCTTCTGTTTCCTCTATCGCGCCGAACAATCTGGTTTCACTCGGGCTCCCAGCTCTATTCAAAAGCACTTTGTCAACACAATGAGAAGAGGCGGTATTCCTCCCAGCCAAAGCACCCAAAATTATGTATCGTCGTAAAGAGGAGGGAGAGAAAAAAATGGTAAGACTTGTTTTATAGAGCTGGTGCTGAAATTTCCTAATTTCTTCAAGATGTTGGGATCTTTTGTGGAGGAGATGAAAAGAAGTTGCATTTTTCCAAAAGCAGCATATGCTTGGGATCGCTGTTTGTCTCGTATAAATAAAAAGAAATATTTATCAAAAACGAATTGCTGAGGGTAAAAATACAACTCTAATTATGGTGATCTATTCTGCCTAAATAATACCCAGTGGAGCATTTCAACTGATTAAATGAACTAGTAAGATGGGTATAAGAACTGTAGTACAGAGAAGCTGGGTCTTTCATAAGTAAAAATGGGGAGGGGACTGGATGAGACTGAGGTTTTTAGAAATACTATTTGTCAATGTGATGTTGCAAAGGGCTTTGAGTTTCCAGCATGTGCATTAAATAATACACCTAAAAGGTTCAGAGAAACCTGAGACATGGCTGTTAAATGGTGATCTTGATGCCTGTGTTGGCTTTTGTTGTGGAAACTATTTTTATGCACTCAGAAAAGCTTCTGATAACTACCTCAGTCACTTCTTCCACAAATGCAAGTAAAAATTCCACCATGCAGAGAAAAGTAAAGACATATGACCAAAACCCAGAACCAACACAAGACCGAGATCATTTACGAAGCTCTCGGGCAAAGCGGAAAGCTCACTTCTAAAATGGAGTGGTACAGCCTAAAGATGATGGTTTGTTATCAGCACACAGTTCTAAAGCCAGCATCTTCGATAATATGACTGCTGCAAAAACAGCAATGCTAGCTGTCTCAAAGAAAATGGCAGAAGAAGTGGATAACACGAGAAGGTCAATGCAAATTAACCTTGAATTCTTTGAAGAGATCTGAATGCTGAGTTTGGTCAAAATCATCTTAATTATGTCAGACATCGTTTGTGTATTGCCATTTGCCACTCAGATATATACTCAGCTTTTACTGTCCTTCTTATCAACAAGTCAGGGCGGAGCTACTGACAAGAGGATGGACCAGAAAACCTGCAGGTGCATGTTGCCCGCCTTTACTTCTGAAATAATTGCAGCTTCAGTATATACGCTGCCTACGGTACCTACATACAGCACTAAAAAAAGAAAAGAAGCAAATATCGCTGTGTTGTCAGAATTTTATTATTGATAGACGTCATATACACCAGTTTCAATGAGATGTCTTCGCTAATGAGTGTGCAAAGTGATGACTGCCTTGTTAGACTAGTCAGTTATTACCTATAACTTCTATAGTTTGCACTACACCTCATTTTCTTTGGATTTGTTTTCTTTTTACCTTGAAGTGCTTCTACATAGATTTTTTCATCTTTATAATATAAAGTTACCTCTTTACAAAAGATAACTTTAGTAACGTGTATTTTCAGTGTCACTGTAGCATATTATGTATGTATATAGCACTATCTCTGCCAATGACAAGACGTAGTGTCCAGTAATCACTGTTCTCATCACACAGTAGTGTTATAAATCTAACTTTCTGCTCTTTGTTTTGATTTGGTAAATGGATTGGTACGTATAAAGCACTAAAGCACTTTTCTACTCAGTGGAGCACTCTACTACAAGTTTCATTCATTCACTTTTATCTAAGTCTAAGCACTTTTTGAAATTCGCACACTCTCCAACTCCAATGGATGCAATGCAGGCAATTCGGGCTCAGCGTTTTGCCCAAGGATACAACATCCTAACTGGAGTAGTCAGGGACCCACCGACGTTCCGAATGATTAGTGATTTATGAGTCTCTGTTAAGTTGGAGACAATACTCTGGCGGGGAAAGTGTTAATGGCTACTGTAACATTAAAAAGTCACAACCATCCACATAATGATGATATTTGTGTTTGTTTTTTTAATTAATAAATAAAAATAAACCTATTTTAAGATTAGTCTGAAAACTTTCCAAAAGTTTTGCAACTCCGTCTTGTGTTTGAATTCACTCAATATTAATGTTTAATGTGAGATTTGAAGCCTTTAGTAACCAGCAAGAATATCAAGCGTTAGCCAACCTTGCTAGGTTTTCTATTATAATATTGACCTTTATAATATTGTTAACCATTGATTTTTTTTCTGCCCTTTTATTTATGTTGTTCTATTACTGGGAAACTGTGTTGCGGTTTATAAGGTCATAAAGCGGCACTTTGTACTTGGAGTCTGTTCACTCTGGGCAAATATGAAGTTGGACAATCTGAACGGAGCAGTGCAAAAAACAAAACATTAAACTGTAATATAGCTGTAATCTCTGGGAAGTGGCGAGATTTGTAATCAGCTTTGCCAGGCCTCTGCAGTAGAATGGCAAACAAAAGCAGCTCAAAGATTGGAAGTGAGTGACCCTAACTTGGAAGTTCGAGGTTTACTTTCTACAGCGACTGATGGCTGCATACAGGACTGTACTCTGTATACGTGACTGACATCACCTCTGATGTAACTGTGTGACAGGACAGGACTGCTTTTAATTAACTCTTTTCTCTTTAACTTATTCACAGTCTTTGCCTTTTTGAATGAGTTTCCTCATTATAATTCACTTTATTGTGAGCTATTGTCTAGACCACATAAGAAGTGCTAGCGGGGTTCTGGAGGATTTATATCCAGCTGGTAAATCTAAAAATCTATTGCAGCCATTATGGTCACTGTAAAAATACCATCCACTCCTCAGAGATACACGAGAATACTGTATGCATCACAACCCACAGCTCACACCAACCATCCCAACACAGGGGAACACCCATGCTGCATTTCCACCTTCATGTAGTTGAAATTCAAGCACTGCTGCATAACTCACCGAATGTAATTTCTTTGGTTTATAGTGACCAAAAACTAACAAACAGCTGAATCCCTCTGCACCAAAACCCCCAAATGAGTCCTCGGCTGTAAGCACTCATGTTAGAATCTTGATTTGATTAATTTTGCCTGTCCTCTTGTTCTGCGCAGATGTGACACTGGTTCATAGCCAGGTTTGTTGCTGGTTTTCAGAGAGCATCCGTGCTCGGCCACGGTGCCCTGCCTTCCCCTCTGCCTGAGCTTCTCTGACTCACACACTGAACACTGTTGCCAGGGCTACCATTTATTAATATTGGTCCATAACTTTAAGCCTCATCTCCAAGCTACAGCATGGCTGATGGCTGACAAAGGCACTAAACCCCCTGGCATATACACAGATCAATGAGCATGCAAACACAGGCACAGAAATGACTGAAGGTCTGATTGATGCAGATTGTGAATGAGAGCTCCCATAATGGAGCAAGCTTTCTGAAAAAACAAAACAAAACAAGAAGAAAAAAAAACAGGGTGTTCACTGAGGATGGAGAGAGAAGTGGGAATGCAGAACACTGAACACCAGTGACCCCTTGTGGTTATGTTCAGCAAAGTGATCAGTTTACCCTCACCATGCTGAGATCAGGTTTTTATATTGGACCTATATATGAAATACGTAGCCTTAGGTTCACAGTTAAATAATGTAATTCATCAGCTACTTTAAGTGCAAAGACCTGCTTCATACAAAGTTGTGGAAAATGCAATCTGAAATACTGGTATGTGACACGGTCGGAACATATTTTCACAGTCACACCCTGAGTCACAGACACAGAGAAGTGAGTTCTGCTGAGTAAAGGAGAAAGGATTGCATTAACTTGCAATGCAGTGACATCAGAGGCTGTGGAGTCATACAATATGGCATTATCTCACAGAGGACTGGAAAGTGCTATCTCATGTTCACAGTACCAGTAGTAGTATGTATGTATGTATAAGTTGTACGCATTTCTGCATGGCTGCTTTGTCTTTTCGTGAGCTTCTCTTACATATAGCATGTGTCCATTCAGACCTGTTAGCTGCCTAGATTGTATAGGTTTTTTATGAGTGCCAAATATTTTCGGTTTGCTATACATTGCTATACAGCAATGAAGGACTGCTAGGACTACCGCTCTGTATACTGTGCACTTCATCTCCAGGTTCAATCCCCTATCGCTCCATACTCTCTTTTAGAGTCTGCTACGCTTGCTTTAGCGATGCATTTGGATACCTCGATATTAAGACTTTCGGAAGCCAAAAGACTTCCACCAAGATAGGTGAAGTCAACATTATTAAGGTCTTTGCTGTCAGTCTTTATTTCAGGCATGTTTGCTGTTCATTCCTTTGCAGGCTGAAGACTTCAGTCTTCTTGGTGCTTATTGTGAGTCCAAAGTGTTTAGCGGCTACAGACAGAGAATCTGCATTTGAATGGGGTGTGGCGTTACAGCGCTAGGTGCTATGCACATAGGTAAGTTGCTTAAATCTGCAGTCGCCACCAAAGGGCGATACCTGTGGTTGCAGTACTATTAAATTTGGTGGGAAAACAGCTCTCTGTGACTTGAGCTCTCTAAACACTTTTGTGATGAAGGTATAGGCTCATTTACTCACTTTGTATCATCCATTCACTAAGTTTTGGTCATAGCCAATGAGTGTGTGGTTTCACAGTCAGACCTACCCCACTCTCATTACATTAGATGGCGTCTATGAAAGTGCATGTCTGTAAGCTAAAAGATCAGCTCTCATGCTACTATATATGCTCCATATAAGGTTGTTTGTTTGGTTTTTTACTTCAGTCTACTGCTGCTATGGCGGGTATAACGTGTTACAAAGCAAAGTCTGTAATCACTTTATATTTTTGTTATGATACTGTACTAAATTTACAACTTACAACTTTGCAGCTTTCATTTCTTCCTATGCCTTCTACTACAGAATCACAGTGCCCAAGATCTTTCTTTGAAGTGGTGTTTCTTCTGTTTTCCACCAACATTTTTGTTGGCTTTCTGCTAAAACTTGAACACTAAAATGCAGCAATCTGAGCAGATGTCCAATCAGCCAACAAAAAAACAAAATATAATGCCTTTGGGTGCCTTTAAATCTCTGAACAAAAACACCTTTTCCCATTTAAAATAAATTTTTGACGCTGTAATTCCAAAGATTCGGTTTTTGTAGGCATCAGTGAAAACAAGTCGTTTGTCTTTTTCTGACAGTGCAAATATATTAGTGTGCATTTCAACAAAAACACACACATTAAAACTTCACAGCCTGGAAGGAGGTTTGTTCGAGTTTGCAGAAACATCAAGAAACAACATGAAGCACTTATGCCCCCAAATGCTCATTTGAGTGTACTGCTAACAGAGCTTGTGTCAATATTCTCGGTCAACACCAAGGCCGTGAGAACAAGGGGTACTGCGAGTGCTGCAGCACCCCCTGTCGGAAAAGGCTAAAACAGCACCACCTGGCAAATAGAAAAAAAAAGGTTTAGAAACATTACAAACACTATCTGTCGGTATTTGTTTAAGAAAATTGTGATATTGTGAAAATTGTGATTTCAAAAGCAGTGATAAAAGCAAATATTCTTTGCTTTTCATCCCATATTACACACAATTAGGTAGAAGTGGAGCATTATTCAAAATGAGCTATCAGCCAATACCTATCACAAGCTATCACAGTGGTATGAACATTAATTTCTAGTTTTTTTTAATGTACATATATATTTTGTTAACTACCGTGTTATAAAAAGAGTTGGAGAGATGTTTGTTTTATCACTTGGCAACACATATGTCCACGGATGTCTCCACAAAGAAACCTATTTAATTATTTATAAATGTAGGGCACTGAAGGAGGAAAAGAAAAGGTTATATGAATTTCTCTGGTGTAAGTTCTGTGAGTCACAGTGATGGCAAAAGCATATTTTATATATATATATATATATATATATATATATATATATATATATATATATATATATATATATATATATATATATATTAATAAGACCTCACAGGATTACAGATTTCCTCATGGAGTATTGTCGTCACCCAGCCAGGTGGACAGGAGAACAGCTGGATGGGCGGTGTGGACACCCAACTGTGAGAACACGATAACGCTAGAATGAGGTGACATAGGATTTTCAAATTGATATCTTAAATGTATCTAAACACCAAGAACAGACCTGTAGCCACTGCAGCCAAAATTGAGGAATTGGCAACTTGGCAACAATCGGCAACTTAGGATACGTGTCAATTTATTTTTCCACAGTCTTTGCATCTCAGTTGCTGAGGATTAAATTGGCATTTGTGTAATTTCATTTGAAATAAGGTGTCTGTACACTCTGACTACATCACGCCTTTTAAGCATGCGTCATCCTCAGCTCAGAAAAGATTAAGATGTGACAAAGTAAAACTTCCCCTGGGGGATTTTGGATTTATAGAGTGCAGACAGATGTTGTGTACTCGATACTTTCACTGACATTCAAAAAAATGGTGCAGAGGATGAACTTATTAACACTGCAGCTGTCACACACTGAATTGATGGCATTATTTTAATGCATGCTGCAAATGTGTAGTATGATGGAGAGAGGTCATATGCTCTGAGAATGACAGCAACCCACTATGCAGAGCAGAGCTAGAAGAAAAATGTTCCCCTAAAAGAAATCCATGTACAGTTAATGCAAAAGTCTTTTACAGTTAATATGAATGCAAACAGCACATAGTTAACAGGCAACAAAGACTAATTCACTGTGCATATTAAGTGTACAAGAGAAACAAACTGCCAGGGCGTCAGCTTCAACAAGCGCTGTATCTTAATGATATCAAAGAGTAATCTCTGCAGATAACATTCAAAAAGTCATCACTTTGCCCCAGATACCAAATGCAGATGATCAAAGAAAACTTCTCTTTAGTGGGCCTGGAATCATTTAACAACACATGGCAATAATTGTTCTGTTTGTTCTGCCAGAATAGTTAAGCATGTTTTAGAAAACATCTGCAGTGATGGACAAAATATTATGGATATGGGTCATCCTCAAAAACATCTAAGATGATCTTGTTTTTTCCTATTTTCTATTATTTAAACAAATAGCAGAAATGACTCCATCCATACACTGACACATTCATTTATTCCTGGGGTCATAGAGGCATCAGAAGTGCAGAAATATCTTCTGCCTGTGCCCATTTTGGGGTTTTCTGGGTGGCACTGTGGTTCTCATCCAGGTTGGAGATTCCCCAAATTACCTGACCAGAAAGGCATCCAGGAGGCATCCTGTCACTCATGTAGGGCACTATCTCTATCACCTTTAACTTTAGTTAATGTCAAATTTAGTCACCTTTATTAAAAAGTTTAAATAAACCCTTGAATAGTTCGGCTTGCGCAAGCTGAAATGTTGCAGCAAGTATTTCTGAATGTCACAGCAAAACTTTGCCTAAAGATGATTACAGACTTTATGAAAGGAAAATAAAGCCGTGACTCATTTTTCAGCAGAAATACATGTCCTGAAGGACCGCTGAGGGTCTCTGGACACAGCGCACTGCCCATCAACAGTTTACAGGGTTCGAATAAAAGTTGCATAACCATTTTTACTGCTTGTTCATCCACCTCTCTGTGTTTTCCCTGTGTTATCAAGATATTATGCAAGCTAAACAAGCTTTATGGGCAATACTAGGTTTTATTGACCCATAAGCAGATTGCTATTACAATGCACAGTGACAGATGACAGCCAAACAGCTTTAGCTCAATTTACTTCTGTAATGGAGGATACTTTGGACCAAGGTCAAAACAGGATAGAGGCTACATTGAACTCATCATTAAAAAGTGTATAGTTACAAAACGAAAGAACCCGAGACTTTTGTGGCTTACTTGGCAGTACCAGATTCAACTATTAGCAGATTTTTTGCCAAGCCACAGCCCAGCTCTATATTACTTTAATTTACCTCAACCAGTAAGAGAACTAGGGTCATATTCAAACAGGGCTTCATTTACAGCTCATAAAAATGTCATTTTTAACGTTCCTGTTTTCCTGTTTTCATTTGTTACTTATGAAAATTCAGAACTTTACATGTTTATAAATTCATGATGTAATAGAAGAAAAGTCCTTTCAAACTTGTCACTCTCCTTTAGTCCATACAGTGCAGTCCTGAGACAACCGTGATTTCAGAAAGTGTTCATCTGCTGTAGATAGTATTTTAAGCCTGTGACGTCTTCTTTCTGTCCTCCACTTGTCCAGTTTCCTCAGATTTTTTAAGGATGCACTGCGCAACATGCAGAGATATGCCAGGTTTTCAGCTAATAGTCTTTGGATGTCGTCGTCCTTGTTTCTGAGTTTTTTGGTCTTCTGATATCTTTTTCTTTTATTATTAGGATTTATGTCCACTTCTTGATTTCTTTATTGGTCACAATTTGAATTTTAGTTTTGACTAGCCTTTGCCTTTGTCTTTGTTTAGTTACTTCCTGTTTTATTTTGGAGTCCTGATCAATGGTCATGACAGTTATGTAAAAGTTAAAAATTGACCTCACAGCCCGTTGTTTGTCAGTGGTGCAGCTGAAGTCAGCTGAAACTGAAGAAGTCACTTGGATGAGTGATGAAGTATTTCTTCCACTGAAAATGCTACATGTGGATTTTGGTTTTCTTTTGGACTTTAAATCAGTCAAAATAAAACATTTTTGTTTTTCAGTATTATCTATATATATATATCTATATATATATATATATATTATAGCCTTGTCTAGTCTTGAGTCCTCACCTTGCCGTTCATGACATTAGGAATAACCTTGTTAGTATAAAACAGTGATTTCATGTCTGTCAAACTGGGTTATTCTTGTCATTTTTCATAGATTCAGCTGAAGAAATGGGAACAAACTATTTATTTTTCAACAGGCTTCTAGTAACAAAAGTGCCTAAAAGTACTATTTAAAATCAGTTCTTTGCTACATTGTCTGTTACATGTTGCACTAGTTATTCCTGAATGATTCATAGGTTAGTATTGAGTGGCTTAACATACAAAAACAAAATGGCAAAAAAAAATAAAAAAACAACAGCTGCCAGATGCCAAAGAGCAAGGGACAAATTACCAGTCTGTAGCAAAAAGAAACACAACAAAAACATCAGTCTAAAAGTGGTCAGGTACAAGGACTGCACTGAGAATGAGAGTAAAAAAAAAACAGCTAATGTTCCAAGTAAAATTTTTAATAATCAAAACCACCAAAAAATAACAAGAAAGTCTGGCTCCGTGGAAGCAAAATATAAACGAAAAAGAGGGGTTGCTTAAGATCTTTCCCCAGTAGCAAATTACAAGTAAGTGTTTGCTCATTCTTGACATTGCCAGATGTTAAATATGATACAGCTTTGCTGCAGGAAATAGAGGGCAGGGCAGGAATTTGTGGTAATGTTTCACTGTGGGCAAAAGTCTCTACAAAAATGACCCAGAAACACTAATGTGGAGCTGCTCAAGCCCTTCAGGCTGATCTCTGTCACGTCATTGTCAAAGTCAGTCGAGCTTATGTCATAATATTAAATGCAATAAATACATATCGTCCTCTGTCTTCCTCATATTACAATGAAAGATTCAGTTTTTGTGTTTTTTGTCAGTATGGGATGTTAAACAAGAGCTACACTGAGTGGTGTGTAATTTGATTGAAAAACCCTCACAAACATCCTTGAATACCAACTCAGGCTTTTACACTGATTATAATCAGACGGTTTTCATGGCTCTTCACTGGATCAGATAATAAGACGTCCAACCTAATTTCTGGGTCACACGATCTAAAAATACTAGACAAGATGCTTTGAGTGTGACATTTAATTGTAATAGAGTCGGAAAGACTCGTTTTTCACAATGGATTTAAAAAATACTGTCAATAGAAAATTGTACTTAGTAGTCAGTATAATCTTTTAATAATATAAGTTTATATATGGTAGTGATAGGATGTGCGATCCTTAATAGTCTGCAAAAGCTTTGCGTGCATTCCAGAGTGCTCTGGCGTTCACACCCAGACCAGCAGGTTAAGGGAAGTCGGTTATGGGGTCACACTCTGACACACACACACACACACATACATGTACACCTCCACATTCCAATGTAAGGAACAAACGCCCACTAAAGTATAAATAAAGACCAGGGCAGTCTCAGAGTTGCGAGTCTCTGAGCCTCACTCTTGTGCGAGCGCTCTGGTGGCTGCCCTTGCTAGCAAGAAAACTGTGTGTTTCTCCTCTCTGATTCTCAGCTGAAGAAGTGTTTTAGAATACATCTCTTAATGTTGAAGTAGCACATAAGCAGCATTCATGCAATCCATGTTTATTGGCTTTAGTTTCATTTATTTTTTTAGCAGAGAAACTGCTTGTTGCTTTAGCCATGATGAGAACAAGACTGACTCACAAAACAAATATTTTCAACTTCCCTCCTACACTGTCGGCAGGTTTACATGAGTGTCTTTCACTGAAATATCTACACATTGGATGTATTTGTGTACACATTAAATGTTGTGCATGAATTATAATAATACATTTATTCATATAGCACCTTCAAAAACAGAGTTTGTTTGGCTATTTTGACGCACAAGCGAAAGCAGAAAATATCAACATAAAGCAAGATCACACTAAACAGCCAAGAAAGCCAATAATATATATACTGACCAGCCACTTTTCATTTGTTAAACCTGTAGTAAATGTCAAACCTAAATATCACCCATCTCAGTAAACGTAGGCATGCAGACATGTTCAAGACTAGCCTGCCAAAGAAATTGCTGATCTGCTGGGATTTGCCCTCACAACCAGAAACCATCGTTTACTGAGAATTATCCAGGGAGCAGCAGCTCTGTGGGTGATATTGCCTTGTTGATGTCAGAGGTCAGACATTGATGTTGTTTTGAGTTGATAGGAAGGCAACAATAAATTAAATAACTACTCATTACAATCAAGATTTGTAGAAGAGCATCTCTGAATGCACAACGCATTAAGCTTTGAAGCAGACAGGCTACAGCAGCAGAAGACCACACCAGCTGCCATCCCTGTCAACTGAGAACTAGAAACTGAGGCTATAATTTACACAGGTTCACCAAAATTGCAGAATAGAAGATGTTGCCTGACAGACGATTTTCTGCCACAGTCTTTGGTGGCATCAGTATTTGGCGTTCAGGTTGGTTTAATGGTGTAGGGGAAATTTTCTTGGAACACTTTGCACCATATCAGCTGAGTTTGCCTAATTCTGTTTTGCTGACCATGTAAGTCAATTTATCGCCAGAGTTTATGCATCTTCTGATGGGTGCCTTCAGCAGGATTACAAAGCTGTCATAGTCTGGGTCGTTGTGATGTTTGGAGTGTGTTTTTACCTGCCTCTGAGTCCAGATTGAGCTGGGTTCTCCTCTCTTTGGGGCAGAGCCAGCATCCAGCTCTTGCCAAACACACCTGTGCTCCATCAAGATGCAATTAAGCGCCTCCACTTGTCACCAGATTGTCTGCTACCTTCCAGTGGTAAAGTGACTCCCTGATGTTGTTGTTATCTTGATTTTTTTCAGCACTAAGCTTATTTTCCTGTTTTCAGTATACTCCGCCCAGGAATCAAAGTAACCCTGCTCTTCTGACCCCTAGTGAACCCCTGGTGCTTCTAATCCTTTTTTCTCAATGAAGTTCTTGTACAAAGTAAAGCGAGTCTGCATTTGAATCCCGAATTTTGGTACAGCCAGCTCGGCCCCTGACAAAAGCTCAAAACTTCTGTTTTCCTGAACATCACAATGAGTTCATTGTACTGAAATGGCCTCAAGAGTCACAAGATCTCAATCCAATAGACCACCCACTGAATGTGGTGGAATGGGAGATTCATATCATGGATGTGCAGCCAACATATCTGCAGGAACAGTGTGATACTATCATTTCAACATGGAGCAACATCTCTGAGGAATGTTCCCATCACCCTGTCAAATGCATGCTGTGAAGAATTAAGGCAGTTCTGATGGTGAAATGAGGTCCCAGCTGATAAGGTGTAGTACTAACTTTATTACTGCATTAGGTAAACCTCCATCTAAGTGCTCATCAAGTTCAGGATCACAGGCTACACAAATGCAACAGTGCTGATCACTACACAGCTGTGTTGCCCTATTAAACCGTATACCTTCGACTCATCAAGCACAGCTTTGTAACCTTGGAGCAGCTAGCTATTCATTAAAATCACAGGAACCTTTGCTTTCATATTCTCTGATGTTCCAGCCTAAGAGACACTCTGTGATCCCTTTACATTACCCAGTGTTATATCATAGGCTTTTTCTTATTCCAGCACACTGTGCTCTGAATGTCTGTCAGGTTTTGAAGTCATGTTCAAAGCTAATGGATCCCAGAGCACCATAGAGGTGTTGCATCTCAAAAATATATTCACATCAGGTAGTTATAGTGTCAGTAAATCATGGCATTGGCTTGTTAAACAATCAGTAACAGTGGGCAGTGAAGCACTATGTTATTGCGTTGTGTACTGACTACCCCCATATCTCATGAATGCCAGAGTCCTTCTGTCAACATGACAATGACAATCCTTCCAAAGGTGTGGTAATTGTTGGATGGCCAAGAAACACACGATTTTAGTTTCTCATTCAGTGAGTCAATAACGGTTTGGTTTACAGCAGTATGTTTCTGATAAACAGTCCAATGTGTGTGCTTGTCTGTGTGTTAAACTATGCAAAAATAACAGAATTGGATTTGTTGACAACCCGAGGTGATAAAAAATGTTTAAAAAGACAATGTAAAGAAACCTTTCACTCTATCAAATGAATACATTACTTTCACACTGACAGCCTGTTGAAAAAAATATATCAGCCTTCCTCATCTTGAATAGCATGCACTTGAACCTGCTGCACAGCTGGTAGAAATGACAGTCATGCCATTATTAATGGGTTTGTCTACATTTCAGTGCTAAATTATTAGCAAATTGCACATATACAAACCAATGTGTGACCCAATGACTGGGTCATTTTAACACCCTCTGTTGCAGATTTATGAGTATGCTTGGGATCATTTTCCTGTTTAATGTCCTACTTCTAGGCAAGCTTTAGCTGCTGGAAAGATGACCTCAGATTTGAATACTTTGGTATACAGATCTGTTCATGGTCAACTCAGTGAATGCAAGGTGCTGAAGTAATGTGGCTGCAAAACAAGCCAAACTCCTCTCTCCTTGGTATGAAATGTTATTGCTTCGTCTGGTTTTCATCAAACATTCAAACATCTCCACTTTGGCCTTGTTTATCCAACAGACATTGTTCTAGAGGTCTTGTTGTTTATCCAGATGCAACTTTGCCATATTTATTTTAGACAGAAGAGGCTTTCTTCTGGCAAGTCCTTCCAAAAGGCATGTCCTTACTTTCTATGGAAGCATTAATGGTGTACTGAGCAGTAAAAACTTTCTTTCTAATTAAGGCAGAAAACAGTAATTCTGTCAGGATCAGAGGGAGCGTCTGGCTTCCACTGCCTTCCTGTGTCTACCTCTGACCGCCTTCTGGGCGGAGCCCTGTTCCCTCAACTGCCCTACTTACCTCTCATCCATTGGTGACAATCAGAAAGGCTGTATTTAAGACCAGCGCAGTCTTCTATTCTCCGCCAGTTTGTCAGCTAACTCGTGGTGGTTTTCATTGCTACTTGTTTTCGTGTTCATGCTCTGTACTTACCTTGATTTCCTTGTGCCTCCAGTTTCTTCGTGATATCACTGCTTTACTCCCCTGCAGCTCAATAACCTGGTCTCCTTGGCAAGATTCTCCACACCTCTCTGCAACCCACTCACTGGAATTAAAACTGCTTTTACCTGCTTGTCCCCCTGCCTGTCATCTCTTCTGTATTATGAGGAAAACAAGGTTGGAACAAGAGTCACTCATTCACCTCTCGAATGCTCACTCGGCTGCCCTCCTCAGAGCCTCACAACCTCCGCCTGCAAGCCTGCAGAATCAGTATTCCTCTCTCCTCCCTGCATTAACTCCTCACTCTCATAACCTGACCTAGCTCTCGCTGTTCCAGTGCCTCCCCGATAGAGACTCCCCACTATGTGCCCTCATCTTGCCATTTCTAATCTGTGTTCACAACAAAGCTTGTTTAAATCTTATCGGTGTTCCACTTGGTGTCTGTATTTGGATCCACATCCATGTACCGGCCTCCAGTGACAAATTCACAATGTAAACCCATTACGATGGCATTTTCTGTGGTCATGAAGTTTACTTCATCTTCTTACAGTCTGATTTTTTACTGAAACCACAGACGTTACCTTTGATGTCGATTCAAAACAATACAGGGTTAAGGCACTTCCAGAAACAGATGCTGCATCCATCTTTTATTCATGTATCCTGAACATATTTTAGTTTGTCCTAAAGACAGACCGGAGGGACACATGTGGCCAGGCTCTGTCCAAAGGAAACATCCTCTCGACTGCAAGACCCAAGAAAGTCAATGTGCTCAACCCCTAAAAAATAATCCCCCTTTCAATTTCAGCTTTTGTGCAGCTTCATCAAATGAAACGTATGTTAATTAGTGAGCTATCCAAGTGTTGATAGGTGAATTTAGTTGGTACCTTCATTTACAAACACACCATCTGTTTCCCTGTGGCTTTAATTTGATTATATTACATAACTCACAACAAGAAAGCCAATTTATGTCTTTGCATAAATATCAAACTATCTCTTCAAAATGAAAATGAAATATTTAAAAAAAATTGAGAAGCTAGAAAGATATTCGAAGACAACCTAATGTATTGCTGCTGTAATTATTCTCCTCATACATTTCCCTGCTCCTTTTACCTTCCTCTTCTTCCTCCTCCTTTCAGCTAAGTGGTATTATCTGTTTGGCATGAGTTCAACGATTTAAGAATACCAAAGGGGTTTTTTTTGTTTGATTTTTATGGGAATCTCTGCAGAATTACAAGTAGTCTTGGTGTGCAGACACAAACACGACCGCATGTCTTTATTATCTGTCCTCAGATAAATACTGTCATGGTACGTCAGTCCTCGCCGGTCGATCTATTTTTGTTATGTTCTCTCCCAGTCCCCTGCTTCCTTCTATGTGGGTATGTGTGTGTGAGTGTGTGTGGCCTCTGTGCTGGTTTACAGGCAACACCAGGCCTAAGGAGTTCCCTCGCTGAAGCCAGCCATAACTTCCACCAATCAAGATTCACGAGCTGCAGCTGATGATCCTCGTCAGCAGTCTAACAGAGTGGCTGGACTTCAGTTGACGCTGGAGTGACATCGTCAGCACAGCCCCGGCTCTGAGGTGTCTTTATCCCTCGTCCTGGAGAAACGTTAATCTAATCGTCACATCTTGTTTTGTTAGGAACCTGGGAAAGAAAGTTTGGCGGGAGCAGAGCACACCTGTAAATATTGTGTGTGGGATTTCACCACATACCACTGACCAAGAGCACTGCACAGGAGTCAGGAGTAACCACGAACAGAGTCACGACTTTGGAACAGTTTGCTTTTCAAGTCTCACTGTTCTTTTCACTCTTTGTGGAAAAGAAAGTGTACAGACACTTTGTATATACTTGTATCGACTTCCGCTTACTAAACAAAATCACAGTTAAAAATAAGTACCCTCTGCCCTGTTGTCCTCAGCCTTGGAGTTACTGCAGGGGACACCATTTTCACCAAACTTGAGCTTTGCAACGCGTACCATCTGGTTGCTTACCATCTGGTTGCGGAGGTTTTCCAGGCTCCGGTGAACGACATTTTGAGGGACTTCATGAATCACTTTGTTTTTGTTTACCTTGGCAACTTTCTGATGTTTCCGAAGACCCTGTCCGGTCATGAGAATCCTGTTTGCCTTGTTCTTCAGTGGCTACTAGAGAAACCTCTGTTTGTAAAAGGTGAGAAATGCAAGTTCCACATTTGTTGGTTTCATTGTAGAACAGGAGCAGCTCCGGGCGGAGATGGCCGAGATTAAGGCTGTGGTGGAGTGGCCCGAACCCCAGATTGCAGATTGAGTAACCACAAACTGAGCCACGACTTTTTTGAACTGTTTATTTTTTACCCTTCACTTCTCACTGTAAATAAATTCACTGCCTCTAACCAGGAAGTCCTGTGTTTGGGTCCTGTTCTTGCCTTCCACCTGACAAATACTCTCCAATCACACAGTCACAGAATATAAGCAGCTTTATCCATGTTGTTCAGTGTAAGACTGCTTCTCTCTTCTTATATACACAATAATAATATCAGTAGTGTTCAAAAATGCACAAAAGTGGGAATTTCTAACCCACAGCCACTGAATTACATCATAATACAATCAAAACTGTTGAGTCAGATGCAAGGGAAACAAAAAAAACCCCACAAAACAAACAGGTGGGTGTTTTTCATGGATGGATGCATATTTTTGGTCAGGAATTTTTCCAAGTACTAAGATTCACTTCCAGTGCCACCACACAGGATTCCTATCAGGGAGATAATGAGTGGTGACAGTGGAGGAGGAGAGAGAGGGAGCGAGAGAGAGAGAGAGAGAGGGCAGTAATGCTTTTACGAGCAACACCCCCACACACTTTCACACATACGCTGCATGCAACATCAGATCCTCAGCCACTCCGTGTGTGGATCTGTTTGCAAAGGGCTCGGAGTGTCAAGATGCCTTCTTTCAGCTGGCTGCTGGCTCTGTATCTTGCAGCACTAACAGGTAAAAAAAAGTTCCTCTTTATCCTCTTTGATTAGGATCTGCTCTCTGTGTGAAGACTTTTATTGAGCCACTGTGGCGATCAATATTTCTCTTTGTTTACAGTACAGAAACTGTCAAGTGGCGAACAGCTCACATGTAGGAGCTGCTGTTATAGGGACAGTTACAGTCTGCATGTACATACACTGCATGATTTAAGCACTTAGACCATTTAAAGAAGACTTGCATTTAAAGAAGTATATGCATTCTCCTCTGTCTGTGCCGGGTGGTTTTACTTGTCTGTATTTCTTTGCACAAAATTTGACTGCATAAACTCTGCGGAGCGGTTTTTGATCAGCAGTAACTTGGACATGACAGAATGGAGTATCTTGATTGATTGCACTTCTCTTGCTGGATGAACTGTGGTTAATGGGATTGATATAAACTCTGTGTGTCCAGTCTGACTCTTGTCCTCAAAGCCTTGAGTCACTTTGGTCCCGCAGATTGCTGTGACCTTCAGATTGTCCGAATAGATTTGGTACAATAAGCCCCTTTTAAAGGGGAAGATTACTTTAGACTAATCCAAAAATGTGCCTGCATAGCTCAATTCAGTCACTTGTATCACTTTTCCAAGGTCTTTTACCTCTGTGTGCATGCAATTTCAGGAAACACTGATGGTGCTGTTGCACGAGAATCAACTGAGAGGAACTGCTCTTTGACCCCACCGGTAAGATTAGCTTGTCAACTGAATGTCTATATAAGGGGATACTGTTGATTTCTTTGCTAAAATTACACAAAGGAAGCTGAAAATAAAGCTGAAGTCAAAGATGTGACTGATCCATATGGAGGAGTAGAGGCAGGCTGAATAACAGACCAAACCAGGGTCCAAAATATCTGGAAGCTTGTTTTTCACACCAATAACAATTGAACAAATGATTTTACTCAGCAAAAACTAAACATCAACTTAAACACTAACTAAAACTTCCAATCCCAGAGATCAGGACATGTTGCATGAGTTTTGTGCACGTGGTTAATGATTGCAGCACATGGACTGCAGTTAATGATTATGGAGGGAAATACAGATATGGATGAATCAGCAGCTCCTCGAGTTTTTATTCAATCTGAAGATTTTTACTCTTGCTGTGTGTGTGTGTGTGTTTTGTAGTACCTCCCCAGCACAGCAGTAAACACCTCTCTCCAGCTGGAGGAGCTACGAGTGCAAATGCGTGCCATGAATATTTCTGCCTACATTATCCCTGCCACCGATGCTCACCTGGTACACATGCTGTCCATCGTAATTATGTCATCTGAGATTAAAGCTCGTGTGTGTTTGTTGTGTTTGAGTTTGTGTATGCTTTTTTCCATTAGAGTGAATACATTGCACCACGTGACGCCAGGTTGGCCTTCATGACTGGTTTCACTGGTTCTGCAGGTACAATCCTTTTCTGTCTCGTCCTCCTCCTCCCCATGACTCACTCCCGACATCTTCGGTCACGCAGCTCCTCTGCTTTCATCCCACATCCTCGCCATACATCTCGCTCCTCATTCATTTGTTTTCCCTGCTTTCACTTGCTGCACGACAGCATGTCCTCAAATGTAGGCACTCGCCCTCGCAGTGGAACTTCCCTATGAAATGATGAGCTCTGTTTTCACGCTTTAACTGTGAAAGAATAAGAAAGCAGATGACAGTTCAGTAGAGCGCTGATTACACTCCATCAAACCTATGTGAAACTCTATTATGAGAAGCCATATTGTCTGGGTTTTTATTAAGATTCATTGATGGGTATTTGTGATGTGAGGGTGCAACAGTGGAATGATAATGTAAACCCTGATTATATATCCGCACCACATTACCGGACTGTTATCACTGTTTCTTGCTCACCCTCTCATTCAATCACACATACATCTTTTAAATTCAGATTAGCTGTCCAGTCACACACTGAGTCAACTCTGACATTTATAGTCATTTGTAATTCACTGTTGCTGCTGCCCTCTCTATAACGCAGCTGTTTTCCTGCCTCTCCTCAGGCACTGCTGTAGTTACCCTGAACAAGGCCGCTCTGTGGACAGATAGCCGCTACTGGGTTCAAGCTGAGAGACAGATGGACTGCAACTGGGAGCTGGAAAAAGATGGTAGGAGTGGTCCTATTTTGCTTACTTGTTATGACAACACAGCAACCATTCGATTCCACTTAAATGTTTCCTTTTTTAAAAACCATTATAGCAGATTTAATATCAATAAACATCGCTCATTAACAAAAATCTTTAACACCGAAGCAAAAATTAAGACACTCCAACTAATGGGACTTATTACTTTTTTTTATAGCTTTTCATGACAGCCAATGTCATTCAAGGATTGCAGAAAAAAGAGGCCTGTAAAGGGCCACATACACTCACCCACCACCAGCCACTTCATTAGGTACATCTGTTCATCAGTGCGTTAATGAAAATATCTAGTCATCCAATAACATGACACCATTGGCTTTAATCACCCAAGCATGGTCAAGACAACTTGATTCAAGTGACATTGAGTGTGGCATCGTTGTTGGTATCAGACAGGCTTGTGTTGGTATTTCAGAAAGTCCTGATCACACCAAACACATCAAAGCTTGAAGCAGATGAACTATAGTAGCAAAAGATCACGCCAGCTGTTCACTCCTATGATCTGAGAACAAGAGACTGAGGCTCAGCAATTTACACCAGCTTCACAAAATTGGACAATGGATGATTGGAAAAATCTCTGTTGGTTTGCTGAGTCTCAACTTCTGCTAAGACATTCAGATGAATTGTTGTATCTGTTTCTCATATTACTTCTTTTCTTAAAAGGCTATGGTGGGGTTATGTGATATCTTCCTCTACTGCTGTGTATATGATACACATAATAAATATACTTACATTACAGCCATGTATGTATTAATCCACAGCTGCAAGTGCTCAGGATTTGCATTCCTGGTCGGGGAAACATTTGCTGAAACAGTTTTAGGAAATTACTGAGCAACAAATGCTTCTTAGGCTGCAACACAGAGAGAGGTAGGGGAGGCTGAAAAGTACTGTCAGGCAAATACGGGAAAACACATTAAATGCATGGCTCTGAATGTTGATCTGACCTCTGCTCTTCAGATAAGCAGCTTTAAAATTCAAATTCAGGAAGGATTTGCTAATATTAAGTATTACAATGAAAGGAGTTTATTCTTTACAGGAAAAAATCAGAAAACAATTCCTGCAGAGGTTCAAAGTTCAGGTGGCATTAAAAAAAACAGCAACAAAAAAACCCAACAGCTGCAAAAACTGACCACTTTTTAGTGGGGTATTTCCAAATATCTGACTTGCATAGGCCCATCCACTGTTGCAAATGCTGTTAACCACATAATTCAATTGCACTGCAATAACTTAAGAGTGTTTTAAACATCATCATCAAGTCAAGTGAGCTTTCTAGATGGACCTTCACCCCAAAGAACCCCTTCTAACACCGACATTGAACCAGTTCGATTGGTCAAAGTTTGCTTTCAATGTTACAATGTATCATTTCATTGATAGAAACTGTATTTTCTGATTAACATTATTTGTGCTCATTTTATTTTATATTCTTTTATAAACCCAAAAGTTGGTTTTAAAATTGCTACAATGTTTTCCACCTTCTGCATCATTTTCTCAAATAACCTGACTGCGGTCTGTCATGTGTGATGCTCTGTAGTGTCCATCAGCAGTGTGGCAGAGTGGCTTATCTCAGAAGTGCCAAAGGGTGACGAGATCGGCTTTGATCCCTTCCTCTTCTCTCTCAGTGAGTCTCACGTTTCTTCCCCACCTGTCAGTCTGGCTTAACATCAATAAAGTGCTCACCTAAGTAGATGGGAAAATTATTGACAAAGCCTCCAGACGCCATGCAGACTGTTTACTTGTGATTGATTCGGTTCAGCGTGTGTAATCATCTGCAGTTTCCTCCATTAGAAACGCAGGGAGACTACAACATCAATCTGGACTCGAGCGATCGCAGCCTCAAGTCCATCACAGAGAACCTGGTCGACAAAGTGTGGAAGGAAAGACCGTCGGTCCCGCCTGACAACCTCACCCGCCTGCCTGACCGAGTCATACGTAGGTTTCCTTTATGTGAACGTGTGTTTATGATTGTACTGAGCACACATCTTTCAGTCTGTTGGTCTACCTGTGTGTGGTCCTTTTTATCTGTGTGCTGATAAATACCTGCAAACTGGACAGAGTGCAATAAGCCGCTCGCAAAACAGAGCCATAAATAGCATGTCGATGGTTTTACAATAGGCTGATGGATCAAATACCAACTTAGACTGGATGAGCATATTGTCCAGTTTATGGTCAGAATAGGCACATTGAATAAATGGAGAGCACCATAAACCTAATGGACTGTATGTGACTACAAGCTGCACAAAAAAGAAATCCATATAGCATGCAAATATTGTCTCATAGTTTAGACATGAAAGCTCGTTCTTCTGCTTGGCTAACTGTCTGGAAGAAGTCCATTAAGTAATGAGAAGCTTGCACGTCAGAGTAAAGGACCTATTTACTAGAAAGGCCTTGGAGTAGCCAAAGCATTATATTTGAAAGATCCATCAATCCATTTTCTTCCGTATTTTCAGCTTAGCATCACGGTTGAGCTGGAGGCATTCCCACCTGTCATAGGGTATGATGAGGGGTACACCCTGAACTGATCACCAATCTATCGCAAGATTAACAAATAGAGACAGGTGCTGCTGATCTACAATTCTAGTAAAACATTTAAGAGCTACAAGTGGAGCACTGAAAGCAATTTATTGATTTAAGATCATAGTAGTTAGTTGCTATAGGAAATAAAGTGAAGTTTTATGTCTGAAAAGCACAGAATACCTCATAAACCTTTGCTTTTGAGATCTGTTTAGAGTTACCAAAGATGCTGTTTCGCCATAAGACTGGTTACGCCCACAGATGGGTCACAATGTGTTGGATGCAACCCCATCAGTGGTATTCGGCCTAGATTCCGCAAGGTTTTGAAAAGACCAATAAGCCCCTGGATGATTTTGTAAAGAGAAATTGTCTACTTCTTCTAAACAGTGGAAACTGTTTGGATGGGATAGGATTTTTTTTTCTCCCCATTCAGTGATTCAGTTTGTGTTGCTGTACCCTGGTTTAGTGCATCTGCATTTGTCCTTATTGACTTTGTCCAGCTCTCCACAAATTTCTCACCTTTCTGTGTAAGTCATTTCAAATGCTGTGCAAAGTAGACTTGAATTTCTGACAGAATTTCAGTAAGTTAGCAGGTCTTTTACGTCTGTTAACAAGACATTTTTGTCACTTACAAGCAGCGGAAGGAACTGCAAAAACAACTCTGGCATGCCATTAACTTCCTAATAGAGAAGGTGATCTGATTAGCTGTTAGGTTTATATGGTTGATTGTCATTTATGCTTAGAAATATTCACTCATATATGCTTGGTTTTATTATCGATTGCATAATAATGGAGGTTTGATCCGTAGTAGTCTGTGGAGACTCTGTGCGCCTCCCAGAGCACTCTGGCATGCACACACAACTTAAGGTCAGGAGAAAGGTTATATCTTCTCTTACTGATTTATGGTATAGCAAACACAAGTATATCTGTTTTAGTCTAAGTGCCTTTTGTTTAGATGAACTGCTGGACTTCCAGACCAGCAGGATTAGGGAAGTCGTTTATGTGGTCACATCTTGACCCCCCCCCCCCCCCCCCCCCCCCCACACACACACACACACACACACACACACACACAGATTAAATTCTCATAGTAATAAACACCCAGATATTTACTGTGTGAACGAGCAGTGTGACGATAATCTGTATTGATTGTTTGACCTAAAAATGAAATACTGTTAAACTGTTAATAATCAAGAGTTGTGGTTAAAGACGTTCTGTTCGAACTATTTTGGCATTATTTGCTAATAATAACATTTGTTTTGTTTAAACCACATTATTTGTGAAGTGAAAATGTTAGAATCCCAGTATGAACAATTAAGTGTTGTTTTTCTTCACATGCCCTACTCTCTACAAACTCACTTTGAGCAAAAAGCACTCAGACAAGTCCAAGTTAAAATTGTAGCAAGCAAGTGCTTTCTATATAACATTCAAACATATTCCTACTCCAGTGGATGCATCAGAGAGCGACGTGGGCTTAGTATCTTCTAGATTGAACCATCTACCTTCCAATTAGCAAACGGCCTGCTCTACCTCCTGAGCTACAGCCACTCTTCGAGGATGGACAAAAGCACACTGTACGACAAATTAGCATCAAATGTGTCTCACTGGATGCAAATGAAAATTAAATATGTATATTTGTAGAGAGGACCTGGCAGGAGAAAGTGGAGCACATACGAACTCAGATGGGGGACAATCCATACAAGCCCACGGGCCTCCTGCTTTCAGCGCTGGATGAAACAGCTTGTAAGTAACTGCAATCTTATATATCTTATAATTCTGTTCAGAAATGCCTTAGTTAATTGTGGTGCATATTTATATTGAGCTACAACTGGATCACTGAGAAAAGCACCTGAGACATATCCTGCTCTAATGTATTCATTGCAGGTCTTAGACGCTCTTCACCACCACGAGGGCAGAATTTAAATTCCCCCCATTTGATTCAAGCTTATTTGAATGTCCAGAACTACATTCCCCTATTCAGCATGACAAGAAGGAAATATCAGTTCATTTTAAAGTCCCCCTGAATAGCTTTCCTTATTGCTCTTTTACTTGCCCAACATCCTGTCCCGACAAGCTACTCAGCTGCTGCATATAAATTAACCTGAAAATGTCTCAGATCTGTTTTAGATGTGTTTGTGGTCCTAACTGTTCAGTACCAGTAACAACATGCTGCCTACCAGTGACTTGCAGCTGCACTGCATATTTGTTTGCTTCAGGCCTTGTTTTCTACAGTGTAACAGCACAGCAGTCAGTAGAAAACTGACTTTTTTTTCTCATTTCTAATTAATTAATTTCTTTAATTTAAAAACCTATGAAACACTACTAATATCGTGATTAAAATAAGGGTTCACTAAAGATGATTTGATTGCATTTTAAGTAATATCCTTACCTTTAGAGGATCTACAAATATTAAAAAAGACACATAGCAAGGATACCTTTGTCTAAAAGTATTTAAATAAATAATAAATAATTACTATAATAATAAATAATTACTGTTGCTAAATAAATGTATTTGTTTTTCTGTCACATTCGTAGACTCTAAAAAAAGCTTTTTTCACTTCCATTAATGTTCTTAAAGTATTGCTAAAGTACAATAGTTTATTTTAGCAGTTTTTGTGTTTTAAATACTTAATCTTCCCGTATGAACTAATGGTGAAGAAGTTTTAAGTTCTAAGAAGTTTTAACTTGTCGGTGTATTGGGCTGATCAGATATCAACTGAAGTTAAACTAGGGCCAGGGCCTGTCTTTCACGTCATGACATGTACCAATATGAAGCAAGTCAGTGTAACCTTTATTGGATGGACAACCAGCCAAGTAATCCATCCATTAGGGCTGGGTGATATGACCACAAATCACTCAATGTACTGGCAGACCATTGGGATCTCAGGTAGCATATCTACTTGCAGAGAGCACCTATTGCCTGATGGAGGCAGTGTCGAAAGTAAGCCGGCAACACGTTTTTGATTCTGGAGAACTCCAGTGTGGCTCTCTTTCCTGTTTCAATGGACACAAGCACAATAAAATACAGATGAGCTATTTTTGCCACTTGTTTCTCAATTATGACCCAAAATGAGTGACTGAGCACAAAACCTCATCAGGAGAGTCAGCTATCGCCCCCTGCTGGCAATCAAAAGAATGCAGTTTTAAGGTACATAAACTTTATTTTCCATCTTCCGATCTGGAAGCCATGTCCATCTTTTATACTGTCTAAAGCTACCACTGGGTACAAAATCTTCACCCCACTAATGAACATGTTAACTTTAAAGAAAGTAATTGCAAAAAAAGAATCCTTTAAGATAAAGAATATTAGGATTAAAAAAGAAATCACTTAGAAACGTATTCAAACAATTTCTCTATATGTCAGCCTAAAATCACTCCTCCAGCTCCATCACTCCACACAGGTTAAATGATGTGATTGAATCGGAAATAAGCAAGATTTCTGCAGACTGAATTATACAAAGGCAGTCTACCCACAAACCAACACAGGAAGGGTACCATTCGGAAGACTGTTCGTGACTCCGACTTGAATTAGAGCCTGTTTTGAAATAGCAGCTACACAGAGAGAGTCGCGTAAGTCTCACAATAGATGCAAAGAGCGCTTCATGGCCCAAATTGATCCCAGTGAGGAAATAAATGAACTTGCTGACAGTGAGATGTTTTCTTTGTTTGTTTTTAGGGCTTTTCAACATGCGTGGCAATGACATCCCGTACAACCCTTTCTTCTACTCCTACACTCTACTCACAATGGATGAGATCTGGTAGGTTCATTTTTTTAGACACTACACTTCACCGAATAAAAATCGTTTTGCATTTCCTTATTTCCTATAATTCCCATCACAAATACCAGCTGCAAACCTATTATCAGTGGTTTATATATTATGTAAAAGGATATGCAGTATTTATTTCCCTTCACGTCATGTAACAGGCTCTTTCTCCACGTGGAGCGGGTGACTGAAGAGTTGAAGGTGTACTTGAATGCCTCTTGTGAAGGGGCCCTCTGTGTGCAGCTAAAAGGTTATGATACCATCCTCGATCATCTGAAGAACTATGTGACCAGGCCTGGGGTTAAGGTGTGGATCGGTACAGAGTACACAAACTACGCTCTTTATGAGGTCATTACACCACAGGTATGCAGACCTTTTATTTCCTTTTATGTGTTGCACAGCATAATTATGCCCACCGTGATAGTTTTTTATTTATTTATTTTTTATGTCTAACAATCTGTTTGCACTGCTGTTCTCGATGGAAGAGCTGTTGTAAATTATAAAGCTGCACTAATCAATTCTTTGGATCAAATGACTGTTTGTCTAATGCGTAATATACTGAAGAGAACACAGATTCATATTTTCCCAGTAAAACTGTAAAAAATAAACTAATGCATCTATTTTATTTTTTATTTTTTTGTCTGCCTACACTTATGGTGTCAAGGGCTCAAACCTGTCACAGCTCAGATAGGATGATAGTCTGTGACAGGGCTCCTTCTAAATTTACAGTGTGCTTAACTGAAAATATTGGACAGATGACCTATAAAATAAAACTGCAAAGGTTTATTGCTTTATGCTCATTGTAAAGTTGATGGCCACAGACTTCAAGCTTTAAAAAGTTGAGGAAGGACTAGCACTTCCTGAGCTATGAGAAAGATAATGCTGCAGACATAGTGTCTAGTTTTCACACACAATGTGTTAGTGCGCACTCTTTGATGGATGATCATTTGAGCTCCTTCCCAGGACTCCCAGCTCCAGCCACTCTCACACTCTCAGCCATCTCAGACTCCTTTCCACACACCAGCGCACTACTGCGTAAAATATCCTCCTGAGAACCGAGGGGGAAATAAATCTTCCCATTGACGTTTTTTGTGATTTCTTTTCTCTTTGGAGCTAAAAGAGGCCACCCAAGAGGCCAACACATGCGATATCAATGGAAAGCCCAGGATGTCCTCTATTTAATACATCGGGACTTGGTAGAGTAGCTCAAATAAATCAAAAGATACAGACTAAAAACAAATATCCATGTTCTCATGACAATGACAATAAAGTTTCTGATTCTGATTCTGATTCTGATAGATGAATGGGCTTGTTCTCAGGACCTGATTAGATCATTGCTGTCAGCTGTCCTCACCTGGCACTGCCAGAGCCACGAACCACTTCCCGCCACCACGTAGCAAAATTGAATTAACCCAGGGAGCCGTATGGCTTAACCTACAGCCCCCCTCACGAATTAGAAAGGAAGTCAGCTCCAGCAATCTGCACCTCCCAACCTATGGACCACTACTAGGTGGTTACTAGCAGTTAATCCAAGCATTGGCATCTTTCATGTTATGAAACCACTGCAGTGGGGCGTGGAATGAGCAGAGGGTGAATGGGCATCCCAGGAGGTAATAACAAACAGAGTCAACCCCCCATTGGATTGCCAGGCACTCTTTTTTGGGGGTTGATGCCAATATATTCAAGTGGGACTTCTGTTAACAATGAGAGGCACAAAAGGCTTCCTTGTTTAAAAACTTTTGGAAAAGCAAAAAATACGTCTTTAGGGGGGAAAGAGGCACAAAGGGCACTGACATGCGAGTGCTGTGGCCTCGAACATGTTAAGCAAGAATTATTTGTCATGTTATTTGCATTGGCTGCATGGGCTGTGGGTCTGACATGGAGCGTTGGAGTAGTTGGTTGCCAGTGTAGCACTTCCTGGGCTATGGGAAACCCTATCAGAACACGACACACAAAGTGTTTGCTTTATTGCGAACACTTTGATAGGTGATCGCATTTGAGCTCTTTCCCTGGACCGCTCGAACCACTCTGCTGCTACCTCAAACTAATGTGGCAAAGGGTGAAGGCAGGATCCTATCCTTAAATTTAGTGACTCAGGAGCCATCAGAACAGTGACAACCACTTCCTTCGTCAGTCACGGACATACTTGAACTCCATCGCTTGGAGCAACCAGTTCCTGACCCTAGAGTAAGCCACTCCACCCTTTTCCAATTGAGAACCATGACTTCAGACTAGGAGGTGCCAATTATCATTCCAGCCATGTCACACACAGCTGCAAACCGGGCCTTCACAGATGTGAAAAATAACTATTCTCTGTGCAGTAACGCCCCCCTGATATCACATATCACTATGAAGATCCCCATGTTCTTTAGTCAGACCATGTGGATTACATGATTTGAAAAAATGATTGGTCAGGCTGAGTTTAAGTACCCCTGGGTCTTGTTTCCACCTTTTTAAACAAGGCCTTTCTACTAATAAATATGTAGAATTTTACAAAATGGGTAATAAAAAATAATAATTAATAATCATTATTTTTTTGCATCATGTAGGACAAACTATTGACAAGTTCCTACTCTCCCGTGCTGACGACAAAAGCTGTGAAAGATGAGACTGAGCAGCAGATTTTACGGGATGCTCACGTATGTCATCCACTCAGACACGCATAATGCCTCCAAAGGAGATACTGAGTAAACATACATCTGAGTAAATGCATTACCCCATTCAAAGGTGCCTTTCAACATGCCATATGCATTTTTAATCTGCATCATTTTCATTGTCACGGTGACTCTGTGCAGGTGAGGGATGCCGTTGCTGTTATCCAGTTCCTGATGTGGCTGGAAAAGACCGTGCCAGAGGGGAATGCGACTGAACTGACCGCTGCGGAATACGTCGACAAGTGCCGCAGGTGGGTGGGAACAGGGACGGCTGACATGAAGTATTTGAAGCCAACTATTTAATTTGAAAATGTAAAGTTTAAAGGAGTTGTTACACATGAAAGATGAGAAATTTTAGAAATTATGAAGCTCAAACTCAAATTTGTAACAGTATAATTAAAGAATTATGTGAACGTCATTCCAGCAAACAGAAGGACAGCAGAGGCCCAAGCTTTGCCACCATTTCTGCAAGTGGACCTAATGCTGCTCTTGCCCATTACAGGTGAGATTAATTTTCATCCCGACATCTTTATACTCATTTTTGCATTTTTAAGGATGCATTCAAAGAAGATTACAGTAAACTATCATGCTGGATGCCAAAAATGACCTAAATGTTTGCTGAATCTTTTTAAATCATTGTGAGGTGCTCAGATATTCAAGATTTCATTGGTGCACTTTTTTTTTAATGGATTATAAGATAAAAAATCAATCGGAATTCAAGTGTAGGCTTTTCCATTATGACCCAAGATGTTCAAACCAAAAAAAAGAACACAAACTAAACAACAAGGTCCTTAAAAAGCATAAAAGTTTAAGGTTAAAAAAGTAACAGAAGATTTAATTATAGGTCCCTTTAGGACCTTATATGATTGCGTAAACCTGACATTACGCATCTGGATTTGTAATTGTCTGTAGTTCCACAACAAGGCAGCATTGTAACATTTTTGTGGTATCATTAACTTGTTGCCGCTTTTGTTGGTGGTTGTGGTGTACTCGCAGCAGTCTTAACCTTCTTAAATATTTCACAACCAACATGACTTTTCCAAGGCATTTATTAAATGAATATTGTACCTTATTATTTTTGCATGATGTTCTGTAGTTCTCAAAGCTGTAAAAATAGGATAACATTACTGGATTAAAAAAAAAAAAGAAGGGGAGAAAAAAAACACTTAAAGCCAAAACAGGAACTTGTTTTTGCTGGCATGCTAAATATCTGGTAGAATATCCTAAATATACATCCAAAATCTTCTTTTTGCATGTTTTTTGACGGGATCTTTTTACTCCTAAAAGAACTACTGAATATACTGAAAGCTGGTTGAGCTAAGATTGTCACAAACTCAAGAAACAAGTTTCCTGGAAACAGTCATGCAGAATCATCAACTTTCATTTTACAGCTCCTACAAATTATTTATAAACGTCCTCAGCTCACATGTCACATACTCGAGTTCTGATAATGCGTTCAGTTATATAAGGTGCCAGTCTACAATAACCATCATCTCAAGCCCCCCGCCCCGAATGTTATCAAATGAATACCCTACAATATTATAGAGAGAAACCTCTACAGTCAGATGATATGACAAACAGCAAAGCATTTTGTAGTAAACTGTGGCTTTATAATTTTAATTCAGTGTTTTGTTTAGTTTTTTTTAAGGGTCAAGTACAGGAAAAACACTGTCACAGAAGCTGATTCAGATTCACTGTACTGTGGGCAAGTCCCTTGATGGTGATGGTGATTGATTCGTAGTGTTAGACTGTTTGCAAGTCAAGCAGAATGAGCGGTTTTGTTAATCATGAATTAAAAAATAAATAATAAATAAAACTAGACTTAAACCAAATGACAGATTGTATCCAAGTAAGCCTAAACCTGCTCAACCACTGTGCATTGAAAAGTCTTGCTTTTTAAAACTGATATTGATGTTTGATTTGTATTGATGTTAAAAAGGGACTGAGTGTAGCACTTTTCAGTTTATGGGGAAATCTGGAGTAATAGTACAGTATGCGTAATTACACCAGAATACTGCCTCAGATCTTCCTGGAACAAGACTAACTGAATGAGGCTTGTATGCAGAAACTGAAAAAATGTTGGAGTGCTTAGACTGAACACGCAAACACATTCAATACACTCATTTAGTTTTTTTGCATTCAGACTGACATCAAAAGATGAGTCACTGTACTATGTGGACAGAATACCTGTACTTTACACCTGTCTGTGGGAAGTTTTGCCCATTTATCCACAAAAGTATCTTTGAGGTCCTGGCTCACAATTGCCATTCTAGTTCATCCAATCGGTGTTGAGCTTTGTGTGGACCCATCAAGTTCTAATCCAACCATGCCTCTGTGGGACTTGCTTTGTGCACTGAGGCAAAGACATGCTAGAAAAGGGTGTTCCTCAAAATGTTACCACACAGCTGAAAACAGAGAATTCAACAAACCCTGACCTGGTGTGGCATTAGACTGCCACACAGAGAAGTATGACTTGACACGCCACATAACTCAACTGCACCACTGTCCAGTAGCATCATGCTTTATTCCACCCCAGATGCTTACACAGGATTGTATAAGGCTTGTATGCAGCTGCTCAGCAATGGAAGCCCATTCATGAAGCTCCTCTCACACAGTTTTTGATGACAGAAAATGTTTAAAACTATGAGATTATCGCGTCGGCAGTAAGTTGGTGACTTCTACACACAGTTCCTTAGCTGTAACCTAGCTCTGTAAGTTTATGTGGTCTGCTACTTTGTGGCTGGGTTGCGGTGGTGGTTCGTTAACTGTAGTACCCCTTACAGTTGATTGTGTGACATCTAGGGGGGAAGAAATTTCACACATTGTTGCAGCAGTGGCATCCTATTATCGAACCGCACTCTTTAGAGTGACTCATTGTTTCACGTTTGTAAAGCAGACTGCATGGCTCTGCTGTGGCTTTATACACCTGTGGAAATGGGACTCAAAACACCTGAAATCAAATATTCAAAGGTGTGGCCATTTAGTGTAAATGTGCATATGTATTCTTAGGGGCTGTTTATAATAAATAGAATAGGTGTCAGGAGTCAGACACTAAACAGTCTTGTTTTTAAAAACTGATTCTGCTCTGTAATTGCAATCATCTGATTTGCATTGATTCGTAAAAAGGGACTAATTGTAGCCCTTTTCAGTTTATATGGTGAGCTAACATTATTAATGGGTAAGTACAGTATGAGTAACTACACTATGCCTCACAAATCTGACTGGAACAAGGTCAAAGCTAACCAGTAGTCCCTGAATGAAGGCTTGCATGCAGAAATTGTTGGAGTATATAGAGTAAACTGTGGTGTTAGAATGAAGGCATTTTCCTTACAACTTATTTGTGGAGTTATTTTCTTTATGTTGCAGTCAATCCTCACACCATAACCGTCATTCTCAGCACTCTTAGAAGTAGCAGATGCCCTTGATTTGAAGCAAATAGAAATGCATGCTCTCAGTCTTGTGTCAGGAATGCCTGGTTACACACAAGCATATATCACACAAATAGGTGGTGCGAGTGGTTTAGAGAGAGGTGCTGGTTCCAGTAAGGTTTTGATGAAAACATAAAATTATTTGACTGAAAGGTTTTTAGTCATCGGTTGCAGAGTTAAAGTGATCGAGTGGCTTTGCATGTGTTGACACTTTTTTGTCTTTTATAAAAATGAGTGTGTGTTGTGAGAGATGTTTTGAGAACTAAGCGTGAGGGCGACTTTCCTGATGTGAGACCTGCATAAAAGGCATCGAGGAAAATCTGTAAAAGATGAGTAACTGAGAATATTTTTCTTTCCTCAACTTTTGTGCCTCACAAAATGAGGCCCGCACGGTCTTATTATAAACAGCCTGATTATATCTTTCTGAGCCTTAGAGCCCTGCGGTTATCACAAAATAACAATAACATTATTATGTTTTTGGATTTTTTGCATGAAGGCATTTTTTTTCTTTTGCTAATAGTTCAACACATTTGAAAAACACCAGCAAGCAGTGCTACTATCATTTCCTGTTTTTGTGCTACAGCCCTACAAAAGAAACAAACCGGAGGTTGACAGTTGATGAGATGTACCTGGTTGATTCTGGTGGCCAGTATCTGTGAGTAAAAATGATCTCTTCACACACTTCTGTAGTTTCATTTTATGTCACGAGCGTTTAAAATGAGTCACCGTGTCTCTCACTATTTTCAGAGATGGCACCACTGACATCACTCGGACGGTTCACTGGGGAAAGCCCACAGAAATGCAAAAGGTATTACTGATAGAGAAGATATGTTAATATTTCCTTATAATCAGTCTAATCAGTCATATAGCAATCAATCAACTTTGCTCCTTTCTATTTTTTTCAATATGCTAATTCTTTAATTCTTATTATTTTGTTCAAAACACAAGTTTCCTATCATTTACCACATGTCTTGCTTCACAGGAGGCCTTCACTCGAGTGCTGATGGGAAACATTGAGATATCCAGAACCATTTTTCCCTCCGGGACAAGAGGTGGGAATGAAAAATAAACACATCTTAAATGAAATCTTTCTGTTTCACCACTAGAGAGCCCCCTTCCTCCACCATAGACCATAGCTGTGAGTAGATGTAGCGTGTCTGGTACAGGATGTCTGACTGGAGGTTTTTGTTCATCAACAGGTGTGAACATGGAGATGCTGGGTCGCCGGGCATTGTGGGAGGTGGGCCTGAACTACGGCCATGGCACAGGTCACGGTGTCGGAAACTACTTCGGAGTTCATGAGTGTACGAACCTTTATTTGGAGATGACTTTGAGATGCCAAATGTGCCGCGTGCTGTTTTTTGAACACTGTTTTATTTTTCAGTGCGTACACTTGCATCTATGCATCACAACAATATCTCAGAAAGGTTTCAGAAAATGGGCTACACTGCGAGAGAAAGGGTTTATGCATTTAATCTTTCCAGTAGTAGTTACTAAGTATCTATCTGTGGATGAGAGTCCATGTCAAATGTGTCCCAGGTGTACAAAAACTTCGAAAAAGCCACAAAGTACAAGAATTTCAAGGAAACGTATAATTTAATAAAAAAGAGAAGTGGCACCAAATCTTCCACTAAATCAACCATGTTGAAACTGAAACAATTTAACGGTTATCCCACTTTGTCTTCTGCATTATTACAGATGCAGAAGACAAAGTGGGATAAAAAAAAAACCTCTGAAAGCATTACTTTTATTCCTTCCAGCCTCCGCAAAAAAGATGCTAGAGGGTATTAAAACACTTTGTTTAGTTATCACGCTTTGCTTACTTCTCTCCACCTTCTGAGTTAAAATGAATAAATAAATAAAATCATACAGTGTGTCAAGGATAAATAAAATTGGGCTGATTTTTAAGTGGCTGGTCCATTCTGTGCCCCAAATGGTGTTTAATTGTTTTTTAACAATATCAGGAGGAAATTATTCCTAATAGGGCTGAAGGTAACAATTATTTTCATCATCTCTCAACTGTTTAATATATAAAACATTGAAATGTCAGTCAAGAGTCTGTTGATCCATTTATCCGTCCACTTTCTTCCACTTATCCAAATCAGAGTTGCAGTTTGGCTGGAGCCTGTCCCAGCAGTCATAAAACAGAGAGGCAACCATTCAAACTCACATTCACATTAATCTAACATGCATGTCTTTGGACTGTGGGTGGAAGCCCAGGTACCTGGACAGAGCATGCAAATCCACACAAAAGGTCCCCGGCCAGCTTACAGCCTTAGCTAAATGCCTGAGATTACTATATTATGGATGTCCACAGCGACAGTAATGTATGACAGAGATACAAAAATCATAAAAGCTCGCCTTTAACTTTCCAGAAAACTATTCTCATCAGTCTCAGCTGTATGTTCCACCACATTAACAGTGTTAAAGAGTAAAAAAGCTGAAACTGAAGTCTGACATTTTGGCTCATGAATAATGACCTCTGATAATTCCTCTTTAATACTTGATATCCACTGACCAGCATGATCATGAAAATACACTTTAGGTTGCATGATGTTCACAAGCTTCCAATGTATATATTGTAGAGTAAATCATGGAGAGGTTTATTTGTTTTTCTGTAACGTAACTTGCATTTTAATCATGAGTTAATGTAATGTATCCCCAGGGCCTGTTGGCTTCCAAAGCAACAACATTGGCTTCAGAGCCGGCATGTTCACGTCTATCGGTGAGTTTTATTTTGTAAAGTTTTTCTGTGCAAAATGTCAAAATCCTGAAAAATCGCTTGATTTTGCTCATAGAACCTGGATATTATAAGGAGAATGACTTTGGGATCCGGATTGAAGATGTTGCAGTGGTCGTACCGGTTCAGACAAAGGTGAAAATTAAGTGGTGCCTTATTGATAATCTGGAATTATATCATTTTTTTTAATGTAACGTGAAGGTAACGTTATGTGGATTTTCTTTTCTGTCCTTCAGTATGGAAATAACTACCTGACCTTTGACACTGTATCACTGGTTCCATATGACAGAAAGCTGATTGACATGTCACTGCTCAGCTCAGAGCAGGTAAGAAATTGCATCTCATTGCATAATCAACTACAAGACATTTGCCTCCAATTTCTGAAAATGAGATACAAATATGTGCTGACGTGAAGGCATAAAATGAATGCTCGGCTGCACCTCGGTGTGAGTTTACTTCCCCAAAACTAATTTCTAGTTTTAATTTGTAAATACCTTTGGGTATACAAACCTGTCATATCAGAGGCTCTTTTGCCTGCAATACCAATGCTGGTTTCCTCTTAAAATCCCCCATTATACGCTTTAAGCTGCAGTTTGTCTACGGTTCACTGATCAAAACGCTCTGTAAAGAAAACAAAACCACGTGTGAAATCAACTTCTGTGTTTTGGCTCTTCTTTAGAAGTGGAAAATGTAAGAACTTGTTATGCTGCTTTTTTTTTTTTTTTTCCAAATCAAGATGACATTAACTTTTGATAACCACAAACAGATGTTACTTTTGTAGAGTTCATGAACGTTTAAATCCTGGTATTATTTAAATCTAGTGTATTTTTGTGCACTTTAAAGCAAATATCCCATGAGCAGCAGTTCCCTGGTTAGAAATGTCTTGTTGATGTTAGAGAAGAATTGTAAAATATAACCACTACAACCAAGATATGCACAAGAGCATCTCTGAATGCGCTTTGAACCTTGCAGCAGATGGTTTACAGGTGCAGACCACACAGAGTGCTTGCCAGGAGACGAAACTGAGGTTACAAGTCACACAGATTCACCAACATTGGATAATAGAAGATTAGACAAATGCTGTCTGGTCTCAATGTTTGCTGCAGCATTTGAATGAATGCATGAATCAGTCCTGTCTTGTATCACTAATTGAGTACACGGGATGGTGTAATAGTGTAGGGAATTGTTTGCATATGTATTCTTAGGGGCTGTTTATAATAAACAGAATAGGTGTCAGTCGTCAGACACTAAACAGTCTTGTTTTTAAAAACTGATTCTGCTCTGTAATTGCAATCGTCTGATTTGCATTGATTCGTAAAAAGGGACTAATTGTAGCCCTTTTCAGTTTATATGGTGAGCTAACATTATTATTAATGGGTAAGTACAGTATGAGTAACTACACTATGCCTCACAAATCTGACTGGAACAAGGTCAAAGCTAACCAGTAGTCCCTGAATGAAGGCTTGCATGCAGAAATTGTTGGAGTATATAGAGTAAACTGTGGTGTTAGAATGAAGGCATTTTCCTTACAACTTATTTGTGGAGTTATTTTCTTTATGTTGCAGTCAATCCTCACACCATGACCGTCATTCTCAGCACTCTTAATGCAGTTCTCAAATCAGGAATGGTTTTTGCCCACCCATCCCAAAAGCCTTCCTCATTTTGAATTGTTTCCGGGGCCCCACGGTATGAACTGAGCATCGTTTAAATCCAAAGCCTACCTAAGTATTGTTGCTCACCATGTTCATCCTTCTGTGGACCTTTATGACAGTGTCTCAAAATCTCTCACATGTTGCCAGATAGCAAGGCTCTGTACCTTTGAACAGCAGTGTTTTAAGTACAGTTTCTTGTGAAGCCCCTTAAAACTGGAGTGTACAGCACAGACATACAGCACGCAATCGATGGTTGCCCAATCGATGGTTTTGTAGATTGTTTTGCATTTTGCCACAGGAAGGATTGTTTTGTAAGTCCTTTAAAAATGGATCACGTCATTTGACTGGTTGTGCAAACTGAATTTCATCAGAGCCGGAAGTCTAAGTCGTCAGTTTCACAGACTTCTTACTGAAAATGATCTTTTCCAGAGTCCATAACACTCCAAAATGAAATAAAGTGGTTCATCTGAGGAGCAATGACGATACATTTTTTAAAATTTATAACGCTAAACATTTCTGCGTAATGACAATAGGCTGACTGTGAGGAAAACTGAGGAACCACAGGATGTTCATCATGTGTTGCATAAATGAATCATTACGTGCGAACACTTTCATAATGTGCATTTATTTCTTCACTAAAACAAAAAGGAAATTCTGTTTTATCCTTGTTAAGCAATTTTGGTTACTTTGGAATAAAGCTTATTAAATTCAGCTGGAATATTAAACAGTAAACATTCAGTAAATGTTCTTCTCTCACCAGCTTCACTGGCTGAATAAATACTACGAGACAATCCGGAGCCTGGTGGGTGCTGAGCTGGACAATCAGGGCCTTCATGAGGAGAAGGACTGGATGCTTAGAAACACGGAGCCTTTCGCTGAGATTGGCTCGTCTGCCTCCGTCTCTTCGTCCTCGCTGACCCTCATCGCTCTGGCTGTCGCTATGCTCCACAATATCGTCTGAGCATCTCCATCTCCACTGCACTTACTCCATTCGCAGCAGACTTGCACACTGTTACTCCTATGCAGTCTCAGTTGAGCAGCTATACCGGGTTGAGAGATGCGATTTAACTTCTTTTTTTTTTTTATTGAAAGATGTATTTAATAATTGAATTATGTTGGTAAATGTTTGATGTGGAGTTTTAAATGATTTGTTGTGATAATTTAGAGGTTTTAAACTGGACATTTGTATGACCAGATAATATTGTTTCTATTTTATTAAAGTAAAGACTAAAAAAAAAAAGGGTTTGTTAAGGAACTTGCAAAGTGGTTTTATTTGTTTCTCACCAGTCTACACTGAAAAAAGGGACCATGTTGGATTTACTTAATTCAATAGTGGACATTGGTTGCACACAAGTGTTTTTCTTTGGCAGAAACTTAAACAACTGAGTTCAATCAACACAACTTATTCATATTCAACAAACCCGTGCATTTTGTGTTGATAAAACGCGACTGAAACATGTTTAGATGAAGTAAGGTGAGTTCTTGGAATATTTTAATCCTTTGCAATTTTGTCATTTTATTTCAACACTATTGAATAGCTTTTACCCCAATACTACATGGTCACTTACATACTACTTAAATACTTAAATACTACATGTTGTCTTCAGATTACATAATGTTCAACAAAGTCTAGAGTCTGGTTAACATAGGAATTGAATGGATCTAAAACGACTAACGGCCTCCTTGCTGCAGAATTTCCATTTTTATCCAGGTTGCAGGGGGGGGTTTGGGCATAACCCAGAAGTGATAGGATAAGAGGCAGGGTACAGCCTGGACAGCTCACCAGTCTATCACGTAGAGACAAACAACCATTTGCACAATAAACACAATAAATAGCAATAGCATACACGTGGCGTGTGTGTAGTTGTCTGCCTCGTATAACTCCAGTGATTTTCCTGCAGTTTGAAATCTCCTGCGATTTTGTGAATTTCATGAGTCCAGCAACTAACCACTCTTACTAGATTGTATCATGTGATCTCAACAAGAACAAATTAAGTTGTTGAATTTCATACAGATCTTACATGATTTAATTACATTCAAGATAGAAATGTGAAGTTTTTGCATTCAAATTACAAGGTAGACTTTTTTAATGTAACAACCACCCACCGAAAAAAGTAGAGGCGGCTGCTCGACTTGACTGAGATGGATGCCTTCCTCAAATCACGATCACCCAGAGAATACAGCACAATGAGGCAGCAAAAACATGGAGTGTTCCTGTACTGAAATAATACACTGAAATATCCTATTTATATACTGTAAGTGTTCAGACCCTTTGTTATGACACTGAGCTCTGGTGTGACCTATTTCCATCAAAGGTCATTGATATGCTTTTACAACCTCCAGTGTCTAATTAAATTTAGTCAGCGCCAGCTCTAAGAGGGTTTGTGCCAAAGTAAAAAAGGAGCTTTGAGGACAAGAAAATTGTCTCTAGATATAAGAGATGAGTTTGTCAAGGCACAGTTCTGGGGAAGGATGCTAGCATCAGCAGTATGTGGTCCAGGTAAAATAAGTAATTGGGACAGAGGGCCAATGCTGAACCCTGTGGTTACAGTTGATGAAATACAAGAAGAGGAGAGAGAAACCTCCAAAAGACAAGTGTGCAGAAGCATGATGGACACCACCAGATGTTAAAGTTAACAGGTTACCAGGATGTTTTTATTTTACAGAAGTAGTCAGCCTACCTTGCATATATTTTACATGTAAATGTTTTATTTAATATGAGTTTTTACTGATCAACAAACTGCAACAGTGACACAAAAAGAGTTGACTGGTGATTTCATACATGTTTGTCTCTAATTTAGAACATAACCAACTCTGGAGCAGCATAAGTTACCAGGTTGATATACCCAGGTAAGAGGTGATTTAGTTAGTAGAGAAACCCAAAGATTAACTGTAAAGCTACGCTGCTTTCTTGTCCAAACTGCTGATTGGTACCCAGGAAAATAAATAACAAAAACTTAAATGGACAAGTGGCACAGAGGTGAGTTTTTAACACACATTTTGGAGACAGTAGCTCATATTTGTAGTTATTTTAGGTTGCATTTGGCCTGAATTGGTAGCCCTGATGCAGTGTGAGTGCATAAACTTAGCCACAGGTCAACCTCATATGGGCCAAATGTCAGCTGTGCTGTTGTGTGTGTACCACATCTAGCCCACGTAATGTTTTTCAGATTCAAAACTGAGCTAAAAGTGAGATAAACAGCTCAAACTTTGCAACTAGAAGAGGTTCATCAACTGAATAAAGACATAAAAGAAGACTTTTATTTTGAGAAACGTGAATAACGAATGCAACAAAGTGACAACATGGTTTCTGAGTATCTGACTTCATGAAATCTCTGAATCTTTTTTGCCAAATGCCATTACCCTGGACACACAAACACGCACACACATGATTTCGTTGTTGTGGACTCTCCTCTGGGATGATGCGTGTTGGTGAAAATGCTCATATGAGTGCTTCACAACAAAACTAATCACGTGATGTGATAATGACTATGTCCACCTCTTTTTTACTATGTAAATGTGCCATCTTAGCTCACTTCCCCTCCGTATAAGCCAACGTTCCTGTAACTGGCTGCCACTTGCAAACAGTATATATGCTGTGCTCATAAATATGGCTATGTGACAGGCATAACTGCATTAGGGAAAACCCCAAGGGATGTGCACGATATTCAAATATTTAAGTAGTCATTAAGTTATTTTTTTGTTTTTTTAAGTAACCATTTATGCAAATGTTTTTTGTTCTTAATGGTGCCTGGCAAACATTAGTTTGCTACTATCACACAAACATAACAGTAATGGACCAACAAGCTGTTGGGCAGCGACCAACAAAAATAAAACCAACAAAAATAGAGTTCAGCATGTGTGACATTGTGATGAAAGATATTTCTATAAATAGGAGAAAACACAAAGTCAAAGAATGAAAGCTGTCAAAAGTTTTTTGTGTGAAATCCTTCAAAGAAACCAACAAAAAATGAGGTCCAGTGTAAACGCAGGTGAAACATGACTTTCAAATACAGCTCTTTGGGAATTTAATCGATGACACAAAAATATAATTAATTAAACTGTTAAACTGGATGCCACTGACACTTTTCACAAATTCAAATAAAGAAATAGGAGTGCATGTTGTGTTTTGGTGACAGGTATTGCATTGTGATTCGCTCATTTTTTTTATTCCACTATCCAATGGATGATCATCAGATCACTCTGAATTTTTCCAGAGAGTTGACTTGACTGTACCTCAGTTTTTCTAACCGCAGCATAAAAAGCTCTAATCCAGTTATTTAAAGATGTAGACTTATCTGCTTCTCATTAATCATCTTATTAATGAAGCTAAAGCTGTGCCTGTTTCTTTCACAGAAACTGTGATCACTAAAGGGAAAACCCCCAAAGTTGGAGATGTATGAAAAATGTACCACCATTTTTCCACACAAGTGTGAGAGGGCCTCAAAAAGTGTTGGCAGGGCCAAAACATGTGAGCTACAGTAGTAGTACCATCATGGTGTTGTAAAACTAACATAGGATGTGTTTTTTTTACATGTTTCTCACTTGAGCAGTATAAAAGGTGCAGTATTCTAATCTGAATCAGACGTAATCTGATGCTAAAAGAGGAAGTGTCAGTACAAACTAATGTTGCTAGAATGTTCTAGAGTGTTTAAGGCCTGTTTCCTTGCTGCTTTTGTTTTGTCCCATGTGGGCTGATTAATATATGCATGCATACACGTTACCTTTTGTGTGAGCTATGAGCCATTAATACTATTAATGAAGCTCATGTTCAGTAAGGAAGATCTATAGCCTCACGTCTGTCCTCTCCAAGGTCCTGTCAGCTAAATCTAAGCTTTATCAGTTCCACTTTCCCACGCTGTCAAGCTGTTTGTGCCAACACCGGTCCAGTCCAGTTACCTTCTCCCGGCCCTCTCCAGCATTCCTGCCGCATACTTTAAATCTCACTGTGTGTCTTTCTCCTTCTTTCTCCTTCTCCTTCTGTGCAACCCACCTCCTCTCCATCTCCACCTTTCATAACTGAAGCTCCATTCAAGCTACCTTCACCTTCACCACCAGCATCCAGGCTCCGGGGGTTCCTGCTCTAATCTCTTTCATTGCTGGGGATCAGTTCTGCCAAGACAGGCCATCGGAGTCAACCACCAAACATCTATCTGTATTCTGTCAATAATCATGTTCATTCTTTCTGATGATCTGTCCTTATTGAGCTGCGTGGAAATACAGGAGTCTAAATATTTACTAACAAAACTTCTGATACGTAAAAATCTTTTCGAATTTTGGAATCATTTTTTTACAATGTTTTAAATGACATGAACATTCCTTTTGCAAAGATATCTTTAAAACGAGGTGCCTGAAAGTTATGCTATGACGGAGACGGTATGATGGTGTGCGATGGCATCTCCCTCACTGGAAAAACAAAGCTAGTCATCACTGGAGGAAAAGTCATTGCAGATAAATACTGAAAGGAGATTCTACAATCATTCCATATCTCCAGAGTCTGGGACCCAACTGTATCCACAGCAGCAATCCCCCCCTCACAGAGCATTTCGGACACTGCCTCCAGAATTTGGGAGTTGAGAGGATGAAATGGCCTTCCTGCAATCCTGACCTCAGCCCCACCGAACACTTGTTAGATCAGTTTTGGCATGCAGAGAAACCAACACAACCACATTGACTGACTTTTACTGACAATTACTGATTGATTGTGGCTGTTATGGCTGTTAATGGTTCTTCCATGTGCCCATGTCTGAATGGTAACAACTTAATTTTTCAATATGGCAGTGATCCCAAACAAAAAAGCAGCCAATATCCAAAAGAAGAGCTTTAAGGAGTCTGGATAACTGTTCTTGAAGAATACTTAAAGGAATGAGGAGGAAGGTTGTCATACCAAATATTGACTTTCAAACTTGTTAGAATTGTACAGACTATCTTTCCCCAAGATACTGTATTTGCATTTTTGAATGAAATGCTGTACCTATTTCCAGTTTTTCTAGCAGAATACAAAGAAATGAGGAGGGACTTGAGACGTTTGCACAGTACTGTATTAAAATTAACTGATCATATAGGTGCACATTTAATGAAGTTACTTCTCCAGACAAAGGCACAGGAAAGTAAACAGTGGCTGTAAAATATATTAAATGAGAAATATGCATCTACAAAGAGAATCAGTATTTGACTCTGAAAAAGTCACAGAATAACTGATGCCAAAAAGGCTACTTAGGGCACACAAATTCCCAATGCATGAAGTTCTTCATTAAAAAATGACAACATCTGAAATCGAATCATAATCAAATTCAACCTGCAGCTTCACATAACTGGACTCGTGGTTCAGCAGCTTAGAGCCGCTCCTGCTGGTAGACTTGGGTTGCTGGGCAACTGTTCTGTCAGCGTGACTTGAAGGTGTGAAGACAAGCGTCGACACTTCGCACCCTGCATCTGCATCTCTGGTCATTAAAAGCACATGACGGAGCCTTTCAAAGACAGAGTCTGATTGCTCTCAGAAAAGGCGTTTTCATCCACTTTGGTGAGCTTGTGGTGAAAAGAAGAGAAGAGGAAGAAAAACTATGCGATCATTGTTCTCTATGATAGAAAGATCTTTTATGTTTACCATGTATTTACTGTTAAACACTCCCATATTAATTTAACACAAGTCTTCCGCTTATCACTACAATCCAAGTAGTGCTGCGTATTTAAGTTGAGGTACATACACACCTGTGGACTTTGATCTCTTAAATCTGACTATGAGTAGTTATTCACCTTCAAATAACCCGACCCTTTAGAAGAGCTCATCTTGGTGTAGTTCCAGACTAACTGTGATTCAGTGAAGGTGTATGCAGATGAAGTTATGTCAGGTTGAGGTGCAGATCTGAGCTACAGCCAAGCGTGGTCTGTAATCTGGAAACACTAAGAGTATAAAAGATGGATGTAGCCACCTCGATGTCACCCACTGCTTATTTATGTCTCTTTTCTAAGAGCATTTCCTTTGTTGCTGTCTTGGTGTTTTGGCTGATCTCAGTGTGGAAACAACCTGCTGTTAGCAAATGAGCATTATAATTTAATGTTTTAGTGAACAAATCTCATCAGTAAGCAGCCTGAATATTTGTAGATTTCACTTGGATTTCTCACTCTTTGAAAAAATGTTGGAAAAAAACTCATAATAGATGGACAGGCTTGTCCATTTTTTTTATGTGTGGAAGTAGAAAGTTGGCACTCAAGAACCAAACCCTAACCCTTGTTAAGGAAGAGAAATAGGGAGTATTTAAAACCAAACCAATTTATTTCTTAATTGTGATTTAACATAACATGATCTTCCATCCATCCATTATGGACCTGCAACTTATCCAGGTGCCACGTGCATCCTTATGTTTGAACATGGTGTTCATTATGGACAAACTGTTATTTGTACAAAAAAAAACTTCACAAAATTCAGGTTCAGATGAAGCAAGCCATTTCTCCAAATCACACCTGTTCTGTCATTGAAGTCTCCCAGTAGGACAATGGAGTCGCCAGATGGAGCATCCCCGAGCACCTGGGCCCCATGGACTAAGGCCTGACCACCAGGCGCTTTCCATCAAGTTCTTGGCTCCAGGCCTATCTCGGGCAGGGTACACAGGTCCCTTGCTCTTCTTGCCTGTCATTGGTCCATTGAATCGCTCGTTGTCTGCCTCCTCACTCAGGACCAATTTACCTTGGGAGACCCTTAAAGGAGGCAAAGGGATCGCTGGGGCACACAAAGCGCTCCACCATGTCAAGGTGGTGATTCACAGAGGGGACAACAGCAACATGGCTTTCATTTTGTAAATTATCATCTCCATTGAAGTAACCAGTTCAATCGTTCGTTCCCTTTGGCTTATCCATATCTGCTCAGAGTAAATAAGATGATAAATCAGACTGCACTGCTACCAAATAAGAGAGTCCCATGGTTTCTCTGTCAGATCTGGTTGTCACTTGTTACACTTGGTTACAGAAAAAGCCAAAAAACAGGTGCTGCCCTAGTTCACTGTGGTTGAGCTAATAACTATTACGCTGGAAACCTGCAGGAGCCTGGATTCGATTCTTGGATCATTTCAAAGCTTTTTGATTTTCCCTTTTGCTTTCTGAAATGCTCTTACAAAAATGTCCAAAAAATTATTTAAAAAAGCATCTTCACGTGTCCGTGAGTGTAATCATAACAGCTGCGTCCGTAATAATGTTTTGTTGTTTTCTTTACACAAATTTCATTATGCATGAGTGTTTTTATTTTTTCTTTACGTTAAACATGTGCTAAGAGCTCTTATTTTGTTATCTCTGCAGCACTGTAGTCACCCAAACGTCTGAATGTTTCTGACACTACTATGTGTTAGTTTGCACTGTCCAAATCAGCTGTTGCTTGTTGTTTTCATCCCATTTGAGATCTTTTGCGAGATTGCTTGCCAACCTTTAACCGACTGACAGGAAACTAAAATAGGGCATCCTCTTATCATGTGGTCTCCCCCCCCCTCCCTCCAAAATAACAAACTAAACTTGACTTGCATCGTACTTCCCTCTTTACATTTACTGCCAGCCATTTACTTCGCCTTGTCCTGCCAGCTCAGTGCGCACTCACAAGCGCACACATTTCTGAGTCACACAAGTTGTTTTTGTCTCAATGCTCCATTTCTATCCTGTCAGGATGTGTCTGGCCGTTTTTGTTTTAACTCACTTGTCCCATAAACCACTTTGTGAGTAAATATGTGAGTTTTTGGGCAATCTGATCAGCAGTTTGTGATTTTTTGATTTTTTATGGCCTCCTGTAGCTGCAGCTGCAAAGCTGTTACTGAGTTGCTAAATATGTCAGCTCTAGCTGCCTTTCACTTCCACACTAAAACTGAAGCTAAACGACAGACTGCAAAATCAAAACCTTTTATTTGTCCTCAACATCGTGAGCACACAAAGGAGCCTGACAACACAGATGTTAAGATACACAAGAGAAGTTTTTACAGCCAGTAAATTTAACTGCAACTTTTTGCAGAAGTTCAAAGACGGTGCAGGGGTAGTAATGTTGTATAAGTGGCTGCGGGATGTCACTGCAGCTGTGACACTGCAGCAAAAGATCATCAACATCTTTTGCTGATTAATATTCCTCCAGCCAGCTTTTACTTGACTTAACTTTTATCTTTAAAACTTTTTTTAAAGATGATGAGAAACAGGTGATTATGCACCATTTGATATGTGGTAACAGTCAACAGTGTTGTAATGAAATACTCATTAAGGTTGCATGTATCATGTTCAGTTTTGAGCCACAGAGAGCAAATAGCATGCGCTTGTGAGCAATACTTGTAACAAAACCACGAGTCTCCGTGCAGTCACCAAAAACAGGGTTTGCCTCTTCAGTTTCAGCATGGCCACGTGACTTCCTGCTGGCTTCTGCAGTTCACTCGGCAGCAACACAGCACACAACAGGCTTCCTCAGTTTTTTAATCAGACTCGGGCTGTGACCGCGCAGTCACAGAAATCCTCAGGTGATTAAAGCGGGTCCAACTTTCCCACAGCTTTCTGTCCGGGGAGATCTGAGGATCACAGAGGGACAAGATGTTGAGGCGAAGGCCATCAAATGCCTCAGAGAAGGAGCAGGTGCAGAAGAAGAAGGTGAGTTTTTTTGGTTGCTGTAATTCTTTGTTTTGATGTGTCTGTGCAGCTACACTTAGAAATGCTTATATTAAACAGAAAGTCATAGTTTTTATATTTGTTACTTTTTGTAGACTTTTGTTGCCACACACACTTGTTTGCACTTCGACATCAGCTGTCTTCTTTGTGTGCACATCTTTTCAACACAGGATGTCAGCTTAAGTTAGTTCAGACCTTTGCGGTTAAGCTGAACGCACACGAACACAGACAACACTTGAGGTTCAGCAGCAGCTTTTTGCCTAAAGCAGAATATTTCCTACCTTTTCTAACTACCGTTTTGGCTGCAGCCTCGGTACATTTTTAGAAAAGTAAAGTTCCTCTATTCTGGCAGGGTGAATCATTGCTGCAGATGTAGTTTGAGTCAGAGAAGGCTTTGTGGCTTCTGCTGACTTTGTCTTCAGCTGCTATCAAGATAGTGAACCTCCTACACTTGACACCAGTGCTCTTATTTTCCATCCAGCTCTCCACCCGCGGTCGTTTTCACGCCATGTCATTACACAACTCGCTGCGTTTGTTCTTCTCATGTCACTGCTGCGGTTGTCGGCTTTAATAGAAGATTGATTTAGCTGAAAGGTCTGTGGCTGTTAAATAAAAACTGAGGATGGGAAAAGAAACATTTGCCACCAGAACTTGTCATATTAAATGTCACTGAGGCCCAAGACTGCTGAAGGTTAAGCTTTGGTGGTTAAACTTTACAAGGTAGACCGTAAGCCACCGGTGCTGGCTGGATGTCTGCAATGATTGGCTGGCAGCAGTTGCTAAAGCTTTGCCAGTTTCCTGTGGTTTGAGCAGAGAGAGAAGGATGAGCTGCGATAAGATGTTGCACGGCGGCGTGGTTAAATGGAAAATTAGACAAAAAGTTTCCACAACAGCTACAAGAAAGTCTAAATCTGGAAAATATGCAAAAAAATGAGTCAAATTTGTCTCTTTTGCTCAAAATTACTAGAGCTTTGCCTTTCTGGTGTTTGAACTAAAAAAGAATTTAAAAAACCAATGTTGTTGCGAGGATGAAATCATGTTCTTGTATATATTTTAGCTTTGGTGCTCCTGTCCTTCCCCCAAGGTCTTGTGTATGCCACTTTTGAAAACACAAGCTATTTATTGCAGAAACCCTAATGAATCTAGCCGCACATCATTTCCTTTGTGTTTCCTGCTAAACAGCTGCAATACCTTTGTAAAACCTTATCAGATGCAGCCACATCACCGTGCAGACGTTCAATTAGCCGTGACTTCAACTTCGATAACAGTGTGTGGAGAAACACTGGCACACATTACTTCTAAGAAACCCCTTCTGTTCACAAATTTGAGGAGATAAGATCGTACTGTGTGCACGACCGCAAGTTCAGCATTATCAGTTATTCCACAGAAAACCACTGAACAACTGTGTGATCCTCTTTGCTGTTCATGAGTTCATGATATTTAAGTGCAATGCACATTTTGTTTGCAGCTCACCCTGCAGAGGTCCAGCAGCTTCAAGGATTTCATGAAGCCCAAGCCTACCTCTCCTGTTGTGTCAGAGAAGGAGTTCAGCTTGGAGGAGAATGTAAGTTTCTTCCCTGGGATTTGCCCAAAACAAGCAAAATATACAAAACATCAGTTTATAAAAGTAAAAATACCTATTTTATCTCTTCTTTTAACTTCCTGAATAGCAGTTCCTCCAGATATTTTGTTACATTGTTCCTCGTCTCTCGTACTGTGGCCTTCTCTAAATAACGCATCCACCAGAGGTCAAGTGGAAGCTTTTTTTCAGTTATGACTGTTACAGAAGTGCCCAGTTGGTGCTTCCTGATTTACACGTGTGAACAAATGATAACACTTTTAAAATTAACAGAATATATTAATAATTTCCCAGCAACATTCAGGTTACTGAGTGGAAGTTAGAGAGAAATGATTACAGAGGAAGTAAGAATGAGAAGCATTGCACAGAGCCCCAGATGACAACAGCATGCAGACAGGATGTCCTCCGGTCTAGTCAAGCAGAGAGCCTCTCCGTCCGAAAATCATAAATGGTATTCCCCCGAAGAGTGTATCCATTTAAATTTGGCCTTATTATTTTTCATTTACGTCAACTCTGAGCTTAAAACTTTCTGCTGAGAATTCATCTGTTACACCCCTGTCAGCGGTCTCTGCAGACGTGGGTTTGCCATTGTCATTGTGGTTACTGAATGTTTACACTGCCGATAAACGGCAGCGTTTCTTCATGATAGTGTTTCATTAAGAATAAGTGCACGACAAGCTTTGAGGGCTTCTCCAGGGCCAAATTATTTCATATTTGTACCAAAATTGGCTTCAAATCAAGACATTTCTCACTGAATATGAGGGAATGGAGCTAAATGGACAAACTTGTGGTTAGTTTGCAAATCTAGTATTGATTTTTAAATCAGGGAAGCCAAGCTTGACCCCCCAAAATTCTGTTAATATCAGCTGACTAAAGTGTTGTATAGGTTATGCCAAATACAAAGATAATTACCAATCAGCACATCACTAATAAATACACTAAAGTCTGCAAAAATATCAAAACATCATCAAATAAACAATAATACAAATAAATAAGACCGCATGATAAAACCCAGGAAACCTGCTCAACTACTACACGACTCAACTTTGAGCGTGGATCTAGAAACTTCTAAAAGCAGCTGGTTTACAGACCAGGTTAAGTAGGATGGCTCAAAACCACTCGGGCTCATGAAAGCAAATAGTAAAATTTTAAACTGGATCCTGCAATGGACTAGGAGCCAGTGCAGGGAGGCCAGTACAGGTGTGATGTGATCGCACTGTTTCTTTCCTGAGAAACGACGAGCTTCTGTGTTTTGTACACCCTGCAGGTGATAAAGTAACGATTGGTGAAGAAATAGAAATAATTACAACAGTTTAATCAGGAGGTAATGTGGACAGATGGTAGACTTCATTGAAAAAAGCTTGTCTTAATACGACATGCTTCAAAACTACACCTGAGTAGCAGAACCAAAACAGAAACCTGTGGGTATTATTAGTAGAAGGTTATGGTGGTTGAACGTGACCACTAACCAGGTGGGTGCTGTTAGGAATTCTCTGCTGCTGCTCTTCATAACTCACCTGACAAATCTATTTTACCTACAGCAATTTAAGGATAAAACTGCATCTGTTGTCTTGATGTATTCTGTCTATTTGGCACTCTTTTTAATACTTAATGTTAAGTTTTTGGGCTACAGCTCTTGACTAATTCACAAGCGCCCACTGTTGCTTTTTAGGATCTGCATGATACTAATAATCACTGTGATTAAGCTATGTGCCCGTCTCTGCTGTTAACTACCTCAAAAGCCTGAAAACGACATTTTTAGATGTCAGTAATAAGCACGCAATTTCACACAGTTTGTCTGCAGATGGAGTCTGGTAACACTCTCTAAAACTGTGTGTCTGTGTGTGCGTGTTCGTGCTACAGAGAGACAGAGAAATACTTTGTGGATGGCAGTAACATGTGCGCACGCAAACCCCATTACCACAAACGCTCTTCTTAGTCTGTGAGAAAATTTTTATGACCTGGCTTCCATGCCACCGAGGAAATTCATGTCAGTGGCTTAGATTTGAATTTTTTTTTTACTACTCTCAACCTTAATTCCAGTGACTTTAAATAACACTGAAAACTCATCTGGTGGTTTTCCCTTTTCTCCTTTTCTCCAGGTAGCAGATGGTGTGACTGCAGAGGAAGCAGTGAAAAGTGGCAGCAAACTGGGGAAGAAGTGGCGCAATGTCATTTCACGCACCATGACCCGCAAAACGTCCAAGATGGTGCAGAAGGCTTTAGCTGAAGAAGGGGTAAAGACTGTTTAAGTTTCACAAAGTAATCCAAAGGTTAACACGTGATGCATACCTAAAAAAAAAAAAAAAAAGGAAAAAAAAAGTTCACACTACTACAAACTTGAATCTGTCTCCACCTTGTGGAGAAATCCATGTACTGCAGAGGGGTTTATTCTTTTACCTTGCACAAAAACTTGCATGCAACGTTTTCTAGATTTAACTAAAATACAGCATACTGCAGAATTTAATGTTACAGTTCAGCCAGTGCTGTGCACTCTTCTTGTAATCAAGTATTTTAGATTTGTGGGGATGCTGATGTTTGGGTAAAGAGCCTGAATAAACCCTCTTCCACTGCTTCTGCTTTTTCATGTCTATCTCCTACCAAAGTTTGGTATAATGCTCACTCAGTTCAGAGCTCTAAATTTAGCAGACTGCCACCAATCTGTCATTTAAAGGTTAATGTCTGTTAGCACAAAGACAAGCCAGACCGTGTTTTTAAAGAAGAATTCACTTTTCTGCAAATCAATGACAGATGCCCAAAAGTATTTTCCAAGGTAATGAAACAAGTTTGAGACAAAGATAATGAGACACTTCTTTGACTTTTTTATTATGTATGGGAGGTAAATGTGAACTGACCTCTGACTTGCACTGTTGTCCCCAGGGGGAGAGCGGTGAAGAGCTGTCTCCTGTCCCTTCCGACTGGCTTCCAGATCTGAGTGCAGGCCAGAGGACGTCGGTGTGCTCCACAGGCTCGGAGGACACCATGCCCAGCCCCATCAGCCGCCAGCTCTCTGGCAGTAAGTGTGAAAAAAAATCACTACTTCAGGCTGTGTGAGAGGAACAGGAGGTCCGACTACACAGATGTGACAGACTGCGTGTGGCCCAAGGATACACTGAATACTTTTTTAGGGTGATATTAATTTTCTTTTAACAGCAAGACAATAATTATAATGATAAACTAGATTCTTGACTATCGAATTCTTTAAAGGAAGGATTTTTACTCAAGTAAAAACAGGAAAGGCTCTCCTCCCCTAAAAGTGTATTTTAATTTTAGATTTAAAGGAGGTCACTGACTCAGTCGACCTGATTTCCTCGGTCAGATGCATAGAGAGTCTTCGGCATTATAGCTGTTAAAACAGTGTTAAAATGTTAGACCAGGCTTAACTTTGCTGTTGGAGTAATTTAACAGAGGTAGAAAAGTTTCCCAAACAGGTGCTACTCAATCCCAAAGCTAAACTAAATTGTGAGTGCCACCGCTTTTCTTAATTTACACAATTTAAGGGATTTCATAATTACTTAACAAGCAAATGATGCCTAGTTTGATCCCAAGAGGCGAACCCAATCCTTATGAGGTTGCGTTAGGAAGGGTATAAAAAATCTGCCAAATCAAACATGCGGAGCTACCCGCTGTGGCAAAACCACAGGGAGCGACTGAAAGTAGCAAGTTGATAATTTTACAGATGACTGAGAAGGGAAGTTTTCCCAGTAAAATGTTCTTGTAACTGTTCAAGTCTTCAAAAGGCCGTGTTTCCCACTGGAGGAAAAGTGCTTTGACTTAATTATCCAGCATTCATAGTTAATAAGTCCAACCTAATATTATATATTTATGTTATAAATGCTATTTAGAGGTCTGACATCTTTGTAAAATGCCATATTACTTTAATAAAAGCCTGAAAACCCCTTTTATATTGTATAAAGGCCCAGTGTCCCATCAGCATGATTCCTGGAGTCATACAGGGATGTTTACAGTGTGTTTAAACCTCTGGGGCAGAGGCGAAGGCCTCAGGATGAATCTGACCCAGCTTCTTATCTGTCCTCCTCAGACAGCGACAGACAGAGCCTGGACAGTGGATATAGCCAGAGGGACAGCATGCGACTGGAGGAGAACGGCATTGCTTACAACGGCCCGTTCTGCGGCCGCGCTGTGGTCCACACCGACTTCACCCCCAGCCCCTACGATGTGGATTCGCTAAAACTCCAAGTGAGTCTCGGAGGGGGGAGTCTTCCTCACTGGCTGCGATTTGGCCTCGTTTGCTGTCTCACTGAGGCGTCCTCCAGGGAGCTTGTTAGCTGTGTAAAAGAAGACCGGTCATTTTGATTATCATCCGTGAAGGAAGAGTTTAATCTACAAGACCCTCCATTACTGGTTACCCCCTTTGATAAAATATCATTTCAGTGCAGTTTATACAATGATGTGTGATCAAAAAAGTCTGCTTGACGGGGTTCTTAAAATATTTATAAACTCATATTTTCAAAGCTTTTACACTGGTGATCATTATCTTAAATCACTGGATAGATTTTTGATCAGATATTGAGCGAAACTTTGAGATGATCGTAGACTTTAATTTAAACTCATAATTCTGTCTTTTGTGAGTTTCTTTTATCTCCTGTCAGGCTGCCAGTATTAATGCTCTCTCTTTTCATAGAAAGGGGACATCATCCACATCATCGAGAAGCCCCCCGTGGGCACCTGGACCGGGAAGCTCAACAACAAGGTGGGCTCCTTTAAGTTCATTTATGTGAACCTCCTGCCCGACGAAAGCCCCCCGACCAGGAGGAAACGCTGCAGCAGAAAAGCCAACCGAGCCAAATCCAAACCCAAATCCCTGGAGGAAGTCCTGGACAGCATCGGCCTGATGGTGAGGGAAACTGCAGAGCAACTGTTGCGATGGTCACCTCTGTCTGATCGCAGAGATGTAAACCTTATTCTCTCTCATGTTGCAGGAGCTGAGTTCTTTGCTGTCCATGCATGGTTTCCAGACTCTGGAGGACTTTGCAGGGCTGAAGGAGTCTCACCTGAATGAGCTGAACATCACAGACCCAGAGCAGCGCTCCAAGATCCTGAACGCCACTGAGCTGTTGAGAGACTGTAAGTTTATACACTGTGATGCTGCAAAGCTCATAATATCTAATCAAAGGATGCTGATTTCAGGAGCACTTTGTCATTTTTTTATGCTTCAACTACACAATCAGGTGCACTTCATGGCTCACGTTGTGTTATCAGTGCTTCGTCTTAATATCTTGGCTCATCTTTGCTGCAGAAGGACAGTTTGTGAATTTAAACTTTCTTTAAAATTCACTCAAAACCATTTCATATGAATCAGTATCTACTTCCCCAAAACCGCAATAACCTTTATTTGTATTATTTTGACCACAGTGATGACTGTCCATGATTCCTTACTATTAGAGTCGTTGCTCATTGAAACCACTGAAAGTAATTTAACCTGCAGCATATTAATTTATTTTCATACATACTACAATAACTTTGGTGAGATGTGAACGGATGGAAGTGATTATCTGTGCTGAGAAACCTGCAAGTGTTTCTTGAATCTGCAGCTGTTTGAGCATTAAATACTAGTAGTTTTGTCTCTTTTTTTAGCCATCTGACCCACAGATTTACTGTTTTGGTTCACTCTGCTGTCCCACCGTATTTATGCACTAACACAGCAGCAAATAACAGTCAGCTGCCTGCATGTAGTGGATTTCCCTCAGGAGGTTTGAGAGAACATAAACAACGCTGAACAGGAGTGAGCTAGGGTTTAGATTCACCAGGTGGACACAAAGTGACTCCGGATGAATGATTGTGTTGTTCCTTTACTGCTGGATGCTGAGCGAGATGAAAGGACCTGTCAGAGTTCAGGAAGAATAAAAAGGATTGGCGTAAACCTCTATATATTAAACTGTGATTGTTTTTGTGCTTGTGTAGCTGAAGAAGAGTCAGAGCCAGAAGAGGAGGAGGGGGAGAAGGAGAAGGAGGAAACATCTGGGGAGGACGCCAAGGAGCCGCGGGATTCGGGTTGTTTTGAGAGCTCAGAGAATCTTGAGAGTGTACGCGAGGAGCCAAAGATGGAGGAAGAGGTAGAGAACCATGAGCCGGAGTCCGAGCAGCCACAAGAGAGCCAGACGGAGCAGCTGGAGAATGTGCAGGAGCAGCTGGAGGGGCTGACAGTGGACGAAGGATCCTGAGACGTGATGGACAACTTGTCAAACTTCTCTTACTCCTGGTCCTCTGGGTTTCTGTGGATGCAGATTTAATCCCACTGAAATATCTCTTCATGGTAGAAGAGCAGACTGTATGAACACAATAGTCACATAGCCATGGACTGTTGAGCAAGTGGCACAGTTTTGGTTGTTTCATCTGTCCTAGCTGGACACATTATTTTAAATGAATGTTTTTTTTGTATTGTGTTGTTTGATTTATAAAGTTGTTTGTCATCATTTATCATAATGTATCTGAGCGTAATGGTACATATTAAAACCATTTTCATGGGACGTAGTCTCTGAGACTACGTCTAAGAATGTAAAATACTTAAATGTAACTTGAATACAACTGCTGCAAGTTATAATGTATATTACAGCAGTTTTTTCATGCTATTAGGATGCAGTGTTGTAAATATAAAAAAATTAAAGAAAATTTGTCATCAAGATGTGGATTCTGTAAGCTGTTAATTGCTACTGTTTCACATTTGTTTTCAATAGCTGTCTGTGAGTCTGTCAGCGCACACACTGTATCCAGAGGCTTTTGCAAAGTTATCATCATTTCATCATTTGTGAAGCAAATAGTTTCGCTTGCCATGTTTCAATTTAATTTTCAATTTTAATGTTTACTTTCTTTTTTTTAAAACATTTGGTTTTACTTTTAGTTATCCGATTAGTTTGTATTAGTTTTATTTTAATAGGCACTCACATAAAAGTACAAGTTTCAGGTTGGACTCTCTTTTGCTTTCAGAGCTGCTTTCATTCTTGAAGCCACAGATTCAGCAAAGTGTTGGAAACATTCGTCACAGGTTTTGATGCGTACTGACACGACAGCACCAGAGAGTTGCTGCAGATTTCCTGGCTGCACATCCATGATGCGAATCTCTTGTTCCGCTACATCCCAAAGGTATTGTGTTGGATTGTGATCTTGTGACATCACCACCAGCAGCCTGAACCGTTGATGCGTGGCAGGATGGATGCATGCCTTCATGCTGTTCATGCGAAATGCTGATGCTGTCATCCAAACATTGCAGGAGAAATTGAAACTCGTCACCCAGGCAACATCTTGAGCCCATATGAATTGTAGTCTGATAAGAGTTACACCTGGTGTGGTCTTCTGCTGCTGGATCTCCTTCAACATGCTCACATTTTGGTTGAAACAACTGGTTGCAACTGATTATAGTTTTCTATCAACTATAAGCAGCGTGGCCAATCTTCTCTGGCATCAACAAACCCTTTTTAAGCTCAGAAAACTGACGCTTGTCTTTTTTCAGACCATTCTCTGTGAATCCTGGAGATGATTCTGAAATACTCGGACCAGCCTGACTGCTGCCAACAACCATGCAGCATTCAAAGTCACTCAAATCACCTCTCTTCCTGATTCTGATGCAGCTTTTGAACTTATTTTCATGTGATTGAAACAGGTGTGCCTAATAATGTTGCTGGTGAGTCTATCTGAGTTATAGATGGTAGTATAATAGTATCCTGCAATATAGATTAGTATATAGATGGTATTTGTTTAATAAGTTGGACGATGGAGCAGCTACACTACTGATGCCTTTTATTTGTATTTCATTTATTCAAATTTATTTTCTCACCTTCAGTTTTACTTTTAGCTTAGGTTGAATTAACTGTGATAACCTTGATGCCCCCCCGTGCGGTTGTCATGACTTCCACAGCGGATATCTCCGTGACTCCAGCAGCTTCCAGATGTGGAAATAAACTGAGCGTGGGTTATCAACTTCCTCAGAGGTTTTATCTGTGCTGACAGAAGGTAGGATGTAGATGTTTGGACTTCAGGGCCATACTGCGAGGTGACGGTGAGGTCGGTTTCTTTTTTTAGCGCTCAGAACAGTTTTCGGATTTAAGCTTAGAGTTAAAATAAATCCACAATTCGCAGCAAACCCTGTCATTAGAACATGAGAGCCATGGCTTCTCTTTAGATAAGCGATTTGCCTGATCAGCAAATCATTTCTTGTGAATCACTGAATCTAAAAAATGCAAAGTGGAGACAATAATCCACCAAAACAGTGACGGCAAAGAGATGGTATGCAGTTGTTCAAAAAGGGCTGTTTTTGTAGAATATTTGTCCGTTTAATGAAAGTCTGCACAATTTCACCTCCCTGCAATGAATATTTTTTGTGTTACACACCTTAAATTATGTAGAGGAAGGCTGAAGATTTGCATCTCTTGATTTTAGCCGTCATAGCTACTAAGTACATGGGATAGTCACATGAAATTCTATGGCTGCTAAAATATATTTAGCAAATAAATTTCAGTCACACTCAAAATGACACAGCAAGAGTTTTTTCATTATTAGGACTATATCAGTTTTTCAGCAGTAAAACACGCCAAATTCAATGTTTATAATGTAATAGAGACACTTGTTTCTGTTACTGTTTCTGCCCTCCATGTTTTATCCGTTTCGTGATAATTCAGTGAAAAAATATCTCAAAAAGTGTGATTTGGGTAAATCTTAAAGGATCATATCTGCCTGTGGGATAAACACGATTTATTTTTCCCACATTTTGATCTTCTAGCTGTGAGTCCTTGTGTGAAAACAATTTTCTCGTATGTTTTATACATAGCATATACATCTGTGGGAGTTTACACCCACGCTGGCAGCTCTGTGCGGCTGCTCAGCTGAGGAAAAGGACAAAGTTTAATCTAGTCATGCTGTAGTTTGGTGTGCAGCACATCTGCTATTTGATCTTTATATGAAAAGTGAAACACTAGTTCTAAATGATGAGGACACAATTTAAACTGTGTATGAAGCAACAGATATTACCACACTGCATGTGAATAAGAAACTACAACATCTAAATATCTGTGTAGGTTCTCAGGCTGTCCAAATGGAAACGTGCACAGATGTATCTGTGGGACCATAAATTATGCTTGAGGACACAAAAAACATGAATAGCTTTTGCTCACATTTGTTATGTGTAATTATTTATTTACTCATTTATTACTTGTTATTTTCTAACTTGTGCCTGATTCTGATTGGCTGTTGTGTTTGTGCTCGTCCAGACTGATTTGTTCAGTTTAATTCAGGTTTATTTATATAGTGCCAAATCACAAAGGTTGCTTCAAAGTACTTTATATTGCTAGCTAAATGCCCTACAGTAATTTGAGCAAAGCTCGGGCAATCTGACGACTCCCTATGAGCAAGCATTTTGTGATGGTGGGAAGTAAAAACTCCCTTGTAAGAGGAACAAACCTCCAGCAGAACCAGGCTCAGGAAGGGATGGTCATCGGTTGTGACCAGTTTGGGGAAAGAGAAGAGAAAAGCACACAGGAAGATGGGACAAAACACCTACTGTTGCAGAAAGAAGACAGCATTTAACTATGTCATTAAATTTAAAATCAAATTAAATAAAAACCAATAACTGTGACACACTGCAGTGGCAGATAAACAGATGGGAAGTGAAAAGTGGTGAGTGGAGTCAGGGAGTCACATGAAGAGTCTATAGCATAACTAAGTGATGTTCAGGGTCACTTGATCCAGCCCTGACTGTTAGCCTCAAAGAGAAAAGTTTGTGTTTAACCTTTAAAGCGGAAACATGTCTGTCTCATGTCTGTTTGTTCAAAATCCAAACTGAGAGCTGGTTCCACAGTAGAGGGGCTGATAGCTGAAGCCTCTGACTCCTATTCTACTTTTACAAACTCTGGGAGACGTAAGTAAAGTAAGCATATTGGGATAAAGTACTTCATAAACAGTAAGCGTGGCGTAAATTCCAGATCATAAAAATGAAGCCACAAAGAGATGCAATAATCGCGCATTTTATCGGACAGGTCACTAGATGGCGATATCTTTGGTTCAGCTCTATAAATGATAACTTTCTGATTTGACCCCAACAACGTCAGCTAACAACTTCAATTAGAAGTCATTAGCCAATGAGTGGGAACAATGAGCAAGCTCTGGCCGGTCCTCCTCGTCACATCCTGTTTTTTTGAAACCAAGATGGCAAAGATGGAAACGCTGCTCTTGACTTTTCCAAACTGGCCTACTTTCATTTTTTATTATACCATCTGTGACTGCCAACAGCTTGCAGATTGCACTCTTCAATTCAATTCAGTTCAATTCAATTTTATTTATATAGCGCCAAATCACAACAAAAGTCGCCTCAAGGTGCTTCATAGGTACAGAGAAAAACCCAACAATCATATGACCCCCTATGAGCAAGCACTTTGGCGACAGTGGGAAGGAAAAACTCCCTTTTAACAGGAAGAAACCTCCGGCAGAACCAGGCTCAGGGAGGGGCGGGTCCATCTGCTGTGATTGGTTAGAGTGAGAGAAGGAAGACAGGATAAAAGACATGCTGTGGACAAACGGTGCAACAATAACATTGACAGCAAGCTAAAATTTTGAATCATCTCAAAATGTATTAGTTAATAGTGAATTATTTTTTTTTTACATAAACTGAAATTATGACTTATGATGCCAATTTATTTATTTCAGTGATATAAACAAGCTTCCATGAAAGGGTGTTTTTCCCCATCTGTTCTCTTTTTTTGTGTTAACCGTTCTCTTCCATGATTCAGCGGTTTGTGATTACCCTGCATATCAAACAAATCTCCCGCTGAATGCTTTTTAAATAAGAACAACTGAGCAGCCTCCCACTGACAGAAGAAAACGTTAACAAAGTTATAATAAGACAACATGTTTTTTTTTTTTATTTACCAGACACAATGATCATGTAAAAAGAAGTGAATAAATTGAATGAAATACATATATCACAGTGTTGATAACAAACAAAGTGGACATAAATAAGTGTTCCATCAACGGTATAGTACTGTATCTGTATACATAATGCAATGTAATAATCAGATCAGAGCATTCACGTCTGATCCCGCTTTGAAAACAGGAATAAATACAAGAGCTCGGCCTCTCTGTGGTCTGCAGACTTTCAGCTAAACCTTAAATTTCATCCTCCCTTTGAACATCACGAGCTTCCCTTTTTTTTCCCCCCCTTCTCAAAAATCGAACATCATACATTCTTGCTTCTCGGTGACAATTAAATACACCAAACTATCTTTAAATACTTTCCACAAGAAAGCCCACTAAGTTCAGCTTTAGTTGAAAACAAAGAAAAAAAGGTCTCGGTTTACTGTAAATTTTAGCATTTCTCTGAGTTTTCCAAACAAATACTCAGTAATTACACTTCTTTACACAACTACACACTTCACAGCATCCTCCAACAGAGACATGTCAGGGATTACCTGAGAGCAGGTAGAAAGAATTCCTCAAGAGCTGAAACAGTTAGAGAATGAACGAGTTAATGAACCGACAAAATATTGGTTGAAAAAGTTTTAATGCTTTTACCCCATCAAGTTTTTAAAGCTGTAAAGTCTGACAGTTAAATAAAAATGATGGCATGCCCCGTCCTCAATTCACCCTAAACTTTATTCTCTACCCTTGATTTTAGAGTCTGATACGGTGCTAAAACTTCTACACAAGTGTATTTCACAAACACAAACTCTGTCTTGCATACGGCACAATCACTAACTCTCACTATCAGCTAACATCAATTAATACAAAGGATCTGCTTGACTCCTTCTCTGATTGGTCTTTGCACAGATGCTGTACCCTCAGGCGATCGTTGTGACCAAAGCAAAATAAAAGACACGTAGGGGGGTGAGGATAAAAGTTTGTTTTTTAAAAAAAAATTCTCTGCGATAATGAGCCTGACACAGCTGGTTGCAGCGAAAGCTGCACCGGTCGTGGGCGTACTGTACAAAAAAAAAACTGTGCAAGTAAAAGGAGGAGAGGAGTAAGATATGAGACTTTTCTACAGAGGCAGAACACGGCAGGAAGAGAGAGGACTGGGAGGAAGATCAGGAGGAGCTCAAAGGCTGAATAATTAACTCTGGCTACACACTTCGTTCTTTCATCCTCACCCAGCAGCTGAGTTTTCAGCACATCTATCGCTGCTGAAGCAACCTGCAGTTAAAAGATGGCTTTGCTTAGTTGTTTATTTCTCACAAGCTTTTTCAGTGACCTGCGATATTTTAAAACGCAGCAACATAAACTCACCACAGGGCTCTGTGATCCTTTCAGCTAAATAGTGATTATTCCTTCTCAGATTTGGAAAATTCACAGTTTGTCAACAACATAAAAATTGTAGTGTTAAGTAGAAGATTCATGCTTTTTCCTTTATATCACCTCCACAGGTTAGCACTGGATTAATGATTTGAAGGGCTCCTCTGTTGGTGAACCTCAGCTGCTACAGATGGATGCAACCGTTACATTAAGGCACTGGTACTACGAGTGTCTCTACGCTCATCAGGCCTTTTCTCACATATGAGACTTTAAATGTGCGTGACTCAGTGTCATCCGTTTCAGAGCGCCGATGGCACACTACATCCTTGATTAGATAAAAAAGAAAATAACGTAAAAAATGAAAGGACAGGCGTTGGTCTGGATGAGATCACTTTGTTAAGAAGATGCACATCAGTGACACCAGTACTTGAATGCAGCAGTATCAGAGTACAAGGTAGACTTTGCCTGGAAGGAGCCTTAAATGAATTTCTCAGCTAAGGATTCACACGTTCTCCTGCTGCCTGGACATCAGGAGCTCCGACTGAAAGGTGAAACCCTTTATCACCACACTCTTCTCAAAGCTGCTTCTCCAGCCTTCTTGTGGTTTGCATAGGGCGTGTAATATATGCACAACATAAACCGACTGTATGTATGAAGTTGTACACATGTCCAGAAGTGATAGCTTCTGTTTTTGCCAGAGACTTGCAAGGATATTTGAACTGGCCTCTTATAATAAATGTCATTACGCTATTTTAAATATAAACATACTTGAGTACTGACAGTCAGAGGAAGCCCACGGGCGAACTGAGGGGCTGTCGAGAGCTTGGGGAGTGTCTTTTCTGCGGCACCCCAGCAGCTTTTTCCCCCCTATGCGTTTTTTTTTTTCCATGCAGTGTTCAGGAGACGGGAAGCTGCTGACTTTCCATTTAATTACTTCTCCTGCAGGAGTGAATGTCAATCAAACTCCTCTGCAGCTACCAGTGAGAAAAAGCAGGGAAGAGGAGGAGCTGCAGCAAAATCTCCGCTCTTCTGAGGGATTGATGGGCAGGAGTCGGAGAATAACTGAGTCCTCCTCACAGTAGTCAGACATTGATTATTAATGCTTCAGTTCCTGACCAGGCAGGATGCTGGAGGAGCAGCCCCGATGAGAGCCGCCCTCTAATGCAGCTAATGGGCCCTTTCCTTGGCGATGGAAGTCTCTGCATCAGTCTCGGGTGAAGCCAGGGGTGGGACTTTCGTAGCTGCAGGGTGCTCCTCTTTCGGGGAGGCGTTCTTCTCCGCAGAGGCAGCAATGCTCGGCTTGGCATCATCAGGTGTGTGCTCGTTGGGGATGAGCGGAGCTGTGGTTTTCTGTAGGGAGAGGACAATGAACATGGTCACTGAAACTGTGGGGTTTATAGCAGTGCCAATATTGCTGCAATCAGTGGTATTATCAATGCTGTAATATTATTTTGAGTTAGAATAAAGTGAGACTTGCACTTGACTTGGGTGTGCAAAAGCCTGACTGCCACCGGTTTGACAGCAACCCCCCCAAAGAAACAAACAAAAAAAAAAAAAACCCCAAACATGCCACTGCTATTAAAAGGAGCTGTTAGACTTGGGCGGCACACGGTTTTGATAGATTGAGCAATTTCGTACCAGCTATTAACTGGAATTGATGTGCAATTCTCTTCCCTAGAGGACAGCAAGCTGAAAAGATGCAGTAACGACAAACTGATCTGAATCAGATGATTAACAGGAAGAAGAACATAAAACAGGCGAATCTTTCTTTTGTTCCAGACTGGGTGGAGACAACACAGTCGCTCCTTTTATATTAGAAATTCATATACTATTATCACATTTACATTTTCTATATTAGGAAGAGATAGAGAGCTGCTAAATTAAAAAACAAAAAGATAAAACGGCGTGCTCTGAACTCATGGTTTGGACCCCACCCAACTCTGAATGCCGCCTTCATTTTGATCTGAGCTGCACACCTGCAGGTTTTGTGCCTGCATCTTGCTCAACTGTGATGCTGTGACATAAAAACACCCGCTAAAGCACTCAGAAGCCTTTGTGGTAAGACCGAGTACAACAGAGGTCGTTATTGCCATCACAACAGATTGTAATGAAGCAATAGCAGCGATACACTGAGTCATTCCATCAAAACATTGTCGGCTGACGCTCATTTCCAGTGGAAAAACGGCTAAAATCACCACTTATAGTTCAGCTCAGTGACGACAGAGTACTAAAAGGTCACGCGTTACTGATATTGTACTGACTTCCTTTGGCTCAGCTTTTAATTTTTTAAAGACTGAAGTCAAATTCAAAGTTGAAAGTTGTGTTGTTTTATTTTATTGGTACTACAGTAACAGCTTATTCTGGGCTTTGATGAACAAACGTGTGCCTCATCACATTTTCCGAACCCAGTTAAAATCAGTCAGATAATAAAATAAATGTAGAAATATCAATGTAAAACAATAAAACCTGAAAAAGCTCACAGAGAAGACACCTACCCAATGCCGTGAAGTGCTTGAGTACTGCTGGATCGTTTATTGGTTTACTTCAAGTGCAAGCTGTGGATTTCCTCTTTAGTACCATTTTTAAAACTATATAATTTATAAAAATCTCTTTGTGATTCTTCTTCCTTTGCTGGAACTAATTCCTTTATCAAAAACAATAACTTCAACAATCTTAACTTTGATTTTTGGTGTAATTTTGAATCCATCCCTCAAAGGGCTTGGTGATTTGGGTTTTCACTGACCGCTGTCTCATCATTTTGTATGCCAGTAAAGATTTTTCAACTTGAGTACTTCATCTAGATCTTTTTGAACACCATGTATTTGTTTCGATGTCCATTTTGAGATCTCAGAACACATTTATTATATAGTATACATGATTTCATATGCAGCAAAACACACTAATCATCCAAGTGCATATTCAATTCAGGGTCACAGGGAGGCTGGAGCCCATCTCATCTGTCACAGGACAACCTGGACAGGCTGCCAATCCACCACAGGGCTAGCACGGTGATGCAGACAACCAAATCATGTGTTTGGACTGTGCAAGAAAGCAGGAATGCCTGGAGAGAACCCATATAGGCACAGAAAAGATCCCAACACACCATTTAAAAGTAAGTGCACTTCCAAAAATGCAATTATTGTTTGCAGCACAACTAGAAAAGTATTAAACCACCATGGATGGACACAGCGACAGTTACAGGATTTTTCACTTGGGCAACTTTAACATTTCCAAGACTTAAATGCCTGCTCTGTATAGTGTTAGTTTAAGCAGGTGTACAGGACGCCGGTTTAGCCAACTGGATAGAGCAGGCGACCCATACGCCATAAGGTAAAAGCACCTCGAGGCCATTTGTTGTGCACCTTTCCCTGGTCTTTCCCATTTTCTCTCCACTGTCCTACATTATCAAAAAAAGCCTAAAAAGCCCACAAAATATATCTAAAAGTAAAAAGCAGATCTTGAAGTCAAGCTCAGCCTCAATCCCAGCTGATCACGTGATCTCAGTGAAAGCACATGTTAGCTAATAGTTCAGCTGATACCTGTCCACACATACAAACAACAAATCTTACACAGGCTGCGCTGTTTAAGTGGCTTTCACCGGTCCTCAGCTGCTGTGCATCTGCAAGCCACTTTGTGACCCACTTGCGCTTCATCTCCCCCTTTCATGCTGTATTTGGCTTAACCAGAACCAGTGTTCTATTCTGTGCAGGTCTTGCTGCTCCATTTTTGTACATAAAAGGGCGAGGAGGTCCCAGAACAGAGCTATAATACCCAATATAAATTACTGCAGATGGAAATAATCCTGACTATAGTGGTCCTGTTCGCATTTAAAAGCAGTGGAACAAACACGAGTGAATGCAAAACGCCAGCATCTGTATGCTAAGAAGAGGCACAAAATGGCCCTTCTCTGACACTGACACACACACACACTTCCTTTCTTCTCTCAATTCTAAGTGGTTTCAACTGTTTTATGTCTGCTCTATATTCATTATTCTGTGCTTTGCAGCCTCCATCCACTCACGAATCAGTGTGTCTGAATGAGGAGACTACAATGAGAAAGAGTGCATGTGGGTGTGTTTGTGGGCACTCACCGTAGTTTGTGGCACGGGGTTGCTGGAGGAAATGAGTGTATCCTCCTGCAGTAGTCCTCTTCTGTCCAAGACGCTGTAGGGTGAGACGAAGCAATCATTCTGCTCATTAGTCACCAAAACAAAGCAATGCCACCAAGCTCAGACAACAGTGCGGGAAACAGTCTTGCACTGACAAAATGACCAAAAAAAACCCAAAAACTGTGAGCCTAAGATACAATAAGCAGTTACCTCGGGTATGTCGGGCCACACAGCACCTCACAGCAGTTTTTGATGATGTTCTTGTGGCTGTAAGGGTTCTGGCCTCTGTTCTTTCCCGACCAGGATCCTTTAATCTATGCAAAACAAAATTCACCACAACATAAATCAGTGAAGAAGCAAACCCTACCAAACTATCAATCGTCCGCAGTAGCACTCACTTTTCTTTCATGAAGATTTTCCCTGTGCTTATACCTTATTCAAAAGCATACTTCCATTTATAGAAGTTATCCCCACAGTGTTGGGTTTGACCCACTAAAATCTAGCTTGTCAGGAGTTAATGAATACTGATTTACTGGGAAATCTATGTGCTGATGGGTACAAACAGGCAGGGCAATGGAAGATTAGAACCACTTTATTCATTCATTAAAAATCTGAGTTCATACTAAGGTTTTCTTCTGCAATAAAACCACTACACAGCAGCTTTTTTGGGGCTTAAGGGGTTAAACGATTATTTTACTTATGCATATATGCTATGCTATGCATATATAGCTGTTTTTTTTTAATACAAATACAAATCTGTGCATCATTTTATTGACACCGCCTATAATTTTTTAGGATCTTTAGGAATATTTCCTGCAAAGACAGATTTTAAAACAAATTTCTTTTAAATACCTGAAAGAAGAAATCAAGGACACTGCTTTCATATATAAGAGAAACCTGGACCTTAATCATGCACAAGTTTATAGTCTATTTAGCTCCAAAATTAACATAATTTTCCATTAAATAAGACCTGAAACAAGCTATTAGATACTTTTAATACAGCTCATTTTTGGAACCAGAGGAATCACCCCCCTGCTGCATTTACTAACAAAAAGTGCAATGAGTGCAGATTTTTAAAAAAAATTCTCGTGTGAATAAATCTGGCACAGTTACACAACATCATAAAATAAAATACACAAAACAGAAAACAAATATTTCCATTATAATCCAATGACCTTCAATGTGGACAACAATTATTTGCAGATTTTGCATTAGAGCCACATTAGATTTGATTTTTTTAAAAACAGGAAACGTAGATAAAACAGACTCTGAATGCATCTGTAATAGTTGTAAAGGCTCGTCTCTTTGTTCGCAGCAGAGCATGCACTCCCTGACCCTCCAGCAGGACGGACAAAAAGCTTTATTTTAGGCGTCATAGATGTAGGTCAGGAGCCTGCACACAAGGCGCCTCACACATGCCTCCGTGTGTCTGCATGTGTGACACACTTCATCGAGCATGCGTCGTCCTACGGGGAGACCAGAGCAACCATAACACTCAAGGTGCCTTCCTTCCCCTGTTTGCCTTCTCCTCCCTCTCTCCTCTCACTCCCCCTCCTCATCTCTGCCACAGCAGTGTTTCTGGCGCCGTGCCCGGCCCCTGCAGGTATCGATGCATCTATTATTAGCCCAATCACAGATATTGAAACAGCTGGGCTGACAGCTATTGTTTCAACTCCTGAAGCAACGTTACACGTTTTAGGTGCACATTCCACTGCTTTATCACAGATTAAATGGGGAAAAAATGAGGCCAGCCATCCCACAGGAAAGAAGAAGGGGAATTATAAATTAATCATTACAACAAAGTATGAGTGCACTCTCTTGCTTTCAGCCATCTAGAACCTCCCACCACATCGCTGCTGCTGCTTCTCATCAGAGCCTCTGCAGTTAGATCTGGGCTAACAAAGCCTCCATTAAAGAACACGTGCTGTTTAATGTCAGTATATTTGCACAGACGCAACGCAAATTACTCCCTTTGTGAATTCATCCACCTGCATGTCCGCCGCTCATCATCTGCTTCGCATCAGCCTGACTCTGTGTTTCTGTGTGCAGTGACTAAATAACGACTCAGTGCTAATGTGGCCAACCAATCAATACTTTTTTCCTCCTCATTCAGCCGGAGAAGCTTTTTCTAAATGTAGTTGGCAAGCTGGGAGAAAGAGACCGGCGCGTCTGTTTTCGACTTATTTCAGCTTCATTTTGTCAGTGCTTTTATTAAGTACAGAAGCTTTTTGTGCATATTTTTAGATCATTACACTCCATCAGCCTGCTGGTTGGCTGAGAGGAGTCCAACTGCAAACAATTTGTCGCATGGCTGAGAGTCTGAGCAGAATAAGCTGCTCCTGCTGGTGGTTTTCTGTCTCAGTCTTCCTGATTTAGATAAAAAATAAAGCATTAACCTTTACAGAAAAATAACAAACAAGCTGGTGAATTCTGTGTGTACAATCTCTTAAATGAGAGTGAGTTAATATCTCATTTTTTTATGTCTCTGTTTTCTTCCTGTTGGTCGTCAGACACTTTATTTGCTTTTCTTTTGTTTACAATATACCAACCTTGTTTTAACGAGCTACAGTTTACCAGCCCTCTGTCCTTCAGCGCTGAACGAGGAGGAGCTGTTGTCAAGGTAACAGCTCTCTGGTCTTAGAAATTGTAGTGTTGGACCACGGTGATGCATGTTTATCTTTACAGCCACAGGAAGCCAATCTGCCCGATCACAATGTTGCTAAAACTGTGATTTATCCTAATTATGTATCCACCTGACCATTACCTTCAAGATATAAACCAAGACCTCACCAGAAAACACATCTAACCCATCACTCTTAAAAATCCGAGCATTACTGTAATATGTGCGTTTATCTTCATCTCTATTATTGGTCAGTGGGGTTGGACTTTGTTCAACCCCGAAGCATTTAAGTCCTCCTAATGGGGCATTAAAGAACTGAGAATAAACGCCTCTCCATATTCCCCTCGAGGGTTTCTGGCAGGTAACAAACAGCTTTAGCTGTATTATCGCCTTCCTCTGAGCTGAAATAGTCGTACACGTTCCTCCAAAAATGAGAAGGCTGCAAAGAAACACAGAGACGAGTAAATGTGTCTCTGTGTTAATCCAGATGCAGCTTGACCAGATGTGTTAAGCCACATGTGGATTTAATGAAATGTAAACGTAAACTGGTCTGAGCAGCGGTTCACTTGGACTAAAGTCTATGAAACCCACTCGAACACTAAACTGATGCTCCAAACACTGTGTAGGATCAGCTTGGCAAATGCAGCCTACAGAGTAGGCAGCTCACTGGATTCTGCCAAATATCGATTTCTGTTGTTATGTGACAAAAAATAAAGTTTGAAGAATCAGAGTATAGTTGCAGAAAACTTGGAAAAATAAAATAAATGAGATAATAGTCTGTCAAAGTGTAAGCAGAATAGACTGTACATAAAAGATGGACACAGCTCAATCTGTATTCTTGTAATGACTTGCAGTGCGTCACTTCTTTGGTTCCAAAATAACTCAGATGTCTGCAGGATCGCCTCAGTAAACACTTTCCTAATGACTGTATGGCCTCAATAACCAACAAGTGTGAATGGAGTTAGTGGTCCAGTAGAGGTAATGAGTGACAGGAGAATGGTGGCTAAACTGTCATCACACGTTAAACAACACCTCCCACCCCATTCAAGTCACTCTGACAGCTATGAGCAACTCCTTCAGTGACAGTGTGAAGGTGAGATTTGGGAGGTGTTTTCACCCAGGTGCTGTCAGACTCACTAAAGGTACACATGTGTGATACTCAGTATTTGCTGCTATTAACATGCAGCCACTGCACTATGAAACATTCAATTTTTGCTGCTACGAGGCATCTAAAATGTCAGTTGTATTATTATTAATGCATATATTTCTTCTGCTTTTTAGAGCGTACATTTTTCTTCTAGTTGTTTTTATATAGTATTTCTGTTGTTAGATTATGCTACACCTATTTATTCCTGCTCTGTCCACTCTACTGCTGTGAATGTCCCAGACCATCTCGTCTCATCTTACATGATGTTAATTTGCAAATTACGGTCTCCATTCCAGTGAAAAAAGATGACAGAGCACGAGATGCTTTAGCTGGGACCTGCCTTGTAACTGAAATGTCGAACCATATGAGCATGCAGAGTTCCCAGTTTTCTCACTCTCAGTTGTTTTAGTCTTTTATGGGTACAGGGGAACCAATGTTGTATGTGCGCTCATAAAGCAATTGCTGCCTAATTATTTCAGGAGTTCATCTGTCATTTTCCATCTTCATTTTTTATGAAAACAATAAATAATAATAAATAATAAAGAATGGACTGACTGAGACTCGACTCGAACCAAAATGAACTGTAGACCTGAGCAGTTATTCAACAAAAAACAACAAGAATAAAAAAAGTACTTACATCCTCGTTGGTGGTCTGGTTGAGAGAAATCAGGTAGGTATGGAAGCCAGTCAGTCCCACCACTGACCACAGGGTGAAGAAACACACCAGCACCTCCAGCACAGTGAGCTCCAGTTAAGAAAACAGTAACAGATGTTTCTGGCTGACTCGAGGTTACTGATTAAACCGCAGACAGCGTAGCAAAAAAAATTATGTAACATGATTAAAGGCAGTGAATGTCAGTGGAAGAACACAGAGCGATGAAAGAAGCGGTTTTACCTTCTAACTGTGCAAAAAGGAGAAAAAATAAGACCATTTAGAAATAACTTAATTAAAACAACTTTAAAGATTTTTTTCCATTAAAATTTCTAATATTTCTGTAACATGAGAAAAGGCAGATAAACAGACACTTATTTCTTGCCTCTCATCAATGAATCTGCAGGTTTTAACGGGCTGTAGCTAGGTAACTACAAGCCTAAGATTATCCCAGTGTGTGGCCTGATGCCACAGTCTCAGGATGATTTTAGAGTGTTTCCAGGTGAATTATTTTATAATGAGAATCTTGCAGAAGGGTCTGTGCAAAATATGAGCAAGTTGTAATTTTTTTCTTTTTATTTGTCACAGTTTAGCGGCTTATCTTCAATTGCAGGATGAGTTTTTGTCATTCAAGTAATGAGAGTTCTGTTAACTTAGCTATGCTAAGGTTGGGCAAAGGCTGTACAGTTTTTGGTGTTCATGAAAATCCAGCAAACATATCACCCACACACTCAGTTTTAAAGGATATGTTCCAGGTGTTTCCTTCAAAGTGTTCAAAAAGCCACCATTCATTGAGCCTGTGGACAGGGAAACAGAAATCACAAGGTCATTATTGTTATTAAGGTAATAAACCCAGAGCTTATCATCCATATGAAGAAATACTCTTTCAGTTTGTCTGTCTCATCCTATGTTCAGTAAAAGAAGGAAGCAGGATGATGTGGTGTGGCTACAGATTAGGCTCATGTGTTCTCTCTGATTGGCCAGTTGAATGACAGGATACTTACGCATGACCACGTGGACGATGTCAAAGGTGAAGATATAAATGGTGAGCAGGGAGAGTGACAGGGTGAACAGGTAGAAGTATCTGTAGTTTCTCTTGCCCACGCAGTTGCCCACCCATGGACAGTGGTGATCAAAACGGTCTGAGGGAAAGAAGAAGAAAAAAAGAACAAAAGGGGAACTATAAATATGTAAAATGTTCCAGAACCTGAAAAACAAGCCTTCTTGGAGAGTAGACAATTTTGGGAATCAAAGGAATGTTAAAAATACACAAATTTCAATAACAGTCTTTCAGTCAAAGGCTGCTTTATGCCTCAGCTTCTGAATCTAAATATAGTGATCGCTTCCTCTTTGTGGCTGCTCCTCTATCAGCTGGAGGAGAGCCATATGAAAGCAGGGCAGGGTCAAATGGACAATGAAAGTAAACATCTTACTTTACACTTTCCTCCGCAGCCGACACCGCTGCAATCCCCAGATGAAGTTTCACAACAATATCAAGTAAACACGGAGGCAAACAGACAGGATGTGAACCGGTTTGTAGATTCAAGTGGACCCGTGGATGATTGTTATATTTAAGGAACACAATGCAAATGTTGACCCAAGATGACTATATTTGTATTCCAGCTGTTTTGGGATAAAGTAGTCGCTAAATGTAAAGCAACGAGCTGGAAAGGAATGATAGGAGTGTATAAAACGCATATGAGTAGCATGACTCTCACTGAAATGTCTTAACTCGTAATGGAGGGATAATCATGAAATTTAGTACAGACGCACAGAGGATGAAAGCTAATGTTTGTTGTGATCTCAAAACTTTCATTCTAGCACTTTTTTACCCACTAAAACCAAAACCCTCAGCTAATCTACGATGGTAAATAGTCTGTTACATTAGCACAAATCCTAAATCTCCCATTCCACCATATTCCAAAGGTGCTCTGTTGGATTGGCAGGATGGATCCATGCTTTCATGTCATTTAACCAAACTCTGACCATATCATCTAAATATCAAAGCAGAAATTGTGCCAATGTTTTTCCAGTCTTCTCCTGCCCAGTTTTGGTTTGCCTGTGCAAATTGTTGCCTGGGTATCCTGTTCGTAGCTGACAGGAGTAGCACCCAGTGTGTTCTTCTGCTGCTGTAGCCCGTCTGCTTCAAGGTTCAATGAGTTGTGTTTTCAGAGTTGTTCTTCTGCATACCTTGATTGTAATTATTAGTTATTTGAGTTACTGCTGCCTTCCTGTCAGCGTGAAACACTCTCCCCTGACATCTGGCAAGACTATAAGTCACTTATCCATAAGTCATTTATGCAAAGAGAACTTCTATATTTTCTCATTTTCTGACCTTAAATCGCCTTTATTCTTTGTTCTCATCTCAGTTTGAACCTCCACAGCTCATTTTGACCATTTTCTAATAGATGAAAGCATCGTGGTGCCGCCACGTGACAGGCTTATTTGATATTTATGTTAACAAGCAGTTGAACAGGTGTACCTAACAAACTGGCCAAAGTGATATATAGATGCATCCCTACTGAAACCCAAAGACAATATAAGCAGACAGAAAAGTAGCTCAGGTAAAAGATAGATTTTAGCAGTTATTGGGATGCAAACAAAACAGCAAACAAGTGTAAAAAGACCATTTCATATGGACAAACATCAGCTTCCATTTATGCATATTGTGTTTACTTTGATTGCCCCAGATTTGTAGGTTGCATATGGAGTGCAGCAGCATAACAATCATCCACACTGTTCACTCCATAATAAATCTATAAGCACTTAAACTTGATTAAAAGTCTCACATATTCTTTTTCTTTTTGCAGCGTGAGTCACTGAATAAAATATGTGCAGTTATTCAGAGACCAACACCTTCACCCCAGACTTTATGTGCAGGACTACAAAACTGTGCATTTGCATCTTATAATAGTGGAGTGGCTGTTTTCTCTCTGAGACTTCCATCAGTATGAGCAAAGTTAAGGTGAGGAGGGAACAAAAACCTCTGCAGTAAAAGAGGGTCACAGGAATGCAGTTGTGTAATGCTAGCGCTGGGAGTGTGTGCGTTTCTACAGCAGGTGGACACAGATGAACCAGTGTTCACAATGACTGAGCACTTATTTCCTCACTGAGCCTCCACTGTCTCCTCTCCCGTCGCCTGTGAGTCTACGCTCCCTTCAAACGCACGGCCTTCAAAACTTAAAGGGCATTCTAAAAAATAAAAATAAATCCCCTCACGAATGTTTTTCTAAAACTTTTACATCCCGTCCGCTTCTGCGTATATTTATAAAGCTAACATTTCTTTTTTTCACCGTGACAAACGAATGCACGGAGGTAATTAAGGATGAGGCATCAGTAATCGCCATCATGTCAGCGAGCTATTTTTCTCCTTGCTCACCTTTCTATTTCTGCACGCCTGAAATAAACCCATCTCATCTTTCTCCTTTTGTGAAGCCTTTCTGAGCAGCGTAACAAACGACGGCAGATCAGATGAGACTTCTTACCGACGCAGTTGTCGCAGATGCTGCAGTGGGACGCTCGAGGTGGTCGGAAGATCTTGCACGTGTAGCAGTACTTGAGCTTGACGATCTGATTATTGATCTGAACGTTGCGGATTCGGGGCGGGGGTCGCTGCCCTGCGGGGACGTTCCCATTGGCAGCCTCTGTGGAAGCGAACAGAAAAACATTAAATCAATGTGGATGACATAATATAAATTACTCTAAGAGATCATATTTAATCACAGTCAGCACAACACAGCAACAAATGAAATCCTCAGACAGTGTTAAACATGATTTGTGCATTGGATTGCATTGGACAGGAGCTCTAATGTGAGAATTAGTGACATAAATCACGACAGCTGAACCTTGAGGATGTCATTCACCAAGAACTGTCGCTCAGTACAGTATAGGTGGGCTGTTTAACTGTCAATATTTTTTATTTGCAACTATAAAGCACCATATCTTTCTCCATTTGGACAGCTTCCTATCACTGGAATGGCCATATTTCACAGTAATCTTATGCCTGCATAGCAGCTATCAAACAAATGAATTCTGACATACTGTTTGTTTGTGACAATTTGGATGTTTCTGATTATCTTACACTCCGGGATCTGGAGATTATACGTGCAAGCCGATGATCACACAGTTGAATAACCCCGCAGAGTAGCTGCGAGGAAGAAATCTACCATTAACATGTCGCAGTGGACAGGCGTGAATGTGGAGTTAATGGAAAAGAGAAAGCGTACTTATTTGACTTCCTGGGGATTCATTAAGATTTATTTTTTTTAAAAGTGCTTTCTGTGGAAATGAAATTATCTGGGTTTTAGAAAGTGTTCAGAGATGCTAAGGGGCAAAAGCCTAAAATGCATACTTATCATTTGTATAGAGTCCTAAATGAAGATCTCTTAAGTAAAACAAAGCAGTTTCTGCACAAATAAATCAGTGAAACGAGCACATTTTCAGGCTTCTATTAAAAACATCCCTGGGACATAAATTCATAGATTGTGACAGCAACAAATACTTGGCATCATGCACCCACAGAATGTGGGATTTAGTGGCTTTCAGGATAAAGTAGTGAAGAATAAATTTATGAGTCACCACTCACAGGGAATGATGCCACTCCCTGTGAGTGCAAAGCTCAATCTGCTCGTGGCATTATATATTCCGAGAAGATGCCTCTCCTCGTATTAGCTTTCCCCCTGGGGACTGCTGCTAACAGGCAGAAGGGACAGAGCATCGGGGCTGCAGAGGCTTCTTTAACATCCCTGCTCGCTTGCTCAACTGGCTTTTAGCACTCCCACACTTACAACAGCCATCCTAACACATAAAAACATACTGTTTAATATCTGAAGGTGTGGGCTGATGAAGTTGGTACCAAACTGCGTAATTTAAGCTGGCATAATGCGGTCATGTGACCTGCTTAAATAGTGTTTATGTCAATAACAGCTTCATATTTGAAGAAGGTTGCCGAGATGTCTTATGTGGAAAGGTACAAGGCTTTGGGAATGCTGTGAGAGGATACATACAAGGTCAAAGAAAACATAAAGCAAGTCTGCTGCAAAAGAGGGGATGTCCAGTGAGGTTATTTAAAGGTATAGATTTACCTTTTCGGAAGTACAGAAATTATTATTTTTTACCTCAGGTTAAAGAAAACTGACACTGCTGGCAGCACATTTGAAATGAAACTACCACAAACAGATGCTTAGTTTGTGGTACTATAAAGACTGAAACACAGGGTAGCAACTATCAACAACTCGAACGCCACATTCCTGCACCTCGAAAGCTCACTAATTAACATTTTATAACTTGTCTATTCAATCTGAAATGTAAAAATCACAATTGTTCACTGAGAGAGAGAAAAAAAAGCTAATAAAAACTGAATATGAACCACCCAGTAAATTAGTTTGGTGTTTGTCACTCAAGACAAATTAAAGCGACGAAACATCACCAGAGGATCGATGTGGTATTGTTGCGTAAAGAAATGACTCAAATGAGTAATAGATCACTAAAATAGGCAGCGAATTTTCCATCCTTTGACTAATTGTTTCAGAGCTAACAGCACAAACATGCATGCGTTTCAGGTTCTCCATCAGCATCATCGAACGAGCACGATGAGTCACGGTCATGATGACAACAGCACTTGATGCCAGCTAACCCAATCCCAGAGAGCCGAGTGCCCTAGCCTTTTTTTATAAACCTAATCTGTCCTCAAAAGAGACCGGTCCACGCCCATGCTTCGTACACAGAGCGAGGGAACACGCATGCTGGCTGAAGGATGCTGTGAATCTTTAACAGAGACAAAGAACATTGAGCAGCCACACGGGGAGGGAGGGAGGCAAAGAGAGAGCACTGGATACTAAACAAATATAGCAGCATGAAAATACAAAAAAAAAAAAATCATAAAGAACAAAGGGCAATTTCTCTTTTCTAAGAGTGTTGTATGTTTTGGATACTGTGAAAAACTGTATTTTAAACTAAGCTCTACATTTGTGGATGAGCACACCCAACTTTTAGCAATCTAAAGTATAACAAGAATAAATAAACCAGCAGATTGAGGCTGTCTGCTCACTGTTTAGCAAACATATATAGTGAAATATTTTATCCCTCCTAAATACTTTAACTACTTCCACCTAGTTTGCAATCCACACCTCTGGGTGTCCTTTGACACACAGACACGCGCCGCTGTGTGCAACACCCTGGATGACAACGATGTAAAAGCACCTGAGCTGCAATAACCACTAGACACGTCGCTGACTAAACATTTAAATGTATCTAGATAAGAGACTTGTGACTATGGCATTATCAGCACTGATACTGAATAGCTCTGCTTACAAGGGCAGGCGCTGGACTGCCACACCTGGCAAGGTGAGGTCACATGCTACTTTTTACTATTTATTACTTTGAGGTTTTTTTAAATAATAAAAACTTTACAATCACGTAGCCACTGTATTTTTGAAATTTGTGTCAAAAGCCAAAGGTTTGAAAAGATACCAGAATACACCTGTTCAATTGCTCACTAATACAAATATCTAGTCAATCACACAGCAGGAACTCCAGTGCAGAGGGGTAGACCTGGTTACAAGGTCTAGCACCAGAATGGGTAAGTAAGATTTTTTTAAGTGACTTTGAAAGTGGCGTGGTCGTTGATACCAGAGTGGGCGCTCTGAGTATTTCAGAAACTGCTGATGTTCCTGTACGAACATCTGTACAACAAAGAAAGACCCCCTGAAAAAGAGCAGTTTTTCGGGCATAAATACCACATTTATGTCAGAGGACAATGGCCAGACTCCTTCAAGGTGATAGTAAGGCAACAGTAACTCAAATAACCATAAACATGCAGAAGACCATCTGTCAACACATTGATCCTTAAAGGCCCCAATCTGGTGCTAGCAACGTATAACTAACAAAGTGACTAATGAGTGTATTTCATGCAAATAAAGCCTCTTCAAACATTCCCAAAAATATAATTAAATCTGCAACTACACCTACAACTGGCACTAGCAACAAAAAACCTTGTTCGTTTCTTAATTAGCAACAATACTGTTCACATGGAGTCGTGCTTGTGTTTACCTGCCAAATGTAGGTCAGGTTCTTGCTCCTCTTTAGGCTCAGCCTTTAGTTTTCAGCTGTGCCTGAGGCTCTTTAGCTGCTAAATGCTACACAGCTAGTCACTGGTCGTGTCTCTCCATTGTTTGCTAGTGACAAGTAGTGCTCAAGATAACTTACTTGTAATAGTATAAATAAACCCAATTGCATAGCATGTGGTCTTGTCAGGCTGTTAAGGATTTGTCAAAGCTGCAATTTAAACTGGTATTTAAAAGACATAAACGCTGCTCTATCTTCTTGATCTAGAGTGTTGACATTCTTCTGTAGATGTAAACACTGTTTCCTTTAACAGTTTCCTGTGTTTGTGTTTATCCCTGAGCTCTTCTCAATTGTTAGAAGTGGGCAAAGCCATGTTGCAAACAATTTAGTCCAGACTGAGAAACATGTGGATAAGATAATGGTAATAATGGTGATATCGCTTTTAATCAAATGTGATCAAACAAAACTTTGACCGGGCTATTGCAACACCTTGATTTTTTATTTCTTCTTCAGCCATTCACTTGTAGATTTGCCGCTCTGCTTGGGATCTTTGTCCTGATGAAGGCCCCACTTTCAGCCCAGCTTTAGCTGTCAGGCATCACATTTGACTCCAGAATAACAATGATAATAATAAATGTATACTTTATTAATCCTGTAGGAAATTGTTTAGTCTTCTGCATTAACCCATTCACTCATCGAAGGAGTACCAATCCAGCTTGCCTCAGGATAGCCGTTCAGTGGATTTCAACCCCCGACCTTCCAATCATGGGGCGAACACTCTACCTAATGAGCTATCCCTGTCCCCAATAATGGCAGCGGTGGGATTCGAACCCACGCCTCCAGAGAGACTAGCCTTAGACCGCTCAGCCACGCTACCCACAAGTGCCCAGCCCACAAATGGTATGAAGTGCTGGGTTTGGTCTTTGGCACTCTTTGCACTTTATGGCCAAACATCTCTATGTCGGTCACCTTAAAGGACGTAGTTCTAGAGGTCTTGAGGTTTATGCTGATGCAAGCTAAAGCTGTGCTGCTGTGGTTTTAGTCAGAAGAAGCTAACTCTTGGCATCACTTCCAAACAAGCCATACTTCTTCAGTCTTTGTCTGATTGGGCTGTTATGAACTTTAATATCTAACTAAGGTGACTAAGGCCTGAGATGTAGCTCTTGGACTTTGTTTTGGGGTTTTTTTTTAGTTTCTCTTAGCATTGCACAGTCTGACCTTGGAGCGAATTTGCTGCAAAGTCCACTACTGGGAGCATCGGCATTGTGTTAAAACACACACCTGAATTTTCCAGACCAGCAGACTTACAAATCTTGTGCTTTTACAGAGATACCCACACTTGCTGTTGATCATTTAATCACCTGCAGTAAGGGTGTACTTAATTTTTCATAGGACAGCATAGAGTCCTGTGAAAACCTTTTTCACATGAAGTTATAAGGGAAGCAGTGGAGAGTGTCTGTCCGCAAATCCTGTAACTTACCAATTTCCATCTCAATGAATGTAGCCTCTTCCGGAAGGGCCCTCGGTAGCACCCCGGGGTCACTGAAGCTGGTCCTCAACAGCATGGCCATAACGAAAAGGAACAGCAGGACAGCAAAAACTGGGATGGCGGGACAAAGATGAACAGCCAGGTACGGACATCTGCACAAGAAAAAGAAAAGTGTTTTTAAAATAATGTGCACACAACAGCTGCTTTCTTTTCTACATATTCGCATCTGCAAACTTGACATCATACAGGATTGAGGAAAAACATGTTTTTCTCACATTAATTAATTAAAGAAATCCTGTTCTACATTTCTCCATCATAGTAATACATGATAACTACGGATAATCTTAAGAGAAGCGGCAGAGCACTCTCAGGAAAGCCATGAGCACAGAGGACACAACAAAACAACACCACACATATTTTTAACTGGTGTTCAGAGCATAAGGTCACGAACCACAAGACCGAAGTCGTGGCCTTGAATAAATAACACGATGCCGCACTCCCTACACCTTCTGTACTAGTGGAGAAGCGTGGATCCATTTGCCAGGCCATTGAGATTAGAGCCAGCTGGGCTCCTCCAAAAGGGCCGGCTGCACAATCTGATAACAGATGTGAGCTGCAATGCAAAGTGCTGCAACAGAAGAGCGCAGCAGCAGCAAAAAGGCTTCCACACGCAGTTATTAATAGTTTAACTCTATGGCCTCATCGCTCTCCCTTGAGGCTGAAATCATATATTCATAATGTGACTCTAATGTTGCACTACAGGATTTTAAGGGACTGAGGAACACTAACTGTAGTTCAGCATGCCACGCATAAAACTGCCCACACACAAGATCACCAGACTACACTTTATTTACACAGTATTCTCTTTTGTTCCAGTAAACAGCATCTGCATACAGTGCATCTGGAAAGTACCTCCACATTTTGTCATGTTACAGCCTCGCCTCAAAACTCTACATGCGATTCCCCATAAAGATAAAGTGAACAAACAGTTTGCTTGAAATTAACGCAGATTTATTAAAAATAAAAAACAAAACATGTACATAAGTGTTCACAGCCTTTGCTGCTAATTTGGCAAAAATTATCTTATGTACAATAACATAAGAAACATATTTATCTCAAAAGTTAGGAAATTACTATTTTACAGCAGCCAAACCATAAAAAAACATCTTAAAACAATACAGCATAATAAAAATATAAAACAAGCGCCAAACATTACACTAAATTAAACAGAAAATGTAAAAAAGCCCACGATAAAGGAAAAAAATGGGGCTTAAAAATAAAATAAATGAAGGTGTTATTTTATTATCTTATTTTTCTTGCTAAACCAATAAAAAAACCAATAAATAAATAAACCAATAAAAAAAGTGCGAGGAGGACTTTTCTGTTGGTTGCGACAGAACAGCAAGCTACTGTCTTGTGGTTTACTGCCAAGTCCTTTTCATCTAATATAGAATCCAGTGAATGGTTATACAAAGCGGCTGAATCTAGCAACAAATTTGCTAAGGTAGCAACAAAGAAATGAGGTGCAGGATGATTGCAGTGACAACAGCGAGGAGGACAAACTAAAAACAAATATCAGAATCTACAAACTGAAACTCAAATACAACACAAGAATATCCAAACAGTTAACATTTGGTTATAGCCAACACTCTATTGTAACAAAAACAAGTAGCCTTTAACACATGAAAAATATGGAGGGTAAAACTCTTATTTTTCATACTGTGGACGGTTGTTGACTTAGTTCAAATTTTGCTGATCGGAGTTGCTCTTCTATACGATCCAATGCGCTCTAAGCCAATAACAGAAATCTGTACATAGGGGCACCATTGCACATCTGTGATCTCATAATTAAACCTGAAGTGGCTGCAGTTATATAACAAAAAGGGGAAAAGAGAGAGAAATCAGCAGCCATTAAAAAATAAATTGCTTTTGCCTGTTTTATTTAATTTGTTTAACACAGATAACCTCACACAGGTGGCCCGGATGTCAGCTACTCATCTACTACAGTGTCACCCACAGTTTTGCTTCATCATCATGGTCGGTTTTCTGTTCTCACTATGCAGACATACAGTTAAAAGTGAACAAAGCGGACTTGTTTAATGTCACCACGTACATGAACCCTGTCAGCATACCTGAGCTCTGACAAGACAACAAAGCAAACACACACACACACACCTGCTTGACTTGTCTGAGCAGTTTTCCGGCAGCGCATTTCAAACATTAATGGAGAGAAGGAGCGGAGATCAAATCAATAGAAATTTCCACTGGCAGGCGGCCTGCGAGGTGTGTTTCCCACAGCCGTTTGTGCAGAGGCCGCACAGAGCGGGATTCAGGCTGAGGGAATGCAGTCTGTCGATGAAGTGCAATTCCCGTAACCGTAAACTGGAACATATTCAAGGAAGGCTTCTCTATCATTGCTTCCCATCAAGCCCCCCTATCTTTCCTGGATGTGACAATTTCCTGTGCTGTGCAGGGTGGAGCTGTCACGGCACCACTCTGGTGACTCCGTGTTCACCAATCACCACAGAAGCAGCAGGAAAAACTGGATCGTCTACGAGGGGATATCTGTCAACTGACACGCACATGTTGCTAACAAACCCTCTTCCTTAACCAACTTACTTCATATTTATGAAATATCCGTTTACTATTCTAACAGCATGTCTTTGTGAAGGTGTGAAAACAACCTGTGTGGAAATTATTTCATGAACTTGAGAGGTGCTAGAAGGCAGATTTCCTTACCTTTGTACAGAGACAGGTATGCCACAATATCTAAATTTTATGCAAAGCTAAGCTTACCTACTGCTTTATATTTAGCAAAATAAACAGTAGTATAATTCATCTCATGTAATGCTCATCGAGAATACATTACAATACCTTCTATTACACTGAAATGCTACAAATACATGAACTACCTTTAGAGATAATACATTTGTAATAGAGTGCCTTTTTTTTTTTGTTTTGTTTTTTAACCAACCAGGAAGTTAGAAAACACCTCGCCCTTGATACACAGTAGAATTTGTCTGTAGGCTTTTGGATTATTACAGAAAATAAGAAAAGAATAATGAAAAAAGGTCCTCGGCCAAGCTGGTCACCCCACTGTCTCGACTGAGAACCAAGGGTGATCACTCTTTTTCTGTTAGGAAACCCATTTTTCGTGATAATCATCCCGAGGAGATCAGATCACCAAGCTCACTTTTGTCTTTTAAATCCTTCTTAAAGACATATTTTTTCAAAGTAGGCTTTTTCTGTGCCTCCATTTGAAGTTTATTCGATGTTGTCCACCTCAATTGTTTAATCGCCTTCTCCTAGTTATAATTTCAATCTACGTTCTACTAGCTTTTAATTACCTGTTGTTTTATTTTTAATTTTCTTTATTCCTCACTTTTTACCTCCTTGTGCTGCTAGTATTCCTAAGCCAAATGTTGAGTGACCTTTGCCTTCTCTTAGATGTTTTATTTGCTGTTTCTTATCTTATCTTGTTAAGCACTTTGTAACTTTGTTTTTGAAAGGTACTACATAAAGAAAATGCATTGCCATTACAATCCAAACAGACTGTGTTCTCATAGTTCTTAGCAAAATTGTCTTCTAATTAATGAGTTGCACACTTATCTGTGTGTGCTGCATAACAAAAGGCAAAATGTAACCAGATTACATTTGTTAACCTCACCCCTTATATGCGTATTAAACCATTCCTGCATTCTTCCAATTTATTAAAAATAATAATAACAACAACAACAAAGGAATTTAAATTGTGCCACTGCCAATTATATGAAGGTATGAGATGCTAAAACCTCTTGTTTCTACAGTGTTTATTTTTTTTGCACAAGTTGCAGTAGTTCATATTGGTTACTGATTGACCCAGAGGAGGCCTACATCACATTCAAAGGCTGTAATCTTATTAACCATGGCACAAAACTATTATCACAATTGAGTTTACCCCTTGACTTAATAGGCAAATAAAGCCTTGCTGTATGTTCTTTGGATTATTTATTGGCCCCTAATTAAATCTTAAACAAATATCACAGAGTGGGCATTAGACCCCGAGTTTTACCGAAGTTACACCGAATAAACTTTGTTTAATAAAAGGGAACTCGTTTAGGGAAAAACCTGGTGGTCATAAAAGACAATAAAGGCATTAAAATAAAACAATTAAATCTCATTACACAGGAGACAGATAAACTACCTACTGCTGCTCCTACTGTCATGTCTGTGCCTGGTGTGGGTGGGCATTAGATGCTTTAAGGCGAGTCTTCTGCAGACGTTTAGTTCCTTCTTAACTCAGAATGACACAAGCTCAGAGATGAAAAGCTCCTAAAGTAGTGATATCACCAAATTAGAATCACTTCAGCGTCTCAGCCACACCGCCCCTGAACCCGGGATTACGACGCCACACATAGTGACTCATGACATTTTACCTTTGTCGAACATTTCAAACCCTTCCGTTATTAATACTTAACAGCTGTAAGCTGTTGCAGGCCTGCTTGACTCATACTCCAAATGAATTATGCACTTGCTGTGCAGGCAGCTCAACAGTGGGCCTCAGTAACAGCCTTCTGTCATACAAACATCTGCAGACTGTGCCTGGCTGTTTCTAGGGCACTGCTGAGGGAAAAAAAACAAAAGCTCTCAACCTCTGCTTGCCCTCTCTCCTTTTTAAGATACAAGCAGGAAACAAGTCGATATCAGAAAAGCTTTCGTGGATCCTCGTGCTTTTCCCACAGCAATAAAACTGCTCATGCTATTCTCATAAATATTCAAAGAAACGAAAGCCTGACGAAATCCAAAAGCTCACTTAACATTTACTTCTTATCTAAGAATATTTCAAGAGTCATCCAAACGATGCAGATATCAGCACCTCATACATTAGTATGCGGTATCAAGCCGTGACTGAATTTCCTGCTTCAGGTAGACAAAGATGATACATGTCCTTGCTCTGATGTCATGGGAGCTTGCACCCCCTGAACCTGAAGCTCCAGACTACACTCACTATACTCTGATGCCAGGCTTAAATCAGTCGTCCTTGTTATGCAACATTTAAATACCAAACGAGAGAGATGAAACATTAGAGCCTGGGTCACGGAACGTTTAGTGGGATTAAAGTTAGGATCACAGATGTTGGGTCATATAATATTTAGCAAGTGAACTTGAGACTGATGAGAAATGTGTTTATTTAGCAGTATCTCTGTCACATTTTTGATAGCAGTGCATCTACTTCAACCCCACCCCAAGATTTATGCAAATATAATGTGGACTTTCCTTCCTTGCATGAAGCAGGCTCGCAGGCTGTGAGCTATAGATTTATAAAATCCACCCTCCACAGAGGAGCGGCTCTCTCCTTCTGATAGAGAAGCTTCCAGAGAACAAAGCCTTTAGATCATGGTTGCTGTAAATGGAGCGCGTACTCTGAGTAGGGTATAAATCATGTTATTGCTCATTTGGCCTTGGCCGGATGCCGCTTTCCGATTGGTTAACAGGGAGACAGGGTGGAGTTAGATGCTGAGAGAGGCTTGGGGGGGTTGACTACAAGAGCTCTTCTGACTGCAGCCACTCGCTCTGCAGGCTCATCCCTGTATACCTACTTCTCCTGCATCGCTCCCATTACTGCACACATACAGCACCGATACCCAGAAAAGAAGATCGTCATGCACATATGGTTTTCTGGCCTAGTGGCTAAGTGTCCTGTGGTGGACAGACAGATGACACACTGTCCTTATGTTCCAGTTTCTTGTTCCTTCCTCCAAAATCCATAGGTGGCAATCCGCATGCACATATGCACACACGTTGACAAAAAGCAGCAAATAGAAACCAAACCTGCAAACATCTATCTGCAAGTAAGCCTTCTGCAGATATGTACATGCTAAAGCCCTCTGTACACACACACACACTGAATGCAATACCCAGTTTAATAGATATGCAAAAAGGATCAGCACAAATCCAATAAGGTAAGGATGTAAAGACTTAAAATTCTGCCCAGCAAGGGAAAAGAAAACTAAAAAGGCTGGGCCCATTTCTTCAGTGACTAATTTGTTTACTTGTCCCTAATGCATCTTTCCATTTGTGTACTCAGCCACTGGTTTCCGCAATTTAGCACAAATTAAAACACGGAGGGGTCTCCCTGCACATGATGCCGGTGGCTGATGATAAAAGTGAGATGTCTGCTCCCCTGGTCTTGGACATTAGCCAGCTCACGCCATGACATTGCCCTCCCTTGTTCTGCCATCAACGTCACGGTGCAGCACACTGCCCAACCTTAAGCTCACATGTGAGGAAGGAATTCTCAAAGATAAAGAAACAGCAAGACGTTGCCCTGACAGGCAGCTTAGCTGATTATACTGATGCAGCGTCACACAATCGACTGCAATACAGTCTTTAATGTGTTGCAAGCCTTTATACAAAAATTACATTTTTGATCACTGGTTTGTTTTTAGTGTTTTTAGTGTTTTAGAGCAGTGAAATTCAACAAATATTAGTTTTGCAGATTAACTGATAATTTATTGGCTTCTGTTTTATACCTTTTTTTCCCATTTTTAGCACAAAATGAGCCAGATAATCCTAACGTCAGCATACTGATTTATACTCACAATGACAAACCTAACAGATATTTATCCACTAGCGTGCCTTAGTTTAGCAGCTTAACACGATGACATTTCAAAAGAGAGCAGCAGCTGTTACAAATGTGATCAGTTTTGCAATGATTTAGTCAGAAATCAAATCACAGTGGTGGCTAGAACATCATCACGACATCATCCAGTGGGGGAAACTTAAGAGGCGTTTTCTGAGGGAGTGCTCAACGGTTCATGCCATTTGGTCTCCAACTATGAATGCAGATTATCTTAAAGCGGCTAGAAGAAAGTTGAGTCATCTTCAAAACATATCTTGAGACCTTGAAAGTGCAATTGAATGCACCTTTCTTTTGCTGTCCACGTGGTCTCTCTGCATGTCTTACACATGACTCCTCAATACCTGCCACACCAGGAAACCTCCATCACCAAAACTCTTGTCTTTGCCAACAGATTCTAGATATTCATATGCAAATATCTGTTTATAGAGATTCAAGATTTGGAGTTGGAGGATTACAATTGGTTTCTTTTGGGGAGCCTGAATGTCTGTGCTAAGTTTCATGATTATGCAATAGTTGTTATTTATTTATGGGTGACAAGCGATGGGAAGGTTTTTCAGTCGGGTTTTAAGATAAAATAAGTACTCTGAACAAGCAGTCTCAGACTCTGGAAAATGCAGAAAATGAACATAATCAACAGCAGATGCATTAATTATGAAAACAGCTGTTACTTACAGCGCTCGCACTAGCTGACAAATAATTCTACAATAGCAAAGAGCTTAGACTTGGTGTTTTAATGCTTCTATCACTAGTTAAATTGGCATTTTGTGAATGCATTATACCTCAGAGCCTTTCTGCTGATGGCTTTCACCCTGTCATAGCTTCAATGTATCAAGTTGCCATGTAACTGAATTTAGCAATTACCCCCATGTTGCTCGGGCCCAACTTCAGTAGCTGTCCCACCCAGAAAGATAATTATATTGTGCTGTAATATGAACATAGCAAGTTAACGACCCTCTAGCTATCAGTTATCATAACGCCTCCTCCCAGCTCTGGATGCTCAGCGTGAGCAGTATCATCCTTTTCCCTCTGTGCTCTGAGCCGGACAACAGCTCCTTCTGTGCAGACTCAGAGGAAAGCAAGAGGCCATTAACGTGCAGGCAGACAGAGACGGGAAGGGCCTGGCACTATGCAAGAGCAGCTACTTCTCCTCGCCACTATGCTCCAAATCCATTTGGCCTGGTAGCCGCATACACACCCACAGTCAACGGAGGTTACTGTGTTACACAGCAGGATTTTGTGCCAAATCATTGTGTTCTGTGTGTCATTTAAAAACTACCAAGAAAGAAAAGAGGAAATAACAAGGACGTGGACAGAAAGTGTAAGCAGCACTGCTTTATGAGCCACGTCCATGTTCTTCATTTTATTAAAAGGCACTCCTCAGTACAGCATGAACTGATGAGATCTGGCTTCACCAGCAGCATCCGAGCAGGTCGACAGTGCTTGCCTGGATGATGAGTCCAATGGGTTGTGCAAGTAGTGGATTGGGACAGAACTGCTGAGACCAAAAAAAAAGGGCCGCAAAACCAAAGCTGAATGACTTGTGTCATTAAATATTGAACAACTCAGTATGTGGTCAGTCATAACCATCTTCTCTGTCAGGAAGAGAATTTAGATCAACAAGACACGAATACGAGGTTATCAAAGTGAAATTGTTGCCTGTTACAAAAGAAAACCATAAAAGGAGGTTACATTTACTGCCCACCACCGAGCCCAGGATCACATTACCATTAAGTAGGTTTAGAAAGGTAACAAAAATCCAATACTCCCTTAAAGAAATCATTTTCAGATCAACTACACATGACTGAGATGAGGATAACAGTAAAAGCTTGATTTGGTGATTTAACCTAATCAAAGGTGAGGACTTTACGTTACTCTTTGTGATGCATTAGGATATTCAGCTAGTTCTGAGTTCTGAGAAGGTGGATACTGCTTTCCAGATCAATCAATCAAAATAAATTGTTAATGCATTTCATGATCAAATAACCTATATTCTCAGAGCGGACATCTCTAACACGTAAATTAAGCAGTGATGGATGTTTTTGATTGAAGCTAAAATATTTATTATGTGAGTTTATACTGATTTTATGCACCTCTAAAGTTGACAAATGTTGGATAAGGCTATAAGACGTGATATTTTGGCAACCGGAAAAGGCATAAGAAGCCTAAAGGGAGTTGGAAACACTTTTTGGAGCAGCTGATAACTTTGCCACGGGGTATGACTTACTCGAAAGCGAAGAAGAGGGCGCAGGTCCCGGTGATGAGGAAGAGGGTCAGGTAGAAGACGCCCTTCTGCCGGGCCATCATCACCCGTCCGTCGCAGCAGAAAGTGTTTTTCCCCGGGAGCTTCTCCCATTTTCGCACCTTTCGTGTTATCATCACCGCCGACATGGTGTCCTCTTCTCAGATCAGCAGTGTGCGCTTCTTTGGGTCAATACAAGTATTTATACTGCAAAGGGATTCAGACAATACGCCGATGGCTCGGGAGGGGATCTGCGCACATGTAGCCCCTTCCCAAAATACTATTTAGTCAAAAACAGTCCAGTTAATGAGTGATATTAAAGACTTGTGCGCTAAGTGGCGGCTGGGAAGCATTTTCTGACCATTCAAAGTGTCGCAGTCACATCATCGGCGTTTTCTAATCCATATTATTTCCCGTCTTTACTGCAGCATGTCATTCCCACAGTGAGCCTCCCTCTCCGCTCAAACAACCTCAATCCCTTCACGGTCCGGGCACCTCTGGAAATCAGGAGAAATTCATCCAAATGCGTGCAGCAGATGATTCCCACCAGAAACCTGAAAATCCAGCTTTTCAATCGGAAGAGCGGACCTTGACCGACTGACATTCATGTCATCTCGATAAATCATAAATGGTTTTACGGGCGAGCAGCTGCTGGGTCTTCACAAACAGGCTGTTAGACTGTGACTGCACTGCTGGTTCAACAGCCTTCATTTAAAGAAAAATAAAAATAAGAAAGAATCGCCAGTGTGTCCAGGAATATGTAAAGCTCTTGGATATGCCTTTCCCCCCCTACAGCCTGCCAGCTCTCGGTTTCAGTCAATGGTAGCAGGAAACACGCCTAGATTGAAATATCTAATCTTAAAGGGGCAGGACAGGTGAAAGAAAAAGGGAACAAAGGACACAGGAACAGGTCCTGTCTTGATCACATTAATATGCTAAATTGCTCGCCTATCGTATTGCCCAAGGGAGCAGAGCGTGAAGTGTTTTATTGGAGTTAATTGGTAATGGAAACCAGAGGGATTAATCCCCCACGAGAGCAGAGATAAGCAATGCAGAGGTCTTTTTTTGATCTTATTTCTTCTGCATCATACATGACAGTTTGACAGGCTAAAACAAACCGATACATTTTGAAGATTTGACCACATGAATTGTTGCACTGTGTACGTAAGCTATATTAGTAATACGCTTGCATTTCTAACACCATGTGTGCACAATGGTGTGAAAAACTCTTTGTCCCCGCCCTCATTTATTATTTTTGGCATATTTTTCACACTTACATGTTTCAAGCTAATTGCAAAGTATATAAGCATGCATATATATATATATATATATATATATATATATATATATAAACCCTCCACATGGAGGGTTTTCCAACATGAAGTGTTTAAGGTCACGCCAAAGCATCTAAGGTCAGACCTTGACTTGGCCACTCCATAACCTTCAGTTTTACTTATTTGTTTATTTATTTTAGTCATTCAGAGGTGGACTAGCTGTGTTTCAGATCATTTTTCTGATGCATAACCCAAGTACGCTAAGCTTCAGGGCACAAACTGACAGCTTGACATTCTCCTTCATGATTTTCTGGTAGAGAGCAGAATTCACGGTTCCATCAAGTAAAACAAGTCGAACAGGTCCTGAAGCAGAAAAGCAGCCTCAGACGATGGTCTGGCACTACCTCCACCGTGTCTGACTTTTGTTATGATGCTCTCTTTATGAAATTCTGTGCTACCTTTATGTCAGATGTAACAGGATGTAAACCTTCAAGAAAGTTAAACTTTTGTCTTAATAGACCACCGTTTATTTTCCCAACAGTCTTGGGGATCATCAAGATGTTTTTGGCATATGTGAGGTGAGCCTATATGTTCTTTTTGGTAAGTAGTGGTTTTTTTCCTTGGAGCTCTCCCATGGATGCAATTTTTCGCTCCGTCTCTTTCTGATTATGAAATCATTAACAGTTACAAGGTGTATCCATTTGTGGATTAAAGCTCTCGCTGTTTGCTGGAGTCCGAAGCCTTATAAGAGGCTTTGTAACCCTTTCCAGACTGATTAATGTCAATGACCTCTCTTCCTTGATTTAAGATTCAAGATTCAAGTAGTTTATTGTCATGTACACTGCAAAACACAAAAGGTTACGCAGAGTAATGAAATTCTTACTTTGCAGGTTCCCTTCACACAACTAAAAACACTAAAAAGAAAGTAGTAATAAGTAAAACAGTGTAGATCTTGTAGCTTATGTGTGGGTGTAATCAGAATTTAAAGTGCAAGTAGTTGCAACACTGTCACAGTGATAATATATACAGAGTATGCAATACTACAGCATATATGTAGAGATACGCACAAAAATTGCAAATCTACAGGTTAATATAAATGTGCAAAATTGCAAATTTACAGTTATGGATAATTATAGTTTGATAGAGTTTTTAAGTTTTGAATAGATGTTGTCGATTGTGCTCATAGACAGTCAGGAGAAGGACAGCATTTTCATTAGATGTGTATTTCTTCATAAGAATTATTAGTGTTTTATTTATATAACAAATGAATATTTATATAACAAATATATAACAATTTTTTAAATTATAGTATATATATCATATGTTACAATGCTACAATATTGCCTCAGTTCACTCATGCTGCTTTGATAACATCTCCAACACCTCATCAAACACAGAGATGATGGGTGATGTGTCAGATGTAGCATTGACCCACCCGCCCTCTCAAGTTCAAATGCACCCCCAGCTGCAGACAGCTTAAAGTCTGAATTTAAATTCAGATGACACGTTTCGTTAGATCTGTCAAACAGGGCCGATCTTTTTTAAGGGGAACGCTCAGTGGTGGCATGACTGATCTAACGTCATACACACTAATAGACAGATAACGTAATCTCGGAAGAAAAGGAAAATTGTCTGAGATAGGCATGCCAATACTGCCTCCATCTTTTGGGCACTAACAAACACATACTCCAAAAGGCTATTACAACTCATATCAAACTGCAGTTGTTTTTGGGACTGCAGCCCTGCTAATAGAAGAAATTTGGAATTCCTGGCCATTGGACATCTCACAGGTGCATACTATCATTTTCCTAAATTTGCAGTCAAATTTGTCCTTAAATTTGTTTAGCAAAAACTTAACTGCATTTAGGCGTGTAGACATGGTCCAGAAGACCTGCTGAAGTTCAAACCAAACATAAGAATGAGGAAGAAAGGTGGTTTAAGTGACTTTGAAGGTGGCATGGTTGTTGGTGCCAGATTGGTGATTTGAGTATTTCAGAAATTGAATTTTGCTGCAGAGCCATCTCTAGGGTTTACAGAGAATGGTCCGAAAAAGAAAAAAATATCCTGTCAGTGGCAGTTCACTGGTTTATGCCAGAGGTCAGAGGACAATGGCCAGACTGCTTCAAGCTAACAGAAAGGCAACATTAACTCAAATAACCATTCAAATAAACACTTGTTACCACGAAGCTTTGCATAAGAGGATCTCCAAACACAAGATGTTGAACAGCGAAGCAGATGGTTACAGCAGCAGAAGACCAAACTGGGTACCACTCCGATCAGAATAGAAAAGCAGGTGACATTTTGCAGGGACTTGCTAAAACTGGACAACAGAGCGGTTCCTGGTCCTTCAAATGACAGGATGAGGATTTGGCTTGAACAGCATGGAAGCATAGATCCATCCTGCCTTGTATCAATCATTCAGTCTGGTAATGGTGGTGTGGGGGGACATTTTCTTGGCACACTTTGGACCCTTTAGTACCAAGTGAGCGTCATTTAAATGCCACAGCCTATCATGAATGTGCAACCAATAAATCAACAGCAACTGTGTGACGCTATCATGTCAACATGAACTAAAATATCTGACAAATATTTCCTGCACCTTGGTGAATCTATGCCATGAAGGTTTGCAAAGGTCTGCGGGTACTAGTAAAGTGTACCTAATAAAGTGGCCTTTGAGTACACGTGTCTACTGATGCTTCTGTTGCATTTGTAAACGCCTACAAAATAACTTGACTATATTACACAAATACAACATAAATAAAGGCCCACTAAGAATAAACCCAAACAGTTGAATTTTTATATCTTATTATAGATATTAGTTTTAGATTGATTCTGGAGGATTTTTAGTCTGCTTTACATTAAAGTTGCTTTACCTTCCGCAACTTACCCTCTGATTTCTCTTCCTTTTGTCTCCATCTATTGGGCTCCGTGAGCAACTTCTCCAAAACTGGCTATCACTTAATGGTTTTTGGCCTCGTTTAATTGAGGAAAAGCTGTAGTTTTCTAGCAGTAAAAGAAATAGAGACAAAAATATTAAAAATGTGTTCGCCGGGTGCTGTTTTTGTTAATATATTTTTGGTTTATCAACTGCTTGTTTTCGGAGTTGTCCGTCCGGCATAACAGTCCGACTGGAAACACGGGTTGTGTGTAGTAGGGAAGCTTCTACCCGGTTGTTGACGTGCATCTGGTCTTTGTTTGCATCGTAATCTAAACGTAAATAGAGCTGATTTGTTTGTTTACAGATGGACAGTGTGCCATGCCTTCGTGTGCCTCAGTGTCAGGCTCAGAAGCTCAGGTAATCCACGATTTGGTCATTGCTATCAACGGCAGCTAGCAATTAGCATTAGATCAAAAGGAGCTGATTGATTTGAACAAACAGCCTGTTTGAAATAACTTTGACATTATATTTAACATGCATTTTATTTCACAGGAGGTCACTACAGTCCAAAGGGGCTCTGGACCTGAGTTTGAGTTTAGTGAAAGACTCAGATGGGACAGTCCTCCTGCCCATTTTAGCATCCTGTTTGTCCCAGCTCGATCTTCAGTCTTTCAGGACCACTGTGGCTTCAGATGATGATTTTGAAGTAGTTTGGAGTAAGGTAATTAAAGCTGAACGAATTATTATTAACAGCAAGCTTTAAAATGTAATAGCTGTTTTTTTTTCTGTGAATATTTTCATTTCTGTCCTGCTTTCATCACAGTCTGCACTGCAGTCAAAAAAAGAGAAAGGAAGGGCGAGTAGTAGTAAACTGGAGAAAGTCCTCCAGGAGCTGTTGGAGTCTCATGGTGAAAGATGGACAGAAGAGCTGAAGAGAGACATCCCTCGCAGTTTCCAGCGACATGGAGACCTAGTCCTGCTGGGAGACACTTGTTTTGTTCTGCCATTATGGGAAAACATGGGTAGCTACTGATCTCAAACTGCACCACGTTTTACTTTACCGCTAAATGTACAGAATAATTCATGAGGAGGCTCACTGGCTACTTTTTAACTCATTTAGATCAACAGCTTTGGAGCACAGTGGCCAGAGGACTGGGAGCAAAGCGCCTAGCAAAGATCAGGAGGATTTCAAGAGATGGATTTAGATCTCCTGAGGTGACGATGCTGCTAGGAGAGCACAGCTGGGTCAAACATGTAGACAATGGCATTAGGTAATAATCAGTCATAGATTTCAGCACTTGGGGACATGCTTATTAGACTAAAATGTGTGTGAAAATGTGTGCTTCACATTTGTTTCAGTTATGAGTTTGATGTTACCAAGTGCATGTTCTCGGCTGGAAACATAACAGAGAAGCTCCGGGTGGCTGGATTTGACTGCAGAGGGGAGACTGTAGTGGATTTATATGCAGGTAATAAAACTGGAAAATATATTATACGATTGCAATAAAAGGAATCTGTGGTAAATGTAACTTTTTGAAGGTTAAAAGGACCCATTTTAGTAGATATGAAATAAAGTTACTGACTGATGTCGTTTCCTTGAATTCTGAATCAAATGGAGGTGCAGCTGAGTTCACTGCTCATGTATTATTGCTCTTACAGCTGTGTGCTACCTAAAAACAACCAAATTATGATGCATATTGTTGTTTAATTTTCCCATTTGTGCCTTACTTCAGGTATTGGATACTTCACTCTCCCATATCTGGTGCATGCAAAGGCCAGTCACGTTCATGCTTGTGAGTGGAACCCCAACGCTGTCGAAGCTCTAAAGAAAAACCTCGAGGCAAACGGAGTGTCTGACCGCTGCACGATTCACCAAGGAGATAATCGCCAAGTAAAGTTCATCGATTCGTTATATCTTATGCCGCATGTGGTGTTTATATACTACAGTTTTAGATTGGTCCCTTGGGAAATGATTATTTCATCAGAGAAAGTCCACCTCTAATAAAAACGATATCTATTTTAACTATGAGATAGATTTCTCAGGACTGTGCGCCGTACCTACACCCTTACTTATCCTTAATTAAGAAGCCAAGTATCAGCCAGGCACTGCTAATTAAATCCTCTTGATTAAATGATCATCAGCAAGTGTGACCAGCAAGTTTCGTTTGAGTTTTTACCATTATTATAAAAATGTAATTGCCTTTTATTCCGCTTTAAGAAAAAAAGATACGCTATACAGGTTTTTGTAATCACCTCTTTTTGTCTAACTTTGGTTTTTCCAGCTCCAGCTGTGTGGCGTCGCTGACCGAGTGAACCTGGGTCTCATACCAAGCTCTGAGGACGGCTGGTCTGTCGCCTGTCGACTGCTCAGGAGAGCAACAGGAGGCGTTTTACATATACACCAGAACGTTACCTCACCAGTACAGCACAGTACAGCCGGCGATGCCCCCCAGAAGGTTTCTGGGAAAAAAGCAGACAGAGAGGTGTGGCAGGCCTGGGCCGAAGACACGGCAAAGCACTTCACTTCTCTTTTAAAAGACTTCAATGGTACACAGTGGACAACAAATATCCAGCACATCGAGCACGTTAAGTCATATGCACCTCATGTTCACCATGTCGTGCTGGACTTGGAGTGCAGGCCTTCCTGAGAAAGTAATCATCACAAACACTAAACAGACACTGTGGTGTTAAACAAACAGACGTTTCTAACCAAACCCTACACAAGCTGGTTTAATCATTTGTCAGGCTGTGACAAACCAACCGCAACCATCATTTATCCAGAGGCCTGTACTACAAAGCAGGATTTGTGGCTTAGCAACGTAACTTTGGGGTTAACCCTGGGTCTCCAGTCTTGCAAAGGTGGTTCAGTTCTTACTCTGGGTGCGTTGCCAGGTTAAATTATGCTGCTGACCTTACCTTGTGGAAAAGCCCATGGACTCATGGACGTGCGCAGGTAGAAGGAAGCTCTAGTTTTTGTCTTTCCTCAGTGAGCACGATTAAGAAATGTAGATGCTCAGGAGAAACTGTAGTCATATGTTTTTGTTTCTGTTAGCTGAAAGCAGTTCTAAAGCGTTTTTTCTAATCCTTAATATTGTAATATAATCCTAGAACAGAGCAACAAAGCTTTGTACTTGATAAGCTCACATAAATTACAGGTTTAAATTGAATATGTTTGTGTAAGTTCTCAGTCATCCAGGACATGGTAGTCTTGAGTGCTTAGAAAGGAAACAACTGGGCGTCTTTAGGTTCATCAATACCGTTTGTCTCTCATCCAGGAAGCACCTTTAGTTCTAAAACAACTGCTATAGAATCCCAGGTATTTAACCCCTAGTTAGGATTATCCCCTTGGAGGCGGTCCTGAGAATCCTTGACCCAATCATGTGAAAAAGGGCCTGACTCACTGGGGCCAAAGTGTGAAAGACGCTGTCCCACTTAACTGTCACGTGAGCTACTGAGGTCACCTCAGACAATTTGTGAGTGGGGGTTGAAGCATCTGGGAACGGATCTCAAGATGCATTTTAGGTGGTTCTAGGTTTGTTGACAGTGGATGTAGATGCCTCCTTTAACACTGTGATCTTTAAAATACTGTCCTTTTTCCTTTAGGTGCAGATGTGCTGAGTTCTGATGAGGTGGCGCCATGCATTTGTGTAGTGATGAAAATGTCTGGGCACTAAGAAATCTATCTGCCTTCTTTTTAAACACTCAATCTTTAAATTGAATTTTTTTTTTTGGTTTAAATTTTTTTTTTTTATTTACTTACATTGAACTTGCTATGAAAGAAAGAATAAGGTTTAAAATCATCTTGCACACATCAAACAGTAGGTGGTTAATTTAACAGAATATGCAGTTGTAGTCATGTGAGACTCTTGAATGTCCTGGAGCTTTAATATTGATTAATCTTTGAATTTACACATCTTGTAATACAGCACGTTCCTAATACAGCTGCTTTGCCTGCAGTGGCTGTATTACAAGACGCATTTGACTTCTTCATATGTTTCTAATATTCTACCTTGCTCATCTTAAAATATGCACTCTTCTGGCATGTGAACATGCTCGTAGCTGGATTATGAGAAACACTGGGTTGACATGTTGAGTTTATAACCACCTTCGTAGGTTTGCCTCATCTTGTGGCTAATGTATGGAGATGTGAACTTGCTTTGAACGTAGTACAGGCCTCAGGTTTCCTGCCTCACTTTTATGCAAGGGACTTATGACCGGCGCTGGAAATTCCTCGTTCATGGGAATTAGTTGCAATCCCCAATCCCTTTCACGAGTGCACCAGAGTCACAGTGTCACAGTGCAAGCAGCTAAACAGTCAGGCTGTGCCTTGCTAAAGAGCAGCTCATTGTTGTGTTGTACTATTTCTCAGGTGTGTTTGATTACTAGTACCATTGAGGGTGGCTGCATTGGAAAGCAAATACACTATTATCACTGTTATTCTGCATTAGTCATAAATCTGCCATGATTGAAGATCCACAACCCTCCTTGTTGTTGTTTTTTGTTTGCTTTAAAGGGGGAATGTTTTACTACCATGACCTATATGCATGACATATTAAAGGAAAAGCCTGAATAAATGTCTGCAGAATGCAGTTTTCATACATTGAGAAGTTATGTGAATCATATGATTTGGCTTTTTGCAGGCACGTGGTCTGAATCCAGTTAAGTTGATACGAGAGATTTGAACCTTAATTGGGGGATATGTTCTGCACGGATGGATGGGTCCATCCTTCCTGGAGAAATCAATGCCCTGGGGCAATGAAGCTAATCTGGCTTGTGGTGCTCAAATGTGTCATTTATCTTTCTTTATCTGTCTGTTTCATCCTATTTCTCTTTATTTATGCATTTAAATGTGTTAATAATATTGAAGCACTTGACATGTATCAAAGTCATGGTCTAGTTAGATTAGCAAGGTAGCATAGCTTGTTTTAATCCTATAGATTTATTAGGTTTGCCTTAGATTGAGGTCACTACCACCGCCCAGTTATCAAACAGACATGAAAACAAACAGAACATTACATGTACTGAAAAACGTATTAACCTAAATAATAGTTTATGCAGGGATAAGTGGTGATAAATTCAATCTTATAATCAAAAATGCGTTTACTAAGTAAACATTTTTTGGGCTTTTACAGTAAAATAAGACATGAAACAACAGGAAGGGGAGGGGTTTTCTTCCAAAAAGGACTTTGAAAGTTTGTTGTTGTTGTTTTTATTTTATTTAAACGACATGTGTTTCAGGCTTAAAAGCTGCTGTCATTTTTTAAAACTCAGAAATCATTTTCTTTATGCTCTGCTCTCTTATGGCTGTGCCCTAACAACAAATAATAGCCCGGTATTACAACTATGTGTAACTATCTGCTGTGCTTCTCTCTCTCTCGTTTGCATATTGAATTTCACACATTTAGGTGCAAATTTTAATGAAAAGCGCATATGCATGCACTTTCTTTGTTCCAAGTTTCCAAGGATTAGAAAAAAAACAGCTTGGGGGGAGAAAGGAAACCAAGATATGGGCGAGATTTTCCACACCCAGCCCTCCTCCGGTAAATAGAGCAAAGGAAAAGCACCTGTCATGGAAAATGTGGAGAGAGAGGCGCTCCTGAGCGTCTCCTGCGAACTTTACTTATCTTCCGCCACAAAATCAGCAATTAAGGAGACTCGGGCACGGTTGTGTTTTAACCACGAAGCAGAGTACAGCTGTGTGTACCTACCCGGTGGTGTGATTGTGAGCGCGCGGTGAGCTCGCGTGCTGCTGGTATCACTTTTGCCTGTCTTTTCTCTCGGGAGTGAGTTGCGAGTCGTATAGTGGCTGTTCTCCGTGGACTTCTACCAACAGGTGTGTTTAATTTCCTTTAATGAGTCCGAGCCTTTTTTTAAATTATTTTTATTTAGTAAAATTCGCAGCAGTTGTAACGTGTAGAGTTTACAGACCGGTCTGTGCAGCAGGAAAAAGGGAAGTCTCAGGCGGTCTTTTGATGTAACGTTAGCGTTAATTAGACTTTCAGATAAGGCGCAGTTAGCGACTCATAGTCGAGTTCTTTTTTTAACTCTTCCAGTCTGTATTTAAATCTGTCAGCGTTGTTTATTGTTTTTAATGCTTTTACCTCCTTTATGTTTACGATTGGTAAAGAATTACGTGCTCACTAACTCAGAGTATTGACCGTTTCCTTGAAGCTTATTCTCTCACTAAGTTGCCCTGCAGGTATTCTTCAACCCTTCATCATAATAACAGGCTCCAGGCATTCAAACAATGAGGAAGAAGTTATCACGTTTTCCACGCGTGCTTAGAAACGGGAGCTTTCTCACAGCTTGCCTCATTTTGCTCCTGCCTAAATCACCCTGCGGGGAGTTTAAATGGAGCATAAAGTTTCAGATGGGGACATGACAGATGACAAGGCTGATGCTGGGTTTAAATTAATGTTTCAGCTCCTGAACTCCACCCTGCTCTCTGTATCCTTAGAGGGTGGGAACCATGCACCGTAGCCAAGTTCATGTTGTCTTTTGCTTTCACCGGGGCAGAGGCTTTCTGTGGGATTTTAAAATCCTCTCACATCCTGGTTCTTCTTTAGGTCATTTCAGCCAGAAACTTCCAGAGTCGTCTCTTGAAATAGAAAGTATTCCTGGTTGTTTTATCAGTATTCCCACCAGGCAAGCTTTGCTGTTGATGTTGGCATGAGATTTAAATAATCCAATGAGAAATCTCCAGCTGAGTTATGCAGGATGGCATACTGGCAGCAGCAACTTCCCTGTATGGAAGCCAACAGGAAGAAGGAAAGGTCACTCAGTCGTCTCCCAGTTATTTGATTAAAACCACATAAACACAACTGTTTCTGTCTGGCTGTATTGTCGTCACAGGGATTCGAGTCACTAAGTTCCTGTTTTCACTCAAGGGCTCTGGTGAGCTTGCATTACAGGAGATCATAGGAAAGCAGGTTGTCCTGTAGTAAAGTCAAGCATTAGTTGGAAGGTTTAATTTAAAAAAAACACTTTTTGCATAAACGCTCAACTCCTGATGTTCTTGCTTTGTCCTCAGTGACATCTCGATGTAAAAGTGACTCGATTGAGCCAGTTCACCTGCACTAAGGGTTCTTGGATACAGACGCCATGCCAGAGGCTGTTGACATGATAAACCTGGGCTTCCTGTCTGAATCCGAGCGGGAGCTGATCCTGGAGGTGCTGCGACGAGATGAGAAGCTGAGACAGGCTGAGGACCAGCGTGTGCGGTGAGAAGAGGCTCCTAATTTTTCCACACCTGTCAGTTAGTCACTTGTTATTTAGTTGTTAGAAGTACCAAAATCAACTCATATCTGCCGCTTATATATTTTTTTTTTTTACTGCACTTCTATTCTGTTTTATTTTTAGCCATTTTTACTTCACAAAAGTATTCCCATGCGTTATATTCAACTTTTCAGATAGTATTTTAATTATTTAGAAATTTGCCCAGTTGGCATTTGATACTTGTAGGGACTTGATATTTATTGTCAGGGTTCAACTAAGAGCTGGATGATAGTAGCTTAATCCAGTTAAAGTAATATTGGCATGGTGGCTTTGTGGTTTTCATAGATAAAAATAATAGACAAAAATAGGAGAACAAAAGATATAGATATTGTAATCTGATTTTATTTTTAAAGAAAAAAACAAAACAAAAACACTGTCAGTGTCACTGTTGTTAATGTGTTGGCTCTAGATACTTATTGCTGTCTCTTACAGTATTAGATGCATCTGGATTCATTGTTTGACTGTTGCTGATTGTTTTGTTTTTATTAGAATTCCATTTAGTTTTAACAAAATGCACATCTATTCAAAATATCAACGCTGCAAAAAGAAATGTAATGACAAAACTAATACAATAAAATAACAATAGCAATCAAAAACTGTAATGTGTCAGTTGCAACTGGATTAAAATTCCACAGATATTGCTTTAGTCGCTTTCTGAATGAGCCTCTGTTTTCATCTATTTAATATTGTTTGGAAACCTTGTCCATAGGTCCCCCGTCTTGCATCATTATGAAGAAAACACTATGTAATGTACTTGCAATGTAGTGCTTTTCCACACTTACTGTTCACTCAGAGTGCTTAAAACTAAAAATATATTTGTAGAGAACTTCATTCTATACATGTAAAGCGTTTTATCTTACATCAGCTGATTTCGAATCGCCAGTTAACCAAATGTGCATGTCTTTGGACTCTGAAAGGAAGTTGAACTACCTCGAGTAACAAATGCAGACATGGGGAGAACATGCAAACTCCCTCAAAGTAGGGACCCTGTTACCATGAGGCAACAGTGCACTGTGCAGTGCTAGATATCATTAAGTCATTCTGGAGCTATTGGCGCTTGACGAGCATCTTGAAAAGTATCTGAGACTGCTCACTTTTACTTCAACTCATATTTATCCATAGAGCACCAAATCACAGCAAGAGTCACCTCAAGGCACTTTTGTACTGTAAAGAGAAAAGAAGACCACAAATTTAGATGAGCTCCTATGAGCAAGCACTTGGTGACAGTGGGGAGAAAAAATCTCTCTTTAAACAGGACAAAACCTCCAGCAGGACACAGGGAGGGGCAGCCACCTACCATGACCCGGTTGTGAGGAAGGGGAGAAAGACAAACGTAAAACACTCTGTGGAAGAGAGCCAGAGATTATTAATGACTAATAAATACAAAGTGGTGTACATACGAACAGAGTGAAGAGGTGTGTAGAAGAAACACTCGGTGCATCATATGAAGCATGGAGTGTTTCTACTTCAAAGCTCCTTCTTTATAAAAGGAAAAAACAACAAAACTTTGCACTTATATTAAAGTATGATCTACATTAGCATTGATGTGGTCACCAGGACATTTTAAAAACTGCAACTGTATAAAATTAGCAGTCAAAAGAACCTGAAGAAGCTAAAGCTCCGGGAATACATACGGTTTGTTTATCTGATATGTTTCATGTTGTGGCCTTCATCTGGCCCATCATAAAACATATTATAGACAACATATTTTAAACAGTATAGGTGTTCGGTAAGGTTAAAAAAATGCATGCATGTTCTGTTTGATGCAAGTGTTGTTGCAGTTTAAGTTCTTCTGTTAAAGAAAAAGAACTTAAAGCCTCGTCTGACTGTGCACTTTGGAAGCAGGCGAAGTCGTTCCAGAAACCTCTGCAGAGATTTCAGTGCAGGATTGTTAGACTGAGGACTCGGCTATAGAGAACTGAGGCCAATATTTTGACTGTATTGAGACACATTCAGTATTTTGCTAAGATGTTTAATTTCTAGTGTTTATAATGTTCAGTCTTCATTGCTTAAGTTTATTCTGTAATTTAAGATATTTAAGCCTTTTAGGCATTTGTCCTGCTTTTGTAAATCTTTTCTGTTGTTGTACACTGTAAGTCGTAAACATGTGTTGGGGTGGGTTGTACATTACAGATTAGAAATTTGTTCAAAACTGACAATTTACCAAATTGTCAGTTTTGCTTAATGCAGATGAATTTAATCCACCTGCCCTCTGAAGTTAACATATTTTGCTGAATTGAAGTATTGCAGTAAAGTCTAATCTTGTTATCAGCAACAATGTCTCATTTTATTTGCACAAGTATTTAAAAAAATTAAACAACATTCCGCCCAAGTTCTTTAATGCACAAGACAAATTTACACTAGAAGCTGAGTAACAAAGACACTGTACATATTATTTTAATTTCATAATTCTTGTCTCGCACTATTACTTCTTTATATCAGGCTTTACAGTAATTGAGTAATATTTATGGACTACACCTTGATAATGACCACAAGTTCTGAAATAAAATTATACTTTAACATTTACAAAAAGTATATGTTTAAAAACTTACTTCATGTACTGTTTGTTTTTGGGTTGTTTTGTTTTGTTCTTTTAAAGAAATCCAGCAAAATGTTTACTTTGCCATATGACTGTTTAAGTGAAACTGACTATGTGGCATTTGTGTGGCGTGTTTGGCTCAGGAAGTTGAAGACAGAGCTGCAGGATGTTAAGAGGAAAGGGGCCAAACGTGCCAGTGAAAAATACAGTCAGCATAGCTGTGGCCGATGCCTGGAGCCTTTGAGCCGACTGACTGTTTTTTCCAGCCAGTGTAAGATGTGCAATCACGTCGTATGTCGCAACTGCCGGATGGTCCTGCCCGATGGATCCTGGCTGTGCAACGTGTGTGCCAAAGAATCGTAAGAAACGTTTTAAATTAAACAAATATTGTATCTTCAAAGAACAGGGTGTGTGGGGTTAGGTTGATGTTTTATATTTGAGAGATTTCCATCAAAGCCCAAGTAAGATTCCCATTCGTGCTTCTGAATATTTAAATACTTAAGCAGCCATTTCTCAAAGCAAACTGCCTTGACAATTTTCAGCTGTAGATTTTCTTCCACATTTTACACACAAACGAATATTTTTAGGACGATGTATAAGATTGGTTCAGAATAATTTAAGGTGCCCATTGTGGCTGAAAAGAAATATTTCATCCTTGTCCAAAATCCTCACCAACTTTGAGAGCAGGTTGTGTAGTTTTGAATGCAGATACTGACCAGAAAATTATAATGGTAATTTTTTAATCACATATTAAAGCAATTAAAACTCTATTGTCATTTTTCTCTTTGGTGATTTGAAGGGTAAAAGATTTTTATTGATATTTTTATTTAAATTGGCGAAACCAGTTTTTCCTGGTTAAGCCAATTCTTAACCAGGAAAAATTTGGTTTTGCCAATTCTTGAGTATGATAGCCCACTGAGCTTTAAAGTCTGCATTGCCTCAGAAATATGTGGCCTTTCAATTCATTTCTGCCCATTAATTAGCTCAGTTATGAATATAGCTCATCATTGATGCAGGTTTGCAGTGGCTTACAAAGATGCTATAGGATTGGTCCTTCAGGTTTCCAGGTGACACAGTGCCAGTCAGCTGTTTGTCTTCTTGGGTGTTCCTACATGTCAGGCACTTCTATGATACATGAACATTTTTGTGTAACTTGGATAAGTCAGCGGACAGCATCTGGGAGGTTTTGACTAGCCACTGGAAGAGCTGCTTTTGGTATTCATCCAAGTTCAACAGACACATGAATTGCTCTGTCATGTGAAGTGACAGCGCATGAATTGCTTTTGAGACTAATGATGATTTGCTAGGTTTTATTTTGCATTGTGTATAATACAAAGTGCCCCCAGCAGCCTAAACCTGTAACAGAATTACAAAATTATGGTTCAGGTTCATCTGATCTGGCTCTAAATATGAGCTTTATCAAAAAGTTGTAAACTGATCTTAAAAGTAGAGAGGGTGTTTCCTGAAGATGAACTGAGATCTGGTTCCAAAGGAGAAGGGATTGGTACCTGAAGTAAGCCTGCAGTCTGAGTTGTTTATAGGGATAATATGATACTAAGAGGTCTTTAAGATGTGATGGGACCTGACAAAGGAGAAATATGATCTCTCCTTCTAGCTCCTGTTAGTGCTTGTTGTGGTGTTTTTGGACCAAAGGCTTTCTATGAGCTTTTAGAATAACCTGATAATGGGTAATTACAATAGTCCAACTCTGGAGTAACAGAGTAATTAGATGTTATGTCATTTTTGGCCGTACTGAACAGATGAAAGAAGGCAGTCCTAAAGTTTTGTTTTATGTGTGCGTTAAAGGACATCCTGGTGAAAAATGACTCTAAACTTTCTCACAATATTATTGGTGCCATCCAGACAGAGTATCTGGTTTAACCCATTTGTTTTAGATTTTTACTGTATTTGTCAATATAGTAGTAATAAATAACCAAATATTTGTATGAAAAATCACTGTTGGTCTTGCAAACCACATCTGTTGATGATCAGCTATGCAGTGTGAAATGTATCTCACCACTCATCTCTTCCTCTCCTCGTTGTCTTGCAACATTTTTTGGGCATTAACAGAAACATCAATGAAAACCCAGAACTGCTTGTTTTCAGGATAATCACTATATATGTCGTGTTCTGCACTCTCACATATTGGTCACATACTGCTCACACCTTGTTGGATAACCATTAACAAATCTGTTAGTTAACTGATGAATATTTATATGGGATTCTAGTGATGTCAAGAAAAGAACGGGTGACTGGTTCTACAATCAGCGGGTCAACCGTTTCTCTACAACACCTGGGCATGACCTAGTGAGAGTCTCCCTGAGAAAGAAGCAGCCATGTGAGTACAGTTAACAGGAAGTAGAACTGTTGAGCTAGTTATGTAAACATCAGCCGGCCTGCAGTCAGAGCAGTGACGTTACAGTTCACTTTTTTTTTTCTTGTTTGTTTTTTGTTCTGTGTTTATAGCGAAGAAACGAGAGACAGCAGGTGAAGTCCTGTTGAGTAGTTCTGAAATAAATTCAGGTCCTCCTAAGTATCCGTCTCTGACGAAGCAGAAACTTCAGATGGTTGACAACAGGTGTGCTGTCACTCTTAACATCAGTTTTGTCTGGTTTTAAAAATGTTCATTAAACCACTTCTCAAACTCGCATTTTTGTTGACAGTAATTCAAGCAGTTATATTGGATCCATCACTTCAAGGGCATCATTGGAATCAAAGGAGGAGGAAGAATTAAAGGTCCAATCAAACTCAAATCGCAGTGACACGGAGTCTGTAGAAAGTTCCAGTATAGCCAGCGTTAAAACTGAGACGGAGTCTGGCCGTGTGACCCCCGAGCCTGAGCAACCAAGGTAAACCCAGATGTAGCTGATCAAATAGCAATTTTTGAGACCGGAATAGCAGCATTTAGCTCTCTTCTACATGGTGTTTAGCTCCTAATTGAGTAGAGTATTTAGTCTGACACCGTTAAGATCAAAGTGGGGTCTGATCATAAAAGTTGAAAAACTCAGACTGTATTTTTAAACTAACAGATAATGATATTTATGTGACAGCGTTATGAGAAAGTAGAGCAATTAAAGCCATTTTAACCTACATTTGATTGTTATTAAGCCTGAAATGTTTGTGTACTAAAGAAAGAACTTATTACAATGTAAATATTCTCAAAAGTTCAGTGATGTTGCAGTATAGTAAAGCAGCATATTTAATCTCCTATATTCACCTAGTTGTTAATCATTTCTAAGTTGTGTTGGTACTTAAAAAAATGAGAAACTATTGCAAAGTAAGGCCCTAGTATATCTAAACAAAGTTTCCATCATATCTGACCTTGGACTTCACACTTGTTCGTGTTACTGTCAGTATAATTATGTGTTGATTTGTGCTATATCCTTAGAAATGGGATCATGAACAGCATAATATCCCATCTAAATTAGGAAGCCCAGCTGGGGGCTTGTTTCTAATACAGTTTTCAGTTTGTATGCTAAGTAGGGTCACAGGCCTCAAATATCCACCAAAGTAGTTTTAATTAAAGTGCTCTCCCATTCTCGATTTCAGAACTGAGGTCACACAACTGAAATGAAACACAAATCTGAGGCTAATGGGACTTCTTTACAAAACTAAAAGTTTTTATTTGTATATTAGAACGAAAAAGGTCTTTATTGTAGTTGTTAAATGTCTGTTTCTTTTGCCAACCAGGAAGGAGAACAGCTTTGTTCGAACCAGCCCAGTAGGATCCAGTAATTCCAGTCTGACTGTCTCCATCAAAGCAGATACTGTCAGCAGTGAAACCACCAACGCAGAGATCAACACTGTAAGATAGTTTTCATTGTTTGAAATATTTTCGCCACCTTCTTCTCTGACTGCATCTTGTTTCTGGTCACTTTAGGCCCCAGAAGTAAAATCCTCCACTGTAAACCCAGAGCTGGATGTTGATAGACTCTTTAAGAAGAGCATCAAGCGAGGCACAAAACCTGCAGGTTTGTATTGTCTGTTAACATGTGCAGTGTTGTTCCCCGTAATCACAACAAAAATGTGGTGTGTTTTTTTTTTTCTGTATTCATTATATGTATTTAATTGCTGGTGTGTTCATTAGAGTATGCATCAACACTGGACCTGCGTAATGAACGTGACACATCAGAGGCATCACTGGGCAAAAGGAGCAGATCTGTACCAGGCTTGGATATACAGGCGAGTGTGTGTGTAGCTGCTTAGATTTTATAATGTCACATTAAAGTTAATTACCAAGGATAACATTGTTTCCATCAATGTAGCTATGTGAAAGAATCATCAAAAACGGATCCTGCAACCATTTTATTGCCTTCTTTTAATCCCCAGTGCTACCTTTCCAGTTTCAGAGGATGTTTAAGTATGTCTAAGGATGATTTTTGACAGCAGAGGTGATGACAAGGGCAGAAGAAGTGACATTCTGGGCTGTTAGATTTGATCAAAAGTAGTTGTTCTCGTGGTGGATATCAACAGCATTCAAGCCAGATTAACTTTCACAAGGTTGAGTGGCAAAGGCAGGCGAGAGGTGGCATTCTGTTATTTTAAAAGAGCAATAACTGTGAACATTTTCAAAGACGGTCCCTCCAGATGAAATCTTGTCTGTCTGTTAAGTGATGGAGGCGGTTGTGTAATAACTTGCATAAAGGTGGTGGTTGGGCATGCAACAGGAGGCTAACCCCTAAGCCTCTCACGTCTACATTGCTAGCCACTCACTTTGTGAAGTGAGTGTAAATTGGAAAGCTAGAGAAACTGTTGGGCACGCCCTTCATCCATCATTGGAGATCTTTTTTGCTGGAAAAGTGTGCATTGTGTTAGCAAAATCCAGGTCAATCCATTTGGTGATCAATAAATTTTGATATATTCTGCCCTTTAAATTAAAATGCCATTGGTTTGATCGGTAATTTGGTGGGTATTTAGTCAATAGCTAAATGGTTATTAAATCAACTTTTATTTTTCTGAAAACCTCAAATACCTTTTTGAAACTAGATGATTCTGCTGGGTCTCAAAGTCTGTGTGTGTATGATAAACTTGCTAAGTGTGTATTGTGGTGCCGCAGGAAGATGAAGAAGAGGAAGAAGATATCGACAGCTTGGTTAGCTTTCATAGAAGAACGATGAACTCAAATTCCTCCAGCCTGCGTGGCTCAAAGGTAAAGTAATGACAGAACTCGCATTAGGTCTCTCAAGTAGTTTTTGAAGTGCAGCTCATTACGTGTCTCATAACAGAGCTGATACTTACTTATCTGAACAAGGATCTTTAACCTCAGGAAATCCTCTAGCGCGTTAGGAAGTGCAAAACCGATAGTGCGAGTCCAGCAAAGTGTTTCTATAGTTACCAGAGCCTGAATAGAAGGCAAAGCTGTCACCAAGACGACTTTAATGCTATTAATATGGATTTACGAAACATCCTGACAATGCTTAACTCAATTTGTCCCTAACAATCTTTCTGTATCTTTGTAGAATTTTTCTCAATCTGTAGCTTCTTTGTTCCCTTGCTATTACTTTTTAAACTGAAGCACTGAGTCTGTTTCTCCACTTATTAACTAAAATTGAATATTTGTCATCAACTTGAAACAAATGCAGGCATCGTTAATGATCGTTTGTTATCATGCAGAGCACACTGGGCAGCATGATGAGCCTTTACAGTGAAGCTGGAGACTTTGACAGTGTGGAGGTGAAGGGAGATGTTGTGTTCTCTGTAAGTTACGACGAGAGCAGCCAGAGCCTCCAGGTCTTCATCAAGGAGTGTCATCAGCTGGCTTATGGCGATGCTGCACGGAGTGTCTGCAACCCGTAAGAGCTTTCACTACACTCCAAACCTACATCGATCTCCAACTGGCAGAATTTAAAATTAAAAGCGAAGTTTAGTCAAACTTTAACCTTCAGATTAAGCAGCACTGTTGATTGTGCCTAAAAACTACACATTTTTCTACTGCGCACACACCCCTCAGTAATGTAAGCAAAGCTTTGATCAATGTCGATAAGAGGTTACTGTGTTTACTGAGTCTCAGTAAACACATCCCAGAGCTGATTAGTTGAGCTTCACAGGAAATTGAGTGTCAACAGACAAACATTTTTCTCAGCATTTAGTCAGGAGATACAACAGATGAGCAGTAATAATGACAGGGAGACTCATGATTTGACCTGCTTCTGTGTTTATGTTACAGCTATGTCAAATGTTATCTGCTCCCTGACAAATCTCGCCAGAGCAAAAAGAAAACCAGCACCAAGAGAAACATTATAAACCCAGTCTACAGTGAAACTTTAAAGGTGATGATTTATCATTTTTCTCATGCCTAACTGGACTCCAACTGTTGATCTTACCCTGTTGACTTAAAGACGCTCCCTTATTAGCGACCTTGCGCCATGTCTGCTGCAAATAATGACCGCACCTACGGAGACCTTAAGGTTGATATTGACTTTGCAGATTAGAGTAGCTGTTGTCAAATATTGATTTTAGTCCCAGCCTTCAGTGTAGAGTCAGCTTAAGCAGAGTAGCAAACTGTTGACAGGGAAATTAACCAGAAAGATCCATCTCAACATGTTTTGTTTTTTTTGTTGTTAAATAATCTCAATTTTTCACGTCATAGTTTGTGTTCCTGTCTACTTTTAAAAGACTGAAATGTCCACATTTGGAGGTTGAAGCAGTAGCAGTGGTGTGAATTATTTCACCACCCACACCTGAGATCATATTGTTTAACCAGATTGTAAATTATAATTTGAAACTACAAAGCTGTTTCAGAAGCAGATCAGGGTTTGGCTTAAAATGGGCATTTTGGGTCAATCAGTTATGGGTCAATACATATTCAGTATAAAAAAAAAAAAAAAAAAGGTTTGTTTTTTGTGAATATTGCACATTTCACTGAAAATGTGAGCGGCGAATAACTGTGTGGGTTGTGGCATCCTGGTGAGCTGACGAGATTCAACTATGGGCTAAAAAGCTCCTCAAAGCCACGCGTTGGAGAATTATCTACCAGGCTTTTGATCATCACGTCTCCTCTCTTCTTCTACCAGTACTCTATCAACCGCTCTCAGTTGTCCACTCGCTCCCTCTCGATATCAGTCTGGCATCATGGTCGCCTCAGCCGCAACGCCTTCTTGGGAGAGGTGGAGATCCCCTTGGACTGCAGAGACCTCGACTCCCCACAGGAGGAGCGCATGGCTCTCCTGGCAAAGGTAGAGCAGAGATTCTGTGCTCTTTAAGGAGTTTTCTTGTAGCCATGTTGAAACTCAACAAATGGCTTGTTTACCCATGAGGTCCGATGCAGAGTGTACATCTGCGTTGTGCTGAATAGGTGGAGTTTGCACACATTTTAAACTGCGTATCGGGGGCGTGCACTGATGCCCCACCCAGTTTAAGCACTGAAGGAAGCCTGAATGACTACCTCGACCATGTGACTAATACAAACAAAGCTGGACCATTTTAGATGAAACGGTTAACAAATTAAAATATTGATTTTAATTGGTTTATCTGCAAAATGCCAGCAGGTGTTTGCTGATAGATTCCTCTCTTAGTGACACTGTGACCTTTAAACCTCAATTACTTTAAAGTGAGGAGACCTCACACAGGCAATGTCTCCCTTCTATTTGAAACATTTACTCCTTCCTCACCACTCATCATCAGCTTACTGTTTTATCCAGAGCCATGTAACATTTTATGAATTAACTAGAATTTGAATGAAGGGTCTCTAAGCAAAGGAGAGCTGCACCAGGTAGCCCCTTCCTTTATCAGGCTGAAATAATAGCCTTTGTACTAATTTATAATTCTATCAACGCTGCTGTGAATGATGTCTCTTCCTTTATGAATTGCATCATACGGGTATCTACAACATGGACAATAAACTGCAGTTGTTTGGGTAAAGTCACATGATCTGTGAAAACCAGTAAAACCCAACTGCTGTGTTATCACAAGATCCAGTTTGAGCTGTTTACTGTAGAAATTACCTTTGGTTGAGCTGGCAGTTGCTGTCTGAGGTTTAATTATAGAAAGTTCAGTAAAGAAATCTTAATAAAGCTCATGTAACTTTAATTTGATCTCTAAAATATTGATCATACCATGGGAGTCTTTGTAAGCAGCACTGTAAAACCAGGTGAGGGCTGATTTAGATGAAGCGTTTGCGCTTGTGCTCTATTGCCCTGCATTTTTGCTGGATTTATTTTTCTTTATTACTTAGAGATAAAGCCACAGTGAACACGCTTTACACGTTGTCTGCATCCACACTAGCAGTCTTCCTCTGTGGACTGCTGCTTTTCATTGAGGGCATTTTAACACCTATAGTTTGTTAAATCTGGTCAGAATTCATTGATGAGTTTGTAGCTTTTCACTGTGATTTGATTTGTTTTTACACAAAGAAAAAATCCAAGTGCACTCCAAGCAAAACAAAATGCGTCACTAGATAGAGAGTAATCAGTCTGCTTATTGGCCTGATGTGTCTGTGGCAGAAGCAACAACAGTAAATGCAGAAAGGAGGTGTTGTGTTCTGGACTGTTGGAGAAGATGAAAAATTTATTTCACAGCTAGATGCTAGCCCGTACAGACCCTTGCCACAGAATACAAAGCATAAATGGACTAAACACTGCAGGTGGGAAAACGCCCTGAAACTTATTGACCTGTAGATCAGTGCATTTGGATGAAAGCAGTGGCTTTTGTGCAGGAGACCGGACAAAATGATGGCTTCAGCAAGAATAATAAAAAGCACATTACAGACCAGAGTGAGCAGCCCAAATGTCAATCAATTTAAATCAAAGCAACAGTATTGATTAGCTATGAAGAAAAGAGCCTGGCTGTTACAGATGTTGTCTTATATATTTACAGGTTTGAGTTTCCATGTTAGTACATTGGCATGTGTACAAATTAACTTTTTTTTTCTTTTTTTTTGTCTTTTCAAACAGGCAGCCTCTGTTGTGCCACCTTCAGCTTTTGCTCAGTACAAAGGGGAATTGATTATCTCCTTGAAGTTTGTCACACCTAAAAAGCAAACAGCTGAGAAAACCAAAGGTAAAAAAAAAAGTGGCTGTTTCTATCTCTGGCTTTGCTTCAAATTTCTGAGCTCGTCTGTTCTCCCGTTCAGACAAAAAAGCCAGGGTGGAGGAAGGAGGAGAGCTGCATGTCCTAATAAAGGAGGCAAAGAATTTGATGGCAATGAAGTCAGGAGGCACATCGGATAGCTTTGTGAAGGGGTTGGTGATCACCTGTCCAATTCTTAAACCAATAAAAAATAAATAAACTCACTCATGGTTTTTAAACGGGAATTTGTATTTTTTAAATTAGTTTGGTGTTTGTGGCTTTGCAGCTACCTGTTCCCAACTAAGGCAAAGAACTCAAAGAGGAAGACTCCAGTTATGAAGAAGAGCCTGAACCCCCACTACAATGAAACATTCGTGTACAAGGAGCTGACTCTGGAGCAGCTGAAGGAGATGTGTCTGGAGCTGACTGTGTGGGACAAAGAGTCCTTGCACAGCAATGAATTCCTGGGAGGTGTCCGCCTCAGCTCCGGAGAAGGTAAATGATCAAATCTATGAAGTCCTGGTGTCGTCTTTTTCACCTGGCTTTTAAAGCTCATATGTGAGATGGACTGTTTTTTTTGGGGGGGATAAACTAGACTATTTTTTTTCTTTGCTGCTGTCTCCAGCAAGTGGAATAAATCATTAAACTACAAAGATTTTGAGGTTCGCAACCATTGTTACCCCTCACCTGTAAAAGGCTGATGGGGTATTTTCATCACAGCAACAGGCAGGCGCGCAACATGGACGCCCAAGTTTGTTAATGTGATAGTTTGAATCTCAGTTATTTCAACATCCAGGTCAGAAGTTTTCAGAAAAATCTTGGAATGTGATAACTCGAGAAGAAAGTCGCCTAGGATTTTCAAATTTGTACCATAGGCACATCCATTGAGAGACTGGGTGGTAGCTATAGCAGCTGCCAGTATTTTTTTTTTTTTTTAATTATTTGTATTTTTATATATTTTTTTAAGCAGTTTCCTCTTCCTTTAGTATTACCTGTATTTGTTAGGTAAATTTTGTGGGTGTCTTTTAAAGTTGCATGGTTTTTGGGGGGGGGTTTTTTGGTTTGTTTTTTTTTTTTTTTTTTTATACAAAAGTCCCTCCAGTCCCCCTGCACTTCAACAAGGAAAAGCAAAGAGGAAAAACATCTCTGACTCTGGAATATATTTAAGTTTGAAGAACTTTTGAATGAAAAATGAGCACAATGAACGTCATCTCCCATTTCATGCACTTAAAACTGCACATGCACAAAGGGATGTGAGTCAGTATTTAAAAAAACAAAACAATCATCTTACAAAACATGAAACCATAACCTGTTAACAAACCAATTCATTTGTCAGATATTATTTATGGGCAATCGGACAGGAGTGACCACATGGTCCTTTATGTGGGCCTGCACAGCATTTTTATCTCTCGTCCCCCTCACCTCTCATACTGAGATGCAAATTTTGTTTTCAGAAATCAACAATGTAAAACAAACTGTTCTAAGGTCTGGCTTTCATTGAAAGGCTACTTCCTCCTGCTAAGTAAAATGTTACCCTCTTTGTTCAAGCTACACCCAGCATTGGGAAATTTGACCACAATCACACGCTATGCAGAACTTTCTGGAATGTAATGGGAGAAAGATGTGCTGTTGATGGATGTATCCCCAGCAAAATCAAATGATTAAAAGACAAAACAACAGAAATAACATCCTTAAGACTAAGCTTTAGCTTCCTTGTGCTATATTTAGTAGCAAGGGGTTTGGGAAATTTGCATTCATATAAAATATATTTGTCCTTGAAACTCTTTGCTCTACATTTAGTTTGTTAACATTTGGTCAGCCTAAAAGCAAGCAATATGTCACAGTGGAGTAAAGATGACTTGAATTGAAATTCATGCCAATATAATGGGTTTTACAATTAAACTAAAATACAAAAATTAAGCATCTTTGAGAAAAAACAGTTGTAGAATTTACTATTATTAATGAGAAAAACAGATTCTGCAGTGACTGTGCAATCTTAACCCTGCAGGCACAGTAAAGGTGGGCAAAGAGGAGGTGGAGCTGGACTCGGTTGGAGAGGAGATTAGTCTCTGGCAGAAGATGATGCAGTACCCGGACTCATGGGCAGAGGGCACTCTTACACTGCGTTCCACTATGGGGAAGGCGAATGGCAAATGAGGACAGCACACGCCTGAGATGATGAGAAGCTGTGTCCTGTGAGACTAACATGGGATTGTGGATTAATTTTATTTTCTCAAGCTTGTCACACCAGAGCAGGCCGGTCTCTTGAAGTGAGCGGTCACCCAGTTTGTTGTCGTGACACTCCACAGCTGCTCACACCTGCTCTCTCTGCACGGGGTTCATCTTTAACACGGCCCCCAAACTGCAGATGGGTGTTAACCTTTTGGAAGCGTGCCGAAGCATCACCACAACAGATTTATTTTGTTAAAGCAGTCACTTTTTTTAAAAATTCAAACTGTATATATATTCTAGCTATTCAAAATCATGCACAGCACTTGGCAGTTTCTCACAGTTCTCTTTATTTGTGTCGAGATGCATACTGGTGTGGGAAAACAATTTGAAACAAACTGGTTATGCAGTATTTCAGCTGTCGCTTCTAAGAAATTCTGCTTTATTTAATCCATACCAGTGCATTTACATTACTATTTGTATAACTTGCATGAGAAGTTTTTCAATAAAGAACATTTTATCTTTGGTAACACTGTTTACCTCAATGCTCTCTCCACCAAAAAACAAAAATAAACTAAACTCAGACATTCTTTCGCTTTCTCCACTTTAAACTAAAGATAAAAGAGAGCAACACTACACACGCTACACTTTTTTTTCCGCTTTTTTTTTTTTTAAATGTTGGTAAAAAATATAACTTTTAGGAGATAAAGCTTTTATAACCTTTAGAGCAAAGTTGGCAGTAGATTATATTTATCAGATCTGACTTGTTATGCATGCAAGTTTATATCCTATTGAATTAAAGTTGATTTATATACTGCTTCAGACTAACTGCTCGGAAGCATTTCAGTGTATGGATGTGGTGAAAGATGCTTCTAGAAGGAATTTGGTTACATCTGAGTCCAGCTGGGAATTGTCTTTGATAATAAAGAAGCTCCATACAAATACATATCTACATTTCTATATGTGTGTATTAAACACATATTTGCTGGTGTGTTTTACTTCTAATCTTAAATGCTAGATATTCTGTGGCAAACGCTTTCTGCTGTCAGCACCCCTTTGGCTGATGATTTAATACAGAGCAAACAGTGCTTGCACTTCAGTGTTGTATAATCACATTTTAAAACAAGGAACTGCTGTCTTGTCTTTTTTTTCCCCGCTTCAAATGTTCCTCTGAACCTGGTTTCTGGTTGTTTGTCCTTACTGTGTGTTAGTAATACTGATGAGTGCATTGCTGTGGCAACGACAGAGGTTTATTAAATTAGTCACAGAAATCGCTGCGGAGCTCCAGTTTCTCCCGTTCCTCTTCGTCCAGCAGGAAACTGTCGATGTAGGAGAACAGCTCATCTGAACCCACGGGGGAAATGAAGCGCTCTCGGTCCAGACCGAGCTCATCCAGGAGCACCATGCTGAAGTAGCTTCTGGATATTCTGAATGCTTGCCTGTGGAGAAACCCAATAAGAGCCATTAACACATCCTCTACAGTGAAAATTACAAATAATTCATCCTTGTAATATTCTGGATAGCTGGATATTTATAATTGGCAAACGTTGCTTAAAAAAGTCAACTTTTTGCTTCAAGGTTTGCCTTCTCAAAGTAGTCACACATCATTCTTTAGGTGTTCAAAATGATCAGATTGGAGTATAAAAGCTGCATTATCTATTTTAGTTTTGACCACTTGATTCCTGAATTTAAAAACATCCATCCGTTATCTTCCACGTATCAAATTCTGAGTCCTGCAGGGCCTCCCAGCCTCTCACAGAATAACACCATATAAAATTGTTACAATAATGTCAGGCATGTTTTTTAGAGACTTGAGAAATTGATTCAAGCTTTACAGCTCTGAATGCCTCAGGGTGTTAGCATAGCAATAGACTAAGAAGCAGAGCATAGCAATAATAAACTCTTCACAGAAGTGCTCATATAATTAGCGCCAGGTTGCTTCCACCCCAAGAAACACTATGTGAACACAGATCCTAAAATATTTCTGGTTTGTGGTCTCAATCACTAGTTTCATGTCTTATTTAGTACAAAAAATAAGTGAATGATGATCCCATTTAAACTGGAATAACATTACTGCCTTGTGATGAATATATTCGCAGAATAAGCTGGTGACAGCCAAAATGTTCAAAACAAGTCTTCAAAATAGGATTTAGCGAACCAATGGGTTACAGCAAGGTAGTTACAGCCATCATTTATATACAGTCTATGGAGAGTGCACGATCACTGTATTAAAAAGAGTATTGTTCAGTGCAGCTTTATACTTGTTGGCTTTCAACTCATTGCTTTCAATTACAATTAGATGTATTTCCTTCCAACTCTAAGCTATGTTCAGATAAAACGTCCCTTTATTGATGTCTGAATTCCCCTGATGATTTGTGCTCTGCTCACTCAGTTTACCTCAGTACTCTTTAGGATTTGTGTGTCTGCAGTGAGACCTTAGGTTAGGAAGAGTTTCCAGTCTGGAAAAACTGAGGAATGCTTCTTACTCAAATTGCACAGTTGTAGGAAAGAATCTTTATCGAGGCATTTCCTAAGATGAATTATTTTTTAATGTTTATTTTTACTGCAAAATGCTCAGCTTCAAAAGCATCGCAGTGCTTCTCAGGGAAACCAAAAGCCAGATGATTATTACTGATGTTTTGTCGGGTCTGTTGAAATCCCATCGAAGTGATTATTATGCTATATTTAGAAATGTTAATCTTTGAATGGAGACTCTCTTTTTATTAGGAGACTCCTGACATTTAAAGTTTGTGAAAATAACTCTTGACTGTTAAGTGAAATGGAAATTTTATAAAGTCATTTCAGGATGGATTTTTTAAAGTCCCCATAAAAGAACCATAAAACTGTTGAACAAATAAATTATTACCTTAAACCCTCTATGACTTGAGGCTGAAGAAGACTTTCTTTAATGCGGCCAGTCTCACGAGGAGGAGAGCCCAGAAGCTCGATCACGGTTACGTGCCGGAGGGCTAATCCACAATCTGCTTTCTGAATCAGGAAAAGGGGAAACACATGATTGGGTTCTTGTTACTTATTAAACGGCTTCAGAAGCTTTACTGGGCTGATCAAGTAAAGTCTCACTTGTGTCATGATGTTCTGGAGCTGGTAGTCAGGGTCCGACATGTTGGGTGCAGACACGATCAGCAGCCTCCGCTTTTCATAGAACTGATCCAGGAGAGCTGGCGCTGTCTTTACATCGGCTTTAATCTCAATTGCTACAAACAAAAGGTCATAGTTACATCCTCCACTTATACCCCTCCACATGTACATAAGCACATACAAAAGCATTCTGTTATGTATGCAGTGCACTCCATACTGTAATAATGTATAGATTTCAGATGTATTCTCTTCTATCTCATACTTTTTGCTGCCAGCATGGAGACTTTAACCAGATCCCCCACCTCTGGCTAAAATCTCCAAAAATTTAAATTTATTAATTTTTTTGCTGAAGCGTAAAATCGCACGAGCTGTTCAAGATTAAAGCAGCGCTGTTCAGCCTTTTCAGCTCTGACCTTCTTAAGAAGAAAGTGTGTAATCATCACTCCTCATCAACGCTTTTAGACACCATCAAAAATGTCCTGCCTCTGAATATCTGTCACAACATGTTAAGGATTTTTTACTGTTTTATTTGATTATGCTTCAAATGTTATGTTATGCTTATGTTCACATATTTCACCAGACACAGCTTTCTGAAGAAACAGGAAGCTGACCCTGTGACCCTGTGACATTTACCGCAAGAGATCAGCACAGAAATACACATCCGCAGAAGTTGACTTGCATTATCTTATTCTTAGAAATTGACTTGTAGCACACACACTTTGTGACACATACACACACAGCTTACACACAGACAGCATCAGGACCTGCGTAACAGGAAATGTGATTATATTTGCGATGTAACCTATAAAAATAAATGAATACTGCAGTTCGGTGTGTCTCTCTGTCTGAGATTCACCCGTGCCGCACGTTATCAGTAACAAGTGTCTCAGTGTTGTTTACTCACCTGACTGTTTGTTAACTGTAAATCTCTGACACAACATAAATAACAAAAGGACAGAGGAAACTGTAAAGTGGAACTTTTTATTCCTCTAATAATTATCTTTGTGGGGTGCCTTCCCCTTATGTCAGGAACCACTGGACTTTACTACCTCACTGTATATAAAATATTTGCTGGTTGATGCAAAACAGCCATGATAAACAACTGTTTATTAACTATACTAATATACTAGTGCAAAAAATGCAAGTATCCTGAAAAGTTACTTTCATATAGTCATTTGATGTGAAGTGAAATCTTACAAGCTTCATTTCTTTTGTTTGAATTTTGATGATTGTTGGTTACAGCTCACAAAATCAGAAGTGCAATATCTGGCATGGGCTCAAAATGTGGTCATAAATATTTTGTACTTGTAAATCAGTTTTGTATGTGTAAAAGGAATTTGTGTGTGCGTAAAAAAGATGTGTATGTGTAAAAAAGATTTGTGTGTGGACTTAGCCAAAAAAAACCCTGCAAGTTACAAGTACGAATTTTGACCCTATTTTTCTTCCTTTCATCTGATTGGTCAATGTCATGTCAATCACAAATGTAACAATCCAATCAGAGAACAGATGGGTTTGGCTGTCGGAGGGGCGCTTTTTTGAACTGCAGGTCCTTGAAGGGTGATACAGTTTGAAGCTGGAGGATCTCTATATAAATATCCGATAGCAGCTAGGTCCCCTAACTTTCAGCCGCTGTTGAAAGGATAAAGTTGTGGTATGTCAGTGGTTAGAAACACCATTATTACTTTAGGATTAGTTTAACACAAAGTCAGGGCTGACCCGGGACCATTGCTGTGAGTCACAGTGCGCAGCATAAAAGTCCTTTCACATCGGACGCAGGATGTGGTGCTAATGCTAACTGCTAACTAAAAGCAAAGGATCCAGAATTTTTTGCGCTGGCTGCTGAGCTCTGTGGGTTTTTGCAGCAGCTCTACCTGTACTAGATGCACCTGCTCCGGAGCAGGTGCATCTTTTCTATCTCTGACTTTATGTCCTCTACAAGAGTTTCTGTTTTTATTTTGCTAGTTCTTCAAATGTTCAATAAAAACATGTATGCTAATTCATAACGAAGAAAGCTTTGTGATGAAGACTGTCATTTCCAAAACACTGCCCGCCCCACCCCACGGTCCGCAGCGCTGTTGAAAAGGCTGTGGAAGTCCCTGTATTAAACACGTAGACCTGTGACACAAAAATCACCAAACTCGGACGACCACAGACTGTTTTCCTTCGTGGTGATGAAGGAAAACGCTGGGTTGGCATGTAAAAGGGCATTTATTCCCTTCAAAGACCTGCAGTTCAAAAAAAGCGCCCCTCCGACAGCCAAACCCATCTGTTCTCTGATTGGATTGTTACATTTGTGATTGACATGACATTGACCAATCAGATGAAAGGAAGAAAAATAGGGTCAAAATTCGTCCACACACAAATCTTTTTTACACATACAAATCCTGATTTACAAGTACAAAATATTTATGACCACATTTTGAGCCCATATATCTGAAATGATTTGAAGATTTCATTTTGAGTTTGAATGAATGAATTTTCAAACATTATAAATACAATATACCTCTCAATCTAGTTTAGAACACACTACCACAACACTGCTGACTCGACAGTTGTCCAGATGACGATCATGGGGAGGGTAAGCCACAGAAACTTATGGCTGAAAAGGCTGGCTGTTCACAGAGTGCTGTATCGAAGCATTTTAATGGAAAGCTGACTGGATGGGAAAAGTGTGGTAGGAAAAGATGCAAAGGCAACAGGGACGACTGCAGCCTTGAGCAGACTGACAAGAAAAGTCGATTAAAGAATTTGGGAAAGCTTTACAAGGAGTGGAATGATGCTGGTGTCAAAGTATCAGGAGCCACCACCCACAGACGTCCTCAGGGAAAGAAGCAGTCTTAATATTAAGCTACTCCTGAACCAAAGACAACATCAGAAGGCCTCTCTTCAGATGAAGGTAATTTTTGCATTTCATTGGTAAATCTAAGTCCTAGTGTCTAGAGCAGGGGTCCCTAATCCCAGTCCACGAGGGCCGGTGTCCCTGCAGGTTTTAGATGTGTCCTTGATCCATCACAGCTGATTTAATTGGATAAATTATCTTCTCAACATGTCTTGAAGTTCTCCAGAGGCCTGGTAAAGAACTAATCATGTGATTCGGGTGTGTGGACCCAGGGTGAGACCTAAAACCTGCAGGGACACCGGCCCTCGTGGACTGGGATTGGGGACCGCTGGTCTAGAGGAACAATGGACAGATAGAGAATCCCCGGTGTGTGAAGTCCAGTGTAAAGTTTCTGCAGTCTGCGATTCATCTGCCGGTGTTGGTGGTGGTTGGAGCCTCAACTGAGTACTGACTGCAGTCTTTGGCTCTTTTCCACAGCATGTCTTTCTGTCTTCCTTCTCTCACCCCAACTGGTCACAGCAGGTGGCCCCGCCCCTCACTCTGCCAGAGGTTTCTTCCTGTTAAAAGGGAGTTTTTCCTTCCCACTGTCGCCAAAGTTCCTGCTCATACGGGGTCATATGATTGTTGGGTTTTTCTCTGTATGTATTATTCTAGGGTCTACCTTACAATATAAAAATGTTTTTTTTTACTCTATTTATTATATTGTTGTGTCAGTCTGGTACATTTGCCACTGTTATACAGTCATCTTAAAGTCACCTATTTGCAGACTCAGTACTCACGAACACACTCAGCAGGATCTCCGCCCCAGCTTCGGTTGAATTGGCAGACACGACTCGACACCCCCCTCCGTTCGTATCCTCCTTCGCAGTGGTATTCACACGTTGCACCATAGTTGTTCCCATCGGAGGAGCAGCTGAGGTAACTATGCAAGGGTGGAAAGAGTTCTGGACATCTTCTCACTGAATGTAAAACAAAATCATGTAAATAAAATACAACAGTGATAACAAAATAGTAACTCAAGAAATCCGGTTTGGCAGCTTACCCTCAACACGCACTATAAACTTGCAGGCAGCTCTGTTCCTGGCCTGATCGTACACTTTATATCGGATAATGTGAAGTCCCTCTTTAAAGTCAGTGCCTGGCTCCTGGCCCACTAATATCACACTGCAGAGAGACACAGTAGCCAACAAAATGTTCAAATCCATTTAAGAATGAACAGGAAAGGGAAATAAAGGAAGTCTGTGACATACTCGAGTGACTTGTGAGCAGTGTCTGTGGCTGTCGGAGGGTCCCAGGTCACCTTGGCGGTGAGCTTTCCAGGCTCAGCGACCTTGAGTCTAGATGGAGGACACTTTATCTTTGGAGGATCAGTATCTGAAATAATGGCAATGTAGCATTAGAGAAAGGAAGCAGGCATGTTGTCAGCATTGCCCAACTGCTACAGCTATAAAGAGCAGAATTTAATTCAGAAAGCAACAAGCCACAGTTTGGATTCAGTCCAGAGAACAGACGAGGAGGAAATATGCTTGTTTTTGTGAGACTGTAAAAGGAGCCAATCCTGTGAAGGAATGAAGGATAACCACACCAGAGCAGATGGCCTGATTTAAAGTCCATGTATGGCATTAAGTTAAAAAATATAGCTGACAGAATTTCCAAACATTTGGTCGGCTTCACTTGGATCTACACACTGAGACAGTGCTGCGTACCTGAACACACCGGCTGTACTCCGCTCCATGACCCCCTGTGCTGGCAGATGCGTGATGGTTCTCCTTCAATGCGATAGCCAGTGTCACAGGTAAAGTCACACCTGGAGTCCACCATAAAGCCCTGAGTGCAGGTGTACCTGCCATGGTAAATGAGGGGCAGCATGTGGCAGCGCATCTCTGATGGGCACACAGAGAGTATGTTAAATGGCCACAGTGGTGGCTGTTCATATTAAACATGGTCAAAATTGTAACTAATGAGCTCAGTGTATGTTCAAGTAAGAACCAGACTGCTCTAAACATTTAGTTTTAGATTATTTTATTCTCTTGGGTCTATATAACATCACTGACAGCAGATATCCTTAATATGGACATGTCAGCTTCACACTTTCCACTGTAAGCACAGAAGCCCCACCCATCTGCTTTTCAAACCTTCTGTATGGGAGGGGGCAATCAAAAGAAACTTTCCTTAAAGGTTAAAATTGTTAAGCAGTCTGCTTCAGAGTATTAAAAAAAGAACAATTCGTTATTTTGAACTGTGAATCATAAAAAGCCACCCCAGGAAAGTCCAAGAATTAAAAGGTTTGGCTGGTGATTTTTTATTTTTAGTGTCAACAACACTAGCAGTGTGAGCACGTGTGAAGAAAATATCTAAAAACAGGATTTGATTTAACTCTCCGAGCTGTTAAAAAGGCTCAAACTGGGAACTGCATTTTTAAGCAACTATTACTCTCAAAGAGTAAAAAAAAGTGTAATTGGGGACTATTTTCTTTTTTTTTTAAATATTTTTATTGAGAGACAAGTGTACAGTAGTTTACAATGACAACACAATCTGTTCCCCTCACATATTTTTTAGTTTTTCTTACATGAACAGACACAATAACACACACACAGGCACATCTACACACACGCTTAAGTAAACAAACAAAACAAAACCTAATAAGAAACCCAAAACAAACACAAACCCCAAAAGGGGGAGAAAAAAAAAAAAAGGGGGGGGGGGGGGGGGGAAGAGACATGATATTAATCAGCTGGTAGAGCGTTTAATGACTTGCAATAGTCCACGAAGGGGCCCCAGATAGAATAAAATTCTCTGTATTTGCCCTTCGCCACAAGGCCTAGCTTTTGCAATTTAAGAGATGACATCACATCTCTAAACCAAAAAGAAACTGAAGGTGGCTTTGAAGATTTCCAAAGGAGTAAGATGCAACGTCTAGCCAAAAGTGATGTAAAGGCTAATATTTTGAAGTGTGTAGGGTTGGTTAGACCAGTGTTGACTGGAAGCCCAAAAACAGCTAGAAAAGGGTCCATGCAGATTTGGGTCCCAAGAGCTTTGGAAAGAATAACTGAATACTGACTCCAGAAGCCATGGAGTCTTGGGCACAGAAAGAACATATGGCCTAGGTCACATGGGGTGGCATGACATCTCTCACACTGATCCATCACTTGTGGGTAAATCTCAGACAGACGAGACTTTGAATAGTAAACCCTGTACAACACCTTGAACTGGATGAGTTGTAACCTGGCACAGGACGTACTATAACGGACATTGGATACTGCTTTCTCCCATTGCTGATCCGAAAAAATTATTCCTAACTCCCGCTCCCAAGCCCCCCTAATTTTAGCAACGGAATGGACATTTAAATCCATAAGTTGTTTATATATTAAAGATATAATTGACTTCTTATTGGGTTTAAGGGATAAGAATTCCTCCCACGGTTGGACATTTGGGAGAAGAGGGTAGGAGGGGAAGAGAGCAGAAGTGCAATGCCGTGCCTGAAAATAACGGAATAGATTGGTAGCCGGAAGATTTGTTTCTGAACACAGGTCTAAAAAAGTTAAGAAAGTGCCATCTTTATAGAGATCCTTAAATGTATTAATACCATGACGCTTCCACTGTACATAGGTACCATCAATGAGGCCAGGAGTAAACAGATGGTTCTGCGTGATGGGCATGTGTACTGACGCAGAGATGTACTTAAAATGACTCCTGAATTGTGACCAGACCCTTAGACTAGACTGTACCACCGGATTTTGGGTGAAATGAGAAGGCTTAAGTGGTAGTGGAGAGAATAATAAAGCTTCTAAGGATGAGGAAGTGCACGACAGGCGTTCCAGTTTGCACCACAGCAGGTCTTGAGATTCAAGCCAATGGGTCAATTTGTGAACATGAGAGGACCAATAGTAAAATAAAAAGTTAGGCAAGGCAAGACCACCATCAAATGTCAGTCTCTGTAATAATGATTTCCTCACCCTGGGGTGTTTCCCTCCCCACAAAAATGATGTAACTAGCTGGTCTAACTTTTTGAAAAAAGCTTTAGGTAAAAATATAGGAATACTCTGAAACAGAAATAACAATCGAGGCAAAATGTTCATCTTTACAGCATTGATCCGACCAATTAGGGACAAAGGTAGCGATTTCCATCTCTGAAAATCTGATTGAATTTGAGTCATTAAAGGGGAGAAATTGGAAGAGTATAGAGAAGACAAAGTACGAGTCATGTTAACTCCCAAATATTTAAAGCCAGCAGGGCTAAGTCTAAAAGGAATGTCAGATTGTTTAAGTGTAAAACTTAAAGAATTTATGGGGAAACATTCACTTTTAAGAAGATTTATTTTGTAACCTGACAGAGAGCCGAACTTGTTTAGTAGAGACACAATCGATGGTATGCTAGATAAGGGATCAGAAACATATAGAAGCAGGTCATCTGCATATAAAGACAATTTTAAGACAAGGCCTGACCGGGAAATACCACGAAAATGAGGAAGGGCCTTCAAAGCTACAGATAGGGGTTCAATTACAATAGCAAAAAGTAGGGGGGACAGGGGGCAACCCTGTCTCGTCCCGCGTGACAATGAGAAGTAGCCAGAGGAAACACCATTTGTATAGACACTGGCTTGGGGTGCCCTGTACAACAGTCGAATCCATGAAATGAATTTGTCCTTGAAACCAAATCTTCGCAAGACCGCAAAGAGAAAGCTCCACTCTACACGATCGAAAGCTTTCTCAGCATCAAGTGAGATAACTACTTCTGGATTAGTGGTTGAGTGTTGGGAAAGAATGACATTCAAAAGCGTGCGGACATTAAAGAACAGCTGGCGGCCTTTAATAAAGCCATTCTGTTCATCTGAAATAATAGTAGGAAGAACCTTTTCAAGGCAAATTGCTAAAATTTTAGCCAAGACTTTAACATCAACATTCAGCAGTGAAATAGGCCTATACGAGGTGCAAGACGTAGGATCCTTACCCTTCTTTAAGAGAACAGTAATTAGTGCTTGAGACAATGTAGGGGGCAATAGACCACGTTCAAAAGATTCATTATACACTGAAAGAAGTAGTGGGGCTAACTTGTCTATAAAAGTTTTTAAAAATTCAACTGAAAACCCGTCAGGTCCTGGTGCCTTACCATTGTGCATGGTCTTGATTGCATGCACAATTTCATCCAGCCTAAGAGGGGCATCTAATTGTTCAGCTATAACAGGATCGACAGTGGGCATTGTAAGACCGTTAAAAAAAGAATCCATCTCTGAGGCGTCAGCAGCAGATTCAGATTCATATAGGGAGGAATAGTACGTCTTAAACACCTCGTTTACTTCCTTTGAATCAGAGACCGAGTTGCCTGCCGCATCTTTAATTTGGGAAATTAATCGAGACGAGGCCTGACGTTTTAACTGATGGGCCAAAAGCCTTCTGGGCGGGACTATTTTCAGCAGTGGATTAACACTTACATGTGGTGCCAGTGAATAAAATTAACAACTCCAGTGCTCATGGTAATAAGGGAACATGTGAACTGAACTGATTTTATAATTCCTGGCCAGTAAGAATGAGATGAATATTTTCAAATAACAGACACTCACCGTATTTGCTGATCGATTTTCTTGGTCAGAAAAACAAAGAGTGTCACCAAACTGATCACATGTTAAGTTAAAATCTCCACATACTGCGGCAGTAAGCAGTCCCAGACCAGCGGCGATTAGCGAGGCACATAATGGAGCGTCTTCCCAGCAGCTTGTACCCTCGATCGCAGCTCATCTGGCAACGCGTTCCCAATGTGCTCCTGTAGGCTCTGCCTCGAGGGGAGTGGCAGGTCACCTCACCGTTGGTCAGACCCGGAGGATGGCACCAGTAAGGGTCTGTTTTTAAAGAGCAGCCAGAATCAGATTTGTGTGATTCCTTTAGACTCTGAGTGTTGGACTCAGTGTTCACTCATGGGAAAAGTGGGATTTCAGACTGTGCTTGTCTATATCAGTTAATCAGTCTTTATTATAGAGTTCAAAGATTCAAACTTCAGCAAGAAACCAGATGAAAAGCACCACAAAAATTATTATTAGAAAGAAGCATCTGAGCAAACCATAAGACTTCTGAAACAGTGCCCAGACAGAGGACACAAAAGTGGAAATGTTTGGCTGTGATGCACAGAATCACATTTGGAGAAAACCAAACACTGCATATCAGCATAAACAACTCATACCAAGTGTCAAACACGGTGATGGAAAGGTGATGGTGTGGGCTTGTTTTGCAGCCACAGGACCAGGACACCTAGCAGTCATTGAGTCGACCATGAGCTCCTATGTATAACAGAGTATTCTAGAGTCAAATATGAGGTCATCTGTCTGACAGACCTCAACACAATTAAAATGCTTTGTTGGGAATTTAAGAAAGCTGTGCCTAAACAAATGCCTCCAATCTTCAATGAACTGAAGCAACGTTGTGAAGAGGATTAAGCCAGACATCAAGGCAGCAAAGAATGAATAAATAAATAAATAATTACACACGTTTTTTTTTCTAATGGCTTTAACAGCAGTGACTGACACAAAAATCAAAAAACCATTTCATCTGGATTGCATAACCCTGGATCCAAAGAAGTAAGCAGGCTATAAATATCTATATTCTCTTTATCATCTGGTTTCCTAGAAGAGTCTTTGAGCAAAAATCTAAAAGTTTACAGACTTTCTTACTAAGCTGCTTATTCTTGACACCAGATGTGTTAGCTACCGTCATATGAGCGACAGAGGCCAAATCTTTAATAGACACTGTTTGATGGTATGTTCTGACATATGGCCCAGCCCCAGTGAGTGTCTGTTGTCCATACGCACTTGTGTAGTCCAGTTGAGGAGTCGTATCTTCCTCTGTAAACTCATTTTCGTATACTGTAGTCCCAGAGCCAGCTGAAAAAACAACCAGACATGTCACATGTGTTTATGGTAGATAGACTGTCACTCAAATAGCACTTTTCTACTCTTTTTGAGCTTTCTTACTACAAGTATCATTCACACGTATTTAAAAAACCTAAGCACTTTTAACCTAACATTCACACACTCACATGGAAACATCAGGAGCAACCTAACCCCTGGACATGTGTTTAAGCCAACATGTAGAAAAGCCTAGGGCTCGAACCCCAAACCTCCTGAGCATCAGCTGGGGTGAAATAATACGACTGAAGCACATATTATGTAGGTCACACAGAAGCAGGCAGACACAAACTTTTCTCACCGCGCACTCTCATTTCCACAACCTCCTTTCAGCTTCCTTTAGCACAACTCAAATAATATTCCACCTGGATTTCCAATCAGGAAATGGAAAATCCTGGGGCTCTTTGCTTTCTTGAGGTGATGCATGTAAATGGCCTTGGTTATGTTTTGAAACTTTCACTTTAACTCCACCACACATCAGGACAAACAGCATGTTTTCATTGCCCACTTGGCGATTGTGTCTCTTACTCACCAGTTTCCATGTTCTAACAGTTCTTGTACTGTACTTTCTGCACAATAAATCACTGTTACTCTTCTTTCTCTGCAGTGGTGGCTCAGGCACAGTATCCTGAAAATGACTCCGTGTTTAGAGCTGAGTGCCAAACTTTCCAGTCTGTCAATCCCCCACCCCCCATCCCAGCTCTCAGTTCCTGCTCTGCTTCCTTTGCTTCAGCTCAGCATTAAACTTAGTCTCAAGCTAATAAAGTCCACTTTAAAGCATTTTATTAGTAATGATACATTTAATTTCCCTACTCTGCTCCAGATTCTTCCTAAGACAAGCAGATTAAACCCACCGTCAGTGGGTTTTTTTGTTTGTTTTATTTTTCTTATAAAGAGCCCAATGTTCCACACAATACACTTCCCCAGGCTAATATTTCCCCTCACAGAGAATTAGTCACACAGGAAATAACAGGCTAATCACTGCAGTGTTCAAATATAGAAATGGACATTACTGCAAGTGGGGTGTACTATCATGCACATGGGAATTAAAATGATATGTGAGATTATACATGGATAAAATTGAAACTGAGGTTTTCTATAGACTTAAGCTGTTTTTCCTAATAGGCAAACATAACCTTGGAGATTAGACTTCTTGTTACTCATTCAGCTTTTGTGATAATATGTATGAAAATAGTCCCCTCATAACTTGTTCTCGGACCCAAAGAGAATCCATTTTTTCTCACGTATGACAAAGAAAGGCTTGCCCGACTGGTGCTTTTACTCAAACGCTGCTTCTGATGACTAAGGGGTGCAGAATACCCAGACACTGACACACATTAGGCAGATTTTACTGCAGAGACATGCACACTGCAGGCAGAGTGAGACCATGCAGCAGAAATGAGTCAGACCACAAAGAAGCTGCTGCTCATCTGACATTTCATGTCTCTAATGACAAAGCTGAGAGACCGAGCATCATCCTTTCAATCACTCCTCATCATCGCTGGAGTTCATATGTGCTGCCGAGGGGAATCTCAGGTCATGTCATTATCTTGCAGGATTAAATGAAGGCTTTAGCACGTTTGGCCCGGAGGGGGACTCCTCAGTAATTAACTGGAGCTGAGCCGTAATTAAACTGCTTGGTCAGCAAACGGGGAAGGAACACCTGAAGAGAAATGAAGCTCAGCTCATTTTTAAAGTCATCTTATCCTGGATTTTAGCCAGTTGCATGTTGGGAGATGTTGTGGAGGCACAAATGGAGCAGGAACCTCCATTTGTACTCATCGATTCACCTAAAAAATGCAGCACATCTGGATCTAATACCAGTGGCTTTACTGCAGAGGAGGTATTTCCCAGCTGCAGGGAAGATGAGTGACTTGAACCTTGGCCAACCATCTAATATATTACATATTCATGCAAATTTGTCTTAGTTGAGACTTGCAACAAAACCAATGCTTGAATTTATACTAAACTTAGACTAAATAACTTTTCCTTTAAAAGAAGATCACTGTCAGACAGATGTAGTTACTTTAGATTACTTTAGATAGCTAGATAGCTTTAGTCGAACAACTGATTGATTGAGCTAAAACAAAACAATCATTATTTTAAGTTAAAGTTATTCTTTACTTGCCAAAGATTTCATGGTTTCTCTCTCTTAATAAATATGAGAGCTTGCTGCTTCCCATTTTTTATCAGAGATGTCACTTACGCTTTGGAAATATGAGTTTTCATGGTTACTGTAGCTAAACAGAAGCAGCAGATTGCTCGTTAGTTTCAGCCTCTGTTTCAACTTCACCATCTAGTTTCTGCTAACAGAATATGCACTATCCAAAACCTTGGGAGCAAACGTTTTTGCATTGGGAACTTAAGGAGTAGTTTTACTTTGTTGATTCTGTACTTTTCCTTTGATCACAGGAAAGTACATCGTGCACTGTAATCACGTGGTACTTTGATGAAATCTAGCCCCTAACATTTGAATTGTTGTTTATTTTTGTTTTCTTGTCTCGTACACGCTAGGTTTGTCGCATGGACTCACCTGTGAAGAACAAGATGAAGACAGCAACAGAGCGGCTGAGGCGCATGTCAGAAACGCAGAGATGACACTCCTGGATGAGATCAAACTTTTTTTGTACAACTCCAAGAATCTCAGAGTCCAACACAGACCTACGAAGCTATAAAACTGAGGAAAGCTTTAAAAAAAAAAAAAAGAGTTGTCTGAATAATCCCCACAGTCAACAACGAGCGCTCCTTTCACGCAGCAGCCTCCTCAGCTTTTGTTAAGGAAAGATTCTTCTAGTTCATCACAGAGACAAAAACCACTTGGTGGCACTAACGGGCTTCTAGTGTGTGTGTGTGTGTGTGTGTGTGTGTGTGTGTTTCCACCCATCGCTGCATTAAACATGATTAAAAATCTTTTATAAACTCCACCCTTCAACTCATGCAAGAAGTAGGCCTATACGCTAATTCACTTGCAGCAGCAGATTTTTTAGGCTGCCATCTGATATATACAATGGCACTGGAGTTATCAGCTGTTATGGATCTTTATTTCATAATCTCATAATGTTATTTCAGTGACATCACGCCTGATGGGTTTTTGTTTTTTTCGTTTTGTTTTGTTTTAATGAAACGGGCTACTTTCAAAATAAACTTACAAAATGCTCCAAATATGTCCCCCCACAATACACAACACTTACAAAGAGCTCACGGTCTAGTAGTAATTAAATGTAGCACTATTTAATGCGACGCTTTGTTTTTTTAAAAGGATCATCACATGTAATTTGTTTAGAAAATCGCACGAGGAGAGCACGATGCAAGTAGAAATTCAATTTGGAGAACGAAAAAAAGCATCAGTCTTTGTGTTTATCTTCAACTAAGCGCATATTTACAAGGCTGCTCTGACTGCTGTGACGCGTGTGTCACATCCACATCAGCAGAAGGAAGCTAATTATAAGGACTGTAAAGACCGACTGCAGGAGACAGGAAGTAGCGGTGCTACTGTCAAAATAAAAGCACGTGGACACAGCGCAGCCCTGACAAATGTGAAGCAAGCAGTGGTGTTATAGTGTGTAATAGCTTATTAATTAATAATTGAATAGCACTCTGTTCTGCAAGCCAGCGAATCTCTTCCAGTCTGCACCAGCCTGTCTGCACCTTTTTAAGCCCTTAACATTAAATGTGCAGTAAAATACTGGCTGCTGTTTGCAAACTGCAGGACCATGTCTTCAGGGGGCTGGTGATGTCATAGATTGATATACAATTTTCAGATTAATTTTTAAATTATTGATTCAAAATAAATGATTTATTGTTTCATACTGAGCTTCTAGTAAAGTGTATATTTGTTTCAATAATGCCTTAGTTATTCCAGGACAAAAACAATGAGCCATTGTCCTTCTACAACAAGGTCATACTCATGTGAACATACCTAGAAAACCAATCCAGTTTATAGGCCTCAGAAGAAAGCTGTGACTACTGAACTGTAAAATTGTAGCTGATCTCAAACCTTAACTCATAATATACCAAAGACAAAATAATCAACTTCCGGTGGTGTTTGAAATAAGATAAATGTGAGCTTTGTTGAAAAGGTTGAGCACTGCAAGGGTCGGGGAAAATAGTTGAAAAACAAACAAATTAACAAAAAACATGCTTGTCTGTAAACTTGTGGAACAGTCAGAACAGGAGAAAAATCTATATGCTAGTATTATAGTAAAACTGGGATTTCTTATTTATCAGTGAAAAATGTAAAGCAGCACCATCTCTGTAAAATCTGAACACCTGGTCTGGTCAAGTTCTTAGAGGCTGAAAAGCACTCAACAGATTCTTTAAAGACAAAAAAAGACATTTAGAATTAAGTTTATTAAAAAAAAATGTCCTTATTAAATCTCTGGTCCAGCCTTCAATGAGTGATCCACACTTTGTGTCAAGATTGGCTGTGTGGCAGGCAGGCAAGCAGGAGTGGTGGACTCAAAATGCAGGACTCAGACACGGAAGTTAAACTTAAGCGCAGCTTTATTGCTGGGAAAAACCTCGTATTAACTAAACTCACCAAAAGACCAACAAAAGTCTGAACACAGGACGGAAACACTGGAAAAGAAATACTAAACTGGCGCAGGTGATTAAACACAGAAGCAGAACACACAGCTAGCTGAGGGTACGAGGCGACAGGGAACGCAGGAAAACACAGGGCTTATATACACAGGGGAGTAATCGGGGAATGGAAAACAGGAGGGAGACACAGCTGGGAGGGTTTGGGCTAACGAGACACGGGGAGCTAGACACACTGAGATGAGGCACAATAAAACGGGAAACAGGAAACAGACACTGAACTGAACTTATACTAAACGAGAGACACAACCTAAGAACTAATCCCTCACAAAGAATAACTGAAACATAGAATAATACTAATAAACAAAGCATGACAAAAGGATCAGAATACAAACCATAATACAAAGGAATATAAGAACTGAAAATGCTGGGTCAAAATGACCCAGGACCGTGACACTTTGCAAATTTGCCTCAGACCCAAACGCTACACAGCAAGTGGATAACTCAGTTGATCAAAATCACACTATAAACCCTGCACAGCCAAAAAGCCACAATCATGAATACCACAGCAAACTGGGACAACTGCAATTCTTGGAAGTCAGAACCATTTCTTATGGGGATGGGATGTAATTAGCCAGGAATTGCTAAGTTTATGAGCTTCTGGGCTCATGCTGCAGCCTGTTTTACAAAAAACAAATGGCCTTATGAGATAACAAATGATTAAGAGATTAAACATACAATCATTAGAATAACTTGGTGACAGGTCTGTTGACAGGACTCCTCCACCCCTATGTGTGGGGTCTAAACACAGAACCAAATCCTAAAAAATGGTCTATCCTGGAAAGGAAAATTGAAGGGCTGGACTGCTGCATGATGGAGAGGAGGACACCGCCACGGCCCTTCTGAGGGTGTTCGACTCTGACACTGACAACGAGGATTTCTTTGGTTTTGAAAGTGACAACGAAGGAGAGAAGCGGAGAGTGGATGACGAAGCCATCCTGAGCCTGTTCGTTTCCAACATTGGAGAAGAGGACTTTGGTGGTTTTAGAGCGCAGGAAGAAGAGAAAGATGGTGAATGACTGACTTTTCTTCTTGTTAAAGCCGTGTCACTGCACCTGAGCCTAAAAGGTAGTCCGAATCTATTTTTCTGGTGTGCTGTAGGTTACTGTTATGTACTACATGTGCAAATATGTACCCATAACTTGTTTTTCAAAATATTAATAAAAGGGGTGTGTCTCCAAACAGCCATCTCTTTCCTGACAATTCCCTTTGTGCATATTCTCTTACATATGATAAGTCAACATTGAAACACCTGCGGCTTTTAGTCAGGTGCGGCTAATGTATGTACAAAACAGGATTTCCCCCTGATTTTAGCTTGTGCGGCTAATATTCAGGTGCGCTTTGTAGTCCGGGAAATACGGTAATTATATTGAAAAACGGAAGCAGTAAATGACTTCACATCAAACAGTCCGAGTGGGACCCTGTGGCGGCCCAATTCTGCCCCCGGACCGCATGTTGGACACCGTTTCCCTTAAAAAAAAAAAAAACAAAAAAAACCCGTCGCAGCTGGGCTTTTATTTTGATAGCTGTTTGCGCGTGTGGTGTTTTACCGCTGTCGCTGTTGCGGACTTGACGCTAGTCTGTCCAGCTGAGCTGTTTATCCTCCAGGAAAGTGAGTCTGGGTAAGTGACGACACTTCCCCCTCTCTCCTCAGATCCAGAACTTTTTTCCCTTCTTCTCTCTTCGTTTCTGGACGCTGGGAAGTGAAGTTTTTTCCTCTTTTTTTCAGTTAAAAAACTAAACTCCAACATGTCGCCACCGTCTCGCCGGCTTCAGACGAAGCCAGTGATTACCTGCCTGAAGACTTTCCTCATATCCTACAGCCTGATTTTCTGGGTGAGTCGCCGGACTTGCAAAAGGGAAGGGGAGTAGGGGGCTACAGGCTAACGAAGGAGCAACAATGGGCTCCGAGCAGCGGCTTTGCCAACGAGGCTCACGACACGGTTTCTTGAAATCACTGCACAAGTTAAATTTTCTGAAAAAAATGTCCACGAGTCAGAGTAGAGATAGTTTTATGTCGACGGTAATAACTACTTGTGGAAAAAAATCCACCCAGTGTTCGCCTTTATTACCCCTGGAAGTTGCCGTTAGCCGTTAAAGTACACTAATAAAGTCACTAATGCACTTCTCAAACCTCAGTGTCACATTTTATTTTGTTTGTTTGTTTGTTTTTGTTTTTTTAACGGATATTTAATAAAGTAAATACATTACATCTTATGTCTGACTGAAACTTAATTAAACTTAATGTTTAATTAACTACGAGGAAATTAATATTGTGACCCGATCCCAGGTGACTTGTGGAAGGCTTTTAATTTGACTGCATTCCTCCCGTTTCTCCGTTAAACTGTTAAAATTGTTGACCTTGTGCCACATTACTGCTAAACATTCGGGATGCATTCATATATCTGCTTTGAGACCATTTTTTCTTGTGAGATAACATATCGTGACTTGTGTAAACTAGAGCCAGACAAAGTGTGGGACAAGGCACCTGGTCGCCTGTATAATCGGCTATAGTGGTTATTTTGCTCATTTACCAGTCCATCAGTAGAACTAGCAAACATTTTGGGCAGTAGTCGATGCCATTAGATGTATGTTGTTGGTTTACTTTGTTTTTGTTGCCACACTCTCATCACAGTGTCCTTTGGCCTTTAGCCAGTGTAAAATTGGTGTTACACAGCAGATTGACCGTCATCACTCTGTGATCAGTTACCTTTGTTACACCCCTTGGCAGATAAATCAGTACACTGCTATTAATGTCTGATAAAAGAGTCTTGCAGTAACTCTGGGGAATAAAAACTCTCAGTTTGTGTTGCTGTTAACCTGTGCTGCCATATAGTGATCATCTCATCCTAGCATTTCATCTCATCTAGTTCTCAGTTTTTTGTTCCCCTTTTCTTTTTAATGCACAGCTGTTGTTCAAAACCTCTGCATACTTCTCAGATTAGAGGATTTGATGTACGGCTTCAACTAGTAATTTTTCTTCCACACAGTTTGCTGAAACTGTTATTTTTTTTATGAGTAGATGATTAATGGTTTTGTCTGAAAATGTCAGAGATAATTTGATGATTGCAGCTCAGTTTCATATCATGATAAGATGACATTTCATTGAAGCTGGGTTTTTATATACACGTGCAACAAGAATACTACATGAGATGATTTATGGAATAAAACCCAGATTGGAGTGCAGAATAACTCTTCAGATTTCTTGTTTACTCTAAACAAAACTGTTTAAAGCTCCACAGTTAATCATTTAATTTTGTACATAGATTATTTCATTTGATCTAGTGCTAATTTGCAGCTGTGGTTGGATGGTTTTCCTTAGGGAAGTACAAATGTTTAGAAGAAAAATGCCGTTTTTCATTTTTATTAATGAATTTATTTTTGGCTAGTTTATTTTGGGCCCCCCTTTTTTTTTCTTCTTTTTTTTTTTTTTTTTTTTGGTGGGGCTAGTGAAAAAGTGCATTGGGCAACTTGTTGCCACTTCCTCTTTTTGTACCAGTGACTGTGTTTCCACCAGCCACTTCCCCTTTGAAGCAAACTTTTAAAGATGGTGATGTTTTTAGCTTCTCCAATCCAAGCCGGTTTGTTTTACACCGTGACAGCGAAGCTGAATTAGTAAGTGTTTAATTAAAGATGTGCGTGTGCAAACTGCAAGCTTAGACTCTCAGATATTTGGTTAAACTTTGCTGTAGGCTCACAGCAGTCAGCGTGTCTCCAGCAACAATAACAGCAGGGATGAGCCTACAGGGGCTCAAAGCTTACTTGTTTGTTTTTTTGTTTGTTTGCTTTTAACTAGTGGTATATAAATTAACTGACTTTTGTGGGCCAATTTAAAAAAATAAATAAATAAAAGGGCACAAAAGTCTGATATAGTGGCCTACAGAGGATCAACTATTCTGTTTACAATGCCTCATTTTAATATAATGACCCAACTTTCAGTTAACACACTGTCTGAAGAGTTAATCAGCCAAAACAGATCAAATTGATCTTCAGTGTCTTTCCTGCATTAGAAACATGTTGGCAACTCCAAATGACAATGTAATCTGATCATAATTAAAAACATTTAAATAGGGGTTTCATAAACTTATGCATAAAATATTTTTTTTACTAATCAGATTGCCAGAAGTTACAGCAAAATGCACTGTTTATCAGCAGGGGGGGTGATGACGTTGATCAAAAGTGGTTTTACTTTGATTTCCTGACTCAGGTTAAAACGTGTTTATCAGGAACAAGTAAATGCAACTACTTAATGTTGTTGCTTTAACTATACACAGGCTTATTTTGAAGTAGGAAAAACCCTGATCTAATTTGCACATTTTTAAAAAGCAGAGCAATTATCACCTGTTATCATCTTCAGGTAATATATCAGTGAAACCCTGCTTCCCTTTGTTATTTACAGGAGTAAAAAAACTGAATATATCTTCAAATTAGAGCTTGTGGTTTAAATTTCTGCAGTTGGGAAATAACATGTTTTATTATTTTCACAGTTTAATAACCAAAAATAAACGCAACAGTAATTTCTTGTTTACGCTTAAATCACGTTTCTTCACAAAACGAAACAAACAAACACAAGCTTGTCTGTGGAGGAAAACAGATGCTTACAGTTGTTCTCAGTGTTAGTCTTTGCTCTGAGCAAACAGCCCTGTGAGGCTCCTGCTTCTGCTAACACAGAGTTCAGGGCTGTGCTTTTATCTGACAATTTATTGCTGCTGCCTGGCTGAGCCGATGCCTCCCCTCAGGCTAATGACTTGTGTGGGGGAGCGTTAAAGGAAAAGCTGCTGAGATTGAGATTAAATCACAGACTGAGGCTCGAATCCCAGGCGTGTTCTTACTAAAACACGCGAGGCGGGTAGATGAATAATCCACAGCATATTAAGCGTGTATTGTGAACGGAAAGGCTGTATCCTGTTTGCCTCAGATACAATCTACCCCCTGCCTCATCTACATTTGCTCCCCTGAGATCAGTGCAGATTTAATAAAGGAAGTCGCTAAGGGAAATTGTGTTTTCTCTGGATGCAGACCGACACGGTTCTCAAGTAAAAGTGAGATTCAAGGTAGATCACCAGTCTGTCAGAGTACATACACATGCAGAATAATAGATTTAAAATGTTTTTAAGTGTCTATAATTACCAAAAAATGGTTTTATTATCATATGTGACAAAAAAGAGATCTTTATATTTTTGGAAGCTGAAGTCAGTAGATATTTCCCCCCCTGGTGATCCACAGATAAATTAATTAGCTTTCTCTTTCTTTAATTAAGCTGCTCATTGTTTATGATTTTCCCTAGAGCTACATAATAAATTGAAATGAAATGATTGTGTTCCTGAATGCTAACCACACTCTTAAGTAACTGGTTGGGCTTGACCCGTATCAGTCACAGGTCCTAAAAGCCTTCCTTGCGTTTCTCTGTTGATCTTTGATTCTTGAGCTGACTCGCTCTTCTGTTGTCTCCAGGTCACAGGCGTGATCCTGCTGGCCGTTGGCGTGTGGGGGAAGGTAAGCTTGGAGACCTATTTCTCCCTGGCTGCTGAGGAGAGCACCAACGCGCCATATGTCCTCATCGGGACCGGAGCCATCATCGTTATCTTCGGACTGTTCGGCTGCTTCGCCACATGCCGTGGCAGCCCGTGGATGCTCAAACTGGTCGGTGAAAGAGCAGTAGGAAACATTCCCAGTCTCAGAAATAACCTTGCATGACTGTTTTTTGTCTTTTGTGTTTCTCAGTATGCCATGTTTTTGACCTTGGTCTTCCTGGCTGAGCTCGTGGCTGGAGTTTCAGGCTTCATCTTCAGGCATGAGGTGAGGAAATGGAAATATTTTTTGACATGAGGTGGGTTAAACTTACAGTTGGTACGCTTGAATCAAAATGAAACTGTAACATGACACTGAGGGAATGTTTGTCATTTATTTTCATGGGTGAAAGTTTCTTGAAACAGGTTAAAACAAGTTCAACATCACAAACGGTGAAGTCGTGCAATCACATGAGCGTGTGCAGCGTCTGCAGCGAAAAGATGAATACCACTATTGTGATACCCGTTATCTCTGTCAGGTTTCAGCTAGCACAACCCAAAGTCAACCCCTCTGTTATGTATGTGACGCCTTTATTTTGAACTCATCAGATCAAAGCCACACTGAACAACGGCTATAAAAACGCAGTGATAAAGTACAACGGCACGGAGAGCAAGAATCCAGTGGACACCATCCAGAGGAATGTAAGTGGGAGATTTTCCATCACCCTAGTGGCGTTGCATTTATCTGACTTTATGTTTCTCTGTACACACCAGAGGGCTCTTGTTTATATGAACATTTTAAAGGTCAACTCAACACTGAACGCACAGGAGCACTCTCCTTGAACCATGTTGCTTTCATCACTGTCTTCTCAAAGGGAGAATCCACAACATAGCTTTGTTTTCTTTTCTTTTTTTGTTGTGACTCTTTGCTTTTAGTTGCACTGCTGCGGGGTGTATAATTACACAGACTGGAACAATACAAAGTACTTTCAAGAGAAAGGCATCCCGGTCAGCTGCTGTAAAGACAGCGATAACTGCTCACCAGAAACACTGAAGGATCTTGCCAAGGCTGAGAATGTGGTGTACACAACGGTGAGTTTGGAACAAGCAGTTCATCTCAAAGATGGTCAGCTGTATTTGTAAAAGGTTTTGGTTCAATATAACTTTCTGTTTAATTCTGAGGGGTTTTTTTTGTTTTTTCCTGTTGTGAAGGGCTGCTTTGTGCTGGTAAGCACCACAATGGAGAACAACCTGGGAATAATTGCTGGGATTTCTTTTGGAATTGCCTTCTTTCAGGTATGTCTAATATTCTGTTATATGGAAACCGTTTGTGGCTACAAACCAAAGAAAAGCTGAACAATTGAAGCCGGATGTAGGAACCAATTAGTATTGTTTTTCTTGAAGTAATAACCAACCTATGTTAATTCAGTTAAATGTGATTTATGTAGTGCCAATTCACAGCGGTCACCCCAAGCCACTTTATATTATAACGTGAAGACCCTAAAATGTTAGAGAGAGAGCCCAACAACCAAATTATCCTATGAGCAAGGACTTGGTGACTGTGGGAAGAAAGAACGCCCAGCAAAACCACCCTCGGGGAGAGGCAACCACAGAGAGGCGAGGACAGAACACAAACTGTGGGACAGTAGACAAAAGTTTGTGACGTGTAGTATTGGCATGTAAACACGTCAGGATTGAAAAGAGGAGTGGAGAAAAATCCTCACTGTATTAATGTGACTATGGGAATGTTTCAGGCTCACCTGATCCTGCTTTAACAAAAAGGAATGTTTTAAGCCTAAGGAATCGCAGCAGTCTGCCTCAAAGTAATAAGTATAAGAAAAGGTTTTTCATCGTCACTTTGAGACAGGATGTTTCTACTCTCTGTTCTATTAATGAAAAAGCTCAGTTTTCACCACGTTAGGATGAAAATAAAAGGACGGGCAGATCAGCTGGAGGGTTTGTCTTGAATTTTTTTTTTTTTTTTTTGCTGTGACCCACCTCTACTAACCAACAAACACGAACACAGCAGGAAATGATTTCCAACAGTGAGAGAAAATCTAGTTGAAATGTGGCAACATAAGCTTGTTTGTGTGATGTGTTCTCCAGCTGTTCTCAAGACTGCACCAAGGGGGACGTAGCATGGAGACCTAGAGCAGAGCCACAGCGGCTGTGCATCTTGGCTCTGATTCAGCAGTTATTCCCCTCATACAGTCTACATTCTGATATCAGACTCAAGTTTATTGAGCCACGTTGCCCAGTGTGCATTGCTAAAATCACTTGTACAGTGGGGCAAAAAAGTATTTAGTCAGCCACCGATTGTGCAAGTTCCCCCACTTAAAATGATGACAGAGGTCAGTAATTTGCACCAGAGGTACACTTCAACTGTGAGAGACAGAATGTGAAAAAAAAATCCATGAATCCACATGGTAGGATTTGTAAAGAATTTATTGGTAAATCAGGGTGGAAAATAAGTATTTGGTCAATAACAAAAATACAACTCAATACTTTGTAACATAACCTTTGTTGGCAATAACAGAGGTCAAATGTTTACTATAGGTCTTTACCAGGTTTGCACACACAGTAGCTGGTATTTTGGCCCATTCCTCCATGCAGATCTTCTCGAGAGCAGTGATGTTTTGGGGCTGTCGCCGAGCAACACGGACTTTCAACTCCCGCCACAGATTTTCTATGGGGTTGAGGTCTGGAGACTGGCTAGGCCACTCCAGGACTTTCAAATGCTTCTTACGGAGCCACTCCTTTGTTGCCCGGGCGGTGTGTTTTGGATCATTGTCATGTTGGAAGACCCAGCCTCGTTTCATCTTCAAAGTTCTCACTGATGGAAGGAGGTTTTGGCTCAAAATCTCACGATCAGAATCAGAATCAGAATGGGGTTTATTGCCAAATGTTGAGCAGGTTTACAACATTAGGAAATTGCTGCGGTGCTTCAGTGCAAACATAGTGTCATAAATAGCACTTCCACAGGCGTTGTAGTCCTGTAGTTAAGGAGCTCTTCTCTGGTGTACGAGTATCCAGAGGAGTATCCAGAGGAGTCCCCAGACACAGAAGAAATGCACAAAAACAAAACAAAAGTAACGCACTGAAGCACCAGGGCGACCATCCGCGGCGCCATCTTGGCCAGATACATGGCCCCATTCATTCTGTCCTTAACACGGATCAGTCGTCCTGTCCCCTTGGCAGAAAAACAGCCCCATAGCATGATGTTTCCACCCCCATGCTTCACAGTAGGTATGGTGTTCTTGGGATGCAACTCAGTATTCTTCTTCCTCCAAACACGACGAGTTGAGTTTATACCAAAAAGTTCTACTTTGGTTTCATCTGACCACATGACATTCTCCCAATCCTCTGCTGTATCATCCATGTGCTCTCTGGCAAACTTCAGACGGGCCTGGACATGCACTGGCTTCAGCAGCGGAACACGTCTGGCACTGCGGGATTTGATTCCCTGCCGTTGTAGTGTGTTACTGATGGTGACCTTTGTTACTTTGGTCCCAGCTCTCTGCAGGGCATTCACCAGGTCCCCCCGTGTGGTTCTGGGATCTTTGCTCACCGTTCTCATGATCATTTTGACCCCACGGGATGAGATCTTGCGTGGAGCCCCAGATCGAGGGAGATTATCAGTGGTCTTGTATGTCTTCCATTTTCTGATGATTGCTCCCACAGTTGATTTTTTCACACCAAGCTGCTTGCCTATTGTAGATTCACTCTTCCCAGTCTGGTGCAGGTCTACAATACTTTTCCTGGTGTCCTTCGAAAGCTCTTTGGTCTTGGCCATGGCGGAGTTTGGAGTCTGACTGTTTGAGGCTGTGGACAGGTGTCTTTTATACAGATGATGAGTTCAAACAGGTGCCATTCATACAGGTAACGAGTGGGGGACAGAAAAGCTTCTTACAGAAGACGTTACAGGTCTGTGAGAGCCAGAGATTTTCCTTGTTTGAGGTGACCAAATACTTATTTTCCACCCTGATTTACGAATAAATTCTTTACAAATCCTACCATGTGAATTCATGGATTTTTTTTTTCCACATTCTGTCTCTCACAGTTGAAGTGTACCTCTGGTGCAAATTACTGACCTCTGTCATCATTTTAAGTGGGGGAACTTGCACAATCGGTGGCTGACTAAATACTTTTTTGCCCCACTGTAGGTCATTTTTGCACAAAGCAGCAACATGCCGCTCCAAAGGTGGCCACTTGAGACAAGCCCCGAAATCAAGCCAGTCACCATAGTCTCCCGTGAATCGATATTTAAAGCATTTATAAAGCCATAAAATTTGGGAATTACCCCAAATTCTTTTCATACCTCCACTTAATAATCATCTTTCACAGATGCTATATTATCGACTGGTTCTTTGTCATGCTGAAGTTTTTGTATACTTCTTTTCCACCATTGTAGCACAGGTGTGGAGAAGGATCTTCCTAGTTCTTTCAGAGTGACTCACAGTGTAGTTAATGTTTACAGTTACTTGTAGCCTGTCTGAGCATTAGTGTGGCTGCTCCATGCAAAGCTCTGACTTAGAGTAAGTGAAGGTTATAAGTGGAAAACTGTGCAACTTGTGGTTCTGCGGTATAGCCACAGTTTTCCAGTCATACGAGAAGTCAAGTCACTTTTATTTAAGTAGACTTGACCCAAGTGCTTTCCAGTTAAGACAAATGTAAAATCTTTCCAAGTCTCCAGAAACCAACACAAAACCTGAGTAAACAAACAACATTGCTACAGTAATGGTGAAAGTCATTTAAATACCCAGTTTAAACAGCCCCTAAATCAAATGGGTCACTATAATCACCCATGTTTTAAATTTATTTCAAACATGAGCCATAAGGAAAGAATAGTTAGAAAACATGTTTAAATTACCGTAACATTGTCTGATTATTCATCTAGTAATTTTTTTTTGTCACTGACCTTGGTTGTCGGGGCAGGAGTCTAAGCATAGACACCCAGACATCTTCTCCAGCTCCTCACAGAAGTGTTCTCAAACCAGCTGAGAGACAGTATCTGTCAAACATGTCCTGGGTCTGCCCCCTGGCCTCCTCCCAATTGAAAGTGCTTGAAACACCTCACATAGGAGGCGTCCCAGGAGGCATTTCTAATTCCTGTCTCTTATATCCACGATGCCCACAGCTCGTGGACATTAGTGAGAGCAGGAACGCAGATCGACGGGTAACTGAACAGCTTTGCTTTTACATTCAGCTCTCTTCTCCTCAGCAGATCAGTACAGCTGCCACGTTATCCAGCATCCATCCACACAAAAATATCAAAACCCAGGAATTAACAAAGTATAAGAAAGAGAATCATTTAAACGTTGACTTAAAAAAAAAAAACTAAAAATGGGACAAAAGAACAGAATAATTTAATGCAGATGTCATGCGTCTTGCTAATGAATACAAGATGTAAGTAAATCTGTGAAAACACAAAAAAGGAAGTAATTGTTGCTTGTTTTGTTTTTGTTTTTTTTGTTATGTTTTGTTTTTTAAGTAATTTAAGGTTTCAGGAAGCCATAGAAAAAAATTTTCAGATGTCAGTTTGGGCCACAGATTGAAATTTGTGTACTGTGGTTTCAGCTCATTGGGATGTTCCTGGCCTGCTGCTTGTCTCGATACATCACCAACAACCAGTATGAGATGGTCTAACAGTCACCTGCCACAGGTATGTCTTTTATGAGGGAGTTATCATAACAGCAAGTCATACAGATTGTTCTGAGGAGGATTTGTAACGGTCTTTCTGCTTCTATTTGCAGGTCACTGATGAGCCGGTCCTGGTGCGAACTGAGTTGGGATTTTAATATTTTGTCTTTGTGTTTCTTATCATGTAATTTTAGAGATGGAAGACACTCACCGCTTTTTCTTTTATTCAATCTCACCAATGCACAAGGGAATCATGTCTGCGGAGCATCAAAAAGGGAGAATACTCGGAACTTGGTGTGACCAAAGATAAAACATTTCACAGGTCATTTGTTATTCTGGGAGTAAATTAGGGAAATTACATTTAGTGTTTATGTTGTGTATTAGTGTCACTTTTTTATTTGAGTTAATTTGACAGCAACATTTTCATTTCTTGTTTCGCAGTTGCCTTGTGTTATAATTTTTTCGCTAGTAGTCTGTAGCTGAGCAGATGAAATGTAGACAATAATAAGCTGTTAATGTTAAACGTCTGTATCTTTATGTGTGAAGCCTTTATAAGCCCTAGAAATGGACAGGTCACCTTCCTGAAATCAAGTACAAATGATTTATAGGAGCTGTGTGGGAAAGCCAGCCCTACCAATTATGTGTGCCAACTACACCTGACTTCTTACCACAGTTTTCAGTGTTAGTGTTATTCTTGTGTGGATGCATGTGAAATACTTGAAAATAAAAGATGAAATCCAGTGTCTCTGACAGTGTGCGTTCTTAGCAACTGTCTGTACAGCTGTTTGCTCACAAAAAAAGAAAGAAACACAAATATTCTGGCAGCAGGTGATTTTTGGCAGACAAACATGCCCTGGATATTTGGGGCCTTTAGAAGAATGCTAATAAACTTCAAGATATGAAAGCATCTCTGTTTTTCAGTGGAAGACAACTTTATGGATTTAAATAGCATGTTTGATGTGCGATTAAAGTAACTGCACATAAAAATACAAAATACTAAAAATGCCTGAATGATCAAATAAGAATTTACCATCCACTTTGTCAAGATTCCCGTTTTTTTTTTTTTTTTTTTTTCCCCCCCCATAATGCACTCGAATTGCATCTGTAACGTAAAGACCTGTCACACAGTTACACTATTAAACTACACACTAAAAACACAGTGCGGCCTTGAACTTTCATCCATGGCTGTGGCTGACAGCCAGGAAAACCAGACTCCCCTTCATTACCTAACTTCTATAATTTGCAGGGGTGAAGTTAAAGGGTGAACACCACATTGTTCTTCACTTCTACCACTCAGCATAGTAAAAGATGTAAACGGCTGTAACAAGGCTACACGCTGTCAGCTCGATCACCTCGTTGTTGAATCTCGTGCTTCACTGCAGCTGTTGTATTTTCTCTGGCTAGTCGTTTCTCCTGATGTGTATGAAGGTGGTAGGTCTTTGCACAATGGTTTGATATTTCATTCAAATAAACCTTTTTTCGTTCTAAAAAGCCTTGGGGGGGAAAAAATTATTATTGTGGCCAAAGAATAAAAGCACAACCTACGTCTCTTTAATTTCAGGTTTAACTGTTTGCACAGCAAACGAAACAGTCACTGGGTGTAGCTGACATGATGTGCATGTGCAGGAGGTATAACCACCAGTTATACCTCTGTGCTTTGGTAATATGCCGTTGTGGACAAAATAAATATCAACACAGTCTATGCTGATTGAACTCTAAACTTCTACAAAGGCCTGAGAGATGTTGCTCATTTGCAGTTTGTTAAATAAAGTTTCCTTAGACTTGGTGCGTAGTGCTGTTAATCCTACAGCGTCACTGAGTTAGATGAGCAGTAGTGGAATGTAACTTAGTACATTTAAACTGTGTTTCTGAACTCTGATACTTGACACTGCTTGTTTTATGTTTTCTGGTGCTCGCTTGCTACAACTTGCTTAATTGCATCATTTAATACTTGCATGAACTCATGTTAACTTACAGGATATGAGCACATAAATATTTTATGGGAGAAAAGAATGTGTTTGGGTATTTGGGCCCCATTCCTTCAACAAGGAGAGTGAATTTGAAGACAGTAAGTGTTTCATGAAGTTCCAGAGAATAGTTATCAATGATAGGCACACTCGGACACACGGAACCATACAATCACACATTAAATGCTTCTAAGAAAATTTAGTTGATGTTCATTAAAATAAAAATGAGCATATGTAGAAAACTGTGACATTTTAGTGCCCTTATAGCGCTTTATTGCCCTGAGGTAACCAGTTTCTGGTGGGGTCAAATTTGATTTGCATGATGTTTGACGCAAGGACACAGACCATTTCTGTAGCTTTGCCTCTGTACACCAACACATTAGACTGTAAATAAATAATTGAATTCATGCTGATGAATACAAGCAGGCTTCTATAAATATGTATAAGCTTTGGCTATTGCTCACAGCTTAGACACAGGCAACTTGTGCCATGCTTTTCAAAGCACTGACTGCTGGTTTTACTCAGGAAAATTGCAGGTGAAACTAATCCAATAATGCAGGGATGTCAAACTCATTTTACATGACGCACCAAATGCAGCTCCACTTTGATCCTTAGTGTGGCAAATGAATGAAACTCTGCCCTTTGTCAGTGTAAAGAAGTTTCAACTTCACATTTAATCCCTTAGATATCTTAATATAAGAAAAATTTGTGCAATTTCAACAGTTTTTCTACAAGATAAAGAAATGCTGCTGTAGTAAATAAAAAAAGCCCGCCAGCATGACTCTTTGGGCTTAAATTGGAAGAAATAAGTGTGTAAATTCACAGTAAATTATCCTGTAATTATAAGACAGAAAATTGTTATTTTACAGAAAATGTCCTTTTTTGTTTGGATCTTTTTTTCTTCTTTTACTGTGGACCTAAACAAAACAGAAATGTCTACTTTTCTGTGATTTTATTGTTTATTTATTAATTAAATTAACTGCTGCACTAAGATTGGCATCGAGGGAGATCTTTATCAGTGGGGAAAGCTGTAAAACTCGTGAAAATACAGCTAAAAGCCTGAAATTTATGCCAGACTTTTAGGGACACCCGTGACACAGTGGATGCTCCACCTGGTGACACGTGCTGCTCCTGGGGTCATGTGTCGTTTGGATGAGTGTATTGCATCAGCGAGGACGCTTCAGTTGAACCGACACAACTTAACCGCCAGGCGGCAGTGCTGTGCAAGATATATACAAACCAATAAAGGACGGAGAGTGAGCGTGTGTGGGGGGATGGGGGGGATCACACTATGCTTAGTTGAATCTTAAACCATCTATGAGTTCAACTCTTGACAAACCCGACGTGCAAAGAGCTGCACGGAGACTTACACCAGTGTTGCCTTCAGGGGACAAACGGCCCGGAAAAGATGAGCAGTAAACAGGGTGCAGCTAATCGCAGGCGAGCCCAGAACAAACAAGTTTGAGTGGCTGCTGCCAGATCTCATTTCATTGGTCAATTTTGGATCAGACGCTGCAGAAGCCCCGCCTGCAGTTGTCATGCAGCCCAACTGGCTCTGCAGTAAAACCCAAAGAGGCCGGACTTTCAGTCCTTCCTACCGCCCAACCCGGCTGCTGGGTATAAAAACAGCGCTTATCTGTCAGTCAGCTGAAGAAATTTTTATTTTTCTTCCCAGCGGGTGCTGTACGCTGCCTGAGAAAACTTGAGTTAACCAACCAGGACACCAGGCAAGCTTTCCCTCAGGTTTCCAGGTCAGTCTTTTACTCAGTGCCTCTCTAACTGAAGGGATGTTTGAATTTCAGCAGCAGGAAATCGAGGTCATAGTGATGCGCTTCGGGCATGATGGTATAGATTGGAAGCATACGGAAGTATTCATCTGTTTTCTATTAGAGATGTCAGCTCGCGGTGTCGGTCCCCTGCAGCCAGGCTTTAGTCCGGCGTGCTGCAGGTGTTTTATTGTCCGTGCTGATTATGTAAAGCTGTCTCAGAGGGATTTGCCCTTGCTGTGCTGCATTTCTGCAGAGTCTGCTCAATCTCCCTGCACCTTTCCTGCATCCTAATCATCCCTCCCTTCATCTTGCAGATCACCAGCCAAACAGCTCTGCCTTTAAAGATCCACCCGTCTGCGCTACACTGTAACCTTACAGCCTTCAAAATGATGCAGATCAGCAGCGACTCCGTCGGCAACAAGCACTCCCTCATTAACGTCATGCACCGCTTCATAGCGGCCACCAACAACATGGACGAGACCATCATGGTGCCGAGCCTGCTGCGAGACATGCCGCTGGACGAGCAGCAGGCTAACAACAACAACGAACCGCCGTGCAGCAACAAGCAGAGGGACATGTACGAGCATTACCTGCTGCTCAAGTCCATAAAGAACGACATGGAGTGGGGCCTGCTGAAGAGGGAGGTGAGCAGCGGTGCCAGCTTCCTAGAGATGGCGGTGAAGCAGGAAGAGCAGCAGGCGGTGAAGGGAGACATACACGTGGATGACAACGCTGACCTGCAGCATCAGTTTCATTATCACCTCAGAGGACTGTTTGGCGTGCTGTCCAAGCTGACCATGCAGGCAGACCACCTCACCAACAGGTACAAGAGGGAAATTGGAGGAGGAAACTTCATGAGATAGAAGTAACTGCATCTGTTTTCCTCGCCCTTTTCTCCTCAAACTGACTTGAAATAGTGAGGTGTTTTGTGATGGGTCAGATCTCTTCCAAAACTCTCAGATGGACAGTAAACTGACCAGGGCAACCACTCCTGGCTTCTCCTGCTACTGAATAACACTCAAACTTCAATCCTGCTCCTCCGCCCCCTCCCATCAAATGAATAAAATAAATAAATAAACCAGTGATCCCTGCGCATGTCGTCAGCCTGCCTCTTCTGGAGAGGCTGGCATGTTCGTGCTTGGTGGAGGTTTACTGAATCAAGTCCTGATGAAGCACAGCTCTGATTTTAGGCAGAACGTTTTCCCTCACGTGATCTGCATTTACATGAATTTCAAGTTGAAGTGAATAAAGTTTCTGCCCATAGGAGATATTGAATGCTGGCTATTCTGTCCCTCCTTGTAAAAATGGTCATTTTATTAAAGCTGAGCTGAAGGGTTCCTGCCTGCAGAGGTTTTAAAGCGTTCCACTCAATGCTACAACAAGGTGTGCCTTGACTTTTTGTACCATACCATGTTCAATTCCTTCCCACATTGTCACTGTAAGTTGTTCATTATATAGCTTAAATGTTTGTCTATGGAAACTTAATTTGAAAATCCAATTTTATATTGATGCAATAAAATGGAAATAAACATGAAGCTAATAATGTTTGTCTTGTCTGTCATTAGTAACAGGAAGGATGTTCAGACTCTCTCAAGTAGCCTGCCTATAAATAGATGTTTACCTCAATCTCTGCTCAGATGTAAACTAGTCTCTGATGTGACATTCCTGGCGAAAGATGATACTTTAGCTAAACTTCTGAGGGGAAACCCTTAAAACGTATAGATGTTGGTCCGGCCTGTGCAATGTTAATATTTTAACATGAGTATGCGGATGTTGCAAGATAATTCTAGAAGGGTTTTAGCTGGGCGTGGCAATTTTGGCACTAAATGAGTAAGCAGTGCTGGGATCTCAACACCATTTAATCTTGTATCTGATGCAACTTGCCTGGAGTCTGTTTTAAGCACTTCAGTATATCATCTAAAGTACATGGGCACAAGTTTATATATTTTTTTTTTTAAAAGTGTAATTGGACTCTTACCTCAATGCATATTCAGGCCAAGTTGCTTAAATCTTAAACTAGGCAATTAAATCCTTAAAGTTGACTTGGCTGAAATCAAAATGCCAACAATCGGTTTCAGAATGTTAAACCCTAAACTTTCCCATCAGAACTGAATAATCCTGAAACAAAGTTCAAATCTCACACTGTACAAATGGTAGCTGCAAGAGGACAAGTGGCAGTAAAGCAAACTGAGCCATCACGGTTGATAAGACTTTATTTGGGTGAGACAAATTTGATAAATAATAAAACAGCAAATGGTGACAGAGAACATGGTCTGAACCTCAAGTAGTTTTGGAAGATTTGCTTCATCACATTTAGTTGATCTAAATGTTAAGTTGCTCCAACCAGAAGCCCATCCATCCATCAATCCATCCATCGCTGAGTAAAGCCCTCCCCTTAGCAACAGCTCCACCAAGAGCAGCCAATCCAGTTGCAGAGACTCCCTCCCCCTCCCTCTTTTCTCTCTCAAAGGCACAGCAGTGATTAAGAGATTGTAATGTGGTGAGGGCCATCCAGGAAGCAATGGGTCCAACACACTGGCGCTCCTCTGGCGAGCAGCAGCGAGGACGCTGGGGTCAGGGAGTTTGCATGGAAAGTGCTGTGGCGAGAGGCTGCAGTTCTCCTCTGTCTCCTCTCACAATGGGCCTCACAGATGGCTGCGAATCAAAATGGCTGTGCTGGTCAGTGTGCCTCAGCCCACTCAGATAAACTGGGTTAACCCAACTGGTGACAGCTGGCCACATGGGGAATTAAAAAAAAAGAAATGCAACCTTTACACTGATCTAATTTATAACTAAGAAATAAATCCATGGGCATGTTTGCCTGTCTGTTCATTTATTTTTATTCTATTTCTAACTTTGCTTTAATTTGATGCTTGTAAAAATCCACTGTACACACCATCAAATGATTAGAGATTAGCTTTTAATATAATGGAGTTCTTAGCTGGTACACAGTAAACAGCTGGTGGAGACCGAAAACTGAGCTTTAAGAGTAGATATTGGAATTACAATGTCCAGTTATATACAGTTAGGTCCATAATTTGTTGGACAAAGACACAGTTTTCATAGTTTTACCTTTGTAACCCAAATCTGGAGGTTTTGCAAATGTTTTGAATTAACTGTTCAGGAGTTATTGCACAGCACTCCATTTTTAGAGGCTCAAAATTAATTGGACAAACTAATATATTAAATATGAGGACTGGTTTTAATTCTTGGATGAAAATCATTTGCAGACAATGACTACCCAATGTTTGAAATCCATGGACATGACCAATTGCTGTGCTTCCTCCATTGAGGTGCTCCTTTTCCTCTGCCCGGCTTCAGTTGTTGCTTGAATTTGGGTCTCTCGGCATTCACTTTTGTATTTAATGGCTGAAAAGCTGTTCTACTGGCCTCAGATCAGGTGAGTGACTTAACTATTGAGTATTATCCCAGTTCTTTAATTGAAAAATTCCTGTTTTGCTCCGTGTGCTCCTGTGGTGGTGAACAGTAGCACCAACAAATTGGTGTCTTTTGCCTGGCAACAAATTAGTGATCTAACTGTGCAAACACAGCTACAGTAATGTTGCTCTGTGCCCATGCAGACTTCTGAATGTCTATATAAGCAAATGTTTGCTCAGAAGTTTGCTTGTTTTAACAGCTTTGCATGTGGCTACAAAACAAGTGTTGCAGGTTTACACTATGCCGGCCACTTGGTTATGGTGTTCCATGTATGCCCTGCCTGCTAGCATCTTGCACCCTGCGGTTATGTGCAGGATTGTCTCAGGGGCATCTTTACACAGCCTGCACCTGGGGTCTTGCATCGTGTGGTAGACCCCAGCCTCTATGGATCTTGTCTTCAGAGCTTGTTCCTGTGCTGTCTTTGAGTCCAGCTCTGTCCAGCCACTGGTACATTGAAGATATTTATATTTAACCCACCCTCCATCATCCATCCTTTTAACCATTTATCTACTTATCCTGTTGTGGACAAGAGGCAGGGTACATCCTGGACATCACAGATTTTTCAGATTTTAAGGATTTAGCTTGTGAAATATTTTAATCTCTTAGGTAGGAGCAGGTCTTAAGTAACCTCTGACACCAGGGAAACTATCTTTTAGCACTCAAACTGTCTGAAACATATTCTATTTTAAAAAATCAAGGGTTTACTACACTAAATTATTTGTTTAGTCAGACATTTCTTCCTGTAAACTAGTGAAATCCTTGTAATGTTGTTTTCCAGCCAAACAAATCTCCAATGGTCTGAACCATGACACTGATATTCTGTAATACAGCTCGGACTGCAAAAGTCTCCCAGGTCACGTTAATGTCTTGAGAAACCCGAGAGCAAATGGTTGTGACCGCTGAGTACACTGCAGATTTCAAGATGCTCCACAGCGGTGATGAGGAAGTGCTGTTTCACCAGGCGGTGACACTTTATGCTTCACTGGCTGGGTTATATTTCAAATGTTAGATGGCTCTTTGTGTTATATAATCCGTTTTAATTCATCATAGTTGTGTCTATAAAAAGGAACCCCAGTGTAAATGTTCTTCAGATATCTGATATTTTTGGCACAGGTGGGGTGTTCCAACGTGTTTTTGGCAACGTGACCGGCAGACCTAGGGACATGGCAGTCATTTGGTGTTGAAAGGACTGCTTGGATGGCAGATCTCTGCCCAGCTCCGCTTGCCAGCATGAGGCTGCGTGACTGGAGACGTGGCAGCGGCTGCTGTCACTTCTCCCAGGAGCAATTTCTATTGCTCAACAGCTGTAAAACTCCAGTCTGACGCGAATAAAGAGCCAGACAGAGCAGGTCAATTTAACCTCACACAGGCACAGGAGCACCAATGATCACAAATATAGCCTTAGATCTGCTCTTACAGTACCATTATATACAATATCTCCCTGGCGCACCTACAACATGTTTGCTCTTATCACTTCCTTACCTGCATGTTGACGTTTTTATGGTGACAACATTGCTCCCTGAGCAAACACCTTAGCACATTCACTGTAATGTTTGTTTTAATAGGCCAGCACGTTTCAAAACCTCTGAGTTCTCACCAAGGAAGCATTTATTTAAGTCAAAGAAAAGGCCTCACACAGGCTCTCACCTTTCTATCAATGGTGGAAGAAACATTGTGATTTGCTCAAAAAGAACCCACGCTGTAGTTTTATTCTTCATGGGGGTTTTTTGTAATATATATGCAACTCTATTTTTAATTTTGCAATATGACCCACAGCATGCAGCTTCAAATGAACATAAAATAAAATAAAAGGCTGTAAAAATACGAGATGCAGATATGAAAATAAGTACGAGGTATCAAAGTATAAATATGAATCACACAAAATATCTTCACAATACAAGTATATTTACAATTATTACAAGCTTTTGAACCCCAAGTTAATCACACATCATTACTTTGAGTGCTCAGTAAGATTAGAAAAAGCACAATATAAATGCAATTATGTCACCAGGAGAAACTAACGAGAGGTTAAAAGCAGTGTTACCAGCATCTACAAATACTCTGCCGTTCAGGTTTGAACTCAGGTAGAGGTACAAAAAGTACAGAAAGTAAAAGTGTTCATCAGACAGCAGAAGGTGCGAGATTACTGCCGCTGAGACTTCAAGCTGAAATCAGTGTATTTATTGTTCCAGCAGGTTATAGGTTAACCTGCATCACGCCAGCTGATCTTGCACGTAACCCTGCAATAAAAAGGCATTCTCGGCGGCTATATCTACTGTCAGCATGTGACCCACGTCACAAACCTCGCTAAGATATCCACGAGGACATATTTTAACTCTGAGTTTAAAACATCAATGATAAATAAATGTGTGAAAAAGTGTTCAAATTAAAATTAAAGTGCGTATGCTGCACCTTAACTCAGGTGCTTGAGTCATTGAGACTACATTTGAAGAAGCCCTCCAGCATGTTTGCAGCTGGTCCCAAAGGTAACAGTTGCTTGTTATCCAAACAAGTTGGCTGTTGTTGATGCGATGCGGTTGTATGTTGCCTGCATGCAGCAGAATTACGGTTGCTAGGCATTGCCCTGACGTAAAATCGTCTCATGTGAAGCCCGCGTCGAGACCTACAATGCTCTGCCTTGTGCTGCAGAGATAATGTGAACCGGCACGTTCACTGATGTCATTAACATTTCTGCGTGTGCGACTTCTGCCTGACTGCACAAGAGGAGCGTGGTCGGAGAAAACATCCACGAGGGGGGAAAGCGGGCATCTCTAAAAAGTAACATTGTTCATAACTCACGACAGCGCTCTTGATCAAGTTTGCACGATGTTGAGCAAAAAGGAAGTTACCACAGTCGCAGTCGGTCAGTCATTCAAGGAGGTTTGTATGAAAGTGCAGCTTTGGAACCAGGCCACAGTCAACACTGTAACCACAGAACTGATTAACATGTACAAGGTGATGAAAAAACGTGACTTCTGTTGTTTACCTTTATGTTATCTTTGAACTGTTGTTAATTAGGATATCAGTGTTTTAATGTCTGAATATATTCACCTTCAGTTAATGGCTACGGCTTGTAGGCTCAAGACTATTTTCAGTTATATATTAGGCCCTGGTGCATTCAGGGACATTATTACTGGTTACACTGTTTGTTCAGCATCATGAATTTATGTCAAATGGAGACATCGGAGTTCCTCTGTAGTTGTTTTTTGTTGTTTGAAGACATTTTGTGTAACTTTGTGATCATTTTTCTGTGTTTTTGTGGATATGTGTGGCTGTTTTGTGTGTCATGGAAATCATTTTATGTCTATAGTTATAATACGTATTTTTTATTGTCATTTCACTTCTCTTTGTTGTTGTTTTTTTCATGTATCTTTAAAGTTATGTGTTGCTTTGTGGTTGCTCTATGTCACTTTAAGACATTTTGTGTCCCTATGTGGTTCTGTGTAACTTTGTTGCACATTTGTGTCTTATTTGTAGTCATTTTTGCGTAACCCTGCAGTTGTTTTTTCTCTTTGTGTTCCTTTTTTTTTTAATAAAGTCATCATTTCACGATATTTTTTTTCTTTTTGTGGTCACTTTACATATTTTTTGAAGCTTTTTTTCACATTTTTTCTGGCTGTAAAGTCAAAGTTGAAGTTTGTCGTTGTTTTCTGTAACTTTATGGTAGATTTGTTTGTCTGTTAAAAGGTTTTGTCTAACTTTGAAGTTATTTTGTGTCATGTGAAGTGGTTTTGCGTTTGTGGGTTTTTTGGGGGTCTCTTTGTGGTCATTTTTGGTGTTTTTTATTTTGTAAAGTCATTTTGTTGGTTGTGGTTGTTTTGTGTTTTTTGTGGGGATTTTTGTCTGTATAAAATCCTTTTCTGGTCTTTTTTGTGTAACTTTATGGGAGCCTTGTGTGTCCTTGAATAAGCTTTGAGTCACTTTTGTGGTTTTGTTTAATTTTGTGGTCAATTTCTTTAACTTTGTGAACGCTCTGCTCTTTGCTCTTTGAAGCCTTTTTGCTTTACTTTGGAGTCGTTTTGTATCTTTGAGGTCAGTTTTTGTGTCTGTGAACCTAGTGTGTCTTTTTGTGTCATACTGTGTGAATAACTTACAGAAATACTGGTTTTAGCAGTCTGTTCACGCAGACGTTTGGTCCAGAGACCTTTGGCCTAAACCCAAAAGCCCTGTTTAACAATCCATGCACAATGCTATCAAGACAGTTCTGGGAGAGGGTCACTGGGGACACGCTCTGATCCCAGTCCACACTAAATGAGATGAATTCAGTAAAATGGTGCTTTCACAGCCATCAGGTAACAAGATGGGTTAGGCAGGTTTACATTAGAAATGTATGGAGCCAAATGTACAAAACATGGCCACAAAATGGCAAATTCATGGTGTGATGCTCAAAAAGAGACGGGATGTGGGAACGCTGGAGCTGAAGCTTGTAGCCAGAGGCCTGAGGTGAAATAAGGACAGAGGACTGAGGATGGTGGCAGGCAGAGAGTTAGGGGAAGTGTGAATGGTAGACGGAAAGCTCACACTGATGAACCACAGAGCATGTTTATGACTCACATACACAAAAACAAAACAAGGCAAAAAGAGGACCACAAGATTCACAAGGAGGAGATGTGAAGTGTGTAAGACATTACAAACATTAACCACAGCTCTCTGATTTGTCAGCATGGGGAAGCAGCTGTGACGTTGGGAACACCATGTTCTTTAGGCGGAGGCTTACAGAAGTACCATCCACTTCCTGTTTTTTTCTTCAGCTGCATCGAAACCCTTGCGGTTGATCTGGTTAGATGCGTTTGCCGATTTGTAGGGCAAAATATCAACCTTTGTGTTGTTTGGGTTACGAACGCTGCTGCTGCTGGTGAAACTGACACACGAAGTGAAAATTCCTTAGAGCAGGTTAAAGATTGTTTTAGTTTTACTCGGAATACAGCTCTCATGGTGCTGCACTACTAAACCACATAGTAGACGCCACTCTGCCTTTTATCACTGATTCCCACAACATGATTAGTATGTGCCAGCCCTGCACAGAACACACTGGGAAGGATCGTATGAGGTTACATAAGAGCCAAGTGGGTGGGTGTCGAGTCCAGCTGGAGCAGCTTACAGCCTGACACAGAGTGTCTCTGTGAGTGAACAATCCCCTCCACCCGGCCGTGTCTGCTGCTCATACACGCTTATTACTCTGTCGCTTTATATGCTGCTTATGTAGGTCAATACAGGCTTCTGTCGTGCATATATGCATGTAATATCAGAAAACGTTTGCCAGCTTCCGTGTATCAGGCAGGTTTTAAGATGCTCTGGATGCTGTAGTAAGCTTCCTGTGATAGAATCAGACTGCGATATCAGTCAGATATCACAAACCACAGAAGCATAATCAGCAGAAATGTACTTAAGCATTTAAAAATAAAGCATTCGCTGGGCAAAATGTCCCTGTTTGTCTGTTCTGCATGAGACGTTTTATTCTGTGCAGCTATCAGATAAATGTAGAGAACTAAGTAAAAAGCAAAAAGTTCAGTATGTGCTTGTTTCAATGTGGTCAAGTAGAAGTGAAGAGAAGAAATGGAAAAACTACAGTGGGAAGGCTTTTTCCAGCTTTTGTCCGGTGCTCTGTTAAACAAAGAGTAGCTGAATGGATGGCTTAGCTTTGTACAAAAGGAGTTGAATGAGTGGGAAAAGAACTCCTCCTTACGCCCTTGAGTGTTTTACTTTGAAAGTCTTTGTATGCTTTCTGTAGATGATAAAGGTTTAACCATCAAGTGACTAAGCTAGGTCATTCATGATTCACATAAAGAGTCATATACTATTTTCATTTTGTGATTGCAAATATACTGCACCTTGCATTTTTTTTAATTAATTAATTTCACAGGAATAAACTCAGTGGTGTGGAAAGGATCATGGAAAGCTGTATGACCCTTGAAATATTAATAACATTTTCCATTACACTGTCATGTTTTATTGTGAAATATGGCTAGAGTACATGTCAGGGTAACATGCTGTTGTAGAAACTTTGAGGGGGACCCAAAATGCCCCAAAACACTTCAGTTAACAGAATCAGGTTAACCTGTTTTCCATAACAATGATTGAAAAGCAGAATTATTTCCCATTAGGTGTGAAAAAGACAAAGAAGTATTCCTCTGTCATTTTAGTCTCTTTAGTTACTAAATTAAATATATAAAATATAAAATATATAAAAGAGACAGTTACAGTAAATACAGCTGAGGAGTACAGTTTAGTCAGTCATAAAGGGCAGCGATAAGATTAAAGCTGCCACTTTATCCACCAATCAGAACTGCTCCAAGTCTAATCAGTTAATCAGAACGATCAGTATTTTAATAAATGTTACAGACTCTCATAGTGTGTGAGTCTCTAAACTGACCACCTAATGACTCCTGAGCAAAGCTGCACTAAAGCAGTATTCAACAGTTTAAACGTTTTAGCTTCAACTTTGGCTATGCACTCAAAAAACTGGACTTTGTGCTGCAATGTAGAAAATAGAGGCAGTTAACCTCTTAACCTCCATCAGGACATCACTGCCCTGTTTACAAATGCAGGACTTGTGGTACCAGGTCTGCGGTTGTCTGTATATACATTTAAAAAGAAGGATTCTGGGTAATCAGCCTAATCAGACTGCCACTAAAAAAGCGGTTTAAAACAGTTAAAAACAGCTAGTCTATGGGCTCCTCTTTCTTGTGCTGTTATAAGAGCAAAGTTCTAACAAAAATCTGAAACCACTGTCTGCGCGTATCATGTTGTGTTCTTTGATTTCTGATGTTTCTCCTGTTTGTGATCAAATCCATTGTAGCTCCTATTTGCATTCCTGTCCATTTTTTGAACCAATCAGCACTTGTCCTATAGTGTCAGCCACTCTGAGCTATGTGCCGCTGGGTTTTTGGACTACACAGACGCACAAGAGCATGTTTACCTAAGCTGAAGACCCCTTTCCATTGGCTCTGTATGAGCAAATAGCGGTCGCAGTGCTTTATGTTAAGCAGCAGTCAAGTGCTAACAGGTTAAAACGTGGGCATAAACAGGAAAAGGAGCGACAGCTGAGTTCACCCATGAGACATCTTTTCAGAGCTTTCACATTGTGTATGATTTCACCACATAGAGAGACATGTGCAAAAAATAAATAAAAAAATACAAAAAAACCCCAACAAATATTAAAAAGGAAGCATGCAAAACACAGACAGTGATTGTACCTGTTATTGGTGTTAACACTGCCGGCTGTTCCCTATATTTGGGACAATGGCTCCTGATCACAGTAACACACCTCTTATCCTTTATATAACATTCAGATCCTTTTCATCTTCATGGTTTTCCCAAATTGAAACCACAGCACTCTAAGAGACAAAAGTTCTTTCAGTTTTTCACAAACAACCTCAAGGCTAAACATTACTCTTGTTACTCTTCCGAGGGTTTTTGCTCAAAAGGTGTCAATATGTCTGCTTAGAGGGTTGCCCTCTGACAAAAGACACATTTTAATGGCTATGGTGGAAAAGGTCATTCATCCAGAGTGAAAAGAGTCTATCCTTGCAAATTCCTCCTCACGGTCAGCACTGAGCATTTAATTTTGAAGATAGTTTCAATGCTCAAACCATTTGTTTGGTTTGGCAAATTTTTTTATACCATCTTGATTCAGCCCTTCTTTGAACTGAAGGCCTCACATATTAAGAAAATATCAGTATCTATTATCTATTACTCAAAGTAAAGATATATTCTACAGTTATTGAGTCTTTCTCATGTCTCCAGTTTACTCTAATTATAAGTTAGGCAGGTGATAGCAATCCTGCCAGTGAGCTAAAAGAGCTGAGTTCTGTGAAGGTTGTGCATCCATCGCTGGTTCTTTTGAATTAAACTGGGGGTGGGACAACAGCATGTCTGTTTGTGTGAGTGTATTCACTGACATGAAGGCATCTATTGTCAGTGGAGCCGGTGCAAACCCATACATACCTCAGAAAACCCATGATCAGATTTCAAACATCAGTGTTTGTAACATGTGGCTGTTTTAAGCTAAATTTTTTCAGAATCTCAGCTGCTTTTGTTTTCTACAGAGAAACGTGACGTCAAATATGATGCAAACAACAGAAGTGCCTTTGTGTATTGAATTCATTTAAACTTGTAGCTATGAATACAGCGTGCAGTCTCTCAGGTTTACTCGGATGGCACTTTAGTTAGTTTTGAGATTGGTAAAATTAAATTAAGGGTTTTTATGAGTTAAAATAAGGAACGTCATCCAAGTGCAAGCAATATACAGTGTAACCCATTTGAAGTTTTTTCTGTTCTATTATAGGCTCTTCTGGTAACCTTTGTCTTCTATTTGTACTTTTGTCTTGCCAGTATGTGACTGTATTCTAATTTCCCTTTATAATGACACCTTCTGTACTGTTTCTAACAGCCTGTGGATTTATTTCCATGTAAAATCCGGAGGATGTTTGGTTTATACTCACCTCAGAGCCCCTTGTCTCAGTGCTTCTCTTTCACTCCCCCACAGGGCCTCAAGCAATACTAGCATACATGTCACTGATGGACTCCAACCCAAACTTAAGGACAGAGAACAAAAACCTGATCTGGCTTCAAAGAGTATTATGCTTGCTGAACAAAGGAAACTAAGGTCAGCTTCTATATTACGTATGAGGACTGCATTTAAAAGATGGACATCACCCGCTGGTTTGTGAAGTCCTACTTTTGAAACTCAAGCTGAGCATTTGGGCTGTCGCCATGACCATTTTTTAAAATCAGGTAAACCAAGGACACATCACACATGTATGGTTTTCATAAACAAGCTAACCTGACCGAAATGATACCCTGCTTTGGTGATAGTTTTTACACTACTGTGTACCATAATTTACTAAATGAATGTGTTGTATTAAACATGATGAAGACCATAAAATAAACAGGTAAGTGTTTACTGTAGCATGGATCAAGGCAGCAGTATTTTCATATATTTCTAGCTAATGTTACTGCTAGCAAAATGTATATGCTAATTGGTTAGCTTGCTAAATAACTTCAAAACTTATAACTCAACTAGCTTACCAACTTATTTTTTACTGTATGCCAAACAGTTTGTATTTAGCCAACATTAATTATGTAAAGGTACCAATAAAAGGTATAATCACTGCAGCTCTCTATGGTGCAAGTGGAAAGATCCCATCTAGCTGTAACCTGTATACCATGTTTTTGTCATTGTCATTAGCTTTATTGTCATTTTACTAAATACATGTCTGGTGGAAAAAAAGAAAGTTCCAACCCTCATTTAATTGAATAAATATAAAATTAAAATCAATATGTTTGGTCTGGCATCAGGTTACTTAATGTTAACTAATACAGCGAGAAGGTTCTCATTTCTTTAACAACCATCTCGCAGGACATATCGAGTGGCTGTTCAAAAGATGGTAATCCATGGGTTGGAAGGATAGTGGTAAATCACCATCTCCGAGGAAAAAATGTGGTTGTAAAAACAATCTTGATTGATTGTGATTGGAGATTGCTTAATCAACATCTGAACTTGTGACTAATAATAAAAGTTAAAATATTTCCACTTGAACAGTGATGCACCCATCATAAATGTGGGGGCAGCGTTGTGATCTGGAGTCACTCCAGTTGGTCAGGCGTAGGTTCAACGTTATGTGCCTGAAAAAATTAAGAATACCTGAATATACTGAATGTCCAGGTTTTCCATCAGTGGATTTCTTCTTCTCTAATAGACGTATTCCAGGGTGACAATGCCAGGATTTATTGGGCTCAGTTTGTGAAAGTGTGTTTCAACATCACTTTTCCATATGGATTGCCCATCACAGTCCAGAGCTTAAACCCATTAGAAATCCTAGGAATGTGCTGTCGAAGACTTTACGCTGGGATCCGACTCTTCCATCATCAATATAAGATCATGCTGTCGTCAAATCTGAAGGAAGTCCAATGGCTTTGTTAGGTGAGGCAGTGTACTTGGATATATATACTACATTGGCCTCACAGTCATAGCGCAACATATATGGCATACAGCACAAGTAATACTGCAGCAGTACAGCACAGTATTGCAGATGTCTCAGTGCTTGCTCACGTAATGGTCACAGTGATTGTGATGTCGAGTTCATTTGTGGAGATTTGAGACTACCATTATCTACCATAAAACCACTGGACTGGCCAAATGATTGCCAGTACTCAATAAAATGCACGATAGCTCACTGGGAGTTTGCCAAAAGGTTTCTGAACTAATCTGATCTGATGAAATAAAGGATGAACTTTGTCCAACTTTTCAATGCTGTAAGAGACAGGGCAATAAGATGGACTCAGCAATACCGTCTACAGTCAAGCGAGGTGGTGGCGGCATCATGCTGTGAACATGTTTTACTCTGAACGGGCCTGAAAGAGTAGTCAGGACTATTAGTCACAGAGCAATTCCAAGTGGAAACCTTTACCACCATGCTGCGGATTTCAGGCTCAGGCTGAGATTAACATTTCAATAAGCTAACGACCTGAAGCATACCACCAAAAAGTACAGGTGTGGTTTTTGAAAAGCTCCTGGTTCATTCCTGATATTATTCTGTGTCTGGGGTGATAAGACTGCTGGTCATCCAAACCAGTACACCTACATAGGTCCTACTACCATCACCAAGTCACTAGGTGCAATAAACTTCATGTTAAATCCACACCTGTGGCCTACAACTCCACAAGAAATTAAATACAAAGAATACCTAGTAAAATATATTACATTCTTCTTACATCCAGTGACTTTGCGCACCTCCAGTATAAAAACATTCAACATTTACGATGCAGGAATTGACAGATCACATTTTATTTCATACTTTAGTCCTCGTTTCACAAGATGGAGAAATCTAGGCAGCGGTAAACTACCCTCTACTAACTAAAACTTTTGCAATGACTGTGCACTAACACTATTCTGACATAACTTCCAGAAGAAATGTGTGCCAAACTTGTATTAAGATTCCCAAGAAGACTCAATGCACTGCTGACAAAGGTGCTTTCACTGAGTTCCAAGTGAAGAGTCTGAATACAGATGTAGATTGCATAACTCTAAGGATTTATTCCTAACAAATCTGATGAAGAATTGTCTTATTTTAGTCTGTTGTCTACAGACTGAAAGACAAACACATTTTTTTGTATTTTAAGATGAATCTGAAACATAAACTGGGCAAAATGTGACACAATATTCAGGATGAGTCACCACACTGTAGTCTCCTGGCTTATTTGACCTTTATGTAGCTAAAAGTTCAAAGTTCATGGTTTCTAAATTGTAACCATATTTCATTAATACGTCTGGGTGACTGTGTTCCAGACGTGCATGCAGCCTGAAGTGTTGGCTGCATGCAGAAGCAGACTCAGATATCTGGACAAGGTCAATCTCTTTGCAACACAGCAAAGGGGCAATGCACGACAGTGCAATTTTCCCCATTGGATTATATTTAGAACCGCAGGGCTCAAAGCACTGAGTCGGGAATTAAACACCACTGGATGTCTTCACATCAGCGCACAGGACATTTAACACCTGTTCTTAGAGAGTCGTTTCAAAATAGGCCTACTACAATTTATCAGTACGCTTCAACACGGCCATATACAGACACACGGAGAAGACTCAGACTGCAGACAGTGAACACGTTAATTTAAATCCTACTGATCATAACAAAAGGCCTGGCTGTGCAATCTCACGGGATGAAAGCAGGTTTGATCTGTCTTGAACACTAAAACAATCGCCAGATAATCAAAGCACCACTTGGACAGATTAAAACATTTATTCCTGCACCTTTAAGATTCTGGTCAGCAGTTTTGTTTTGTTTTGTTTTTTAAAGCAATCTTTTAAGGAACCTATTTCAATGGGGACCGAGAGAAAAGGAAGTATCGAGACAGAGCCTTACATGCAGACTCATTGAGAAGGACTTCCCTCTTGTGCCTTTTTGAAAGAGGGCTGTTACATAACCTGATGGAGGCACTGTTAACAGACAACAGATGTCCTCAGTGAACCCAAAGGGAGGCAAGACACTTTCATGGGAACTCATTTTCATTACAAATAATACACAGGAGGGCAAAATAATCACCAACCTGAAAAGGGGCATGCTGGCAGAAGGATCATGCTGTAATTTAAATTAAATAGAAAGACCACCCAGCCCCCTGACATTCACACAGTTAACTCGTAATCATGTACCTTTTCTGTCATGTCCCTTTGTGTTTCCATGTATAAACCTGGCCTTGCTTCCACTTTCCAAGTTTGTGAGTAGGTCTTGTCCTGACTTGCCCTCTTTTTTTATCCAATCAGTTTGCTGGTGCACAACGGGAGCCCAATGAGCATTAGGGGCATGGCAGGGGCTTGGTGAAGAAGGCGGACCTGAGGAGAGGCAGCTCCAGCATGATGCAAGGAGGCCTGATTTACAAGATTCCCCAATACTCCAGAAAGGCTCTGTGAAAGGATCACTTGGAATGCAGTGAGTCATCCAGATAAAGTTTCCATGACGTGACAAGTAAAACGGTTAAAAAGTCTAAATTCTGAAACTTCAATTTCAAACCCACAAAGCATTTTCTTTTCACTGGTGTCAGATTTCAGTCTTCATTTTTAAAAAGAACATTACCAGAAAAAACTTATAGTTATGAACGCACACAGAACGTGCTGTAAGTCTGGCAGCCGCCACATGCTGTCACTGCTGGGAGATAAAGCCCAGTCGCAGCAGTATTTGAACTACAGTAACCCTGTACAGGACTGTACAGGTTACAGTGCAGTTAGGACCATCTGTACCCAGAGGCCCTGCAAGGGGCTGCAACTGGCACGCTGAATATCAGTATAATAAAATATATCTGCACCGAGACTTGAAACGGAGTCCCATATGCTCCAGGCAAACATTCAGTTGCTGTATTATATTAGTTCTGATATTCTAATATTCTTATCAGTGCTGTAGCAAGAATAAATATGGCCCTTATTAACTAACCTTTGATTTCCATTCTTTCATTTTATGCAGATTTTTAAGAGTAAGTAGCTGTAATCTCATAAAGATTAAAGTGATGACTTGGATTAAATTAGATTTAATGGCTCTTTTATGTCAGTTTTAAGCATTTTTGCTGCTGCTTTTCAGTACTGCAGGGCTGATAATAGAAACATGTGCCCACTCCCTTATGGAAATGGAAGTTGTTGTTAGATCCATTTTATCTGGAGTTCAGTGACCCAGTGCAGGCGTTCCCATCATGAACAGCTACCCTACAGGCTAAGCAGGAGTTGTGGCACGTCTCGCACGATGCCACCTTCTGGTATTTTGGCTCAGCTGCGTCATAGCACAAGCACCACCATGTCCTCAAAAGCAGCGTTAGAAGAGATAAGATGTGGTTTAAAGAAGTTTCTGTCTGAAATGTACTGTTTTCATATGGTCCTGTGATCATGCTGAATGAGGAGGGAGCACAGACGTCGGCAGGATGGTTGTTTTCACAAAGGCTTCTTTTTGCTGTTGTGGTCTTAAGTTTGCATTCACTGATCATTTTTTTAAACAGTTTTTAGCTTTTTTCCGGGTGGAATGATTGTACAGCCGATATTGGGAAAACCAAGCTTGAAGGTGTTGATTTTGTAGCAGGAGCATCTTTCTTTGTCAGCACCTTCTCAGTACACAGATGTAAAACTTGCTTCACTCTGGACAGTGACGCTGGTGATCCAGCAATTTCCACTTCCAATTTCCTCTAATCCGAGGGTGACAGTTTGGGACGTCTTTCCAGATATTGGGAAAGTGATGACACATCAGAATAAAATGTACTTACGTACAATTGCTTGAACTGATGATCTTGGAATCTGCAGTTGTTTAGAAAGGTCTCCAAGAGATCTTCAATTCTCCAAGAGAATTAATCAATCAACCAATTGATTCCTAATTCAAAAACTTCTCAGAGCTTCACAGAGGCCTTGTTGAATTAAAAGACAGTGGTGCTGAGGGTTCTACTATAATTAAAACATTTAAATGGGTTTATGTAACATTTGAACCTCTGTTGATGTGAGAAAAGCCCAAATAAAGTCAAACCTGTGCACCCAATCATTCCACCTTGATAAAAGAGCATTTAAAATAAATCTTTAAAAGCTCAAAGTCCCACGATATTCATGCCCCTGATGACTGTTTGACAACTGCATCTAAGCCCTATGATTAAAAAAACAAAAACAAAGAAAAAAACACAACATATGCACACAAATCATAAAGTGCTAGTCAATCGAAATCTTACATTTAAATGTATTACTGGGAACAGCTTTAAGAGACAGTAGATTGCTGCTTTCAGCTTTAGTACTGACAGACTTGCTGACATTTGTTTATCAGCATCAAATGACTAAACCTGCAGCTCTGTTACAGACCAGGAATACTATTACAGCAACAGATCACCAGCAGGGTGACAAAGTCTTTCTACAAGCAAGTCAAAACAACCCCGGGAAATTATTCTGATCAGTTATCCAGTTAGATTTAGTTTTTAAAAGATTATTATTCGCCCCTGGAAGTTATACATCAACCGCTGTGTAAAAACCAAACAGCTTTTACACATTTTTCCATATTCTTTACTGTGATGTTGTTAATTTTTGGTGAAACATAGCTATAAATTGGTTGCCATATAGCATATACTGTATAAACAGAATAGGTGTATCCACACCTTTTTAGTCAATAATTTATTCTTTCCACCTAATTAAATTCTTTGTTGTCAGTTATTTATTTTTATGAGCATTTTTAAGTTGTTGTTGTTGCAAAAACCTGTTAATAGCCAGAAAAAAAATCATGATCACTGCAGCCCACAATGATGGGAACAACCATCACTGGACGGGTCAAAGAGCAGCCTGCTAGAAAGCATGCAGTCACTTATCCCTTCCCACACTGACACTTGTAAACAGAAGTTACCAGAACAAACTGAAGCTGAGGTCAGCTGAGTGGTTTACAGCTTTGAAACTATACCTCACCGTTTGCTCAGCTGTCATTAAACTGTAAACTTGTTCATGATTTTGAGCACACAAATGACTTTTTAACAACTTAAAAGGTGACAATACAACAATTCAGCTACAGGATAATCTTAGGTGCAATAAATAAATACAAATGCTATATTAAGATACTACGAGGGCAGGCAGGGCTTTATTGTTTGCTGAACAAAGGGAGGAAAAGCTTATTACCGAGCTAAACTCAACTGTAAAGCAGTTGAAGCCCCTTTCTTGACTCAAAATTCTTATTAATATTGGTATTATTATCATTATTATTAGTCGCACCAGGAAATATGTCAAAATTGGACTTTATACATAAATTTGACATAAAAGACATTAAGTTGTGATTCACAATCATGCTTTATTCTTGTTTATTTCTTATAAAAGAATCAAATAAAAGGCTCTCTGAAGATCTCACACTTGTTGTATCCCATTTTCTTTAACTAAACTATACTTTTCTTTACACCTTAAGTCTCTTCATCTTAAATATCTTTTGTTAGTTTGTGACTTCAAACCAAAACTTCATTGATTGTCAACACAAAATCTAGTGTAGCACCAGTACAATAAAACTGTACTTTTGCTTTTTTTCTCTCTCTTTTTTTCTCCTTTGTTTTTGAAATACTGTTTTTGAATGAAGGAGGGAAATCTCAGAATAAAGGGATCCTAATAATAAGTACATTTCAGAATGAAGCACCAACCATAGAAAGTATTTTTCATAGATAGGGTTGTCAGATACACAAGAGATCAAATATATTAATGACTATTAAATTAAGCACAACAAACAGTGTAAATAAAACACTGCAACACAAAGCACTCTGGGAGCTGGAAACACCATATTGGGAAGTTGGGGGACCGTCGTGGCTCCTCTGGACTCCAGAGATGGTAGAAAGTTTCCTCTGAGAGAGATCCACAGGATTCTGTATTAGGACGCGTAGAGAAGACTACTGTCTGTCCAGTTCTGTAAACAAACTCTGCGCCTCAATGTCCGAAACAGCCTTATTTGATACTGCAACCAGGGACCGGAACAGCTTTCGTGGGCCTGCCTCACTATGTGAAATGCACAGGAAAAAAAATCAACACTTTAAATTATCAGGTCCATTCAGAAATGATCTCGAGGACACCGGAAGTGAAAAATGGAAAGGAGGCTCTGAGCAGGTGATTAGGTCTGAATGTTATGTGCCACGATCTCTTCTCTGCAGGTCTCCAGATCTCTCAGGTTGACAGAGAAACCATCTGGGCCAATGGCCTCCCTGACTTAAGCGTCTTAGCTGTACGCAAGACTTCACCAAGATAAAAGCCTTGGATTATCTCCCGTCGAAAAATATCGCTTTCCCTCAGGAACAAACTAAAACAAAAAAGTCCTAAACATTATCCGTCCTCTGCCACAAGAATACATTTATAGAATCAAATGTGTTTACCCTGATGGCAAGATATACATATACACTACCATGTACATACATAATTAATAAAAAGGTTTACTCAATAGTTCTCATGTATTCAAATATACCTATAGATAGGAACCTGAAAGCTGCTATCCAGCATCGACAACTCCTGTGTGCAGGTCCTTCAGATGACTTCTGCCAAAGGTCAGAGGTCATCGGTGGAGTGTCAGTCGTTACTGTAGCTGGAGATAAAATCTTTGACCCTCGTTACAACGGACGGAGAGGTTTCCACTGAGCTGCTGCCTGGAGGGAAGGCTGACAAAATGACAGTTTGCGTGGTGCTGGGGCGCAGCTCAAGAGAGGCTATCGGCTGTGAGGCTTCCCTGTGTTTGTCACTACCTCTTCCTCTTCCTCCTCCTCGTCCTCTTGTAGGATGTGAATCGAGGAACCCAGTAGTCTCTGGAGCTCCGGTACACAACGCACCAGATCCACAAGTCCGTCTTCGTCCTCCTCTTCTTTCTCTTCCTCCTTAGTTTTGCTTTTGTAGGGAGAAACCAAAGCGGAGCTCACCTGGCTGACCGATACCTGCCTCCAGAGCTCAGCGTGCGACAAACTCACCACCTCCAAGTGTGGATACCGCGCCCGGAAAATCCGCGCAGACATCTTCAGGCGCTTCAGGACATCCGTCAGCAGGAACCAGTTGCAAAAACTGCAAAAGCAAAACATCAGACATCAGCTGAAGGTGGCATGCACAACACGAGAGCTGGCAGTTTAGGTGTAAGCGTCGTCAAATGAACAAACATGAAACTACAGTCCAGTTTTTTGTCCAGACAGACAACAAAAGCAACAATATATTAATGCACCACAGAGACACTTATTAAGTATCATATCGTTTCAAGTGTCACAAAGCAGTGGCATAACCTGAAAAAAATATGGTTGCCCCAAAATGATGGGAAATATCCAACTTTGCCCGCTTGCACACTGGTTAAGAATCCTTCCAAAAAGTCCTGGATCCAGATCAGCTTCAAAACCAAATCATTACTAAGCTGGGCCAAGCCCCAACTCTGGTAAATGCCCCATGTAAATCCCTCAAATTTCTGAGTAATCCTACAAAAATGCAACAAACTGAACTAAACCCATAACCTATTTGCCAAAGGTAACACATGCTGAGGCAATGACCTGATCTATTAAGGTTTTCTTTGCAGAAATAACATCTCCCCATACTAGCATCACCATCTGATAGTAATTAAAGTACCTGACCAATGAAACTGAAGCTTAAATATTGTGTTTTTGAAGACAAAAAAGCAGAAATATTTCTCATCATCCTGTACTTGTTCCCCTTTACACGCAGGAACAATAACAACTCATGACATTAAAGATGTTGGGTTGGAACATCATGCAGATATCTTTAGTACATTTCCAATAAATGTTTATGTACCAGAAGCTGAAGCAACTGCTGTTTACTTATAAGTCTTAACCATCAGTATCTGCTATCATCATAGCCTATCTGCCCTAAATTGCTGTAATTCTTAGGCATATTGCAGAGCGGTGACCAAATTTAGATGACATTTGAGTGGCCTGATATTGTATCACCCCCCAAAAATCTGATTTATTACCGTGTGGTTTGTCGCCAGTAAACTCTCATCGTTATGAACTTACCCCTGTGTTAATGACACCTGCACGTGATAGCAGGGTAGCAGAGGCTCCGAGGAGAACTCGAACATAAGACAATCTTTGTCCGACTCTTGCTCGGTCTTCCCCGTTACATTCTCCTCCAACTCCTGGTTCTGCTCAGACAGCAGGAAGTCCCAGCACGGCTCCTGGTCAGTCTCTGTGAAGGGAAGAGTTCACTGAGGTGAGAAAGGGAGGAAGAGCGGACAAGCTGGCTGTTACTGTACTAATGAACGAGGTCTGCATGCCCTCTAGTGGACAGTTACACACATACAACTGGTGACATATAAAAATACACATAAACACACTTCATGGTGTCAGTCACAGCTTCAAATATAAAAGCAGATGAAAAAAAAGAAAAAATTTTTTATATATATATATATATATATATATATATATATATATATATATATATATATATATATATATATATATATATATATATATATATATAATTTTTTTTTCTTCTTCACACACACACACACACACACACACACATATATATACGCGCCAGTTAGAAGACAGTTGGCTTAAAGGGAGAGGAGCTAAAACAGCTTTTTTTCCAGGCAGGATGAAGCACATGTTCAGTCAATGAATAGAAACACTGAACTGGAAATGAACATAAAAGTCTCCTTTAAACCTGTATGGAAACAAAATACAAACCTCTACAGTGGATATATAAAGTGCACAATGACAACTATAATATCCATGCTGCCATTGACTGGCAGATTTTGATAAAATGACTGAAATAGCTGGCATTACTCAATGAAAAACAAAAAAAACTAAAAGTTAACAAACCGCTGCAGTTATAAAACCTGATTATCTTTTGTGACTCAGACTGTTCAGAAGCTGTAGACCACTTTGTCTTTAGTCTCCTTCAGTCCTTCCATGCAACTCTAATCCTGCTTTCCTTCCACTAGATAACAGGCTCCCTGTGGCTGTTTACAACAAAACACGGATGCTAATACTCAAAGCTAACACCCCCTCCACGTGCCAGTGGTCAAGCTGGAGCCCAGTCTATAAACTGGCTTCCATTCCCTGTGACTCAGGAGCAGCATAGGAATGCAATTTCAATTACTTTTATGCCACCATGCTTACAAATTAAAGCTGGGTATTTGATTGATCAATGGGCTGACATTCAGCAGACTGACAGGTTCAGCGTGAAGGTTACTCACCGAACAGCGAGCTGCTGTAGAAATCCCAGGGTAAACTAGGATCCTGTTCATTGCGGCCTTCCAGGTCTGTGAAATATTCTGGAGAAAAGAAAAAATACGTGGTATTGTTTTTTTTTTATGACTCTGGCTGTTTGCATGTTATGACTTCTACGTGGAAATATGTAGATGAAGGCTGATGCTAGTGCTTGTTCTGGACCAAGCAAAACGTACAATGGTATAAGGGTGAAAGAAAAGTGGACTAAATTAAGACCATCAGCAAAGAAAACAAAGTTAGAGCTTGTGCATGTGATACGGTCCATTGTGTAGCTCTGTGCAGCTACCAGTGCAAGGAGAAAACAGGCCATCAGAGCTGCATGTCTGTCTTTCTGTACCAACTACTGAGCCTTCATCTCTCTGTTTATCTGTAGCCACTTTCACACATGCACTGCAGCAGAGCTGCTTGATTATGGCAAATATAAACACAGTTATTTTAGTCAAAACTGAGATCACAATTATTTAACACCACTAGTCACAGACTTACAGAAAAAACTCAATAAAAATAACCAAGTTGTCTTCTTTACTGTGGCTTTCATTAAATTTTAACACGAATTCTACAAAAAATTATTTGATAAAACACAACGAAAGAGATATGAGCTGAACTAAACAAGCCACAGCCTGGTGGAGTGTAATTGTGAGCTCGTAGAGAGCAACAAAATTAAAAGTTTGGCGAACTGAAAGACGAAACAAAGACGGGGACCTCTAACTTCACTGTGAAATAGAATGCAAACAATTTACCCTGATTATTTTTAATAATTGTGAGAACCCAAAATTGTAAGTAATCTTGTGTCTATGACAATCAAAGTGCCCTAATAAATGAGATCGGACAGTAAATGGTGTTTGCTCGGTAGGCAGGGGTGATGTCTGACAGTCTGAATTCACAGCGAGTGAAAATGCGTCATGTGGCCTGCCTCGTGCATGCTCATCTGAGCTGCCACCCTTCACCTCAACCAGACAGTACAGTGAGAACGTGGCTGACATCATCCATCTCCTGTTGTGTGGTGCAACTCTGGATAATATCCGCACTCTATTCTCTCAACACTGTTGATGTGTAAAAACTGCCTGGAGATGCACGTACGACGTGAGACTAATATGCTACCCAGATTCAGCAGCAAGCAAACACTGACTTATGTGAATTATTTATTGTTTAACCTGGCAAAGTGCTGAAAAGACACCTTTAGCATTGCATGAAAGTGGTCATGTTTATTAGGGGTGCAACAATACTCGTATCGATATTGAACCGTTCGATACTGTGCTTTCGGTTCGGTACGCATATGTATGAACAATACAACATTTTTTATTTATTTTATCAACTTACGATGCTGTCTGTGTTGAGCGCTCAGTGGATCTGCGTTCGACTACTCCGCCTAGGCTGCACTGTCGAGCGCAGATCCACTGAGCGCAGCACAAGCTGGCAAGACAGAAGCTAAGCTCGTTGCAACATGGCAACTGCCTCAACGCTACCTGAAATTGAACCTCCCCCACCCTCATTCAGATCTGGCGTTTGGAACTATCTTGGTTTTCATGTGAAGCAAGACCCTGATGGTAAGCGAGTCATGGACTAAAGTAAAACAGTATGTCGGATGTGCCACGCAATGCTCAATTTGTGGGAACTAGTGCGTCAGCGCAGTTAGCTTGTGTTGACACCGTCCAACCCCCCACGGTAACTTCTTAACGGAGATTTGCCGCGTTATGGCGTTAATGTCATTTCAACGGGATTAACGCTGACGGCACTAGTGGGAACACAACGAATATGACTGCACATTTACTCCGACATCATCCTAGTGCAAAGACAAGTGGAAGCAGACAAAAACAACAAGCAAGCATGCTATAAACTTTGCCCGACTCATTTAGACAGCCGTTAGCACAGGATTCTCCTTATGGGGACCTGATATGTTTAATATGCTGCTGAGAATATAGCCCAGAAGAAGCTATAGTATAGCTTTTATTTTGGAAAGAGCCATTTCTCTGTAATAAACTCTCTTTTCCAAAGATGAGTGATTCCTCAATCAGATTTCAGCAACATTAAATTTAAAAACTGTACTTTTGAGTTAAAATATATATTTATAATTTTAATAAATGATAAATTAAAAAGGCATGAACATTTTTTGTATCGAAAAAAATATCGAACCGTGACACCAAAGTATCGAACTGAACCGAACCGTGAATTTTGTGTATCGTTGCACCCCTAATGTTTATAACAAGCTGGCTTTGGTTTTTTTTCTTGCAGCCACACAAAGCAGTAACTTTGGATGGAGAACAGTTTCTGAGGAAAGCAGATTTTAACTGATTCCAGGGAGGCAACTTACAGCAATCATATGTCATCCTTCCAAATGCTTATTTATAAAAATGAATTAAAAGCTTACGGCACAAAAAATTATTTGTTCAGAAAAGTTTTTCTTCTGTTTTTACAGAACAGCAATCTATTAAAAAGTCCTTCCAAATTTAACAGACATGTCAGAGCTCATCACCGCAGCTTTTTACTTAAATTCTCCTTGTTACTTAAAAAAACAACAACAAAAAACCCCTAAGGATCCTGGTTCTTATAACAAACACACAGTGATGTCTCCTAATTGTTTTCTAACATCCAAACACACAAACACTCTCTTGGATGTGTTGTGGTTCAGCATCTTGCCCAAGGATACTTCAGCACATTACCAGGAAAAGTCAGGCAGGCATCTGTCCACAGGTTTGTAGATGACCCACTCAGCCACCTGAGCCACAGCCACACCCATATGTTGCTGATTTTCTCCAACTCACAAGTGCACTGGACTGTTATCTAATGTCATATCTGCTTTGTGTGATATCAGTTGACAAACCATTCCTAACAGGATTAAGCATAAATCAATCAACACCTAATCAGTCACAAGACATATTTGATGAGCTCAGTTTGTTTCAGTTTAGTAGTACACAACCAAATTCAACTGGAAAACAACAAAAACAATGATTTAAACAACTGTCAGGCTCTTTGTGGATGTGGAAGAAGATTTGACTGAAATTCTTATGTATTCTTCATGTAACCTGTATTGTTCAATTCTCAAAAGCGATGCAGTGGGAGTGGGCGCAGAGTTTACTAATGTGTTGACACACTGCTTGATGGATGACTGTAAAGTTACAACTTCAATGATTTATTTTCCCGTCTCATTCTAAATAGCTTTATGAAAGCATTTGCTGTGTCACCAAATGTTTGTTGATGATTAAAAAAAATGAATTTAACAAAGAATAAACTGTTAATCTCTTGTCCAGTGGTGTAAAGGTGAATATGAAGGCTGAACTACCTGTGAGGAACTTCTTCATGCTTGCACTATGTGCCAATTTGACTGGTGTATGTCCAGAGTAGGTCGCCAGAGTTGGGTCTGCACCGTGGTTCAGAAGCAACCAGACTATTGGTAAGTTATCACTTGCTACTGCATCGTGAAGTGGGCTGAGGGGAAGAACAGACAAAACACAAAAGACTTTTAGCATTTGCACAACTTTACATTACACAGAAAATATTGAAGACTGTAGGACAATGACATCTAACTTTAGTTATACATGCTGTTTCCAGGGGTCATGCTTAGATTTATTACAAAGGTTACACATATGACAAGTAACTCAAGAAGAGTCCTGCTAGAAGAAACTTTTGCAATGAAAGACCTCTGGGCAGATATTTTGAAGCATTATCTAAATAGTTTAACTTCAATGGTCATGAGGACATAAAAATGTCATGTAGACAATCCCCAGTTTAATCTTAAAAAATTACTAATATGCCCCAAATTAAGTCTTTAAAAAGCTTATCTTTAAATAGGTTTTTAAGAAACTTCCACCACCATCTTTTCTGTGGTTGAATCTCATTTCAAGATTTTTCAAGTAACACATCTCTCTGTTATAAAGTCTCTGATGAAAGCCACTGTCATGCTGCCTGAAGCCTCACCGTGTTCCATCCTGAGCACTACAATTGACATCTGCACCATTGTTCAGCAGCATCTGGACAATCTGAGTCCAGCCCCGGGAGGACGCCTCATGGAGAGCTGTGTAACCGGCATTATCACGCCGATTGACCTCCCGGATGTCCTTTTCGAGACAATACTGGACTACGTCCTGCAGAACACCGGAAGGAAAGATAAACTGTCAGATTATCATGCATTTTTTCCACTGATGTCAAAATTCCTGTTACCAGTAAACGTGTCGGGTTGTACCTGATAGCCCAAGCGCGCAGCACGTTGCAGCAACGTCTCCCCTGCATTTTTATTGACAATCAGCCGGCGAACCTCTGGCGGAACGGGCCTTTTGGTCAGAGAATCTGGACCGCTGCTTCTTCCTGACGAGCTTTTCTTTTTAGATGGAGAGGATGGCAAACTTTTTGGAGCTGGTGATGGGCTAACTGGTACTTTTGCATCAGCTCCATCATCATCCAAGGTGAGGGAGGCGCTACTCTTGCCCAAACTGCAGCGTTTGGTCTTATTCTAAAACACAGATTTACTGATTAGAGAACTTCCAGCTGCCATCACAAATGTGAGAAACATAGATTTCAATCAGGCCACAGGGGGGCACTGTAAGCTTGTATATCCATTGTACCTTGTTTCTATCAACTATGCATGATCTGTGATGGGCTATCCTCCCACAAGCAGCATCGGCAGCTTACCTTCGGCTCATCACTGTCACATAGGTGTTTGCTTTTGCACTTCCTCTTCCCTGAAGGCTTATCATTGCACTCTGGAGATTCTTCACTCTCCTGGTAGCGAACCGATCCTGAGCGAGTGACTGACGGTCTCTTGGGAAGAGGCTCTGGACTGGGGGCAGCGGGACTCGGACAATGTTCCACCTGTGGAACTGTAATGGCAAATTAGACCTGCCGTTATACTGAGTGGTAGACAGGAGATACACCAACAATCCTAATCTTTACACACCACTCATTTATCAACACTGCACTGATGCAGCTTTGTGCTCATCCCCATCTGCCAAGCCTAACATGGAGAATGGAATAATTTAGGTGCTGATATCAGACTGTCTGGTACTTCCGGAAGCTTAGCCATCTTATCCAAGTAAACAAGAAAACTGCTGTTTGCCAGCTACTCTACCCTGATTTTACAATCTTATGCTTAAATCTGCCATGTCCTAGCTTTTTCTCTACATATACACTCACGATGCATGTCATTTCCACACTAACAGATAGATGATGTGGATCTTCTGAGAGAAATATATAGATATAGACAGACAGACCCCAAGCTGGTCTCTGTATTATTGTGAGGTTTTACCTTACAATATAATATAAAACACCTTGATTTGGTGCTATAGATAAAACTGAATTTAATTGAATAGAACATATATTAAACATAGGAAAAATTTAAAATAATGACATCTGTAAATACATAAATAAATAATACCTGTGAGTCAAAATCTCAAGATTCAGACAGTTTTTTCTACTTTTTCCTCAGTGGGACAGAGCTGCTCGATGAAGTTCAACTTTTTAACCATAATTTATTTGTGTAATTTCTTCAGAAAAACCAAACCAAGGTGATTCCTAACAGCTGATGGTTTTGCTACTCACCAAAGCCTCTCTTTCCATCATCTTGCCTGGAGCTGAACTAAACATGCCACAGATTAATTGCACAGTCCTACTGTATCATGTCAGCGAGAGGGAATATCATTATTAACATCATCCTCCCAGGCGCTCAGCTCTAGCTGTGAGCACAGATTCTCACCCTCACCTGCCTGCTCTCTACATCTTTGGTTTTCGAGGGGCAGCCAATCAGAAGAAAGTTATTGCAAAGGTAGCGGAGCTAAAACATCTTATTACTGCGAAAAAACAGCCAGAGACGCAATGTGAGCGGGTCCCAAGCAAAACCTTTGTGAACCTAAGTACTGAAGTGACTACCTATCACAGGGTATTAAATACGTTAGACGGTTACCTTGGCAACCGTAGACTGGAATGTCTGCTAGCGACCAGCTGTCAGCGACAACGCAGTGCGCAACAAGCATGGACACAGCTTGAGTCTCCAAGCTAAGTGACAGTTTGGAGTCATTCATTCTTAAATTCATTAAACAGAAATTTCTTTCATGAACAATCTCAGAACTCAGGGAAAACCAGCATCGTCACCTGTGAGTAACTAAGTTATCTACGAATATGTGTATTTTATTTAACATTTACCTTAAATGCCATAACATCTGGAGGATTTTGGCTTTTTAAAGCTTTACTCAGCTCTATTTTGACCAAATAAATATGGAATTATAATGGAAGAAAAACATCAAAGCAACATGAATTGGTCATTTTTGTTACTTCTGTACTAAAACCAACCATCAGAAAAGATTAAAGTGAATACACAGCAAACTAGTTTTTTGTTGCTAAATTTATATGTATATGTATACTGACTACTTCACAGAGTAGAACAGAGCTTTACATTATTGTCTGTACCGATTCATTCATCAGATTTTTTTTTTTTAAAGAATGAATAATCACTTAGTCTATGAAACGTCAGAAAAGATGACAAATACTCGTCACGAGCCAACAGAGCCAAATGTTTTGTCGCTTTTTATGGTCAGCAGCCAAAAAAGGATTAATGTATAATGGTATTAAAAGAGAATGATTCAGGCTTTTTTGTGAGGCTGTTTCTAACTAATGTTTGATGTGCTTGAAGGACTAAAAAACAAGTAACAATAATTTTTATTTTCAATTACACTTCTGACTATTTTCACTGATGTTTTTGAAACATAAATGAATTAAAACAATTAATAATTTAAATAGCTGAAAATAATTTTTTAGCAATTAAGTAGTCAGTTGATTAACTGATTAGATGCCTACTTACTACCGGTCATTTAGTGAGCTTTGGATTGCATAAAAATATTCAACAGCTGCTGTATTCAAATGTTGAACTTCATTGATTCTCAAGTCATTCTCTTTTAATACTGTAATATGTGAATCTTTTTCTTTTTTAACCTTCTGACCAGGATAACTTTTAACTGATCTCTACCTTCTGGGACTCCAGCGTCCTTTATCAGAGAGTTAGATTCTTCAAGGTGTTCTCCATCTTCCAGCTTGTCTTTCTCTGTGATGTAGTCCCCAGTCTGATACTTCTTATTACGACATCGCCGACGTTTCTTACGAGATGGCGTATCGCCCTCAGCGCCAGATGTTTTTCCCTTGCCCTGTAGCGTACGTTCCGGCAGAGGATTTGATCGAGGCCTCCCTCTCGGACGGCGAACAGGTTGGGGCAGAGTCAGAGAGGGCGAAGGGGATATTGGGGGAGGAGGCATTGGCGGGGGTGGAGGGGAGGGCGTCGCAAAGCCCCAGAGGTCAAGTCGAGCGTCATCAACTCGCCGCCGCCTTCGCCTCAGTCTTGGGAAGGAGCACTCTGTGGCTTCGGCCTCCTTGGTGGATACGGCGGGACTAATGAGAGACGCTGAAGTCTCCAAAGTCTGAGGACTGCTATCTGGAACTGATTAAATCACATCTGATTGTTACATTCACACCAGACTCTATGCTGAGAGTAAGACTGAGACACTGACTGCAGGTTACTTAGCTCTAAAACTGAAACTGAACCCAGAGTAATCAAACCATATACTACAACAAAACTTTTTTTAACTAAATAAAAGTATCATTAAATTTACATTTTTGTAAAAAATGTAAAAGCTATAGGATTAAGGAAGAAACAAAGACTCTACCTGATTTGTTGCAGGTTTGCTGCTCGGCCTTGCTGGGACTGATCTTTTCCCTTGGAATCGCCTCTTTAGTTGGAGGGGAAGGTTTTCCCGCTGACAGACTCTGCTCCAGCACAGGTGCACATTGTTTCTTCTGCAGAAATACACAGGGGACAGAGTGAGCACGCTCTATTGGAGGTTATTGATCATGAGCCTCTCGTGGTGACAGAGAGGATGCAAGAGACTCACAATAAGCCCTCGAAAGTGAAACCATCAGTCATAACTTAATAATATGAAAGGGAGCTCTGAATAGCCTTTTCGCTCTTTAAACTCTTAAAAGACGATTGCTACCTTAAATATTTCTTCAAATTTAACCAAAGAGAAATAATGAGAGTAATAGGAATTAATAATTTACCTTCTTTTTAGGGGACACTTTGGTTGGAGTATTTTCTGTCTCTTGCTTTTTCCTTCTTGCAGCCTTCTGTAATGCATCTGTTGGAGATTTCTCTTTTGCTGGCTTCTTAGGACTGTTCTTCTTTTGTTTGACGGCAGCAGCTTTTGCTTTGGTTGGCGACTCCTCTTTGGTTCCGTTTGTTTTCTTCTCAAACTTGTCGCCTCCCCCTGCACACTGGCCTGTAAGAATAGATGCAGCCATGCCCTCCAATTTGTCACCAGGAGGACTGTCTGACGGCCCACTTTCTTTCCTCAATATCTCCCCCTCTAACACCTGGGCTAGTTTACTCTCCATCCTGTTCCCATTTGTTGATGCACTGCTCCCGTAGAGATGAGACTGGCCTGCGGGCTTTGAGGAGCCTTGCTTCACCTGAAGTCCCATGTGCTCTCCCTGACTGGTGTGCATGTCAGTGTTATTCTCCAAAAGCTCAGCGGCATTTGCCTTGTCATGTCTTTTCATAGCTTGAGTGAAATCCCCTTGAGATGGTGCACTAGGCCACTTTTCCACAGACCAGCATGGTGGGTATTCAAAAGTAGAGGTATGCTTAGATTGTATGTCTTGATTTCCCGTGAGTGTATTCAGACCATCAGCTTTTCGTGATGCAACAGGCGATGCTTGGGAATTACCTTCATCCGTCAGTGTTGTTGTATCAAGAGCTTGCTGCTTTACAATGGACGCAAGGTTAGACAGAGGAGACTTCATTCTCTCCCACTTATCATCCTCAGGTTTGGACGGGCTGTGATGGGCACTTGGAAACTTACAACTGTCTGTAACTGCGGTGCCCTTAGTCTTTGGAGATCCTTGTGTGATTTTTCGATGATTAGAAGAAGCTTGATGTGATGATGTGAGATGAGATGCCTGCTGCCAAGCTGGACTGACAAGGGGAGCAGAGTATGGTACCGCTGTTTTGCCAGGCCCACATTTCTGAGGAATTTGAGCATTGGTTGAGCTTAACAACGCAGTGGTTAGGGCTCCTTTTGAGGGACAGTTCTTAGTTATGGTTGTGCTGGTGTTTTTAACATGCTTGACACTGTGAGTGTGTTGGTTACCCTTCATCAGACAGGATGGCTTCTTTCCTCCTGTGGCCAGATGTTCTCCCTGGTCAATTATAGATATAAACTCCTGCTTTGCAAAACTCTGAAATTCATCCACAAACGTCCCTTTTCCATCTTTGCCCCTTAGAGTAGAAGCCAATATTGGACTAGCAACTCCCACATATGTACCAGGGATGTTTTTTATTGAATCTTGTGAAGATCCCTTACCCCAGGCTGGTTTGACCTCTGGGATCTGGTGATTCTGAGACCTATTTAATTGCTTTTGATGAGATCCATTTCGGTGGGTGTTTGGTAAGATGGGGTATTGCAGAGCGGAGCCGTAATTTGCAGAATGAGTCTTCTTTGAATTCAGAAATTCTCTCTGATTTGACTCATTATTGTGGGATTCCATCATAGTAACAGGAGGGTCATTTAAGCATTTAGGGCGTTTTGATTTGGCGGACAAATCAAGAGGTACATCTCTTGATTCAACTGAGCAGACTGTGTGGTCGTCTGTTGCAGGAGGTGTGGTTTTTAGAGAGCCCATGGTTGTCTTATCTATGCTGTTGCTTTTCTCTACATGGTTCAGCATTCTGCTCTGTGAGGCGATGTTGGCCAGAGCAGAGCCACAGCAAATGGCAGCAGTCGGAGACAAGGTGTAGTGAGTGGGTGCAGCTGAAGTTAATGATGGATGTTGCAATGGTAGGGCAATAGCTGGTGAGGCTACCACAGAAGCTAAAGATTTATGTTCTCCAACAGATTTAGCATTCTTACTTGATGCGTGGTTAGATCTGAGTTTTGAGGTCGACGTGCCCGTCTTTTTCTCTGCAGCCGGAGTCCGGGCCACAGACAACGGGTAGGGATAGGTCCGCATGAGAGGTGGCCCAGCAACACCTGAGCTTTGAGGCTGGCTTTCTTTCTGAAACTGAGTGGCTGGGGCTTCTCTCAATGCTGCAATCTGACCTAATGCTGGTGGAAGATTCATTTTACAAAGTGGAGAGGAAAAATTTGCTGTGGGAAGGAAGGCAACAGGCTGGGCTGGTTTAAACATGGCAGAGCACTGAAACCCAGGTGGGACACTTTGCACAGATTGTGTTTGTGAATGGGATTTCTTATTGGATGTCACATTGCTGTGACAGGGGCTGAGTGAATCCTCCTGGCTAACTTTTACACCACTCGACCACTGAGGAGTGGGGAAGACCCCAGAACCATCAGCTTTGAGCTTAGAGGTTTCTGCTCTTTTGTCTGTTCTCTTTTCTGAGCTGGTGAGGACCAAGCCGGACATTGGTGCATTGTTGGGCAGTTGCGGTGGAGAAAGTTCGGGGCTGTGGTTGTAGTTGTCCGGGCAGGCTTTTACAGTCTTACAGTCTTTTGTTGGAGTTGTCTTATTTTGCTGACTGAGAGCAACATCTCCTCTGAACTCAGGGGGGAGCGTCTGGGGGGGATTTCCCACCATGCTAGCAGACGCTTTATTTGGAGCACTGATCTCTCTGCTCACCGTGCCTCCATCCCCTACATTCATTAGTGTGGGATCCACCTGAGTAATAAGAAAAGTTCATGAGGCTGGTGTTAATTAGATAAGAGGACAGGATGCGCTATTCAAGCAATACAACTTCAGCAGAAAAAAAAAGCCAATTACCTGCATAGGTGTTTCTTTAGCACAACATGCCTTAGGGGGTATCTGCGTCAGTCAGGTGAGAGTTCTCCTTCAAATACAGTGATATGCTGCAAAACACACAAGAGAAAAAACATAAAACCACTTGCTGTGATTACTTTAGCACCGTTCTCCTTTCAGCTACAGAAAATATCTGTTCGACTAAACCTTCGAGAAGAAGAAATAAGTAACTAACTTTGGGCAACTGAAAACTTCCTTTCTTTAAGATATGCTTGGAGTTCAGCTGTGTTACAATTTCCTAAGAACAAGGAGACAATCTAGAGCAGCAGAGAGAAGTGTGGTAAACTGATGGCACGTATTCGTTGTGTTATTCCCTTTGATTTTATTTTGTTGCACATAGGGGATGTGGAAAGCTGCCAGTGCTCATCCATTTGAAATGTGAACTCTCTTCACTAAAAGAACATTGTACATTCACTGCGTAAAATGAGATCTAATGCATTAATTGAAGCATAGAAGGATTAGGATCCAATGAACCCTTGGCAGAGACACGTAAGAAACTACCACAAATGATGTCTTGATGCATTCTCGATCATCCAGGAAAGTAAATCTCCAAAAGTTGATTCTGTTCATCTGGACGTAGCGTTTTGTGGGAGAAACGTTTCGTCACTCATCCAAGTGACGTCAAAATCAAATTCTCACGACCATTGATCAACAACCACTGACCAAAACCCACTGATCAAAGACCACTGATCAAAGACCATAAGTACCATTCACAGAGAGTTGGGGAATGGCTGGGCCAGGACTCTGCAGTCTATTTACACCTACAGGCCAGTGGACACTCTTTCAATGATGAGGATGTTCACATCCTGGACAGGGAGGAACGCTGGTTTGAGTGCGGAATCAAGGAGGCCATTTACGTGAAAAGGGAAAGACCATCTCTGAATCGAGGAGGGGGCCTGAGGGTACATCTTTCGCCATCTTACAATGCTGTGATTGCAGCCATTCCCCAACTCTCGGTGAATGGTACTCATGGCCATTGATCAGTGGTCTTTGATCAGTGGGTTTTGGTCAGTGGTTGTTGATCAATGGTCATGAGAATTTGCATAATTATGATTAAGGAACTGACCTCTCAGCCCATTGTTCCTTCAGTGGGCTGGTTTCAGTCATTATGCAAATGTACTGTTTATAAGGCTGGGGAAACCTGCAGTCAGCTGAGACTGAAGAAGTCACTTGGATGAGTGACGAAACGTTTCTCCCACTGAAAACGCTACGTCCAGATGAACAGAATCAACTTTTGGAGGAGTACCACAAATGATCACCTCTTTCATGTTCCATTTCATTTCTGCAAGTTAACCTTAAATATGATGTACTCCTGAAACTTTTTATGTTGGAAATTAAAGGAGATGGTTTTAATCCTTCTGACAACCTCCCTGCCACAGAGTCCATATCATACAAAATATCACATCATACAAAAAAGAAAATTAAGAGAAACCATCAAAGTTTTTTTGAGCCAAAAAGTTGAATCGTGTTCAAATAATTATTACTGTCTTCAGTAATAAAAATGGGCATAACAATTTCTACGTCTACATGTTCACTGGAGGTTCTCGCTCAAGCTTGTGACTTTACAAAATCGTCCTGGTTGAACACAGAGGAGGTTTCCCCTTCAGCAGGTGTACACAATAGGAACAATAATACCGAGCCACATCTCTCAGGTGTTTTCAGTCTCATTGCCACAAAACCAAGCACCTAGCCATGCAAACTGCCTTTACAAACATTTGTCAAAAAATAGGTTGTTCTAAAGAGTTCAATTAATTTGAGAGTGGTACTGTAATAGGATGCCATCACTGCAACGAATGTGAAATTTCTTCCCTCCTAGACAATTCACAGTCAACTGTAAGTGGTATTATTGCAAAGTGCAACTCGGCCACCATGTACAACTACACTATGCAATATGTCATCAACACTCTACTCACTCAGTAACTGCAGAGCTCAAAACCTCCTTATTTGACATTAACATCAGCACAAAAACTGTGCCAGAAGCTTCATTAATAAGCAAAAATATCTATTACACTTGAGAACATCAAGGGACAATTAGCAAAAAAAGCGAAAATTATGTAGGATAACATGTGCTAACTTTAATGCAGCCTGGGCATACACGCGCATTAGGGGAAAATGTGCAAAAAATAAATATCAATGCTAGATTAGACCTGGAATCAGCAGAATCTCAATATTACAAGATTGGGATTAAAAAAAACATGAATGGGATACCCCTGGTTTTTACTGCAGGAGCCCAGTGAGAAATGCTTTTAACAGTCACTTCAAATAGAGGCTCTTCCTAAGGCGACCCAGGGCCTGTCCCCAGCAGGCTCATTCAGTAATCCATGAGGCAATCAGCTGTTACTGCTCAAATGATCTTTTGTTAGAGCCGACATCAGTGTGTGTGTTTTGTGTTGATTAAGTCATGCACACCCGCGAGTGACAAGAAACGAGCAAAGGTTTTTGCATGTGCGCATATAGTTAATGATTATGCATAACTGGACCAGTTACTGGCATGCAGCCTTAAATGCTCAACAGCCAGATTTAATGACCAGACAATCCCACTCACTGCTTTTCTATTGAAAACTCGCACAAGACAAGTTAAAAAGCACTGATGGCCATACACACGATTAGGAATTATAATTAAAGCGTGAATCAACTTCATATCATATAAGTACACAGCTTACACTGGGGACACACGCTGGAACTGACCCTAGTATTTACTGTAGATAGAGGTGAGCGCAGACGAGCGCATCTGCAAGCAAATGAGACGACTACAAAAGGGACTGTGCAACAAGAAAATCTGTGCCAAAGCTTTGGGGGGAAATGCTTCACCCTTGAATCAGTGAAACATAACGAAGATGATGCACATAATGACTGACAAGCCAATCTCTGCTGGAATCTGCGAGCACGACTGAAAAAAGGGAAATCCAGCGATGCAGATGCCGCTGTGTGCAGCGACGGTCTGCATACATTACCGTACAACAGTTGCTTACAGCTACTTTGTCTTTGTGCTGCGATCGCGGTCGACTCCGCCACTAAACATTTGAATTCATCCGCTCTGATGTAGGCCAGTAAATATATGCAGCAGTCCGCGCATACGCACACAGACAGCCTCACACACACACCGTGGACAACACAAAGTCGAGCCTGGGAGAAAAGAGAGAAAGAAAGAAAAAGCCTTTGAGGAAAAACAGCCGCGAAGAAGCCAAATTGTTCCGATGTAGCCTACTTCCACCCGGTCAGCTCGCTGCCCAGCCCACGTACACGGCACAAAAGACACACGTTCCCAATGTCACATCTGAAAAGTGCACAATAACAACACATGCCCACTGAAGCGTTAGGGAACCCCGAAAACAACACGTTTACCTCTGCTATAATTATCAGCAAGAAAAAACTCTGGAGAGCTCCAGGTCGCTCCCTCCTCTCTCTCTCGCTGGAGATGGCGAGCAGTCACCATAATGAGAGAATGGCAACTGGCTCTCAGGTGATCGGTCCATCCGCACAAAAACACGGGCGCAAACTGAGCAGACAGGCTGTCTGCGTCTCTGAACCTCGTCTAAATAACCCGGAGAGGATGGGATGGAAAGGTCCAGAGATGAAAGACAGATGTTTGAGGAAAATATAGCAAAGTGACACGAGAGATTCCGCTCCTGTCTAGTGGCTGCCTGGGCTACGACGTAGGAGCACACAATGTGTCACATCTCCCCCTGATAAGGTAAGTGAACATCAATGCGAAGACGCGGGGAGAACAACGGGAGAGCCAAACAAACTAAACTCCTGGCCCGTTTCATCAGCCTACAAAGTAACCCTGCCGGTAGACGTTTTTACAAACAAATAATCCGTTTCTGCCGCTGATAGCACAGAAAACTGGAGGCGCAGACTTACTGGCAGATAAGTGTGTGTGGGGGGGAAGAAAAGTAACCAGCAGGAGAACGACCATAGGGGTGGGTGGCACAACTTATTGTGCGGCTGGAGTGGCCATGAAAAGGGGGCAAACAATATAGTTAACTCCGCTGACCACCACTACCACCACCACCTCCAGCAACGTTAGGTTTCCAGCTTCCCTGCGCAGCGGATTCTCCGCGAAGCCCTCGCAGCTCTCCCGGCGGTTTGCATGTTGAGGCAAGCTACTGTTATTTATCCCCGACCTAATGCGAAGTGCTCCCGTCCCTCTTATCGGCCCTTTAGCGGACCGACTGAGCCACTTCGGCGTGGAAAGGCATTCATCAGAGCCCCCGACCCACCGAGCCTGTCCTCTGCTCTCCTCTCCGGCCCCTTTCGGGCTTTCTCTTTCTACGCAAAATACTGAATAGTCCCCAAGACAATCAGCTGTAGGGATAAAAAGATTTCTAATGACACAAACAGTTACGAACCTGCTCGTCCAGATGGCATGTGAACCACCGTGCAGGCACGACTGTGATACGGCCGTGTCCAGCCTTTCGCCTCTACAGTCCGCGGCTGCTCACTGATCTCGACGGTTTTCGGTCCTAAAAGTCCGAGGGGCTGGGGGAGGGAGGAGGGGAGGGTAGGAGAGGGGGGGTCGCCAAGACGGTCCGTTCCGTATCTCCAGTCTCCAGTCTGGTGTGAGAGAGAGCGAGAGAGGGGGTGGGGGGGAGCAGAAGGGTGCACGGTGACAGCATGGGAGATGTAGTGCTCGGCTATCCACGCCCAGGATTAAACGCTGGAGAGGCAGGGAGCGGTGAGGACTGCAGGTACCGGCATGCAACGCGAGCTCCAGCCGCTCAAGGGGAATGGGGGGGATCGCGACCAAAAGAGTGTAACGGTGCGCTAAACTGAAAAGGCTTATCGGGGTAACGAAGTAATAAACCTCGTTTAAAAAACAAAAACATTTTATTCAAACCCACAACAACAACAAATTTAGCCCCGAGTATCGCTGGATGTCCGTGCGCGCCTGGGTGTCAGCGGGTCAATTAACAGTCAGCTGTGGGTGATGGTTTCTAAACGGCCACAATATGAATTAAAAAAAAGAGTGGGAGAGGTTTGGGTCCGTTGCAGGGGAATTAACGCGAGGAAGAAAGACTCCGGGGTGTTGGAGGCTCTCCAGTTACATGCTGTAGGCTGCAGACTGGCGGACTATAGCTGGGAGAAGATGTGGAGGGGAAAGCTTTACTTTTTTCCTTTTTTATTTTACTGGATTCTTTTGAAATAGATACGCATGAAACCTATGATCCTCACATACATTTTTTCGTTATTTGTGACGATACCATGCATCCAACCTTACCAGTGAATGAGATTAAGCTTCCAGCACTGACCTCTGTCAGCTCAGCTCAAACCCAACTTTTTCTTGCAAGCTCTTTTGGAAATTTTACACCTGTGTTTTCATCGTGTTTAATCGAACTGATTTTAAACTATCTGCATAACTATTTTCACATTGCTTTACAAACCAAAAGTGATGTTATTAAAGTGCTGAGTTAGGATTATTCACATCAACAATTTGCTCGCAGATGCTTGCTCTCTTTCATAGAAAACACCAAGAACACAACTCATCATTCTTCTTTGCAAATTTACTTCCTTTTTGCCATGCACAGTCACCACATGTATTATGCTGAAAACATCCCAACTGAAGCATGTGATTTTTATTATTATTAATATTTTATGTGACACTTGGAATGAGCCAGTCCAGGCCTCATGCTGTGAAGCAATTCTATAAACACGGCCGCTAATAAACATTTATAATGAATATATGAACAAACAGAGTGCCATTCCCTCAGCGGTGCCTCTTCAGTTCCCTGTCATTCACCTCTTGCAGTGCTGTGTGTCAAAATCACATTTCCTGTTACTATCAGGTCAGCTCAGGTTTTAACTGGATAGAGAGAAGTGGTTTTAAGACAAGTTCAAGGCATAACTACAATATGGATGAGGCTTGGGTTTTGAATGTTAATGTTAGCCCTCAGATTTCTTCTCTGTATAAAAATCCAGACAGCTGACCCAATGCACAAGGACAAGAGCCTACAACCTACTGACAACAATCCAAACATGCTTAATATAGAAGCCACACTGTGTTTAACACAACCGAAGAGGGTCAGGATACAAAACAAGACACGTTATTGCAAAGGTAATATCATCTACAACCTTCTCTAGAAGGTTGTGTGCCTCATTTGTAATAGAACAAAATCCCCATTCGTTTACAACCATTTGTAGCCTGTTGTGAATTGGAACAAGTTCACACTGAAACATGAGCAGCCTCCTCCTTCTCTGACTGCAGGGAGCTGGATATCTGTCGACCACCAGCTCATGTGTGCAGTTATGAAGTGAATGACAACACATCTGCAGCTTCCATTCAAACAAAGGCAAACAAACAAACAAACAAACAAAAAAAACCTTAAAGTTTCAACCCAGCCTGTGGAGCAGGAGGTTTACACTTGGTCCTGCCCGATTCTCTCCCCTCAAAAGATAAACAACCACAGGATATTTAGCCCTCTCACTCCATAATCACATTTTGGCTCAGTAGTTAAGCGGTACAGGTTACCCTGCTGTAATTAGGCCACTTGTCTTACCTGAATCCTGAAAGCAGCGCAGGCCTGCTGTTTACAAGGGTATCCGCTCCTTTAGGCCAACAAATTTCCTACTTTTCTCAATACTTGCGATGGTGAGGAAATAACCGTGCACGCATACACACGGGGGGACCCTGACATCGTCGCGCCACTGAAAAAGAGTTTGTTTACTACCATGCACGATCTGTGTCGGATCCTGACCAGCACGGCGGTGCAGGACAAACGATCGCGTCCATCCGCCGAGAGCACCGCGAGCAGAAACTACTTCGCTGCTGCTCTCCTATCGCGGAGTGGATCGGTGTGTGAGAGCCTCTAACATGCCCTTCGCCATTCGCTCAGTAATGGCTGCGTGCAGGCAGCCAAATCGTTGACAGATGGCCAAACGTGAAATTGGGAAACAAAAAAAACGCCGATCAGTAAAAAAGAAAGAAGGAAAAACGGAGGAAGAACGCCGAAGAGGACCGAGCATAAAGCACGAGTATCACAAAGTCGCCTGCTGACACATCGCATTGTGTCTGAGTCGGGGTAACCCGGAGACCTCAACGACCGCGCAAGAGCTATCCCGGTAGTGGCCGGCCGCTCGGCGCTTCACCAATTATAGACGAGTTTGGTTCACGGGCTGCACATCGGACATCTGAGGGCTTCAAAAAAAAAAAAAAACTTGTTATACGTGCATTTGTAAATCAGTCGAGCAGGGATGTAGCAGTCCGCACATGCACTATGACAACTGCGATATAGATGAAGGCACGTTGTTTATATCGAAGGCCCGATCTCTTTTTATGAAAGAATACACCGTCTTCAAAGTGGGCATTCACAGTCATCTATCTGTGAGTCATATTGGAGATTATCGACCCTACCTATTTAGGCCGCCATGCTCTCCAGCAGCGACGAGGATGTCCCGTCTGAGTTGGTGGTTCACCTGGTCAGTGTTGAATGTCGAGGCTGGGAGGATGGAAGAATAACGCGCTTGAGTGAAAATCAAGCGCATTATTCTTCCATCTTGGTCTAAGTAATGAATTATTCCACAGCGAACGAAAGGAGGAAGGCAGCCGATCACAGAAACAGTCAGGGTGATGTTCTTATTTTCCAGGTTAATGGATGGCCCGATGCGCCGTCCACATCGCCTTTTAAATCTGCCTGAAATTAAAACATATCTCTTTGCCTTCAGTTACCGTGTCCGCGTTTGGGTAACCGACTGCATCCACTGCCGGCACGCTTGGACTGCACACTCAGATGTCATCTCGACACACAAGTTGGCTTGTCCATAGGCTACATGTGACACGATCCTACATAATGCCGTGGGATAACAGCGAAACATCTCCGCAACTACAGGCTCCGGTAGCGGCTCCCGCAAGACAGCGACAACTAGAAAATGCAGATATCCAGGTCAAAGTTTGGCAGAGTTTTGCTCGCCCTCAATAGCATTGTGCAATGCCCCCTTTAATGCCCCCTGCTCGCCCGTAACGCCTTTGTTATTAGTAATCGCATGGTATTGCACCGTCTTACCTTGCGCTCCGAGCCGTCTACAGCCACAAAGCCTTCACACACAGCGCAACAAGCTATTGTTGTCTCCACGGTGGCTTCGCTGCGGGTCCGGGGATGTGATTTTGAAGTAGAATGAATACAGTATGTAATTTTGGCTTGTCCTCGCGATCTTCCCTTATTGCCAGTTTTCGGTCTGCAGCAGCTGGAGATGAAAATCGCGCACCCTGGGTCCTAGCGCCGGGTAAAGCCCTACAGGTGAATAACAAACACGCTGGGTGCTCGGTGGGCTTGAATCTTTAAATGAACGATCCTCGGCGAGTCAGACATACAGTCCTTATAAAGCAGCTTCTCACAGCAGATTTAGATGTTCTGCTTAGAGGTCACTTAAAAAAAGAAAAGAAAAAGGTGTGATCTAAATTTTGATTAAGCGTGTCTTCAAGTCCAATTAAGCTGCCCACGCATTACTTTAACATTCTAATGATGGTTTAGCGTCAGACCCGTGCAGCCCAATTAATCACGGCACGCTGCAGTCTCCTACGAGGCCATCCAGCTCACTGCAGATGTGCAAAAAGAAGTAAAAAGCCAAAAATCAAAGTGACCAGTTTTCACTGTAAAGGTTCATTCATTGTTTGTTAAAACGTAGCCACTTACATGAAGTGTAAATACATTTTCTTTGCCACTGCTGCACAGTTTACCCAATAAGTTTTTACATGTTTAGCAGTGGAGACAAAATGGTTAGAAACTACCTTTACTGGTGGGCTTTATATTTGCTGATATTAGCTCACAGCAGATATACCGCAACTGCAATTTCAGATGCTAAATACTGAATACTGTTTATGTCGTGTCACTGTTTCATGGTCTGTCCATCATTTAAAACATCCTATATTGCTCGGGCTGTAGCTTTACCATTCTGTGTGGTGCTGTAAAATAAAGGTATTGAGTAATACCTTTTCTAGAGCGGGTGTTAATATGAATCTGCTAAGGCAGGAAGCTTTGGACACGAGTTAGACAGCCTATATATATTTCCTGTGTGAATGAAATATCGTAGTTCAGATGCAGTCTCTAAACAACAGCACTTGAGGGCAGTGAGTGTTATGATGAATCTGCAAACTGATACAGCATAATACTAAAAAGGTTAAGGGCATACCATATTATTCTAACTGTAACTGTTTAACTCCACGCTGGGTGGCATTTGTTGCATGCCACACCTCCCTCTCTCTGCCAGTTCACTGTCTCTGGATTGTGAACAGATGAAGTAACAAAACCAAAAAAAAAAAGAACCAAAATATGCACAAGCACGATGGAGGGCCTGTGTCCTAAATGTCACCCACACAGGCTAATAAAGAGTCTGACATCATCTGTAGATATGACGGCCAAAGGTTTTGCTTTACAAACCAAACCTGTGGATAAATATATTGTTGAGTTACTAATGAATCACTTTAAAAGTCTTGAAAGAAGCTCACAGAGGCTAATTAAAAACAGAAATAGCTTGTTCTCTTGGCAACATGACAGACAAGACAGAATAAATATTACAACAGCACAAATATAGATGTTAGAAAAATAAAGTTTAAAAAGCAAGTGAGTGAGATTCACATAACACAATGTCTATTTTATTTCAGTTAACAAATTCATTTTAGTTAAATTCAAGCATTTTGCTGCATTGCTATGCCTGGACCTCCCAAAGGGCCAGAAAGGTCGGGACACCCAGGCAACTTATTAGAGGCTGTAAAAGTAGCTTAAGTCAGTGAACAAATCATCACTGCTGTTAAAGTACCACATTTTCCAGGATACAAACCTTCAACGGATCAAAACTTAACCAGTAGGTAAAGCGCTAAAAGCAAACACAAGCGAAAATGGATGGATTGAATGTGTGTTAGTGGAAGTTTATGATATAGGGCCCGTGGTCTATTTGCCAAATGAGGCTTGTCTGCAGATTTAGGGAGGAGACATACTTCTTTTTCTTGAAAAGAGGAACTGGGGAGCAGTACCTGAGATCTTTCATAAAGGATCTGACCGAGCAAAACTGTCAGAGATGCTATAAAAGCCTCATCAGACAACTGCTACACACACTGCACAGTAGGACAGCTGTCTGTGCCAGTAATGGCCACTGCTTCCACTGAATTCATGGTCACACAATTATCTATTTAGGGGACTGACTGCAGGCTAACCTGAGCTGGTTATTTTTTAGACACCATCATATCGGTTAAATTGTAAGCCCAAATACAAAATGACATACATGCTTACTGCACATGAAAGCTTTAGGATTTCACAGTTTAGATTTTATCTGCCCAGATTTTGAGATATCTGACTGATAATGGACAGTCTGGATGATCTAAAGACCTTGCTGTGTCACTGAAAATACACAACTTCACACTGATGGACAGAGTCTATGGAAACTGCTGACAGTGACATCTAAGAATTATCCAGAGTAAGTGGGACACTGCAGCTGATTTTTTAAAAACACATTTTATATTAATATGCATCATTTTGGGATGGGGGACCTAAAACTTAACAAGAAACACTAGCACAACATCCGCAACCCACAACACTAGGGCTAAATGAAATGTTCTTGAGCAATTCTGACAACCAGCCAGATGTTCATGTGGCATGTGATCAATTTAAGGTGTTTCATGAGGAGAAAAGACAAATAGACAGACAAGAACATAAAAGGAAGATGATTCAGAATGAGAAAACTGTAGATGTCGCTTATAGATATGGCACAAACCTTCGACTGAGACCTAGACGGCTCTGCAGGTCACACTCTCCAGGGCTCCGGGTCACTGGAATCATGCGTAAGTCCGAGAAGATGACCATCAAAATGGCCACAGGCATCTAACAGCAAATGACATTGCTTGTAAAACTGGGAACACGCTGCAGAGATTAAAGTCCAACTGAAACAGCAATTTAGTTCCAGTGACTGATTTTCAAGATGGTACAACATCTGCATTGGTCTGCACCAAATCAGGCCGTCTACTCTTGATGGCGGGTACACATTATTGTGTAGAAGAAGATTAGGAGTAAATTCTTTCACCCACTTGAAGCTTACATTTTTCTAATCAGTTATGATTGACTCAAAGCATCACAAACCTTTTATACAAGACAGCTGTCACTCTGTTAACAGACCGGTCTGCAGCGTAGCACTACACGCTTCGCTATAAATCACACAAGTGCACTGCATCAAATAATTATCAGTTTCAGTTTCACCTCTATGTGTCCACATTCTCTCTGTTTATCACAAGTGCATTTGTGATTTCAGTTTTTTATGGCCGGCCTCTTTCTGTTGTTAGAACACATCATCATAAAGGAAGAGCTTCATCCACACATCCATGCATTCTCCTAACTATTTATCCAATTCAGGGTCACTGGGAAGCTGTAGCCTATACCAGCTGTCACTGGGAGAGAGGTGAGGTATACCAAGGTCACATCACCAGTCTATCATAGGGCTAACATAGAGACAGATAATCATTCATGCTCACATTCCGACCTACAATAATCACCAAGTATGTGGACTTTGTGAGGAAGCCGGAGTCCATAACAGAACCCACACAGACAGAAGATACTCTCCCCAGAAAGGAAGGCTCTATATAGCTGCCAGATTCAAGCCTAGGACCTTGTTGCTGTAAGGGGGGGGGGAGAATAGTTTCATTGCCATGCTGTCTTCAATACAAATATATCCAAAATGCATTGTTTTCAGTCCTGTGTTAAAGGCATGCTTTGGAATATTTGACCACAAGTGACACTACGGAGCAATATTCCACAACAAGACGCCCTGTGGAGATTTCTTGTAAACAAACAAAATATATATTTTTTTACATTTAACATTAACACTAAGCCAATTTTAAAGCATTTCAAATCGAGCACTGTTTTGATCCATATCTGCTCACTGGCAAACATATTCCAATCTTTTGTTTATTTCAGGACTCAGATTGCTCTCTCGCTTTGTACTAAGGCCCCTGGTTTGAACCTTATGGTCGGCTGCGGCCTTTGTGTGTGAAGTTTGCATGCTTTTCCTGTGGCAATGTGGGTTTCCCCTGGGTATTCTGGTTTCCACTCACTGTGAAAGTGTTTTTACCTGTCTCTGATCTAGCCCAAAGTCAGATAGGATAAGGTCCAGCCAGTCATCCTTGTCCTAAGTGCTTGAGAAAAAAGCTACTGGCCTTCTTTTTATAACGTTCATGAAGACATTCTGATCTGAAAGGCTTCTTTAGTTCTAAAAGGTGATATGATTCCCAGGTATTTAACCTTAACTGAAGTTGTCACCTTGGAGGTGATACTGACCCACCCAGTCATCCAGTGAGTCTTTAGGGTGACATGAGCCAAGGTGTGAATTCTCTGTGAGACAGTGCCACAACCTGCCATTGTGTGAGTCATTAAGGTCACATGGGTCAAGGTGTGAATGGGAGTTGAATTGCCTCGGAAGGGATCGTAAGACTGCATTATAAAAGGGCTGATAGTTTGTGGCATCGGTCAGTTTCAGACGTATGCAGATAGCCCCCTTTACCTCTCACTCCCGCTGTTTGTCTTCTCTGCCCAGAATTTGAACATTTGTATCCTGAAAGGAGCGTCCCTAACAGGGGTTTCCTTGGCAGAGAGTACTGATGATTTAAACCTTCTCTTACTGTGATCACATTACTTGTAAATATAAATCTAAAATTACAACACAGACCTTACTTTTAACTTCTGTGTATCTTAATTTATTTATTTTTAGAAAATTTTGCTGGTGCAACTCTCGGCAATAATCCAATTTTTTTTTTTTAAGTTGCAGTTTATTACAAGTCCAAGAAATGGCATTTGGAACTGCCTAGCATCAATAGTGGACATGTAAGTACATGCAGATATGTCCTCATTTGACAAAAAACTTGGTCCCAAACCTTGATCCTGTTTCATTCCACGCACTATTAAGGTGATTGACAGCTGGTGAAGTTAAAATTCAAGCCAAAAAAGAAGCAATTTTAAATAATCTTTACAAATGTGCTACAAAGAAAACAATGCTTTCAGTATCTCTGTTTGACACCAGAAACACAAAATGTCCTTTAAAATGAACATAGCTCTAAGATAATTCAATCTGATCTATAAATGGAAATTAATATAAGACTTAATTTCAAAATTGTACATAGGTGAGATAAGCCAATTCCTATATACAGAGTACATAGGAAATGGCTTAGCTGACCCTTTTGCCCAGCATTTTAAACATCTGTAACTGCTTAAGTAGAGGACATATCCACATAAAATTTTCAGGGATGACTAACACATTTGACGTCTGTTAAAAACTGAAACCAAATCTGTTTGACGACAATTTCGTCCTATGAATAACTATGAGCATCGATTCCACTAGATACATTATAGCTTCAATAACAAAACTGCATCAATTGAATGTTCATGGTCCAGAGTAACAGAGCCCAGCAATGGTGCCCTGGATGTTCTATCACTTGAGAAAACTTTGAAAAGTGCATCATATAATGTGGGATAAATAGCTATAACAACTCACAGCATTTTTTAACAGTCATGAATTTGGAGCCTCTGGTGTACTTCTAGGGTCTTTGACTCAGAAAGTATGCATATTGTGAAGGGAAAAATTTGGATTAATTCAGTAAATTAAATCATTCCGAAGCACGGTACTGTGAAAGAATGTTTGTGGGGTCTAAACACTGAGTAAAGCTGTTTTAATGCATCCATTTAACTCGCTGATGAATTTTAGCATCGCTATTGCCCCAGTTAGAGTCAACACACTTTCTGGATTCCTCCATCAGCTGATGAGGAGGTCATCCAAATGAGTGAAGATGTAGTGAATGGCTACGGATAGTTAATGGATCCTCACCACCTTCTGCAGCACTTGTTGGACACGCAGCTGAACACTTTCTCTGTTGCACTCTGCTGCCACAAGGACACGTACAAAAGGTCTTCACCAAATCATCAGATTTAAGGCACTTATTATATTATATTTACATTTATTGAGCTCTTAATTTATTGTTTTTTCTATTTAAAACTTTTCAAGCTATTTTCTTTTGTGATACTGTACACATGTTACTGAGCTAAGTTGCTTTTCATGTTTTAGCTGCTTTAACACAGTGATTTCTCATTTGGGGGATAAAGATTTTTTTTTAAATCTTACATACATACTTTAAAAAAAACCCTGCTCATTGTAAAGAGGTCAGGTAGGAAATTGTGTAGAAAATTAATATTTATAAGACTGAAATTGTTTGAAAATGACTATTTAAAAACTGTTAAATAGTCTAGGCTACAAGGTGTTTAGATGAATAACTCTATTTACTTTACAAGAGAGTTTAAACATAAAAAAAACAATTTTTATTAAAAAGTTCTTTTATGAAAGGTAATTCTGCTATCTTATTTGAGTTTTGTGTCATACTTTAAGTTTCTATCAGACAAAGATAATACACTGGGATTCAGGGAACTGAGCAGAAAATGTAAGCAATTTAAGCTTTTCAATGTTTTTAACAAAATAATTTAAAATATCTCCTTAGCAATTTAACTTTTAACTTCCAAGTTTACTTTGTGATACTGTATGGCCTGTCTAGCGTCATACACAGATACCATTTGGTCAAATGAAGTCTGTGGCACAGATCTAGCATGTCTTGCATTTTGATCCTGCCCACATATGAATCTATATGATTAATTCTGGCCTGCTGTGTTGGATCAGTGAGAATACAAGCTCTGGCTGGCTCTCAAGGTGTGCTATTGTACCCCACATGATAAACAGACGCAGCTGTCATCCCCACGTTGTTCAGCCAGCCTGACTCCCCTTCCCTCATTGGCACCGAAGAAAGCTGGAGTCAAAACAGCTAAAAATGGAAGAATGAGATGCTGAGGCGATTTCAAGAGGCCAGCGAAAGGAAAACCTCTGGAACAAATAACTTATAGTGTGCATGATTGAAGATCAAGTCATTGCAAAGAACATAAATATGAATACATATTTCAGACCCCACAGGAGCATAAAAAAAACAGGAGGGACCGGCCATTTGAACAGAAGCCTGATTGAGGAGCCTCACCAATCAGCAGCAAACACACTTATCACAATTTAGCAAGAGGATGAGAGCGCTTAGGAATTTATATTTGAACCCTCTGATGGGCACCTCTGGAGCTCTTGAGATGAATAATGCACAATAGATACAACAGATACAGATAAGCAGGACAGCGTTAAAAAAGCTAGACTGCTTCTGCTGGACATGTTTAAATACCCTGCTTGTTGCTGCTCTCTGCCTCGTTATTCTGCTTGTCTAAATGTCACATACAGCCATGTGTAATGATTAAACCTGCTAAGTAGTGTAAATATTACAGCATTAAATGTGTGTTTTTAACACATGGCCAAGGTAAATAATAACTTTCAGTGTGTCTGGCTATCAGTTAGTCTTTGATCTAACATCGTGCCTGCTTCCTCTTTTCACAATACACTGAAGTACAGTTACAGTGTTCAGCTATGTGGCAAAAGAGGTTTTCAAGACTGGAATCACATGTTTGAGCAACAAACACACTTGAGCCATGCTAGCCGGATAAGCCAAGAGTGCTTCCTAAGCTAGAAACGCTAATCCTGACTTGGTATGTTGTTAGTTCATGCAGTCGGAAGGCTGGACACACGGACAAATGGAGGCGACTCGCCCCGCTCGATTATTTCCAGCTCACAAGTAGCACCTCGGTGCTAGCTACCATAACGTGTGATCGGTCAAACAAGCAAAAAGAAAAGGGGGGCTCCACTGGCGCTGGAACTAAAAACAGCAGCAGCTAGGTTAGATTAGGACGTAGTTAGGTTAGTATCCGAGCGAGATGACTTACTGGGAGAGACTGACACTCATCGTCACTTTGTCTAAAAAGCAGCGAAGCACAGGGAACCGCTTGAAAGAGCAGCGAATACCAGCGGACTCTCGAAGCGGCTTTCCTTCATCATATTGGAAAAAACAAGCAATTATTAGCCACGTTAGATGTATCGCGTATTCTTTATTATGCTACACTTCGGAAAGGACAATCAGCTGGTTCCATAGTGTAGCGGTTATCACGTCTGCTTTACACGCAGAAGGTCCTGGGTTCGAGCCCCAGTGGAACCAGGAATACTTTTCTGCTTCGAAACTGAGTGGAAGCCTCTGCAGTAGGTAGGTTACTATGCTGATAAATTATTAAAATGAAACTAATGTACACTTACTCTATACTTCTAAAACTTTGCAAATATACAAACTTCAGGCTGGACTCCACTTAAAAATACATAGCGATATTCTCTGAATGGCAAAAAAGCATATATGAAGCAAGGGTAACAGGACAACCTGTCTAAAGACTAACAGGTTGTCCTGTTACTCTTTGAAAATAGGTAGATCTTCTATACGTCTGTCATTCTGGCCTAACGTGTCCACTTGTTGGCCGTGATATGACCGAGTTGAGTGTGTAAGTTTCTTGTTGGTGTGAGATTATTTACACTCTAATGGTGAAAAATACTGGTTTGAAAGGCTACCTGTAAATTTTCTTTTTAAGGCCCCAACAGGCCCAACAGAAATATGATTCTGCAGTGTCTGGATGAATAAGTGATGGGCAAGAGGAAGCTACACACCACTAGTGGATGGTTTTGTGCCGTGGTCTAACAAGAATCATGTTTCTAAATGTAAATAACAGCAGAAAGCTGGGGATCAACTTCAGAAGGAAGATGAAGACTACATGGCCTGTGTCTATCCTGGGGTAAGATGTTGGCGTGGTGGACGACTACAAGTAACACATCGACAACAGGCTGAACTAGAAGAGGCTGTATACAAGAAGAGGGTGAGCAGGCACTGGCTGGAAGGTGGACACTTCTAAAACTGCGGTGGACAGGAGGTCACTTAACAAACTGCTTTCTATCTGGGATAATTCTAACCACCCTCTACAAGACTTACTGGAGAACCTTCTCTACCAGACCAATTCAGCTCTGCTGCCACGAGGACAGAAACGGAAAACCCTTCATACCGCAGGCAATAACTACAGTACAACACGTGTAAAGCAGAAAACCATCTGAATGTTCTGTATGCTCATTTAGACATTTTATTTGAATCCTATGTGGTAACAAAACTTTATTTACTGAATTTTAGAATTTTACTTTTGCTTTGTTGATTCTGAAATGCTTAATTATTATAATTTTTAATGCTATTATCATTGTTGCTGTTTTTATTATTGAAGTGGTGTAACAAAAGAATTTCCCACACCTGAGATAAATATAGTATATTTTATCTTATTGTTATCTTTTAACAGCATTAATTTAGTAATTAGTATTGTGATTCTGCAAACACATACCTACAAAAACTCCCATTAACTCCCATTTCTCAAGACCATATTTTCAGTGTCCTAAACTGAATCAATCATCCTTTTGGCAAAACAAGTTTCACCTACTTAGACACAATTTGCAGATCCTATTTAACTGTATTTCAAAATGATAAACATGCGATCACTCCCTAAACACATTTTTCCACAGTGATTCGCATGCAATGCATAACTTCTAATAACACGAGGCAGAAGTAGATATCAATACAGCACAGACGTCATTTATCAAACACAACGCAAAATTTTTCTGAGGTAATTAAACTGCAACAAGACAGTTTAGAGGACTCAGAAAGCAAGCGAGAGCTGAAGGTTGATACCAATAACTGGTGAAAGCAATGTGACGTAAAGGAGGAAGAAGTAGGACGATGCGGAAGAACAATATCAAAAATAGTAATTTAAGTAGAACTGTGAGACCATGGTTTGACATTAAATGACAGCCCATATGAAAAGAAACTTCTAGACTTCATTAGACTTCCACTCACATCATTAGGTACAATGTTTCAGCTGTTCGTTAACACAAATATTTAACTGGCAAATCATATGACACCAACTCTTTGCAAATCAAAACAACCTGCTGAAGTTCAAACAAAGTATCAGAATGGGGAAGTAAAGTGCTTTAAGTGACTCTGATTGTAACTCTGACACTCTGGTTGTTGGTGCCAGACAGGCTTTTCCTTCAGAAACTGCTAATCCACTGGGATTTTTCCACAGAATATATCTACAGAGTTTACAGAGAATGATCCAATAGAGAGGAAATACCCAGTGAGTGGCAGTTCTCTAAGTGATGTTGATGCCAGACGTCACAGGAGAGTGACCCGGCAGCATTAGGCTGATAGGAAGGCAACAGCAACTCAAATAACCACTCATTACAATCCAGGTATGCAGAAGAGCATCTATGAAAGTTTTTCCATATTTCCCACACTTACAGGTTTTAAATCATCAAACAAATTTTAAAATTAGACAAAGATAACCTGAGTAAATACAGACATTTAATGATGATTTCATGTATTTAAAAAAAAAGCTATCCAAACCTAAGTGGCCCTACGTGAAAAGTAATTGCTTGTTAAACCACTTGACAGCAACAACTGCAATCAAGCATTTGCAATAACTGGCGATGAGTCTTTTACATCGCTGTGGAGGAATTTTGGCCCTATCTTATTTGCAGAATTGTTTTAATTCAGTGACACTGGAGTTTTGAGCATTACTGGGCTGTTCACAGTCATGTCAAAGCATCTCAATGTGATTGGATAGCCAGACCTTGATAAGGTGACTTCAAAATCTTAATTTAGCTTCTTTTTTTTTGAGCCACTCAGAGGTGGAGGTGTGCTTGAGGTTCAGGGCACAAACCGACTGCAGGACATTTTCCTTCAGGATTTTCTGTTACAGAGATGAATTCATGGCTCCATCAATTACAGCATCCTGAAGCAGCAAAGTGGCTCCAGACCATCACTTTAACAGCACCAAAAAAGTTCAACTTTTGTTGTCTTTTGGCAGCCTTTGTGTTCTTTTTGGTCATTAATGGTCTTTCCTATTGTTGAATCATGAACACCGACCTTAACTGAGGCAAGTGATGCCTGCAATTCTTTACATGTTTTTCTGGGTTCTTTTGTGATCTCTGGGATGAGTCAACAATGTGCTCTTGGAGTAAATTTGGTAGGTTGCTCTGGTTAAGGTTCACCACTGTTCCAAGTTGTCTCCATTTGTGGGTAATGGCTGTCACTGTAGTTTGCTGGATCCTGAATCCCTAGAAACTAGTTTGCAACATCTTTGTAATAGATGCCAATGACTTTGTTTCCCTTCAGTTCTTGAGTTTCTTTAGATTGTGGCATGATGTGTTGCTTTTTGAGATCCTTTAGCTTCTTTCGCTTTATCAGACAGCTTCTATATAAGTGACTTCTTCATTCAACAGGTCTGGGAGTAATAAGGACTGTGTGTGAACTAGTGTAATTGAACTCAGGTTTAAAAAAAAATTGTGGCTATTTACAGTTCATTCATGATTTCACAGGAAGTGCAGTACCTTTTTCACACAGAGGCAGGTAGGTTTGGGTAGTTTACCCCTCCCCCCAACAACAATGGCTTGTCTCCCACGCTGGGAGTTTTGTTTTTCTCTGGGTTGTTGCACTTATTACTATTTTAATTATACTTTTTAATTAATGAAATAACAGGATAAAAATAATATTCAACAGTTTAAAGTATCTAAGGCTGCTTTTGCATTCTCTTACTGTAACCCATTAATTAATAATAGCAATTAATAATGGCAACAGGTGTGTGATTATCCAGGTGCACCAGAAATTATACGTTACGACAGTTTTACTACATAAAATAAAATGGAAATAAAACAAAATAAAATAGTTGAACAAATAATAATTAATAATCGCTGACAATAAAGCCTCGCTATTCAGTTAGCCAGGTGTTGCCAGTTTACTATCAACAGTCCTATAATAACCCTCAACCGTTATAAAGTAAGCAGTTTTTAAGAATCACTCACCAAACCTCCTTCTTCTTTGCCTACAAACAAGTGCTAATACTTATAAATAAAAACCTTTTTCAATACGTTAGGAATGGTTGCGCTGCTGGGATTTTAATTTGGCCTTTCCCCCACCCACCGCCCTGCCCCCCTTTTTTTATTTCTTTTTTTTTTATGAACGGATGTTGTCTCCTTCTAGTTTCCGGTGTAACATTAAATTCTGTCCCCAAAATGGCGAACGTATCTGTTGCCAACGCCGCTGCTGCGGCCGCAGCTGCAGCCGCGAATAGAGACCCAGCCGTTGACCGGTCACTACGATCGGTGTTCGGTAAGTTTGTTGCTTTTAGGTCGCTGTGTTTGGGTAAGTTTATCCTCTGGGTGCTCAGGAAGAATGTAAGGAAGCGGGTTGTGAATCAAAACTTGCTAACATGGATGTCAGGCTAGTGTTGCTGTTAGCTGAACACCGCGCGAGGGAAAGTTAAAAAGAAATAGCAAGCAAAGGAGCCTCGAATTACAAATCCTTCTTCTGTTTATTGTCATACTAACACTAAATATTGTGTGTATTAATTGTTTTAGTGGGAAATATTCCGTATGAAGCCACAGAAGAACAGCTGAAAGACATCTTCTCTGAAGTCGGACTTGTTGTCAGTTTCAGGTGAGTGAAGGAACGCGCTAGACCTGGTCCTCTCTGAACTAAGATGTTTTATAGGGTTTTAATAAGTCCTTTTAGACAGTCTTAAATGTGGATTGTTCCCTTTTCTTGTACTCAGGTTAGTGTATGACAGGGAGACAGGAAAGCCAAAGGGATATGGTTTCTGTGAATACCAAGACCAGGAGACTGCCCTCAGTGCCATGCGAAACTTGAATGGGAGAGAGTTTAGTGGTCGGGCTCTCCGTGTTGACAACGCAGCCAGTGAGAAGAACAAGGAAGAGCTGAAAAGTAAGTTTTTAATTTCCTCTCGAGTTTGTTTAGGTAAGCTTCTGGTCATAATCTGTTTCAATACCCAAGCTATTTTTGTCTTGCACAGGTTTGGGAACAGGAGCCCCCATTATTGAGTCTCCTTATGGAGACAGCATCCAGCCAGAGGAGGCCCCAGAGTCTATCAGCAGAGCAGTAGCCAGTCTGCCACCTGAGCAGATGTTTGAACTCATGAAACAAATGAAGGTAGGGTGTGTGTGTGTCCCCCCCCCCATATACACTTATAACCATCTCCAGAGAGGAGATTGAGGTTTCTTTACTGTACTCTCGGTGAGAGGTGAACTTATCAATAGTAGAATCATCTGCCAAATGGGTAGTCTGTGGTGCATTTAAGAATTAATTTGATGACTTTATGTTCAGCTCTATGTAAAACGTTATGGTCTCCTGTACACAGCCAAATTTAATAAAACCTCTCGCGTTTGAGCGTTTAATAAATGCATGAAACAACAGTGAGTCTTTTAAAGTAAAAAATTAGTTTTCCCAAATGACATCATCTAAAACTGTATGTATGAGGCTCCTTACTCTTTTTTTTTTCTTTTTTTTTAATTGTCAGTAGTAAGGATGGTGACAAATGTTTCACACAGTCTGAATCACCTCCAGCTTAACTGTATGCAGATGCTCCACCTTCCCTTTCATTAACAGAGGCTGTGCTGTGCAGCCTGCCACTCTCAGCTCTGCCAGTGAAGCCTCGTCTTTGTACAGCTGGTAGTCTGCTTCATTAAGCCCAAAGAAACGCCACACTGCAGACGTCTTTTGCTTTACTCAGAAAGTCATTTGTTTCACCAAAAGCTTGTGTCAGTAGGAACGCTCCAGATGCTGATTGGAGTCAGTGGCTCCAGATTTAATAGTAGTGGTATTTCTGCAGATTGTGGTCTAATGCCTGTTTGTTAGGGAGTTATGTCTGAGTCATGAGTGGGTAGTAAAAAGTGGTGGTGGGATTAAAAACTAGAGTGTTTTTTCTTTGTTTGTTTGTTTTTTTAAGTCTTTTAGGATGTAGTCAGAGATTTTTCTAGTAGTTTCTAAAATCAGATCCCTTTGGTTTCAAAAAAATGTTTTTCTCTCTCTCCCTCCAGCTGTGTGTGCAGAACAGTCCTCAGGAGGCACGGAACATGCTGCTGCAGAACCCTCAGCTGGCCTACGCTCTGTTGCAGGCCCAAGTGGTCATGCGGATTGTTGATCCTGAGATAGCCTTGGTGAGAATGAAGAGATGAGTCACAGTCAGAAGACAGTTGTTCTCGACTCAGTAAATGTTTATTCTGTCCTGCATTTTAAAGCCAAAGCAAGCAGTATTTTTTTTTTTTATGTTCCCCTCACTCCTTGTATAGAAAATGCTCCATCGTCAAACAACAGTCCAGCCTCTGATTCCCAGTGGACAGGGCGGAGGAGCACCGACAGTCACTTCTCCACCTACACAGCCGACCATGCCCGTGTCTCAACCTGTGGTAAGCAGAACATATCTTTTGTCATATTACTGTGTATTCTCTTCAACAAAATGTTCCCATTGTGTGTCCTGAAAAATGTGCACGCATGCAAGGGTTGCTGGGATGGCTGTAGCCCAGGAGGTAGAGCAGGTCATCTACTAATCAAAAGGTTAGAAGTTCAGTCTGGCTTCTCCAGTCTCCAGCCTGCATGGCTAGTATCCTCTGGCAAGATACTGAGCCACAAGTTGGTCTCTGATGCATTCATTGATGTATGAATGTGTGAATGTTAGATAGAAAGCAATTAGGTGTTGAAAAAGTGCTTGTATGAATGGGCAAATAAGGCATGTTGTATAAAGTGCTTTGCCTAGAAAAGCATTGTATATGAACCAGTTAATTTACCATGGAGTGAATAAATACTGGTGAAAGGATCACAAAGTCTGGCCCACCAAAAGTCCTGGTCTGGCTTCAGGAAGTGTTAAAATGTGCGGGGTGAAAAGTTTAAAATATTTCTAGATCTCAACAAGTAGTTTGCTTGAGGTGTTTAAGTCTGTCCCAGCTGAGAGTGGGTGATAGGCCGGGTACATCCCGGACACGCACCAAGTCTATCACCGGGCTAACACAGAAAGACCATAATTCACGCTCACACTAACACCTACAGCCAGTTTAGAATCATCAGTTAACCTACGATACAATTCATTTTGCTTATGAAGTTTCCAAACTGAGGAACGTAGTCCGTGGTGATCCGAATTCTCAAAATGATAAGGAACGGCTTCAGTGCTTCTTTTATTACCCCCTTTAGTAGATCATACGCTGAAGCAACCTTTATGAAAGGAAAGTAGATAAATTTTATCTCATAAGTCATAGCGAAGGACCATCTGAGCGTTCCTGAAAAACGATCAACATAACTGATAAAGTAGGCCTGATCATGCAAATGTTATTTGTAAGTGCATTTTCCATTTCCATAACCTGATGATATGTTTTTAATTTTTCTGTTAAACCCACTGGTTGTCTGTGAATAGGAGTTGGTTTGCATGAGAAGTGCAGATTTATATGTTCTCTAAATCCTGATCATACGCTGCATTAATTGATCTCAGTGCATTTGTTGTTTTGCCAGCTTTTAGGATTATCATCAATGAATTTTCTCTTAGAGCCACCTTGGATAAGTGCTGGATACAGGGAATTTCATAGAAATCCTAAACAAGGAGGAGGGGATGAGTTGGATCAGTCTCCAGTAGGAAAAATAAGAAAATAAGATGCTTTTCATTTTATAGGCTTTAAAGTTCCAGCACCTGTAATGATATGATGTTTTTTCCCAGTGGTTCTTGTTCAACAATATAAGAACACTCTGGGGTGAAGTAAAATGTGCATTTTTAATACATCTTTTGGACATTGTAGTTTCAACACTGCACCATCACATTGTTAAAGAGCCTAATGTATGTGCATTTGGATTCTCTGAGCACCACGCTTCTCTATTTCTAAGTCCTTATAACTTCCCCTTCACACCTCGTAGCGTTTTCACCGAGGTTAGAGAAAGGTGATTAGGAAAAGGACACAGGAGGTTATATGAGGGGATGTGGGAGGAAACAAGAGAAACCGTGCAGGGAGAACACAGAAACTCCACACAGAAAGGCCCCAGATGACTTGAAGGTTTGAACCAAGAATCTTATTGTTGTGAGGCAACCGTGGCAACGTCTGCACCACCATGTGGCATGGCAGTTTGTGGGTTAGTCCATTAATACATTTTAGAACAAGAATTTTCTGCTTTGGTTTAAAAAGAAAGTCACATCCACACAAGCGCTGTATTGAAAAAAACAAAACAAAACCAGTGTCCATTACTGTCAAGCAGCAGATGGCGATATAACCATTAACCGTGTAGAAATGTTGGCCAATCAGATGCCTTGGGGCAACAATAACACAGGGTAGATTATGATACCAAAAAGGAGATAAAGGCACACACCTTTGACGGTGCAAGAGAAGATTTTTGGTTTCCTTGTTTACGCAGAAACTGAGATTTGTTTGAGATTTGTTAATTTTTCAGTGACCTAAAATGGCTCTATGTGTGGGGAAACGCCCAAAGCGCATAGAAAAAGCTACGTTTTTATAAAATACCTGTGTCGGTGTGGTCAGGGTGGAATTATAGAAAGGTACATGTAAAGTTGTTGTTCCTTTGTAGATCCACTGTGAGCTGTAAATTTTAATAGCAGCAGTCTAACTCTGAAAACACCAATATCAATAAATGTGACTATACGTTGTGCTGTAGGAGAGGAGGTCCGGCCCATTTGTTGTCAAACAGTGTGAACATGGCCCATTAACTAAAATGAGTTTGACACCCCTGCTGTAAGCAGTGCCTGATGGCAATGCTACTGCTTGTAGATTGGATGTTTTGCTACAAGGTTTGTCCAGAGCTGGCAGGAGTTCCAGCTCCATCTCAAACGACTTTGAAATGGAGCAAACATGCAGACAGAAATGTAACATAAATGTCACTTAACATGTTTTTGTCCTCATCGCACCATATGTTCTCTTCTTTATAGATACAGTTTCAGGAGATATTATTTCCATTCATTTCTTAATCATTTTTATTTTGTTATGTCCTCAGCCTGGAATGCATGTCAATGGAGCGCCCCAGATGATGCAGCCCCCTAACATGGGAGTTGTCCCTGGACCCATGCCTGTACCAGGACCTGGGCCTGGACCGGGACCAGTTGGACCTCCAGGTAATCATCAGACCACATGCACGCTTGAAATGGCAAAAGTTGTGAAATTGGTTGTGGTAGTGTGACTCTGGCCACTTGTAGTATAAAGTTACACAAACAAACCATAAATACAGGGCAGGTATCTATCTCTAAGACATTAACTTTATAAAATCATTAAACATTCGATAATCTAGAATTGTTACAAATGTTCCAAGCATGTAAATGAATAAGCTGCATGAAGGCATGTCTTAAATTTGAAAACCTGTCATATTTTATTAGCTGTTTTCTTTGGCGTATAAAACAATCACCAATAATGCTAATGTTTGTCGGTAGACAGCAGTAATTGAAAAGCAGTTTTTCAGTGCAGTGTTTCCAATTAGACAAAAGTGGATTCAAAAAGTATTTACCCCCTTTCTGTTTTTGCATACATTTTAATTTAAAGTGGATACAATTAGCATTATTTCTAGATTGGTCTTTGTAAAACGGTAATCTCAAAAGCTGAGATCTGTCGTTTATATTAGTTATCGCATGATTACTGTGGCAGTCATACTGTAGCCGGTAATTACTATTACCACACATCCACATGTGAATACGTAGAATGTGAAGAATTTTGGTACCCAAAGCTTTCTGGTGTCCAGTTGTTATTAGAGGGTTTTTGTTCAGTCAGCACTCCATGTGGTGAGTAGATTGGTTCAGGATTCAGAGGAGCACTCTGTGTGCCTCATGATGATTTAGCCTTATATTTGCTTTTTAAAATTCATCTCCATTCATAATCTGACACAGCCAGCACATGTAATGGGAAGTCGTGGCCTGGATATCTGTTATCTCGAGATCAGCTGGCTAATCCGGAAGCCTGAAACATTGACCCCAGACATTAGCTGATGGGTTCCCAGATTCTGTGCGTCTTATTTGCTTTAATTATTCTTGAGGTGTGTCTTTTTCTGTGTTTTTTAAAGTGGTTCGTTTTCATGTGTTTTGGCCTTCGTCCACATGCAAACACAGTTTTTGGTCTGAAAGTGACCTTTGGGAAATGCCTTCCTTTGTTTCATTGATGCGCAGAGTTTTTGGCACGTGATGTCAGAGACTGTGGTCTTACCTTTTTTATTTACATTAATTAAAAAAAGGACATTTACGTTTATTTACACATGAAGTGTCCAACAGGTTCTCACTGGCCAAAGTTTGTGGCCCACAAACTCTGGGGCAGGGACCGCTGGTGGGGCTTAGAGCCACCACAGATAGAGCATGCACGACCAAGGGCAAAATATAAACTGGAGTTAACTTTAGGTTGAGTTTGTTGATTGTGAAATGCTGGCCATGTTTTTTTTTTTTTTGTTAATAGCAATTCACCAAATTCAAAAATATCTACAAAATCTAAAAATTGTGAAACTGCACAGTGAGGACTTTTTTCCCACCTTCTGAAGTGGGGCAGCCAAAACTGTGTTGTGTTTACATGCTTTTGACAGCACCCAAACACATTTACATGTGGCCTGCGTCTAGAACTTGATTTGAAGTCCATCTATAGCATGGATTAGAAAGGCACACCTGTTTTTACTGGATCCTGAAATCCAAACTGTTTGCTAGGATGAGGGGAAAAAAAGATAAGACATGAGGTCGATTTAACTCTCTATAGACCACTGTGATAAAATTGTTCCAAGGCATTGATTGAAAACAGGGGTTTCTTCTGTGTAACACAACAAGAAGAGCCTCATTATTTGAGGTGACCACGAACCCAACAATCAGTTTGCATTTCCGCCCAGAGAGTTCAGGTTTTGTCTCATCAGACCAGAAAATCTTTTCCTTCATGCTGATGGAGTCCTTTTAAATGCAGTTCCATGCAACTCTAGTGGAAGATTAAATCTACATGACAATTTCTTGCAAAAAAGGAAGGGGATCCGAATACTTACAGAATCCACTTGCGTCCAAACTTTGCACGTGTCATGGCTCATTTGGATCAGCAGGTGTCACCACAGTCATATAAATAGTGGAGGTTTATCCACAACGATATACGCCATGTGTCCTCGTTATCGTCTTCTCTTTTTGTGTTTTATCTTAAATCTTGGATGTATGCCATCTTGATGATTTTGTAAAAGTTCCCTCTTCTTCACCCTTCTGTACCTTTATTTGTGCATGAGATGATTTCACGAGCGTGCTAAAATGGTGCTTTGCCCTCTTGAGTCTTGTCTCCTGTTCTTCTCACTTTAATGCTGGCTCAGGAAACCTTCAGCATTCTCCCACAGGATCGTCTGGTCAAGCTGCTATCGAGCGGCCTCAAGGTATCACTGTACCTCCTCGGTTCTCCAGTCAGGTCGCAGCCCTGCTAAGCAGTGACACTTTTCAAATATACAGCATATATTTTTGACAGCATTTCCGCTGTAAATAAAAATGACTCATCACACATGCAGCCTTTAGAGAAGTTCATAAGTCTGTGTATATAATTATTACAATCTCAGAGCACTACCACAGCTACACAGGAATATACCAGGTCATGAGTACAATCAATGTTTAGTTTTTTGTTGTTGTAAAGATATGCACAGTTGGGCTGATCAGCTCCAGATAGCAGCTGGGGCCAGTTTGTGCAGATGGTGCAGGTGTTCAGCCTTCAGCCTACTTGTCAGCCTGCACGGGGGAGCTTGATGGATATCATGACAAGGAGTACTGATGCGATTTCATGGAGCGTTTATGTGATACAAAAGGAAGTTTAGACCGCCTCATAGTGACCTGCAGGTGCATCTGACGTCCCAGTTTATTGTTCCTACAACCATGTAATTAATGTTGTTCCAGGATCGTCATCACAGCCGCTTCAAAGTGTAAAATGCAACATTGTACGTGTAAAGAGGAGACTGGGGCGGATCAGTGGATCCATCTCACTTGGGATACCTGGGTTTATGTGCTGTTTGAATTTTTTATGAGTTATTATATTTATTTATTTATTTAATCTCTCTCTCTCTGTTGTAGTTTGGTTACTTTTAGGCACCAGAACAGTGCTGAAAGTTTCAGTAAAAGTTGTTTGGGTTACATTTTCACTAACTATAAAAATCTGCAGAAACCCCTGAAGACAAATGTGTTAACAAATCCTAGTTGACAGCTTTGTGACAGACCCCGCCCACATTATGTGAATTGTTTTTTTTATTCTTTTTGTCTGCTTCCTGGAAGCCTAACTTAAACTAATGACGTCACGGCAGTGTAATGGGGAATTTATATTTGTAGTCCTCGAGCAACATTAATCATGATGTTGTAGGAACAACAGTAACACGGGAATATCAGATAGCGGTACAAGTTCAGGTGTAATTGCAAGGCGGGTCATCTGAGTTTGGATCTAAACACTGGTCAGACAGGGTACACGGCCAGGTAATGGCTACAGAGTAAGACCTTGAATCCTAAAGGGTGTTATCTGATTTCCACAGAACTGCAGCTTCTTCTGTACTTCTTGTCCTCGACATGTTTTTAGCTAGTTTTATATGTCTCCTTCGTTTTTCTGCTTCTCTGTTCGAAATTTAACAGAATACAAATGAAGTTAAAACCTTTCAGTCACTACTTTATTTGGGCGATTACAGAGTGATCAGCAGATTCTGCTGTTTGAGATTTGGCAAAGTTGGAAGGAGACTTGAGCTCCCGTTGATCCAGACTGATGGATGTCAGAGGAGATCTCCTGCTCGACACTTGCGCGATCTTAGTTTTTGAGGGGGTGGCTGTACATTTTTCTTTTCTTCCCAAAAGGCCCGCTTATTCTAATTTTCTCTATTTATGTTACATTTTTAGCCGTGGCGCTGTTGCTATGGCAGTGTGGGTAAATTTGGGTCAGCGAGCCAGTGGCGTGGTGTTTCTCATCCATACACCTGTGTGCTTGCAGATATCTGACAAAAATGATTTGCTTTTAATTATCAAACGAGATGTGTTTCTAAAATTGTAATAAATGATATTCACTGACTGCTGACTTTTACAGAGCTACCACTCGTTTCTGTAGAGTTGAGCCTGAAGGGTAACGAGTTCAGATGTGAGATGTTTATTATTGATAGAGACGGTTTATGGATGTTGCTAAAGATAAAGATGAAAGCGGTGAAATATCTCATACAGTGAGAGCTCTCTGTGTTAGCAGCATTCATTATTTGAAAAGGCACGTGTCATTTGCACTAATGGAAAGAGACTACTTGGCCTTCTTTTTACTCCAGGATCAGCTTAGTCACTTGATAATGACATGAAATTGCTGGCTTTGCTTTCAAGCTGGACGGTACGGTATAACAATGAAGCTGCTTTGCTACTCTCTTGATTGGCTTTTGTTTGTGTTTGTCAGCATCACTTATTGCTTATGAAGTGAGGCTGAAGCCAGTTCAGTTTAAAAAAACAAACCAAAAATCCACATTTTTAACAGGCTGTGCTGTAGTTTATAGCTTTTACTGCACTGGAGAGTGACTGGAGTGATGTCACCATTTGTATCCCAACGATACAAAGAGACACGCTTCCATGCAGTCCTCCAAGAATCCTCACTGCATGTCTCTGGAACCAGATGATGTAAGCAACTGGCGAATATTGATTGGCTGACAAGTGGGCGTAATAGAGAAGGGAACAATAGTGGAGTTGATCTAGAATGGGAGAATGACGAAATTTAAAAAACTTCAAAGATCCAGGAAATAAAGCATGATAAGCACAGGCGATGGTTGATTTGGACACTCTTCATTGGTTTTAACTACCTGTTTTACTTCAGCTCCTTGAATGTTGGTCAGTCAGATGTAGCGCAGAGCTCAGTTCAAACATACAAGTACCCTCAGACCGGTTGTAGCACATACTTTGTACACTGCCTCCATCTGAGAACAGAGCTCACTGCAGGCAAAGGGGCAGCACCTGGAGTGGAGCAGACGGCATACACGCCACCTTTGCAAGACCATAAATTCTGCTTGAGACGATTCGAGCCCCAGCTGGGGCCTTTCTGTGTTGCATGTCCTCTCTGTGCCTCTGGGTGCTCCAGGCACGGTCCAAAAGCATGCATCGGCTGTAGAAGTGAAGTAGATAAAGAGCTTTACATGTATAGAATAAAGTGTTTTATTAACATATAGTTATGCATGATTCATAGTCTGCTGTACTTGGTCAGTTAGACTAGAAAATTTATAAATACAATTAAACTGGATTACATTACAAGCGCACCCTTGTGTGCGCACCTCCCCCTTCACACATCAAGCACGGTTTAGTCGAAATATGAGAACTGCTCATTCAAACCAGCGCAGACACGGCGTTGCTCTTACTCGGGTGCCCAGCAATAATCTTGACATGTTTGAAGGTGAATATATGACCAGTTGCTGTTGTTCTATATAATATAAACACATTACATACGTGTATACAGAGCTTCACAGTTAACAATGCTGTATGTGAGGAACTAGTTGGCAGAGGTGGGACCAAGTCATTGTTTTGCAAGTCTCAAGTAAGTCTCAAGTCTTTATCCTCAAGTCTCAAGTCAAGTCTCAAGTAATGTCAGGCAAGTCAGAGTCGAGTCTCAAGTCACTGGTGTAAAAGTCCGAGTCAAGTCACAAGTCTGAAACTTTGAATTTCAAGTCCTTTCGAGTCTTTAAAAAAAAAAAACAAACGAAAAAATAATGTTGCAGTTATGCTAAATGTAAATATTAGACCATGTAATTTTAAAATCTGTGTTTTTCTCAACACATGACAAAATAGTGAACTTAGAAAATATACACAAATTGTGAAATTGCACCTCTTTAAAATGCAGCTCAATTAAACCTAGCTCCAAGAATAATTTTCACCGACAGTTCTGAGATAAGCTGCATGTTATTCTTGGATGCGGTTGTAGGACCGGCTTTAAAATCGCATGACAAAAATATCATACATATTAAAAAAAAACTGTATCACCAACGTAGCCTGGACAACATTTGCTAGTTAGATGAAGTCAGTTATCTCATCGTAGCATATTTATATGCATATTTATAATCATACGGTTCTTGGAGTGAGTGCATACACTCATGAAGTTTAGTAACTTCAGGTCACTGCAACAAGCCCAGGTACAGTTTACCGCCGGATGGGTGCAGGACCTTGAAATGCACCGTGTAGAACGAAAGACCATCGTACGTATCATAAGTTTACCAGTCTCACAAATTGTCGTCATAAATACACATTCCTTAACCGTTTATTAATAGGACCTTTGAGCTCAACGGTAATTAATTAGTAGTGGAAATAATTTCTGGTTCATTACAGAAATGTAGCAGTGACAATAATACTGTATGCTGTAATCGTACTGGACAATTAGTGATACAAAAAACCTGTTTTATCCTGTGAATAAAAGTATGTGTTTTTTTTCAATGTACCATAATAACAGAAGCGAAACGCAATATTGTGTCAGGACAATTCACTATTTATGCACAATAAATAAAGGAGCATAGCGCGACAATTTCTGTTCAGCGCCAGACTTGCTTGTAACCTATATCACCAATTATGTTAAGAAAAATGACGTATTAACTACTAAAAAACACTGACCTTCGTGTAAATGCTTGGAGCAGACTAACCTGTGAGCTGGAGTGTTCTGGGACGTTATATTTGATCTTTGAATGGCTGCAATCCAGTCGTGTCTTTGTTACTTCGGAAACATGGCTCGAACAATTTCTCTTCAACGACGTAATCCGATAACAACCGATCTCTTTACCCGTCGGCTTCCCGTGGCTGTCATGCGACCGGCTATTGCAGTTAATAATACAACAGCTTCTTGACATTTTTGTGTTTCTTTTTATCGCTGTATAACTGATTTTAATTGAAAGCCTGCGTGCGCTAGTACCGCTTGCCACGAGTTCCCAGAATCCTTTGCGGTTCTACCCGTGAATGACGTCACATTTTCAATCTCTATATAATATGCATGTTAAATTTTATATTTGGGGTAAAATATCAAGTCTTTTCAAGTAAACCGGTTCAAGTCCAATTCAAGTCCCAAGTCATTGGTGTAAAAGTCCAAGTCAAGTCACAAGTCTTAGAACATTTTTTCAAGTCAAGTCTAAAGTCATAAAATTAATGACTCGAGTCTGACTCGAGTCCAAGTCATGTGACTCGAGTCCACACCTCTGCTAGTTGGCACTGCTTGACATCTGGAATACCATCTGCTTAGCTGTCATGACACTCTTCTACAAGTGCCACTGAGAGGACTGTAAACAATGAAGTTGGTGCTGCTCTGCTGCACAAACACAGTAGCGTTACACTGACAAGGAGCCCAGATGATCTTTATCTTATCAGTTTCTTCTAAATTCGTTTTCCTTAGAGTAAATCAGAAGACGTTAACTTTCCCAGATCAACAGAAAAAGATCTATTCATTTGTGATGAATATATTTCTGCTTAAGTGCAGTAAATTAGCCTAATTTGCACTGAGCTAACTGATGGCATCATTATAGGTTGTTGCCTTAATGCTGTAACGCCGTATAAATGGAATATGAGACATCCATTGTTCTTGATCTTTTCTATGCATGCCTCTGTTCGCCATGCTTTCATGGCCAAATAATGTCAGACTTAGAAGACACAAGTAGGCGAACACTCTCAAATCAGCTTTGTGTATACGTGTGGGAGCAGAGTTTTTCTTCTTCTTGTTTTGTGTTTATATAAATTTGCTTTCAAATCTTTAGATCTGCATATTAATGCTGATGAGACCACAATGCTCTACCCTTCCTCCTCTTTGTGTGTGTGTGTGTGTGTGTGTGTGTGTGTGTCCCTGATGTATCTGTGTGTTGTGACCTTGTTCTGTGGCAGTTTGCTGTGGCCTTTGTGCAGTTTGAGCTAACTGTGTAGGTTTTTTTCTTCTGAGCAAACACTCATCTTTTTAGGAGTGTGCGTGGTTCTTCTTAACTGGAATTTCAGCTTTGAAAGTCATTCGATATGATGACACATCTCCATTTCTTTTCACTAATTAACTGGCAGATGTTTCGTGTATCATCTGTTGTGTGTGTGTGTGTGTGTGTGTGTGTGTGTGTGTGTGTGTGTGTGTGTGTGTGTTGTGGTTAAATTTATGAATTCTTCCTCTAAGGACCAGGTGGTATCCCCCCAAGAGGCCTGCTGGGAGATGGTCCCAATGACCCCAGAGGAGGAACTCTGCTGTCTGTCACTGGAGAGGTCATAGACCCCAAGTAAGACATCCCATTTTACCTTAACGATACATTTGGGTGTGACTTTTAGGAGTGTCTGTTCCAGTCATTGATGTTGCAAGACTAAAGTCTTTATTTTGTCCTGGCTGATTTGGGGGAAATGTAATGTTAAAGAAAGGTAAACAACAACTGAAACGCAAGTCTGGTCTCTGGCTGCACAAAACAGCAGGACATGGAAGATGGATGTGTCAGCTTGTCAACAGAGATGCTCACTGTGTCTGCTGCCGTCTGCTTTAATAATTCCCCAGGTGGAAAAATATAAATTAAAAGATGTATATTTTGTTGGTTTCTTTTTCACGATTCACTAACAAATGCATCTAATTTCCTGTGACTGGTTTTCTGATGATAAAGCCCTACTCTACTACTGACCAGAAATACTACTATATAGTAAAATCTTTGCTTAATATAGTTTGAGTTTTAATGCTAGACTATATCAAAGACCACTTTATGGTCTAAAAACTATGACTTGGTTTTAAAAATGTTTAACTTCTCTTATTTTGTGTGCGTTTAGCCGGGGTTACATGGGACCTCCACCCCCCCACCAAGTTCCGCCTGTACACATGCCACAGTTGGGAGTTGCACCCCCTCCAGATATGAGGCCTCCAATGGACATGAGAGGCCCACCCATGGGTGAACCACGGAACATGATGGTTGACCCCAGGGCGGCCCCCATGATGGAGCCACGGGGACCCCCTATGGAAGCCAGAGGTACCTGCCCCTATGAGGCGTCATAGTTTGCGAAAGTCTCGTACTTTGAGGGTAAATTCATCTAATTATGTGTCCTTACACAGGCCGTGATCCAAGGGCAATGGATGCTCGTGTTCCAGTTACGGGTCAGAGGGTTCCCATAGCACCAGGAATGCAAGGCCCTGTCCCTCATGCAATGGGTCCGAATGCTCCGCCACCTGCAAGACCGGTACGTTTGCATCTCTGCATGTCTGTGTCAGCTGTGTGTTTTGGTTTAACTGGAATTGGCCAGGATAGGCATGGTTAGAAGTCAGAGGGTTAGCTCAGGTTTTTGGAGCGTTTTGGAGACAAACTTAAAGAGACAGGGCTGAGATATTGTTATGACATCAGTTGTACGATTTGCGTTACTTCATTCTTATTTAAATTTTTTTCCATGTTTTCATCTATACTTCAGGGCATTCAGGGAGTCAGAATGCTCTAAATTGTTTCATAGGCAGCTTTTACAAAAGCACGAAAATCTGCAAAATACAAGAGAAATCTGTGCTGTCTGGATAATCATTGATGGGTGAAGAACTGTGATCTTACAGTAACACTGTATTTGATCTGCAGGGTGCTGGTATTTCTGGGGTTCCTCCATCAGGAGGAGGCTTCAGTCCAGGTCAGAATCAGGTTTCCACACAGGATCAAGAGAAGGTGAGTGTCACTCTTTGTCACTGCTGCATTTTTATCAGTCAGGATGATGAGTCGGTTAAAAATATCTCGGTATAATTACTTCTGAAGTATTTTATACCAACCGAGTTGCAGGTACATGCAGGTAACATGTAAAATGACCTGTTTTTATTATCAGCTTGCTGAAAGCCTCCTTTCTGCATTCCTGATCATTGATTGCCTTACCTGAGAACAGTAACTATTGTTATTCTGGAACAATAGCTGGCAAAGTATAAACGCTTTTGGCAAAGCTGTATGATTTCTGTGTTATCGAACACTATCATTAGACTGTTGTTCTAGACTGTTCTGTTCAGCTTGTTGGCCAGAAAAACACGTTTAACATCCTCAGCAACATTTTCATTTTCCTCTTTCAGGCTGCCCTCATCATGCAGGTCTTGCAGTTGACTCCAGAACAGATCGCAATGTTGCCGCCGGAGCAGCGGCAGAGCATCCTTATCCTCAAAGAGCAGATTCAGAAGACGGCGAGTGGGGCCCCTTGATGGTCTGACTGATTAAAGTACTGAAAAGTCAGAGCTTCTTTCTTTCCAGTCGCAAATAAAACCTTAGCGCTAGAGTCAAAGGTTTTTGAAATGTTGTGACATCCTCCTTTTTTTTCCCCCCCCCCATTTCATCATGTCAGAATTTCCTGTCTGCCCCACTCGGACCAGGCTGCAAAGTGTGAACAGATCTGAAGATATCCCATCTTAGTCTGGAATATTGTACCTGTTCTTTTTGTTTTAAATCATAATGTTTGTTTTGTGTAACATTGATTCACGTGGAGGCAAGAAAAAGTCACTTTCTATGGTGAATGTTGAACTTGAATAAAAGCTCGAGCAAGAATGTCACGTTTTTCCCCTAGAAAAGCCAACTGTTGTTATGTTGTAGCTGTTTTGTGAATAAAACAACAAAAACACACCAATTGCCTTTATTTTCTTTTATTCATGAGAAATTATTTACAAGAAAAACAGCAGGTGAATTGTTTTCTTCCACATCTTTAGAGGATCATTGACCACTAACTTTAATGACTGGCATGGTTTTATCTTTCACGTTTTTCTGATAAGGAAACGCTCGAATACAGGAGGTCGTAATTGCGCCTCATATTTTTCCAGCAAACCTGTTTCCTGGTAAACTCCTGCCAAGAAAAATAAATTTTTTTGTGTCCTGTTACATGCATGCATTCAAAGAATGGGTTATATACAGTAGAAACCGTGCATCAGCCGTGTAATCAGTTGTCTTGAGTGGAAGATAAACGATTATAAGATCATAATGAATAGTAAATATACTCCATTTGTGAGTATTTTGTAAAGTAAAAGTTTTTCACGTTCTGTCAACACCTTCATATTCAGTAGATCTAAGAACCAAGGTCCTCATCTTAATAACAGCATAAATCGTCCCTGTAACTTTAGTCAAGTACTACAATAATGCAGCCTAATATGACACAAATATATACATATATATATAATATATATATGTAGCCTCAGTGATTCCTTACTTCACAATGGTAAAAATGGGGCAAATCCCTGAGCACCACTGATTAAAATGACCCAACATGCCTCTGTACTCCCTTCAGAGTAGATGGAGGAAGGTCTGTAAACACTTGTCCTGTCACGCTGGTTTTTCTCGATGTTTTGACATTTCTCTTCTGAAGCGAGACAAAGTTCCAACTGATTGTTATCCTTTGAATATGTAAACGTGCGCTTCCTGTTTTTCTCTCGTTTGCTTATTTTATTTATTTTTTTGCTCAGAAGTTCTCCTTGTTGAAGTAAAATCTGGTCTTGCGAGGATCCACGTCTGAGTATTTGGCACATTTCTTCTCCAGGACTTTCCCCAGAGCTTCAGGGCCGCACAAGAAAGTTCCCACAATGGACCTAAAACACACAGAAAAATAAAACAAAGCTGCTTTATCATTCAAACTTTTATTCCATTCATTTATTTTACAGCTATGAAAACGTGCTCGTTTTCAGATTCTACATGCTGTTACAATCAATAAAACACACAGTGGATTCAGCCTCCTGCAGTTTTTGTGTAGTTGAGGTTGTAGGCTTTATATTTAAGCAGTTTAAAAGGTCAAAGTCTATTAATTCAGACTTAATAATCCATAATGACAAAATTAAACTTTTTTAGTCTTTCCCTCAAGTGTAATGCACAATATATTAAATATTATTTCATTATTAAGATGACATTTGAGACAATATCATCTTTACATTAATATTATTAGACCCAACATATTGAAATAAGCAGATTTCACTGTGCGAGAATTTATAAAATCATTATCTTTATTATCAGTGAAATGAAAAAGTAGGTAGTTCAGGCCATATAAATGCAACAGAGTTGAGCTATTTTAGTTAACTGGAGAAATATACAGAACTAATGGCATTTTCGCTCTGAAATATTTACATTTTCAAAGCTTTAAGGTAACTTTTGAAAAGTTCTTGTTCTTCTGAGTCTTTTTAAGCACTTGTTTGAATCCAGAGAATTTTTTTTAAGCTTACGTGGGGTTCTCTTTGCGGACTTGTTCAAACTCCTTGTCCCAGATGGGCCGGCCATAGTGAGTCTTCTGTTTGAGCCCAGTGACTACATCAGTGTCCTTATCAAAGTGAACCATAACGTGAGTAGCCTGTGGAGGGAGAGAAAAAAAAACCCCACTGAGCTTGAGATGAAATGACATCAAACTGCTGTTGTGGACTTTGGTCTGAGGGTGGAGTAGGTTGATGACTGATTCACACACGTACGTGACTCTGATCCCATCCAGTCAAGTAGAGTTTATAGGTGAGGAAATCCCCCATGCCTCTCTCCTCCATCTCTTTCTCCAGCACCTGTAGAAGGTCGGCAAACCACTCAAAGGCGTGCGTTTCCCGACAGAGCCAGTAGAAATAAATCTGAAACCAGGAAGCAAATGCATGTTAAACAATGACTCATCCTCTGGCATGGGTGTGCTGTTTCAAACACAAGCGTCTTTATTTACAGGACAATTGAAGGCCCTGTGTTAGGTTTGAATAGAAGAAGTGAGCTGGTTTGATCTCACACAAACATAAGGTCAAAAGCATTTAGTAACTAACACTAAGGTTATTGTTGTCCCAACCTTGGGGATAAAGAAATAATCTTTATATGAATTGGTTTCATCCATTTCATAATAAACAGTCTGATGGGGAGCAGTTGGGTTAAGTTACCTTCCTGGTGCGCAGTTTAGGATCAGAGTCTTTGAACTTGTACCAGATGGACTTGAGGATGGAGGCAAATGGAGTGACGCCGATGCCAGCACCGATCAGCATGCTGACCTCGTAGTCGAACACATCCTCGCTGGCTGTGCCAAAAGGTCCATCCACGCCCAACCTGAGGGCAAAAAGAATTTTTTTTAACAAGAAAAATAAACTACAGGTTTTGAGACGTCTTCAAAGAGCTAGTTGTAGGTCGTCAAGAAACGAGTTGCTGGATGTGACTTTGGACGTCAGTATCAGTTTGTAAAGGTTTTGATTTTTTTGCAGTTTCCTGTGGCGCACTCCAAGGCTCCCACTTAGGCTTGTTATAGTTTAAATATACATGTATTGTTGCTTATTGCTACGCTATAATCTTCAGTTTTTGTTTGTTTGTTTGGAGGATGTACTATTTTGAATGGCAACACAATTTTTCCAGTTACATAACAGAATGGCAATTTTTTTTCAGCAATAATCAAAAACAATTAAAGTACTAGTAGTACTCGTTAAACCAACTCTTTGGTGTAACTAGGGAATTTGTCTGAAACATGAGTGTCATTTATGACTGTGTCAAAATTCACAAATTCATTTGCAATATGCATTTATTAGCATTTGTCTTTGTTATATTAGCTAACTAACATGACAATCATAGCCATAAGTGAGCCTTGCAACACACGAGTCATGTCAGACTTAGCAGTCCCATTTAATTAAAGCCCTTTATTTCAGACCAAATTTAATTGTAAAGTTGATGTTGCTATGTCGTGCACTTATTGTGCATTTTTGTGGGCGACTCTGTCCGTCTCACCTAAGTTTCAAACTGCATTCCTGAACTTTGGAGACGACTGCTGGGAAATCGGTTTTTAAATTTGTATAAGTAGGTAATCTGGATAAATGCCACATACCAATCCACACCCTTTTTAACCTCAGCTAAATTGCAGTGGCTGTTTCTTTTTATGCATGCACAATACTCATTCATACAAAGAGTGAAACTGTAATCTCACTGCAAAGATTTCAAAAATACCGTTTGATCCTTGGCTCTAAAAGACAACACTGTAACAAAGTGCAAACTGGAATCTGGTACAATAAAAACCCTTGAAAAAAGCTGCAATGTTGATCTTGTGAGAAAACTTAGTTACCATGGATCTCATTACAGTGAATAAACGTTCCATATATGTGGGTTAGTTGGCTTAACAGCCTCCATTAAAGTATCTGGAAACATGAAATTTGATTTCTCCTAAAAATGTTTAATAATGGCATCAGTCCGGATACTTTGTACACAGTTATGCACGCTTACACTGTATACAAGTTGAAGCTGGGATCACCTGATGCAATCCGAGTTTGTTATCTTGCTCAGAGATGCTTTGACATTTGGACTCTTTCTTCAGAGTCACGTATTTGCGTGTTGTTACAGTTTTAGACAAAAACAATAGTTTTGATTTTACCCAGAAAAATTAGAAGCTTAAAAAAAACAAAACAAATTACAGGTAGCAATAGTTACCTCCTCATGAAACATCTACAGTAACAGATTGGATAAGGTCAGATTGTTTGACTCACTTGGGTCCCTCTGCTCCCTCTGGTACCTTCTTCATGATTTCAATGAGTTTGTCGGTCCAGTCGCCTGCCGAGCGGATGTGGACGCTGAAGAAATCCTCCTCGGGCGCAGACGTCATGGTGAACGGGTGCCACTCCAGCTGTGAGATGGCTGGGCAGTTGACGAAGACATACTGACCCACCTCCATTTTGAAACCATTCTTTATCAGCTGCAGCTCCAGCACTTTAGAGGGTCGCATGACAATCTGAAGACAAAGCACATGGATTAGGATCACATGCAAAAAAAGTGGAAGAAGCAGCAGGTGAAATGTGAGTCTAGCATACCTTCTTGTATTGTACTCTCTGCATGTAACGAATGAAACGAACCAGGCGCTCACAGAGATAAATAACCATCGGGCCAATCACATACATCCAGGTCTGAAAAAAACCAAGAAGAGGTTAACGAGGTTTCACTGATGAAGGTTTTAATTTACTACTCTCTGTACAAAAGGACAAACCTGTGGAAACCCTCCTGCAAACTGAGGGATGGGACACTCAGGAATCTGTCCCCAGTCATCAGGGTGATCTTTACAGAAAGTTGTGTTGTGTGGTGGATTTGTCCTCTGCTGGCTCCTCACAATGCGCCTGCAGGTGCAAATTGCACAAATGAAACCTGCTTGCAAAAATAACAACACGCAAGCCAAAGTCAACAAAGGCTGAAGCCTGTCTCGTACCCGGCTCCGTGGAAGACGAGACCAGCGAAGAAGATGATGAAGAGGTGGTGCGTGTACCAGAACACTTCAAAGTAGCTGCGTCTGATGACCTCCATGGAGGAGGTGATGATGAGGATGAGCGCGAGAGTGATGACGACACCAGTGAGGCCGGCGATGGTGGTGAAGGCAAAGTAGGTGGGAATCTGCTGAGGATCCTGAGACACAAGCAGACGCGTGAGCTTTCAGGTCTTGGTCACAGTGTTCACATGTCCAGCTGATCCATTAGCAGAGCAGAACTCCCCTTTAAGTTTGCAAGCGGCACATTTATAAGTTGCTTTATTTAAATTGTATTATTATTTTGTCTTCATTAGACACAGTAAAAGGGTCTCAGGTCAAAAATGAACCTGGGTTACCTACATTAAGTCATGAGACACGCGGTCATCTGCTCCACCTGTGAGCGAAAGCGGCACCCCCACATTTTGCAGTTTGATAAATGATAAGTATGAGTCCTGTTATTTGTTTTATGCAAAGCTCTGTATTTGTTGAGAGATGCGTTTCATTTCATGTCAGTTTCGGAGCAATCCGTAGATGACTTACAAGGTTGGTTATACGGACTGGATTCAGGTAGGTGGTGTTTTCTGTGTCAGCCAGATCGGACAGAGCGGTGCTGAGCTCGTCGTCAAGACCTTGTCTACTGTTGTTGTACCGCTCCAGGTTGAACAAGTGAGCGATCGTATGAACAGCTGTGACAAGACACAGAGGAGACACGTCACGGCTGCTTTATGTAGTTTTGTATTTGTTTGCAAAAAAAAAAAAAAGTGTGAAAAGTGTTTTTAACAAGTTGATCAAAGGAAACAGTTCAAGCTTTCTGAGTTTCAAATATTTGCAGTCGCTCGTTTGAGAAAAGGTTTTTGTTATCATATGTTCTTAGTCATTTCCCTGTAACTTGTCTTGCCAAAATTAATTCCAGATCTTTACATATCACTTGTTGACTTGTTGTGTGTGTTGTGTGTGTGGCTGCGTGATTGAGGGAAGGAAGGGAGAAAAATTAATCTTTCTGTCAGTTTTACTGTAACTTCACAATAGACTGAGATACGTGTTACTGTGAGACTTGAGTAAACATGTGCTTATCACTCATGTAGGCACATTTGCAGAGTGTGGCGAATAGTTAACCACACCCATGCACGGGTGTCATTTTCTTTTCAAAAACACATTTTTGAAAAGAAAATGAGAAGTTTGTCTCTTTGTCTTTTATTGTTGGAGCATAATTCATGTCGCTATGACTATAGCACAACTATAGCACCTGAAAAACAAAACAAAAATAGACAGAAACAACATTGAAATGTCATCTTTAAACGGAAGAATATTGCCAGATTTTATTCCAATATCTACTTAAAAGAGACATAAGATACATAAGGAGGAACAGACGCACAATTTCACCTTACATTGCGTTTACTATATAAATTAAATTCACCATTACATACCTGTCATCAGAGCGATCATGTATGCCACCAGCTTGTGGAAAGTCAAATTCTTGTCCAATTGTTTCCTCATTGTTCTGCTGCAACGCTGAAAAGACAAAGAAAGAAAGGGAGTGAATGGCAAAACATGGGAGTGACATTATTACAAAACAGAAAGCTACTCAACCTGATGAGTTATCCTTTCTCTGTAATAATCTCAGCGAGCAGTAAAAAGTAACTTAAGCTCTAAGCACAAAGCAAATTGAACCTTACATAGTTTGACAGCATGAGAAACCTGCACAAGCATGCAGAGAACATGCAAACTCATCACAAAACAGACATGAGATGTCAGGGGTTTGATTCCAGGACACCTTACGAGTGCACCACATTGTTATGCTGGTTAATGGTGTCTGAGGTTGTGGGTGGCCACCTGACCAGTTTTGGGGGTTTATTTTTGCAGCCAGCACAGATGGTACCTTCCCAAAGAAAAACGTACTATAGCCTACGAACTATTAGACTCAATCGTTACTATATACAATAATGGACTTCTATACATTTTACATCAGATGAAAACTTTGGTTGTTAGATTCAGATAATTATTTATTAAAAGCTAGACATGAGAATAACAAAAAAAAAAAAAAAAAAAAAAAAAGAGTATTTCTTTGTACCCCCCCTTCCCTGTTAATGCAGATTACATTTTTACATAGCCGATCCAGTAATTTAGGTCAGTATCGGACCGATGTCGATACATAATATCGGATCGGTCCATCCTTAATGAAAGCATGAGGAACTTACCACAAAAGAGCCTCGGAGCAGAGACAGCAGGTTCCTGCACACTGGGAGGAGGATGAGCATGCAGTTAAAGTTGAGAACAGCTGCAGGAGCTCTGGCCCAAGGCAAAGCAGACTAAAATAAAAAGCATCTTCATATGAGCATCATTTCACAAAAATCACAGAGGGTAATAGTCATTGCATTTTTTAATATACTTAAGTTCCTATTTCCATTTAAAGGCGTTACCCTCCACCACATTTGCCTTATTGCTGGACCTGGCCTCTCACTGTTGCTAAAAAAAAAAAAGTCTGCTGTCAGTTAGAGAAATTTCCCCCTTAAATTTTACACATTGCTTATTTAAATAACCATTTGGGGTCCAACGATATTGAATTTTTAATATGGCAACATTCTAAGAAGTACTTCTGTGTGATTGCATGGGGCTTGAACACATCAAGTTGCAGTTTACATGAATTAAAATACATTCGGTGTGTAATAAAGACATTTATGCAAAAAGAAGAATATTTTGCATCCACATCTCACAACTTATGGGCAGATCAAGGTACATGCTTCTGAGTCATATGGGGTTTTAATTAATACACTGTATTTAAAAATCAGTTGAGATCGAAGTTACAAACAAACGTACTTTTATTGCTATATTATATGTTTCTCTGACAGTTTAGCTTAATCTCTTGGAGATGAACGGTTGAAGACACGTTCAAAAACCATCATCTTTACAAGAATGGGACAGACAACACTCTCCAAACGACGCACTATACATAAAGGGGAAAACATATATATACAAATAGTCTATGTGTGACTTAAAGTCGCTTTTCTTCTATATTATTGCAATTCGTACTTGTCAGGGTTGATGCAGTTTAACATAGTTTCGACACAGAGCATTTAAGTTAAAAGCTCAACACCATTGCTGTTCTCAGCTATTTACATCCCCGTTCGTCTGAACTTAAGTTCACTTAAAGAAGAGAAGCAGTAATTGTTTTTGGTAAAAGTAATGAACCGAGCATCATAACAAAGATCTTTACTCACCCCTAAAAGATGACGCGTGTAGAAGAACTGCGGCCCCAAGTCGTAGAAGAAATAAAAATACACAAAAAGGAAGATGTTGATGGCCATCCACACAAACTGCAAACATAACCAGAACAATGTTTCCATCACACAATGGTTGCAAGCATTGAAAAAATGTATTTGAAATACGTGACTTTGCGCGCAAAAGCTGTGCGTAAATGTCCCACATCTGCGTTTACAAAACCCCTCCGTTGAAAACTGAAATCGCAAACGTGTGAATATGACAAACTTACCAGTATGAAGGCTGAAAAGCCGTAGTTGACAATGCAGTTCGCCATGTTCAGCTCTTTATCTCGACTCGAGCAGCTTCACTGCATCCTTTAAGCTGCTGGCACTTTTATTTCATCCCTGCTTGTCTGGACTCCTCCTTCATTTACAGGTGTGTGATGGTGACGAGACAAGGAAACAAAAGCAGCAGAGGCTGAAATTGCGCTGTTCAGGATGTTTTTCTGAGTCTTGCTGATCGCATTCCTACCTCCCGGAAACTGGATCAACTGTCATGGATGGCAGGAATGAGGAAGTATATGTTGCACAATACGATATATCTCACTTCGCTGATCGGCTATGCAAGTTGTTCTATGGCAAGAAAAGGTGTACTGCTGTATATGTAAATGTAATAAAAGAAAAATAAACAAAAGCAAGCCTGAATATTCAGATATAATTTTATTTATTGTTCAAGTAACACAGTAGTAGCAGTGAAGGCACTGTTTTAACAGGACAAAACATTAAAAAATAAGAATGACTTTTAAAGCACTTCAATAAAATAGAAGCTCATCAGTGTCAGTCTCCTTAATGCAACATCAAAAATAAGGCTAGTTCTCAGTTTCCTGTGTGTTACACAAGACACAAAAATATTCTCATAGGCTTTTAGACATTTGTAATTTTCTGTTTCACAACACAAAGCCCCCCCCCCCCCCCCTTTTCTTTTTAAACAAAAGCCAGCCACAGTGGACAATGAACAAGACGAGGCATTCATCACAGCAGTTGGTATGAGGAAGATAAATTCATCTTCTGACCTTTACTTGTCATCCTCCTGTTAGTGTGTTTTTACTTTTTTTCCCTGTTAATAAGTCTCCTACTTCAGATGCAAACCTGTGCAAAAGGGCCTTCATGCTATGAAAACCCTGAGATTAAGTAAACAGTGTGGTCTCCTGGTCGATGTTTGGGACACTCCACTTGGCACGTTTCCCCTCACACCTGGCTCAGGCGGCCCTCTCAACAGCGGCCTTTGTGTGTCGCTGCATATCTCGGCACGCTACATTATTTCGTGTACCGACCTTTGTGGGGCCCTCAGTGTATGGGACACCAGGAGTCACCCTAAATACCTTACAGAACGAGAAGTTTGAACTGAAGAGAAAAAGGCAAAAGTTTGTTCTCTGACATGCCACCTCACTTTCTCTGAAAAAACACACATATTAGCTATTCCAGACTTTGTTCAGCGATGCACCTTTATATTAGATTACTTAGGCCGCCTCCATCATATCGTCAACAATAGCCATCTCCCGCTCTCCAAGCTGGCTGGTGAGGTCAGGAGGTTGTGAACCCTGAGTGTCCAGCAGCTCCACCGGCTCCTCCGCCCCAACCACCATGGTGGCTGACGTAGAGTACGAGTGTGCCGGCTTCCCTCGACTCCCCTGCTCTCCACGCCTTTTTTTATGGCAGCAGACGCAGTGCAGGCAGTCGTGGACGTTGTACTTGAAGAGGCGTCTGAAAGGGTGGAAAAACTGGTAGAAGAGCAGCATGAAGAGCACAGCCAGGCTGTAGCAGACCAGCAGCTGGACCACCAACAGCGGGGCGCACACATACTCATAAAAGTCTGACTTGAAGAAGTACCAGAGCGTGATGAGGAGGAAGTTCTCAATAAAGCGCCCACAGTAGTACATGGCCAGGCGGCCCCATTGCTGCCTTTTCTCGATGAGCTCTTGATGGGTGAGGTCAAGCTGCACCGCCGACCAGCAGAAGATGTTTATGCAGGCGTACAGCAACGTGAACATGCACAGCACCACCACAGTGTCCAGCTTAGAAAAGTTGTTCTCCACATTCTCAGTTAGAGAGCCTTTCCTGGCCCAGAACTCAACCCAGGGGAGGAAGAAGAAGAAAAGAAGGTTAACCATGCCGACAAGGATCGTCCAATGAGTGAGTGCCGTGCTGAAGAGGACCAGCGCCGTGACCCGGGTAGCAATCTCCAAGCCTCTCCAGACAATCATGCACAGGTAAGCACAGGGGCGCAGCTGTAATTTGTAGTCATCGAATCTGATCTGGATGGCCAGAACGCTGCACACGAGGGCCCCGTAGGTGATGGAGATCAGGGTGATGACCATCAGCACCACTGGAAACACAGACACAAGTGACCTGTTAGACTTCTCAAAAATCACAAGAAACTATAAACTGTTACAAAGTAGGTTTATTAACAGTTTGGGCACAGAGAACATGATTTATTCACTTAAAAGGATCAGAATTTAACAGACGTACAGCAGGGTCTGACACCGCATCAAAATTTCATGTCAACCTGGAAATTCTCAGGAAGTTCATTGACACGAAAATAAGAAATATACTGCAGAGTCTGCAGTGCAATAACTAGAGCATTGCAAAGAGGGAAGCATCAGGTGTTAGAACTAAGTGAAGGTGTCAGAGATCGATCGGTTATTGCAAGGAAAGAGGGGCTCAGCATTAATCTAGTCTTTGTAGGAGCTGAATTTGTTGGCTCCAAATCGAAAGTGTTCACACCATCACTGAAAAAAAAAAAAAAGCACAAGAGCGCCTTCATCAGAAAAACATCTCAACAAAGAAAAACTTCAATCAGTAAAAGTTCATTGGAGAAATGCTCTCTGATACTGCTCTCTGAGACGAGCAGCATCAAGATGGGAAACCAAATCTAATGGTCAGCTGAGACAAAGCAGCATTTCATTGTGAATGATGGAGAAAAGTTCATGCTGCTGATAAAATGTGAGATTTGTTGAAGTAGCAGAAAAAGAACCGGAGAATGGTGGTGAAACATGATGGGGTAAAGCCTTCACTGGATTTAGGGAGATCAACACCAGTCTTTCAAGCAGACATCCATTCATCAGAGACCTGCTTCATTCTCTCGAATGCATTTTTTGGGGAAAGGATTCCCACTGAAGCAGGATAATGAGCACAAAACTTTGAAGGACTACTTGAAATCACTGTTAAGTCACTTGACTTGAACTCCCTCAGAATATTTATGGGACACTAAGAGTGAAAAAGGCAACTTTTCCAGAAATATCCAGATGGATTATCAGGTTTTCCAGAAATGTGTCAAGTCCAAGAAACAACTAAGAAGCACTTATATATTCTGAAGGTCACGATGTAGCTTGCAATTCTGCCAATTCAACAAGATGATATTAGCATTTGAGTTAAAAACAAACAAACTGTTCTTTAACTGCACCAGCAGCATGGCAGGAGGGGAGGAGAAGTTGGGCTGTTGGCCTGGGTATCATTCTCTTCCACTCTGAACAATCTCAACTACTTTTAGATGGACAGAGGGGAAAAAAGTCTTTCCTCTAGTGCCATCATCAGGTCAAAATTTCAAGTTGTCCTAAAAGCAGTGCAAAGACTGACGTGTTAACAAGCTAAACAGTGAGAATGTGCTTTCTTACATGCTCCGTAGACCTTCTGTGTTGTCTGTCTGTGGCTTATTTACTGCTCTTGCACATAATATACCTCCTACTTCCAGAACATCATGAAAAAAATGTTTTAATTGCAAAACACAGGTTGAATTTTAGTTATTTTTAGTTTGTTAATTTTAGCCACAGGACATCTATACTTTGCCACACATACCTAAAAATAATGTTTAATAAAACAAAATTAAATTTTATTATTTTTTTTAGTCACTATTCTTTGGTAAAGGGCAAAATAATATAATCATGTCCAGATGTTTTGGCAGAGGCAGATGAGAAACTGGGACTACTGTGGACGGCTGCACAAGTTAAGGACGTCCACAACAGTCCCAATTTCTCGTGTGGCCCCTCAGGAGCAATGTGGTGACAATCTGAACACTTTCCAACATGATAGTGATGTCTAAAGGGCTCAGAGATGATCAATTAACATTCTGAATTAATGACTAGTAACCTCCCCACATCTTCATCTGCTTAAGAATCCATGGTCGTTTCTTAAAAAGCAAGTGGAAAGGCAGACGCCTACAAATTGATCAGCTCTCAGTCCTGATAAAACTTGAATCGGAATCAATTAGAATTTAGCACAGAAGCTTAAATCCACCATGCAAAAGAGAACTGCATAAATTGTAAAGAAGGACCAACATTGACTCTTTGCATAAATGTAGAAGTCTACAAACCTATGACTTGCTTATGAATGTTCTTCACTTTATTATAAAATCATGTAAAAATAAAAATGGAAACGGCAAAGTGTCAAAAAAGAAGAAACGAGCACAGACAACAGACTGCACACCTCCAGCTTCTCAGCAGCTTTACATTTGCCGTTTTTACGCTTAAGCAGTGTGCAGAAAAAAATCTAGATCTCAATTATTCACAGAAAACAAACAACAACATTTATGCCTGAAAACATGCCTGAAGCTGTAAATAAAAAAAAACCCAGAACACCAGTTTGCTTTGGGTCCCAGGAGTTCTTTAAAAACTATTACACCACATCTGCTTGTAAGCACAGATGTCACCAAGCTTAAAGTTAGAGCATCCGTTTTATATTAGCATATTTTCAATTGTGTAAAATTAGAAAGTAAAAAAAGTTTAAATATACATTGTTAAGAATACATGCCCCAAAGCAACAAAAGTCAGTACACGTTTGAACTATTGCGGTTTAAATCTTGTTTTTTTCCGCCCCCTCCACACTTCTCATCTCTACCTTTTACTTTTTAATGCAAACCCCGTCCTGCTTGGCGTGGAAGTGTAGTTCTTTAACACCGATTTCTATTATTTATCAGGCAATGTTGTTTCCAGTTTGTGTTTTTCTGTCATTTTAGTTTGAAAAACCCAAAATGTTTTCTAAACTTAAGCCAGACAACGCGTCCGGGTCAAAGTTTGACTTGACAATTTTTTCAAGGTGCTTTGGATCACTGTCATGCCTGATCCTTCTCCTTCTGCCAGATTTGTTTTAAAAATGGCAGCAATCCTGTGAGCCAGCATTTTTACACATTCACAGACATTTACGGCGCCATCCATGAATATCATTAACGTAACATCTTTTGCACTTTAACGGCTCCTTACCGTCCAACACCCACCTCTGTGGGTTGACAGCCGACACGATAAGCTAAAATCTGAGCCTAACAAATCCATCTTAACCTCATCTGACAAAAGAACGCACTCTCAATATTCTGCAGACATCAGTTCAGATTATTTTGCGAAGTTTTCCCATAATAGTTTGTGTCAAAATGCAAGCAACGGGCATTTTGTGCATAAAAGGTCGACTCTTTGTGGTTTCTTTCACCACGTCTGAGCTGTCACAGAAACTCAGATTTACACAGAGCTTTTGCTTTTTTGAAATCTCAGAGACAGACTGCACCACTCTCAAGATTCATCCAAGTATTTCCAGAAACACAGCCAACGTGTATCAGATTACTCATGCCATGACTGGTTCTATGCGGTTTGATTCATTTATCCATTTATTTTTAGCTGCTAAACAAACTTCCTGCATGTTTCTCTCTCTTTATGAAGTCGTACAACAACTTTTTTTCAAACTCTGCTGGCATCCTCCTCCGCAGGGTGTCTGCACAGGCGTCTTCCTCAAGGAGCTCAGTTACAACACACACTGAATTACAAAGTCTTGGCTGGCTTGGGAAAACCTTGCCATACTCGACAACTTATCTACAGATATTGTAATTACTAAAGGTGATACAACTGTTAACAATGTGACATTTAAATAACATTTTATAGCTCTGCTGTAAATCTCCCAGTATTTGTGGACTGCATTTACATAAACTAACACTGGCAGTTTCTTTGATACACTATCAAATCAAAGTGATGACTCATAGTTATAAAGAGCTGCCAACCTGAATGATTTTCATCATTTTAATATTATTAAGATTTTCTTTTAAAGATACCCTCATACTGGAATAATCATCTGAAACCCCCCCGTGATTCTTACTTCTTGTAGGGAGGATGTATTTCTCCTGGATGGTGGCGTACAGCTGGAGCGTCAGCTGCGGCGTGGAGCCCAGAAAAGCCTGGATGACCGCGGTGCGTTTGAAGGCATTCCTGTGCGTGGCCAGGATGCGCTCCGTTTGGCCAATTTCCCACTCCATCTCTGTCCCCGTTCCCTTCTTCAGCTTGATCTTTCTGGAGATGGTGACATAAGGCTCTTCCTTTTTACCTGCCTTAAAATAGATCACCAGAGCCTCAAAACACCTGAGGAAGAGAGAGAGGCGTGTGTGAGAGTGAGCGAAGTAATGTTTTCACACCAACAGAGGGCAGTGCGATGTTGGGTTTAACTTAGAGGACGCCACGCTGGTATGTTGTGATGTCTGTGTTGTGGAATCAGCACATGAGAGTGTGAGCGCTGAAGGGCAGCAGAGGATCCAAATCAGACGTGTGAGAGGAAAGAAGGGAAAGGATTGGGGCTCATGTGTCGGGAATTTGTTTTTAAAGGTTGGGACATTACGGCACTGACACAACACTGCTCTTATGCATGTCACAGAAGAATGAGCAAGCCTTTGTTTGCAAATCACAGCTATAAATGCACACAGCACTGAGAGTCCAGCAGGGGGCACTCAGCAGGAGGACTACCCTGCTCCACAAGGCCTCAGGGTGTGGTTCCCTTAAGGTTTGCAAGGTAAATGCTCTCAGTGTTTGGTCACAGAGGGGGGAAAAAGCAGTATTCATAAAGAGGGGAAAACAGGTTTTGCACTGAAAAGGATTTCTGTGGAAAATGTATAGCTGCTTGCTTCAAATAAAGCCTCTGAATGCTCAACAAACGTCATGAAAAGGAAAAATAAACTGAATGTGGACTTAGGTGATATAGCCAAAGTGCAAGTATGCCAACACTGTAATAATATTCATTTGAAATAACCAGGAACGGACAGCGCTGTACATCTGTATTCAAAACACAGCCCTCTGAGTATTCCCACCGGAGCACTAAATCTCACATCACTCTATTGGAATGCCTTTTCCGACACTGTTGCTTCAGCTGCTTTTTTCTAGGAAAGCTGTAGTGTTTATGTGATCCACTGTTCAATGCCTGAACTGTGTTTGACCCACACTTAGATGGCAAGTAGGAAAAAAGATCGCATAGTCACTCAGCCTCACACAAGCACACGCATACTTTATTCTTTATGCTGGCAGTCACAGGAAAGCCACTTGACTTTCATGTACAGGATTTGCCACAGCGTTACGGAGAAGACACAATCTGATATCATTTCCTGGAACTCTGGCAGTACAGTAGACTCGGGATGCAAAATGATGGCACTGAACCTGAGCCAGTCTCCACTTAGGAGTCTGTAAAACGACCAAGAGGCAGGCTGAATTTCACTTAGAGAAAGGAAAAAAAACAACAACAGCATGACATACAAATGAACCTGCAAAGAGGATCAATACCCCGACTTCAACAGAAGCATCTTATAGATTTATAGAAGGAAACATTGGTTGCTGCTCTGTATTTGCAGTCTAAACATGCAATCTGTCCCCTCAGTGTACAAATACAGCAGCACTGCGGGCCACATACCCCACGAAAGAAGAGGAACTGCCTTTAAAAAACACAAGGTTGAGCAACTCAAGAAATGCTGACATTCCTGACTATATAGGGAAGAAGAGCATTCAGGAAGTTCTTTCAGTAAGTCTTTAGCAACATCCTCCTGTTTTGGTCACTTGGGATTATGCCATCAGCTTCAGTGGCAAAGCCTCCTCAGACTGTTAAGGTTGAGACACATAAGACGCTCAGCATGTTTCAACTAGTCCTGGTTGACAAAAAAGCAATTATGTGTTGTGTATCCCTGGTTTGGTTTCATACACTTAAAGAGACAAGTCAAGACAAGTTTCTCATTAGATAACGTCTTTGTTTTACGTTGACTGTCAGAGTATTTTCAGATGCATGCACCAGTAATACAAGGCTCTGAAAAAAATGGACCATCTATACAGTTATCTGTGAACATCAAGGGTTGAGATTCCTCTCTTGACAGCAGATATGGTATGTCTGACGGTGTGGCCACGAGATCAGCAATTACGCCATCCCTAAGTCACACAGGAAGCCTCCCATCTGAGCCAAGAAGCACCAGAGGTGATTTATTCACAGCAGCGCGGTCCATAATGATGCAGAACAGGATGAGCTGTACTGCAGAAACAATCATGGTGTCTGTTTTCCGGCCTCACTGCTGCACTACCGGCAGGCATCAGATACACAATGGATGATAACTGAAAAGCATTAGACATGCAGTCAGCAGAAAACTGCTTCAAAGGCCATTTTGAATCACTGGCATGAGCAAAGCTTTTTTAGGTGGAGGTGAGATGTGTGCTGGATAGACAGCAACTTATACAGCTGACAGACCCAGCTGTTTTTTGTTAAGGTCGGCAGCAGGACCATCCTTGATATTTTCTCCTTTTAATCAGTCACTCTAAGCTCCTTTAAAACACAATCTGAAACTGTTAACATGATCAGGACCCATTTATTAAAGCGCCAAATGTGAAATTATCTATGCCTATTAATTAGAAGGTCCCAATCATGGTTTTTCCCCCTTTTATGTTTTATGCGTACAGTCTACTATAACTTTTGTGCATAACTCACAGTTCTAATATCCTTTAGATGTAATACTTTAAACCGGATTGTTATTTAAAACAATGTCTTCTTCTGATTGGTTCCTTTCATAATCCAGCTACAGGGGTGTTTGAAGTTATTTAGCTGTGACGTGGAAGCAACAACAAACACTTCCTGGCCACTTTGCTAGGTACACCTGTTCAACTGCTTTAAAAATGCAAATGCAAATGCAAAAACACACAAGGCAGCAGCTCAGTGCATTTAGGAATGTAGATATGACCAGGATGACCTGCTGAAGTTCAAACCAAGCATCAGAATGTGAAAGAAAGGTGATTTAAGTGACTTTGAATGTGGCATGGTTGTTGGTGCCAGGCAGGCTGGTCTGAGTATCTCGGAAACTGCTGATCTACTGGAATTTTCCCCAAACAAACATCTCTAGGGTTTACAGAGGATTGTCTGAAGAAGAGAAAATATGCAGTAAGCATCAGTTCTCTCGCCAAAAAGCCTTTGCTGATTCCAGACAACAGGGGACAATGGCGAGACTGCTTTAAGCTAACAGGAAGGCAGCAGTAACTCAAATTCAACAAAAGGAATGCAGAAGAACATCTCTGAACATGAATCAGATAGGCTACAGCAGCAGAAGACCACACTGGGTGCCGCTTCTGCCAGCTAAGAACCGAAAGTTGAGGCTAGCGTTCACACAGGCTTAACAAAAATCAGACAAGAGAAGATTAGAAAAAGTCTGTCTGGTCCGACCAGTCTGATCATGTCTGCAGCGCCTTTTCAGATGGCAGGGTCAGAATTTGGTGTTAACAACATGAAAGCATCAATCCATCCGACCTTGTGTTATAGTTCAGGCTTCTGCTGCTGCTGGTGGTGATGCAATGGTGTGGGGGATAATGTTTTGGCAGACTTTGGGACTCTTAGTGCCAACTGAGCATCAAGCAAACCAACAGCCTGACTCTGTACTAGTGCTGACCACAGCTACTCCGTTCTGGACACAGTGTGCCCGTCTTCTGATAGCAGCCTCCATAATGGAGGCTTCTCTATCGTCCAGCTCACTCAAGAGAATCAATAAGTCATTAATTAAGATTGTTTTGTCAGGTTACTAAAGCTTGAGTTCATCACCAAGACTCAAAAACACCACATTTGGAGACACATAGTGTGTTGACTGTTTGTCTTAAAGACAGTGTAAAGTTTTTTGTGCAACTTGTAAAAAGTACAGTACTTGAGTAAATGTAGTTAAATTTTTACCAATGTTAAGTTGTGCTTCCTGCTGCTAACATCTCCCAATATCATTCTGTATTACTCTTTCGTGTGGCTTTATCTCTTATATATGTTAATAATTAGATACTAGTGGCTGGATGCCAGATACTGTGGCCTTACTTCATTTACAGTAAGAACCACTGCTCTATTTTGCAATCCAGCATGCAAGTAGATACTCTTTATATGTCGCTGCTACATTGTTATGATTTGCGATGCAATTTTCACTTACTAAAACTGGTAAAACAGGAACAACGTGAGTCTTGAATTCTTTTACCATATTTGAACACTACACTACATAATATAAGCTTAGATCAATAGTGTTGTCTCAGCACTTGAGATTTCCTGACTTTTGATTGGCATTACAAAGCATTGCCTGTGACTGTCATTTATTTATAATTTAATCACAATCTGTTTTTAAATATGTAAATTATGCTCAAATATATTTAAACTGGGATTTTTTTAGGCTTTGCTGAAAGCTGAGCCATAAATTAAGGCAACTTTTAGCCGTGCCTCCTTCTGCAAACTGTTCTTTCCAGGGCACCTAATCTGCAACAGAAGACAAAAGGGTACACGCCCTATAGTTTCACTGTAAATGCACGTCATTACGTCTGAGCACTCCAGAGACAAATCAAAGTTCAGGGAGAGAAACAGGGACGGAAGCATAGGTTTGAAGTTCATGCATGTTTCCTTTCATACATGGTACGCCTCCACCTGTGTTTTCTTACATCAGTCAACATGTGCCAAACAGGTATCTCAGCTCAGATCAACGGACATGGAAGTGCAAGCTGAGCATATTTAAACAGAACTCCTCCCTCTAAAAACGAACTAGCTTTATCAAAGCTAGCATACACTCATTGTTGCTTGACTGAAATGTATGCACTGGTGTTATTTTTTCCTAGATGTGCTCATTTGTCTCACCTACAAGAATAGAATAAAGCATGCGTTATTTCAAGAAACCTTTGCAGCAACATCCAAAACCCCTTTCCTCTTTCTCTTGCCTGACTGGTCTGCAGCACAGAGACCTTTGGATGCCATTAACATAAGATGAGGTCATACTATCGAGTGGCATCAAGTCATAAGTGTGAAACATGTGCTACAAAGGCATGAGCAAGTGTTGTGCAGTCATTTGACAGAGTGACCACAACCGTCGAGCGGTTGGCCATCAGGGAGACTTTCATTTAAAAAAGGCGACGGATATCATCGGACAAGCTGTTTGTTCTGAAGTCTATTACTAGTCAACACACTGAAGGATGTGGGAGGTTGTGATGTTCACTCATCTAGCCTCTTCGTCACAATGGACGCGCTTTCCATCTGGAGTGTGATTCGGTTACCAAACCTGCAAATCTTTATTCAGTGCAAAAACACTGGTTCAACCATAGTGCTGCAAGAGTGAACAGCAAGGGACTGACATCAGTGGATGTGGATATATTTAAGCGTGGCCAAATTAGAGTTCATTACAGCTTTGCAGAGTCAAAGATGACTTCCTGTCGTGTTTGATGAAATGTCAAAAAACAGATATTACAAGAAAAAAGGCAGCTTAAACTCATCTGAGAGGGTAGATTATATCTGCCTTACAACCACAGGAGATTATGAGCTATCAAAAATGACTGATAGTCCTATGCAGTTTTCAGTTTACTGGGTACGCGAGCAAAAGCTAATGAAATTTTCCAACGTTTGCAACTGTTAGACTTGTTAGATTTAATTAAAGTGGCAGTTTGTTTGTAGTTCATGAAGGTACTGAACCCTAACCGGTGTTACTTTTCATTTATATCATGCATCTTAAGTCTTTAAGCAACTTGTCTCCATAGTTTTCTCCTGCTGCAGAGTCATTCCAGCTCTCAGAGGTTGCTGCCAGGCTTTAATGCATTCTGCAGAACTTGTCAATTTGTAGACCATTAACTGTCCTGCACTGTTCATGGAAACTGGAAGTTGCATGCCCACTTAGGACTTAAGGAGAACTAATGAGATTCAACATGCAAGTTTTCTCTGTTAACTGCTTTGTCTCGAACATGTCAGCAATCAGTGAAAAACCGCTCTTGTTTTTTCAGTTTTAAAAGTCGTACGGTGTTTATATACTGCACTGCAGATAAAGAAACATCAAGTCTGTAAAAATCTGTAACATTATTGCTAAAACATATATTTAACTGTCTGTTTATGTGCTACTTGTCACCGTTTCATGCAGTCAGCAGTGGCTGACATCTAGTGAACTTCCCTACAGTGTAAAATCAAAACTGGAATGACTGGAAATTAAACTGGATTCATGGGTACTGGGGATGTTTTCTTCTGCTTTTAAATGCCCCTAAAATGGTAATTTATCACAGACGAACCTTATTATTGTGGGTAAAAAGGTGTAATAACAAAAATGACAAGCAGTAAAGTATCCTGATTTCAAGCGCACACACTGGCCACGTTTCCCAATTACCTGATAACCGGGCCCAGCAGCAGCAGGTGCAGGAAGAGGACCAGAGGACGGTCCCGACCCAGGTCTCTGTTGATGAAAGTTAAGGCTAGCTGAATGAGCACAGCGGGCACCAGCATGAAGACGATGGTGAAGCTCATCCAGATCACATCCTCGGTGTGATGGTACATGCTGCAGAGCACGGCGGCCGTGATGAACTCAGCGCAGTAGAGCACGGTGGCCAGCACGACGCTGAGGGGAGGACGGGCCCGGCTGTGATTGACCACCAACATGACCCCGTTCTCCGCCACAGAGGAGCACTGCTCCACGTCCGAGATCTCCCCGTCCTGCTCCCCCATGGCCACTTCGCACATAGTAATTTTGATGTTTACGCCACTGAAGTCAGAGTGCCACTTTAATAGGAACCTGCCTCCAAAATATTTCCTTTGATGCGCTGTCCCTCCAAACTTTCCTCATTACGTATAACTTGACTATCCGACTGCAGGCATTCACTCATCCCCGACTCCCCCCGGAGGCTTTTGTATTCTGTTTTCCTGTCGTCGTCGTCGTCTTATATTGCGTTTCCGTGTCTCCGCGTTTGGCCAAATGGAAATCACCTCACTGTCCGTTTGTGCAGCGTCAGTGTGCAGGATTGGCAAAGTTCAGCCCAGTCATACACCCTCACAATAACTCCAACCGCCCGACGATCGTCTAAACTCGGCGGTGATCTGAAGCGTTCCGATCGCTCGTACTTGTTCCTGGTTAAACAGAGAGGACTTGGCTCCGGGCTGGAGGTTTTTTGAGTGCCTCCGTGTTGGCGTGTGGCTGTTGTCGGGTCATGTTTTCAGTGTTTCATGCAACAGCTGCGTCAAGTCAGGCCGAAACTCAGAGAGGCACCGGAAATGATGGGTGGCAGCTTTCAAAATAAATAAGACGAGCTCATTGAAGGTAAGATGGGGTTATAGGTAAACTCCCCCAAATATGGGCAATACACGGGTACAAGGAAGACTATTCAACATGCTGAGTGTGTGCACAAATGAGTACACGAGGTGGAAGGAAAGGAAATGAGAAGTGGTGACATATACTCATATTAAAAACAGTGTTGGGGAGTAACGGAATACATGTACCGCCTTACGTATTTAAAATACAAAATATGAGTAACTGTATTCCGTTACAGTTACCGTTTAAAAAGGTGGTATTTAGAATACAGTTACTTTGTTGAAATAAATGGATTACACGGTGGTATTTTCCTGTTTCATATTGTTGCGGGTCAGGACTGTTTGGGTTTTGTTTGACAGTTATGTGCCGTTGTTCCAGGCAGGGCGGCAGCGTTATGGTTGCCGTGGTTACAGGGTGACGCTCTCTCTGCGACTGTGTGTTTCCTGGGTGAGAGAGGCCTTTTTGTTGTTGTTGTTGTTGTTGTTGTTGTTGTTGTGCTAAGCTAATAGGCAGAATGCTACAGGCATAGCCCTAAAGAATGTAGCCTCGTGGGCAGTGTAGTTCGTGTTGCAGGGAGAATGGACTGCGACACGTTATGTGTCTGTGAGTGCGAGGACGAAGAAGAAGGAGAGTGGAAAAGTATGAGCTGTCATCGAGCAGAAACGGGAGCTGGAAGCATGTAAATATAATAATAACCACTGCAGCCAAGAAGAGAGCCTGACGAGCCCAGTTGTAAGTAAGCTATTAAGACTCGACTGTACGCTGTGTTCGTGTTTTCTTCTGAAACAATAAGTTCCGTTGGAGCAGCCTTTCAACGCCTCTCTCTGTCTCTGGCTAGAAAAGTTGACCCAGACAACAAAGTAAAGCTAGTTTTCGGCTACTAGCCCAACTCGAACCGAGTATTAGCCAGAAGTCCTTTACTACGGTTCGGAGCCGCGGACCTTCAGTAATAGTAATAAATCACACAGCAATAGTACATTCACGTAGTTGTAAAAAGCATGAAAATATAGTATGTAATCCAAAGTATTCAGAATACATTACTCTCATTGAGTAACGTAATGGAATACGTTACAAAATACATTTTGGGGCATGTAATCTGTAATCTGTAGTGGAATACATTTTAAAAGTAACCTTCCCAACACTGTTAAAAAATATAGGCTACACACACACAATATGGGAATATTATAAAGATTATTTGTAATTGTTAAAGTGCAGTTTACTCTGTCAATGAAATACAGTATGGTTCACGATTAATCAAACGAGTATGTACCTAATTAGTAGATATCAGAGATAAGAAACTTTTAATGATAGTCAGCCTTTGTTTAAAATATAGCAAAACAAAGGAGATAGAAGTTTTAAAAAGTGTTTAAGGTTTAATTTCAGTGGGCAAACATGTGGCTGGCTGCATAGGAAAACTCCCACTGGCACTAGAGCTACTACAACTGAAGGAGGAGTGCATCAGTGTTCATCTTCAGTAAGTACTAATAATCTGTTAGAAAATGTTATACAAACCCTAACAATCGTTGTGTTTTATTCTCAGACTAACCTCTCCTCTCTCACACACAGAGGTAAAACAGTGAGAAACAGCACTACACTTTTATTGCATAGAGTATACAAATGGAAAAACACTGTGAGGGCGAGAGCACAGAGATCATTTTCACTTCCATTTTTAGTTGCCACATGCAGGCCGGGCTTGGTTCTATTGTAGTAACCTTCAGGCCTGAGAGTGGAGCAGGCACACAAACAGCTGCAGGGAACTCCTAAAACTGCACTCAGTCTCACAGAGATATTTCCCCCCTATGTAACTGTTAGTTAGAAGGGCACTCATTAGTCAATGCGCTCTGCAGTACAAGTGGGAACCATTTGGTTGTTTGCTCATCTATTCACGCAAACAAGGGTTATCACTGTTCAAGGAGCATGAGAAAGCCACAAGCTGGAGTGAACTGCCTGACACCTCCACTCAACCACACATTTAGGTTTCAGTGTGGGGGTTCATTTCAGTTAGTATCTGAGCCTTTTTCTGGGATTTTCACCTTTTCTGATCAATTAGATTAAAAAGCTGGTGGACCAAAAGCTTTTAAATAAGCCCCCACCCTCCTTTTTTATTTTGCTGAACTAGAAAAGAAAAGAAGCTCAGTTTACACCATTGTGGTTATAGCATTGTGCCATAATTTCCTCTTCTCTACAAAAAAAACAAACAAAAAACCAGAGGAAGTTTTTCCAGTTTTTCAACACAGCTCACCCAAACGTGACCTCTTCTCGTCTAATCAGCTGCCCTGTAACTAATCATGCCTGGCATTGCGAAAGGGACCTAACATTACAGAGACTACAGAGATGAGGTCAACAGACTGACTGAGTGGTGTTCAGTTAACAACCTCCAACTGAACACCACGAAAACTAAAGAACTTATCTTGGACTTCAGGAAGGGCAGAGCAGACCCGGCCCCACTTTACATTCACGGGAGCTGTGTGGAGAGGGTACACTCCATGAGGTTTCTGGGCGTGCAGATATCTGATGACCTCTCCTGGACTGCAAATACTACAGCGGTGGTTAAAAAGGCCCAGCAGCGTCTCCACTTTCTGAGAGTGCTCAGGAGGAACAACCTGGAGGAGAGGCTGCTGGTGACATTTTACAGAGCCACCATAGAGAGCATCCTAACGTACGGCATAACAACATGGTATGCAGGGTGCTCAGCTGCAGACACGAAAGTACTGCAGAGGGTCATCAACACAGCCCAGAAGATCACTGGCTGCTCTCTGCCCAGCCTGGAGGTCACTGCAAACTCTCGGTACCTCAGCAGAGCTGGCAATATCATCAAGGACCACTCTCACCCCAGCAACCAACTGTTTGAACTATTACCGTCAGGCCGACGGTACAGGTCACATAAAACCAGGACAAACAGATTCAGGGATAGCTTCTTTCCCAGAGCTATCACCGTAGTAAATAAGCACAAAAACAATTGAACCTATTCCATACCGTCACTGTCATTATATTATGCTGCTATTCATACTGTCATTATATTAATGCTGCTATCCTGTATATATTGTACATACTATTGTTTGAGTACTTACGATTGTTTTTTTTGTACTTTTTATATTTTACATTTATATTTATTATTGAAACTTGCACCAAGGGAGTGGCACTCCAATTTCGTTGTACTCTGTACAATGACAATAAAGGCTATTCTATTCTATTCTATTCTATTACATTACCGTGTTATTGGTCAGTCAGGTCAGGAAAAGGGTGCGCTGGTTGTCTGTTTACAGTTTTTTAACAGTCACCCTGGGTCTGTCCAAATGTGTACATAAGAAAGAGCAATGCAATCCCAAGCATACATTCATTAATACACTGATTACTTTCCAAAATATCTAACAGTTTGCTCGACAGTTTTTCAAACCAGAATGTGAAAAGCAGCCTAATGTAAGCTGAGAAGCAGTAGCAATATTGGAAGTTGGGGGTCTTTGAAACATGATAGCAGTGTGGACAACAGGAGGAGATAGGGGTGTGGTGCTGAACTGCTGCTGTTTATCACTGTGTGTGCGTGTGTGTATGTGTGTGTCAGCTGACGCAGGGCTGTGGTCAGAGCTTTGGATGAGTTTACTCAGCAGAGGGAGGCAGTGGCTGATTGGAAGTCGGTTTAATGACATAATGAGATAAAGCTCTCACAGAAGCCACTGATCCCAGTCTCTGAAAGAAGCCATTACATATTTATTTGCTCACAAATTAAATCATGGCTGCAGAAACCCCACCTCTTTCACTCACCCTTAACTATGTGTGGGTTTTTCGCTGAGCATCGGGCTTTGGGGGAATCTTTAAGGTGACTTGTTTTGAGATTAATTTATAGTATTGAAGGGTTTTACCTGCACTGAGGAATTTTTCATAACTAATTCCGCCAAAGAGTTTTATCTACTAAAGACAAAGAACAAAATTTGGTTGTCATTTACTCATTCACACTTTTGTTTACAAATGGTCAGAAACAGCAAGAAAATATATCGATTTGATTAAAACAAGACAACACAGACTAACAGCCTTTAATATACTCGGAGTGATTGTGCTTGTGTGGATTCTGAGCCAATGCTGAGCCAGGAAAAACTCTGGATTTAGATTGTATGGTGCACAGCAGTCACAGGCAACAATAATAGATCCGGTGTCTATGACGCCATCTAGCGGATGATGTTACACACAAACTGTATCGGGCGGCTTAATTAGGGTATTAATACCATTATGTAATATATTCAGATGATGCTTTCCTAATGTTAGAATGAATGGCTGTTACATAAATAAATATGTAAACAAACTTGACTTTTCTTTTTTTTAAAAAGAAAAAAAAACATAAATAAAATAACACGTTATTTATTTCCTCCTAATTATTCACACTCAATACATTTTTTTATCTTTATCTGTTTGCTGTTGTTGTGCTCTTTGAGAAATGGAATAAATTAAGACAAAAAGATCTCAAAAGTCACAAGTAATATCCCAGCCGACATGGTAAAAAGTCACCCTAAAAATAAAAGAAAGAAAATGAAAAACAAAATCATATGCACAATATTATGCACACAGATATGCATAAAGGAGCATACATCCGCTAATAATTGTTGCATTTTTTATTATCCAGCCTCATCTACAGTTCCCTTTTAATTCCCTAGAATATTTTCCCATGTATTCCTTTTATAAATAGAATCATGGTCACTATAATTTGGCTTTAAAAAGTAGAAAAAATCCCTCTTTAATGTCAAAGTAAAAAGAAAGACTTCTACATTAATTTCACTTAAAATAACATTTATCATGTAAAGTAACTGGCTGCAGAAATATTCACCCCTTTCCAGTATAGCCATATTTTTCCACAATAGAAGCATTAACCTCACACGTGTGAACGCCAGTTTTGCTCTATTTTTGCATGGGGATCAGGTGTGAACAACTCTTTTTGATTTGATTGAAAACATTCATCTTGTTGTTTTTAAACCATTTCTGCATAGCTGTGTAGCTTTTGCTGAATAAAAGCTAATGATTCTTAGTTCCCTCGGAGACTCAATCAGACGGTCCTCCAGGATTTCCCTCTACTTTTACAAGCCTTTGAATGCCTGCTGCTGCCACCGCCCTGTTTCACAGTGGAGATGGTGTGCATGGCTTGATGTGCACCAAAACATAGCATCTAGTCTGAAGGCTAAACAACCTTCTTCCAGTCAACAGCGGAGTCTCCCACATGCCCTTGGATGAATGCGAGATTTGGGTCTTTCTTTGCAACGAAGAGATTTTTCTACCTTTTTTTTAAGCACTAGCAAATAATTTTCTAGGCACTTCTGACTGGTCATAGGTGCCCTGTCTTGGTGGCCTCCCTCACCACTCTTCTTCTTGCACAGTCACTCAGTTTTAGGAGGATGACCTGCTCTAGGCTGACTTACACATGTGCCGCTTTACATTTCCATTACCTGAGCTCCAGGGAATGTTCAGTGACTTGGATTTTTTTTGTACCCATTCCTTGAATTATACTTTTCAATAACTTTTTCTTTGAGTTGCTTTAGGTCTTCTTTTATGTTCATGGTGTAACTGTAGCCAGAAATATTGATTAACCAGTGACTGGACCTTCCAGACATGGGTGCCTTTGTACTAAAATCACTTGAGACACATTCACTGCACTTAGGTGATATCCATTTCACAAATTGTGCAGTTGCTGCAACCATCTGGCTGGACCGCTTTTGAATTAGATCGGTCACTTTAAAAGAGGGGAAATATTTATGCAGTAACTTATTTTACATGATATATTTTTATTTCATTGTATAAATCTGTTTTTACTTTCACATTAAAGAGAATTTTTTTCTTGTAAGTTCTTGTCATAAAAGCTAAAAGATATCAAAGGAGAGCCAAAAAAGGAGAAAACATCCAAATGGCATTTTATGTTTTCCTGATAAACCTTCAGTCCTAGGGTTCCCAAGGATGTTATTTTTACAAGACCCAAGCAATAAAAACATTGCTGCCTATAAAGCACCCTCTCCTAGTGCACTTGCACCCCCAATAGCTGCCTATCCCACTAGGACACCCCCAGGCATCCTCTGTCCAAGCACTGATGGGTCTGATCTGCTCTCAAGCCACAAGGAGGCACAACACAATATTAGGTGGCTGTAATCTTTCTGTTTTAATTGTAAATTCAGTGTGACACTAAACGGCCCTCATAGTGTCATTATCTCACTGAGAGACTGAGATTGTGCAGCCTAAATCCATCTCTGCTACCACTTTCTGTCTTGACCAAGAAAAGGAGATCACAGCACGCCACAGATCACACCACTCGACAAATTTAGTTTTCCGGGGGTGGATATAAGCGCCTTCATTTGGTCGAGTTCCAGAAGGACCACGCCATCCAATGGGATTAGAAGTTGGTTCAGAGAACTCTGGGATTGGTTGAAAAGCCAATACAACATTTTCCAGATTGCACCTCCCACATGGGGTGACCAAAGGCTTAGTGTGAGCCTGATTAGTTCTGTAGCCGATGGGTACAAGATGTCAGTGAAGACGAGCACCCAAACAAATGCATGGACATAGACATACTTCTGTGAGTATTCATTGAGCAGAAGGCTAAATCTTTCAAATTTGCAACTTTTATATGTAGTGGTGTCAGCTAATAGCTCCTGCTGAATTTAAAATGCTTTTCTGTGAGTTATAGAGTCACTGCATTTTACCAGGCATGTGACACTGTTGGTGTTTGTATGAAAAATGATTTTTTTCAGGGCAGTTTTTCCCATGTAGAAAAAATATCAGTCATAACTGCTGCTTTGTTTTAGTGGGGAATCCAAATTGATTAACCGTTCTTTTATGGTAGATTAAAAGTTTTCATAAAAAGTTGTTTTTTTTTAATCTTTTGTTCTGATTATTTGGGATTTTTATCAAATTAGATAAAACTGTTTCTTATTTTCCATTGTTAGTAGTCCAGTTTCTTCTTTATTTATGCCTCTTAAAATGATAAAACTTAACTGATGTTTTGTATTTTATAAACAATTTAATGTTATGTTTTGTGCGCTACATGGGTGTGATGCCTAAAATGTACTGAAGTCATTGAAATTAATACATGCAACATGCACATTTAGTACCCTGGATTGGTGATTCCCTTGTGTTTCAAAACTACTCATGACTAACTAATCTGGTTTAAATGTCTAAAACAATGAGATATGAAAACCAGTCCTCTTTACACCATAGCAGAAACAGGGGCGGCCTCTTCTACAGCCAGTACAAACATGGGGCAGCTTGTTAACAACACTGTAAAAGCAGGCCATTCTAAACTGGCTTTAGCAGATTACAGGACCTGAACAGATGCACTTGACAAAGGAAGATCTGCTTGTGTGTGTGTTTTTAGCACATGCCCTACCTCAGATGCACCTGCTGTGTGTTTATTGGGAAGTTTCAGGATGACTGGATGACTGCTCATGCATCCAATGACATGTTAGAGAGCTTCTATGAGGCAAACACACATTCAGTGGCATAAAGACAATATCAAGAGAAGTTACTGAGAAACATCATGCAATACTTGCTTGTAATGGCCTATCTCAGTGGTACTTGGAGAGGCTTGAGCCCATATGTTAGATATGTTAGCAATTAAGAAAGTATTTGTGAAGAGTGTGGCTGTTGAGAAATCAAATCAAATCAAATCACTTTTATTGTCACATCACATGTGCAGGTACATTGGTACAGCACATGCGAGTGAAATTCTTGTGTGCGAGCCCCACAAGCAACAGAGATGTGCAAACACAACAACACAAACGAGCAAAATACAAGAATGGCCAACCTGAAACTAATAAATATATGTACAATATATAATAGTGTATGCATTTCTGGATGTGTATACTAAATATTTTCCTACGTGTGTGTGTGTGTGTGTGTGTGTGTGTGTGTGTGTGTGTATACACATTTTTACAAATTAAATAGTAAAAAAAAATAAAAATAAAAAAATAAAAAATAATAATAATAATAAAATATATAGAATATACAGAGTTGAATATGTGCAAAACAAGTGGCATTTATATACAGTGTGGAGTGCATAATGTTGAAGTTCCAGTAGTGAAGCTGAGGTGTCTATGACGTGTTCAGCAGTCTGATGGCCTGATGGAAGAAGCTGTCTCTCAGTCTGCTGGTACGGGACCGGATGCTGCAGAACCTCCTTCCTGATGGAAGCAGTCTGAACAGTTTATGGCTGGGGTGACTGGAGTCCTTGATGATCCTCCCCGCTTTCCTCAGGCAGCGCTTCCTGTAGATGTCTTGGAGGGAGGGAAGCTCACCTCCAATTATCCGTTCAGAGCACCGCACTACTCGCTGGAGAGCTTTGCAGTTGTAGGCGGTGCTGTTGCCATACCAGGTGGTGATGCATCCAGTGAGGATGCTCTCAATGGCACAGTGATAGAAGGTCCTGAGGATGCGGGGGCTCATGCCGAATCTTTCTTGATGTAGTTCTGATAGATCATCGGTTCCAGAAGGAAAAGAAAAAAAAAGCTTTCAAAATTAGATTAGCTATTATGGTGGACTAACTGGTGTTAGTGGTGGGATTCTCAGAACTGTGATGCCCAGGAGGCTAAATGAGAGGACGACATGGATAAGTTGCATCATAATGGACATTTTAGTTGGAGTAGAGAGCATGGTGTTTCATGTTTTCAATTATGACTTGGTTTACGGTTGTTTACCTGTTAATGAGGGGGCTGTTATATGTCTTCACATCAAATTTAGGAAATTTTATCTGCTTCAGTGGACAGAAGAGTTTATGTTAAAGACAAATGTGCCTGCAGTCTTGCTTTTTGCAACTATCATGCATAGACATGAACTGTTTAAAGTAGTGCATTCTTTCCTTCTCATGAAGGGCCATATAAAATTCCAATGAGGGCTTCTACTGGCCCGGAAGCCGCGCCCTGGATAACCCTGGGCAGTGAATGCACTGTCGCGAGTGACCATCTGTAAACGTCTCCTAAGTCCACAGGAGACAGACACAAAGCATCTTTGCGATGGATCTGGCCTCGTTCCCAAGTGACTCAACCTTCCAGCCTTATCTGCGTATGTGTGTGTGAGTCACACTGAGATTTACCATCTGTCTGCAGGTACCAGTTCCAGAAAAGATGGTGGCCACTGTGCACACCTTGCTCACCTCAAGTAAACATGTTCAACCTGATGAGCAACTGCTGCAACTGGGTCTCCAAAATACAGGAGCCAATCAGGTACAGATATTACACTTTCGCAATCTTCCTGCTGAACTTACTAAAAATAAAACGCTTCCTCTCTCAATCACTCGAGGAGATTATTTTTAGACATTCTTGTAGCATCAGCTCATTGATTGTTCCTAAAATCCACAGAAGTCATCTTAAGCTAATATCAATATGCATTCGTCTGCAGGAAAGTGACCATTCTTGTGGTTGGTCTTGACAAAGCGGGAAAAACATCCTCCATCAGAGGCATGCTAAGAGGTATGCATGTGGCTTTACCAAGGGTTCAACCTCAAGTGTTTATTTCAGAAATACAACAAGTAACCACCTGTGTTTCCCCCCTTCAGTCGCCAATGTTGTCGAATCAGGATCCACACATGGCTGCATTAGACATGAGCTGAGGGTGGAGAATTACCTGGTCACACTCTTGGATGTTGGAGGATCAGCAGAGTCCCGTGGCACCTGGAGGGAGCTCTATGGAGAGGCTCATGGCATCATCTTTGTTGTGGACTCTGGTGACAGGCAGAGGATAAAGGAAGTCAGGGAGGTTCTTTCGGACCTGTTGAAGCAGCCGAGGGTAGCAGGAAAACCTCTACTAGTGTAATTACACTCTGTTTTATATGTCTGAATTTTACATCAGATCTCAAATCATGTGCAAACAATGCCCCCTGGTGGCTCACATGTAAAAATACAGAACAAAATATTAATTGTGACACTTCTCTTTTGCTTTCAGATTGGCCAACAAACAGGATAAAATGAATGCTTTGCTGGGTAGTGAATTGATTGAGATATTGTCTTTAGAGAAGTTGGTCAACCAGAGCCGCTCTCTGTGCCATATTGTAAGTAATATTTCAAAATGATCTAATCAGGCTTAAATCTTATTTAATAAAATATAGACAGCGCTGCATTAAAGGGGGACTCCTTAGATGTGCAAAGAAACTGAGCTTTCTTTCTGTTTCCACTCAGGAGCCTTGTTCAGCCTTAATGGACCTGCGGCGCTGGTCAGACAGAAAGACTCTGCGAGGTCTTCGCTGGTTGCTGCGAGCTGTTTGTCTGGATTATCCAGAGCTGTGTGCTCGTGTAGCTCAGGACAGCAAAAGGCCTCTGGAGCCAAGAGAGAGGGAGAGGAATGGAAAAGCAGAGAAAGTGCAAAGAAAAACCAAGGTCGAACGGTAAGAAAGGCCTTCAGAGCTCAAATATTGCAGATAAAGGCATTAATGTTTTAACATGAATTTGTTATTACCTCAGAATAAGATCCAGCAAGTCAGATCTGCGCAAGGTTCATCGGCCCAAAGACAAGGAGAAAAAACCCAAGAGCGAAGGAAAGCTGCAACCCATTCGGAATATGCTGCAAAAGGTCAGAAAAATGTCTTGCATTCTTTATAAAACCTTATAAAATGTAATGCGATCAGCAGCTAGGCCATAAATTCTTCATAGAATAATGATGGTACCATCGCAAATAATGATGGTGATTCTCAAAGAAACACACTAAAACTTGTATAAGCAAAAACTCCTAAATCCTAAATTTGTTTCTGTGGCATATCTGTTGTATTGGGTTGTATTAAACCGCACATGTAGATGCTGTCTGTCTTCATGTGTTTGCTCTACTATGATTTTATCTGTTGCATTAAATGTTCTGTTTTAAATTCATTTCAATAGGGCTACGATTAATGATTAATCTGCCAATTCTATTGATGATAAGTCTAAATGTCGGGATGCACAATTCGTTTAATAGTCTGCATTTTCAGAAATACAGAAAAATGCCCACCTCAGCTTTGGAGAACAAATTCTCCCATTCTCTTCTTTTGAATTTTCATTTTGGTGATGTGGCAGGTGTATAAACTGCACTTTGCTTTAAATTAAATCTATTTCCAGGACACTTCGCTGAAAAAGAAGCTAAAGACAAAGAAGAAGAAGAAGACAGTTAAGGTGAAGGAAGGTGAAAAAGATGAGGGACCGCCGAACGAAGAGGAAGAGGACGGTGATGCCAATGAAGGAGAGCAAGATAACTCTGGTCACAGAGACAAAGCCAGCAGTGCTCTGATCCCTCCAAAAAAGGACAAACTTAAACGCAAAACAAAGGTGAAAGAAGAGACGCTGGATGTGCCAGAATCACCAGAGAATGACGAGAAACCACTGAAAGGTTCCCAAAAGCAGTGATTGGATTACACTCAGTTTTAGTGGTTAGCTGTTTAAGAATCTCAAATCTACTTTTTTGTCTTCTGTCTAGTTAAAGGAGAAAAGAAGAAGAAGAAGAGAGTTGTGAAAGTGAAAAGAAAAAACAAGATCAACACAGAGGAGATGCCAGCAGCTTATTCGCAGCCCGTGGACCTTTCTGCAACCTTTGGTGAGCCTCATCCACTTCTTCCACCCAACAATAAAACACACTAACCACACTTTGGACTCTGACAGCATGAAATCGCAGTTTTAATATTATAAGTTCAACCTGTCTCCTGACAGATCTTTACCGGAAAGCAATACTAGCTCTGAAAGAGCGTCAGGATCAGGGACAGTGAGAGTGAATCGTGCGTGTGTCCTGCCACCTGAGTGTGAGGATGTGGGTCCACAGCAGACGTACACAACACATTGCATCCCTTCACACACACTACTATTTCTGTATCTCTTTCCATATTGTAGACTTTCAACCTGATTCCTGAACCTTTGGAGGGAATTTGCAGACTCCGAAGTGTAGTGAAGGGCAGGTCTGAAGAGTTGTGCTTTGATAAAATAATATCACATTGTAAAAATAAAATGTGTTAAATATAAACTTGTGTACACGGCCAATACATCTAAGAGGATTTTGTTTATATACATTTTTGCAGTTTTGAATGAAAAGAAAACTGGATTTTTAAACTGTTTGTTTGTTTTGTTTTTTGTAATTATTGTTTAAACATTTTCCCATAATAAACAGTGTACTGGGGAACGTTCTGCATATTGTTGAGTGGATCACTTGCATAATACACTAGTATATATTATATAATAAACATTTGTTAATACATTTGCATAATTTCAGGAAACTGGCTCGTGCTGGGCAGCGGCTGCACAATCCTCCTCTGTTTTCTCCCACAGTCCAGAAACATTCACGTGATGTTAACTGGTGTGAAGATAAGGTGGTTGAACGGCTTAAATGTAGTATAAGGTGCTGAATCTGTACTTTTAGGTGTCGTTTGATAATTAGTCATGCATTTTTCCACCTTTCTTCCATCTGGAGAAACTGTTTACCAGATTGCTCGACAGATTTGAGACTTAGCTCTGCAGTTTCTGGCTTTGGCAGAATGATTTGTGAGTTTCATCCATATCAGCTGCACTTCAATAGCTTTCAGCAAAACCTACTAAAGGAACAAAAGATGTAGATAATTGTGATTTGTTCGGTGGTCCTGATCATCAGTTATGATGAAGCTTGTGGTTTCTTCATTTCTTACTGATAAATTTTGGACCTTTTCATATTAAACTGGTGAAAGTGCTGTCCTAAAATATGTCACAGCATTATTACTGCAAGGAGAAAAGTATAATAAATCCAATCAAATATGATGAAATAAGCTGAACAGCTCTCATAGAAATATGGGTGTTCGCTTAAGGAGTGGTTGAATGGTAAATTAAATACATTATAGACTCACATTTTACATTAAACAGATATTTCTTTTGTCTTTTATAAAAACCTGCTCAATTTGTAAGAGAAACTAGTGACTATATAAAAGGGATATTTAGGGAAGCTTTTCTTTTTAGGATCCTAAAATACCACCTGGTGCTCTGATCATCAAATGCCAAAGTCTGGCGACATTAGCAACATATGCTTTATTTTTCATTTAATTGTAACTCAATCTTTAAAATCTACAAAAATCCTATTTCTAAAGCTGTGCAGACAAAAGAAAATTGCCAATTAACGCAGGAGGAAATGGCTGCAAAATAAGTGAAAGAGCTGTGTCAACATTTCATGTCTAATTTCTTTAACATGTGCAAATATGATGTGTGAAAACATGAATTTGCATTAGCAGCCATGTCCTCCACAGGAGGCAGGACTGTCGCGCTTCCACAGCTGCTCGCAGTTTGCGGATCGCTGAGTGCAGCTTTCACTGACAGCCTGTCAATGGTTCACTCACTGAAAGCTGATGTTAAACCAATCATCAGATTGCAATGATACCACATTTTCATAGTGGAATTTATTTTCCTTTTGTCTGGTGGTGGGGGGTGGGGGTGGGGGCAGTATCAGAGATGCCAGTGGCGTCAACAAACTAATACACAAGGGTGGATTCATTATTGCCCAGAATCCGGAGGCATTTCAGTCAGTGAGCGACAGGAAGTCACTCGACAAACTGCTCTCCATCATGGACTCATCTCATCTCGTTCCATACTACAGAAGGGAGCAGAGCACCTTCTCGCACAGACTCATTCAACCCTGCTGCCTTAGTTCCTACTACTCCCTATGAAACTCTACAACTGCTCTCCTTTTTGTCCGTTGTGTGACCAGTGATCCCCGTTTTTACTCTTTACACCCATGACTGCAGTCCAGCCTATACCAGTAACACCATCAGCACATTACCAAATGATAACACAGTTTGTGGACACATCTCAGATAGTGACAAGTCTACCAAAAGAGATAAGATCCTGAAATTGGATTTCAGCAAACAACCTGACACTGAACACCAGGAAAACAAAGCAAATCATCTTTGACATCGGGAAGATGTCAGTGCAGACCAGCTCCCTGTCTACATCAGTGGTGACTGTGAGGGCTTATGCTGGTCTGTCCTGGACTACAAAGACCTCAGCAGTCACCAAAAAGATGTACAATTGTAGAAGTCCTTTAGATGTGACCTTCACCAAGGTCAGGAAGAATATCTGGCACCCAGATATGAGAGAAAATTTGTCAGGATATTCAGGAGCAACCCAGCGACCAGCAAGGCTCAAGCCTGTTATGAAATGGAAATTGCTGGAACACCAGTGTCACTATTGACAGTGAAGCAAGGTTTTCTTCACCATGGGCTGAGAGGGTGCCAACCATGAAAGAAGCCCCTGCTACATCTTCAAGCTCGACTGAAATTTGGAGGATGGATTTGGAATGGATAAAGCAGGCCAACTTTAAGCTTCTCAACCTGAACCCTGTTAAACCCTACTGAATTTGTGGACTGCACTTATAAGCTGGGCCCATGCCAGGAAACCCACCAATTTAAATAAACTTCAAATTCTCCCAAGAGGAGTGGTCAAATATCCAACCAGAACTATGTCAGAGGCTAGTTGATGGCTCCCACAAGCATCTAGTTGAGGTGCAACTTATTAAGGGACATTCAAGCAAATATCAGTGGTGATGCAGATTTACATTTGAGCCACTTCAAATCTGTGCACCCATTTGTTGTTTTTTAAAATCATTAAAGGCGCATGCTGCATAACCATTCACACTCTGGAAATAATTGAAAGCACAAAATTACCATGTCATTCATGCCCATGATAATGCATGCAAACATTTATCTCAGCATATAGCACAGAAGTGGGTTTTATATGTTACCTCTTTTCGTTAAAATCGCAGAGAGGCACAAAACTCATATATAAAGTTGTTGTTAAGCAACTTGAACCCAGAGCTTTTATCTTGGCTGTGAGCTAATGCCATAATTCAGCACTATGAGTGTTTCACGTAGGATGCGTGTCCCTTCCCTTTAATCTTATTCTTAAACTAAGATGAGAAGTTTTTTTTTTTTTTTTTTTTTTTTATTAGTAATATAAACATACAAACAAAATGCACCATATATTACAGATTCAGAGAATAAACATTTCTTACATATTAGCAACTTTCATATATAGTGAAAATAAAATATAAAGATGGGGTCACATAAATTAACAGATTATTAACTCACTAAATCAAAATCTTCTACAAAGGAAACAAAAAAGCAGCCTTTTTCTTTTTAACTAAAGTCAAAGATTTAACCAACAGGTTTAGGTCGTTTTTCCAGTGAGCCAGTGTTGGTTTAATCTTAAAAAAGCGACATTTATGTATAAAATACTTACACAAGATTAATAACACATTAACACCATAATTAGCTTTCTTTTCTTTCAAAAACACTCCAAACATTATCATATTTAAGGTAAATGGGGTAATTTGAATCCCACTGGAATAAAGCCAGGTATGAAAATCCAACCAAAATATTTGTATAAAATTGCACAAAAAGAATAGATGGTCCAAATCCTCCTCTTCTGTTTCACAAAATACACAATTACCCGTTTCTATTTTGAATCTATCACTAAGGAGTCTATTTGTCGGGTAAATTTTATTCAAGATTTTAAAACTAAGATGAGAAGTAGGTCTTCTGCCTGCTCCGCATCCAGCAGCTCCCTTCCTGCTGCTGCTGGATGCGGAGCAGGCAGGGACCCCGGTCGCCATTTTTATGGTAGATCCAGAAGCCCATCCCCCTCGCGCATCTTCACTGGGAAACGTTCCGACTTTCATTCAGCTCAGCGGGAAGCGCCCGGCCGCATGCACGGTACTGAAAAATGGCTTCACCAAGGACAATAACCATTGTGGCTCTTTCTTTTGCTCTGGGTTTATTTTTCGTGTTTATGGGGACCATTAAGCTCACCCCGAGACTAAGCAAAGATGCATACGACGAAATGGTGAGTAGCGTTGAGTCTTACCCGTGAAGTGTCCGCATCTTTGGGGGGGGGGGGGGGGGGGGTAAAGGCCATTGTTCTGCGGTGACTACAGACTCAATGTGTAGGGAAGCTGACCTAAATAGTAAAAGGACGGGAAAATGAGTGTTTTAGATGCTGGGTTGCTCTTTTAATAGGCCTGTCTGTTGCTTGTTTTCCCAGTGGAGAGTCCTGTACGGTTATACAAATGACCTGCTATTATTGCCTGCAACAATACTTTTAGCACGCATGCTAAGCCACCGTGTTTTAGGATAAGACTCAAATTATTTTAGCAGTCATCCCTGTAAACAGATAGCATACATAAAATAGTTTAAAACGGGCCTATCCTTAGCTGAATATGGATGAATAATGAATGAATGAAAGCACTTCCTTTTTCTTTCTTCTTAAAACATGCTGTAATTCAGCTTAAAGATACAAAGAAGCATGCGGGATAATTAACAGTTTTGGAAGTGAGAGATTGGCCTTTATAACCTAAAATGTCTTGTAGCTCCCATGGATGGATGGATAGATAAGATAGATAGAGAAGCAACTTAGCAGTTGGAGAGCAATGGTGGCGCATTCGAGCAATTTCTGTGAGATGCACCTGCGGGTGCTGATGTTGAACTATCCTGTGGAAGATCATCGATGGCATGCCTGTTGGTTTAATTACTGCATTCCCAAGCTCACTGAATATCATAATTGGATGAGTTTGCAGGTTTTCTTGAGCAGTGAGCAATAGTGAGCAATAGGCTGGAGAGTCATTGTGCAGCCACAGTGATGATAAACTGTCATCTAGATGTTGTACCTGCTGACCTGAGTGTGGTGACTCCACCTGGTCCTTACATGGCCTCACTAAAGGACATTCATAGCAGCCTGTAGGCCAAAGTTACACACTATTCATGAAGATTTCTTTTTTCTTTCTAGAAAAGGGCATACAAGAGTTATGCCAAAGCATTGCCGGGCCTGAAGAAGATCGGGATCAGCTCAGTCCTGCTACGTAAGATCATTGGCTCTCTGGAGGTGGGCTGTGGGGTGGTTCTCACCCTTGTACCAGGCCGGCCAAAGGACGTAGCCAACTTCTTGCTGCTGCTTGTCATGCTGGCTGTGCTCTTCTTTCACCAGCTAGTAGGAGACCCCCTGAAACGGTACGCCCACGCTCTAGTCTTTGGTATTCTGCTCACCTGCCGATTGCTCATTGCTCGCCAGAGTGATGACCGGCCAGAAAGAGAGGACAGCAGAGAGGAACAGCACATCAACGATCAGGAAAAGAACAAGGTCAAGCAGTCTTAAGGTCTTTCCTCTTGGTCTATGGATTGTAGTCATTCAAATTTTGAAGGAAACATTCACTCCTAGTAATAATACTACACACACACACATCCTCTGTCCCATCCAGCTGCTGACTGATGACTCTCACCTACTCCTCTACACTCTTACTGTGAAACTGAGAACTCCTGACCCATCCATCCTCTACATAACCGTGGACAATCGTACCTTTGGAAACTGATGAGCTCAGCTCATTGTCACGTTTATCCATCCCTGTTTCCCTATTTATTTCAGTCCTACACTGTGTTCAATGTTTTACTCTACTAAGAATCTCTGTTATGTTTTAGGTTGATTTGAGAATGCTGTTTTTCATTGAAGAATCTTTGTTGTTTTTCTTTCTAATTTGTTTTTATATTGTAGGTAGGAGAGGTTAATGATGAATTTCAAGCATGTTTAATTTGGTCAAATTTACAGAGTTTAAACTAAAAAAGGCACTGATAAGGGGAATTTTGGACTTGCTGTACTTTTTTAATTCGTCTTACATATCCAGGTCTGATGTTGATGCAGTGTTACCCAGTGACTCCTTCAGTTAAAAAAACAACCTATAAATCCTTTTTCATTTTTCATCTCAGTAGACTTTTGCAGAAGTACGCATGAAATCTTCTCAAAGTAAAATAAGCTGAATATCATCCTTTCAGTTCTGTTATTACACTGAAGTTGTTTAGCTGGGAATGATGGTGCTCGCTGCCTCAGACGTCGGCAGCCTGCTTGTACTGCAGAACACAACCAAATCAGAAGAGTATTTTCTCATTGAAACTCAATTTTACCATTTGTAATTCACAGTTGGAAGTCTTAAATTCTAATCACGGGTTTGTTTCTTCTTCTCTAAAGATATGAAAATAATTCCTACTGCGGTTGAAAATACTGTCAATTTTGAGACTCACAATATTTCTGTAAATGATATACTTAAAATAAAGAATTGGAGCTCAGCCTGACTAGTGCATTTCATTCCATTAAAGTTAACTAAAAATACCTTAAATATGAATCACGAGCTGCCCCCCCCCCGCCTTGTTATATAACTTCAGCCAGTCCCTGTCAAAGTAATTCCTTCATATTAGCACATATCCTACATACTACCTAGAAAAGTACTGTGTGCAACAGCTCTGCAAGAGAAGTCTTGGTCATTTTATTCTGTCCATTGCACATAGATTGGTTTATTATAAAATGCTGCTTAACTCAGGCTGGCATTAAGTTATTATTGTCAGAAGGGACTGACTTTCGCACCTTTTTTTGTTTATGTGAATTTTCTCATAAGATGACTCCTGATGGCCTAAACTCAAAGCTGTGTCTGACACAGCAAAAAAAAAAAAAGCCCTCATATGAGCAACAATCAAACAGGCTCACTGTACAGACTGGCTCTGATGGTTGTTTGTCTTAAGCCACTTTTCCTCCTGCTGAGCATGAAAGCTGGATGGGATATTTGTTACAGTTTGGATGAAAGTTATAAGAAGAAGACACGCTTTAAAAATCATGCATTATGCATTCCCCAAAGGGCAAATTATGACAGATGTTTGCAGAACAGCTTTGTCCACATGAAAAGAGAAATTTGTTTGTGAGTTGTAGCTGAGATTTCTGGCATACTGAAGAAAATATTAGGTAAATGAAATATAATATGATCTCTGGAAAACTAATTCAATCCCTGCAAAATGGCATAGGCATCTTAGATCCTTTGCCCTGCGTGTTCTTAGATATGGACATGTCTTTTACAGGCATATTTACTAACATAGATACATATAACTATGGAAAAAAAAAATTCAGGATAGACATAGCATTTTGGGTTTTGCTGCTGAATTACAGGAGGGCATTATTTTCTCTTGCAAAAGATGTTTTTCTAAAGGGGATAAATAAGGAGGCACTGAAGCACCACACTTTCACAAGCTGTTATCGTGGTTGCCACATTGATATTTTGGGATGAGCTACAATCTTTGTTCCAAAAGTTCATACGAAGTCCCACTTGATGTTTGTCGACTGTGCTTTTGATTTAAATTGTAAATGACAGATTTTAAAAAAAAAAATCCACCTGACAAGGCTGATTTCTGCAAGGCTTGATCTGAAGATTTTCTGTGCCAGTTTTGGAAAAGACTGGAAAAAGGGCGAGTTATCAAAAATATTCTAACCAATCCATAAAGTCCAATATGGCTGTTACATTAATTAGTTAAGCATCAATATTCCATGGAAATTATGCCACAGAATATATGTGAGATGATCTATAGTGTAATGGTTTACAGATTTGCCTAAAACAATCAAAAGATGCCAAGTTTGATACAGGGAGGAGAAATAAATCCCTCTGGAGTTGAGTCAAGAAGGGCATTAAAATAGCTTTGTTCTACAAAAAAAAAAGATTGTATACATCTGGGATATTGTCCTCCCACTGTAGACTGCATTCGACTAAGGATCTGGCGTCTATATGTAGGAAGACTCAGAAGTGTTGGTATTTAATTTTGGACAAAGCGTTTGAAGGCTACAGGATTCAAGAATGGCTGGCAAGATATGAGGTGCTAAAATGTAACTTCATTAATGAAGTGAAATTTTTTGCTGTGAGCACCAAAGTAAATTAAAAGACTGATATAGCCTATTATCAGCTATTTCTAGGTTGATATGAAGGCTTCTAACCCTCCTTAAGTTCATTATCTGTAATTAATCTGTAATTTGTAGTTCTTTATAAGTGTCATATGAATGTAAACTGCATTTTCACAAAAAATGTGCTTTACAAACATATAATGGATTGAAAACAGAGTGAGCAGTAGTGGCTTGCTATGCATACAGTTAGGGTAAACACACAGCATTATTTTTGCTTTCTCAAAATAGGGTCCAGTTTTTTTAGGCCTGCGGCTCTTAAATAAATGCAACCCATAGATACCTGAGTAATTTTAGAGTGTCAGCTTCTTTGTTCACAGAGTGTTTAAGATATCTGACCGGTCCCTTTGTATTCTGTTCATCACTTTATTAAAAATGTAAAACATTTATTATGAAGAACAAATCTACACCAGTGACTATGAGGCACAGAATAACGATGGGCACTCAGCGAGGTGGAAGACGAAAGGACTACAACTCCCGCGAAGCAACAGAACGGGAAGCCCAGACTGCGCAAGCGCAGGGCAAACGGTCGCGCGGATGATTTGAGTTTTGTTTGAATGGCCGAAGACGAAGGGGGTTACCGTGTTTTTAAGTTTTGGCAATGTAGAGATGGCAGCAACGCAAAATCTGTCGGATTCAGACCAATCGTCTGTAAGCGACCAATCTGCGTCCAGTCGGAGCGGTAACAGAAGTATAAGAGTTGCAGAAAAGGAGAGGAGGAAGAACGAGGCGGAGGACCCGTTTGTTTTAGCTCTGAAATACTTCTCTGACGGTACGTCTAAATATAAACCTCCGCCCAACAACAGGCTGTGGCGTTACTGTTACTAACTATACAGTGTTTAACCTCAGCAGAAAACAGATGGAGAAAATCCAACGAGGCCTGAAAAAAAAAGTGTATGATTTCGTTACTTTTGTATTTAATGTGGTGTGTAACGCAGCTAGCTAGCATACGCCTCCCCTGTATTAGCATTGGGACCCCGGGGAAGCCAAAATATCAGCGTCTTTGGCTATTAGGTAACAGGCATTGTGTCGTGCCAAAACACAAAGGGGTCAGCAAGCTCGCTTAAACCTCTCACTTGATTGCATGGATATTCTTTTAAAACAAGAAAGAATGAGGAAAATACTCTAATACGTCTGTGGGACTCGTATTATCTCGAAGCTCTACTTCAAGCAATTTTAAGTCAGTCATAGTCGTTGTGAGCTAAACAAATTAAAATATGTATTTCACTGGATTTGATTAAAGTCTCTACTCATCACCCAAAGTTTGTTACTGTATGTTTTGCAGTAATATAATCTAATCTTTTATTTTGAAAAAACGTCTTCCCACTTCCCCTAAGCAGGTTTTGGTTCGGTGTAGTTATGCCATATTTAGAAGTTAATTGACTGCTGCTCATGTCAATGAAGATGGCCTTGATGTTTATATGTGGTGCACATATAGTTCTTTATTAGGGTACGCGTGTTGTCTAATCAGGTAATACAGCTCTGGAATATTTTCCACTTTTATGAATCTCCTGCAGTTCAGTTTTTAAGGAGGTTGCCAGAAAGCTGATTGTTTTACTTACTGGGATCACAGTGGGCTTTGGAATTCTGCATATTTTAAAGCGCTTCTAATATTTTATGTTAACATATGTAAAAGGGAGCATTTGGAGTAGAGCTTTAGGATTTTGAAGCGACTTGGATTCATCCTGAAATCATGGACGAAAAGTTGATACATGACCTGAGAGGTTTCGCTGAATTGAGATGGAAAAATAGTCACTCTTACTATCCATCTCATCCAATCATTTCCTTAACAACTTGCCCCTTTCCGTGTCATAGCTGACAGCGAGTGAGTCACAACTGTATCACAGGGCTATTATTCTTACATTCTCAGTGAAAACATAGATTAATTTGTTCTAAAAGATTTATGTGGTTAAACCAACCATCCATCGGGGCATCTATCGATTTATCGTCTGCTTACCCAATTCATTGTCACGGGGCCTGAAGCCTATCCCTGGTGTCATAAGGTGACAGGTGTGGTACACCCTGGACAGACCACCAGTTTGCTACAGGGTTAATGCATTAAATCAATAACCCAGACAAATATAGTAGATTGATAGCTTTCTTTTGAACTAAGTATTTCAAAATCTGTTGACTTATGTGGAGGATTTCCTTCAAATAGGTGGTTAGAAGAGTCTTATAGTAATTTTAAACAACCTAAGATGTAAATATTCAACTAAAATATCACTTGCAGCCAATGGAGTGGTGATGTAACTTGTAGTTACTGACAGGTAATCATCATTATTTTTAAACAAGCAGGTAAGCAATCTTCTGTCAGACCTAGTATTAAGCCAGCATTGAAAACACAAACATTCCAGTATTTACATGAACAGGAAAGTATAGACCTACGGCAGTCACAAGTAACTTTAACTGGGTAAAAAGGCTTTCAACACACTACATTATGCTTTACTACATGTCAGAAATTTGATTAACTTCATCATTTTTAATAATTGAGCACAACCTTTATTATAGTCTTTTAGCCGATTAGACATTAGTGTAGCATTTCTTAACCAGAAAGAATATGTGGAGCTGCAGTTCTTTCCAGTACAAGTGGATTTCCCATGATTTGGTTTTTGCATGACTTTGAACATTTGTGGTGCATGACAACAGGACTGAAAAACTGTGTTGTATTGAATTTTGAACCATCTCATGTGATTTTCAAGAGTCTTTATATTTCTTTAATTGTGCTCTTTTGACTCTTTGCTTTATTTTTCCCTCCAGAAATTAGTATCTCTCATAAATATTTAGATATGAGTTAATTATTCATCCAGGATTCTCTTCCATATCTTCACCATCTGTGTTCTTATTCTTGTTATTTTATGTTAGTTCTATTTAGTGCTAGTGATGAAGTGGTTAAAGGCACTGTTAGTGATGCATTCCTGAATTACTTGCCTACAGTGACCCTGGTTCCTGCAACTTATTAAACATCTTAAAAGGCATTGGATGCATTAATTAATTAACTTGGCATAAAAGGATTCAAGGATGAAATGATTCAAGAGACTGACATCACTTGGATGTTTTATTCTAGATCATTTTAGTTGTTTTTGTCTTCACATTTTTAATGTATTTTTTGTTATTTTCTTGAAAATGCAGAAAAAGGAATGTACCACACACCTTCTGATTAAATACTTTAGCATGTAAGCAATAAAGCATCAAACATTGTCTAGCATCAGCCAACTAATTTGTTATTACTTTTAACTAATCTGACAAATATTTTCACCCTGGAGCTGTGTTGTATCTAAATAACCCCCAATGTCCTTGTAACCAGGAAAAGTCTAAATTATTTCTGTGATTTGACTCTAGATGACAGCAGCGCTGTGGTGTGTTTTTGTTATTCTTAATGAGAAGCCAGCAAATGCGTGAATATTTGATGATGGATTTAACACTGAGCTAAATTGCGAAAACAGACAGTTTTTATGTCGCAGTGAGTAAACATGTAATAAACTGTTTTTCTGGGGGGTCTGATGAAGCAAACTGTTTATATCAGCTCATACCCTGTCATCCGATATCAAAGTTGCTGACTTATTCTAGTGTGTGAAACTGTTTTGTTTATGTTTTTGTTTTGTTTTGTTTGCTTCTCAGCTCATTAACACATTCCATTTTAAGGCCCTGCAAGTCACTTCTTTACATAAAACTGTTTACATCCATCTATCCATTCTCTTCCGCTGGTCCTTATGAGGGTAGGCTGGAGCCTATCCCAGCTACCATAGGGCGAGAGGCAGGGTACACCCTGGACAGATTGACAGTCTGTCGCATGGCTAACGCATCGAGACGGACAACCTTTCATACTCACATTCATACTTATGGGCAATTTAGAATCATGTCTTTCCTGAAGTCTTTTAGGAAATATCAGTGTAAGTGTTTTTTCCATTTATATAAATGTACACACTTTAATACAATGTCACCTCTCCTCCGTGTAGTTGAAGCAGGGACTCCTGTTCTGGGGAATGATGAGCTGGAGAAGAACCTGGTGCAAGTGGAAAAGGTGGCCTATAGTCAGGGACTTCCCCCAGAAGCAGTTTCTATTATGCTGGAGTTTGCCATGAGCCTCCGTATGGGTAAGACTGTCTTTGCATCAGCCTCAAACTGGGTAAATTGGGGAATTTCCAGCAGGGAGGATGGGCTTGTGTAACAGAATTATAGAGAGCAGGAGTCTGTCAGATTGAGGACCTAGCAAATGTACTTTTGGTTACACTTTTCACACTTAACTGAAGACACACTTAATTGAAAACAACAATTCACCAAGCCTGCCAGTCTTTGTACTGTCAATAGAAAAAGAGAGCATAAGCACAACAGATCTATTGTAGTCTTCCACAATGTAATATTGTGAAGGTTAATTGAAAAGATCTATATAGTAATATAATATTAATTGTATAGTTTATAAAGAATTATTATTTCTAATCGATGTGATGTGAGTTTCATTCTTTTAATTGTACAGTCATTTGGACAGTGTGAAAAAATGTGTGGTAATGTCTTTGATATTACGTCGTTCTGCACTCTTTAAGGCTTCTTTTGATAAATTTTGCTCTGAATTTTCTGTGCAGGGACTTCTCCATGTGTCCGGGTGCTCAAGTGTCTAATTCCTGCCTCTGTGGTGCCACAGGAGGCTGTTGTTCGAGCAGTGGTTTGGCTCAGCGTTGGCAAGATGCCCATCAGCACTCAAGTAAGTGCACGTAAAATATTTGCACTAAAGGAAATATTATAACTTCCAATCCTTCTTTAGGGATTCAGTTAACTTTTGGGGCAGTAAAACTTTGTTTGATGTGCCTAAAGCTTCTTCTCATTTTCTGTTCATTAATTATTGTCTGGAGGAATATTTGTCCAGGGAACGCGTGAGTCTGGCTGTGTTGCAGCTCTGTTTGAGCTCCAGTCGTGTCTGTTTAGTATAATGATTGTAAATCCACCAAGTCCAACTTTTCAGCTCTGCCACACTAAAATTAGCACAAGGTATATTTTGGGATTCCAAAGAGCAGCTGAAAAGCGCAGGAAGTGAGATGTAGGAGCAGTTAAGAGATACCAGCCAATTTTCAAAATAAAATGCAACTCAGGCTCAAATACTCCACTTCTGAAGTTCTTCTGGTGTGTTTTGAAGTTCAGACTTGTTTAGTTTTATGCCTTGTTTATTCCTGGGGTCACACTGAAGACATAATTTCATTGTTCTATTTGATAAGAGTGTGACATTAACGACCATCAAACTTACTTCTCTTCCATGCAGGTTCTTTTCATAAAGTGGGTATTGACTGTATTTGATATGATTGATGCAAAGGACCAGCTACGAGCAATTTATGGCTTCATCTTCAACTTTGTCACAGATGAAAATCTGGTAAGTGCTGGCGATCTTTATAATAATGGGTTGAAATGACTGTTTAGACAAATCCGATGGCATTTACACATGTCAGGCACGCTTTTCACTAAGCTGGACTGTGTTTTTAACAGCTGGCAAGATAAATAGTTATGTTTTAAAGGTGTGAATTGATTAATCATGTTGTCAAAATTTTTCAGTGTCCTTTCATCTGCCATCTCTTGTACCTTTTGACCCGAAAGGAAAGCGGTAAGCCAAATACTTTTATCCTTGAAATCAGATCCCTATACTATGAAAATACTATTCTCCCTTTTTTCAGTTTACTTCTTTGTTTCACCTTTTTCCTCATCACTTTTCTGAGGTTTTTTAACATCTCATTTTGTCGCGGTAGTGCGAGTCTTCAGAGTCAGGAAGCTACTGGAACTACAATCTAAACTGGTAAGCATCCTGCAGTTTTGATGTCGTCATTAATCAAGTGAATTTCATTATTTCCTTCCTCAGTGTGAGAATCATTTTGGAATTTAATTGCAGAAATGCAACGGCACAATTTTCCCATAAACAGTTACCCTCCAGTTGCCCATGTCGCGCATCTCATTATGAAAGAAACAAAAAATGTGATGCAGAGTACAAAGATGGGACTGATTGTTTATTGTTTTCTTCTCAGGGAAGACAGCCTTTCCTCCTGCACCTACTGTCACTTTACAAAGTGTTTTGCCCTGAACTGGTGACACTCTCCATTCCATCACGGATGAAGGTTTGTACCTAAAACATACTTGCTCTTGGAATACGACCATTCTCTGGAAAACAAAGCAAACATGGTGGTTTTCATCTTTTGTTGCAGAGTGGGTTTAGGAACCACATTTCTCCCTGGCAATCAGCATTGATTGCTGTCCAGAAGAGGAACGGTTTGCAAGGCGCTTCCAGCATGAGTCTGGTCACAAACAAGGATAAAACCAACCCAAGAAAAAGGGTATGCATCTTTTAATTGGGTTTGTAGCCAACCGTCAGCTACTGCTGCTGCCTGACAGTACCTTCCCAGCTTTTCATTTGTTGGAGGTTCACATTAGTGTGTACTTTATTTGTGCCAGCAAAAAAAAATTGGCATATTTTCATTCAGATGTACACTGCAGATCATTTTCTTGATTACTTTGTACATTTTCTTGTGCTGCCTGATGCTTTTTTCCCTTCCGTTCATTATCATTGTGTTTTGAACTGTTAGTCAAAGGAGATACATAATTATTTGTATTCAAGCAGTTTATCATGATTTTAACTCCTTTGCTTTTTACTTTCTGCTTCTTTCTTAGAAACACTGCCACCTGGAATTTCCTGCTTTGATTCCTGCACTGAACAAAGAAGCTCAGTCTGAGCAGTCCTCCAGCAGAAGGATGGTCCCACTGGTGGAGCTCCACTCTTTTGCTCAGCTGTTGGAAAATATGCATCGTATAGAGGTAATTTCTCCTGTGATAAATCTCAGAGTTCTGCATCTGTCAAGTGCCGACACTGGGGAGGCATCTTGATCTTTCGCTGTGTTGCTTCCTCTTATCTAGTTCAATTTTACAGATCAGCTGTAAATCATTTCAGCAACAGAATATAATGTATTCTAGTTGGCCACTGAAGTGTCCCAGTAAATCAGATGCAGCAGGAAAATGAGAATCCCTTCTTCCTAACTACCAAGAAACACCAGCAGTGATGACAGCTGTCAAAGGAACACTGCGGTCTCAGGATGGACTAATAGTGAAGCAAAAGACAAATCTATGATCTAAACTACTAACATGGAATTAAGAGAAAAGAGAATATATAATGAAAATTACTTTTTCACTTTTAGAACAAGTACACTGGCTACTTGAATGGATGGCAAGAACTTGTGGCTTAAACGGGTTTTATACGTTTTGTGTCTGCTTGGGTCCCTATCATGTAAATTTCGTCATTGAAGAGTGAGTGCAAGGAACTCACCTGTGGAGAACTGATATTATAACTCGTCAACTATGCATGCGCCCAGGCAGCAAGTTTAAAGTGGACTTGGACGAAGTAAAACAGGAGAGAATACTCTGTCGTGAGGACTCCAGCTGTCTGTGGCTTTAAACAGGCTTTTTCATAAGGAATATATATGTAAAGATGCAGCATCTCATACTGAGCCCCCACAGCAGGTTCACAAGAAAGGCAAAAGAGAAGGAGAAGTCCTTTTAAGGGGTCTCATAACAGGCGTATAACAAAAATACCAACTTCCTCAGGTGACTACTTACATTACAGAAGTTTTTTTTTGTATTAGGAATTTTCTTTTATGTTTAAATATGCAAACTGGGCATTGCCAGTTAAATTATGCGTGTAAATTGGCAAGAAATCCCGATCTTGGATCAAATCACATTTAAGTCACCAGTTCAGCAGGCTTTGAGTGACTCAGTAAAAACTTTGAGTGCATAGATATCAAATTGGAAAGTTTGGATATGCTACTGAAGTGAGGATTTTTGGATCAGAGTACAAGTATTTATAGAATGTTATACAATTATAATGTACTAGTAAAATAAATTCTTTACTTAAACATACACTTGAAGCGTCACCATTTGATTACATACACAAAATCCAACATTATTACTTTGCTTAAACAGCAGAGAAAGTGCAGTAAAAATATCTAAATGTGTATTTTGGGCTTTTATTTTCACAAGTGGGAAAGAAGACATGTTATTGATACAAAATGGCACAACACCTCAAGTCTGACTGGTCCATAAGAATTTTTTTCCCTTTAGTAGCTGTGTTTAAATTGTGATATATCCTCTGGGCCACAGGGTGGCGCTGTGTTACTGTTGTATTTGTATGAGTTTATTGTGCTTGGCCATTAAAAACTTTGACCTAGAGAAACCACAGCGTAAGTGGCCTGTGGCTGTTTATTATATTAGAGCACAAACTGACTTCATGAGCAGAGTGCTTGTCATTTGTTTTTTAAACAGGCTGTTGCTTTTTTATTTTTACAGATATCATCAGCGTGTTATTTGTCCTTTATGAGTAATGAAAGCAAGGGATGTTAGTGGAGATGTATCCGAGTAATGCATTGGACAAAGTTGCAAAGCAAATGGTCATTTAGAGAGGCCTCTCCATAAATGTCTATTTGCCCTGCAGATTCAGTGACCTGATAAACCAATGTAAGTCATTTTAAAAGGATTGCAGGGTTTTATGCGTCATGCTACATAAATTCACCTCTTTCACTGCCCACAAATAAAACGTGGACAATAAGGCTTGGAGGGCGTTGGTGCCAAATGTGTTTATGGCAGGGAGAGTGGTGCTTTGCCACGTGTTAGGAAAGACAGATGAGTACAATCAATTTCCCTCATAAAACTATTCGGTTACGGCATTGGCAAAGGATCATTGATTATTTCCCTCACGGCCGGCGTTCTTGTTGTCAAAAGCAGAATGGTGCTTTTTCAGTTTAACGATACAGTTGCTCCATAATTACTGAAGAGCTGAGTTGTGTCCATTTACAGTCTGTCTTTCTCTCATTCTAATTCGTGTATTAAATTGACAAAGTCCCCATATTGAGAGGCAGCTGTTCAGCCACAATAAGGGACTGTATAAACTATCCAGTGTGGTGGAAGAAGTGTCCCAGTATGGGGATTACATTATGGGGATTACCAGATACCGAGGAACTGGCTTAAAATTAGATTGGTGGCCAACCCTGTGATAAGGACACGATCATCTGTTGGTTCTTACACTCTTATTTATTTCAGCTTCTGTGTTTGTTTATTTGTTTTTTGCTTCTGTGTACCTGTTGTCTTTATGTGTCTTTCTGGTTATTTTAGTTTCTTAATCATAATTTTGCTTTATGTGTTTCCACCAGCTGCCTGCTCAGATGGGCTCGCTGCTGGGTTCCAGTCTGGCACTGCAGTACCTGGACTGTGTGCAGGATGAGTCTGCCCTCCTTCGCCTCAATTTCTGGTTAGGCTACGCTTTTCACGAAGGTAAGTCGGGAACGCACACTACACACTACATAACTGCTGTGACATGTTCTTTCTAGAAGTTAGAGGAAAAGCAGAGCTGACCTTGAGCTGAACCCCAACATAACTTTGTTGCCATGTTAAAGGGATTCTTTTACAGAAGGGTTTAAAGACATATGAGAATATGTCTCCGTGTGAAGATGCAGTGCATCTGAAATCTCCTGCTGTCCTCTTTGTAGTGCTCTGAATTTTTCACGCAGTAAATACCCTTTTTGACTGTATTTTTTAAAGAGTTTTTATTCTGTGGCGATGGAGGACCCAGTCAGACTTCAGAAGAAGCTCTCCAGTTTTTGAACAAGTTGCTGTCTGCACAGCACTTTCTGCAGGTGAGCCCCTGATAGCGACGTCCACAGCTCACTGACATCGTCATTATTTCTGATGCTCATTAACCTGGCGCCACACGCGTACCTGATACGTGCTGTGTACCAACGCTGAGCCAAAGATTTATTTCACATCATAATTTTCTCCAACAGGAGGGCTTTTCCAGTTCAGAGGTTTTCCTCTATAAATTTCTGAATGTTTGGGACGGCTCACTACTCCGTCCGCAGATCCTCGGCCTGCTGAGCAACATTCCGGTTGTTCCAAGTTCCCGTGAGTGTTACCTCCACAGATCACTGCTTTCTATGACCGTCTTTCTTCACAGCTCAATTTTCTCTCCTTATGTCTGTCAACGTACACTTACATAACACAGGTTTTCTCTCTGATCTTGTCGTGCACTTGAATAAAATCACAGTCATGTTCTCATCTTAGCAAGCTGTCATTTTGTCCTTTATGTAGGGAACTGTAACGCATTGAATTGTACGTCAGGTACAATAGTAACCTTTTGTCTCCCCCTTCAGAGATCAGAAGGCTTCTGTTTGAGCCTCTCATGCAGCTTTTCTTCACATCCTCGCTGTTTTTCAAGGTAGGCTTTTCTTTCGCAGACACAAACAGATCAAACTTGCTCCCATTACTGTTCAAAGTTATTAGGGAAAAAAAATGCAGTAGTGAAAAACAGCGCAACAAAGCCCTTGAGTAGTTCAGTGTTTAACATGCTGCATAATTGGTTCTTTTTCTCTCTTTCGTGTTTGTATCTCTGCAGTGTGGACTGATGGAGTGTCTTAACAATATGCTGTTGAAGTGGTTGACCTGGCACTCCATTTATGCTCTGGAAGACGACCTGGACATCAGCCTCAACAGCCACACGTCCATGTGAGTTTCACATCTGTTCAGTTATATTTAGTTCCATGTATATAGCGTGTTTTCTGAGCAATAGTCACTTCAAGGGAAGTAAACCTGGATGATTTAGCAATCTGACGTTAGCATGCAGTAGAAAGTAGGGAGGAAGACAGAGTCCTGCAGCAGAATCGTATGTATGAGTGTGTCAGTGCCTCGCTGCAACACTCCATGAAGCACATCAAACTCCACTCTCTGTGTTCCCCCGTGGGGCTCAGTCAGCTCACCGCGCTCATCCATAGTACTGTCCAAACACCTCACATTCTCCACGATGATCGCTGGAACAGCTCCTGCTCTGAGACCCCGTTGTTTTCTCCGTAGCTTCTCCAGGATTACAGGCTTTGCTCGTGGAAGTAAAAACTGTCAGCACGACCAACAGCTGAAGACAAGGCAGAGGAAAATACAAACACCAGGAACAGCAAACAGAACAAAACACAAACTACAGGAGAGTGCAGACAGAAGTTAATGGCTTACAATAGTGAGAAATTCGTAGAGGAAAGAAAAGAGAGGTATCGAAACAAAACACTCAGTACATCATGGGAGGTTCCGCCTGAGCCTGTAGGAGTATAAGCAGTGGATGGTTCGGTTTAAACCATAACTATAGGCTTTATCAGAAAGGAAAGTTCGAAATTATTAAGAGGTCTTTAAAATATGATGATGTAATTTGATCATTCAAGGCTTTGTATGTAAATGATTTTGAATGTAATCCTAGATTTGGAAAGCCTTTAGAACAACCTGATGATATGGAATTATAGATTTTCAGCCTAGAAGTTAAAAAAAAAAAATCCATGATATAGTTTTTCACTGTTGCTTTGAGATGGGATTTTTTGAATATTGGTAGAACTGTAAAGAGAAAGAAGCCAGACCTCAAGCTTAAGTTTATTAGGGAGTGAATGACACATCCTGCAGGCCAAGTAATGTAATACATAGCGGATATCTGGTTAGACACCCATGTTCTGAGAACTTAAAGTGCCAAATATGATAACCTAATTATAAAATTACATCTGCTTCCTGCTTTCTTGATGCTTGAAACTTGTACTTTGTGTCACGAAATGCTTTCTCATAGAAGTTGGCTTTTTATTTATTGTGCCTTAATTGACTAATTACTTTTCCCCAAGGACAAAACAGTAGTTTTAATTTTGATTATTGGCAAATTAAGTTAAATGTCAAGTCTCTTGTTGCAACTTTTTTTTTTTTAAATTTTTGATTACGTTAAATCTTGAAAGACAACTGACATTTGTATATGTTGCAACTATTTATCTTGAATTGAATCCATCTGTTATCCACTGGCAGCTAAAGCAAATCAGTCTTTATTGTATGTTTTCCCTTTGGGTTTTGAGCTCGTTTATACAAGTCCTTTATTTGAAATTTGTTTGGGAACAAGTGGCACCTTAATATTCCAGGGAAACGATTTTCTAGCTTCCAAATTGAAGGGTGGCGTACGAGTCAATTATGTTTAAATGCCTGAGCTTCATCACTTGTTTAATCCTGCAATAAATGCCTTCAGTCAGTGGAAAGATCCATTTTACTCAGTGCCATTTCCAAGTTCACCTGTGGTATTTACCCAGTGTACAACTCATTGAAGAAATCATTGATCACGCATTGTGTTTGTATCTGTTTGATTCAGTGTTTGTCATTTGTGTTTGCAGTGAGCTGCTTTGGATAGATTCCTGTGTTTTTATATGAAAAACTGCAACAAAGTTTCAAAGGACATGAGTTAAAGGCTGTCACAGGTGTCATTTAACATCCGTTTTGGGTAAAGTGACTCTCTTTTGCCCTGTGTTCCAGAAACATGACTCTGTCGGGGTTTAAGGATTCGGTGATGGAGCTGATTCACTTTGTGGGTCGACTGGCCTCTGTGGGCCTTCAGCTTGAAGGCTGTCACTGTCTCCTCCTCAGCTTCGTCCTGGACTTCTATGAGACGGTAAAAAAGAAGAAGAAGCTGGAGTTAATGATTTTATCTGTTTTGTCATAATCTGTGTTTGCGATTTGTTATTGTCTCTATATAGTGACACAAAAAATAAAACATCCTCGAGATGTTTCACCACCCCTACCTTGCAGAATGATGGTATTTGTAGGGTCTGACACCTTAAAAACACAAGCCCAGTCTTATTTAGCAAAATGCAAGTAGAGGGAGAGAACATGAGATTCCCTGAACAGCTTTAAAGATCAACTTGTAGCAGAGCACACTCTTTCTAAAAGGTTCAGCGGGGATGCATATTCTATGTCTGAGCCTCTGCTTTAACGTTTTTAATCTCTGTGGGTGTTTGTTACATGTTTTTCTCCTCCCGCAGGTTTGTGACACATTTCTGAAGTATGGCCTCCCTCTCATAGTGATGCCTCCAGCTGGAGTCTTTTACCCAGCCCTGTTTGCCACTGACCCCGTCAGCGTGGACCGACTGGCCTACATCATGCACAGGTGGGTGCTCAGCACCTCTATGGGAAGCTGCCATAAGCTTATCTTAATGCATACATTAGCAATGCCCTAAATGTAGTATGTCATATGCTGCTTATACATATTTGATAAAGGGACTGAATTGGAATCAAATGGCTTAATTGAACTTGCATGTTAAGGCATTATTAATGATGGAGGCCAGGGGGCAATACCCTAAAGCCCAGATTCTTTCCTTACGTGGAATTCTAGTATCATTTATAACTCCAGGCTTTAATAACACACGTCCTTATAGCCTAACTAATTGAGTACACCCTGGGGTTTTAAAATAATTTTACCAAAGCTAAGAGTAAAAAGCCGTGACTCCAAAATTAAAACGTAATTGCACGGTGTGTTTTGACTGACCATAGAGAACTGGCTGTTGTGCAGTGATTTATGATCACAGAGGCCACTGGTCCATTGCTTTTATTTATTTATTTTTCTTCTATTTTCATCAGGTACAAAGTGAACTTGACATCAGCCAAGAGCCAAGAGAAAGTGACAGAGGTAAAGATTGATGCTTATTGTTTTTGTTATGTGAAAATGAACATGTGAACAATATTATACATTAATTTTCTGCTTTAATGTTTTAGTCGATGCTCTCTCTGTGTTTTGCCCCTTCATTCACTTTCGTAGATTTAATAGTAAAGCTCCTTAGGAGTCTACAAGCATCTACTTAAACCTGGTGACTTTAATATCTTCTCAGATGTGAACTTAAAGTTGTCCTTTATTACAGCAGTCACTGTGAGCTGCGAATTTGAAAGTACATGTGTGTGAATGTGTGTGTGAATGGGTGGATGACTGGATATGTAAAGCGCTTTGGGGTCCTTAGGGACTAGTAAAGCGCTATATAAATACAGGCCATTTACCATTTACCATTTACATGTCAGTCAAGCCAGTATGTGTGCCTGAAAATGTCATTGGCAGCCTTTATTAAGTAAAACAGCCTTGGTAAATGGTATTCAGATTAATCATCACAGCATCAGATCTCTGTAGTTCGGCTATACTCTTACTCCACTTTCTTAGTTTCTCCTTTTGGAAATGTGCTTCTCAGCAGGCCTTTCACATCAGCCGCCAGACTTTCCGTGAGTTCAACCACTACGTCGTCATCATGGTCAACTGCCTGTGGAACTCCAGAATGTTTTATCCAGGGATGGGCGTACAGCTGGGAGAGGAGCTGCTTCTCAAGAGTAACGTGCCACAGTACGGGTCGAGCTTCGACCTCGTCCACCATCCTGCCTTCATGAGCTACGCGGTCAACTTTCACCAGAAGGTGAGTGCGCGTCATTTGTCTTGATTTGGATTGAATCCTACATGCTACAGTAAAACCCATGCTTATTTTCATACCGCACAGGGAATTTGAATCAGCAGGCAGCGCGGTTATTCATCTTACAGACCAGCTAAATGTGGTGTTAATGTATCTTTCACAGATGATGCATTAATACAGAAGGAGATTTTATTATTAATGAGTGCAGCGTGAGATGGGGTTTTTCATCAAGTTTAATAATATCCGCACCTTTTTTATTTTTTGGTTGGGTCCAACTGCATCATCCAGCAGTGATCCTGTGAGATTCGCGAAGGCTGGCTGTCGATAAATATTAATGTTCTCTTTTCATCAGTGTTGGCCGGGGAAAAAGGACATGGACCTCAATTCCATAAAGGTATGAGAGGTTCCTTTTCATTTCCCTGCATTTATAATAAAGTTCAGGTGTAGTTTGATGTGCATCGGTCATGTTTCATAGATTAATAGAGACATCTTTGATCACACAAATCTTCAGATGTCTGCAATCTGACCTGACATGTTTCTGTGTGTGTGTGTTTCAGCACTCCAAGCCATGGAATTGGTACCTGGAGTATTTGTTCACTCAGGGCTATGACGGCCTTAAACATTTTGTTCAGAGTAACATCAGCTGGCAGCTGAAAGCAGACGATGGTCAGGTTGACGCACAGCGGAGGTAGAAGCTGAACCCGGCAGAGAAGAAAAAAAGCGCCAACTCGCTTCTTATATCCCCCCTTTTTAAAAAAGACTTGTACATATTTTTCCCCTCGCCTCTTCCAAGTGTGCGAGTCGTTTTTATGTAAATACATTTATCTGTCCTTATTGTCTTGTACATTTAACAATGATGGCATAATGTGTTTTTTTTTTTCCCCTTGTACAGCTTGTCAGCTGCAAACCTATTAATTGCACTCTTGAAAAATAAATAAGTGTAAGACTTTTCCTTTGAAGGTTGGATAGAACCCAGTTTGCAGGATAATTTAAAAGATTCAGAGAACTGCCTGAGCTCAAGTGGACCCTTGGGAAAAAATTTTTCGAACTGAGCACAGTGTATCTTGGTTATGCAACAAATTATTAATTTCATCATTTGTTGAGGAAATGAAAGCTCACTGACTCAAACCCCGTGGTTGCATCCTTGGAGTGCTGTGCATGGTGCAGTGTGTTGTGCTCTCCAGTACTTTATATTTTCTTTCATTTTTTTCTTGTACCTTTACAGACCACACACTGATATAAACATGGCCAAAGTTTTGAATAATAAGGTCAGTTTATATGAAAAGAATCCCTAAATGCTAAGTTTATCTATGGTTTGTTCTACAGAATGTTTAGAGAGGAATACCCTTTTTTAAGGTAGATTCTTGGCCTTTATTGCAATAACATAAAAAAATCTGGGCAAAGGATCGAGCAAGGTAAATTCAAACCAGGTGTCCGAATTAGCCTTTGCCATATGGGTCACCTGCGCTACCAAATGAGCTAAACCGGCATCCAAGTGGGGATATATTTACTGTGACCCTCTCAGGCACACAGCAAACTCCAACTACAGAAGCCCCGCCCACCTGCTGTTCAAATCTTCTGTTTGACAGGGGCAGCCAATCAGAGAAAAGTTGGTTTAAAGGGTGACTAGCGTTTATTTTGAACTGTTGATCATGCAAAGCTAATCTGTTGGTTTCCAAGAATAAAATATAAGGCTGGAAATGAGCATAGTAGTTCTCCATTAATGTTAGAAGTGCGCCATCCTTTCCGTACTTATGGACCTATAACAGAAAGGTTTATGCTCATTGTTTGCTGATATTTTGTGGCTGACATAACCCAGAACTGGGTTGGAAGGAAAAACCGAAAGTCGGAATTTTGTTTCACATCTTCCAGGCTTGACTGAAGTTTTGGGTTTGCTGTAAAATGATGAAGAGTTGCGGAGCTGTGCGCGCTCTCTCTCAACCTTGAGCTAAATGACTTCCTGAGCTCTCTTTGGACGGCTCCCATTCAGCTCCCACCGATCCCCCACCTCAGCTCCAACAACGCAAGTTTTCTATTACAGTTTCATTTTATTCGCAGCTTATAATCTTTACTGCGATAGTTAAACCGGGCGCCTGGAAGCCTCCCCGCGTGTGCCGTGTCGCTGATGTGAACGAGCGGAGCCACCTTAAAGCAGCCCTCTGATGTCAGCGTCAGAGGCACAGTCTCCGCCGCCGGTACAGCGCTGCGCTGCTCCGCCGTTTCAAATCTTCTGCGCTGCTGCTCTCCTCACTTTCTTCAGCTCATGTCGCGGCTGCATCCACCGGAGTAGCTCATTTATTTCAGCGTCTTCTTCGCCAGCAGCTGAGCCGTGTCAGTCCAAGCTGAGCCAAATCCTCGCTCCAGGGAGAGAAAGGTAAGATTGTTGTTCAAGGGTTCTTCTTCTTCTTAAGTGATTACTGCAGGAAATGTGTTCAACCGGTTACCCTCACATTCAGAGCAAACAGAGGAACGCGGTGTTGACAGTAACTGGCTTCTTAAATTGCCTTTGGGTTACTCTTGTGCGTGTTGAGATGGAAACTGGCTGTGCTGCTGCAGTTGAGTACTGGCCATCGTCCTGGTCGCAGTCTGCCAGATGTATTTTTAAAACCAGACATCTGTGTGATGGATGAGGTTTGCCGGATGAGCTTCAGGGCTACAACCTGTGTATGCACAGTGTACGCGCTCTTCTGACCGGTGGAGCTGCCAGATCAAAAGGTGTCGGGCGTTTAGGCAACCTCTACTGTTCTTTCGACTTTTCTCGCCTCTTCTTCTTTTGAATGAATGAATGAATGAATGAGGCTGTGCACAGACCACATTTTTATCAATTCATTAACTGCGAAGGAAAGGAAGTAATTTCAAAGACAGTGATTAAGTGTGCGCTCAGCGCTTGTTTTGTGGAGCTCACAGGAAAAGAGCCTGTCAGATCCCTCTCCTCTTCCCCTGCAAGTTGCCTCTCGAGTGTCGCTTTCTGCAGGGAAAAAGAAAGAAAGAAAAATTTATAGGGCTTTTCTGCCTCATCAGTTTGTATGGGTGGAGACTGACGTGTGATGGCAGGCTGAGGTGTTGAGCCGGATTTGAACTCTGGATGTCGCGAGTAATTATGGTTACAATTACACGGTGTGCGTCTTAAGCCCCGAGACTCCTTTCAGGGCCCCAGAATGCAACACAGTGTGGGATAATTTAGGGAATATATTTGGAGGAGAGGAAGGTAATCCTGTGCGCTTCCGTGGACGTGACAGCAGCAGCAGCAGCAGCCTATATTTAAACCCAAATGTCAACCAAATGAAATCCCCACTAACTAAATGACATCTGAACCCGCTCTTACTCCCGAGCTGACTGACAGGTGTCAACACAAACTACGCTAAAGTTTATTTTTTCGATTTTATGACACGTTTGGCATATTTTGGCCTCAATTTTAGTTTTCATTTATGGATATTCTGCATTATTACTGACTGACATTGCCTCAAAAATCTGCCATATTATCACTGCTCCTGTGTCCACATTCTGGCTGTGATGGCTATTCTAAGAATCAGTTAAATATAAAAAAAAGAATCTTGGTTTTCAACATCAAAAGCCTTGCTCTCCCTCATTCTTACAAGGCCGGTGATATTTTCTTTCATTCCTTTCCTTTCATCTGTGATCATAAAGCCCGGTAACTCTTATTCATGGCCCAGTCCAGGTTGAAACTGAATGTCTCTCTGAGCTTTAAATGGTTTATTTTGCTGGTAAAGAAAAAGAGCCGCACAATATTTCTCTCCCAAAAGGGCTTGGAGTGACGTCCCATCTCAAAGAGGAATTTCATCTTAAAATGGCTTTAATGTTGTCATTCTGCAGGACCTTCCAGCTATATCAATCTGCATTCACTTGGAGCATTTTTATGGTCAGTAACCTTCCTGTACTTACACTGAAAGAGCATTTTCCTCCAAGCACAAAGGCTATCAGAAGCCCATCAGATGTTTTTTTTTTCTTTCCCGAAATCCAATTTGATTTGATGACAGGATTGCACAGCTTTTGATCTTGAGCACAGCTGCAAAACATCTGTAATATTAAAAAATAAATCCACGTAGCGGGTTTAATAATGGTAGCATATGCCCTAGCAGCTCACATATCGTGTGCTTCTCTTTTGTAGTCAGATTTGGCAGAACTCTTAAGGCTCCACGCAGTGATGAGCTATAATTGTGAAAGACTCTAAAAGGACTATGAGCGTGTTCTATTTTCAGCGCCTTTCTTCTTCTACATGCCTGCTGGTCATGTTTCATGTTATGCATTTTCCACACTCTCCCTCAAGCTGTTTTCAGCGGAATATAGATGAAATCATTCAGCGTCTTCCTGTTTTAATGTCATTTATTCATTCTGGAGAGGACGGCGCCACTGCCGCTGTGTCAGATAATGTAAAGGTTGGGGTTCCCAACCTTTTATGTCTGCTACGCACTCGCAGCCCTGTCAGCTGAAGTACTTCTGAAGTACCTCTTCCCTGACACCAGCCGTCATGTTGCATGCAAATATGTGGATTTGAATTCATGTCAAACAATTGGTTTGGCCACATTTACAACCGCTTGGCTGTACAGTCTCTTGGAAAGCTATCTTATTCAATCAGTGAATCACGACTGTTACAGTTGTTAATCCATTTGGGATGCTTTTAGTAGCGTTTAGAAACATTTATGCATTCGTTTTTAGACATCAAACAGAAACAATTTTCATTACTTTTGGGGAATTTTTTGAGACATTTGACTTTTATCCTTTTTAGAAGTCTACATTAACAGGTTTGGTAAATGGCCTGCATTTGTATAGCGCTTTTCTAGTCCATAGGACCCCAAAGCGCTTTACACTACATTCAGTCATTCACCCATTCACACACACATTCACACACTGGCGATAGCAAGCTACATTGTAGCCACAGCTGCCCTGGGGCGCACTGACAGAGGCGAGGCTGCCGGACACAGGCGCCACCGGGCCCTCTGACCACCACCAGGTTTGACACTCTCAACAGCATGTGATGGATAAATTGTAAAAGGTTGTAAATTCTTTTATTTCCATACATCCATGCTCAGTAGCACACCAACCCTGGCTGGGAATTAGCATTTTTCCCTTCTGATTTGTACAACTTTTCACAGTTTTGGGAGGGTGCAAGGTTAATCCAAAATCAAAGTGGAAAGCTGATGCCTTTCATGGTTTGTTTAAATCTCCTCTCATGAATCCTAAGAATGCATTTCGGGATTGCATTATTTATAATGTTATGTAGGAAGCAAACTGTGTTAAAGATTGTCTCGGGCGTGTTTTTTATTCTCTCTCCTTTTTTAATTCAGGAGAGTGATCTGAAAATGTCATCCTCTGTTAAAGTCTGCCCCGGGTCTCCAGTAACTCTAGCAGAGCGTTAAGAATTAGCAACCTACCAAGTGCTGTAGTGACATTGCATATTCTTATCCAGAAGATTTTTCTTTGTTTACAATGAACAAGGGACTGTAGGTCAGATTCAGATGCTGTGATCATGAATAATCAGTCTGGTCTCGTATTTTCTTCCTACAAAGAGGAACATTGAGATGAATTTACAGGTTGAGACCTCAATAGTACCTCGTGGAGTTGAATTGGACAGAGTGCTTTTGTGATTTTATTAGCACTGACCACATTTCTGACCTTATTGATATCACCTTGCTCTCCAGTGGGCAAGATGAGGACTTCAGTGATTTGTTTTCCATGCAGCCAGACTGAATATCTTTAGCAATGGCACTTTTGTGACTTAATTTTTCAGTATTTAAAGTGACATTAATGTGGGCTGCCTTTCATTTTTACATAAGTATAATTAGCAATAATGTACTGTAATCCCATTGGAATCTGCACACAGATACCATAGCTGCAGACATAAGGGCTCATTTTCCTCCAGTCAGATGAAACCATTTCATACTACTCCTTCTTGCACAGCATGAAAAACAGCTTTGACTAAACAACAAAAATCCACTCAGTTTGCAGTTTGTAAATTAGATTTGTGTCTTCTTTTTTCAGTTTAAGGTTTTCGTTTGCATGCGGAGAACATGTGAGACTATCTGACTGGACGAGATGTCATCTGTGACAGTATAGAAGAAGAAGAAGGCGAATATACTCAGTAAGAAGTGGCACCTTGATCGCCACTTCTGCGTCTTCTTCTTTAGGGCAGCTTTGTTAGCTGACAGCACTGTTAAAATTAAGTGCAGTGAAATTGTAGTACATTCCTACAATGAAAATGCAAATCCAACACTGAACTGATCCTAACAACAATAACTGTCTGTGTAGCTGAGTCTTAGTCGTAGACTTGCAACAGTTGCCAGGCTCCTGTCTATTGAGTGTTAAGTTAATTAATCATTGATCATTGTTTTTGACTGAATACTTTGAATGCCGTGCTAAACTTCCTTAGTGGTTGGATACCACAGCATGACCAAAATTTCTGTGACTGTGGGCAATGAATTTGCAGCCTTGGTTTCCTTGAAAAGGGGAGACCAGATCTGCAACCTTCAAAGTAACTTTGGTGCGTCTAGGCGACGATGAAATGGTGATAAGTTTGATGTCATTTTGCAATTACATGACATCTTTTTGTAATAATGTAATAATTGGAATACATGAGTCTACTATTGCAAAGAGACATGTCACAGGTAAGTTGTACTAATCCGTGCAGACCGACTTGGAAATGATTGCAGTTTGTTGCTTTGATATGTTACATGTCAGTATTTTGCAAACCTTTGTCAACCTGTCTGAGAGCGACTGCCGTCGGTTCAAGTCAGATTGCGATTGGAGACAGGTTTCCTCCTACCGGGCGACCTGTGCTATCTCCTTGCGATTCAAAGTGGACGCTCAGAGGTCGAGGTTGTCGCACAATCAATTTTTGGGTGACTGAACCTTGTCCTTCACTGTCAAAATGAAGGAGAAGTTGATTATTATGGTGAGCAACCATCCTTGTTGTGACAGAGGCAAAGTTACCCCCTAAATGTCGGGCACACCCACCGTTTGTTTTAGCACAATATGCACATGTGAACGCTGCTTAAATGCATCTGACAGTGATTTCACAAAGTATTGAATCTCACTGCAACAAGGTAAGAAAAAAGGATTTTCAGCAGGTGTTAAGATCTCAAAGACAGCAGGATGCCAAAGACAGGGTGGAGAAGTCAGAAAGTATTAAGAGACAGACTGACATGTTTTTGCCTCTGATGTTTGTATGATATTTGTTGACAGTAAAGGAACTGAAAATAGTCTATTGGCACCACATCGCTTCTTTTTTTGTGACACTGTAAAGTAAAAACAAAGAAACAGGTGTAATTCTATTTTTCAGACATTTAATTAGGTAGAAAATTGCAAAATAACAGACAGATCCATCATCAGTCTTTAAAACCTTCAATAAACAGTTGAAAATGACATTTATTGGGCTCACATAACAATGCCAAGCATATTCAAATTGAGCAGTGTGTATACACAATTCTTGTCCAAGAAATAAAAGTGCCAGCAGTCACACTGAAACACCTCAGGCCCTGCTGGAATAAAAATATCTCAGCAGCCTGTCAAGTGGCTGTCTCTCCTGAGACCCAGACGGAATGATAGCTGTTGTACACCTAGGAGCATCATCATCCCGAGCTATGTGGCCGTAGGACAGGTGTGCTCAGTCAGGCAGGCTGCAGCAGTCCCGTCATCTCCCTGCACTGCTCCATCATCCCCGTCCTGCGCTGAGAGATGGCGAAACGGACAAATAGGGGAAGAATGGGGATAGAAAAGCAATTTGCTGACTCCATAAATTCCTGCGCCTGTGGTAACTATCCTTGGCCATGGTGACTGCGAGCTATTATTTAGAATCTGGTAACCGATGCTTTCCTATTAACATTAAATGGGTTGGTGTCTGTGGGGTGTCTCCCATGACACGTTTATGCTGGTTATTTACTGCCTGCCACTGCAGGCCTTGCTCTTGGAGCTGCTTTGAGGGCCAGCTCACAGCCAGGCCCCGTGTGGCAAGTCATCTGTAATATGGCACGATGGGTGAGGGAGGGAATGGCCGACCAGTTGCTTCATTTAATTTGCAGAGAATGTTGTGCCGGATTTTTCAATTTGCATAGGTGCAATATTGTGCGAGCTGATAAATTTCTCTCTGTGGTATTCTGGTTTATGCCATCCTGGTGGCAAGGCTGCAGGGGCAGCAGTGTAAGTCAGTCACTTTGTTATAGTCTGAAATATCTTGACACATTCTGGATGTATTGAATGAAATTTGGAATCGAGAATCTCTGACTTATTATCCAGTTACACTGCAGGTTAAATTTGTCACACACCCTGTGAGATATCGTAAAATGTGCTTGATGGATTGGCACAAAATTGAATGCAGACATCTGTGGTTCTCAGATGATACATCTAGTTACTCTAACTCTAGCATATACAGTATGTGCTATGTAGTGGTGTTTTTCCTTGAAACTGGATTAGCTTCTTTTTTTAAAGGAAATTATACAAAAAATAATTTTCAGTTATTTTACTTTACGACCAAATTACTGCAAACTAAACTAGATCTTATGTTGCAGTTGCATTTTGATGTCAGCTGCAAACATGTTTTGTGCCTGCAGCTTGCATGGTTATAGCTCTACTGCACAGGAAATATCACAGGCAGATGGTACAAACCCCTGAAAACATACTCAGAACTACCCTTGTGGTAATTCCTTCTACAATAGGTGTCCACTGATACCTGGTGAGGCTGCCTGTCTGCTATGCAGGCTTGTGCCAAAATTCCCTTGGGTACACACAACCCCAAGTTGCTTCCAAGTTGCTCCCAGTGGCACTCTGCGTGGCACAGCTGCCAGAACTGAGTGTATGACATGATATAAATGATGCAGTTCTCTCAGCTGCACAGCTAGTTTGCACACCCGAAGCCCCGAGTCATCTCTTATGAGGAGCTCAATTATGTAGTGAGGAGTTTTTTGCAGGAGTTTGTGAATAGGTGACTGCAAAACAAACTGTAAAGCGCCTTGTAGGACCTAGTTGAGGTTTAAAGACACTATACAAGCGCACGCAATTTAAGATTTAGGCTCCGCACAGACAGACCGACTAGGAAATAAAGTATTAAAAACAGCAAAGCTTGCATAGTCAGAAAATGTTATATGTGAATGAAACAAATAATAATACGTCATATTACAAAAAAGATTCCGCCTGTGTGTCGTGTTGTGTGTCAGCATCATTATTGAGAGGATGCTGGGAATCTCTATTCAATGCACAGCTTTAGAGTCGCCTCGCTCACTAGCTTCAGACTTGCGTTTAATACATTTCATGGTAAATTTACAGTGAAAAATCCACATTGTTAAAAGATAATTAAACAGTTTTGGGAGAGTTCAAAATGCGAAGGTGACATCTTAATCTTTTCAGCCTTTCCACCAGAGATGCTGGCTTTGGTTATCCCGCTATTTAAATCAAATCAAATCAAATCAAATCACTTTTTATTGTCACATCACATGTGCAGGCACACTGGCACAGCACATGCGAGTGAAATTCTTGTGTGCGAGCCCCACAAGCAACAGAGATGTGCAAACACAACAACACAAACGAGCAAAATACAAGAATGGCCAACCTGAAACTAATAAATATATGTACAATATATAATAGTGTATGCATTTCTGGATGTGTATACTAAATATTTTCCTACGTGTGTGTGTGTGTGTGTGTGTGTGTGTGTGTGTATACACATTTTTACAAATTAAATAGTAAAAAAATAAAATAAAATAATAATAATAATAATAATAAAATATATAAAATATACAGAGTTGAATATGTGCAAAACATTTATATGCATTTGTCAGCGTGCAGGGCAGGAGTTTGTTGTTTGTTGCCCAGCGACAACTCCAATGATTTAATGATCTTTTCCTGCTAAAGTGTATCATTTAAATGCAAAGCTCCATCTAATCTTTTTCAAAAAGACTGAAATAACGGCTCTTCAGGATGGATCTTCAGACTGTAGTAGACACTCTGGTCAATAACATAACTTCAGCAGTCTCCTCCAGCTGCTACCCTCTAATTGGAGTTAATGGCTCCTGCACTGAGTGCAACATACTTCTTGTGGCTGCTGCAGAGTGTGCTTCGCCACTTGCAGCTTCTTTCCCAAGCTGTGTTAAATAACTTATGTGCTTCCTTACAGTTTCCAGTAAATTTTATTCTCAGGTGGAGTGATCACTCTTGTGTCAGCTCTGGTTAGGGTAACGTGGCGCCGCCGCTCGTCTGGTCACACTTCATATTCTGCTTATGCGCTTCTAATTGGAGCCGACAAGTTCTGATGTTCTGATCGGTGCTTGGCAGTGTGACCCTCTTTTGGGCTTTATTCTCTTCTGCAACCCATGTTGGCTTCCCTCAGCTCACTCCAGAACATTCACGGAGGACATGAATGGGGATGCATTATGGGTGTGTGTTGGGTATTCTGGCACTGACGGCCACTACATCAAATTTGAAACACGCACACTGTGACTTGCAGAAATAGATCATCTTTGCCTGTGTTAATTTTAGCACTTTTCACTCATCAAAAGAAACATAATACTTGTGACTCATGCAACAGCACTGGAGGCAGATTTATCTGCAATTTGTCAGTGAAACTGGATGCCATTTGCAATTTGCATGTGAGTAGTTTGTTTGTGAAACAGGCCCCTGGCCTACACCTCAATCGGGTCTGGTATTTTTTTTTTTTTTTTTTATCCCTTATTTTTAGATTCAGGAAATAGGATTGACTGAGCTGGGTGACAGTCATTTCATGTCATTTTGCAGACATAATGGCATATTTATGGCAATTTGAAAACCCTCTTTACCATACACAAGGTGGTGAACTCATTCGAAATGACTCATGATGTTCGCCCTCCTTAGTCTAACCTTCAGGCTGTGAAAAGGAGGGAAAACGTAGTGCTAGAGATGATTCTTATTCAGTTCTTCCACTCCGTCTTTTCACTGCATGTTTTCTATGTGTTGTTCTCAGGTAGCTTATGTTCAATATACCGAATGAGCTCACAGTCTGAAGAAATTAAACATTATGAGGCGTTTTTCTTCAAAAGGTTTGACATTTATTTTATTTTGTTTTAATCTGTGAATTTATATTTATCTGTATAAGTATTAGAGGGAATATATTTCTTCATTTCTTTCAGTAAACCTCTGTTTAAATGTTTTTTTTATCACTTTGTTGTGACAACATTTTTACTCTCCTCCATCACATAATTACTGTGCAAAAAGTCTTGAGTCGCCCTTCATTTCTTCTTATTTCTCAAGAAAAATTGGAAATACCTGCAGCAATTTACTGTAACATATGCAAACATGCATGGAAATAAAGCAAAGAATGCAATTATTTTTTACAGTTAACTTGAGCTTGAAATTGAATATTCGGTATGAACACCTTTATTCTTTAACACAGTCTGAACTGTCTTCGGCAAACTTTACTGTAATTTCTTTAAGTAGTCTTTAAATAATAGTGCTCCAGGTTTCTTGAAGGACATTCAAAGCTCTTCTTTGGATGTTGGCTGCTTTTTGTTCTATTCTCTGTAAAGATGATCCCACACTGCTTCAACAGTCTGGGCTCTGGCGAGGTCAGTCCATGACTGATAGTGTAGCAGGCATGCTTTTACTGCACTGGCTCTTCGATTGGGATCATCGTCATGCTGAAAAATTAAGCTGTTGGCAATAAGAATCTTTCCAGATGGTAGATCGACATCTGACAATACTTTTCTTTGTTCATAATTTCAACAATTTAGAAAAGATCCCCATCACCACTGACTCTAGCGAAGACTCAAATGACGACTGTTTCAATATACCTTTCATCTACGTAGATGCTTTTTCAGGCCTGACACTTTTTTCTCAGTATTTATTTTTAAGGAGACACTGCACATCATTCTGAAACATGGAAAGTTTTTGGCTAATAGCACTTTGTTGGTGCAACAATACTATTTTATGCTATATTTATATGTTATCTTTGATATCTTTAATAGATTCAGATTCAAAACATGGGAACAAATGATGTGTTTTTGCAACAGGCTGCTAGTTACAAAGTGCCTGCAGATACAATTTAAAATAGTTTCTTTGCTAAGGTATGTATAGATGCAGCACTGGTTCAGCCCTGGAGTTCGGTGTCTTTTTTATGCTTGAATCATTTATAGATTGATGTTAAGTGGCTAAACAAAACGAAAAACACATTCCTCTGAAAATGGTCAGGTACAAAGACTGTAGCAAAATATTCATTGTCCAAAGAAAAGCTTTGAAACCCTTCATAAAGCCTGTTTCTTAAGACCGTTTAAAAAAAAGCACCAGAAAGTCTGGCTCTTTAGAAACAAAATATAAAGAAATAAAAATGTGGCTGAAGACTTTTGTTAATCATGTGGGCCAAGCCCCCCTTATCAGTGATGCTCTCTCCTTTTCAATCAGCTACAGGGTCTCCTCAAGTACACGCAGGAATCGCTCATTTGATTGTGTTGCATTGATGTTTAAATATCATTAAAATGAAATGTCTAAGATTTCTTAGTTGTCTGCTCTGCGTCATGAGGAGCATTTAACGCAGAGGTGAGTCACACACAGTAAAGCAGTGCATTCTGCCGAATGTGATCACTAGTTCATTCTGACTGCTGAAATGGAAATTGAGCAGCAACGCATCTGAGAACTTTACCGTCATTTTCATTTGCTGGTGGAAACTCATCAGCGTAATGAGGCTGAAAGACAAACCGCATGGTGTAACTGGACAAACTGAGGGAATCATTTTTAGAATGTGCAAATTGTAATTATGCTAGTCGTAAAGGTTTTCAAAGAGTGAGGCCTGGTTGTAACGGGGGAAAAAAACGAGCCCAGAAATGTTCACGTGAAACTCGTGAGACTGATTTATTTATTTAAAATCAGCCTTTAACAAAGAAAAAGAAGATCCAGGTGAGTTAAAGTGAAATAAAGGTGATCATGATACCCCTTCCCTTCAGAATAAAATCAAAATAAATCCCAAAATGAAAAGTCAAAGCTGTTGATGTCATCGATAAAGCCTCGGCAGGGAATACAGTTTAAAATGACCAGTGTGCTACATGTACAAGTTGAGCCTATTTTCACATTACCTCGGCGCAGATTTCCCCTTAAAGAGGTAAACGATTGCATAACCCAAAAATCCATACTTTTCTCTTTTGTAGTCTTTTCACTTCCACCCCACCAGCAGACAGCCTTCTGTTTTTGTGCTGAGTTCCACCTGTTTGTTTATTATTGTATTCCAGGAACATGTAATAACACGAGTTTTTATGTTTATTCTAACACTCCGCTGAGATAATTAATCATTTTTTCAAGACACCAAAGGCCGATGCAGACACGCTCAGCTGTAAGGCGGCTCCTTCATCATGGATCAGTGTGTGCATTTGGAGGAAAAAAAACACATTGCGTGTACGTTCTACTCGAATATAATGACAGTGCTATGAATCTGTGCAGAGCTGAGCTTTGATGGAGTGACACGGCTGCTCAGATTTTATACAATACAGATTCATATTGTACAGAAGGTAATAGATAATAGAGCAAAAACTACTTTGTGTACATGATGAAATCCCCCAGAAATCACCCTTGACTCTTTAAACTCGCGTTTCACCTTGAAAATAATTACTCTTCTCTAAAACTGTGCTTACCTGATTAGTTAAAAGTGTTGTCTTGGCTCTGACTCGTCTCCCATTTTTGAAATTTTAATTTAAAAGCTACAGATTTAAAAAAAAAAAAAGAAAAAGTCGGAAGAGTTCGGGAAGTTCAAAAGCCTCTGTCTCGAAAAGCCAATGAAATGTGGTTTCCTCTTAAAATGGATCAGAAAATAACCTAATGACTGTCTACATTATGCACAGTCCAGAGACTAGTGTGGCTCCTGCTGTTGAAGTTTAATTGAGCGCCTTGGGAATGCTTCCCTTTACTAAATGATGAAACAGGAATTTGACTTCTTCTCAGACAATAAAGCACCAGTGTCTCTATCCCATTTCAAGTGAGTAGGATAGGGTACTACAAATTTTGCATGCAAGCGTGGGTGTGTTCTGTATGTGGCCGGTCGATACCGCTTTGGATCCTGAGAATTTGAGATCATTTCTCAAACCTGCGTATTTTCCCTCTATAAGACTAATGGCAGTCTCTTAGGCTTTATGATTTATCAAACAGAAAAGGTCACTACAGCGAGCTGCAATTAATTCTGTCTGCTTTTATTTGGAGTGCTCGCTCCTGTAGTGACAGATATCATTACATGGGCTGTCTTCAGGGTGAGGCTTCAGGAAGGGATGGCAGGTATATAAAGACAGCGCAGTTCTATATTGGGCCTAAGCGACTGCATATGTTCAGTTCTATGTTCAACTGAAATTACATTTTTCAACAATAATAAAGCAAAAAAGAAGAACGTAAAGAAACTGCTTTGAAGAAAAGTTACAGTGTTCGTGTTTACCATTAGAATCTGGTGTACTAATATAAGCAGGCTACAGCTGTGGTGAGCTGGGATTTTATTAGTTTTACTGGAGGTTGTTCAAATATTAGACCTGATGGTGGAACTAGAGAACAAGTTGTTCTAAGAATTCATCATAAGGACATAAATATGCATGCAGAACTGGACCAAAATAACATTATATACCACTTTTACATTAATACAGTTCTTCCTCTGTGGCTTTTTGATAACCAGCCCACATTTCAGGTAATAATGAAAGTTGCACAATGATGCTAGCAGTTGGCATAATTTCCGTAGGAAGTACTGCATGCATCTGCAGGCTGCATATCTTTTGTGTTTTTCTTGCAGTACCCTCTCTCATAGTTGAAATCAGTGGCTTTAACTTTGGCTCCAACAAGTTGTGCCATGTCATTGCTGTGGGAAATTTCCTTTTTTTGATAGAAGAGCATTGAACTGGTTCTACTGTGGATTGGATACATCATTGGAAAAAGGATATCCTTTCGTGCCTGGCACCATACCATTATATGGCATAGCCTTTGGGAACCATAAAGGACTGCAATGTTGATCTCTGTAAGACTTGTTGAGATATGTTGGTTAAGACTACAATGGTGGGCTGTTCCTAAAGTTATGTCACCAGCATGGATGAACATTGAATTTTACATATGACAAATGGTAAAATAAGTATATATTTGTGCATGCAAAATAACAAAAACAAAACAAACAAAAAAACACGGAAGAGTTGAGCTTACCTAAAACACAGAATACGTCTTGAGTGTGAATGTTCATAATTAAAAGTTAAGTCAATTAAATGCCTGTTGTGGATTTTCTCCCCTCGGCAAATCCAGCAGCTTCTTTTCCTTTTGCAGTTCTGTTTTCGGAAAAGGTTTTCCATCTCAGATTAGGCACCTTGCCTTAGGCAGTGTTTATTTTTGTGATATTTATACTGCATTATGGCAAAATTTCAAGATTTTCCAACATGTTTCATAAAATGGTTTATAATCCTTCTTAATCAGTTCCCAAATCATTTTGTTTGCCTTTTTTTGGTTCTGTTTTGAACATCAGTACTCTTTCTCATGCACTTAAAAATGTCTCACCAATCTGTCTTATGTGCTGATAGCTGTATCACACAGTTCCTATGGAAACTGCAGTGTTAAGAGTTCACTCTTATTGGTATGCAAAACAATCCAATAGGCAGAGAAATCTTGCAAAGCTGCAGAACTCTTTGCCCGGGCAGAAAATTCTTCTTCATGACAAACCTTGCTTTTTTGGCACAAGGCAGCAGGGCATTGAACTGAAGGTAGCTAGTCTTTTAAAGCTTTTTTCCCCTTTTGTGCTTTTTTCTTCAAGATCCAGCAGCTTTGGAACAAACTTTGACTAAACTACAGTAATTTGGATATCTGATCATTTTACTGGCTTGACCTTTCAAATTTCCTCCAATCATGTTGACCTTTCCATGTGCCAGCACAAGCCTCTCGTCTTATCATATTAAATGCTGACATATACTCCAGACATCCTTGTTCACGTCACCAAATTTGCACCAAAATTATTTCGTGACTATGTCTGTGAAATTAGCATGCACTCCTACTACCTTGCTTTTTTTTTTAACCCCAGTTTGACTGGTTCAGTACCAGGACAAGATGTATAGAATGAGAGGAAATGCTGATAGTGCCTCTTTATTTTTAGATTCAGTCTCCCGTTGATGCTCACTGTTAGCAAGGAAGCAGTGAGTCATGCTAAAACCAATGGATGTGAACTGCCAAGCCACAGGGGCTTGGCAGTATATATTGTTTGGTAGCATTAAAACCGCTCTTTACCCCACCAGATACAATATGTCGTTCTGATCAGTAAACATCCAGCTGGCGGATCCTTTGCCGGTGTTTTGCCGTGGTGTGACTCTGGTTGGCTTCGTTTGGCTTTCTGCATCACAGATTAGTTGGAGCAGGATGTTCGCTAAACACTTCATACACCCACTCAGTCATCAAAGCAGTACATTCTTATTTCTCACGGTGAAGCATATTTTCTGCTTACCAACCAGGAGTCTGGAGACATGCATGTATTGCTGATGCATTTGAACACCCAAAATGCAAATTTTAGTGAACCTATGTTTTGAGCTTTTACTGTCCTCTGATTTTATTGGGTCATTCTTAGGCTTTTTTTTCTTTACCGGTGCTGGGCGGGTCCATGTGTCTGCTCAGGGCTGCTGGAGTCATGAAGAACAACGATGTGCTATATACCGAAAGTGCTGATTGGTCAATACCATGTGCAGTTTGCTGTATATTTTCTTTGACTTATGAGTTGCGTATTTGCTTAGTCTTGTGTTGAGTATTGTTAATTTGAAGTAACTATTTAACTGTTTTTTTTTCTTTTTTCAACCTGGTCTGACAACCAGTATTTAAAGTCACCTTTGTTTGTTGTGTGTTAGATCAGTTTTATGTTGTTCAGCAGTTAGCTTGGAGTTCTGTTAAGTTGCAATTTGGCTTCTGATCAAAGTCGCGTATTGTTCATTTTTTTTGTATATTTTTGCATCTTTGGGTAAATAAAACCCACTTTTCTCAAAATCCCCACCGTGTCCTCATGTCTTACCAGTCCCTCACATATCTCTTAGTTTTAATTATTGTAACTCAAGCTAATTTTGTAAATTCTTTGTGGGCCAAACTTGCACAAACTTGTGTTTCCAGGTAAAAAAGGTGCACATGTGCACCACTTCCAGAGTTTTCAGTGAATAGTACTGTTGTCTCACAGCAGGAAGGGTCTGGTTTTGAACCTGCCTTTGTTCTTCCATTGCCTGGTGGACATACAGTAGGTACAGATGTAGATGGAGAGTAAGATGGGAAAAGCACTCTGCATATCCTAGCCCATTTCCAAGTCTATGATTTTTTAAAAATATATAAATAATATTCAGCACTCAATGATTAATGTAGATAATTGTTGTCACAGGTTCAGGACCACTTACCGTTGGGTAAACCATAAGGGTAGAAATAAGGCTCATCTGTCAAGTAGGATCTCCAAGGAACAAATGTACCTCTAAGGGTACGATAGGGCACGTTATTTTAAAACAATATGGCTAAAATATGAAAAAAATATACTTATTCCAACTGTGTGAGTAAAGTTTCTCCATATGTTATATGACTCTCAGTTAAACCTGAAAGTCACTTGGGTAATCATCAGTGCAAAATATATTTAGCACTGCGTTATCTGCTTCTTTGAAGCTACTAAGTATGCCTCCCAATGCTCCAGTCACCAAGCTTTATATTCTGTGTAATGCAGTTACAAGTGTGTAGGAGCTGAAGATGGTGGTGAACACAGTGTGCAGCATAAATCAATAGAAAGATTAAATTCTGGTGTAATTGTTTGTGAATTCACAAGTATCATGTATTTTGTTGTCAGCAACAGTCGAATTTACGTCCCTGCCCAACCTCTTCTCGTGTCTAGAATGGCCAAAGCTTATGGTTAGCAGTCTGAGCTTTAAGCTCTACTAAAATGACAAAACAGGATTTCTTAGAAATTGCCCCACGTGTCAGTAAAGGAGAATAGAGAACTTAACTGCACTTGTGGAGAAAAATGAAGTAGGTGGACTTTTTTTTTTGTTTAATGACAGTTCAAATAGACAAGTGAGAAACCAGCTCAAAGGAGCAAAAAAGAAACTTTGTGGGGTGAGGGAGACAGCTAGGTCATAACACAGGAAGGACGACAGGAAAAAGGTGGGAACAGGAACTGGTTACAGGCAGGAAGGCTAGAGCGTTATGACAAGCTGGCGTCACTGACAGTGTGGCGATGTGGCAGGGAGCAGGTGGAAATGGGTGGTATAAATACTGAAGAGGTGATTGGGGAATGAGGAACAGATGAGCAGGTGGGTGGAAATCAGGTGAGTGAGACTGGCCAGGGAGAGCCAGAGACAGAGACAGCCATGCACCAGAAACAAAAGCTGAAATAATTAAATGTGCAACAGAGTAAGAATAACTCTTTTGAGCTTGAGCTTCGCTGTTCATACCTGCAGTGGCCAAAACGTAGAAAAAAACGTGCATACGCTGGTGGATTCAGATGTAAATAACATTACAGAAGAAGAATGAGGAGGTAAGGGTCGCGGTTTCCGGTTACTGTGCAGGAATGGTTGCCAGACTTTATTGCCTTCAGATCATCATCTTCTTCTGTGTGAATTAGTTATGTAACAGCTAGATTGCCACTTATTTAAAATGTGGAATCTCTGTAAAGATCCAACACATCACTGCCAAAATATTCTGGGCTTTAGGGAGATTCTGATTACTTTGTAGTCTTTCAAGTCTGAAAGTTAAACAAAATTTTCATCCCAGAAATAATTCCAACATGAAGAGGCAGAATGAACAAAGAAAGTTTGCTGGACAACTTAAATTAAACTCTAGATAAACTTACAAAAGATTACTCCTCCAGAGATGTAGTCTGCAGAATCTATTATTAAATATTCAAAATATATTCACTATCTTTAAGTTCGAGACCGCTGACATCGGAAGAAATATCTGCAAGCTAATTTCCAATTTTCAAATATTTGTCTGCGGTCTAAACAAACTCCCCACAGACTGCTTTTTACTTGCTGGAGTGATTAACGTATTAATCTGAGCTAGTTATGCAACAATTTGTCATCACTGATTGAAATTACATGGAGCGATCAGAAAACACTCCACAGTCTCTGGTAATTATGTAGCCACCTCAGCGAGAAAGATGTGTGTGTGTGTATGTGTGTGTGTTTCCTTTTAAGCCTTGGCTTGTGATAGAAAATGCTTTGGTTACACTTCTGGATGAAATTGGATTTGAAGAATGCACGCAATGAAAGAAGTTTCGAAGTTTTGGACTAGAGAATAATTTCCAAAAGAAAAAACTACTCCAGTGTTATGAGTCACATACAAGAATAATGAAAAAAAGACAAGGTATTTAAAGGCATTTTCTGAAGAGTATTGAATAATGAGAGCATGCTTATTTTTCAGTTGGAGGAGAATAGTATCATGCTGTGTCCTATGTAAAGACTATTTATAATTAGATAATGTAGCTATTTGTTAGTGCTAAGTTGTTTTAAAAGTATTCCCATTGTACAAGCTGCTCAGTTTACACAACACTGTTCAAATATCTTGAGCCAAATCTAATTTCTTTATATTTTGCTTCCAAGGAGACAGACTTTTATTGTAATTTTTTAAAATATAAAGAAAGCAGTAGCAGTCGGTCACTAAAAAGGCATCTAACTCCAGGGATGAACCAGTGTTGAGGCTACACATAACAGACGACTTAGCAAAGACACACCTTTAACTCATACATTTGGGCATTGTTGCAAAAACATAACATTTTTTTCTATTTCTTTGCTGTTTATCCTGAGGAAAAAACAGCATTTTTGCACCAACAAGGTAAGTCCCAAAGAGCTGTTAGCTGAAAATTTGTCGAGTGATGATTTCAAATTTTGAATCTTTTCTTTGAATCATCATTAATATTTACAGAAGAGGTCAGGAGAGAGGGTCAACTGAGTGCCTACAGCAATCTGTAAAACACACTGGAGTTTCTGTTGTGGTTTGGGGCTGTTGGAGATCTGGTCAGAATTGACTGAATTTTTTTTTGAATTGAAATTGAAATTTTTTTAAAATTTTATTTCAGTCAACAACAACAACAGATTATAACATGAATGCACAGAAGTATCTTCAGCTCTTTATATACAATTTTTAGCATGACAAGCATCCCAAACACAATGCCAATGCAATAAAAGCACACCACACAATCAAACACTATCAATCATCAGCTGGCCTCTGAAAATCCAGACTGTCAACATTTTTAAGCAGTGCAGAATAATCATCTTGGAAGAGAATGAAACAAAAGGAGGCCAACATCCAAATAAGAGTTGTGAATGTCCTTCAAGAAGCCCAACAAACAGTTTTTGAAGACTAAAAGAAATGGCAGGAAAGCTTGTCTAAGAGAGTTCAGGTTGTGCTGAAGATTAAAGGGGGTCATACCAAATATCGACTGTCAAATTTAAGTATACTGTTTCCCCAAGCATGTTTGTGCATGTCAGCACTTTGCCTATTTCCCATTTTCCTTTTAAAATATACAGAAATGACAGTTGCAGAGTACCATACATTCTTGTGTGAAAGACAGTCGATTGTCCTTAAAATACCTGTCTACTTTTTATAAATGCTCAGTAGAGGCACTAAAGGTGTTGTTTTTTTTTTTAGCTTAATCGCTAACACCTCTTGGCGGTACTTTGGCACTTGACAGACAGATATGTGGTATTGATCCTCTCACCTAACCCTCTACAAGAACACAAATGGCTGCATTTGAAAACTGTCACACTGTGTAACCACAAAGTCGACCTAGTTCATCACCTGAAAAGAAATGAACCAGCAAAGAGTGGCAGAGAAGAACCGAGGACAAAAAGGCATCCTTGGATTTGTCTTTAAGTTAATGTGGTGTCACAAGCTTTGCTCCAGTTTTTTAAAGCGTCTATTCTAACGCAACTCATCAAAAAAAGCAAACGTTTTATTTATGAGACTAATTTCTGAACACCTTGTAGTCTAAGTCTTTCAGAAGATTTAATTTGAAACACTGTTTTCGTTAGTAAACTGATACAAAAATCCATCTCTTACCTTGCACTGCAGCATCAGCCCACAGAGGTTGACTACCATAAGTCTAATAACCATCCTTCCAATCAAATACAGACACAAGGTAGTGGCTTTTAGCTACAATGCTGCACAGATCCAGAATAAATGTTCAGAAAATGTCACACAGGACTGACCTATTAATCTTTTTAACTTTTAATTAAAAAGCAACATTTAAACATTCCCATCAGTCTTCTTTCTGTTGTTTGACTTTTACCTGTCATTTAATAAAATTCATACCTGTAACTTTCTAGTTGCCAAGTCTTATGCAAATAAATGTGGTGCATATGTGCCTCATCTTGCCTTGTGTGAGGAACTTGAGTACCCCTGCAAACTATGAGATTTGTGCACAGTTAGACCTGGCCCAGGAGCTTCTTCTTGTGAGGCAGTAGTGTTATTTCAGTCCAGTTACTGGTTAAGATAAAGTATTCAAAGTTTCAACTCTCTGTCTAATAGATTGGCAGAACTAAGCGAGTGCTTCAAAGAGTCATTTGTTCTTAGAGCTCAGTCTATATGCAAATGAGCCTGAAGAATAAAAGACACGAACTTTAGATTGCTGCAAAGATCAATCAGCAGTGTTTAATCAGCTGAGTAGTGCAGGGCTGCAGATAGATGCATAGATGACAGACTGAAGCAGGTGCTGAGCTAGAAGGACACTGACCTCCATTGGAACTGACTGTTTATCTAAGGCTGTCTTGACTGCTATTATTCTGAATGCCAGACTTGTGTTTGCTGTGTACTCCAGAGCCTGATTTCGTCTTCCATAGATACAGCCTTAACATCAAAACTTATCTGTGGAATTCAGACTGACAGTCCTTATCCCTGTACTCTTTCATGCCGTTATTCAAAACACAAGAGATTTGGTGAGGCTTGTTTCATTCTAGCTCTTTAATATGGTTCTGAGAGGAAATTCAAAGAATCAGGCTAGTGTCTTTTTTTTTTCATCATTTTGAGTAAGGGTTAGTTTTTCATCTGTAGAGAGGGAACAAAAAGAAAAGGATACAAAGAAAAGACAGAGGGACAACCCTGGAATTATGCTTCTTGGGAGATGAGACGGCGTTTGGTTCTGCCTGTGGGACTGTGTGTGCTACATCTCGTTAGTCTAAAATGCAGCTGGGAGTTTGCAAATGTTGTCATGGGAAAACTCAAGTGCATCGTGGGAAGCCTTAGGCGGTCCAGGTGAAAGATAAAGTGCAAAATAAGGACATCCAGGAGGTGAAATTAAAAGGAATTCCACAGTTGACCGTGTTAGTTATTATTATTATTACATTCAGCATACACATTTATAAACTTTTAATTACATTTGGATTAGTTCTACACTTCAGAGAACAGCTGAAAAACACAATGCCACTTTTCATTATTATGGAAATTGTTATTTGGATCCATATCTCACAGTCTGGTGGAGGGAGGATTTTGTGGAAATGAATGCAGCAAATGAAGAACAATGCTGTAGCTGGTGTTCAGTTTTTAAAGTTTTCATGGTCTCATACACCTACTGGAAATAATGCCTCAGTATTAACACAAAGAGCATAAGTAGTAATATATATATATATATATATATATATATATATATATATATATATATATATATATATATATATATATATATATATATATATATATATATATATATATATATATATATATATATATATATATATATATATATATATATATATATATATGGATATGGATTCTTCGATACCCAACATCCACAATGACGGCGAAACAACTAGTAGCTCAGTGTTCCAACATTCGAAAGAAGGGACTGCTCTCACAGCTAGAGATTGACGAGGTACAACACAAATGCTACGGCAAGGAGGAGTCAGGACGCCAGGTCAGGGGGGAGATATCATCACCCCCACCCGAGATTGGGTACATAGCCCCAAGTGTGATAGGAGAAGGATCGTTGAGTGCGAGAGGAACTGACCTGAAAAATAGGATCATGGCCAAGCTTGAAACCTGGATCCCCCGTAGCCGGTTACCAAGATTACGTGAAGTACCCTCAGAAGGTCTGCTAGATGATGTTAATGCAGCACTACGGGCAATACCTACAACCACGATTACCGACACTAACAAGCTGATCTACAATACGGCAGCAGTGATCAGTGAGATGCTTGGCTACAAGTTGAACAGCCACAAGGGGCAGTACCCTCCATGGAGAAGGAGGCTAGAGGGCAAGATCAAAGTAGCACGGAGAGAGGTTAGCCAACTAACGGAGTTGCAGAAAGGTGCGACGAATAAGGTGCCTAAGAAATACAGCAAGCTGTCCATACCTGAGGCCTTGGAAACTGCCAAGCAAAGACTCACAGCCTTGGCCAGCCGCTTGAGGAGGTACACCAGAGAGATAGAAGGCAGGAGAATAAACCAGCTGTTCTCCACAGAACCAGCAAAGGTGTACTCTCAGTGGCAAGGGAACAATAAGAGAACAGCACCACCAAGGCTGGAGACGGAGCAATACTGGAAGAGCATATGGGAGAAGGATGCAACCCATAACGGCAATGCTCAGTGGCTAGAGGATCTGAGGGCAGACCACAGCGACCTCCCTGAACAGGGTCCAGTAACCATCACAGTGGCAGATATCCAAGAAAGGGTCTCCAGTATGAAGAGTTGGACAGCACCAGGGCCCGACATGGTTCACGCCTACTGGCTGAAGAAGCTAACTGCACTCCACGAGCGTCTGGCAGCACAAATGAACCAGCTGCTAGTTAACGAGATACACCCGGAATGGCTAACTGAAGGCCGGACGGTCCTGATCCCCAAGGACCCCAAGGACCCCAAGAAGGGACCGGTCCCCTCCAACTACCGACCAATAACCTGCCTCAGTACTACATGGAAGCTCCTGTCAGGCATCATATCGGCTAAGATGAACAGGCACATGGGTCAATACATGAGCGGGACACAGAAAGGAATTGGCAAGAATACCAGAGGCGCAAAACACCAGCTACTGGTAGACAGAACAATCAGCCGAGACTGCAAGACCAGACTGACCAACCTGTGCACTGCCTGGATTGATTACAAGAAGGCCTATGACTCAATGCCCCACAGCTGGATACTGGAATGCCTAGAATTGTACAAGATCAATGGGACCCTAAGAGCCTTCATCAGGAACTCAATGGGGATGTGGCGTACAACACTAGAGGCCAACTCCAAGCCCATAGCACAAGTCACCATCAAGTGCGGGATCTACCAAGGAGATGCTCTGTCCCCACTGCTGTTCTGCATAGGCCTGAACCCCCTCAGTGAGATCATTAACAAGACTGGCTACGGATACAGACTACGGAACGGAGCAGTTGTCAGCCACCTCCTGTACATGGATGACATCAAGCTGTATGCCAAGAGTGAACGAGACATCGATTCACTGATCCACACTACCAGGCTATACAGCAATGACATTGGAATGTCGTTCGGACTGGAGAAGTGTAGTCGGATGGTAACAAAGAGAGGGAAGGTAGTCAGAACTGAGGGGATTGAACTACCAGAAGGCAACATTGCAGACATAGAGGACAGTTACAAGTACTTGGGGATCCCGCAGGCGAATGGGAACCATGAAGAGGCCGCTAGAAAAGCTGCAACCACCAAGTACCTGCAGAGGGTCAGGCAAGTCCTGAGGAGTCAGCTGAATGGTAAGAACAAGATCCGGGCCATCAACACGTACGCCCTGCCCGTGATCAGGTACCCTGCTGGGGTAATAGGCTGGCCAAAGGAGGAGATAGAAGCCACTGACATAAAGACAAGAAAGCTCCTTACCATGCATGGAGGGTTTCACCCCAAGTCCAGCACCCTGAGGCTGTACGCTAAGCGGAAGGAAGGGGGCCGGGGACTGGTGAGTGTCAGCACCACAGTCCAGGATGAGACAACGAACATCCAAGAATACATTGGGAAGATGGCCCCAACTGACCGAGTGCTCAGTGAATACCTCAGGCAGCAGAAACCCAAGAAAGAGGAGGGAGACGAGGAACCAGCATGGAAGGACAGGCCCCTGCACGGTATGTACCACCGGCAGATAGAGGAGGTGGCTGATATCCAGAAATCCTACCAGTGGCTGGACAAAGCTGGACTGAAAGACAGCACAGAGGCACTAATCATGGCAGCACAAGAACAAGCTCTGAGCACAAGATCCATAGAGGCTGGGGTCTATCACACCAGGCAAGACCCCAGGTGCAGGCTGTGTAAAGATGCCCCAGAGACAATCCAGCACATAACAGCAGGGTGCAAGATGCTAGCAGGCAAGGCATACATGGAACGCCATAACCAAGTGGCCGGCATAGTGTACAGGAACATCTGTGCCGAGTATAACCTGGAAGTCCCGAGGTCAAAATGGGAGATGCCCCCAAGGGTGGTGGAGAATGACCGAGCTAAGATCCTGTGGGACTTCCAGATACAGACGGACAAAATGGTGGTGGCTAACCAACCGGACATAGTGGTGGTAGACAAACAGAAGAAGACGGCCGTAGTGATCGATGTAGCGGTTCCGAATGACAGCAATATCAGGAAGAAGGAACACGAGAAGCTGGAGAAATACCAAGGGCTCAGAGAAGAGCTCGAGAGGATGTGGAGGGTGAAGGTAACGGTGGTCCCCGTGGTAATCGGAGCACTAGGTGCGGTGACTCCCAAGATAGGCGAGTGGCTCCAGCAGATCCCGGGAACAACATCGGAGATCTCTGTCCAGAAGAGCGCAGTCCTGGGAACAGCTAAGATACTGCGCAGGACCCTCAAGCTCCCAGGCCTCTGGTAGAGGACCCGAGCTTGAAGGATAAACCGCCCGCAGGGGCGTGCTGGGTGTTTTTTTTTTTTTTTTTTATATATGGTATATTTTTGTTTATCACTCAGAGTAAAAAAAAAAAGAAGGAAAAAAAAAACCTTTGACCTTTTGTGACTCTACCAGATACTCAAACAACCCGAGAAAAGAACAGGTCATGAAGGGTGGCAGTTATGCGCACTTGTGGAAGGAAATTATGCATCCCTCCAGGAACAGTAGCATTTTACTGGAATCACCCTGTAAAAATCTCTTTTGAAAAGCTGATGCCAGAGGGCTGATAACTGATGGGCTCCAGCCAGTTTTCCAATTCAGATTCAGATGGAAAAATGCTAATTTCATTATTTCATGTAGTACACTTGAGCAGACCTTTCCTCTTGCTCTCAGATTGTCATGGAAAATTCTTAATCTGGTTCATCTAATTTATCTTTGTTTTGGAGTTCATGCAGCTGTTCCCAACAAGCTCAAGAGTAAATGACATGTTTGCCTTTCGTCTCTACAATGACTCCAGACTGAATCTCTCCTGTTTGCTGATAACACTGTTTTTAAAGCTTTTTATTAGTAGAAGCTCTGATTAGGATCTGCAGTGTGACACTATGACGTCATAAACACTTCAGTAGAGGTTGAAGGTGAGAAGTTAATAGGGTTTACAAAATGAGAAGAGATGATTGAATCTTTGGACTGTTGGGGGAGGGGCAGCGTACAACCTGAATAGAAAGAAAGCAATCATTCATGCTCACATACAGGTCATTTAAAACCATCAATAAACCAAGCATGCATGTCTTTGGTATGGTAACAGCTTTATTGCTTACATTTCTCGAGAAGCATAAAAAAAAAAAAACAAAAACAAAAAAAAAAAACGGGCACTAGCTAGTCTATGTCTCACAAAAGAAACCAGGAGGACGCAGTTATGATGGAGAACACAACAAGAACACGAGCAAACTGAGGGGTTAAATACTCAAGAGGAAATGAGGCCAGAATGGAGACACCTGGGGAGAAACACAATGAACTGAACCCAACTAATGAGGCAAGGGAAGCAAAACTGAACATAATGCACATGAGATAAGAGACTATCAAAATAGAACAGGAAGCATAAACACTAAGAGACAAAGACTAGAAGACTAAACAATGTAAACTAGAAGGCAATCATAATAACTCAGAACTGGATAGATAAACAGGAGAAAAAAACTTGGAACCACGACGGACATATTACAAAGAGCATTTCATTCGAAACTGTAATAATCTGAGTAACATAACTTTTTAACGTATGCACAAAAGGCATTGTAGGAGCCTAGATGCAGTTTGTGGAGTTTATATGATTCAAACTATAAAGTTATGGCTCACTTGCTTAGTGTTGTATTATATTGGACGTAATACTTACAGATTGACATATTACGAATAATGGAATAAGTTTCAAGTTTGATTTCTTGTGCTTAAAATGTATACTTTTATTTTGATAGTCTGGCAGAGCCAGGAAGTTAGGCGAGAGGAGAGTGGAGCCACACAGATTTTTGACCTCTCAATCTCAATGCGTCCGTTTTGAACTGAACTGAAGTTTTGATCACTCTGGCTTCAGTTACTGTGTACCTGTTTGGACATTCGTAAGTAAATATTTAAAAACTACCAAGGACTCTTGTTGATTTTTGGAAAAAAGGAAAAGAGCGATTAAGTGGAGCGTCGAGCTAAGGCTTCATTCACTGGAAAGCTATAGGCATTATGTTATTCACTCAATATTTTTATTATATTATAGTGAGATTGTGACCTTACCTTATTTAAAGTCTATATTGCATTATCTACAGCTGTGACGTTAACCTTTTAGTTGCGATATTGCTGTTGAGAGCCTCAGCGCCCTTTATTACTGTTCCAAAGTGAACAGCAGCATCAAAATGGATTAATTGAAAATCTAAATTTTAAATTTGATCTTGTAAACAGGTGTTCTTCAACCACATTGAAGAGGAAAACCCTTATCTCTAATCTCCTAAAAAGTGTGTTTCCAGTTAACTAAAATGTTGCTACATTTCTCTCAAAAATATTACCTTACGTTTAGCCATTATTTAGACCAACATAAGACTCACATGCTATCCTCAGGAAATTGCACATAAGACTACCATAAACAAGTGTAGGGTTCTACTCCGATTTGGGAATATGTCTATTAGAGCTTTTGTCTTTTATCACGTTGCACGTGATTTTCGACCTCTGAACACCTTTGTTACACCGACATTTGTGTGGTTCCATCCACACGTCTGTCTGACAGCCTCAAATGGAGAGAGCAGTGTTATTATTATCGCAGAGTCCTGTAAAATTTAAAGGTCGTCCCCTGCACTGCAGTTACAAATTAAATTTCATTTAGTGGTTTCTGGTATATCTCTTTCATATCCCATTCCCTTTGTGTTTACCTCTTTATCACACAAAGAGGGACTAAACACAGAGAAGTGTTTTTTTTTATAATCCTGTAATCTCCAAAGCAGATATGTCAAGAAATGACAAAATAGGCAGAATCAGAGGTTTTTATTTTATTTTATTTTATTTTTTGTACAAAGCAACGGGATGCACCACACATCTTTTCAACTCGGTGTAGAGGAGGTGGAGCACAGTTGAGAGTGAACTGCTTGACCCAACAGGCATTTCTTGGGCGGTGAATGAAATGAAAACTGTCAGAGAAAAAGGTGTTATTTAGGTATTTGTATTCCCAGTGAATACAATAGCAGAATGAGCTCTTGCCTGCAGTATTTGAGATTTTAACCCACAAGTCAAAAATGCACACACATCTCAATTTTGAGCTGCTGGCTGTTATTTCTTCTTCTTCTTTTTTTTCTCTTTTACTTCAGTTCTGGTTCAGAATGAAACAGGCACAACTCTTTTGTTCGGTTAGTTGCTTTTAGAACAAGCCTTTGTCAGAGTGACTGTAATTAAATGAACTCAAACCTTTTTCTGGGTCTGATTATTAAGCATTGTGCTTAACCTGTTAGCAATCAGCCATACTGTTCACTAATAATAACCACCCTGATGAAAGCTTCAACAACTGAATAATATGTGATGCCTTCCAGTGAATTTGTTTTTCTTACCTTTTCTAATCACATATCTCGGTGCCAACCACTTCATCATCAAGGTAAGAAGATGCTTTCAGTTAACCTTAACATTTTTTCTTGCTTAGTCTTCATGTAAATGCTTGAAGAAAGTGTTGAGTGTGGGAGGCATAAAGGAACAGGAGGAGGTTGATGCAAGGTCACGAGGGGGGTGTGTGTGCCCTTATCAAAGTCTTGTCTCATACCTGGGTAGAACTGTAGAGATGAAGCTTCGATTGTGGTGAGTGCTTCCCATGTGGCCTTTTCATCCCCCCACCGCGTCTTTTCCCCATTTCCTCCTCCCAGTGGTCTGTGATAAAATAGCCTTAGGCAGGGCTGGCTAATTAGACCTGACATCGCACCATAACTTACTCTCACGGCTCCTCTGGACACTTTTTACTCATGCAGATATTCATAGACAGAAACACACAAACTTAAAACACGGACACGCGGCTGTCTTAAGAGGTTATATGTACACGCACGCTCACACGAACAAACACCTTCCCGTGTTTCCGTGAGGCTGTCAGGCCCCATGCTGCACTCATCTGAGTGTTAAACCTGCGAACGTCCCCATTTTCACTCCCTTATCTGTCGTTAAGTCTTATGACATACAGAGAGGGCCATGGGTGGGAACGAGGGGGTGAATGTCAGATCTCTAACCTCAGAGGCAGCACGGCATGTCTCAAGGCGCGGATGTACTAAAAAAGAACTAGTTTGAAATGAGATCAACTAATTTGCTGTCCAACTAAGCGAGAAAACACACTAAAGGTTTAAAGGTTTCCTAAACACCCACATTTGAGAACAGGGTGAGATTCAAAGATCATGTAGGGGAATTGTGTTGTTCCTTTTGCACTGGGTTGTTGACATTAAGAGAAAAGAAATAGCCGTGTAAAGAACATAATTTCTTTCTTGCATCTACACATCCATAGTGAATGTTAGACTGTCAATCACAGTTGCAGCAGTCACAGTTCTGACTTTGGTGACTGTGTAAGAGAGAGGCTGAGATAATGCTGAAGTATCTGATCAGTGTGTTGGAAGGACTGACGTCTGTGAAGCGTTATACACATTATATACATCCAATGACAGTTGGATACTTTTTCATCAATAAAATAGTGAATTAATTCATTAGTTATTGTCATTGTCTAAATATTATTTTAATGAGTTCAGCTGGTTATAATTTGCACTTTTGTTGAGAATTATAATAACATCCAAAAGATGAAAATCAGTCACGTTATCTGATGTTTCTGTTTTTCTGTCACCCCTCTCTTTTGCCTTCAGAGCTACTTTTGTGTCATAGATTCAACAAAGTTTTGGAAACTTTCCTCAGAGATTTTGGTCAGTGTTGACATGATAACATCACACAGTTGCTGCAGATCTGTGATGTGAATGTCCTGTTCCATTACCTCCCAAAGGTGCACTGTTGGATTGAAACCTGGTGGCTGTGGATGCCATTTGTGTATAGAAAAGTGAATATCCTGTTAAAGAAGCCAGAGGTGATGTGAGCTTTGTGATATAGCAGGTGTGGTCATATAGAACATGGTCAGCAACAATACTCAGGTGGACTGTGGCATTTCAACAATGTTCAGTTCACTAATCAGACCAGGAAATGTTTTTGCACTGTTCTGTTGTCACATTTTAGTGAGCCCCTGCAAACTGTGCCCTCGTGATCTTAGCTGACCGAGCGTGTTCTTCTGCTGCTGTAGCCCATCTGATTTAAGACTGGAGATGTTGTGCAGTTGTTGGTGTGACCATTCTCTGTGACATCTATAAAGCATTTTCCGTCCAGAGAACTACCAAGCACAGGATATTTTCTGCTTTTACAACAATTTTCTGTAAACCCTAGAGATGGTTGTGTGAATATCTGAAATACTCGCTCCAGCCCATCAATACCAACAACATTCAACCGCATTCAAAGTCACTTAAATCCACTTTATTGCCTATTATGATCCTCACTTCTTCAGGTCGTCTTGACCATGTCTACTTGTGCAGTTGACCAGGTGTACAGAGAGAGTACAGTTCACTATAAATCTGAAAGTGGAATTAATTAATTAATTGTAATTTTGTTGAAGAATCCCATAGCTGACTGCAAAAGTATCAGTGGTATGTATATAATTTCTTTTTTCTGTATTGTATTCGAGCATGAGACTAAAATATAATACTAGTTATTGTTTTTTAACTTAATGATAGGTAGTCGCAGTGAAATTGACCTGCCTTAAACTGTCTTCAGTGCCTCGTCTTTAACATTTTTAAATCTAGTATCATTTATGCGGTAATTCAAATATTGAAAACGAGCCAGAAGGTGTCTGCAGATATCAATTTAAGGTTATTACAATTAGGAAGGGAAACCTATGTGAAAGTTGATCTATAGAGTAGCTGTCACGGCTTCTCAGTCCTCCTGTGTGGCTCTGCCAGTTTCTGGCTTGCTCTCTCTCTTTTGATCTGTTGTTTCTCCAGCGTGATTTGAAAGATAGCTCATGCTACATATCACGTAACAAGAATTATTACTCGTTCCATAAATATATTTTGTGAATGCCGACGAAGTGGATAATTGCTATATAAAGTAAGAGACCAGCTGGGTTAGAAGTGAACAGAGGCTCTCTCTTATGTTAGTTTGTGTGTGGGCGAGAGGTAACTGAAATGTTCGGCCTGTAGCGATGAGGGCAGAGTTGTTGTGACAGGCCGTGTGGAGGACTGAAGTTTATTTGAATCAGCCACTGTGGGGAGGGCTGTGTATTTGTGTGTGTGTGTGATACTGCAGGGACTTACCATACCGTAAATATTATCATCACTGCGTGCGACTGCTTGAGTTAGGTGATGTTCTTTTAAAACATGACTAGGTTTTCTTGTTGTCATTGACACTAATGGCTTCTGATTTGCGTAGTAAGGAGGTGGATGATCCACAGCAGTGCTTTGATACGCACCCGCCCTGCTGTGTCTCCTGCTATGTTTATATTTCAGATTCCAGTATAGCTAGGATTATTGTGGATTATAAAGAAACCGAGAAAGCGTAATTAACGTAGTATTTAAATCTATTAAATAGTAATACTGAATTAAGTCTAGTTTTTTTTCCAAAATCATTTAAATCTTAATTAAGAAGGTAATTCATGCTTTTTTGGAAATGCTCTGAAATATTTTGGACTCGTACACCTTTTAAGTGACACTCCGCTGAGTGCTCTACAGTATTTTAAGGCCACACTTTGCTACTTGAACACAGGGCCGGCCAACACTTTTTCCTGAGGGCCATACCGACTTAGATAACACTGGCAATACTGGTTACATAAAAGGGAAATCCACCTAACTGCTTTACGGACATTTAATTTAACCCACTTCTTAACAATTGTCTAGCACACATTTTATTTTTAAATTCAATTAAGTAGCAGTGTAGACACTATAGTCATGCCCCTTGAGATTATTTAGCATAATTCTCTCTCTCATGGATTGAGAGGTCTACTATTTTTCCCATGTGTGACTAATTGGACTGGAATAAGTGAGCCCGTGGTGGGAATCAACGTGTTTATGATTGTTTCAAATGGCCAATGAAGACTGAAAAGCAGACTGACCCAGAAAAGGAGGGCGATTAGTATTGTTTAAATATGGGAAAGCACGTTGTGCCGACTCAGCACATGATGAGGTACACTGCCCAAGTTTCACTTTATGAACCAGTATATCTTTTAAATACGAAAATTGCTACAAATTTCCGTCTTTTAAGCTATTTTATCAGCAACATTCATCTTAGACTTCTGGGTTTTGCTGCTATTTCTTGCTACATCAAGACAGTATACACACTCAGTAAGACATCAAATGCACTCAGAAAATGCCAAAGCAGCAGGAGTGCTGCTGGAATTAGTAAATGTAATGTAATAACTGAATTTTAAATTATATTCCTTCAGGCTACTGAAAACATAATCACATTTTACAGATTATTGTGTTACTAACCAGCACTGACCATGAAACATCCCCTTTGCAGTACATCAACAAACATTTAAAGCATTTAAAAGTTTTTAAAACTTTTCTTCATTTAAAGCATTTAAAGCACTCTATGATTAAATAAAAACATGACACATGGCAATCAACTTGGTTTTGGCTTCTTGTTAGTCAACCATACATAACATTATCTCTTTTTATATATGAACTGAGTCAGTCTTTGCTAGACTTGCTTCTAAACAGTTATTGTGAAAACAGTTATTTGGTCCTATTTCTGCTCAGCAAATGTTAAGCAGCCATGTCTAAGCGGCGCATAATAAGGCGCTGGAGCGTTGTATATTCTTGCATGACAAAAAACCCTCTTCATAATATCTGTGACCTCTCTTCTGCCAGCTGCCAATGCGTCAGTGCTATAGCTATTGATTTGTAAAGCACAGGGTAAATCACTGCAAAAAATGCTTTTCAGCATTGATTTTTAACTGCGCCACAACTAGTATCTGCAAAAATACTGTCACTTATTACAGTTACAGTTACTAACTCATAGCCTAAAGACAATGGAAGCCAAATAGGCCAAAAAAGCAAGTGTGTGAGAGTATGATTGTTCTATGAGCGTTTGGGGTGAATTTGCTGTATTGAGGACCGGCAGTGCCGTCCGTTCTTTCATCATAGCAGGATACCTAATGAGTGTGACAGTGGGCATGCCATTGATTCCTGCTGCGCTAGCTTCAAAGCCCCAATCAAGACAACAAGGGGGAGAGTGAAGAAGACACCTACGGCACCATCTGCCGCTGCAGGATGCCGAGAGGCAACAAAGGAGGCAGGGAGGTTGCTACAGACAAGGAGAAAGGGGAGAGAGTGGGGGTGGCTTCTGCTCCCAGTGATAAAGGTGCATCTCCTGTGGTCTGTATCTGTGCAGGAGGCTGACACCTGATTGAATAATGTGCTTGCTTGTTGCCGCTCGGTGGAGGTGCTGGCTGCCTGAGCTTGAGGCTGTGTATACATGTGTTTGCATATTTGTATGTATATACAGGAGAAAAATGATAAAGTGGTATTCTCCTGCTCACGCTTGTTTGCAGTTTTGCTTCTCTCTGTGTGAGTGTGCTTGTGTTTGTGAGGTCACTATGCAAATTTACACCAGTCTGAAGGATTTCCAAGCACAGCTCAGCCATGGTCATCTCTATAGCAACTCTGTTCATGGCAGGACTTCCCGATATGCTGAATATAATTAAACTGTGGCATGTAGGGGGGGGAGAAAAAAAATTCAAGTGTTTTTAAATGAAACTAAATGTTCTAATTACATCTTATGCTTTTAAATACAACAGTGGGGATTTAATTAGAGGGAGAGACGTCCCAGTCTGTGCCATCCACAGGGAATGCTCCGTAGAACTTGAAAGCAATTTGTTCCTCCTTCCTTCATTCCACAACCCTGAAACGGCTTTGATAGTGCAGTGAAATTAATGTTTGGAATAAATGTTGGTAGAATTGAATAAAGGCACCCCTCCACCCCCACTTCCCCCCGCCCCGTTGTCCATTTTCCTCTCTTACACACACTTTTCCATTTGTATGACTTCACCCCCCCCCACACACACACACACCTTCCCCTCCTCATTCGGTCAATACATCAAAATGTGTCATTAGGTTTGTGGATGCCTGCTCTCCTTCGCAGATTAGTCTCTGCTGTGTGAAAATGACGAGGCATTGTTCGGCATTTTTTTGGCCTGGGGTGAAGATGAGTTTGGAGTTCAATTTTCATAAGCGCCAAACCCTGACATCTCACAGAGCTGTGAATGAGCAATAGCAGCCTATGGGGAGTTGCCAGGCAATGAGGGGCTGCAGTCTGCTCGGTGCAGTGCTTCCTATTTACAAAAAAGCTCCTTTCTTATTGAGACCTTTGAAGTGAGATATACTGGCTCATCAAATATGAATGTCATACCCCTGCTGCAGTAGAATTGCATTTGTCATTAGGAAATTAAACTTAATTTACAGCTTGCTCATTTGCTCTGCTGGGATGTGACTTTGGGATTCACTCCAGGAGAAGCGATCAATTGGCAAACATCTTGAACAGGGAATAGAAAAGAAACAAAAGATAATCTGCACATGGCTGCAGGGTGAAGCAGAAATACACAGCAAATAAAATGTTCATGTTGTCTTAATGCAATTACTTCACTGAATATTCTACCCACCCTAAAGCTATCAAGGCTCAGTTCATTTCAGTTACTCTACATTATACATTCACATCATTTCATTATGCAGGACTATATAAATATACAGTTATGTGAAAAAGAAAGTACAGCTTCTTTCGGTTGCAACTTCATGCGTTAGGAAATAGTAATAGCAGCTAGGTGCTGCTAATCAAATGCACTTGATTAACTGTTCATCAGCATGCGTGAGCACCACTGGAAAAGCAGATGTTTTATGAGTGTTGCGGTCTGGAATGTTCAGATGTGTTTTAACACAATGCCAAGACTGCTAAAAACCCCAAGAGCTACATCTCATGCCTCAGTTAGCATGTTAAATGTTAAAGTTCATGACAATACAAATAGAACAGGAGTAAACAAGTTTGGCTTCGTTGGAAGTTTTCTTCTCTTTAAAAAAGGAACATAGCAGCATGGCTTGTTTGCCACGTTGCATCTGGACAAACCACAAGACTTGGAAAAAGACACAGCATGTCAACGCAACCCAATACTAACAGTCAAACACAATAGTGGAGCGGTGATGATTTGGCCTGAACACTGCCCTTTGTCCTGCTGCTGGAATAGGCTCTAGGCGCCCACAACCCTGAACCAGATAAGCAAACAAAAATGGCTCATACAAAAAACCTTATGAGCCATTTTTAAAAGGTGTACTTTCTTTTTCATGTGACTATAATATAAAAATGAATCATCACCTCATAGTATGCATACCCAATCTGGCAAAACTTCACTGCAAATGCAAGTACATTTCTTATTTTATATATAGAATTTGGGTTTTCTTTTCTCACTTTGCTTCCATAACGTCTCGCGCATTTTACAAAGTGTTACTCCATAATGATCATCACTTGCATCTACTCTTTGCAAAAGTGCCAGATCATTATATAACAATGCTTTGTGTATATTCTCAACATTGATACGACTGTGAAAAGACTAAAAGTGAAACAAAAATAATGAAACAAAAATAATGACTACACTAAATTCCTTGTGACTGTTTCTGTCAAGGTTTAAAGAATGTGATTTTCTTTTAAAGTTTCCCTCTGGCTCAATAAATAACACATTAAATGGACTGGAGACGGGATGAGATCTGTTCCAGAGGCTGTTTGCTTTCCTGACAGGATAAGTCATGAAAGCGTGATCTTTATTCTCTTGAAGGGTCATGCACTAGCCTTTTGATACCATATTTCGTTCTTTTCCCAACCTCCCCACAGAAGGCTTGGGCCAGTTTTCTTTTTTTGTTTGAAAGTCTTATTTCTGACAAAGTCAAGCTTCATACCATCAAGAAATGTATGAACCATGACTGCGCTATCAAAGGAAACTAGAAGGACTTGCTTGATGGTCTGTCTTTGCTTGCACTCCTGCTAAAAATGGTTCCTTGTGAATAAAATGACATATCCTTGGCCTTTATCCCATCCTCCCTCTAAAGAATCAAGATGTTCTCCACAGGGTTGCAAGGAGAGCCTGCCGTGCAAGCTAATTCATCAGATGCTGTAACTGTGTTGACTAAAAATGTCGCCTTGTATGTTCTGGCATTCTCGCTCCACTCAGCACGTTATGGCACCATAAGCTGCCACTAATGAGCGATTCACTGACTTGTGTGCAGTGCGCCACACAAAACAACAATAATGGAATAATGAGAAATAAAAGAAGAGTGTGTGTGGGGGGATGGTAATGCCGGAGGCTGTGAAAATGGAAGTTAAGTGCTGACCTTGGTGGCCTAATGGCTCTAAATAGCATCTGAATGTCAGTGTGGTCCAGGGAAGGGCAGCTCTTGCCCAAGGGTAATGGGTAAGGTGGAGCTTTAAAGTTGTCAAAGGGAAGCAAGGCGCTGTTAGATGGATTAGGAAGATGGGATAGCTGCATGGCGATGGTGTGGTAATGCTCTTGTTCCCCATGAGAGTAACTAGATCACTATTCAGTCTCAGCAAAGAACATGAAGCTGGCAGAAATCTAGAATTTCCCTGAGTGAATGTAAAATGAGATGTGGGCTACAAAGTGCTGTTAATGTATAATCTCTTTTGGGTTGGGGATAGACGGATGTGTCAGGTTTATGTTGGGTTCTTGGTTCTTTACACAGACAAGACATCGTTGTTGTTTTTTTATTAGTTTCTTTGTTTCTTTGTCTCAATAAGGAGAGATCATTTGAAGGAAATGAACATGATTTATTGATATACAGAATTCAATTATGCTATTTGGTGATAGGAATTAGAGCAAGACCCCCCTGAATCTAGGCACTGGTGGTGGGGAAGATGGAGACTTTGATGAAGTGATTTGCGTGAGGCGGTGGTGGGTTGCATGAAGGAGTCTGCAAGGGACAATGACAGATGAGCAGTGTGATTTAAAGTACACAGATTCGGAGCTTAATTGGTTTGATGAAGGCTGGCAGAAAGATGATAGACTATAGCAATGACGTCAGCATTGAGTTTTACACTGTGGGGAAGTGTTGTACTGAATAGACTAGCAGCCAAGCACTTGAAAGCAGACAGATGAGGGAAGGAGTGAACATATGCATGAGCTTTGTTAAAAACAGCAGATGCAGGAAAAGGTCTTTTTTGGCAAATACCAGTTTCTGTAGGATATAGTGTACAATGCACAGTGATGTCAGCGTCTAGCTGGACTTGTTTTTTCTTTTGTAGGATACATGTTCTCAAGTTTAGCTTTAAGTACTAACAAATATAGTGTCAGTTTCTTTTTAACTCTTTTAACTGCTTCTTTCTTTTTTTACTCTTTTCATTTTCAGATACCATATTTGCCTTGCTCTAGACTCTAGACTTTGAATTTGCTCTATATTTTTGAGTAATATAGAAAATCATTATAGAATGATTTTTGAAAAAATGAGACGGAAAAAGGGCAATGGGAAAAGGTCTGCCGAAAGTGAGCAGACGTGCCTAATGCTGTAATCAAACTGTTTTTAAGAAATGTCAAGCTGTGTGGTGGAACCATAATAATGGTGGTGCCGTGTATCCAGTGCTGCCTGACCCCACTAAAATCTGAACAAAATCAGTGCGTTTGCATGACTTTGTATCAGTGTTGACTTAAAATGACAAAGATTCACTTGAGCTGCTTGGAACAAATTGGTTAGGCCCTGCCCAACAGAAATCATGGAGGCAATGGCTGATTGAAGATGAATACTAAGTGCATGCCTGGATCATCAAGTTAAAAACCCCTAGGCACTCACCAGCCCGGATACATATACACACAACACCTTTACAAGGATACCATGTTTAATGTGTACATACTCTCCCTGACAATCTTCTACTTTTCCACCTTTCAGTGTCACTTGTCAGTACCACTTCTCTCCCTCTATCTGTTGCACCCGTTCACAACCTCAAGTGTTGTAACAATATATGATTGTTGGAAAAATAATTAATGTGCAAGTAGAGCTTGGAGAGCTTTTCTCAGGAAAAGTACTCTTTCTGAATGTATCTACTTAGAAAAGGAATCCATTTTTTTAATCCAATAAAAAAGCTATTTTGTGCTTTTCATTTGGCAACCCTGTTTCTGTTATAAATTGCATGTCGCACACCTAAATGGAGATTTCTTTAACAAAAACGCGTTTGTTGAGGTGAAGCAAATAATCCAAAAGCTGACAAAGAACATAAATTTACAGAATGAACACACGAGGAAAAGGAAACAGAAAACAGAAGATGATGCAACAAAGATTGAAAGCAAACTGAGGCTTTAAATAGACTCATTATGTAATCAGGGAGATGGGAAACACTACAGTAAGATTTTGTAGCTGAAATTAATTAAGGCAACAAAGGAAGTATAAGTAAAAGCAAATCACAAGAGACAGAGAAGTAACAAAAGAAAACAGGAAGACTTAACAAGATATAATATTGTGCTATAACACTGTTATGATCATATATGGTTTCAAAATCAAAGGTTTTAGGGAATTAAATTGTGTTTTTTTTGCTATTTTTTTTTCTCATTTACTTCTTGGGTGGGCCTCCAACTGTGTGTGAGCCTCTTGGCACATGCTCAGGCTGCCCATTGGATAATCTGGCCCGCTGATAACCCTGTCTGATAAAATAGTCTTAATTAAGTGGCTGACTTACTCAGTGACTTAATAGACTCATCCAGCTTACATTTCTCTTCATAGTTTTTTTAATTTTTTTATTTATCTACTTTTTTACAATAACAAAATTATTTTGAACATTGTTATAAACCCAGCAACCTACTACACCCATGGTGTCACAGCGTCACTAATCTCATGTGAAGGTTATTTAAAAGCAGCTAGATGGTAATAAATATGGATCAGCTAAAAATATTTGTTCCCCTTTCTTTGGTAGCTACACCACAGGGTTATGTAGGAGATGAAGCTTCTATAAAAGTAGTAATATTGAAAGCTTCATTTCTTTCCTCATACCTAATTCCTTTAAAAAATACTCGAACACTCGTACTTGAACAACAGATCCAGGGTGATTAATTCTTCATTCTTTATATTTTTGTTGTTTAAGACTGTTTAAGAATCACAAATGGCACATAAAGGACATATTACATACTCCAGAGACAGTCCATGAATATTCATATCCAAACTTCAAGATGTACACACCTATGGTTATTACACTTTCGCTTTTTAGGGAGTTTAGTGAACATTGTGAGGCTCATAAAAACAGTTTCCTCATATCATTGCTGTTTTTACTGAACTGCCTGCCTGTCTTAATGAGCCACTGGGTGCCGAGGTACTGGATGAGGGTGGCATGAAAAGCAGTTGGGACTCTGAGGCAACTTTTCAAAGTGCCCTTTAATTTAGCAATCTTTTCTTTTGGTCCCCAGAAAGGCTGCCAAGGGATGAGGTCTACCAACCAGGGTTTGTGAATTCATTCTGTGCTCGGCTGGTGGAATTGATGACACTGGATACACCACGAAGCTTCCAGATGTGAGCTCTTAATCAAAATGAAAGCTCACAAGATCAGTAAAACTCAATGAGGTGGAGGCCTGTGATTCACACTAAATAATCCATCTCATTTTCCCATGCATGAGGCTATAAAAGCAAGCATTTATTTGCCAGTGATGTCTTTTTATTCATCAGTAAAGAGCATGAGTGGAACATGGAAATGAAGTGAGCTACATTCATTGACAGAAATTGAGTGGGGTGTGGACGAGAGGGCGACAGGTGCGGGGCTCTAGTGCCATTGTGTCAGATCCTCTTCACACGCCTAATAGACCTAATCAGTAGCATTTAGAGCAGTGATGTGCCCACAGCTTGAATCATTCAATAACCAAAACATGATCAGATTTTTAGCAGGACTGCTTCAGCCACACATGCCAGGCAATTTGTTTGAAGCGTGTGTGTGTGGGTGTTCGATGCCGGAGTTTTTGTTGGCTATTTCTGTTCCACTGTTCAGTTAGGCTTGGTTGTATTTGGGACATTGATGAAAAGGATGGGGACAAAACGTGGCTTTTTCCTATCTGAAGGCATTGTCTGTGTCATTGGACTTTCGGAGTGTTTTATCAGCAGAGCACAAAATGGTTGTGTGAAATTTGCTGCGCAGGCTTTAGTAAATTGGCAGTAGAAGAAGTCCATTCTTCTCAAGATGTATAGCTCACGGGCCTGGAATTTCCTTCATTCTTACTTTGCTGGCTACGTATTTCTTATTTAAATTAAAGAGGACTATTGATGTGGATCTTATTGAGCCTTTGGTCACAGAAGGGGTTTTTCATGCTTTATGTCTGTCTTTCTTCTCTCTGATACTAGATGACTTTGAAGTGTGACATTAAAATGAAAATCTTCCACCAGAATCTCACTTTTAAGCACAATATTGTCTCATCTTAAATATGATGGCTAATTTATTGCTTAGATGATCTGTTAGGCACATATATGTTGAAATAGGGTTAGTGCAGTTTAGCTATTTTTTAATGATTAAGAAATATAAATGACTGGAAACAGTTCCTCGCTTCTTTGGATACTACGCATTTATCTGCCCCCCCCCACTCCCATTTCTGCTTTCAAGGAGTCAGACTTTCTTGAATGTTTTAAAGGAGTCTTGAGCAATAGTTTTGCAGGCTTACTGACATAGACATTGGCTGTTTTTTTTCAGTCTGAACTTGACCATTTTCAGAGGAATTATTATTAGTACTATTATTATTATTATTTTGCTAAGCCTCTTGGCAACACTAACCTATGAAGCACTGAGGCAAAACTGAAGTGAAAGTCAGGCTGTCACAAAATCATGATTTGTTTCAATTTCTTTGTTGAATCTACAAAAAAAACAAAAAAAACAAAAAGTATTTTTCACACCAATAATGTGATTCCCAAATTGGTGAATGAGCTGTCACAGCTCAAAAACTTTAGAGAAATAGGAAGTGGCACGACTAAAAAATAAACTATCTACAGAAGATTAGTAGTATCTATAAGTAATTTAGTTAAGAAACAGGAAAAAATCCAGCAAAGACCTGACAGAGGACCTGAGAGATGCATCTGGTTCAGTTGGTCCATCTACTGTGGATCTACTCATCAGAAATGGTCTCAGTGGAAGGGTGGTTGTCACGAGGTCATTCTTGAGGAAGGGAAACAAAAGGGAAAAAAGGCTGAGGTATGCCAAACTATACAACGGACTGATGTCTACAGAGTCCAGACCTCAGCATTATTTAGATGGTTTAGGATCATCTTGAAATGAAAAAGCAACCAACCTCCAAAAGAAGAGCTTCGAAATGTCTTTCATGAAGTCTGGAGAAATATTCCTTCAGTCTATAATTAAAGACAGTTTTGCCTAAGAGAGTTCAGGTTGTGTTGGAGAATAAAGGTTGTCACAAATGCACAAACTGTTTTTGTCTTCTTTTCTGTGTTACATTCATATCTTTGTACATTTAAGACATTTTTTGCAGTTATTTCTATTGTTCCTAGATGAGTAGCTCAAGACTCTTCTGCAGTAAAGTATGACAGCAATGCCAGGTGGCTCTTTATCTGCGAACAAATTTTATTACAAAATACACTCTCATAACTATGTCTAGGTTGGATTGTGATGGGGCTAATTTAACTGATTCAAATATTTCTATGTGCTCATATAATAGTTAGAATAATTACCATTTAGCAATATAAATATTAGGCTACAGAACCACACACCAACACGAAGCCCTATCCTAATGAAGACATACAAACAATATTTTTTTTCAGTTTTTACATATGAACACAAAGCAAAGAAGCAGTTGTTTCTATCCTGGATATAGTTTACACTTTACTTTTATTTTTATTGCAAGGAAGGACACAAGGACATTTATCTCCTCCTGCACATGACTTGTAATCAGCTGACTGTGTTAATAAAACATGGACCCAACACTGCTAATAAGCAAAGTTACACTGCAGCGGAAATGGTTCACTGCACCCTGCTGCGAACAATATGCCAATATCATATTGGCATACGCTAAAAGGAACAAAAGTATTAGGCCACCTGTGTACTAATACCTTTGCCAGTATAATGTATCAAAGTTTCTATTGGCCCAGAGATAATGTTTGAAGGAGTTATAGAAATCATATTCTTGTTGCATTGGTATAAATGTCCCCATCTGTATAGACGCACTTTTTAATGATACAACACAAATTTACAAGCTTGTTTGTGGCCCCCTTGGCTATGACTACAAGGCCCACTTTGAGAACCTGTTTCCCCTTGTTTCTGCTTATTATGTGAAGCTAAGCTGTCCCCTGATTTTTAACTTAACTATATTTGTCAGTCATCTGTTATATCCATCCATAGAGTTTTGAATACTTGGTTGATGTTGCGCTTCTTACATCTCATTACACAGGTGTAAAAGCAGTGTACAGAGGACATAAAGACTGACAAGGACAGGTAGCAATTTTCCAGTGGTTGAGCTTGTTGCTTACCAGGTGACAGATGAATTGTGTTTTTCTGCAGCAGGCGTGATGACTTGAGGGTTCAAGTAAAATGCTGAACTGTCATAGAAGATATGAACTTAATAAAATGCTTGCAAGAAAGGTTAGGGTTTTTTTTTTTTTTTTGCTGCAAAGATTCTGGTTAAGCGGCATTCTTTATTCTGACTGATGCATTTTTTTTAAGTAAAAATAAAAGCTCAGTAATGTAGTATTGTTACAGTGCATGAAGGCAGATACACTGCTCTGTGTTGTGGGCTCCCTTGTTTATGGCCTTTTTTTTTATTACTCCAAATTGATCTCTGCATAGTTGCTTTCTGCCTGAAAATCAATGCCCTGATTGGACTTGCTTTTCTTTCATTAACCTTGGCTAATTTCATTTCTCAAAATAAAGCTCCTAAATATCATTCATCTTGAAATGTCACCTTGTTTTGTAGGGAGGTGTCGGGGATGCTGGAGGGTTTAGAGGTAACAGAGGGAGCCATGTTTCTGTCAACATAACTCAGCCACATTAAGCTTAGCGCTGCCACGGTTTGCCACTGAACTCTGGCATTTCAAGGACCTAAGCAAGGAATGGGAAGCGTTGGTAAACATATGATGGACGTCAGGAGACAACAACCTTGTGATTTGTGGAAGTCAGCCCCCAGGAAGTCTCGTAACATCAGTGCTTTAGTGGCAACTAGCACAGTTAGCACAAGGACAAGGTTAGCTGAGATCTGTTTGTCCTCGTGACAGGTTCAGGCAGGAGGTGGTGGAAAGGGAGTGCAGCATCCTGATAAGGAGCAGCTCTTTTCAAATTCAGCATGACAGCCATGGTTGGATTTAAACATTAGAAAGTAAACACAAGAGATGGATTGTGGAACCCACATAGCAGGAAATCTGTGTGATTTTTTTTTTTTTTTTTAAAGAAAAGTGTGTATGTGTGTGTAGCTGTCCAAAAATTTACATTTTAAGATTGCCCCAATTTTATAATCTCTGTGTGTTGACTGTACAGTGTACTTTGTACACTCACTGGGCACATCATTAGGTACAGTAGTGCGGTGCTCTGAACGGATAATTGGAGGTGAGCTTCCCTCCCTCCAAGACATCTACAGGAAGCGCTGCCTGAGGAAAGCGGGGAGGATCATCAAGGACTCCAGTCACCCCAGCCATAAACTGTTCAGACTGCTTCCATCAGGAAGGAGGTTCTGCAGCATCCGGTCCCGTACCAGCAGACTGAGAGACAGCTTCTTCCATCAGGCCATCAGACTGCTGAACACTTCATAGACACCTCAGCTTCACTACTGGAACTTCAACATTATGCACTCCACACTGTATATAAATGCCACTTGTTTTGCACATATTCAACTCTGTATATTCTATATATTTTATTATTATTATTATTATTATTTTTTTTTTTACTATTTACTATTTAATTTGTAAAAATGTGTATACACACACACACACACACACACACACACACACACACACACACACACACACACACACACACGTAGGAAAATATTTAGTATACACATCCAGAAATGCATACACTATTATATATTGTACATATATTTATTAGTTTCAGGTTGGCCATTCTTGTATTTTGCTCGTTTGTGTTGTTGTGTTTGCACATCTCTGTTGCTTGTGGGGCTCGCACACAAGAATTTCACTCGCATGTGCTGTGCCAGTGTGCCTGCACATGTGATGTGACAATAAAAGTGATTTGATTTGATTTGATTTGACACCTTGCTAGTACTGCATTGGACCAACTTTAATTTTTAGAATTGCCTTAATTCCTTGTGGCATAGTTTCAACAAGCTGCTGTAAATGTTGCATTATTGAATTGAATCTGGTGACTGTGGAGGCCACAGTGAACTCATAGTCATGTTCAAGAAAAGAGTTTGAGATGAGTGAGCTTTGTGACGAGGTTTGTTATGGACATGGTCAGCAGCAGCAATACGCAGGTAGGGTGTGGTGTTAAAATGATGCTCACTTGGTACTAAGAAGCCCTGTGCATGCCAAGAAAATGTCCCCACCCATCACGCCTGAAGCATTGATACGGTGCAGGATAGATACATGTTTTTGTGTAGTTTATGCCAAATTCTGACCCATCCATCCAAATTCTGCAGCAGAAATTGAAACTCATCAGACCAGAAAAGAGTTTTTGCCTGCTATTGTAAAATTTTTGTGAGCTCGTGTGAATTGGAGACTAAATTTTCTGCTCTTAGTTGACAGGAGTGTTGCCTGGTGTGCTCTTCTGCTGCTGTAACTCGTCTGCTTCAATGCTGGATGTTTTGTACACTCACAGATGCTATAATAATAATAATAATAATAATAATAATAATAATAATAATTTATTGCATACTTTGGTTTTAATGAGTGGCTATTTAAGTTACTGTTGCCTTCCTGGTAGCCTGAAGTGTACTGGCCATTCTCCTCTGATCTCTGGCATCAACACAGCGTTTTCACCTAGAAAGCTGCAGCTCAATGGATATTTTCACCTCTTTAGTTAATTCTGTACAAAACTTAGAGATAGATATGTGGAAAACATGTAACAAATATACCACAAAACCATTTAAATCACCTTTCTTCCACAATTTGATGCTTGGTTTGAACTTCAGCAGGGCATCTTGAACATCTGTGTCTACTTGTGCAGTTAAACAGGTGTGCTGAGTGTTGAATTTTTGGATGGATCGATGGATTTCTCTTGCTGACTGCAATAATATTCATGGCATACATGCAACGTTTTGGTTTTGTATCCCAAAAAAGTTATGTGAAAAGGACCGCAACTTATTAAAGAATGAAACTAAAATATAATACCGGTTACTTTTTCCTGAAAGATTGGTAGGTAGTGAACATCCCCTTCTTAAAATTGTCTTCACTGCTTTGTCTTTATCTGATTTAAAAAAAAAATAGTTATAAAAATTAGCTATAAGCTAAAAATAAAATATTGAAAAGGATCCAGAAAAGTGTAATATGTATGTAACCTGATCTGTTAAGTACCTGCTGCTTGTTGTTAAACGCCTTCCTCAGAGGCAACTGTGATAGTAAAAAGGAGTCAATTTAACATATTAACATTTTTATTACTTTGCCCTCTTCTTAGACTATGAGGGATATTCAACAATGTTCAGAGGGACCATACTGATGTATGAAAGAAGGGGCTACAATGACAAAAATTATCCTGGTTTTTAATTTTAGCATCCCATTTCTAAAAGAAAAAGACTTGAAGGGCATAATAAGTGGTGCGTGTCTCTGTATGTGCGTGTGTGTCAGCGGGAGTTATTTACTCACCAAATCAAGTTGTAAAAGGGCCTCCTACTTGTCTGGGCTAAATCTCGGTAAGACGAAAGTTAGAAAAATGACTGCAAAGTATTCCTCTGTGCTTGTTTTGAGGCTGTTTTAGTTCAACAGTTTTGCTAACAATTAGATCAGTTTATTTTGCATCCCCCTCTCTGCCCTTCACTGATGAGGAGGAGGCTCTCTCTGGCCTGCATTAATCTGACACATAGTATAACACCACTCCTCTTAGATCATTTTCACTCATTTTATTGCAAACTGTGGAGGAGGAAGATGACTGATATTCGACAACTAATTCCTGGAATCTGGACAAGCACTTCACACTTGCTTGTTTTCTCTCTCTGGGGTTGCGGAGGCTTTCTCTGGCCTGCATAAATCAAGCTCTTCTTGTTATTATATTGTGACCACGAGTATAAATTAAGATTGCTTGCTCTTGCACAGCAAACATGAACAGAAGACACAGAAAGGGAGCTTAATTTCACTTGCAAGGATAATTAACATTAATAATAAGTGGTTTACTGACATATTTCTCCTGCATATGTGGGTGATGTGGCTACTGTGGAGTGGTGCTAAAATCAAGTGTGAAAAATAAGAACAGTGCAGATGGTTTGGCATTTGCACTTGATTTCTATTTTACACATATCAAGTGGTGAATATTTGCATTTTTGAGCTACTGTTTAAGGTTGTAACACTTAGCACTTAAAGTAATATATTAAATTAAAAAGATCTGATTGTGTTTGTTTATTTTTTTTTTTTTTGCCTTTTGGGTTCATCATAAACTATCCATATATACCTAAGATCTTAGTGACAATATCAATAATGTTTAATATTTTATCTTAACCATGTCTGTGTGATGCACAGTATGCAAATGACAACTGTAGTATGAACTGGAGCCAAACAGACTTCCTTTGCAAACATTTGTGAAACAATGGGTCATTTTAACAAACTCGCTGAATTCGAGTGCGGTATTGTGACAGGATGCCGCTGTTGCAGAAAGCCAGTTTGTGATGATTGCAAAGTGGAATCGATGAGGAACCACAACAACCCTGAAGTTACAGAGCAGGTCACTGAGCGTTGAGGCACATTTTGTGTAAAAGTCTCTGCTGACTCAATAACGTGCGGAGGGCGGTGAAAGAGGCGAAGCAGCGCTACGGGAGGAAACTAGAGTCACAACTCCAACAGAGTGACTCTAGGAGCCTGTGGCGGGGACTAAGGACAATAACGGACTATAAAACACCAACAACCGGTATGACGAACGCGGCCGTGACTCTGGCAGACGAGCTGAACACTTTCTATGCTCGCTTCGAGGCTGCAGCTAAGGTCTCCAACAATGCTAGTGTTAGCGGCGCTAACGGCTGCAGACAGGAAGATACTGCCAGCACCGGAAACGTGCTCGTCATCTCCGAGCATGAAGTAAGGAGAGCCTTCAAAAGAGTGAACACCAGGAAAGCAGCAGGACCAGACGGCATCCCAGGTCGTATCCTAAGAGACTGCGCATACCAGCTAGCTCCTGTGTTCACTGAGATATTCAACATCTCTTTATCTCAGTCGGTGATCCCCACATGCTTCAAAGAGTCCATCATTGTTCCTGTCCCGAAGAAACCCCACCCTGCTTCTCTCAATGACTATCGCCCTGTAGCCCTCACCTCAGTAGTGATGAAGTGTTTTGAACGCCTGGTCAGAGACTTCATCATTTCTTCACTACCAGACACACTGGACCCACTACAGTTCGCTTACCGTCCAAATCGTTCCACAGACGATGCCATCTCTCATCTCCTCCACACATCACTCACTCACTTGGACACTAGAAGGGGGAATTATGTTAAAATGCTCTTCATAGACTACAGCTCTGCATTTAACACCATAATTCCCTCCACACTCACCACCAAGCTGGAGCATCTGGGACTCAGCTCATCTATGTGTCAGTGGATCTCCAACTTCCTAACTGGCAGACCACAGGCAGTAAGGATGGGCGGACATGTCTCAGCCTCCACCACTCTCAGCACTGGAGCCCCCCAGGGGTGTGTTCTGAGCCCCCTGCTGTACTCTTTGTACACATATGACTGTGTGGCCACTACCAGCTCCACCACCATCATCAAGTTTGCTGACGACACCGTCGTGGTGGGCCTGATCTCTGATAACAACGAGACGGCCTACGTGAAGGAGATTAGGAATCTGGAGAACTGGTGCCAGAGGAACAACCTCCTTCTAAACGTCAGTAAGACAAAGGAGCTGATAGTGGACTTCAGCACTAAGCAGGAGAGGAACTACCAGACCCCTGTCATCAACGAGTGCCCAGTGGAGAGAGTGGACAGCTTCAAATACCTCGGAGTTCACATCATGCAGGACCTGTCATGGTCCTGTCACATCAACACTGTGGTGAAAAAGGCCCGACAGCGTCTCTACCACCTCAGACGCTTGAGAGACTTCCAACTGCCCTCCAAGGTGCTCAGGAACTTTTACTCGTGCACCATAGAGAGCATCCTGGCGGGAAACATCTTAACCTGGTTCGGGAACAGCACCATGCAGGACAGACGAGCTCTACAGAGGGTTGTGCGATCAGCTGAGCGCACCATCCGCTCCGAGCTCCCTGACCTGCACTCAATCTACAGCAGGCGGTGCTGGACCAAGGCCAGGAAGATCGTGAAGGACCTCAGCCATCCCAACAACAGACTGTTCTCTCTGTTGAGGTCAGGAAAGCGATTCCGCTCCCTGAAGACCAACACAGAGAGACTGAGGAGGAGCTTCTTCCCGCAGGCGATACGGTCTCTCAATCACACCACCACACAGTACTGACCCACACATATGGTTCTTACACACACACTGGACTTTCTGGACATTGTTTTTGCACAACACTGGTCACTATATTCTTCATTTCCAGTTAATACTTGTACAGCTGCTGTTATTGTGTATATATTTATTTATATTTCTTCATACATTCTTATATAGTTCTATATTGTGTATTTTGTTGTACAGTTATTTTATTTTCAACTTTAATTTATATATTTTATCTTATTCTTCCCAGTTAAATTTACCCTTCATTCTAATTTGTGTTGTACAGTTATTTCATTTTTAACCTTAATTTATATTTTATTCCTTCCTAGTTAAATTTACCCTTTTTAATTTTTCATATTTATTTCCTATCTTATTCATAGCCTTTTCCTTTTTTGTTTTCTTTAGGTCACGAGCAGTTGTCCAAGCATTTCACTACATATCGTACTGTGTATGACTGTGTACGTGACAAATAAAATTTGAATTTGAATTTGAATTTGATTTGAATTTGATTTGAATTTGAAACCGCACAGCTCCAAACCTCCTCTGGCATTAAAATCAACAGAAAAACTCTGTGCTCAGAGCCTAACGGCATTGGTCTCCATGGCCAGGCAGCTCCTGTAAATTTAGCAGGTGATCAATCCTTTGGTCGTCTTCATATTCACACAATCACAATTACAGCAGAATGGGCCTATCATATCCCCTCATACAAACCTAGAAATAATGATCATAGCACTTCTACAAAAATTAAAATTCATTTGTCTTCATTTCATTGTGACCATTAGAATCAGACAGATGCAATGCGCCACAGTTATCAGGCGTCCATTTATTAAAATATAAAACACATTTATGCTATTTACTTGTAAATGATTATCCTGACTTGTTGGATGTTGGGATTAATTGATTGGGTTCTCTGTTCCTTTACGCTTCCAGTATAAACACCCTAAACCTGTGCTATATTAAAGAGTTCCCTTTGTGTCATGCTTGGTCATCTGAGTACCAGATAACCAAGCATGTTTGTGTAGGTCCTCAGTCATCCAGGTCATGGAAGTCTAGATAACTCATAGATAACTAGAAAAAGAGGGCAACTGGTCTTCTTTAAGTTCTAAATCAGGGGTCCCCAATCCCAGTCCACGAGGGCCGGTGTCCCTGCAGGTTTTAGATCTCACCCTGGGTCAACACACCTGAATCACATGATTAGTTCATTACCAGGGCTCTGGAGAACTTCAAGACATGTTGAGGAGGTCATTTATCCATTGAAATCAGCTGTGATGGATCAAGGAGACATCTAAAACCTGCAGGGACACCGGCCCTCGTGGACTGGGATTGGGGACCCCTGTTCTAAATCAACCTAAATAAGTACCTACTGTAAATCAGGTATTTAACTCCTTGTTGAAGTCGTCCCTTTGGGCGCGCTGCTGATCATGTGAGTCATCACATGAGCCAAGGTGTGAAAAAATCTGTGGTTCATTACCATAAGTGATAGTGACGTGACCTATTGAGCTCATCTGATTTGTTTTTAGATCTGATCTCTTGGATTTCTCCACAAACTTAAAGAAGTCCAGTTGCTTTCTTCTTTCCAGCCAACTGTAGTTACAATATCTAAAAAGTTTCTCTCTGCTATTTTAGAAGATGGCAGTGATCGGCAGTAGTAATGTCAAGAACCTTTTGATAAGACTTGATCCTGACACATATCAAAACTATACTGAAGTGGAGGATGTGGTATGGAGGATAAACTTAAGTAAATCACCTGATGTTGACAACATTGCAGCAGAACTTTAAAAAAAAACTGAGAAAAAAATTCCTTGTGCATCTGGCAAGTTATAGAAAACTACACAATGTTCTACGAATCGAAAACTGTAGTTAACTATCAGTCCTAAAGAAAAAGAAATTTAAGACTTTGCCAGAATTGCAGATTAATCAGCTTTATCTGTGATGCAGAGTAATTCTTTGGATTATCCTGAGTAGGCTGAAGAAGGTAGATTTAATTCTTTCAGAAGAACAGCCAAATTTAGACCAAAACAGAGGTATCACTAAGCAGATTCCCAGCATCTTTCTTGGAAAATATTGGAAAAAAGGAGATGTGACACGAAAAGATATTCATTGCCTCTTAACTTCTTTTAATTTTATTTAATTTAATAACGTTTTTGGTAACTATTGTCCTTGATGTAAATATGTACAAATTGTGTATGTTTCTGTTCTGTGTCTTGTGTACTGTTTGTTTGTATATGTGTCTTTCTTGCTGCTGTTACACCCAAATTTCCCCTTGCGGGACAATTAAAGGATTAATCTATTCTATTCTATTTCACCAATTCTCCATTGGAAGATTACCCATATGCAGCCTATTCCTCACTGATAACGCTGACATTATGGGAATAAATAGAATAAAACTTACTACCAGGCTGCAAAAGGTAGTTAGTGTGTATGGAATAAAGCCAAAGGCAAAAACAACTGATTTTAGTCAAAAGCCAAAATAAATAGGAACCATCAGTCATCTGGTTAAATGTGCAGAAACTGGAAGAGATGTAGGACAGGGTTGTGTTTAATAAAAACACAAATTTTAATTGTCTGTCTTTCATGTTAGGTTAATGCCTCTCTTGTGAATGAAAGTCTGGCGTTCTGTGTCAGGGGTGGTTAATACCTTTTCACAACCTTGAAGTTAACACCCTTACCTTTGGCCTTGCTAAATTAAGGTCACCAACCCTTCAGTGATAGCACTCAACCTTGAAAATGGACGTAAGTCATGAGGTGAAAAATCACCTAATATGGATGTAATTCTCGCGGATACTTGGCTGAGTTGACAGAAACTGCAGAGTGGGGTGATAACTCCCTGTGGGTTCATTCACAATAAGCAACATATTATAACATAATTTAAGTAATATTCATTTGTGCAATTATGATTGTTCTAAGATGAAAGCGTGAAGCATTGCACAATAGTGTTTTAGCTTTATGCATAAGGAAGAGAGTCACTATTAAAGGTTTCTGGAAGGAGCTACAATTTATTTTTTATATGTTTTGTTTTGGGGTTTTTAATGGGTCAACTTAGCAGATGTGTTCCCTGTGGTGTCCCTGTTTCCTGCAGCTTGGGACATGGGTGGAAGATAATAGCAATGGTGAAGTAATGTTGTGCTTGTCTTGGGATTATGGCAAGGTTGCTGTGGATGGTTTTTATTCTATGGAAATTGTTAATTTTTCTTAGTCCACGTGCACCTAAAATTCAATATTAACCCCATCCATGATGGTCAATATGGCCTAAAGATACCATGTTGTAATCAATCGGTGAGAACACGATAACAATCTACCAGAGTCAACAGAAAGCCTATTACAGCATGTTGGATGATTGTAAAACCAGATAACAACTTGCAGAGAAAGGAGTGATTATCTGGATGTGGCATGATGCTAACCTGCAGGGTAATAGACCTGGATGACCCTTCCAGGACTGTAAGATAACCTCTCATGAAGCCAGGGACATCCCCTGAAAATGAAAGCCCTCTCATTGATTAAACAATGGAAGCTTCTATGGGCTCTTCATAAAAAATGCAATTATATCTAATGGCTTTTACTGTGCAGTAGTGAATAATGCCGATGTAAGAGGCTCGACTGTGCCAGGATTTGTGTGATACAATGTTAGAACTCACCTTAAAACCTTTTTTATCCCAATAAATGTGGAGGAAGGTTATGGATGCGATGAATGGTTGGTTAATGGAGGGAGGGGGGTGAATGCGTGTATGAGCTGATACCAGAACAGTGCCCGAGGGGAACAGTTTCCAGAAGCTTGCAATAAGAGAGGAATTCTAAATAGGGCAAATTCACAAGTTATAGAGAAAAATAAACATTCTTCATGTGGAAATCGCTTGAAGAATTGTCTTTTAAACCACACTTTTTTTGGTCCAAGAGAGAGTTACAAGCAGAGTTCATGAGTGGGGTTCACTGGATGTATGTGTCAAGCTTGCATGGTTGCTCAGTAAAATTGCTATTCTGTCTCTGTTTATACAGGGCACTGTTAATGCAGATGAAAACAGATGTAATGGTCATATTTGTTGGCCATTTCAATGAAGACGAGTGCTACAACATAAGGTATCATCATAATTATTCATAAGTAGCTGTAAAGTTTTGTGGTTGTGTCTCCCAAGTGCAGGAAAAAAAAGTTATTTAAGATGGGCAGTCACCATGAGGGAGCTTGTTATGGCCGCTGTGCCCCTTCAGCTACATCTTGGTACCGCGACAGGGTTCATTACCAGAGAAGATGGCGTGCAAGTAATCTCAACACTTAGCCCTCAAGAGAGCCCCATTCACTAGAAACTCAGGGGCACAAATTTCACATCTGACTGGATACATGGGTACTGTATAATGCCCTCCCATTCGGAAACTGAAATCATTCAAAGTGTAGTTTTGCAGTGGAGCCAGGGCCCAGTCAACATATTCCCAAAGGCTTGCTGAAAAGAGGCGACAACTGAAGTAATAACTGCACATGTGAAATATTACTACAAGCTGTACTGCACAACCAACCTCTAGATGCTACATGCTAGTTCATAACACAGAATAATTTATCCATGATTGGTGTTGTTGCAATACTTAAATCTTTGCTTAATAGATCTTTGCCCCAAAATTGAGGTATAATTCTGCGGTTTTCTCATATTTTTTTACTGAATTAGCTCTTCATCACATATTAATTTTCAGATACTAAGTTTATGATAATTGCATTTTTAAAATAACACTAATCAAACACAGCAGTGTGCCTGTTTGCCATATTAAAAAGCTATGCTGTTACGAACAGACTTTTTTTTATTGTTAAATGAGAAACAGATTAAAACGAGAACTTATTACCAAGGAAAACCTATTGAAGCACAGCAGGACCGCCAGCTTACTGGAGCTGCAGATGGTTGGAAACACACATTCAGTCCTGCTGCCTCTTTGTCGTCACTGTTGTCTTTATATAAAAGATGGCCATTGCCTCTGAGGCTGAAGGTAAAGCCATTGTGGAAGTGCTATAAACGTGCAGTCTTTCTCAAGGTAAGCATGGCACGACTCTACAGCTCACTTGACTGATGACCTTTAAGGGTGTGGCTACATTATGGTTGATTTTGGTGCTGTGTGATCATGCAGCGTCTCCTGGTTTCTCATTTGTAAGATAAGATAGAACTTTATTAATCCCTCGGGTGGGTTCCTCTGGGAAATTCGACGAAATTGTAGGGTCTGGTTTCAAAAACCCAAGATGGTAAGGACTTCAAATGGTCATGTCTGTTGTTTATATACAGTCTATGATGCTTACAGTTTCCGCATATGTTGTCTTGTGCAGTTTTGCATTCCATAGAAATATTTTTCTGGCACTACATAGAACATAGTTTTGCATTTTAAGATGACTGACTGCAGCGCTGCAATCACGGTATGCTTGAGTAACTGTATCAAAGCTGGAATAAACTTTCTGCTGGGGATCCAGCGGCTCAGTGTGTTAAGCACAACCCGACACTCTAAGGGTTATGATTCTGATTCATGCCGCAGCCAGCCATGCTGAAGTGTGTGCACCATACTGCCATTATTCATCAGCTTATGTACCTCGGGGACAAGCCCCTGCAGCACTTACACTAAAGTATGCGGCTCCAGCAGAATTAAGAAACTCTGAGACTTTCTTGCCTTTACCTTTAGCCAAGTCTTGGTCATTCTTGAGCATGAATAATGGAGTGTGAGCAAAGTGAGAGTGAGGTGGTAGCAAGGGCACAGAAATGGAGAGGACACACTCATAGATGGCCTCTCTTTGTGTTTGTGCTTCCTCTACTGGGCACCAAGCTGTTGCTCTGGGGTGGGCAGATACTGTATTTATTCCACCTGTATTCCACTTTTAAAGCTCTGTTAAAGACGAGTAAGAACGGGCAGAGGTGATCTCTTTAAAGAAATCCCGTACATGTCAATAAAGTGCTACATCATGTCTGTTTGAAATGTGAAAATTTCAGGTGTTGTGGTTGTGTTGTGAAAGGCTGATTGCGTAGGCGGATCCAGCCACATGCAGTGGGGTTTTGCTTTCTCTTATTGTTCTGCATTTCTGTTGCCTGGCAAGACTGACAACTTGGCAACTACAGAAATTGATTGAAGTTGAAGCTGGAGAGGTAATTTTCACACTTCGGTGCCACATGGAAACAAAAGAGCACAATTCTGGGAGCTCTACTTAAGCACACTGCAGACACAGGTTTTTACTATGCTCACAATTTTACTCGCAACTAAACTAAAATGGGACTGCAGGAAATGTCATGTGCAGCCACTTGATTGTATAGCCACAAGTATCTGATTACACATGCACACACTGAGTGAATGTTGAACATCTATTTCCAGACCTATGGGCAGTAAGATTCTGCTATAACTGCAGCCACAGATGGAAGGATTTGTTCCCCTTCAAATTCAAAAGCATTGGCCCGACACTGATTCTGGATGGTTCAGGTATTGAACTGGTGCTGAAAACCTTGACTGGCCAGCACAGAAATAAAAAAATAATCTTTATGGACCTTCTTTATGGTGCCAGCAAGTTGGAAACATATTTTTTTAATGGAATTACTTAGAAGAGCCATAAAACTTTCCTTGACTGAAACAAAAAGGGCCAGATCAAGAAAAAAGACCACAAGACTGCTTTGATGGCTATTTTAGTGCATCTTTCTATTCTTATTGCTTATAAGTTCGTTGCAGTTGTTGTAGTTTTGGGTTTTTGTACTCTGCTTTATTTACTCTTTTTATCAAGTCGAAGGAGAGGATTGCACAGCAGTTCTCAATACTCTAAAAGAAACTATTTAACTGCCCTGCTAGGGATGAATACAGTTAACTGCAGTTCAATAAATGTAGTTCACTTAAACTGGAAAAAAAAAGCTTTGGAAAAACGATAATGTTTTCAAGCCATGATCCAGAAGACAAACCTGCACTGCTGGCACTATTAAGTTTAGCTCAGCAGAAAAAAAGTTAGTTGGCAATAATGTTATCTTAACTATACATTATAGTGAAGCTACAGTCATTACAATACAGTAGACTTGGAGGTCAGCTAAGTGGCTCCGTTTTTATTGTTTTTGGCTGGTCTGTGTGCAGTGTAACTGTAATACAACATAGCTCTAGACTAGTAAGTATGCAGAGATTACGTTACCATTTTCACACATGAACTTCAGGCAATTTCAGGAGAATCTGGTGAGGACATTGTCCCAGTTACCCTTCCTCACATGCAGTACCCAACGTAAGATTGTGCTCCTCAGACAGGTTCTCACTGCTAGAAATACTCCACTTGTAGGTTTGCAGGTGTAAGAACTCATAACATGCACTGGCTCGCTTTGAATTCAGCAGAAAATTACATTCACCATGCTCACACAGACTTTGTTGCTGGGAATTGGAAGGGTGAAGACTGTTTAATATCTGATTTGACTGAGTCAGACATTTGCATACTTGCATATAGCTCCTCTGATCAGTGTTTAGAGAAATTCTGCACTATGGTGTGTGTGAAAGTGACCCTTTTGATCTATATATTGGTAAGGATATCTTTTTTCCCTCCAAATTCTGACTGCAGGGACATGCTATGGGAATACTGACATGCTTGTAAATGAGTGTGAATGACAGTCAGTCCTCCCAGCTTTTCATATCTCATTCCACCCACTTGATGGGAAATATTGGACTAAAACTCCTGCTGTGCTCTTGGGATGTCTTGTTGAGTGTTTTCAGTGTTTATCTGTCTTACTCTCTGTCTCAGCATAAAGGATATCCGGCTTATTCATCTGTCATTCAGTTTTTCCTCTGATTCTACATTTTGTAGTTCAATATTCCTGTATTTTTGTCCACCGGCCCAATACTTCATAAAAGAAAGGTTTTATCTTTCTTCTTTCTTTCTCCCCCCCCTGTATTATGCTGTACCGTGTTTACATGTATAAACATCCCATTCTCCTTGTTGAAAGGCACTGTGTTATTGCTGGTGACCAAAAAAACAGATTTTAATTAAGTTTGATATAATTAGTTCCATCCATGTGGACATCTCAACATTTACGTTCATCTCTCTCAAACATGAATGCAACATTTGAAGGGTGCACAATTATTTCCAATCAAAAATCCCTCGTTGTCCAACTAGCATGATGAATGGGTGAATAAAACTGTAGATCGTAAACTGTGTCAAATTCTAAGGTTGAATTCCACTTCACTGTCCTATTTATATTGACAAGCAGCCACTGAAGCTACACTACTAAACACTCATGCCCCTATATTGGTAAGGGCAAGCTGGCAGGAGCATGTGTGAAAATGGCCCAAGGCAGTGAGTGCCCCTTACCCACCTTGAAGAGTGAGACGCTTTGACAACTCGAAGGCCTGAACGCACTGAATCCCCTTTGAAATGTTGTTGTTTGAGGCGGCTAAACGCTGAGGGTCAGTGGGGTGGCCACAGGGGAAGTGAAGAAGAAACAGAAAGGGAATGTTAGTATTCAGTAACACATCGTGTTAGTGTCAGCGCTGTACTTCTGTGAATGAGTGACAGAGCTGCACTTAAGGTCTAACCATCACTCTGTCTGGCTGTCTGTTTATCTAGCTCGCTGTCAGTACGTATCCGTCATTGACACAAGATTTGGCTCGACCACTTTCATGACGCAAAAAATATCTGGAGTACAGGAAACATACACTTACAGGCAGAGATGGGCAGTAATCTGATTACTTTTTTCAGGTAACGAGTAAAGTAAGGGATTACTGTTGCAAAAACGGTAATTAGATTACCGCTACTTTCCCGTAGGAACGCTGTGTTACTGCGTTACTAAAACTGTGATTTTTTTTTTTGCGAGAATGTGTCATGACAGTGACGTTAGCAAGTGCAACGTTCGTGACAACAGCTGTGTGCAGATCAACAGTGGATCATATATCGATTGTGGGAGAGAGTATGAGCGTGCAGCGTTTAAAGCGTGGAAGTACTGACCTTACTTTGAGTTTGATTCCATAAAAAGTGACAAAAACATTAGTGTCCGTTGTGCGTGGGAAGAAAACTTCTTTTTACAGCGAAAAAAACCCTAAACTTCCAAGCAAGCACTGAGTGCACAATGACGTAATGGGAAACTCACAGAGAAACTCGCCGATTCTTCCACTGACCGCCGCGGCACACCTGCACCAGGGCAAACCTCCGCCTACGCCACTCCTGCTTTACAGGTGAAAATAGAGCAACAGGACTGCTAGTCCTTTGATGTTATTTATTTTCTGCTGTGTTTTACTTGCATCTATTTGAAAGACTGAGTGTAAACACAAAAAAAAAAATATATTTTATCTGCTGGAATGTGCAGAAAATAGGTTTAAATGTTAAACAAATTTCTTCCAGTCAGAGAATGTTGCATATAATTACATTTTTGCTTGATGCATAAAGTTAAAAGGTTAAAACTGATAAAACAAGATTTAAAAAGAGACTTTTCCATTTGATTACATTTTGTATGATGGATTATGCAGAAAAAGTAGAATTGGGCTGAAAGATCTATCGCTTTATCACCTATTCAGGTTGTAAATCGTGTTTTTAAAAAGTAACTAAGTAACTAAGTAATTAATTACTTTTGAAAATAAGTAATCAGTAAAGTAACAGGATTACTTTTTTGGGGGAGTAATCGGTAATTAGTTACTGATTACTTTTTTCAAGTAACTTGACCAACACTGCTTACAGGACAGTTTTCAAAGGAGCTGGCATGCGAAAGGTGGGGCCAGGTTTCACAAAGAGCTCACCCGAAACCCTGGCTGATTGGGACCCACACCCAGTTTCACACCTTGGCTCAGGCGATTAGAGGATCATCAGGAGGTCCTTTTGTCCCTCTGTGGGGGAAACTCCCACTAGGTTTAAATCTGGGACTCCCCACCATTTGACCTTAGAACTGAAGAAGCTTCTCGGATGAGAGGTGAAACGTCTTCAAGCAACTTAAAGAAGTCCAGACGCTTTTCTTTGCAAGCTCCTTTGACTACAATGACCTGGATGACTGAGAACCTTCACAGACATACAGGACAGTTTGTTAGGTGTACCTATTCAGCTGCTCATTAACATGGAATTCTCATCAACCAATCACGTGGCAGCAAGTAGACATGGTCATGAAAACTTGAAGTTCAAACTGAGCATCAGAATGGGGAAGAAAAGGTGATTTAAAGAGACCTTGAATGTGGCGTGGTCGTTAATGCCAGACGGTTTATCTTAGCAAACAAACACAATGATGGCTAACATTATTATAAAGCTTAACAGTGTAACTTTAAGCCCCTCTATGGTTCTATAAGAGAACTAAGTGTTCTACCCACCAAAGATAAGATGCTTTATGGAATTATAAGATAGGGCAGGTTGCCATTTTGCAAAGAACCTCTTCATGCTACTTTTAACTGTATGTGTAATCTTTTCCGTTTTTTAAAAAAGACAGAACATCTCTGAGCCACTGAATTTTCTGGATTTCCAATAGCAGAACATGTCTCGCCAACAATGAAGTAATTGATAAAATAAATCAATGTTTATTTGTCCACTGGGAGCCCAACTATTGGAATCTGAGGAGAAATTGAAGAGTTAGTTGTAGTAGGCGTGTGGTCTTCTGGGCATTTTTGCGACATAGCTCTCTCAAAATAGAAATAAAACACAAGTAAAGTTACAGAAAGGAGCACTACACTTGTCAAATACATGAATATTGTTTCTAACCATGTCGATTTAATTCAATTTTATTTATATAGTGCCGATTCAAGTTCAAATAATCTTGTTTCTTTAACATGACAGTACGTTCACTACTCACATGGCCTCCACAGGCACCAGATTTCAATCCAACAGAGTACATTTGGATGTGTCAAAATGGGAGATTCACATCATGGATGTGTAGCATATGTGGGATGTTATCATTATCAATATGGACCAGAGTGTTTTCCAGTTTGAAGACAAAAGTGGGTCCAACTTGATACTAACAAAGTGTACCTGTAACAAAGTAGCTGCTAAATCTATGAATGCTTTTATATCGGTCTGTTCTACTGTTTTAAGTGTCATTGTTGATTTTGAGGTTTTTATCACATTTTTTGTTTTTAAATAAGTTTGAAAAAGTCAAATTCAAATGCAATCATGATTCCACACATCTCTGTTTCTGCAAATGTTAAGAACTGGGGCGCTAAAGAAGAAGTCTAACAGTTTTGGGAAGTCTGCAGTTTTCTCAGTATGCTGCACAGATCTGATGTTTTTGTCTGCCAGTGTTTTTCCAGTGAAGTGGGAGTGTGAGTGACAGATAAATCATATGCTTCATGTATGTCCACATTAATTTTCAATGTCTGTTTCCATTGCACTTTTTCACATTTTGTTTTTATTGCTAAACCAACTTACCCACCTCTGCCAAGTGAAAAAGCTGCCGTATTTTCATGATTGGATACTGGACTTTGCTGTGGGCTGAAAAAGCTGTGTACAGTCTTTCTGCCCCGAGCCAAGCGTTTGAAAAAGCTGTGTACAGTCTTTCTGCCCCGAGCCAAGCGTTTGCTCTCAATAGCTCAAAAAGGACTCAGGACTGTTCTACTATGAAAATGGCAGGTGCTTCAGGACTGTTTCTCAGGTCGCTCCACATAAATTTCTCTGTTGTTTATGCATCGAATGATCTTATTTACATACCACTCTTGACTCTTTTTAAAAATAAATAAAGTTAATGTCCAAACCTGCTAAAAAGATTAGCACATGCATATGCAAGAAATAAAGAGATATGCAGAGGTTCCCTTTGAAAATTGACTCAATTGACTGGAAAAATTAAAAAAATATATTTTTAAAGTATGCAGCTGCTGGCACCAAAGTGCTGTTGAGAGAAAGCTAGTAATTACATACAGGTCATGGTGATGAAAAAGTCTATCAAAAAATACATGAATAAATACATACATATACTGCAAATATCTTTTGCTGTCTAAATTTGTACACGATATCTTTCCAGCAGCCTTCTTATTGGGTTTGTAGGACACGCATTTTATGAATGAAAGGGTTAGTCAGCCACATGGGGTTTTTATCCACAATCGTAAATATCTGTCTAGTTACAGCAATAGATTAAAAAAAAGATCTCTAAAGGCTGTGATCTGGGTTATGATCTGCTGCCCTAGTTCTTGTCCGAGTCCTATTAAATATTTTACAGATTATATATAGTTGATACTGTTTCCATTCCATACTCTAAGAAAAATACCCTATTATTTGGTCACCAGCTGTGTTAAATTAAGTGGCTGGTTGAAAAATCAGATGGTAATTTAAAGTAACACATGGATGAACAGGAAATGTATTATTGGTTGACCTGGACATGATCAAACATAGTGATTCAAACATGGTGAACGTTGAAACAAAAGGCAATGACAGTATTTTCTTTTGCTAATTTTCCAACACTGCAGTGACGGGTAGCTGATAGTGTCGACCTTCCAGAGTGCTTTTGTAACAGCATGGTGGCTGTATTTGCTTAGCAACAAAGGTTAGCTCAGTTTAAAAAAATATATAAATGCTTATTTATATTTTTATTTTAAAGAACACTGGGTCAAAGTGGCACTTCTGCACAGCACAATGCCTACTATGGTTACTCTCTCACTGTGAGAAGCGAGAATGGCATCAGGGAATCTATTTTCCATGTCCAGCATGAAGAGAAAGTGCTGTAGGCCATACCAGCATTAGCTCACAGAACCATGGTAAACCTTGTGGTGAATGACCAAGCCTACCCTAAAAGCTATCAGCTAAAGAGGTGTAATTGTATTAAGTCATGACATTTGCTTTTTTTATGTTTAGCTTTTCAAGCGTATTTACCAATAACAAGAATAAGATGTCTAATGAGGTGCATTAGGTAAATTAAGTTTTTAGATAAAAGTTCCTTATCTATGTGTCCACTAAGGCTGTTGGGAGGGTGGCATTCATCCTGGATGCATCGCTTGTCTATTGTAGGGCATACAGAGAGGGAGACAACCATCCACACTCATATCTATGTGCAATTTAAAATCACCAGTTAACCTAAGAAACACAGGCTCCATTGTGTGGTGGTTTACACATTTGCCTTACCAGCAAAAGATCCCTAGAATGGCATCTGCCAAATCAAATATGCAGCGCTACCTTCTGTGGCGTCTGTTTGTGATAAAGGGAGCAGCAGAAAGGTTAACGAAAAAACAAAAGATACTAATATGGATGCCTTTGGATTGTGGGGGGGGGGACTGAAGCACCCGGAGAAAACAGATAAACTCTACCAGATCCAGCCGACTGATTGTTTTCCTTGCTGTGATGTGCCAGTGTTTACCACTCAATGGTAAAAATAAATAAATAAAAATTATACACAAAAACATGTGAAAATTGCCTCAAGGCATAGGTCTGGCAGAGGGTCAACTAAATCAGGCAACCCACTGAGCTTGAAACCCTGCATTTCTTTATATGGAGTTTCTCTATTTTCATTGTTTGGTTTTGTTTTTGTATTTTTATATAGGAAGGATGAAGCAAAATAAAACTTACTTTTACTTATGCTGCTTACAAAATCTATCATGTGCAGTATTAGCACTGTTTTCCATCTCCAGTATTAAGAAGGCTCAGTGATTTCTTATGGTTTAATGTTCTAATTCATAAAGTGATTATTTGTTGTGAGGGGTCTGTTTTTGCCATTTATGCTGTTATGGTTTCATGGCTTCGTTTTTTATTCAGTTAAAAGTGGCACAGGTGTTGTTATCCAGGCTTTTTCTCAGTGGCAAAAGCAGATGTCCTTGTAGATTTAGCTGCATAATATGTGGATGTCTGTGTGTATCTTATATCCCTGTAGTTCGAGATATTTGACATTTTCAGATCTGATTAACCTTTCTCTCTTTTTGCTGTTGTCTTTACATTTCATTAACATTTAACAGTTTCACAGTTGAGGAGAGGAATAGGCAAGGCAAGGCAAGTTTATTTGTATAGCACAATTCAACAACAAGGTGATTCAAAGTGCTTTACAGAGACATTAGAAACAAGAACAAATAAAAAGCATGATTTAAAATTGATTAAAACAAGCAAATAACCTAACTAACTAATTAACAAACAAACAAACAAACAAACAAACAAACAAACAAACAAAACAGTATATAAAATCAGAACAGATAAAATCAGAACAGTAGATAAAATCAGTAGTTAAATGTAAGTTTTGAAATTTAAGCTTAAAGTGTGGATTTGGTGCTTTATTCAAATGCAGCTGAGAACAGGTGAGTCTTCAACCTGGATTTAAATAAACTGAGTGTTTCAGCTGATCTGAGGCTTTCTGGGAGTTTGTTCCAGATATAAGGAGCATAAAAGCTGAATGCAGCTTCTCCGTGTCTGGTTCTGACTCTGGGAACTGATAAAAGACCGGATCCAGATGACCTGAGGGATCTGGATGGTTCATACTGGGTCAGGAGGTCACTGATGTATTTTGGTCCTAAACCATTCAGAGCTTTATAGGCCAGCATCAGAACTTTAAAGTCTATCCTCTGACGGACAGGCAGCCAGTGTAAGAACCTCAGAGCTGGACTGATGTGGTCCACTTTTTTGGTCTTAGTGAGGACTCGAGCAGCAGAGTTCTGAATGAGCTGTAGTTGTCTGACTGATTTTTTAGGTAGACCTGTAAAGATGCTGTTACAGTAATCAAGCCTACTAAAGATGAATGCATGGACTAGTTTTTCCAGGTCCTGTTGAGACATCAGATCTTTTATCCTTGATATATTCTTGAGGTGATAGTAAGCTGACTTTGTTATTGTCTTAATGTGTTTTTCTAAGTTTAGGTCTGCATCCATCACTACACCCAAATTTCTCGCCTGGTTTGTGGTTTTTAGATGTATAGATTGAAGTTCTCTGGTGACCTGTAATCGTTTTTCTTTGGCGCCAAAGACTATTACCTCAGTTTTGTTTTTGTTTAGCTGGAGAAAATTGTGGCACAACCAGTCATTGATTTCCTCAATGCATTTACCAAGAGCCTGTACAGGGCCTCGGTCTCCTGGTGACATTGTGATATATATTTGTGTGTCATCTGCATAGCTGTGATAGTTTATTTTGTTGTTGTTTATAATCTGTGCCAGTGGGAGCATGTAGATGTTAAACAGAAGGGGTCCCAAGATGGAACCTTGGGGAACTCCACATGTGATACTTGTCTGCTCAGATGTGAAGTTACCTATTGATACAAAGTATTTCCTGTTTTCTACGTATGTTTTGAACCAGTTTAGTACAGTTCCTGAAAGACCTGTCCAGTTCTCCAGTCGTTTGAGTAATATGTTGTGGTCAACTGTATCAAATGCTGCACTGAGATCCAGTAAAACTAGGACTGACATTTTTCCACTGTCTGCGGTAATAGCTCGGTATAGTTTTAAATGCTGTATTGTCAGGGTTTATTTGTGCACACATGGATGCATGTATCGAACATTTTATTTATTCCACGCTGTGTTTATTCTGTCTAGCTGGTCCTGCTGTAACTACATGGATATCCGTGACACTGTTTAATCGTATTAATATCCCCACGTTATTGCATTTCTTTATTAGCAAACAAAGATAGTTAATTTATTGAGATTCAGAGTCTGATGTAGCCGTTGTGCTGGATTATGGCTGTCTTATTGGAAAATGAAAACTGTCTCTCACATTGTCTCTAGCAGTTGTTGGTGCACTTATTTCATGTAGCTTTCATTTTGACACCCTCCAGGATGCTGCGCAGAAATTTAGCATATTGAGTCTATTAAACCAATGAAATATTCTGTCACTCAAGCGAATATAAACAAACACGCCTTCCTACACAAACACATAGTGGCTACAGTGCAGCCATCAATGCTGTAGATGTACTACAGGCACAGAAACAGTCTAAAGGAATATTCTGCTTCCTCATATAAAACTATAATGTGAATTATGAATGCCACTTACTTCTTTGAAAATAGTTCAGCTCATTCCCTTTCTGCCTGCTGCTTGCTTCCAGCTTGGAATTAAACTTTCATATCTGTTTTGAACTGTTAGGGAGTGCGCTCTTTCTTCTGCCAACCTCTGCACTGAACCCTCGCTAGATTTATTGGAAATGTGACACACCTCTAAGGCAACCTGTTTGCTGACAAAATTTCTCAAAATGTGTTCCTGTTATTTTTTTTCTTTTTCTTTTTTGGTGAAGCTGCTTCTATGTCTCTCTGTACTCAGTCAAACGGGTAAAGCAAACTAATGTGGTGTTTATTGCTAGTCACTATATGAGGCTCAGAATTAGAGAAAATACTACAGTTAATGTTAACACTCCTATCTAACCTGAGGCCATGATAGAGTTCCTTTGCAGGGTAGTTTTGTGGCAGAGTCGAAAATGAAATCTCTTGGAAGAGAGGGGATACTTATTGGCATTCCGTGTGCAACGCCTTGCTCCCTGTTTCTTGCCAGTGGCCAGCACCCAGTGTCTCAGTAGTCCTATATTCCAGACCCGAGTGTGCTCTCTGCCGATAATAAACAACCGAACAACCACGCTGGAGTCATAGAGGTTTACTGACTTACAATCCGACCACCTTGCTCTGTCTATCTCGCTCAACGGTTGGGTGCAACCTTTGCTTTATGTTCAGTGTTGACATGTTTTAAAACCCCTGCTGTTTCTGCTTTGCTCCCAGGTCTGAATGTCATTGGGCTTGTTTAAAAAAAAAAAAGAGAGGGGGGTGGGACTGGTTAGACTGAGGGAGGGACGGGATCTTTGGCATTTGGCCCAATGTCAATAAAGGATTAAACTCCAAAAGACATCTGTTAAATGATGTGTCTTTTTTCAGCTTCTTATCAAATCTCCTTCTGTCCACTGGGGAGCAGTTTCTGACCCTGTCTCATGTATTGTAGGTTTCACCCGTGTGAGGAGATTGCTGCTGCTGCTGCTTCTGTCCTTCCTCCACACCCAGGCCTCCCCCCCTCCTCCCTCTTCACCAGAGCAGGGCAGCCACGGAAGGCTTGGCTCGATTTCAGGGAGGCTCAGATCCTGCAGCCACGTCAATCACGTCTTCACCGCTGGGTAACTATCAAGCATGCTATGAAACTACTGCTGCCTTTGAATTTTTCTGGCATGAGAAGCACAGACATTTGAGATTATGTAGTCTTGTTTTTGGAATTGTTTTTTATGCTTGTTTGTTACTTCTGGAGTCGGTCATGTGTGCATTTCTCATGTAAAGAGGCATTTTCTCCATCCAAGCGTGCAATAAACACACACACTTGCTCTCAACCGCACAAACAGAGATGCCAGAGGGTACAGGAGATATCTTTAGGCGGTTGATAATTTATTTATTTGTTTTTTTTAATTTAATCCTATTGACTAGTTTGACGGGGTGCCATGGTGATGCACTGTCACAGCAACAAGGTTCTGGGTTTAAGCCTGATGGTTAACTGGGCCTTTTTGTGTGGACTTTCTATGTTCTTCTTGTGTTTTTTCAGGGTACTCTGGCTTCTTCCTGCAGTACAGAGGTGCATAGTAGGTAGGTTAACTGGTAATTCTGAATTGGCCGTAAATGTGAGCGTGAGCCTACAGGTTAGGCTGTGTCCTTGTGTTACAGTAGCTCTGGGAGGGACTGGCACTTTGTCTAGGGGTTACATTGCCTCTTGCCCAACGGCAGCTGGCACAGGCTTTAGGTGCTTGCAACCCTCTACAGCAGGGTTATTAACCATGCAGCACACTGAATAGCTTTCCAAAGTGTAACAATTGTAAAGAAGAAGGGAGAAGCCTTGGAATATTTCACTGTATTTTGCAAAAGGTAGCACTATTTTGCCAGTTGTCAAGAGTGGTTGTCTGAATTGTTGATTTCATGTAGGCCAGAGGTTTGAATCATTGTCAATTTAACAACCTTCTGTCCAGCCGGTACCTCATAGGTTTAAAACAGAAATTCTTCTATAGATACTGAAGTTGTTGCTGCAGGGCAGTGATTTAGCTGAAAAATGACATAGGCACTAAACAACCTTGCTTTTCTACAGGAATATAACAAGAATGCAACTAGTTGGCAACCATTTGTGTCGTGTCCCCTGTTTCTGTCGTATTTCAATCTCGTGTGACTAAATAATTAGTAAAATTGCTCATGGCCTGCCATGCCACACCAAAGTTAGATTACTAAACCAAGAGCTTTGTGCAACCATTAATTTGATAGATGACAGCAGTATTTGTCCGTGATTATAGAAAACTGACACTTACGAATGTTTTATAGGTTATTATATGGGTGGCTGTAGCTCAGGTGGCAGAGCAGGTCAGCCACTAACCAGAAGGTCGGTGGTTCGATCCCAGGCTGCCTCCTAGCTGCATGCCAAATATCCTTGGGCAAGATACTAACCCCGTGTTTGCCTACTGGTGGTGGTCAGGCAGCCTCGCCGGACAACTGTCAGTGTTCCCCAGGGCAGCTGTGGCTACCATGTAGCTGCCATCACCAGTGTGTGAATGTGTGTGAGTGAATGGGTGAATGACTGAATGTAGTGTAAAGCACTTTGGGGTCCTTAGGGACTGAGTAAAGCGCTATACAAATGCAGGCCATTTATTATGCAGTGGTGGCCATAGACTACTACAGTCGTCACATTGTCTTTGGACAATATATTAGTGCTCTGTTTATAGCTTGCTCTGTTAGAAAAAAAAATTTGGATACATATTTATGTCACAGTTATACTTTAGTAATTTTCGGCTAGTGTCCACTGAGTTCTGAGGTCTGCTGGTGACCTCGCTACCCTGTCTCAGTTGACACGTTGAACTAGTTCTGCATAATACATCTCTAAACTTCCATTTTTGCCCATTATTTTAACTTTCTAAATTCAGATTTGTACATATTCTACTGAATTCTTCAGGTAAATAGTGAAAAAAAAAAAGACAAATGAATGCACATTTCCAATGTGTGGTGTTATGCAAATGTTGGGTGCATCAAGACGAACAGCTGGCTGAGCTAATTCTCCAGGTGGGTGCCGTTAAACCATTATACACAAATTAAATGTAGTTAAAAAAAGAAGATGAATGGACATGGAGTTTGTTAATAGTTTAATGCATCTGTTCTCATCTCCTTTTTTGTTTCCATTTCCCCCTTTTTCATCACAGTTTTTAAAATTTTGTTGCCTTCTCCTCAACTCCAGAAAACCTTTAAATTACCTGAGTGAAATTATGTACCTGTAGGTTTAGCCTACTTACTACACATAAATTGGACTCACACTAGAAACATGTAATCTATGCATCCTTTTATTTTCCTTCTTGCTTTCCACGAAGCTCTACTATATGCATTTGATAACCGTGTCCACCTACACTCAGTTATTGAAGGCCCATCGTTCCAGACTTAAATAAATGGGTCTTAGGTTTCTGCCGTGCAGTCACCCTCCAGAGCCAGTTCAATCACTGTCTAACCAGGAGTTACATCCTTTCCCTGCCCTTATCTCTAACTCCAAATTACGGAGTTTCAGCCCAGTTGTCACATCAGAGAGTCACAGGAGGACGTCAGGGAACCAGGGGCCAGCTTAGACAAGGTTATAAAAGACAGAAAAAAGGCAGAAGGTGGTTTGTAAATACACAATGAGGATTATGCGGATGTAGCGCCAGCCCACTGCCCTGCCTTGGCAGGGAAATAGTTCACTCAGTCATCCAACTGGTGTGCCATGAGGGAATATTGCCTTGCTTTGGCTGCTGCACATAAGAGATGTGGTTTTAGAGTTACAGCCTGCTATCTTGCTAAAAGACATTTGAGAAAGGGTTTACTGCTATACTTTGTCAGCGATGGAAATTTTGCTCGCTTTTTCTCCCCCCCTCTCTTATCTGCGGGCTGCTGCATTATAGTCTGAGTCCATGATTGGCATTCTGCAAGTGTGGTCCGCTACTTTGATTAAAAAAAAGAAGTAAAATAAAAATATGTCAGCTATACATATAAGCTTCTGTCCCAACGTGTCAGCTGCTGAAATTACCCTGTCTCCACGTTTCTGCTCTCTTGTGTCACATTGTGCATAGAAATGAGCTAATGGGGGAGCACCCAGACTGCTCTATCCTGATGCTAATGAACAACAAAGTAGCATGAACAGTAGTCATCAACATGTTTTCCTGAGGTTTACACCTGAAATTCCAATATTTTCCCACCTACTACCACATTACCCATTGTTGTATAATTTTCTTTTTCATATCAAGATAATAAACCAAAAGCATAGGATTCTTCCTCTTTAATGGGCTAAAGAGGTCACATTAGTGCTTTAAGGGTTTTAAAATAACAGCGTAACCACAGATAAGCACCCGAAGCAGCACTACAGAGCTCAGTGTTAACATCACATACTGTTGCTGTGGCTCCCTGCTAATCTATGTTCAAGGCAGCTTAGCCTATTTGCCACCATGAATGTCCCAGAGTGTGTCACAGTCTCAAAGACCCACCACACTGGCTTCTGGGAGCATCGCGTTCCCTTTTCTTTTTTTCCACCTTTCCACTCTCCATCACTCTTTAATTCCACTCTTCTTCTCCCCTGTCACAGTTTGATCTTCTTATCTTTACTTTGATTCAAATCTTCTGCGGCCCTCTTTCATTTTCTTGTTCTCAGCCCTTTCTTAAGGTCCTGCATGTTGTGATGAGCCTGAGGCTGCTGGGCGTCTGTGGTGTCCTCCAGAGGCATGGCTCCTGAGCAGAGGAGCAGGTTTGAGGATGAGTGAATGTGGCACTCCGCTATCATCCTCTCCCTCTTCTCACTAGTCTCCCTTTTGCTGTCACATCTCCCACTCCTCCTCTTCACTCCTTTATTTCCCATTTCACTTAGCATGTACTATCTCTCCCTGACTCTCTTTGCCTGTCGCCTCTGAGAATGATGCGTATGAGGGTGGCGGAGAAACAGATATAGCTTCCCGACAGAATTGTCTTTACTTGTTCTTCTGGTGCGTGTATGTGCTTGTAAGTTGTACTGAATTGTAAATGGGTAAATGGGTGGTTGTTCATCTTAATGCTGGTATGGGAATATGTGGGAGGGAAGGGTATGCTGTTTATGTTTACTGCATCTCAGCATTCCCATTCCAGGAACAAAGAATTGCTGTGTGTAAACTGGGTGGAAGGGTGGGTGGGTGGTGAGGTGTGGGTCATTGTCTGTGAAGAAGATGCTTTACACACACGCACCTTATGGTGGCCCAGAGTGCACACCACAACAAGTTTGACAAAACAGGATAACAAGATGTAAGAAACCACAGCAAAAATGATCAGAATGAAAATGCATTTAACAAAACACATCAACACGCAGCAAAAACTGAAAATGCAAAAATCACACAGAGAGAGAACAAAACAGTAAAACAGAAAGTACAACAAAGATAACCCACTTCATTTAGAGAATAGTAGAAATGTACCATTTAAAAAATTAAAAGGGAAACTGTTAATTAAACTAATTAAATTAAACACATAGCACCATATGAATATGCCAAATCTATAGACAAGGGACCAGATTAGCTGCACCCAGACCTTTCAGGTTTCTGTTTGTACTCTGCTTATAATCTAAGTTCTATTGACCACTAATATTTGAGCAGGCTTTGGTTGGGTAGAGGTAAACAGTGTAGGTTTAAAAATTTGACAATCTCAAAATCGTCAGCTGTCAGTGATTTATCTTCTTGTTAGCTGTTTTGTGCATTAGTAAACAATAATCAGTGGCTGGAACAAGGAGTCTTGATCCAGATATTTGCTGGCTACACTGAAAGCCCCTAAAACATGGACCTTTGCCACAAGGGGCTAAGTCAGCAGATTAACATACAAACATACATTCTAATTTGTTAATATTCTCTCACCAGTCAGTTAGCTACAACTTGCTACTATTGGGTTGGGGCCTCTTTAATATTTAGAACACCCTTCGTTGTCTGTGAAGGTTCTCAGTCATCCAGGTCATCGTAGTCTAAGGAGCTTGGAAAGAAAAGCGTCTGGACTTCTTTAGGTTTCTTGAAGACATTTCACCTCTCATCCAAGAAGCTTTTTCAGTTATAAGAGCAATTGGTGGAGAATCCCACATTTTAAGCCCTATGGGAGTGTCCCCAAGAGGGTCATGGACCCCCTACTGATCCTCTACCTCATACGAGCCAAGGTGTGGCCCAGGATGTGAGTGGGCGTTAAAGCATCTGGGAAGGGATCTCAAAACTGGATTAAAGATGGCAGACAGTTGGTGTCGTTGGTGTCCCGGGCATCCTGGGCCATTTGACCTCAGTCAATCACATGATAGGGTGGGGCTAGGTTTCACAAGGGGCTCATGCGAAACCTTGGCTGATTGTGACCCACAACCGTTTTCACACCTGATTAGATAGAGGATCAATAGGGGGTCCGTCACCCTCTTGGGGAAAAACTGCAGACAGATGACTGAAAAACTCAGTGTCATGTTCCCCGTGTCTGCCCGGCTGACTCAGGTTGGCTACATACGTTTCTTGTTTACATCTACCTCTCTCACGCTTGCCGTGTCTTGCCGGGGCGGAGCTCATTGTGGGCTCCATTTCCCTTGGAGCCCTGGGTGTGCAAGGTTGCTGGTGTGCTGTGTTTTGTGAAGTCCCTCGTGTGTGAAGAGCTCCTTTTCCGGATTCCCCTGTGCCCTGGATTCCCCCTGCCCTCTCACTTGTATATATTCGCAGCTGGTGTTGTATAGCAATAAACGGAACTTTTAGCTGCCTCGTCTGCGCCTGAGTCCATCCCACATCGTGACACAGAGAATTCAACTCAGTCGCATCAACAACCATGCCACCTTTCTACCCCTTTCTGATACTCAGTTTAAAATTGGGCAGGTCATCTTGACCTTTGTGTCTACATGTCTACATATGTTGGGTTTCTGTTAGATGAGTTGCTAATTAAATATTTCGATTAATGAGCACCGTACCTAATAAAATGGCCAGTGAGTGAATGTTCTGAATGTTGTGCTTTTACTCGTATTTTTGTCTTATCCCTTTTTTTATTGCTTAGTTTAGCACTTTTAAGTTAAACTGCAATTATATCTGAAAGTGTGTGTGTGTGTGTGTGTGTGTGTGTGTGTGTGTGTGTGTGTGTGTACAGTCTGCCTGGTGTGCACTCACACAAGCTAGCAGACATGCACTTGTGTAAAATTAAATCCACGTCAGCAGGCAGCCATTCAGATAAGATTAACAGGACCTGACGTTTTCTTCGTTGGAGACATATGCTTGCTCCAATTCCCTCAGAATATTTCCCCTTGCCTTCGTCTTCAGTCCAAATTGCATTTCATCTCAGTTCGAGGACATTTCTCCCCACTTACCCTGTCTGCCCACAGCAAGACCTGTTCTCACTATTAATTTGATTTCTGATATTGTTATTACAGAGCAGCATGATTAGGAGTGCATGAGTTAGATAAAAGCCTTGTTTTATGCCATATTGAAGCCAATTAGCATTAGTGTACACTTTCACCTCAGCAGACAGATGACTGTAAATGCTGATTTTATGAATGCAGACTAGCTCGCTGCTAGGGACATTGTGTAAAGGAAAAGGCCGTTTGTTTGCCATTCCAGGTTCAATGTTTACGACCCCTCTTTTAAAAAAAAATTATATCATGCTAGAGGAAATTAAAAATTCATCTGCCTCCTGTGTGATGGATTTCTCTAAGAATCACAGGCTGCTGTGTCAATTAACTCTTAAACTACAATATTATGACTTGAGCCTTGAGTAAAGAATTGCACACAAGTGTTAAATTAACGTCAGTTTGAGCAGGCATTATACATGTAATGCTGCACATAGTTGAAGAAAAGGATTTATATAAAAGTGAGGAATGAGGGGCCGTGTTATGGGTTAGTGAGTAACACCTACATAGATGTGAACATCATTTATACATAAGCGCAGAGGCTGTCACATGGATGTCACTGAGGGCTATAGTGAGGAAATGTGATTATCATTTATGCATAAGCACCATTATTGTGTGGGAACAGTGCACTGCAGAAAGTAATAACATCGGTATCTTAAAGCAGCCGAAGCAGGTAGAGCTGTTTCATCCGTCTTCTGCCAGGGCTGCTTTAAAGCAAACTGCCTCACTAGTTGGCTAGCATGTTTGTGTGGTCTTGAGCTAAATGTATAGCTTTAGTAGAAAGAGACAGTGTGTTGGAAAATAAAGTTCTGGCTGAAGAGATTTAATGCACTTGTAGTTAAGCATTTTCCCCCACTATATTATATGGGGAAAACTAGTTTTTGTTCACTGCATTTAAATGCTCTTATTATAGTAGTTACTTTTTAAGATTTACATTTACACACAAAAATAATTAATTAAGTCGAACCCTTTCAGAAAAAAAGCTGTATTTTCTTGTCGTTGTCACAAAGGCCTTTTCATGCCTGTGGTTATTAGCTGTTGCATCAAAGAGGCTTTCTGTATAAAGTCATCAAATGGTTTTATTCACTTTCAACTGGCGATGCCTTTTAGCAGCTGTTATAAAGATGTGATTAAACAAGGTGTGAGGTGATGTAAACAACAAGGAAGGGTTCAGATTGAAAAACAGATTTAAACATAGATTATGATGCTTCCTGTTGCCCTGTTTAAATGTTGGAATTTTTAATGCTTAGAGAAACTCTAGGTGCCTAATCTTTAATTCAGTTAGGACCACAGTCAAAGGAAGATGAAAAAGAAGAAGTTATTTTATCTGCTAAATTTTACATTCTCCATTGGCAAATGTAGAACACATATGATGATACATGGAGAGGTTGAGTATCCTCTACAGAACAGATCAGGCATCAAGTACAACAGATGGGACGCTCATTAAATCAAGTTACATTAAAGCAACTTAACTACTGTACCCTACATGTGGATGAGTTTATTGCAACTGGGGCTGCGCTTGACTCTGAACTGATGCTGTGGCCATTTCATATGGTCATTGTTGAAGACATTATGACATTGTGACAAAGTACCCTTAACATATTCTAGTTTTTCTTAAATTCATTTAAATTGTTTTAAGTATAATTTAATCTTAAATAACAAAAATCATTTGATTTGACTTTAAAAAAATCTCGGTGTTATTCTGGAGTGCAGATATGCTATATTTTAATATATCCTTTGGAACATTAGTTGACGCTAGTGAACCTCATTAATCTTCTCAAGCCCCTTAGGTTTCTCTTTTGACTTTTTGAATGGACTTAGCCCTCAGCTGGGAACTACAGAGCTAAACATGACAATCCTATAAAGCATTTAAAACAACCTTTTACTTAACAGACAGAATCCTTGGCTTAGTTTAATGCTTGCCGATGTGGTAAATTTGCTTTTGTAAGACCTATCAATGCTGTCGTCACACTGACAGGAATTAATTATGGTATCCCATAATTTATCCATGTAGCAGATGGGGAAGCAACACATATTGAATCTTGGCTTTCATACAGGCACGACCATTACTGTGTGAGCTGTGTGAGACAGAGTGGAGGTAACTGAGAAGTAGCTGAGTGTTGTGTGTTTGTGATGCTGTCACTCTGATGTGTTATAAGCCATTAGCAGAGCTACGAAACGGTAGCTCAGAGGAACAAGTCATTGATCTTTTGTGTCTGCATTTGTTGATTGTGTGCACCTGTAAAATGTAGCTTCAACTTTGGTAGATGTCAGGTAATATGATTGCGGGTGGTGGTTCATACTTGCACGTGTTTGTGTGCAAACTGTGCTGTGCAGCACAGCCTTCATTTAGGATTCTGCAGACATAGTCACAACTTTCCTGCTAATCCCGGAGCACTGTAATTGTCAGGGTGAGGGATGTAAGGTCTTCATGTTGGCATCTATTGGTCCTAATACAGCACTGAATTGCCCTTCATTAGGAGGAAGTTAATCCCTGCTTATAGTGGTGGAGATGGACACTAAGAGCACGCCGCAGAAGTCGATACATTCATTACTTTACAGCCCCTCTGCTGTGGAAGGGCATTTGTATGAGCCGACGAGGACACATAATTTGTTTTTAACTAAAGTGTAATAGAGAAGTGACATATTTATAAGACGCCATGATTTTTGCTATATAGAGTCATATAGAATATATGTGTATTTTGTCTTTTCATTTACTAATAAATATTAATAAATGAGTCCAACATGCACTCAGGTTAAAGAAACCTCAACATGATATTCACAATCATCGGATGCATGTGGGTATTCTATAAACCTGAGAAAACATTAAAGATTTAGGTGTAGCAGACATACAGAGGTCACACAAATCACCACAGGATTGCATATCTGTGTCCATTAAAGAGAGAACATGTATATTTTTAAATGATTTGTAAAATATATGTTACTGTTACTATTAAAAACATCACAATTTTGGCTTTTTAAGCGTCATCAGCCTGACGACGGATAGGTTGAAATGCCTAATATCATTAGATTGGTTTACAGTTTACAGTTAAACAACACATAAAAGCTTCTGTAGCTACACTTTACATTGTTATGAAGCCATCTGTCTAATTTTCTATACATTTTCATTCCTGTATAGTAATGCTGGCATCGCGCCACCTCACCAGGAATAGAAGTGCATGCTATTAAGAAATGTAGCAATTCATAACTTCACTCTCATTTTCACACTTTGCAGAGTGACCCATTACATAGTCCGGCATATGACCAGCTCTTAATAAGAGCTTTTCCAGTTCAACCATGTGTCAGAACATGAAGAAGCATCTCCAAAGGCTGAGGAGAATAAGGCTGTCACCTCGTTGAACAGGAGGCAACGATGGACCAAAGTTCCATTCATTATTATATCATCATATTCCACATATTCAAGTTTCATACCATATATACAGGATTTTAGCGCATACGTTCAAGGCTTTTAAGGACATCATGATATTAAATACAGTTAAAATATTTGTAGTGGAGTGAGGATGATGAGTTCAGTGTCTCAGTTCAGCTCAGCCTGAGGAAAGCGTTGAAGTGTGGCAGTACACAGCAGATACTTGTGTATTGCTTGCCAGGCTGGAGCAGGGTTTTAGCATTATCTTTCAGCATCCTCTTGGCTCTACACAATGCCCTCTCACCAGTATCACTAATGCTCAATAGATGGGTGCCAATGATGTTCAGGGCAGTTTTATTAATCTACAGCAGATCCTTTGATCTCGGGCGGTATGCTTCCCTTAACTTTGTTTGATGTTTTCAACTATGAACCTTCCTATTGTTCCTCTTTAGAAGTTCAAAAGAACTTGGCAGTTAGTGTCTCAAGTTTCCTTAGTACATAACAATAACTATATTGATCATATCAGAAATATTGTAATATTTTAAAAGTTTTTAATAGACGTTAGCCTTTGAGGCTTATGAGGGGTCTGAAAATTATATTAGCACCAGTTCTATTTAATTTTCACCAGTGGAAAAGGAGCATTTTCTACATAAAAAAGACAGTTTTGTATTCTGTAGTAAAAAATTTTTGTCTGTTTTTTTTGTGTTTTTTTTTTTGTTTTCAGTTGTTAAAGTCTTAATCTGGTTTGTAAAGTAAACATCTCATCTCTCGCAAGAGCGTTATGAAATGCAACTAAAAATATATTTAATTAAATATATTCATAAGTAAATAAATATAGCGCTTTCACATCATTTGAGGGCTTCATTTGATTATATATATACATGTTAAAGTGCTTGTCTAATTCCCACACAGTGACTGGCAAGAATGGGAAAAGATGATCAGCAATGTCTGAACGTATGTGTATATCCTGCAGGAATCTGAAAGACTCTAGTTTCTGCTAAAGCGGAGTATCAGGTGGAAGAAAGAGACACATGTTTCATCACTAATTAATTTGCATGAGATTTTCTCCTCAAACTGACAGAATATTTTTACTCTCGTTCGGTTCCAGCACTCTCACCATTCATTAACTCCACATTTGAATTCCACTTGTACACAAATTTTATCCACTGCATTTCGCCTACAGTCACACACAAGGTAGCTCTAAAATTCAGCTGAGAGTACCAAGCCAAAGGAAGTGTCCCTATCCAGATTATCTACTTACAAAGCATAAGGGTAGCTTAATGCCATCTTACTGAAAGTGCACTTAAAGATGCCATAAAAGAATAATTACAGAAGGTATAGTTGTTGTTTTTTTCAGACTTCACTGAGCAGCCTTGGATTTGCCACCCTGTAAGGTAATGCGTCAAGGATCTGAGTGGCATCACACTGTGGACAAATGGCTCAGATGTGGCAGACCTTACTCACATTATCAAAAAGGCAGAGTCATAAATAACACCACATTTGGCGGATGACGGCTCAGCTTGACTCCCTCTAATGTCTGACTGAGCGGTGGATGCGGGGCACCGGGGCGGCAGTGAAAGATCACATGTATCTATCAAATGCAGTAAAATTAGGTAAATAGCTTTGCAGGCCACTTTTCACTTTGCCAGTGGAAAGATGTGCCACTAGAATTTTTACTCGTCCCCATGAAGGATGACAGGAAGCATCTGAGCAGCAGAGTGGAAAAACGCATCCTGGCTCACAGGCTCACGCCATTTTAAGAAGTTCTGTGTTGGTGCGTGTGATGGCAGCAGGAGTTATGTGGCTCTGTGAAATAGAACAAACAAGTTAATAAAATTCCCCTGGCTATCTTTTATACAGCAGTGTGCTGAAGTTGACAGGCATGAGCTGATATGTGTGGCGTTGGCTGTTGTTGGTGTCGGGGGTATCTTAGAGCCCCTGTGGATTCCATCTACTCTCAGCTGTGGACCTGCTTCCACTGCTGAACTGAGGTGGACCATGGGTTGCTGTGTCACGGTGGGGTCAGGTGAGCAGACGGCGTGGGTGCCTGTGATTGAGAGCTCTGTCACAGCACCTGCAGTCACCGCCTCTGACAAACCTCCCGGGGCATGAATAATGTACGCAGTTGGCCTGAGTGATGGTTTAATGGCAGGCAGAATGGCGTGACCAGAAACCCCAGTAATGGCCAATGTCTTAACCAGCCTGCCAGCCAACATACACACGCTTACCTACCACGGGGGAGATGTATTTAATTTACAATCTGCTGTTGGAGGGTCTCCTGAGTGCTGCTTTTTTTTAGAATGAAACTGTTTTGCTTTCCTTTAAAATTTTAATTTTTTATGTAGGTTTCGAAACATAACCACATTGCTCAGGTGAATTGGATCTTACACACTTATTACATTTAATGAAGTGAAGCCCAAAAACAGACTCCTGGGACATGGCAGATTTAGGAAAGGCTTGCTTTACTCAAATGCCATTCAGCACATGTGAATGCATCTTTTGGGAGCTATGTACCTCGTGCAGTATTCTCAAAAGAAAGGGGTTTCATACAAGTCTTACGGCATCTAACGTGGTTATAGCTGTGCAGCTGCACAGGAGGTAATAAGCCTGCACTCACAGTAGGGACAAGAAACAGTGAAGACAAGGATCAGAGTCTGTCCTTAAAGCCATTTATGGTGTTTCAGTTACTTCACCTCTTCAAAAACTTCACACACACAGTAGTGACATATGTCGCTTCACTTTTCCCCCCAACTTTCATAATGAACAGTGTTGTGTTTTAAAACAAATGAGCCTTTATTCTAGTATTATGTCTTCTCCTTTTACAAAGCAGACATTTTGGCTCGTCACTAAGGCAAAGGTGTTATAAAAGACGCCTCTCATTGTCCCAAATGTCCATGACAGTGTGACAATGTTGAACATTCGCTGCAGCAATTAAATTAAAGTTAAGTTCAATTGAATCCTATTTTTATTCTGTTAATTCACTACAATACTCGCAGTACGCTGCTTTATAGTGTAAGGTAAAATCTTTACTATGTAGAGAGAAATTCAGCGATTCCTTTTGAGCGGCAACTATGTGACAGTTGAGAGAGCGAGAGAAAAAAATCCTTTTCACAGGAAGATATCAGGGTCAGGCAGAGTGGCCCTCTGCCTTTTACTGATGAGGGGAAAAATGAAGATGGAGCAGAAGGTCATAGAGGGATAACAAACAAGAATGAAGCCATTATTCATATCATTATTTACACTGAACCTGAGTACATGTACCTTTTTCACATCAGATATTTTAACTTGGCAAATTAGGAAGAGCACAGGTTTAATTAATGAGAAAAACTAAGGCTTCTATTTTAGTATTGCAGCTGAGGGATTTTATCCTATTCACCCTTTAAAGTCTAAACCATTAAATAATTGCCAGGAAATTCTAATCTTTTGAAAATAGAGCCATTACTGTGAACATTCTGATGAAATTACATTTTAATTTTCATTTATTAGTTTTAATTTGTATCATATTTGCTATATCTGGCTTTTTTTTGTAATTTATTTTTAAAAAATGTACTGTTTGTTTGTGTTTTGAGAACACTGATGATATAGCAGTCTAAAAAACTCTATCGATCAAATATGCTTTTAAAGGGTTAAAAAAAAGCGAATTTATGTTCAAAGTTGTGTTTGCTTACACTCATCATGGGCATGAATGTCATGATAATTTGGGGCTTTTAATGATTTCTTTGAAGTGTTCCTTTTCCACAATAAAATGATTGTACATCTTTAATGACTAGCCTATTAACTTCTCGCTGATCATGATTGACTACAACTGGTAGTTTTTCTTCCCCAGCATAAAAACGATTTGTTTGACAGCACTCGCTCTATGGACCACAACTCAGAACAATTGGAAAATCCAAATATTTCAGCAAAGACATAAAAAGGAAACGAGTTTAGTTCAGGAGACAGAAACCTGATCTACTTTTTTTGCTTAGTTTTGTTGCTGTAGAGACTGCTGGGGACTTCCTGTGATGTACTAAGCATTTCTTTTTCACTCACCTCTTTTTACTCTCTATGTTTATAAACCATTTTCCATATAATTGTTAGTTATTAATAAACTCTGGCTCTCTTCCACAGTGTTTCTTTTGTCGAAGTCTCATTTTACTTTTCATTTTCTTTGCTTCCTTTCACCCCCAACCACCGCAGCAGATGGCGGCCCACCCCAATCCTGGTTCTGATGGAGGTTTCTTCCTGTTGAAAGAGAGTTTTTCCTTCCTACTGTTGCCAAGTGCTTGCTCACGGGAGTCCTATGATTGATTTTCTGATTTACATTATAAAGCTGCGTGAGGTGACTGCTGTTGGGCTTTGACGCTAAATAAATACAAATTTAAAAATTGAAATCGAATGCTTAAAAGCCAATTTAAATGAACTCTATCAATTCTGCTAAGAAGAGTGGTTAAATATCCAGCCAAAAGCTTGTTGCTTACTATCAAACACATCTTGCTAAAGGATATTTAACTAAATTTTAGTGGAGATGTATGCATATATATATATCAGCCTATATGTATAATGTTGACCCTATATGGATTAAAATACATTAAAACTTGTGCACCCAATTCTTATTTTTTAAAGTAATTAAAGATGCTGTACATTTATTCAACCCTGGAAAAAGAACAGTTCAAAGAAATTATTAAAAGCAAAATTACTATGACATTCATACCCATGATGAGTGCATGCAAATTTGTTTCCACAACCGTAGCTGCAATTTATAATTTATAATTTTAAATTGCTTGAAGGCAAATATAACAATATCACTTACTTTGTAAGGGAGCAGTTGTGTATGTATGTATGTAGCTGCTTATCTACAGAAGGGAAAAACTTACAAGTGAGCCGCTCTGTGCTGCTGCAAAGGTATAGTGTGGTGTAGTGGTAATAAATTCTGTGAAACACCCAGACAATAACAGCAAAACCGAGTGTCTGTGTCAGAGCAAGAGGGAGATAGAGAGCAATGTGAGTCACACAGTCAAGCGGTATGCTTCACTGATGTGAACAATGACCCTAAAAACAATATTAAGAGACTGGAAACAGCCAGTGCATTGACTCCAGAACACTCTGTTGTTGTGTCTGGGGTGAAGGTGTGGTTCAGGTGTGGTTTGAAGTTTCCTTTATTCTTGCTGTCACCAGTACAGTGTTTGAGGAGAGGTTCAGAACTGTTGCACTGAGGTTGCAACATAGATTTTGCTAGTTGAATATGAAGTGCCTTGCATTGCCTGGTTTTCTTTTCACTCTCCTCCTTTATCTATTGTCTTTAAAAGAGTCTTTATCTAACTGAGCTGTTTTCCTGGAAGCGTTCATCTGTTTCTTCAGAGAATGTGCATCCTCCGTTGGGGCTTGCCCTCCTTGATTACTGCTAAACTGTTTCCCTGCTCAAATCCCCATCTCAAATCCACTATTTTCTTGTTGTTTTCCTCCCTGCTTTCTCATCGACTCCCCTATGTACCTCATCACCTGTCACTCATTGTCCTATCACTTTTCCGTCTTTATATTTCCTCTCTGGGTAGCAAGCAGTTGTGTAGGTGTCAGGTAGTTGTGACAACTTCAGGCTAATGGGAATAAAAAGGAAAAGAGAGAGACAAGAAAACACAGCCATCCTCCTAACATCACCAGTTTTTTCCTGATATTGAGTAAAAGAGTAGGAGGTAACGAGGGAGAAGAAAAAGGAAGTTGCACAGATTACTGGAAAAAGGGAGCGTCTTTTTCTAGGGTGCGGATGGGGTACCAAACACCGACTTGATGGCAGCACTGTGATCTTCAAAGCTTTTCTCCCCCAGTCTCTTCTCACTCCCTTGCTACCATGTTTTCTCACTTGAGAGAGGGTATACACTGGCTGGGGGCAGGCATGAAGCTATTGCAGCATCAAAGTTTTGTTCGTATATCTCAGGACTACAAACTCATTCTATATGCTGTACTCTGTTGCAAACGATATCCCCTGCACTTAAATAACCACTTCTGTCATTACTATATTAGCAAAAGAGAATTTTTACCCATTTTCTGTGAATGGCATGATGGGGACGGTTTATCCATAGGTTGATTCATAAAAGTGTACAATAGCCACACTACATCTCTTTCACTTCTTCATGGCTCAAACCTGTCTCCCTCAGGCCAGTCTATACGCCGAGTCGCTCTTCACTTCCATTTCACCCATGTTTGGTCCATAAAAGCTTGACATGGCGCAGTGGACAATGCTCACGTCTGAAGCAGGACCACTACTGCGATTTTTCCGAGAGGGGACTTGCTTTGATGGGGTTTTGCTATTTTTGTGCTCCACAAATACCTTCCATGTCCTGTTTTCTGCTTTTGAAAATCCCTTCAATTTAATCCAGTTACTACTCTCTGCAGGGGGAAAAATGGGGGGGAAAATGACACAGCATTTCTCATGGTGGTGTCGCTCAATATTTATTTAATCAAGATGAAACATTGTTCTGGGCCTGAATACAAATGTTAATTACATGCGTGTGGTAATATCTTAATTCACGATCATGACAGAGTGATGGTATTGTTTACCCAGCAAGGTGCCTAAGGGAGGCCTTTCAGGATGGTTTATGAGTCTGGTTAGACACTTGATGAAAGACTTGCTTTCCACTGGGGCTCAATCCTCACTCGAGCACAAAAAAAGGCACAGTGAGCTCTAAGTCTTACTTCCATCATCTCTGGCTGCAGTATGTGTGGCACTTCAAATATTTATAAGGCTCAAATTAGGCTGAAGGAATATGAAAATGCAGGTTTTACAAATACAACATTCCTGGCACATTTATTCATTGATTATAGGTTGACTTGCAGGCAGAGAAACTGGTAAAAGCACACTGAAGCTGAAAAATGTTTACAGGGCAGCACCTGTGCTGCTGAAACTATTCGAGCAACTCAGAAAAGTCATCAACCTGTCATTTCTCCTAGCTCAGCAGCACTTAATCTGCTCCAATAGCTGTCACACAAGAAACTTTAATGAGCGTTTTGAATACAAAAATCAAACAGAAACTGCATGTTCATATGTGGAGCGTTTCTCCTAATGGAATCAGTTGCCACTGTTATATATTGCATAAAAAGCTGGAGTGGATAAAGAGAAGCTACCTCAGTGGACGCCATGTCCCATGTGAGTTTTTTGTTCAGGTTGCACTTGGAAGCAGACCATTATTATTTCATGAGATCTTGTCAGTGTCAACCCCAATGCTCTCTGTGTGTTCTGATTTCAGGGTGAGCTGAAACTAAGAGGGCAAAGTGTGCTGCTCAGAGAAGAGCAGCAAATGTATACAGACATTTTGACAAGTGATTGGATCTGCAGTGTCAGGCTGTAGATCAAATGTGTTCCTGTGCCATGTGTGCTATAGACTGGTGGGAGGTATAGATGAAAGCTGGCACCTCAGTGCTGCTTCAGTCATCCAGGCAGGATACCGCAAATTCAGCAGTGGCTTTCTATTTATCAGCCCCACTGATTGATCACAACGTTTTCATATAAAATCATCATCTAGTCAGATGTCAGATTTTTAATATAGTTTGCTGAATGCAAATTTCCACAGATCAAAACAAGAGCAAAGTAAATTTGACGAATCAGCCAAGCAAGATGAATGGCTCTACAGGTGACTGTAAGAGTAGGTACACCACTTTAGAGCGGACTGATATATGCCGTCAACAATTAAGGTGCACATGCACATACCTCTTCAAAAATTTCCTTTCCTCATTCACTTTTCTTACACATCCATTAAAGATTTAAAATCTTTCAAAATGCAACTATGAGGGTGGCTGAGCAATACAGTCAGAAATAACAGGCTGTTCAAAGGATCGCCAGCCCTGTCTCTTTTTATTCCCTTTTCCTCACAGCAGTGGATTATTGTACCACATTTACAGTGCAGATTGTTTGGCCAAACTGCAAAAAAACAAACAAACAAAAAAAAAACAAAAAAAACAAACAAAACAAAACAAAAAACTATGAAAATATTTTTTCTAGGGTTAAAAAAGTATCTCCAAAACTAACTCAACTTTTAAGGAACAATTGCACACTGGGCTAAACTCCATTTCAATAAGGAGAGATCAGGAAGGAAGTGCACATGATTTATTGATATAGAGAATTCCGTTAAGCTACATGACGAATAGACTCCGATGGCACATCGCGGCAGAACGGAATCAGTCGGTGATAAAAAATTAGGGCAGGACCCCCCAGAGTCAATGCTGGTGGTGGAAATAAAGATGGAGCCATAGATGGAACTTGAGTAACATGGGAGAGGCGGAGATGGCGAAGAGTTGGGTTGCACAAAGGCATCCGCCAGGGAGAATGACAGATGCACAGTGAGATTTAGAAAATGTGAAGTGGAGGCTGTTTGGCCTGAAGAACGTAAGCAAAAAGATGAATGGACTAGACCTGTGATGTCAGCAATGAGCTCGACAGTGTGGGAAAATGATCTAAAGCATACTTTCACCACCGAACACCAAGGAAGCAGAAAGATGTGTGATTATCTTCCTTACTGAATGTAAGCATAAACTTCATTTCAGTGGGCCCCTTTCAGTGCAGTCGCTGTAGTCCGCTCACCATCATGACCTTACACAATGATGTTCAAGAAGAGCTGCATTTACTGTCTACATGGCCATTAACTCTTCCCACTCCAAGGCATAACAATTACAACAACAGCTCAGTCTATTATTCAAAGAAAATGGTAATAAGTTAACACAGAGAAAATAAGCTTAGCTATATTTAGGGAAGTGTGATAGATTGGTGACCTGCACAAGGTGTGCCCCGCCTCTCGCCCTATGGTAGCTGGGATAGGCTTCTTCCCAACCCTGACCATAAAAAGGACTAGTTTGGCAAAAACCGTGTCCCAATTGGATGGAGGCCAAGTGCCATCTTGAAAAGAGGTGAGAAACAAACAAATTAATCAGATACTAATGTTCAAACCAGCATCTTCAGTCACACTCTCTTTAGGATTTCATGACCGATGTGACAGCAGTATCCATTAGTCATGAAGTTAAAAGCTCTGTGTAGTTTGTTTAGAGGTCATATGCCTTTCCATGACCACGACTGTATGATTTGAATGATGAAAAGTCTGTGACAAGTCCGATTAATAAGACTTATCAATAATGTCTAAAACTGGTAAATCCCAAATTAAAGTTCACTTCCAGCTATTTGCAATTTTTTTTAAAATCCAGAGATTATTACCTGTAGCATCAGATAGTAGAAGAATCCACCCACAAGCATTTCCAAAGTGAGAGATGAACAGATAAAGCAGCTTTAATTAGCTGTTATTAATTGGCCCCTAAACTAATTGGCGATTTTAAACTGACTGTAGGTGTGAAAGTGAGTGTAAATGGTTGCCTGTCTCTATGCGTAACCAGGTGACAGACTGGAAACATCTCCCCCTCCTCTCACCCAATGACAGCTGAGACGGGGCATTAACCCCCTGTGAATAAGAGACGGAGGGCTGGATAGATGCATACCCCCACCAAGGGGATTAATCCGTCCCATAATAATCAATAAAAAAATCAGTTATTCATTAAAATAACAAAAACAGAAAAAGCAAAACACAGAACATATGTTTTCATAACTGAATAAAAAGTTTCAAAATGAAATGTCAGTTGATTTTCATTTGAGTTTCCACGTTCTCTTTGTGCCTGCATGGGTTGTGTCTATGGCTACTCCAGCTTCCTCTCACGGTCTGCATGGGATTAGTGATGATCCCTAAACTGGCCGTAGGTGTGAATGTGGAAATAAATGGTTGTCTTTCTCTCTGTTAGCCCTGTGTTAGACTGGGGATCTGTCTAGGAGGTACCTCGATTCAGCTCTCTGCATCTCTGAACTGGATAAGCAGAAGAAGATGGATGAATGTTTAATAATTTGACTACAGTGGGTTTTGTCATCTCAAATTATCAAAGCAGCTATGAAAATGTAACCGCTTGATGTATCGTCATTTCTTGCACAATACATAATACTAATGTACTGAGTACTTATTCTGTCAATACTGTGGGAGTGTCTTAATGAATGAACCTACTTGTGAAGCCAGCAGAAAGAATTTCATAGTATAACAGACTGCTGCAGCACAACAGGGAGTACAGAGATGGTTTGATACAGCGAGTGAGAAAGACAGACCAAAAACTCTCAGGAAGAACAAATAAACCCAGGTGGCACACATTAGGGTGAAGCAAGTAATCACACAAGAGCAGGATGTGGAGGAGCTGAGAAGAGAGACGTGAGTGCTAACATATTACAGAAAAATAAAATAAAATGTTTCATAACTCATTTAAAAATGAAAAACAATTACACATATTGTAAAGTTTTACGCAAGATGGTATTTTTTTTTACCGAACCACCCAATTAGTGTTAATTGGACAGAAAGGATTGAGATATAATCTATTTCCTCCATTAGTGAGATCGAACATCCATCAGCATGTGAAAAAAGCAGCTTAATGACATGTTTATCTTGTCTCATATTTAGGTTGGTGGAAAGGCTTCATTAGCAATGTGTGTGTGTGTGTGTGTGTGTGTCTGCCAGCCTGACATCTGACACCTTTGAGATTTTACTCTCCCCTAGTTGTAGCAGAAACTGGTTGTATGTGCAGTTTATCATTATAACAAAACGTAGGACAAAGGGCTCATTCAGTGTTACCTTTCTTTTTTTTATGTGACTGTATCATCGCTAGCCTTAAAGGTCAGTCCAGTTCTTTCCATCCAGCTCGCTGCCTACTGACCCTCACTGAAAGGACAGAGTGTTTGGGAATGTGTTTGTTCGGCCTACTCGTGCTTTTCTTTTCCAACCTTTTTTGCATTCCTATCCGGTGTGTAATGAAGATGTTGTGTGCGTCTAAAACAGGATTCAGTCTCCTGGGTAGAATCGCTGAAATAATCAAAGAAGGTCTTTATGAGGAGACCTTGAATTAAGGGCATCAGAAACGTAAAAAGAAAGTGGGGGTATGTTAATACAGGTCTCAAAGTTTCACAGCAGATGAGTGCTACCTGAATATTTTAAAATCTCTCCTATCATTAGCTCTTTGTTAGTCCATTGAAATCCACCCTAGATTCAACTAATGGAGACACACTGCACTCTCTTTTTCTTTTCTCCCACCCTACTTACCTCTAATCAGCGCCATACAGTGCCTGGTTATTGATTTTACTCACATCTGACTTGCGATTTAGGTTAGATTTAGGTTAGGTTTTGAGGAACTGAAATGTTCAGTTACTCATTTAAGTTAAGCTCTTGGCTCTTTCTTTGTCACTCGTTCTGTATCCCAATCTCATTCCACAGTTTTCCTTTTAGTCTGTCCTGTTTTGGAGCATGTAAATGATTCTCGAAACACATTTTTAAAATAAGTTTATTTGTGTTCAGTGAGAAGAAAACAAACATGGCCCTGTTTACGCAAACAGCTGCTTTCATACTGGATTCACGCCTGTCCCAATTACATAGTTAGTCAGCCGCAGAGTTTATGTCCCAGTGTTGTGTCACACAGGCGAAACATCAGTGCTGCATTTTCTATTTCTGTTGTAATGTTTGTTAAATCTGAATGTCTCCTGTGTGCTTTGTGTCTCCTCCTCTGTTTGGCAAAGTATTCTGCTGCTCCTTCACAGCTGAACTGTTATAGTCTATACTGCAGATATTCAGTGGAATTCATTGTCACCTTTTTAATGGACAGAGAGCTGTCAAAAGGATTTCAGTCTCCATAGCTCCCTTGGCAAAAAAAGAAGTGACAAGGTTGACAGGCCAGTGACTGTGGACAGTTGAGCAGAGAGCCAAACGTCACACAGAACCTGTCAAAAGCCATTTCCTGCTGTTATAATGAGATTCATGCATTCAAATTAGCCTCAGTGGAGTTCTGAATCCATTAAACCTCATTCCCTGTTGATATGTTCTTTCTACTGCCTTTATTACTGCGGATGTTCATCATTAGCACAGTTATTCACATTGGCACAGGTGCTGTTAATATTCAGTAATTATACCTCCTGATATATACAAAAAAGAGAACTTTTTTAGCATAAAAAAAAAACAAATTCATGATTCTGGCTTGAAACTCGATCTTTTATACCTTATATCTACATCTACATTTAAGATAAATACAGATTCAATAAGATAATCATGAAACTGAAAATAAGTTTGTGAAAAAAAAATATTTTGTATGAATTCTTTAGAACAAAAACAAGCTTAATGCCAGTTTTGACAAGTTAAATCCTCAATAATGATAGAAAAGCACAGTGCAAACATTCACACATGCTTGTAACCTGCAACCTGGTAACCACAGACTTTAATACCTAAACATATTTGTACTTTAGTGCTTCAAGTACGTTTACCTCTTAATGAAAGATCAATTTCAACAGTATTCAGAAATATTAACCATTCAACAACTCATATAACATTCTGGAAAGAGCAAATCATCTATGTGACCATTTGCAAAGGAATGGTGTGTATAAAGATTTTCAGTCAGGATTTTAGGATTTACCACAGAAGTAGCACTGGTTACTATACTTCTTACCTTCTTGATCTAACTTTTTAACCCATTATTGTAGTGTACCTAACTTCATGTATTTGTAGGCAAATATGTAGCAGCGCGCAGACCTTTGGCTGGGAATGGAACAGGACCAGTTGGGGTGGAGACCTCTGGTGAAGCAGTAGCCAGAGGTCTCCCAGCCTGCTCTGGATGCTGTGCCTGCGGCTGTGCAGGGTGCTCAGCTGCCTCCACTAGCAGTTGGGGCTGGTGAAGAGCCCTGGATGGGGTTCAGGTACTGGCTGAACACCAGCTGTCTCCACCCGAGGGACCAACAAGTGATGGTGCTGACATCACCAAACTCACTCTCAGATTTCGTATATGGGAAAAAAAAGTTTTTTTCCTGAGTCAATAGTCTAGAAAACACAAGGCTCAGGGTTAAACTGGGAAGACTTAGAAACACAAAATTCAACTTCATCTCGAGTTAGCTTGGCAACAAGTGGAATATCTGTGGCAGCCTCGACAGGCTGAGACGGCCGTCAGTGTAGTGCTGCCTGTGCGGGGATGGAGGTTCAAAGCTGAGAAGTCTTTTTGCCAGGTTGCAATAAGTTTGCATACCAAACTGCAGATCTTTTGCCTTAATTTCTCCTTCTCCCCCTCATGAAAAGGGATCAGCCACCGCCCATTAAAATTAGCAGCTGGTTCTGAAACTCTTCAAAATTCACAAAAACAAAGTCTGTGTATTCTCTGTATTCCATTCTGGTCAGAGTCTACTGTCAAGATCTATGGCTGCAGATCGTGGGAGGTGAAAAGAGGCTCCAATTCAGACGACACAGGAGAACAGGAAATAGTTAACACAAAGCGAGCCGTTTATTTAATCTGAACATAAAGATACGAAATAAACTAAAATGCAACAAATAACCTAAACTGAAAAAACTGGGAAACACAAGAGTTGATGAGCAGAGACTCAGATGAGGGACAAGGGAAAGCTGGGATCACATATATACAAGGGGAGGAATAGAGGGGTGGAGACCACTGGGAAACACAGCGGGAACAAATAAGACATAAAGAAGTAAGGGAACAAACCTGAATGTAATGTGAGAGAGAAAGGATTATCAAAATAAACAGAAAGTAGCACAAACATGCGAACTTGACACTAATATGGAAATAAGCAAACATGGGAACACACGACAGACTGGGGAGACGAGGATGAAACACAAAGAGAGGAACATGGAAACCGGTAAGGGAGACAAAACACGGGGACATGACTAAGACAGAGTGAGAGATACAGGAGAGAGGGAGAGCAGGGGACACGGAGAGAGAGGGAGCGCACGACACAAGAAGATACATGGAGACAAGACGGTGAGGACAAGATAGAAAGAGAACCATTGTAGGAAACTAAACAACCTAAAATAACCAGAACTCCACAAGACAAAGCACCGGTTCAAAAACCTAGAACTCTGACACTGTCATTTTTTACATACTTCCCTTATGCAATATTATTAGGAAAAACTGCATACATTCCCACTACTATGTACACGATACTCAGTTATATTTATCAGATGACTGTGATAAATTAACGTTCACATTCACACCTGCATACAGTTTCAAATCACTGGAGTAACAGAAAAAAGAAACAATCCACGCCTCGGTCGTCCGGTTATTGAACCCAGGACTCTATTGCTGTGAGGCAACAGTACCAAACACCATCCATCCCTTCAACTTGCATAAATGTATAGGACTGCTTTCAGCTACGCTTTTGCTAAATTGAGAAAAACCCTGTCACAGAGCAATGCTGAAAATGTAGTTCATAAATGTGTTACTTTCAGGATAGAATGACTTATTATCAGATTGTCCTTAAAGCTAAAACAAGAGAGAAAAATGTCCAACTGAAGGAAGAAGAATCCTTCCTTCTTCTTACATGCTTAAGTTTTTTCTTAACTTTTGTCTAATTATTCCCATATTTTGTACATGGTCAATTAAAAAATCCTCTTTAGCATCACACTGATCTGGTACATTGTTTAAACCTCTATGAGCCTGGTTCTAGTGGGTTTCTCTTCCCATTAAAAATGAAGTTCTTCTTTTACACTGCCACAAAATTCTTGTTTATAAGGGATCATCTTAATCTTTGGGTTTTTTCTTTAATGTTGTAATACAATACAAAACACATGCCTGTAAAAGGTATATGCCTCCTAATAATCAGTAGTCTGCACACAATCCTCCACAATGTCACAGCAACACGGTTTTGTGACTATATAAAAAAGAAGATTGAAATATTCCATTTACGTACTTTAAGTATTTAAATCCTTGTTATGACACTGACATTGTACCTCTGCTTAATTTTAAAAACTGTCTTTGATGTGCTGGATTGGAGGAGTGTATCAAAGTAAATCAGGCCAGAAGACTCAGTCAAACAGGTTACCAAGTACCAGCGGGATTAATGAGATTCAGAATTTAATTCTGGTCATGAAGGAGCCTTACAGAAGAAGAACCACTAGTGCAGCTCTCCATTAATCAGGCTTTTATAATAGACTGGCTAGACAGGAGTCATTCTTCACTAAAAGGCACATGCCGACTGGTCGGGAGTTTGCCAAAAGGCACCTGAACAGCTCTCAGACCATGAGAAACACAACCCTTTATAGCCGGGGTGGGTAATTAATTTTCCCCACAGGCCCACACAAGAAACTGGGACTGTTGTGGAGGACCACATCAATAAACAAACTCAGTTTGGTGCAATATGAATTTTCTCTCTTTATCAGGTTATTTGTGTGGCCCTCCTCAGCAGTCCCAGTTTCTCACATTTCTCTTTTGGGAAAATTAATTGGCCACCACTCATCTGGACTCATGAAAGGGCAATCTATTGTCAGCGAGGACTCGTGCTGTGGGGATTTTTTCTTTTCAAATCAAATCAAATCACTTTTTTATTGTCACATCACATGTGCAGGCACACTGGCACAGCACATGCGAGTGAAATTCTTGTGTGCGAGCCCCACAAGCAACAGAGATGTGCAAACACAACAACACAAACGAGCAAAATACAAGAATGGCCAACCTGAAACTAATAAATATATGTACAATATATAATAGTGTATGCATTTCTGGATGTGTATACTAAATATTTTCCTACGTGTGTGTGTGTGTGTGTGTGTGTGTGTGTGTGTGTGTGTGTACACATTTTTACAAATTAAATAGTAAAAAAATAAAATAAAATAATAATAATAATAATAATAATAATAAAATATATAAAATATACAGAGTTGAATATGTGCAAAACAAGTGGCATTTATATACAGTGTGGAGTGCATAATGTTGAATTTCTTTTGACTGAGACTGAAATATTAGTCAGGAGAAGATCTGCACTTGACTTTTTGCTTGCTTTCGAAGGTCAGCTTACATTTGATTTGCAAATAAATATAAATATAAAGCAAAACATAAAAAACAAAATCAGAATAAGCGGATTCTTGGAATTCCCATTTATAATGTGCTTTGTGATAGACTTCACTGCTTTCTGGAACAATCCTACTAAGAACTGCCCTGCATTTTACTTATGCCAAAATGGCCATAGAGTCAAGAGCTGATGGTGATGCAAAATAATGATAATAAAAGAACAACTGAAGAACCTCTGGAAAGGTCTCAAACTGAATGTGACAGTGAATTTCTATTTCTGTATATGCATATTTTAAAACTTTGATTCTGAACTTAGACTATCGTGAATTTGGCTTTTTGGATCTTTGCATGAATGCGCGTCATTTGAAATGATTTTGTTGAACAAACAGAGGAGAAGATGAGGAGCACGGGGAATGAGTCAAACAGAATAAAACAACTGTTGGCCTAAGTGTCTTGGCACTAATACAGAAAAAAGAAATACAATATTCAGACCCTCTCAGCTCGATCCACTTACTGGGTGTAATGAGAAACATGTCAGAATAGATAAAAGGAAATACTTCTTTGTTAAGTGACATATTTGAACAAGAGCCCAGCTTGTATTAAACCGAATACAAAGTCGTTATTGGTAAAATGAGGAGTGCAAATGCATCACTTGGGACCAAAATAATGCAAAATCAGATTAGTCAAGGTCAGCGGTACCCACCTTGTGAAAACACAATTAAAATTTGTATTTTGATAGTAATTTTGTTTGGAATGTTTCTGCTTTTTGCGTTATTCTAATTATGTAAAACTAGATACCTTAGTTTAAGAAAATTCCAGTTAAATCCAGAAACCTTGACATTTATTTTGCTTTATTTTTAAGCTGTTGTTTGCTGCTGTGCGAGAAGAAAAGAGAATAAATGGATGGAGGACATAATAGAAATGTATTACCAGGTAGCAGCTGAGATAAGACGTATATTCTGTATAAACAGTATGTACAGTATTTTATATTAGCAGTAAAGGAGCAGTGATATATGTTTTTAAAACAGAAAACTTTGACATGCGAGCATTTTGCTTTATGTTTCAGCTTCCTCTGTTTCTATGGATTTTCTTGCAATAGATTATTTTCTCTCACAGTGGAAGAAACTCATCTTAATTAGCGGGGATTTCATTTGGGGTTTGCTAAATTACCTCCTTTCTGAACCAGGCGTTGCCTCTCCACACATCACTGCATGGTGGGAAGCAATGACGGGGTTGACTTTTAATCAGCTTTGCTTACACAGTAATTGTAAGGCAGTACAAGAACTGCGTTGTGGTAATTTCCTTTGATTAAGTCTAAACTCAGCAGATGCACTTGTTAAAGAATGGGTATTTCTAACGCTGCCTTAATTTATTGACTTTTTTTTGGGCACAAAACTCCTAACTTACAGCTGGGGACAAAATGTGATGGAATGATTTAATGTCTTGGCTAAATGCTTTTTGACATTATTATAAATTGGCTGACTATAGGATTTTTCTAAAATACTGTCTGACATGTTCTAAATCTCTTTAGGGACACTCAACTTTACTGCTTTGTTTCCCTGCAATGCATCTTGTCATACAGTATTAATCTCCATAAAGTAGATGTAGTAGTACGGATGCATATGCAGTTTCTGTTTTTTATAGTCCACATGGCCAATCATGTTTGAGCACAGTTGTTTGCTTTAACATAAAAAGTACAGGTGGAGAGCAAAATAATCATAACTGCCACCCTAATGTAGTCTTTTGTCTTGTTTTAAAGTAATTATTTGTGAACAATGACTTGTGAACAAACATGGAGATCTAAGCCTGGATATCCACTGGCTGCACCAGCATCCCTGAAAAATTGTCCCTTAGTTTGCATGGAGAACACAGACTTGTCTGCAAGCACTTGCCATTTTCTCTCTGTACTGTATTGAACTGGGAAGTTTGCCTTCAAAGTAAAATCTTTGCCTTTTGAAATGTGTTGGCTGCAGCTATAATGGCCCAACTTTTACTTTGAAGGCAAATATTCTCTGTGTCTGATTGGGTTGCGCTTTTCATAGTTTCATTGCTGCTCGGTGAGTTTTTGAATGCTCTCATGACCGTCATGCTTACTGCTGGTGACTGAATCAATCTTCTACAGACCAGCGCAATTGCAAGTAATGGTTAAAAACCACTGAATCGTCTTTAGCCCTGTGTGAATGGTGTTTTAGTAATTAATTTCACCACACTTGCAACCGGTTGGGGAATACACATTTTTCCCTTGAGATCAGTGGTTGCTAGATAATTGCTGACTCCTCTCTAGGATTGTGTGACAGGTCTAAAGCTTAATTAAATCCTAATGCTTTGTATTTAAACTGGCTTTTGTTTTTACATCTGTCTGCTTGGTCTAAAAGCTGTTCTTCTGCTCTTTTAGCCACTGTAACAGTGTAATCACTTTAGTTTGCCAAAGGTGCGCTTGAAGTAATTTACGAGGATAAAATATTCAAACCTTTTAAGTTAATCACCATTTATGGTTTTGCTTAAGTAATGAGCTCTAACATCCATAAAATGAAGTCAAGTCCACTTTCTAAATCCTTCACCTATGATTTCAAACCCTGTGGCCCTCTGTTTTTAATTGCTAACTTTGATTTATAACTGCTTGTCATTTTCTGAAAAAGGAGCTAAAGTCTTTGTTTGATAGAAGATGACATATCTCAGCTGTCACCCCCATCTTTACAATAGACCCGAGACTTAAATCTTAACGTTATTACACTTGATCATAAACATAATTGAACAGATGAATCTCAAGTTGGATATTTGCATGAAATGTGCGCACAGATTGGAGTGAAATGAACCGTATGTGAAATTGCATATGGTTTTTCAGGTTTCATTAAAGGTTACACAGCTTTAAATACAATTTTCTTGGAAAAAGAGCAGGAGAAGCAACAATGATTGTATAAAAAAACAAAGGCCTTCACAGTGTGCTCATTAAGAATGCTGTCAGTGGAATCAGGAAAAGAGCTGAGTAAAGTGGACATTTGCTTCTGATCTATTTCTTGCTGGTGTAGCTGTTTGAAGTTGAGGCCACTCTGGGCACACAGCGAAAATAACTCAATCACTTCCAATAAGTTTTGTTTGCTATTGAGATGTCTCGTTCTCAAAAGAGGACTCAAAAGCATAATGATATGTCAATTATTTTAGTAAGTTTCCAAAACAAATCAAATTCTGAAATGTGCGGTAACATCTTAAAAGAAGATAAAATAGAGTCACGGGGGTTTTGAAGGAAGTCTTTTTGTTTGTTTGTTTGCTTGTTTTTGTTTTTTGCTGGTAGTCTTTCTAATCATTAGATGGGCATGAAACTCTCTTTGTTAAATCATCAGTAAGAAAAAGATCTGCTTTGATGAAAAGTCAAAAGTTCTAGGCTCCTTACATGCAGACTTCTAAGAGTATTGTCTGCTTGTAATGTGAACGCCTTTGCTCATTGTTGAACCTACAGAGACTCATCATCAGTGGATTCTGCAGATGTATAATGCCTCTCAGTGCATTCTTTTGTTTAATGGCTCACAGTGTAGTTTCTAGACAAATTCAACTATTTTCAGCAGAAAGCTTTGATAAACACATGGTACTTATGAGCACCTAACAACAAACAGACTGAACTGGAAAATACAATAATAGTAACAATAAAAAATTACTTTGTTATAACTTATAATAAATCTTACATGCTCAGAAGGTAAACTGAAAGAGAAAAGCAATAAGAGAGAAAAAGAATAAATAGGAATAAATTAAGATAAAGTGGAGAAAGCAAAACACAAGTTGGCAGTAAACATAATAATTTCCAACATAAGAAGAGAAACAGCTACAATAAAAATATCTATAATAGAAACAACAAACAAGACAGCTGGACAATGATAAACAGACAACAAAAGAGTATAATATACAACATGACATAAAGGCAAGTTTATATATACACTGTATGTGTTTTCAGAGGTCATTCAAGTGAAGTTTCTAATTCTAGCTCATAGAGACCATCGTGGTAAATGTATAAACACTTTTTAAATTCAAGCCTTAACTGTGGACTTACCAGGAAGACTGCATATGAACATCTAAAACAGAACATAAGGTTAATGTCTTTTTAGACAACAGGGCCAGAAACACAAATCACACCAAATACTAATTGGTGGGAATTTGTCCACACTAGTTTTCCTAATATGGCTTCTGTGTTGATGAGCCTGCAGCACTTCAAATAAACCTTATTGTTTTGCATTTGTGTGGTGCTAAAACAAAAAGCAATAATAAATAGCGCTTAGATCCATCCATCAATCTATTTTCTTCCATTTATCCAATTGAGGGAGTTTTGGAGTCTATCTCAGCCGTCACAGGATGAAAGGCAGGTTACACCCTGGAGAGCAGCAGGAGTATGCAGCCACCCATGGGGAAAACATGCAAACTCCACAGAGAAAGACCCCGGCTGGCTGTTGGATTCAAACTTAGGACCCTCTTGCTGTGAGGAAACAGGACAAACCACTGCACCACTATGCTTCCCTAGCTTGTGCTTGATTTTTATATTTTTATACCTTGTATTTTACTGACAATAGAACAAAAGAAACTTATTCAATTTTAATTTCAAACTTTGAAATGGAGAAATGTTGTTTTCTTGGAAAACAGGTGCTCGTTTTGAATCTTATGCTAGCAACACCTAGATCACCTCTTAGACTGCCATCCACTAAAAATCCAATATCAGAGTGATATTTCAGATATTCATTTGGCACTCTAGGAGCACTTCAGTCACCACATACAAATAAATGAAAACCATCATCACCTGATGTTACAGTCGACAAAATAAGCATCTTGTAAAGTGCTCGAATGATACTTTCCCTCTTCTGCCTTCAGTAATAATGATGTTAATGTCCCTAGCCCCTAGTATTTTTCACTGCCAAACTCTTGCTTCAAATCCATCTTGAAAGGACAAAGAAAGCAATGGCACCATGTAAATATAATTAAGTGTGTTGATGGCATGTTTGCTCCAGGGGGAAATTACTTTGTCATTGAAAAGATAATAAAGTACGAAGGGTAATGAAATATCTGGTTAGAGGGCAAAACACTGCTAGCATGACAATGTGTAGTCATGATGGGCCAAAGCAGGAAGGCGGCAGGAGGAGGGCAAGTGAAAGTCTTTTTTGCTCCTGCTGTTCTTCTGGTTTGCTTCCAATCACAAATCACTGTGCCACATGTCTGCAGACAAAAAAGAGTCAAGCCTGGAAAGAGTGTGATGATGTATCATGGGGAAAGGTGGTAATTTTACTCAGGCCTGTGATCATGAAGGGTATAGTTAATGTAGTTGGAAGTCTTCTGTGTGTGTGTGGATGTAGACAAAATGCAATAGTGAATTTGTGATTGTGTGTTTGCTGTGTCACTGGAGCTCCTCCAGTGTCTCCAGCAGTGTGTGACGAGCAGCTGTGAGGAGAAGCTCAACTCGCCCCTCCTGCTTCACCAGCAGAGAGGGACTGAGAGCTGGAAGGTTTGTGTGTTTGTGTGTGTGTGTGTGTGTCCTCCGCTTTCTTCTAACTGGTAGCTGTTGAGGGGCTGTGGGACAGCGGGGCAGAGCAGCAGGGAGGCAGTGGTCCAACCTCCACTAACCCCCATCAGGCACAAAGCCAAGAGCCTGCAACTGAAACAAGTCAAGACACACATCAACATGCATCTGCGCACACACTCACAGAAATGCACATGTAGTCTTGCATCCACTCGTATTTGCATGCTATTTAGCAGCAAGACTCCCGGACACTGATACTCTGAGTTATTGTTGGCTTGGCATTTATTTGTTGAAGTTAAATCAGTGCTCGGCACATTTAGTGAAGCCACAGCCACAGAGTTCTGGGTGTCTGTATCAGCTTTTGCCAGGTCTTTTGGATAGTGCATAATGGCTTTATCACTTCTGTTAAGTGTCGTAATTGTGGGTGTGAAAGCGTTGGAAATCGTTGTTGGCTTTAGCCTGCTGACAGAAGGATATGTTCACAACTACAGTACAAAACTAGTTCCACTTCAGTACAATCCATCTGTCACAGCTGAGGTATATTTTAATATGAATAATTTCTCATTTCTAAGAACGAAACCTTAATGGTGCTCTGGTTAGACCTTAGTCTCACTGCATGAGTCTGGAGAGATTTAAATTGCAGACTGGTTGGTTTTCAGATGTTTTATACCTTCTATCCTCACTGCTTTTTTCCTGAAATATTGGACCTCTTCAAGCTTTTATAAATGCTTAAGCAGAAGCAATCGGAAAAGGAAACAAATTTTGCACAACTTCAAGACCAAGGCAATGGTTATCAACTTTAGCAACACAGCTGACATCCTAGCTAGAAAATCCAAAGCAGCTGGAGCGATAAAGTACCCAGCTGACTTTATATGGAAGATAAAAAAGCGTTTTATGCTGCATAAATCCTCAAATATACACTGCCTTTGTTGTGTCTTCTATAGTACAGAAGTCAGGTCTCTGCTTTGCGATAGATGAAAAGCTGAGCACGGGAAACAGGGTATGCTACAGCAAATAAGAGTATAGTGGAGGTATCCAAGAAATGTTTCTGATACTCAAGATAAAAAGAAACTCAGTTCTTAGAGGAAGGCTTGCAGTCTGAACACGAAGTAATAGATGGTGAGGACAAACACAGATTAAAACTCATCTGGCTTTTCCCCGAGGAAAAAAAGAGGTGATGATTTTAGTTAGTTAGCATGTCAATAGATGATTCTTGTGGTCACTTTAAGGAAAATTTAGAGACAAAAAACATTTATGTACAGAAAATAATGCCCCACTCAACACATGCTCATGGCTGCAGCAAAATTTGCTCTTTGCAGATAACACTGATTCATCCAGAGGAACTGTGATTTTATCACAAGCATGTAGCTTAAAACCTATAGTCATGCACTGTGATTGAAATCTCACAAGAATCCAGCTACCTTATAAAGTAACAGCTCTTAATCCTGATGTGTCAGTAGTGCTCGTGCATGAACTGTCACACCTAGAAAGAGGTAACAAATATTCAGCACTGCAGGTTTGACTGTACTACACCAATATTTCAGACAGATTTCTTTATTACAAGAGATAAAATACCTTGAGACTTCCATGTTAAATTAATGAAGTAAACTGGTGACAGCAATGTTCAGCAAGACTTATATTCTATTTTTTTTTTTTTTTTTTTTTTTCTTAAATGACATCAGAAACAGCAGTATGCGACATTACGTGATGGCAGAGCTTCAGTTCATCCTTTGTCATTTTTTTTTTTTTTTAAATAAATAGGACAGGGGGAATGAATGAGAGAAAGAGGGGGAGAGAAAGAAAGAAAACCAAAGGGGAGAAGAGACGGTGAGAAGGGGGGGGAAGAGAGAGAAAAAAAAAAAAGAACTCCTGGGTCACCTGTATGGAGAAAAAAAAACAAACAAACAAAAAAAACAAACAGAGGAGACAGCAAACAACAAAGAGCAACATAATAATAGAGAAAACAAAGCACCATCACAATAAACTAGCTAGTCATAGATATCAATATTTACTAAATAATAAACGATATTGTGCAGCACGCAAGATAGACAGCGCACAGTGTGCTTTGAGGCAGCAGCCAAGAAAGCTTTAGTCCGTGTCTGTGAATACCCATGTGTGCATACCTGTGTGGATCAGCATGCTTGCATTCCAAAGGTTTCTCCATGTAATGATCTGCTAGGGAGTGTGGGGGGGCCACAGCCCCGTCCTCCAGGGTGTGAAGCGGGTATGGAGGAGATCAAAACTCCAGACATCCAGAGGCCCCCAGAACACAAGAGACCATGGAAGACCAACAGAGGGGCAGCCGCGCCACTGTTCCAGTAAGAGCTGAGGAGAGTCCCAGATGAGGGCTCGCCCAGCAGCCGCGGAGCAGAAGTCAGGGGGAGTTGCAGTGACGCGCCCGTGAGCTCCGCCGGCCCCCAGCTGCGCCTGAGTGACCGAGCCCCAGGCCGAGAGGCCGGGGGCACCCCACCTCCAAAGGGGCCCGAGCGAGCCCCAGGCCCCAGGCCCCGACAAGCGGCCGCCAAGGAGTGAGCCGGTGTGTACCCGGACGCCCACCCCCAGACACAAAGAACCACCAACACACCGACACCTGAGGGAGTCCGCCACCGGCAGGGGAAGTGGTGGTGGGTGGAGATAGGCCTCCAAACCTTGGAGGGCCTGAGGTGTCCCCAGAGAGGTGGCGTCTGATACCCAACCTGACATATAGACACAGACATACAGGCACACACAGACACAAACATCCATTCCCACCCTCATGCTCTCATATGCACTCACTCCACACTCAACCAACGTGGAGACAGACATAAAGAGACGCTGTACACACAATCACACTCCCCAAGCGTAGACTTATATTCTATTGCAGGGGTGTCAGACTTGTTTTAGTGTGTTCAGCCTTTTACAAAACAGCCTGGAAAATAAGTCCAGTTTCAACGTGCATCAGTTTTATGGATTTAGTCATTCTAATATCAAAGAAATGCTACTGCTGTGAATCAATGAAGCGCATTTGCATACTGTAGCTTCTCGGATTTACCACCTTACACACAATACAAAGCTTTGACCATTTGGCCGACCCATTTCCATACCTTTGACAGTCCTGGTCTACAGCTCTGCTAGTAGCTCTGCGAGGCTGCACTCAAACTTACTGGTGCTTTGAGCTAATTGCTTGCATGCTAAAATGCTGATTTTTAGATTGTGACATATTTATGTTTAATGTCTAACATTTTCTCATATGCAGTAAATTTAAATTACAGCAGAGGCTGATAGTAAAATTAGGCTGTTGTTAGTTTGGCTGATGTTACGTCATAAACCATGTTAATGGTACGAGAGTGACTTGATGATGTGCTAAATGAAAAGTCAGGTCATCAGTGTGAACAAAATTCATTTTGAGAGAAACATGACCACACTATATGGCAATCTATGCAATATTTGTCTAGGCCTATTATGCAAAACATAAACTATTAACAGCAAACCAACATTAATGCTTAATTGAAACTTGAAAAAAAAAGTTATTATGCTGGCGAGCAAACATTTCACGACTCTCAGCCTAGTTGTTGAGATGTTGCTTGCTCCGAAGCCACGGCACTACCTTGGCTAAGGATCCAAACAAAGAAAAGCAACATCAAAAGCTTCAGAATTAAAAATTTATGAAAAAGTTTTATGAAATATTTACCTTTACTTGCTCTTCATCTTCATTCTCTGTATGTGCTAATATTTCTTCTTGTATTTTTCCTTTTCGTTGTGCCACAAAAGTCCCTGTTTTAGTTCCTTTGACCCTTGATCTTTATTACAAACTAAGAAATGCAAGTCTCGGCTGTTGGAATTTTATTTAAATTTTTCTCTGACTACAAACTGTTCCCCTAACTACTAGTGCATGTTTTTGTGCAGTGATCAGAGTGTGTGTGGGTCGAAGGACATCAGGCAGATGGCCTTTTCTTCCTGTTGGTGGTGAGCAGTGGGGGCTATGTAGGTGTAAGAAGGAATGTGCAAGGACAGAGACGTCTTTGACCAGGACCAAAGTTTCTGCTTATTAGTTCACACATCTCTCCCCATGCCTGTGCCTCTCTCCTTGTTTTCCTACCTCCAGTTCTCTTCCTGGATCTTTCTTTCATCTGCATCCCAAACTTATCTCTGCACTCTCTGCCATGCCAACCAACAGACTGGGTAAATAATGTCAATGCTCGGTTACCCGTGGTGGCGGGTTTAACAACGTGAATCTGAGCCTTCATTTAGAACCACGCAGGAAGTCATATTATTCAGGTAGGCGCTGCACATTGTTAAAGAACTGTATTAATTGGCAAAGCTCCAGTAATGAAAGTAAATCCTTGTTATCTTATTGCTTCTCTGGCATATCTGAACTAAGTCTTGATTCCTTCAGATTAATATCAACATGTAGACTTGGTGTAGCAGCACAGTGGCTTTGATCCTCTCAAGCTTTATCTGCACAGTTGAACTGTCTTTTCTCCTTTGCTTTGTGAAATCCAGCAAAGCTTTGTGTGCTATCTTTTATCATCTTCAGCTCCTTTGATTTTGCATTCACATATTGTCTGGAAAATGTTATTACAGGTTGGCTCGGCTTGAGTGGTCAGGGAAAAGAACAAAAGGCAGATATGCTGTCTGTACTGTTAACATAATTGGGGCAGTTTTTAAAGTGTTGAGATGTGATTGCTGTTGGAAACGGTCATGAAACGAAAAAAGAGAGAGATGAGTGTTGTAGCCATAGCAGCAAGACGAATATTGTTTGTGTCACTTTGTGGCATGTCAGTGAAATCTCAGCTGGTTTTTCAGCATCTTAGGAAAACATGCAGTACATATGCTTGACTGAGCAACGCCACATCCAATCAAGGCCATAAATAATGCATGTTTAAAGCTTGACTCATGTTTTTGAAGTTTAAAGCGAGAGACAGAACCACCTAATGTCTTGCACTGTGGGCTGATACATGCCTGCCTAATGCAAATGTGTGCCTATGAGACTGAAATAACATAGATATTTGCATTAAATGACTTATGTAGACATCACTTATCTTTTGTTGTCATTTATAATTTAATTTGCTGCAGAAAAAAAACGATAAACTTGCTTAAAAATAATATGTAATACATTTTGTAAATAGAATATTCCAGGTGCAATGATGCATGACCTTGTGTCTTTATATGATCCTGGCAGCTGCATGAGAAAAGGCTGCAGAAGAGAGAACTGAGGTCCCCGTCTGTCACTCAGTTTGTGCCTCACTCCTGAACCAAACCTCTCTCAGAGCTATCTTTCACCCTTGGGGTATTCCCTTGATGTCTGCAGTGGCGTGGTTGATGGCCGTCATTGTTCAACTCCATTTCACATTTTGACAATTCAGCTTTCCAAGGCAAACAAACAACCATGTTTCTCTTCTGCAACGTGTGTCTTCTGTTTACTCATTTGCATTCATTTTTATTCACAAATGGTGAAGTGAAGTGAATCAAATCTGTCTGTAGAATAGAAAGGCTTTATTATGTGTTCTTATTTTTAAAAGGTGCGCTGGAGATCCTAGTGGGGTCTTTGCAGTGCAAACACTATATGCAAAGTCACACGTGACCCCTGATTACCAGCAAAGGGAAAGAGACACTGAGCCAGGAGGGAGTGGGAGAGATGTGCCGGGTAGTGCTGATTCACACAAGTTTCACCTACACTAACGGGAGCTGTCTGAGGAAAGAAAAGGAAGGGAAGGAAGTGGAGAGATAACAGGAGACGGTAGTGAGGATGAGATGGTTATTATGATTCATATGAAATAGGAAAAAAAACCTACAGCCAATCTGAAGTTGGATGGCCTGCCGAACAGACTGGAAAGGTAGAGAGAAGAGTATATCTGCAGAGGATAGAAAGGAGAATAAATATGCAGGCAGAGGAGTGTAAGGATAAAGAAAGGAGATGAGTGGGCTGAAAGCAAGTCTATTCTTCCGTCTCACCGGGGAGTCATTCACTGAAATGTTGAAAGTGCAGCAAAAGTTCCTTCCTGGTTCATACTGGGCTCAATTAAGCTTGAAAGAGAAATGCTCTGCAACCCGGGATGCAACTCCACCGCTGACCGCCACCTAAACCACAAGGCACTGGTCCTAAGGGCACATGGAGCCCCATGTTTCTCTTTCAAATTGCGCCTGGCCGGGCCCCATGTGCCAAGCTCCAGTCACCAGGTGTTTTCCCTCGAGCCTAGCTGAGGTAGATTAGGCATTTAGCTAGGCCTTCTGGGCGCCTCCTGGTGAGGTGTTTTGTGTATGTCTACCTAGAAGGAGGCCCCAGAGCAGACCCAGTACTAAAGGAGAGATTACTTCTATGGGCTAGTTTGGGAACACCCCAGTGTCCCCCCAGAAGTGGCCGGGGAGAAAGAGGTCTGGGTATCTCTGCTTAGACTGCAGCCGCTGCAGCAGAGAGGAATGGGTAGACACTCGAAAGGAAGCAACGATAAGGACTAACAAATAGTTTTTTTCTTTTTAAATATCTTAATTCTTTTGAATATTAATAACGATTATAAATCTTAAACAGTTGTCCTTGAATGAGGACAACTATTTAATATAAGCTGTTTAAACATAACCTGCTTTCACACAAAAGAGCAGGAGAATAATTTCACAACACTGTCTGAGGTTATCCTTTCTCACATAGAAAGGTTTGGGCGAGGGAGTAGCCTGGCTAAAGTGTGCAGGAGGCAGGAGACAGGAGACAGCCACTCACAAGCTGGGAATTCACCAAGACTATAACCTTGGTTTTTCTGACACCGATGCAATCAAACATTACATCGACCTCGTACTCTGGAGCTGGCAGGTTAATGTTAGAGACGACTGGATTGGACTTTTGTGTTCTCACTTGCATCTCTGCAGAATAATCTTTAGAAAAGGGTCATCGTGCAGTGAATATATGACATGGGACAGATTTATTGATTCTCTGAGTCTCTGTAATGTAGTAGAGGGATGAAACACCATTCTTTCAAAATAAATTCCCTAATTTGATGTTTTGATGGTAGTGTAAGAGAGCATTTGTCACAGGTGTTCTGCTGTGTTGAGAGTTGGTGACTGTGAAGGCCTTAGCATATGATTCACACCATTTTCACACTCATCAGACCATTCAGAGACCACTTGAGACCTGGGGATGCTCAAAGAGACCATTCCCATCAGGATAGAGATGTCTCATCACAGGATAAAGGTGATCACCCAGAAAAACTTTGTATTGACACAGCAATCCTTCTTTCCAAGCTTTCGAATAGACCAATTTTATCGTCAACATCACGGGAGGTTCTGAGCTTAATTTCTTGATTACTTTGTCTCTACTTTGTACACTTATATTTAGAATAAAAGCATGCATTGACTTTTTTCCTATAAAGTGAGATGAATAACCTTTGAAATTTCATGAATCATCCATAAAATATCAGAAAATAATGGAATTACCAACTCCATTATCAGTTTCAAATGTCTTGTCTTACAAACTTTGACAAAATCCCCCCAAAAGGGAAAATGAAACAAGCCAACAGTAAAAACAAAAAAACAAATGATTCAGTTATTAAAAATAACAATAAATGATCTTTTTTTTTTAATATGTCAAACACAAGAACTAAAGCTCAATATAAATAAATGAATACAAGACCAAAGATTGGACCTGGCAGGCCAGCATGCAGACCAAGAATCACCTGTGTCGTCTGAAGTCTTTTATGTGTTGTTTTTACAGTCTTTACAGTCCCAGCTAGTTTCAAAAGTAGACATGGTGATAGCTTAATCTGCTTGAGTCGACCACTGAACCTTTAGTGGTTTAAGACTTATTTTGATAGGTGCATATTTGTGTGAGTACTGAGTACAGTATTTTGTCCCTTTGCTGCTTTAGATGGATGGCTGACTGCTCCAGTGAGTGTTAAAGGTTGGGTTCTTCTGTGGGAGAGATATGATCAACCAGTTTCAAAACAATCTGATAAGAGCCTTCTGACCAACACAGGGGACGCTGCCGGTCATGGTGTGTGAGCGTGTATTTCTGTGTGTGTTATAAAGGCTGAGGGTGTAAGCTCAGATGCCCAGCTGCTGCAAAGGTAAAGGTTGTGAAATGAACACAAGAGACAGGAAGCCTCAGACAGCCCAGTGACCGAACATGAGATTTATCATGACCTGCGAACCTGGAAAAGCTTGTCCTGCTCCGAATGCCACTTATTACTCTGTGTGTGTGTGTATTTGTCCGTATGATAGGCCGTGTGTGCTTGTGTGTGTGGACTAACTCCTTGATATTTTTCCCCCTAGCTCCATCAAGAGGATTGCACCTCTTCATATCTAGCCTTGAATACCCCCTCACTCTAAAAGTCTGTGAAAAAGAGGCTTTTTGTCTACGTTTGTTTCCTGAGTTTAATGGATTGGAATAATGGGATAAAACTGCTGGTGTCTCATGAATCAGGTTTTCTGTCTCACAGACCGGACAGGGTTATTGCATATGGCCCCGATTTGTTGACCATGCTTTTGTGTGTGTCGTGCTTCGCATTTTGGGATACTGTTTATTAATGGGTACATAGTCCTTACTGCTTTTAACGATGATGCGCCCTATAAGTTCTAGACTTTATGTGGTCGTGATTGAATAGCATGCAATTGCTGCTTGGCAGATAGTTTGACAAATCTGCTCTCAACAGTCGACATTTTTTGTCTTGGATTCATTATTCACTTTCATGTTAAGAATTAATGTGTCTTGTCTTAGAAGTGACAAAACTCTGTGATTTTATTCCGATAGATTTTATTTTTTAAGACCGTCAAAAAATGGTTGGGAATTGGGTTTATAGCTTTAAAAACATGTTTTTATAGGTTGCTGTGTCTGTATATATGGCTTTCATGTTTGTGAAACAGATCCAGGCTTGTCAGACTCCAAAACATATCAGTTTAATATTGTGAAGAAAGAATTTAACGCATTGGAAAGCCATCACTGTAGCACCGAATCTTTTATCTTTTGTTTCTTTCTCAACTAGTGTTATGTCACAACAAAAGTTTAGGGTTTAGTTTTTTTGGGTTTTTTTTTTTTTTACCTCAATGGTTTTAAATATAAGAGCAGAACACCATCTATCAGCAATCAATTCAAATTTGTCCAAACTGTAATACTCACCTGTGTGTGTCCTGCTGTGTGTGTGTTTTTAGCTGCGGGGCGGCCTTCGTGGCCGGGATGCCACTGTGTGCCATGCCAGTCCACAGTGGACGGTGAGGGGCAGGAGGAGGGCACTGAGTGTAGGAGACTGAGAGGGGGTGGCCCGAATCAAACAGGAGAAATGAACCTCTGCTGGAATGAGATCAAACGCAAATCGCACAATATCCGGTAAGTTAGCACTCACGCTGGTTTTCACAGAGGTCAAAGCCATTTGGAAAAGCCTGGAACCATCTGTATGGATGATTGTCTCAAAGAAGCATGCCGTATGTACCTGGGAACAGAGGCTGACTGCAGACTTTTTGGGTGAAATGAACCCGTCTTGATTGCTCGCAGTTGACATTCTCAGCTCTATGGTAACAAAATTGCTGATTGCCCTTCTGTATCTGCTAGTTTTTCTCAAAAGATATAAACATGCTTTTTTCAAGGCGCAGATGATTGTAAGCTGCATCCAATCAGCTTTTTTTTTATGGAACTGTTTCACCATCATCACAGTCCAAACACATCTTGGCATGCTGAGATTCACTCAGTTTAACTTAATGTTTCTAAAGCCAGTTGAAGCACTGATGGAAAGAACGAAAAAGGCAAAGCTTATTCCTGTCCTCTTTATAAGCACTTTAGAGATGCACACTGAAGTAATAATGTAATGTTGGAGTGGCTTTTGGCTTTACAACATCTATACATAGAATTTGTTTGTGCAGCATCTATTAATAATAACCCAGAGTTTTAAAGTCGCACCCTTATTTATGGCTGTTGTCATTTTGTGGTTATATCCCTGTGGGGAAAACAACAAGTTCACATGCAGCCCATCACACAGTAGCACCGGAGCTAATGTGATATCCATTTACACTGTTCTTTGCTTGTTTCCCATTTTCCACCTAATGATTCTTCATGTTGCTATTCACTGTGTTCAGGTAATTAAAAGCATTGTCTGATAATGTGCTGTCACACAATAACACATTTCACGTCTCTTTCCAGTCAGCTTATTAATTATTCATATAATATAGGTTAATGCTGTCCGGGCTTGCTGTATGATTTTTATATCTTCCATTCAACTGGCATCCTGTTTAGACAATTGGCCCCTTAATTGCTTACTTGACCCTGATGTATCTAAGAAGGGGGAGGAGGAGGTTAAGGAAGGATAGTTGTTAAATTGGGTAGGACAGTTTCCCCTGCAGTCCTGTGTAATGAGATCACTATGGATGGCCTGCAGTGGCTGTTTATATCCGAGCAACACTCTGACTTCATCAGGCTGAGAGAGGAAGAGAGGAATACAGGACGACGTCGATGCGGGGAGGAGGAGAGAGATAGAGAACGGGTATTAAATCTTCACACGAGAGAGATGCTATGTAGGAAAAGGGGAGTGGCAAGAGGGAAAGAATGAATGAATGAGGAAGAGCTTTGCCGAAGAGCTGTCTAACCTTGAGGGTGAGTGCTGTCCAGATGAAACGCCTGACTGCGTTCAGTGCCAGCGGCTGGACAAGAGCAGACAACTGGCTTTATAATGGCCTGTCTGGCACTGATTGACAGGTGGTTGAGGCTTTGTTCTAATAAAGTCACGAGAGCTTCCTTCTTTTGTTTAAAGTCTCCTGCATTATCCTTTATAGTATACTGTACCTAGACTGAACTAATTGAAACTTTCCCTGTTGTACTGCAGTATTATTTTCTGAAGTCTGGCTAACAGCTCAGTGAGGTTGTAATTAAGCACTGTAGTGCTTTGAGCTAAGTGCTCTCAGTGACAAATGTGCGCCTTTGCAGTTGAGGTAAGCAGGTGGAAGGTTAACAGGTTTTCCAAAGTAAGCATACTGGCCTTTCCTTCCTTCCATTGGAGAAAATACATTTAAACATGCCTAAAATGCCATATAGGCGCATTTCCAGTTAAAAGGAACGACAGAGTCTGTATTACGTGAGACTGCGTTTGTACAAACACAGCTGGCTTTTGAACAGGATGCTGGGATTTGAATCTCATCACAGATCAGGTTTCAGCTTGAATCATTTCCACTCACTGTGTGGTAAGGATTATGAAATGATTATGATTTTGATTAAAATACGTCTTTTTAAAACTTTGAGGGTGGTAGACAACTCTTTTTTTTCACCCATGATTTCTAAGATGCCGATGTCTCTAAAGATGATACTGCCAGTACACATATTATTCTATTTTTATATTTCACACGCAGCATCTGCGTTGGCCAACTTGTTGATAACAGCTTGAGGTTACAACCTTTTCCTTGGAAGGGAGGTTATTTCTTGTGAATCACTGGATCTGTTGTGCTTCACTTTGCCTTTGTTGTTACTGCTTCTTTTTATTGCTTTTCCTTTCGGGTATGTTCTTTTCCTTGTCTTTCTTTCTTTGTCTGTTTTCCCTCCGTTGTCTCCCTCACTCGCATTAGCATTGCCTGTTTAGTTCTGTGTTCAGTTTCGTCCAGCTGCTCTCCTCGTGTTCTTTTCAGTCCATCCTTTTTGCTTGCCTATGTGCATCTCCGGTGCTCCTAGTTTTCTGTTTTGCTTTCCTTTGCAGCTCCTTCTAGGTTTTCATATTTGGATTTGTGTGCATTAACTAACCTTTTCTTCTGTGTTTGAGTCCCTAAACTTTGTGACACAGGAAAGTAAATTCGCTGCTTATAGAAATTGAAAATGGCATTGCTATCCAGGTATTTGAAGTGATGGTAGAGCTACTTGATTGACAGTAGATGACTTCAGTTCATTCTCGTCAAACCATTTAATACATTTTGAGATATTTCTGTTAGATCAAAGTCAACACCTGACCAACACAGACACCCTTACAGCGATGCCCCAAACTCCTGAGTAGATGGGGAAAAGCAGCTTTTCAAAATTTGCTGATTGCCCTGTATGCTCAGAGAATTAAACAAATTAAGATAAGGAGTAAACAGTGTAACAAAATGCATTCTCTAACAGACGGCAGTGGCACTGTGAATTTATCAGCATGACACAGTGTCGCTCAGCTAATTGGACTCAGTGCTGATAACAGAAGGTTAGGGGTTTGATCACTTTTTTGGCGTCTTACATAGAAAATTGGCAAAATCATTACACCATGAGCCACTCCACTCACACTCACCCTCACCAGCTGTGTAGCATGTGCTATTGACTACAAAATAGCACTTTGATGCCTTTGGCAAAATATGTAGACATGCTGTTTTTATTGCTTATATCAAGTTGTGGTTTAATGTCTTATGCAGCACTGAGATAATAGCCCCAAACAAGTGGACCACAGCATTGTATTGCACTGTGTCTATCATAATCACTGCTAACTGATTATGAATACATATATAAAAGAGACATTTATTACTCCAACCATATTGGTGAGACTATTCAGCCATCTGTAACTATTATATAAGAAAATACAGTATGAGAGTGTAGGAGGTTTCAGTGAATTTATGCTATTTTTCTCAGACTGGTTTATAAAGGGATCAGTTGTTCTTTTAGCTCTTTTGTAATTTATTCAGTGGACAATCAGAGAATTACCTTTGATTCCTTTTTCATTTCTCAGTTGTGTCCATTCGACTGGATGCCTTTAATAAATTTGAAAAATCGAGAAAAGGGGGCTTATTTTGCCTTTATTGAGCCATGATATCGCTGAATGAAGCATCTTTTAAAACTGTGAGAGAGAAAAAATGCTAGGCTTGTGCAGCTGTCACATTCCATCTGTCTTTGTAGTTGAACGATCCATTTCAAAGTGAAAATTAATCCAACTAATCCGTGTGTGTTTCTGAAGCTATTATGTCTGTTTGTGATGGTGCTTCTACAGCACTTTGAAAGAAATGGTAATAATGGGCATGTGTGTAATTGACTGACTCTCCTTATATCTTATACTTTATCAGGGTTCTCAGAGGATGAATCTGACTGGCTTTTGGCTTTTACTCTATGCCACTATCCTGTTTATAGCTGTTAGTGAGTGCAGTTCTATTCAGTCCCATTAAACCTGGTTCAGACATCCATGTTTGATTCAGACTATTTACAGACGATAAAATGGGTTGCTAGAATAGCTGTATACTTTGAATGATTGCTTTTTGTCTATTTAAAACCTCTTAGTCTTACTCATCTGCCCCACTGCAAGATTGCTGGCAATCTGACCAAGGCAACAAGTCCTCCAAGTAAACAGTCTTATTAGTTTTTGTTCCTACCATTGAGTGGAGTGTTTCCATTTAATAGAGTGTACACAGTTTACCTTAAAAGGCTGTTGAAATAGAGGTGGAACAAAACAACACCCAACTTTTGATTAGGTTTGAGTTTCATCTCACAGCCCTTGCTGTTCACGTATGTTTTCACTAATTGTTTGGATAAATTTAGACCTGAAATCCACTCGATTATCGGATTAGGGTTGGAGAAGTTGGAGAGTCAAAGAAACTGAATTGCTGGTTAAATCAGGATTGGATGTTGAACTGCTGACCTTATGAGAAAAGACAACGGGCTTAACAATCTTAGCCATGAACAGTGACAATTTCTAATGATTCTTTCAGAACAGGAACAAAATAATGTGTAATGTGACATGGCACTAAGAATCTCCTCAGCCGTGGCATTTATCAATTTAAATGTCATTAGGTGGCACATCAGCCTTTTTCCCTTATCAAGATTTTTGTAAAGAGTGAAAAAGATTCATGGATTTAACAGTTTTGGAAAACAAAGGAAGCTTAACATTTAAATGTTCTGCCCATTTTATGTTTGTGTGATTTATTTTACCTAAAATCTTAGAGTTTGTGCAAAGGTCACTGGTTTAAATAGAATTATTTAACATGGCTTCTAGAAGCATCTTAACTATACCACATAACCCCTTCTGTAGAACCAGCTCCCAGTTTGGATTTGGGAGACAGACACCCTCTCTACTTTTAACATTAAAGGCTTAAAGTGTTCCTTTTTGATATAGCATATAGTTAGGGCCGGATCAGGTGACCCTGGACCCTCCCTTAGTTGCACTGCAATAGACACAGGCTGCTGGAGGCTTCCCATAATGGACTGAGTGTTCTTTCTTCACTCACCTTTTTTCACTCTCTGTGTTTATACACCACTCTGCATTAAATCTTAAGTTCTTATTAGTCTCTGGCTCTCTTCCACAATGTGTCTTTTGTCTTGTTTTCCTGCCCTCACCTCATTCTAGTTGTGGCAGATGACTGCGCCTCCCTGAGCCTGGTTACTGTTTCTTCCTGGTAGGAGGGAGTTTTTACTTTTACTACGCCCTCTCTATTGAGTTCAACTGAAAAGTGTAATAACAATTAAATAACACCTGTTTTCGTGAACAAACTAGTTGGTCATTTTAGTGTGGGAGGACAGTTTCAATCATGGCGTTTTTCCAGTGAGGCTGGAGCTACCGCATCCTATTTTTGCATACTGTTGTAGTCAGACAAAAATAGGCTGTTGCTGAATCATCACAGTTCACTTGCAGGTATGACTTTGCTTCCTCCAAACAGACTTTCTGCCATAGTTTAGTTGATTAGTGTTAACCATATTGATAACAATAACAAGCATTGTTAAGGTTCAGGCTGTGGCACGTAGGGACATGCCCACTGTTATTCACTGCAGGGAATGCCCACAGGGGTTCGTGTGGGTAGCTCAGTGGCATGCTATGAATTTATTTGCCGCATGGCTCAGATAACTGCAGAGAGCCAACCACCTACGCTCAGCGTCTGTCTGAGGGCAAAGGGAGACCTCTGAGTCTGTTTTTGTCTTCATCTTTGTTATTATGACAACACCTCTATCTCTATTCACATCTATCACGTCTACCAGTGTCCTCCTAATTCAAGATATCTTTTATTTCCATTTACTTTGAATTTTTGTACATTTTCCTCTTGCAGATCTCACCTTGTTCTGCTGGTGCTATATTTTTTCTTGTACTATCCTCCACCTCCACATCATCCTATGCTTACTAGCAATTCTAGAGACGGTCTGCCTTTGGTTATTTGTGCCCCACTTTTCCTACATCACCCACAGGAAAAGCTACAGTATGATCCCCGCAGGGCTTATTTAGCTCCAATTACATGTTAATGATAATTAAATTGTTCAAGGCTGGGTGAAAACCTATTCTTCTGTAGTTGCTAGTGACAGGGCCTGATGTATGTGGCACTCTTTTGGGAATTTTAGCCATCAATCATTTAGTCACTCGAAGGAGTGGATTTTGTTTTTACTGCTGCCTGAGAATCATATTGAGATCTAGGAGTTTATTTCAAGAAAAGGCTGCATTCTTCTAAAGTGCTTTGTATATATTTGCTCAGACTCACTATGTCCTTGTAATACTGATGGATGAGGTTTAAGCCACGAGGCTAACTGCTGTAAATGTGGCCCAGATTTCAGGGGTTTTAATTTTACTATTTGTAAGCCTTTTCCGTGTCTTAGTCAATTACTAAATCAATTCTATAATAATTTAAAGAGTCCTAACACACTCCTTCCCTCTCGTTCCTTGAGAGACTCCCATTGATGTCACGCATATCATGCTGCTCAAAGCGTATCTGGTGGCAAGGCTGAAAAAACAAACTTTGATACACTTTAATGATAAAACAAATCATTGGGGAAATGGGATCCCCATGAATAATATGGCAAGTTACCACATAGTGTGTGTGTGTGTGTGTGTGTGTAGGTGTGTGTGTGTGTGTGTGTGTGTGTGTGTGTGTGTGTACAAACATTAATCCCAAGCTGTAAACAGCTTCAAATTAAGCAAGAGTGAGTAGAGCACGGAACTATATCTTCTCACCAGTCATTTGATGCAGAACAAATCAGAAGTGCTTTGTGCAGATTAGAGACAATGTTGGACATTTTGGACCGCTGCAGTGTTTGACTAGCTGTAAAAATAATGAGGCTTTGTGCTCACCCTGTACAGAGGTAAGCTGAATGGTTTATATGAAGCAAATCAAATCCACAAATTGGGAGAAACACCGTCTTTGGGAGTTAGAAGACAATGAGGGATTTGGATGTGTATTTATTTATTTTTACATTAGCCCTGGTTGCATTCATTCTCCCATAGTAAGAGCTGCTTTGGGGTCAAATGTGGATCAGCGAGCTAAAGATTTTTCTATTACACCAAAAAAAAAAAAAAAAAAATTGTTGTAATTATAGCAGTTGGATACAAATTATAAATATAGCTAAGAATTTAGGTTCTTATAAAGTAGTTACTGTTTCCTACTGGAGTGCAAATGGAAGAAATTATTAATATCAGAAATAAGAGTTTGGCTTTTTAGAGGAGGGAAGAAATAAATTATGATGTAGTCAAAGCAATAATATGACATACGTCTATTCACTCTTAAATTCCACAAAACAGTAAAGTTTTGGTCACATCTTTCCCAAAGTTTGCTTGTAACAAATGTATTGTCAGTTATTCATATCACCTGATAAATCCCATCCACTGTAATATAATGACTGCAAGCTTTTTTGGGGACTTCCCATGTAAGCAGTGGAAATCTAGATATTTGACACTCAACTGCAGAGCTATATTTTAATTTACCAGTGAAGGGAGCGTTTTCATCTGCATGATCTTTTGGGTGTCTGTGGATATCTACTAATTGGAAGGTTGGTGGTTCAATCCCCGGTTTCTGCAGTCTGCATGTCAAAGTATCCTTGGGTAAGATACTGAACCCCAAGCTGCTGTCAAATGAGCTCATCGGAGTGTGAATGTTAGATAGAAAGCACTTAGGCATAGAAAAAATGGTTGTATATGAATGGATGAATGAGAAATGTTGTATAAAGCGCTTTGAATGCTTGAATAGAGTAGAAAAGTGCTATATAGGAACAGGTCCATTTAAACATTTACTTTAAAAATTCAAGTATAACTAAACATGAGCAGATGCATATGAGAATCATTTTAAATGTTGGATACACGTTTTACTGTCACTGACCACACTTATTGTGGGTGCTGTCACTCTTTCTGTAACATTCAACTTACCAAATACTTGATCTTGTCCACTGTAAGAACAATGAGAAAGGCAGTTGATTCTAGGTGTCACCAAAACATAACAAGTGTGGCTTGTATTTTAAATCATATCACCTCTCTGTAGTGTCTTTTCTTCTTCCTTATGGATCTAGTTTAAGCTTTGTTGTTGTGCACAATCATTTGTTTAAAACAACTAATTACCTCATATTTTAGCTTCTAAAGGATTAAAAAAATGAATATACAGCATGCATTCATTTAGTTTGTCATTACCTTGCTTAGTGATAAATAAAAAGCTGTTAGTTGAGTAAGTTTCACTGTATGATCTAATTTTTCTTTCTTTTGTCATCTTAGACTGCATTGAGTACTGTGATGAATTAGGACTCAGTAATACCAGGAAAAAAAAAATAAAGGTGTTGCTTTACTGTAACAACTAGAAACCATGAGCTATCCTTGCAAGTGCGCTGTTTAGTTTAAAATTTAGTTGTCTAACGTACTGCTTTGATGTATAAAAGTATAATAGTAAAAGTATTTGCTTTAAAAGTTCATACCAGTTTTGACTCTTTATCTTCATTTAAAAGGTCTGGAAACTGCAAAGAGAGGCAAGTGACAGAGCAGGTATCTTCTACACTCTTTAGAAATATGGAAATATAGAAATTAGTAGAGGCCAGTTGAGTACAGTGAAGTCACTGTCATGTTCAAGAAACCAATTTGAGATGGTAAATTAGTAGTTTCTGAAGTACTCATACCAACCAGTCTGTGTACAACCATGCCATGCCAAAGTCACGTATATAACCTTTCTTTCCCATCCTGATGCTGAACTTTAGCAGATACCATGTCTTCGTCACAAAATATATTGTTCCTGCCATGTGATTGGCTAAAGATATTTGTCTACAAATAGTTGAATAGGTGTACCTAATGAAGTAGCCAGTGAGTTTTTATGACAGTTGTAATGTTCCACATATTGGGCACTTTTAAAGAAGACCTACTTTTTTATCTACCTTCCTAAAACACTGAAAAACAAACAAAACATTAATAAACACAGTTTCTCATTACGAAAGGTAACAACACAAACACAAATTCTTCTAGTGTCCCTGCAGCAGGACAATATTAGTAAAAATGGTTGTAATGATTATTATTATTTGCTGAAGGAGGTGTTTATTTAAGTGGCTATGTCATACCAGCTTTTCTGATATGGCTCTGCAGCTTCCCAAACGTTATTAGTTTGATTCAGCAGAGACACCAGCAATACACTGACTGCACAGTGCTTTAGCGAGGCAGTGTGATGAATGGCTGATGACTACCCCCTCTTCAGTCCTACTCTTAGAATGTTTCTAAAGCAGATAATGTAGTTGTTTAATTAGACCCCCGGAGAGCAGTCATTTTGGTTTTCTACCTTAGACCCCCGCGGAGTCATCATTTTGCGTTTCTACCTTTAAAAGCCGGAGAGCAGTCAGTCAAATGCTGGAGTCATTCATATGTATATTAGGTCGTTACCTAGGAATTCTGGAGGGAGGGGAGTGGGGGTGAGTGATTGAGGGGGTGGGGGAGTGGAGTGTTTCAGTTTGCCATCTTAGGGAGAAATCAACACATGTCCTTTGTATGTCCTTTGTTGCTGACATTTATTGATGAAAACAGTACAAAAAACCAACCATTTGTACACATATTTACAAATAATGATAAAAAGTGAGTGAGTACATTTCAACATTTTCACGGCAACTGGCCAGCGCCGTGTTCCTTTGCGGACAGTGTACTCCCGAACCATCTGGTCCATCACATCCACGCCACACTTTGTTTTGTTGTAAAGGGTGACAGTGTTTGGCTTCCTTTTGGTAGTGTTATCAGTCTGAACCACGCTGTGCATGCTGCTAAGAATATAGACTGTCTTCTTCCGTTTGGCCGCATACGCCGTCAGCGTGGCAGCAGAGGTTGAAAACACCTAAGAAATAAGATAAATTGTTATTTCCATAGCCCTTTTACACACAATGAAACACATAAACATAGAACCACAAAAGACCTGCAACATACCTGAGTGGTGAATTCATTGCGATCTGTCTGTCTAGTGGATTGAGGATTTTCCCTGCAAATCTTGTTGACTGTGCCGAGGATGGTGGTTTTCCGTCCAAGAAGTTTTTGCGCAAGTGAAAGCGATGTGAAGAAATTGTCCGTGGTAACATTTCTGCCCTTGTCTAGGAATGGTTCCATCAGCCTCATTACTACATTTTCAGAAAGTCTCTCCCCAGTGGGACGATTGGGGTCCTTGCCAAGATATGGGAAGACATTGCAAATGTACTTGGATTTTAGGTCGCAGGCCACCCAAAACTTGATCCCAAACTTGTCCGGTTTACTTGCAATATACTGCAGGAAACAGCACCGAGTCTTTGATGGGAAAAGCTGTTCATCAACGGTGATATGTAGACCAGGGTTGTAGCACGTGATGCAGTTGGTGACAAATGATCCCCACACACTGGAAATTGCAGCGAACTTATCAGTCTTTGCTCGATCACTGCGGGTGGACTTGTCATCAAAGCGTAGGTGTTGCATGATGTCTTGGAAGCGGTTTCGTGCCATAGTTCCAATTATCTGTGGGTTTCCCAGGTTTGCTGACCAGCAGTCATTTAGAGATGGAACCCTGTTAACCCCCCGCAAGATGACAATTGCAATAAATGCCATTAGTTCAGGGAGGTCCATGAACCAATGAACATGCTCCATGCACCACTCAGCAGGCCATTTGTAAATATGTGTACAAATGGTTGGTTTTTTGTACTGTTTTTATCAATAAATCTCAGCAACAAAGGACATACACCCATGTGTGTTGATTTCTCCCTAAGATGGCAAACTGAAACACTCCAAGTTGGTGACTTTTGGAGATTTATTTCCCTGGATGATTGAGAATGCATCAAGATGAAACACAAAAGGAAGTTCACAGCTTTTAGCAGCTCCCCCACCCCCTCAATCACTCACCCCCACTCCCCTCCCTCCAGAATTCCTAGGTAACGACCTAATATACATATGAATGACTAGCCAATTTAGCTTCCACTTCCACCATTTGACTGCTCTCCGGGTTTTATAGGTAGAAAGGTAGAAGCCTGGGGATGCTAGTGTTAAATCTCTGAGTATTGAAAGTTCCATAATTTGCTACTTTACTAAAATATGTTAACAGTTTCGCACTTCTGTCAGCTTCTTGTTCTGCTTGCTCTTCCGCAACAAGCTATCTATATTGAATGAAAGGGGAAGTAGTGATATTTAGGCAATGCAACTAACCAACGAAGGACGGATCCACTCTGGAGTCCCAGCACCTCTCCATGTGGCTTATTGTTAAAATTTAACAGATTAAAAACAGGAAGAAAAAAAAATTCCGCAGAGTCTCATAAGCATAAAATAGTGATAAGTATGCTGATCCATGTCTGGATGAATGAACATAAACACATTAACTTCCACAATCAGTAAAACGAAATAATGTTTCTGGGGGAAAACATCTGCTCTGCAGGCTCACACCAATATGCACAGAATAAATCTGGAAAATATATCACTGGTTTTCCTTTTTGTCTTGACACTGAACATATACACTCAGGTGTTAAAGAGGAGTGGGATTGTATGACCATTTCAGCAGTGATCTCTCGTGCTTCTTATTTGTCGTCTTTTATTTCTTTCAAGTGTCTCAGCTTCTCCTAACACCTTTTACACCTTCCCTACTCTGTGCTGTGCTAATGATACATCCTGGGTATCTGCTGGGGGGAAAAAGCAACCTTATTTGTATTCATATGTACCCACTCAACCCTTGTCTGTATATCCATGTCTGTGCATTTGCATTTGCATTGAAATTCCGCCCGGTTTTCATTCACATCTTTACATACCAGTGCAATGTCAAATTGCTCTCTGTAATATGCGAAGCATTATAGCAAGATACATTTATAATACCATATCTTTGTCTACTGTACATATTGTAGGCATCTAGCAGAACCCACTGAGACTATATTGACATACTGTATTATAATTATGATGTGGAAATGTGCATGATTCATATAGGACATTCTGAATGTAGATAATTATAGCAGTGAGTCACTGATTAAGATGGTTTAGTTTCTGTTCTTAAAGGTAAAGAAGGAAAAGAAAGTAGAGAAAACTATCTTCTCTGTTGAAGTAACCAAATAGATTGCTTTATATGTCTAAATATTCCTCAAGTTGAGAATTGCTACTAAGGAACAGCGTCAGTATTTTTGGTTTCTTTTCTTTTTTTATTAATGTTTGTTTTGTCGCTCAGAGCTCGAAGCATGCACAGTTTCCTCTATTAACTCATGCCGCTGTGAGGAATTTGTTACAGGAATGTGTTCCCCATGGCTGTTATATTTTTTATATATTCAAATGCATACAGTATTTCCAATTGTGGAAAATGGCTTCAGTAGGTGCTCTGCTCATGTCATTCGTCACGTCTGTTCCCCACAAATATCAGTAAGATTGCTCTTGGAAGAAATCCTTTAGGCTCGGAATCAGTAAAACTCCTCCGCCACAGGAGGAGTCTCTAAATGCATCACGCATGACACGATCTACCCCTACAGAGCACAAAATCAAAAAGGGAAAGAGGAGGGAGAAGCTTGGGAAAAGCTGGTAAACATGAACATGCTGTTAGCAGTGTACTTTTATGACAGCATATTGATATTGACAGTCACAACTTTAAATTACCTACTGTTGTGATTTTCAAATGCTTTGCAGTGTGAGAAACTTATTTTTGTGCTCAAAATAGGCTCTATGCCAGTATGGTAATCCAGCTCCAAAGATTTTGGTCTATGGATTACACTGAGATATGTGCACATGTGTGTCTCTATATAGTTCATAAAATATATGGAGACACACTAGTTCTTATTTGTTTACATAAAATTACAACTAGTGTGTCTCTATATGGAATAGGTTTTTATCCAAATTTTCCCAAAGGGTTTTTTAACACAGCAAGACATTGTCAGCGGGCTGGGTCTGTGATCCAGCATTCTGAGTTTATTTTGTATTTTTGATTGTTAAATTGAAATCATGTGAAGTTCTTCTGTTATTATTTTAGTTTACGTTTAGTCGAGTTTTGGTCCAGTTATGTTTCTTCTATGTCTCCTTGTGTCTTTTGAGTCTCCCCGTGTATTTCATGTCTGCATGTTGCATGTTCTATTTGTCAAGCTCATGTTGTCTTGTCTACGTCCCTTTTCTTGTTCCTGTTTTATTGTGAAGAGTCTGATGTTCCATGTTCAGTGTGTTTAGTTGTACTTCCCCTGTGGCGTTCAGGTTCATTTGTGTCAGCTGTTTTCCCCAGGTGTTCTCACTTCCCTCATTACCCTCCTGTGTATTCAAGTCATCTGTCTCCCTTTGTTCATTGTCGGTTCGTCTGTTTTTCTCCCTCTACGTCACGTCAGGTCTCTCGTGATTCTGTTCATGTTCAGGTCCATGTTCATGTTTTCTCGTCATAGTTTCTCGCATGCACCTGCTCAGGTTTGTGTTCATGTTTCTCCTGTCATAGTTGTTCATAGTTATTTCCAGTTTAGGTTTTAGTTCTTGCTCCTGTTTGCCTTGCTTTTCTTTTGTTTTCATGTTTTTACAGCCAAATAAATGGCTCCCTTTTTGTTTAAACTTCACTGCCATCTCTCCCTTGTCTGCTTTTTGGGTCCACACTGCAAATATATCAGCTGCTCAGCCGTGACAGAGGTTTTCAACAAATAATTTGTAAACATGCAAAAATTGTTGTTGTTTTTTTTAAAAAAAGCACAAATTGTACATTGTATTTTCATAGAATAACATTGTTTTTCCAGAAAAAACAAAAATTAACAGCGTTAATATTATTCACCCCCTATTCAGCAGAAACCACTGCTCTCCAAAAGTATACTTTAACTTCATTTAGTTTAAAGCTAGTAAAATCAAGATAAAACTTAGGGTTATCTTCCAATTTATGCACAGTCTAAAAACTTCAAGGATTTGAGCCATCACTTGAAAAAACATTGTGCTGAAAATAAAATTGTCAGATTTAGTAAGCTATGGTTTTTAGGACTCAAGTGCAGGATCCAGAAGAACCCTTGGTCCAAGAAGAGGCTGACCGTGGGCAGGCAGGTGATCTAGGAGCACTTCTGGAAAACAGTGAATTGTGATCCAAGGCAGCAGGAAATAAGCAGCGTCCTCATGTAAGTGCACATGAGACTAACGGCAGTTAATTGCATCTGATGATTTGCAGGAGATCCCAAGAGGAGAGACAACCTCTAGCTCCACCTCAACAGGTGGAGGATAATAGCTGCTTTCCAAAAACAAACTGCAAACCCACGGAACCAGGCCTCATATGAAAATACATCAGTTTAGGCTTGAGGAAAATGAATGCTGATGCTCACAAAGCAGGAGATGAATATACAAAGTTATCACAGCATTTATAAGTGTCAAGAACTGGAGTGAAAACGTCATCAAGAAATTCTTAGAGTGTCACAAAGTACAGAACATAGAAGCCTGGCAGAGAAAGAAAGCAAAAGATTTCAAAGACTCTGGAGTGAAAAACCAGTGAGAGATGTGTCCAAAGACCCCAGAACAACTGCCAAGACACTCATGGATGCCTTAGCCAAGTTGGGAACTGTGGTCTCAAAGAAGACAATCACTAGAATCGTGCACAGTAATATATAGTGAGGTTACAGACCAAGAAAAACTTTTGCAGAACAGACAATGGAGAAAGATTATGGATACTGGAAGTGAGTTCTGTAGTCAGATGAGACTAAACTAAAGCTCTTTGGCCACAGAGATGCTGCTTATGGTTGAAGAAAGAAGGGAGAGGCACATAACCCAAAGAAGACTGTCTCAACAGTGAAACATGGCGGTGGGAGTATTATGCTGTGGGATGCTTCAGTGTAACTAGAACTGGGAATCTCATTAAAGCGCAAAGGATGAAGAAAGAAGCTTATGTGAAGATTTTAAAAGAAAACCTCCAGCAGTCAGCAGATAACTGTTAGCAAAAAGAATATAGAATTGACTATTAGCATCAGGAGGGGCTAACAATTTTGACTCTGCCAGGATATATAAAAAAAAAAAGACAATATGACATGTTAAAAAACCCCACACTGGCATAACTATGCTCACTGTACATTTACCTATTTGAGACAGGTTGCATTTTATTGCAAATGTCGGCAACAAAACATGCTACAAGATTTAGTCTAAAAACATAGCCTACTATTTTTAAAATATGTGCACTTTTCTGAGGAAAGACAATTAGAGACTGCAATTGGAGGCAAAAAGTAGTTGAACAGCAAGAAAGTAGTTTCTGCTCCAACAGGAGGAAAATAAATTTTAAATGTTAGCAATAGACCATTAGAGTTCTGTTCAAATCCATTTTTGTACTAATGATATGAAAGAGCCCCAGCCATTTATTGCTGCTTCTTGAATTACTTATCCAAATGTTGCAATGTCTTTTATCTGAACATTTAATTTTTCATTAATTTCTTATAGTTGTGTTTTGGCTTTTCATTCCACAAAGACATGAAGATTGGAAAAACAAACAAGCAAAAAAAAAAAAGACAAACCATAAGTTCTGATTGGTCATTTTAGTGATCCTTCTCATTTTTCTTGATCAGGTCATAAATTTATATTTTGCTAATGTGACAGATTGAGCCACTTACCAGCCAAAGGTTTTGTGTAGTTAGATATATGGGAGTGGCTCAAGAGTTGGGAGTTTGCCTTGTAATCGGAAGGTTGCCAGTTCGAGCCCCGGCTTGGACAGTCTCGGTCGTTGTGTCCTTGGGCAAGACACTTCACCCGTTGCCTACTGGTGGTGGTCAGAGGGCCCGGTGGCGCCAGTGTCCGGCAGCCTTGCCTCTGTCAGTGCGCCCCAGGGTGGCTGTGGCTACAATGTAGCTGCCATCACCAGTGTGTGAGGCACCGGCGCTTTGGGGTCCTTAGGGACTAGAAAAGCGCTATACGTTGTGTTGTGATGTGTCATATCGTGTCGTGTTGTGTTATATGTAGTGCCGACGTAGGACAGTTTTCCAATTTCATTGTACTACTGTACTATGTATGACTGTGCAATGACAATAAAGAGTTATCTTATCTTATCATACAAATACAGGCCATTTACCATTTGAAACATTCAAAGACTCACTTTTTTTGGCAGCAAACTGAAAGTACCCAAAGGACGACTTGGTTCGTTGGTGGAAAGCTTTCTAATGTGCTGATTATCTGCAACATTTAATTATGACAGAGTGGGTTGAAAACAAAAAGAAGGTTAATCCTTTATTGTATGAAGGTAAAAACAATCAAATTGAGTATAAAGCAGAATTCAAAACCAAAAGGAGATTTGGGGAAAAAAAAATAATTCTTTATACATAATTGAACAAAATGCAGTGGTTGTATCAACAGGGCTCATCACATTGGCAGCTCTCTTGCAATGTCTTTGCAATTGAGAAAGAATGAGATGAGGGGGCTGCGCTCAAAGCTTCTCTGGGCCCCGAGGCAACACGCTAGCACGCTACTCTCTTCTAAATCAGGAGAAACACTGAGCATATCCTCCTATGCATGAATTAATCATCAAACCAAGCACTATGTTTCTCTCTGTAATCTTTCTCACCGATTAGGGAATTGGAGTTTTGTTTGACCATATTATTTACTTTCGATGCTAAATCTCAATAAATATTGACACACACCATTAATTTTCATGTAACACATTATTTCACCTGGTAGAACACTGACTTACACTGAAAGGTTAACCAAGGAGCAATGCAATCTTATATTTACACCCAGAACATTGTGATTGGCATTCTTCTCCAGAGCCACCACAGCGATGAGCTGATAATGATGCAGTGTCGTTTTCAAGGACACGGGGATGTTGATTGTTACCTCAGCTGCTGTAGCAAGAATCTGTTTATTCATATTCACAACAAAGATCAGTCTCTCTAATGTTGGGTGGCATATTTTATCTCTTATGAATCCATCGCATGACGCTAATCCAGGAAATGAAAAGGTCTGCATTCTTCACTATGACAATATCTGGTATTTTGAGTACCAGTCTCAATTCAGACCAGAGTATCTCATCGTGTGTGCTCGTGCAACTGGCTGCCTTTCAATCATTAGACTGTTGTTTGTGATGCCAGCAGATGACTCTGTACGTTGAGCGTGTGCCGTGTCAAGGGCAGACACAGGAAGCAGTCTGCCATGCACTCAAGCATTGCCATTAGCCCATTTGTATCGATTATTTCTGGCATTGCCATCAAGCCTGTTGGCTATTTTTGAGCAGCTTGAGACAGGCATAGATACAGGCCTATGCACAGCACAAACACGAACAGACCCACAGAATGTTTTTGTTTTTGGTTAATTTTCTCCCTTTGTTCTTCAATGTGAAAAAAAGTTTTCTCTGCGCAATCCTGTAGGAAACTAGGTGCACGCCTACTGCTTCCTTAGGAATTTAGAGGGTACTACTACTGGCAGCCAGATGCTACTAAGGGAAAAAATGTGACCACTTCTGCAAAAGCAGACGTTTTAGGCAGTTTGCTGGTCTCAGCCATTCAGGTGTGTGTTGATTGAATGCCGCAATCTTCCCAGGAGTAGACATCTCAACAAAAGCTTTCCCCACATACAATGGTCAGACAAATTACAAACAAAAGAAAACAAATGAGCAAATACTAAACACCGCATATCACCACAAAGATGCCATATCGTCTATCAAAACCTAGACTGAATAAGTTTGGATAAAGTAAGAAGAGCTCACCCACCAAACCTTTTCCTCTTTTGGTCCTTTCTTCCCTCTTTTTGGACACATACAGGCAAAATCCCTGGCATCTCCTTATCCAGTGCAGCAGAGGCTGACCCATAAAAAAACCTAAATGAATATCATGATGTTTCCAGTTGAGATAAAATAACTTCAGTCAGCCTCACATACTGGCAAACCTTAAGCCTGGGCTCCCTGTAGCTTAGCAGGGCAGGAGTTGTTCTTGGCAGCCCTCACCATGTGACAGCGATTACATTCCAGCACAGCGCTCTATTTGTTTCACCCTCGGTGTGTGTAATGGAAAGCAGTGATCAGCGAATGCGCTCTGAGCTGTGTATGTGCGTGTTTCTTCGTGCCTGTTCTGATTGCTTGTGTGAATGTCTGCTGCATAGTTCGAAGCATTTTGAAGCTTCTCTGCAAAAGTGTCAGGGTCATCTTTTGATGGATGACCTTACTTAGATATATCCGAGGCCCTGGTTTGCTCTTACTTGAAACAGAAAACTCATTCCATTCATGCTGAGTGATTGTATGTGTGTATTTTTGGTATGGTTGTGTGTGTGTCCTCACGCCTGTTATGGACTGACAGCCTCTTCTGCAGGGGCCATGGAAAAACAGCTCCTCTCTGATTCAATTACCACAGCGAGTACAGCTGGAGGGGCAACAAGAGGCTAGGGGACATCATGGTCTGGTTCACACAGGTTTTCTGACACAGGGTTGAACAAAGAGGCCTATCAGTTCTGAAACGTGCACTTACAAGCTTGATTTCACCTTTCTGTCTTTTTCTCCTTAAAGTCTCGAAGCTTTCCCCACATGCGATTTCTGAAACTGCCATCGCTGACCTGACACCTAATCCCTTATGTGTCAGAGCCCATCTATGCTGAATTCAATTTGGATAATATTGCCTTACAGTCCTTTTTTCAGTCAGTAATATGGAATCGGCGATGGTGGCATGCTGTTGGTTCAGGTTGAAAGATTATAGATAAGTATTTGCTTAAACTCCATTTAGCAGCATGTAATTAACTAACTTTGTGTCTTGCAGAAGTTCATCTCTGGTGGTTTTCTATTTAATTGCAGCTAAAATCTTAAAGATTTTGCTTTGATTTCACATAAATTGTCATCTGAATCAAGTTAGGTTTTTGCAAAGTCCTCTCTCATTTACAGATGTGAGCAGTAACACGTCTTTTTCACTCTTGCTTTCACTCCCACTCATCATCTTTGATGTGACAGTGCTGGCAAATTGTGATGTGCAGGAATAATGATATTTGAGTGCTGGCTTCTGGTGTGTAATTGAAACACGAGGAAGCTTTCACATTGCCCCCACACTGCCGGCGCCAACTGTGCTACAAAAGCAGTACTTCCCTCAGATATCTCTTATGCTGCTGGCAGGTGGCGAACAGATAACTTCCTTCTGTCATGTGAACCTAGTTCACTTCAGCCTGGAAAATACTGTCATCTACAACTCTGTGCCTCTCACCTTGCACCGCTACCATGTGGGATTCTACATAAAAGACATTGCATGCATCTTTGATTAAAAGAAATAGAATAGTCCAGTATTGCATCTCATTTAGCAGCAGTTACAGAATTTTCAGATTTACCATAAAAATCTCAAGTCATTTTTGACATAGTAAATCTTCTCTGATTTCAGACAAAAGTAGACCAAAAACGTAGCTACTATCCTTGTTCCAACTTTTACTGACTCAAAAGACTGAAAAGGTGTTGCTATCAACTTTTTGTAACACATACATTTAAAATATCCCCTTGCTTCATAGATTAAAAGACTGCAAAAAAAGAACAAAAGTATTTATATTTAGCAAATATAATAAAGAAAATGTAGCATTGTACTGTCATTTCACCATCACCCTGTCCATGGATCCAGTAATGCTGTCATTGTACTTGAAATTAAGGCATTCATTTATACAGATTTTTTGTGTGTTCACGTTGGAAGTACAGTGTTACATATAGTGCTACTCTATACTCGATCATATGTGTCTACCAATATGTTTAAAGTCTCTTTCTCTTTCTTGCTGATAAACACTTAAAAGGTGCTAAAGTATTTTAACTCTGCATTTTTATGTCCATGTTTTCCTGGTGGCAGTCTTTCCTCCTGGCAGTATACTTTTGCAGGCAAGATGCTTCACACCTTGGCATATTGTTGCTACCTCTGTGTATAAGTTGTCTTTTAAATTATCACATGCTACCTCTCTCTAGCTTAGATAACCAAACATTACCATCTGAAGCTTACTTCAGAATTGATAAACCCAAGCTGTTAACAAAAGATGCCCGTGTTAAATCTTTAGATTATGAATAATTCAAGATTGTTTAAAGGTATGTTGTCTGAGCTTGTTTTAGAATTAACTAAGTTTTTGACTTATTCATCATCTAAACACAGTTTTGACTCTCGTTCTCGAATAAAAATTAAACATAGAGCAACACATTTGTGGGAACATTCTTTGACCTTTTTTAACCTCTCCGCTTCACACCAAACCAGAATGAGTGCCATTTAAGACCTACCACTTAGTTCTTTTATTCAAATGTTAGTGGGTTGTTATCTTGCTGTAGGATGTACACCTGACCAACCAGTCTGTCTTCCTTTATTACTTGCCCTTTGCTCACCATTCTCGTAGCTATAAAAAGTACTTCCTGCAGTATTGTCCTGATAATGTATTCCATCTGGTGGGAACAACAAAATAATCAGCATAAATTGGGCCATCTGTGGGAACTGTTTGAAAACCTTTTAAGGGTTAATTCATATCACTGCTGCAAAAAAGCTACAATTTTCTTTATCCTTGAAAAAGCAAATTTCTCATGAAATATATTTTCATTTCACCTTGGACAGTGTGCTACTTACCTTTAGACTCTTAAGGTTGGACTTCAAATGGAAAAATACCTGGGTGACTACTGGAAAAATAACATGGCATGCAGGTGATATTAAGAGTCATTACTGAACTGCAAATTCAAGTGACACTGCTAATGAGTGGTTTAGAAGTTATCTAAGAAAACATGTAAACATGTTGCTATTGTGCAAAATAGGCTGCAGTGACCAACTGTCATCTGCAGCATTTATTTGGTGAGTTGGAAAATCCTACTGTTTGCTAAAGCAATGTGTTGCTGTGTGTGCTGGCAGGGTGCGGCTAGAGGCTTTCTCCGACAACAGCGGGAAGCTGCAGCTCTCCCTGCAGGAGATCATAGAATGGCTGACGGCCAAGGACGAGGAGCTGTCGGAGCAGCTGCCCATAGGAGGTGATGTGGGAGCTGTCCAGCACCAGAGGGAGTTCCACCAGGTAACGTGGATAATTCCTTTTCAGTACCCAGTTTACAAGATGTGGTTATTCTCAAAAGGAAAATTAGATACACAGCTTATTCATACTGAAAAATTAGCCAAAGAAAACCATATATGTATATAAAATACAACAGAAACTAAAATGCATAAATGCATTCTTTGATTATATGTGATAGAGGGGATAAGATTCTTGCTATATTAAAGGATTTTCTTCTCAATTTTAAAAGCCATATATCTATGTCCATATTAGACAATATGAAATTATACTGGGAGCATGCTCGAGGTCATGTGCTGATAGTTCATTAACCAAAAAGTCTCCATGCTGATGTTGCCTCATGTAGAACACTAAACCCCCCAAATGCCCCTGTTGTGTCAGTATGGATAAATCACTTTGATCAGTATAAAGTCTAGAAAACGCCTAAATAAATGCAGCCCATTTACCTGTGTGATGTGTGGTTTTTGAGGCAGTGTCTGCACTTTTTTCTTTTACTTGATAAAAGCTAAAATAGTCCAGATTTGAATCAGGGGAATATTCTGGATTTGAATCTTCAGCAGAGCAGTAATAAAAGCACAAGGATAAGCATGCTTGGAGTTTGCAGATAACAAGTCTCTATTCTGCCAGCTTTTGCAGATATCCGAGATATCGATCAAACCGGCATCTATTGTCCAGTTTGAATCAATACTAGATAACTGAAACTTTCTCCAAGTTTAGCTGTCGTTGATACTATTGATGGAGGCATTGATGGAGTACACTGCAGGATGCTCGGATCTCCAAAAGACAGCTGGCGAATACACAAAGAAACGGGTTTACTAACTAAGTGAAATAATAATGAAAGAAATTCAAACTTTGAAACCCTCCAATCAAATGCAAGCTATACCAGCTCACTTTTTTTTGGTTCACTCAGGAACAGCTTAAACAAACTGCTCCAACTAACCAGGTTAATCTAAGGAATGAGCCTGCTTTTTTTCAACTTGACTGAACCACAGCCGCAACTACTATGTTTTTGTAACACACAAATGATATGATATGATTCCTGAAATCCACACATATGTATGTGAAACAAGTAAAAGTACCTAATTATAATATTTTTAAAGCTGGAACCTTTACAATTTTGATGTTGTTGCTTAAAAATCAAACTGAGATGGTTAATTAATTACATAGATTGAACAATAGAGCTCAAGCTATTTAGAGGTTTTGTGACTTGTGTGTTTGTCCATCTTTAAGTCATGTTCACAATTCCAGATCACAAATTACATCCACGGCTGGGATTCAGGGGATTAATTGTAGCAGGACAAAGCGCTGCACTTTAAAACCATGATTTTAAAAGATTTTAGAGACTTTTGGGCAAATAAACAGATTCATTAACACTGAGCCACCTAAGGATTAGGCCTCATTCTTTGTGGGTTATGTGTACCACTTAATGGTGATGTGTTTGTTGAATACAAGCAACAAACAAGCATTACCAGTTTAAAGCTGATGGAATTGGTAGCTAATTTAAGTTTTCTTTTTGTCAGTAACAAAGTTTAAGGCTTTAGGGAACATTGACAACATGTCATCCTCTCAGATAATTCTCTCACGGTTCAGTGATTTGAACTGGCCTGTAAATCTTTCAAGGTCTTGTGTGGAAAGAGGGCCAAAAAACCCAGGAGCTAACAGAATTATAAGTGATCAATTGAACAAGTCAGTTTAGACCAGTGAATGTTTTCATACTTGTACTGAATGTAAAGATGCTCATAATTTAACTTTGGCTATTGGCTGAAAACTGATTCTGCAGGACTCAGGAGCTCTTGTGACAGGAGTTAAGCTAATTAGAGTGCAGTATGATTATATAAGCTTAATTTGTCGTGTATAGCTTTACATCTTCCCAGGTCATGTACAGTATCTGTCCAGCTACTTTTGTTCATATATGTATATGTGTGTGTGTATATATATATATATATAAATTAAAAATGATATAGGAAGTTATCGAGCAATGTACAATGATCGCTCCCTTTAAAAGAGTCTATTCTTATAGAGGAGTGAAAAAAGGACCACTTCCAAAGAACTGTGGCTGAGATCTCATTAGTCATTTCTTCTCAGGCCTCTTACCCATCTTTATCACCATCTAAAGACACATGGGAATGAGGTGCTTTAATCTAATTGGCTACTCCATTTCTCTTTTAAGGCCCTGCACACCCACTTAGTGGTCTTTTTCAAGGAAGAAGTTAGGTTGGTTATAGCCTATAACATCTCATCACATCTCGTCATAACCTAACCTATAACTTATAGGTTAGGTTATGATGAGATGTTGTCAAAGTTAGTCCACCATAGAACTTTGCAGCAAAACTAGGAGAACTGCTGTTTTAATCAATCAGTGTTCAGATCTGATAACAGCATTCAGAATAGGAAGTCTGATTCATACATTGAGAATTCAATTACTTCCAAGAAATTTGTGCTATCATTAGATTTTCCCGCAGTAGTGAGGTAAATCTGCCGAAATTTGTGTGTGACTTTAATGAGCAGTCATCCGGTGACTTTCTCAGTTTTCCATAAACTTGCTGGCGCTCACTGCCCTGTGTGTGTCTGTTTCACACAGCAACAGTTAACACGTACAGCATATTTCTGGCCAGTGTATGTCCTTGCCTCACCCTGCACAAAACATGTACTCTGACTCTTAAGGTTATCGCTCTTAGATGTATATGCAGTTATTTAAAACACAGCATCATACATCTACATTTATGTTTCTGTCAGGTTGTCACGCTGTCATTTATGTTACTTAATTACCTATAATTGGAAAGCTGGGTCTGTAATTATAGTGCATTAGATTTACCACTAAGTGCATTTCTCTTAACCAACAAAGTTTTAACTGTGATGCTGATCAAAGACAACCTTCCAACATATAAGTGGTGATTAAATATATTATTTAGAAAATACATCAAAAGGAAGAGAAATTAAATCTCTTTCAGCTCAGGGTTGCAGAGGGTGATGGACCCACTTGACTTTGGGTGAGAGGCAGGGTATTTGCAGGACAAGCCATCACAACATCACTGATCTAAAACAGAGATTATTAAAAGGTGAAGTTGCTACATGTTATCACACCTGCAACAACTGAAAATCATCAGTTAACATAACACATATGTGGTATGTCTTTGAGTGCGTATGCATTTCATGTTTGATGGTGTTAGCATAAAAAGGTACTTCACCATAATATCTTAACAGCTGATTTGGACTTTTACAAACAAATCAAGTATAATAAGTTGAATTTCTGTGTTTAGACTACATTGTTGCCATACTTACCATACATGCATCCAGTTTCCAAGCTCTATTACATCAGACTTGTTCGATTTAACAAGCCAGCATAATGAGTGCAAGTTTCAATATTTTGTCAGTGAATTTTTATTGACGAGATCAAAAGAAAAAATGGATTTCCTGTGTGTTAATGATACCCACTGGTGGCACAACCATAGAAATCCCAGGATGTCTTTAAGGGAGGGAAATCTTTCAACTGAAATCTTCTTAACTTGACATGTCTTATAGCCCTGTGTGCAGTGTGTTAGTGGAAACTCATAAAGTTGGTACAGACAGGAACTGCCTAGCAGGCAGCTCTCCCTTTCTTTCTCCCTCCCTTTCTGTGTGTGTGTGTGTGTGTGTGTGTGTGTGTGTGTGTGTGTGTGTGTGTGTGTGTGTGTGTGTGTGTGATCCATTAGAACAAAATGATTTTGATTATTATTTAAGTCAAATAATGCAATCAAATATTCAAGGCTTTATAATATACTTTAAGGAGTGTGTGTGGAGGGTATAAAACCATTCATTTTTACTCTCTTCGGATTTCTTTGTGATAGCAAGTATTTGGAAAAACATCAACTATGATCTCCTGGATATTTTTTTTCATTTCCCACTAAATCGCCTTAGCCCTTACTCGGCAGTGATATATCTTGTGAAGTGGTAGTGATGTAGCCACATGCACACATACACGCAGAAACCTACAGTAGCCTCCGCTCGCACAAACTTGTAATTGGTTCTGTAACTACAGCATAGTTTCCCATTCCACCCTTTTTCCAATTTTCCATGCTGCCAGTTTGTGCAGTGCGTCTGAAAGGCCACTTGACATAGGTTTGTGGCTCCTGCTTCACACCACTTCAACTCCCATCTCAACTGGTACACTGTGAAATCAGACTCCCAATTAGCAGGCCGGCAATAACAATAAAAAACAAAACAAAAGACACCTTTAAACTCCACATTTATCTGTGCTATGCTCTCCCCCGGGTTTCTCTTCATTCTCTTTTCTCCCTGTCCCTTTTCTTAGTCACTCTTATGTGTATTTTCTCCTACCCCTCGACAGGTTTTTATAACCCCAACTGTATTTTTTTCTCTTTCTTTAATTACCACTTACATGGGGGTTTATACCCATAAGGAAAATAAAGCTTTTGCATTTTCTCGAACAAATTGCATGTTTATGTGATTTATAATTAATTCTTATAATTGTGTTACATCAGAAAAAGCTAAAAGGGTCATGTTGGGTTCATGTCTCATGAATAAATCATGAGACATGGGAGATCCATCTCTTATAAGACATACATTACAATTACAATATATTACAACATTGTAAAATACAACATTTACTATAATCTATTTTTAGTATATCCTTACTAGGATGTAATGTACAATTTTTCCTTTCCTCTCCTCTCCTTTCTGCTCCTCTCCTCTCTCCTCGAATGTCCCATTTTCAGCACAGCATGCCTTTATAATCTGTGATGCCTCCGCTTCCCGAGCGTCTGGTCGTTCTAAAACTTTTCCGACAAAGCAGAGAGGGAAATTGCATTTCGGTTTTCTATAGAGAATTAAAGCGTTTTAAGAAATGTGAATTATTGATCTTAAGTGGATTTATTCTGATGTTGTTGTGTGTGAGTGGAGTTCTCACTGTATTACACTTGTGTATGTGTGTCTCTACATCTGCATGAGCCCTGGCTTGGGAGCATATTTGCTGTGTGTATATTTGGGGCAGTGACAGAGGGGTAAGATACGTATTGGGGGAAATAGTGTATGGCTGTGCGTGCTTCGGTGTTGGAACGACTGAGCAATTTGGCATTGGAAAGGATTTTGTGTGTCTGCAGCAGCTGCAAAAGGAAAATGAAATGAAAATTCATCTACTTCTGTGTTGTCAGAAGCACATAGAAAAGGAGCATCCGGGATGAGTAAAGGGAGTCAAAATGTTTAGACCAAGTCAATGAAGTTATTTCCTCCCCCTGACTTTTTCTCCGCCATGCATTATGTATCTTAATCTGATCTGAAGGCTTCGCTCTTAATGTTCCTTCAACCAAAGATGAAGCCTCTGAGTGTGAAATTTAGCTGGAATTAAAGTTTTAACATGACAGCTGGCTCAGGGAATCCATGGCTCAGCTCCTCTTTGGGCAGCAAAGCAGCTAAAGAGACGACGGAAAGAATAGAGAGCTAGAGAGGATGAAAAGTGGGTAAAGGAAAGGAAGGAGGCGAGGCGAGAATGAAAGGTTAAGGAGGGAATTTGCGCTTGGAGAAAGAGTGTGAGAGAGGAAGAGGAAAAAGACAGAAAGCAGGTTTTCTTCAAGACTGTTGCACTGGGAATCTTATCTCTTGCTGCAGCTCCCCGTCGTGCCACACTTTTGCATGTTTGCATGGTGGCGGCCGGTGTTTGCTGGTGTTTCATTTGGGGCTCTCTGTTTCACTCTACTCGCTGCCTGTTATCAGGCCTGCCGGGCTCTGGTCCTGGGGATTTTCATAGACACTGAAACACTGTCCCTGCAGTGGCTCACAGCACTGCTAATTCCAGCTAGTAATGTAGATTTTTAGCTGAAAATGTAATCTCTTTATACCGTAAGAGGATTGAGAACATTGGCTTCACCTAAATAAATTACTCTGAAGAGAGGAAATATCCCTGGCATTAATTCTCACACCTGCGCTATGTTTTAAACAGAACAAAGATTAGTGCAGAAGAATGGAGAAGGTTGACACGTTGGCTTTCTTTGAGGCCCCAGGAAGGCTCTGGCTATCTCCTCAGTAATAGTGAAGGTGTGTATATGTGTTTGCGCTTTCTTACACACTGGACTCCTTGTCTGTAATTTGCATAGTGAGTACTGTTGAATGTGACCCAGTGGAGCTGAGCTCTTGAGCTAATTGGCTCTTCTGTGCTTGAAGGGCAGATGACCAGTGCACCCAGTAGAGTCCTATGCGCCCTGGGCTCTCATCACAAGCAGAGAGCCGTGTAACTTCACTGGAACCTGTGTGTGTGTGTGTGTGTGTTTATGTGTGTTTAGTGATTGTGTTAAGTAACCCATGCATTTGAGCAAGTTAATTTTATGTACGCCATTTAGTGTTTCTTAAATAGGTTAGCTAAACAATCTGTGTGGCATGTTGTAATCTTTAAGGAAGGTTATGCAATCTCTGAAGGAAAAAATTAAATATTTATTCTCACCAAGTGAAAAATTCATAGACGTCAAACACACCCTTGCTCTAACCAGTATACTCAGAGGGTTTCTTGCTACATTTTTACTTGTTCCACTGGTGATTTCACAGAGAGAAACTTTCATAAAGTCTTATCTCTAGCATCCAGATTTCAGATATGTTTAAATAACTTTGCTCATAGTTACCCTGTTATTGAGTATCTTAAGTAAATCCAAATGAATTTGATTTAAAATAAATAAATAGAGTCGGTTTTGCTGATATTTTGATATTAGGCTTGGGTAGACTTGTCAGCTGGTGATTATTACTATGTAAACTTCTTTCTATTTTGTGGTTTGGATGATTTTTATGGCATATAAAAGTTGTTTGACTCAGTCCTCGGTCTGGTATTACTAATAGATTATAGTTACTTAAGGATAGTGCTGTGTACCTCGACTAGTTTTCTATGTTACTTTTTCCACACACTGGAAGGCACAACCAAGTGACTGAGATAGTGTACAGGAACATTTGTGGTGCATGTGTTTTAGAAGTCCCCAATTCCCAATGGGAGACCATGAAAGTGATTGCGTACAACAGGGCGAAGGTCCTGTGGGACTTCAAGGTCCAGACAGACAAGCAGCTGTTGGCCAGTGAACCAGACATAGAAGTGGTTGACAATGAGAAGAAGACTGCAGTTGTAAGAGACGCAATTGTAGCTGACAGCAACATGAGAAAGAAGGAGCACGAGAAAATAGAGAAGTACCAGGAGCTGAAGGAGCAACTAGACTGACTACACTGGTTGTATTTCAGATCAAAGTGAGAGACATTAGGGTACAAACTGCTGTCATTTACAGCCACAGTAGATTCTCCCTTTTCCTCCTCACACTAGTGAAATAATAATTAATGGCACTGACAACAACACAGTATACAGTATTACTGTAAGTGTGGTAAAAGCTTACCAACAACTGTTACACTAAACCAGTGACCTTCTAGCTCCTCGGGTAAAATCTATGAGTGAACATGATGAAAGTGAAAGTAAATCAACAACCATTGTCATCGCTGGATGTTTTTGAGTCATGTCAATTCACTCTGATCACAGTTTAAAGTTTAAGTAAAAACCATTCGCAAAGATAGAAAACTGTGATACACCTCTAAACCGCCTGCTGTTTGCTTCCTTGATGCTAGCTCTGCTGAGAGCAGCTACTGTCACATGGCAAAGTAAACACAGAACAACATAGACCTGAACTGAACAGATGAACCATGCATCTGCTCATTGTCTCTGATGCCTAACACCACTGGACCAATATCCAATCTATCTCTACTTTTTACTAAGCCAGAAAAAGTTTGACATTACAACTTCTCTGTATCCCTGCAGGCATTCATGGAGGATGTCAAGTCCCGTGGGCCATTTATCTACTCTGTCTTGGAGTCTGCCCAGGCATTTCTGGCTCAGCACCCCTTCCAGGAGCCCGAGGAGACCCTGACCGATGGAAAAGGTCTGCTCCCTCCATCGGCTGTGCCAACTGCTGCTCCAGCCAAAATGTCATACTCATACACCCCCCCTTAGTTGAGTTCCTTTGGTAGGACCCATGCAGGTGAAACGTTCCATTAGTAGTTATTAGCAGTGATCCGTCCTCTCGTGTCACACTGAGTTTAGGGAAAATGTGTGGGTCAGGACCAATTAGCTCTAGTTCACCACCTCTAAAGTACCATCTGCTCAGATCAATAATACAGCATGCTCCTCTGGTTCTCCACGGTTACATCCTCTTTGTAGTGTTTGGCTCTCACCTCTGGCTGCTCATTGAGGGAATACTCTAGCAATCAACCTTACTGTGTTCCCCAACATGAGCGGCCCCCTGCCTTTCTCTTTCCCTGTTTCTATTCATCGAGTTGATATGCCATCCTTCTTAAATCATTACTCTTCTCTTGGCTGACTTCTAACCCCCCGTTCTTCTCTTCACCCTGTTATTTCTCCGTATGCTCCCGTTTATTACTTCTTCTTTTGCACCTTTATGCTGTTACCTCCGCATGACCCCATCAAACCTCTTCCATCTTCCACAGAGGTGTCTCCACGCCGGCGGATCTTGAATGTGAGCCGCTCTGTGTGGAAGCAGGCGAACGTAGCCAGTGACCTGTGGGAAAAACTGACAGCACGTTGTGTGGACCGCCACAGGTCAGACTCTTTTATTTGTAATATATATATAAAATATCTTGTTCTGATAAAGGGTGGTTTCTGAACTGGTGAAAAGAAACCATACTCGGATTGTTTACTATAGTTTATCAGGATTATTTAATTGCGAATTTGAAATACTTGTGCTTTAGTATTCCCACTGGATGGCACCTTCTGCTTCCACCAAAATCCAGGGTAAAATTTACTTTACTGCATTTATCTGACAGCTTGTCATATTTCAGATATCTAGGAGTTGCTAGAAAATTTACCAAAGATACATTTAGTCTCTGAACTTAGTTCTGTTTAAATAATTGATTAAGCCCTCCAAGAGATTAAAGAAAGATTAGAGGAATTCAAGATAGCGTAGTAGAACTGTTTTTTTGTGGTTTTTTTGTGGGTTTTTTGTGGGGGTTTTTTTGGCTTAATCCTTACCCGATACAGTAGTAAAAGCCTTCTTACACATTCCATAATTCAATCAATATAATGTTGCTCACAATGGCCAGTTTTTAGTATGAAGAGCACATTTTGCTGATAATTCATATATACTTCTATTCAAGTACGCTGTAGATTTACTGGGTTATTATCCGTCCCTTCATTTATTCCACCACTGGGACTCTGTACTCTTTGTCTGTCATAATTTTTAATCAAGTTGAGTACAAGGAAAATTATTTTTAGATCTTTCTTCAGAATATAAGTATTTGTGTCCTCTGCAGGCCTTGCCAATACAATTTTAGTAATTAGTGTTTTTAAATTAAACTAGTAATGACAAAACATCAGTAAATAAAACAAATTCTGTGGTCTCTGTGCCTGTGAAACTATTGGACAACTTGTTATTCATTACTTTATTTTTCTTTTAGTCATGAAGAGTGACTAAAGCTCGCTTATGATTAAATATAAGAGGTGTGGCATATGTGATTATTCTTTTTGCTTTTGTGAGTCCGTGCAGTATACTCTGTAGTCTATGTATAATGAACAAGACAGATAAAGACAGAGATAATGGAATGGAGTTAATGGGAAAAGGAAAAAGAAATGCATATTTGTCATAATTATATTACAGTTTCTCAGAATTACTTAAGCAGATTGGTTGAAACCATTTCCTATTTCTCAAATAATCAAAAAAAAAACAATTTTCAAACTACATTCACAAAACCTCCGACACTTCTGGGAACACCAAACATCAAATAATAAAATTGTTTCATTAAAAAAACAAAGCAAAACAAACAAAAAACAAAACCAAAAGAGATAAAAGAGAAGTAGATATCATGTAGTGCAAGTATTACCACAGAAAACTGAGTGATATGTTAAGTTTATTTTTCAAGCAAATTGGCATAAACTCTAAGTCTTAATCAGGGTCCACAGACCATATCTAGCAAGTGTTCTTGGCTTTTGTTTTTTGTCATCATAGCCATGCGGCAATTACTTTCTTTCTTTTTTTAAAAATAATTTAATCGATGCTGAAAACAATAGTCTGTAAAAACAGCATGGAACATTCATTACAATACATTGTTCAGGGCATACTGTGCAATCTGCAAAAATACAATCTACATGTAATATACAGCAAATATTCGAGATTGTGATAGTTGAAGATTGTTAGTACACTTCATCTGAACCGCCTCTTTAACTGCTTATTAATGCACTTAACTGAGTGTATTTGGACATGGTCAAGATAACCTTCAGAAATTTAATTTAAGCATCAGAGGAAATGGGGAAGAGAGGTGATTTAAGTGATCTGGCACCAGATCTGGTGGTCTTAGTATTTTAGAAACTGCTGATCTACTGTGATTTTCCCACACAACCATCTCTAGTGTTTACAAAGAATCATTAGAAAAAGATAAGTTGTTTTGTTGATAACAGAGGTCAGAAGAGAATGGACAGACTGGCTTAAATTGAGTGGAAGGCAATAATAACTCAAATAGCCATTTGTTATAACCAAGCTATGCAGAACATTTCCTTTAGGACCGTACTGTAAACGTCTTCTGATGTTAAACATAGCACGTTACACCCAGTGCTGGTAACTAATGAATTGGCCTGTGAGTATATAATTGTATGGAGTTTTAAATATGAAATATAAACATGGAAAAGGAAAAATTAATTTTTCAAGACGGTTTTTTCCACATTTTTCTTCCTTTCGTCTTAGATGATTTCTACCCATTCTTGGTGTCAATTTACTCTGCTATTGGGTAAATTAGATCATTTCTGAATTTCTGAATCATGTTTAAGAAATTAAATCTGTCTTGTATTTGTGGTTAACCTTTGTCAGCTGTTAAAGATGAACGTTTTAGAAAATTACTGTGTTTAGAAATTTAGCAATAAGAGAAAATGAGCTCTACAAATTAAGTTGAAGTAGGTAAAAAATGAAATGGAAAAGGTTCAAAGAGCAATTAAATTGGTAAATGGATTGATTCTTATATAGCGCTTTTCTACTCTCACGGAGTACTCAAAGCGCTCTATACAACATGCCTCATTCACCCAATCACACCCATTCTCACAAGCACTTTATCTACACTTAGTGCTTTCTAACGACATTCATACACATTCATACTCCGATGGATGCATCGGAGAGCAAGTTGGGGTTAGTATCTTGCCCAAGGATACTTGACTGGAGGAGCCAGGGATCAAACCACCAACCTTCTGATCAGTAGGTGATCTGCTCTACCTCCTGAGCTACAGCCACTGTGTTTGTTTAAAAGAATGAGATTGTGGTGTATATTTATAATAAAACTTTTTTATTTTATCAAAAAATAAGATCATACATCCATACAAGAGAACAATGCCTGTGTGTGTTTTATGGTTTTAAAGCCAAGAGTTGTTTCTTCCCATGACTGTGTGTGTGTGCCTCCACAGCAGGTTTATGTAGCAATATATTTCATGTAATACAATTACCATAACCTGATTACAAAATGTGGCAGCTATAATCCATTACAGAAACAATTATGAAAACACATTTATCAAGGTTTGAAGTCGTGAAAATTCAGAGCTCACTTTTCTCTATATCGAAACTTGTTTTTGCACAAAAGCCATTTAGAACTGGTGGAATGAAATATATATTTATATACACTGCCTTATTGAAATGACAGCCTGTAAATTTGGATAAATGGGTTGTTTCACTGCATGCTCCATGGATTTTGATTGATTTATTTCCTCACACTGATTCCAGATTTTAATTGATCGGGTAGTTAACTTTAAAAAGTTGCATTTTCTACAAAACCTCCAGACATATGGAAAGGACTTTGGAGCGTCTTCTTCAGATCCAGGCTGCAATGGAAGAGCTTGCAGGGGCCTTGGAGCAGGCAGAGGGGGTGAGGGATGCCTGGGAGCCTGTTGGAGACCTCTTCATTGACTCTCTACAGGACCACATAGATGCTACCAAGGTACCGATCTGCAGTACACTCTCGGCTCTTTTTTTTCTCTTATCTCTCCCTCACTAATCTAAATTGGGTTTACCTGTAGAGTAAACTAATTGTCTCCTTCGAGATTATCGCCTCTGGCTATCTCTGAAAAAGCACACATTGCAACATGTCTCAAACAAACATCAAAAAAATGACATCCAGCTTTTTTTTTTTTTTCTCAATTCTAAAAACCACAATTATGCGATCCTCCTGCATAAACAGGTGATCTGTTTCAAGCTGTGTTCCTTTAAAGTGATTGTTTTTTGTTGCCTGCATGCACATTCCTGCCAGAAAGGCTGTAATCTGACAGATGATGACAAGGCCCTTCAAAATGACACTGCGAGTTACAAATCTCAGCTGAATAGATGTTGTTAAACAAATGACAGGTCATTGGTTCTGTTGCCGCTGCCTGTAATTGTGCGGCGCTATTCATTAGAAGCGAGGGCACTTCACAATAATCATGTCACTGTTTGGACTCCTGTCACAGCCAGCACATGTTCAGCTCAGTCTTTAGGGCAGGCTTGTCAGTTGGCGTCATCTGTACTCCTTTACTCCCTTGTGCTTACACATGGGTGCATGCATATACAAAAACAGACACATGGATGCACACAGGATGCAATTATAAAAGTACACTAGACACTTTTGCATTCAAATGTAGAGTAGATCTGCAGCATCTACTCTACATTCCACACATCCTAAAGTTACATTTTTGTTTCATCTGATCAACACTCAAAATCCAAATATAACTTTTATATTATATACAGACTAACTGATAAAAAGATTTTAATAACTCTTCTTGCATGAAAAAGAAATACTTACATAATTTGTAAAAGTAAAAATAAAATATCAGATTTTATTTATGTATTTATTTATTTATTTTTTTACTGTTTTTCATATTTCCAATGATTTTTATTAACTCTTCATTTTTGCTGGGGTAGCATATTTTGAGAGGTTCAGGGATTAATTTTCTGACATCAAAAGAAGCAATTGAGCGCATTCTGCATGAGAAATGATTGGTCAACAAAATAAAAACACTGGCTTGTGAGCAGATTGCCCATAGTTTTCATGGAAGGTATTGACTTGTCTGCAAATGTGAAGAAACTGTGAGGGTGAAGAAAACTGAAAATGAACCATTTCCCTTCAAAGTAAAAGTTTAACTTACAGCTGCAATCACCATGTTTCACTGTGAAAAGTGACGAGTGCTTGTAGACAAGTAGTTGTACTTCAGAGAGGCAAAGAACACGCGGATAGTGGTGAAAATGATGTTTCAGTTATTACTTGCGTTGATCTTCAGCATTAGCTAACTTTCACAGGTTTAGTGTTCATCATTATTGTTACTGTAGCAGAATGATTCCGTTTGACTGAATACATTCATCCCACTGAAATATGATAAATGAATTATTTTATTGCAGTTGGGGAAAAAAATAAATGAAGCAAATGTGAACTATGAAAATGCCTGGACTATTTTGTTTATATAGCACATTGAAAACAACAGAAGTTGACCCAAAGTACTTTCTGGCCAAGTTTATTTCCACTCCAGAGCTACAAAAAACAGTGTTTCAAAACACGTGAAAAAGTGTGAAATGTGTGCTTTATTGTTTTAACTAATTAACGGTGGAAAGCAACAATCATGGTCATGAAAATGTATTGGGATTTAGAAAATTAATGGTGCTTTCGTTTCATATGCTCTGCTCTCCCCTATGTAAGCTACCTTTAGGATAGTGGCCTTGTATCTACTTGGTATCATATCAAAACCAGATTTTGAAATATTGCACAGTACTGCGACCAACAATGCAAAATGCACGGGACACTGGCATGCATATACTCACATTCCATCTTAGTTATTTTACAAATTTTCTGGTTTTCTCAGTTTACACACTATAAAAAGGGGCTGGTTCAGTTTCAGTACTGTTCTCTCGTCTGATCTTAAGACATTCAAACATGGCTTTCTGCCAAATTCTTTCTAAAACAGACCAGAAAGCTATAACGGATCAACTTTCCATTGATTTTTTTTTAAATTTAATTTAAATGTAGTTGGTCCAGACTGGATGTTTCTGGATTGCGCTATAATTCTATCTATGTCTGATGTTGTTCAATATTTTGTATTTAATCTGTTTCCCCCCTCTCTTTTCCCACTACTCCTGTTTACGTCCAACTCCCTGTGGTCCTCTGTTTTTCTTGTCCTTGCTCATGCTCCATCCAGTTATTTAAGGAGGAACTGACCCAGGTGAAAGAGGGCATGAAGCACATCAATGATCTAGCCCACCAGCTGGCAATCTCCAACGTCCATTTATCGATGGAGAATGCCCGTGCTCTGGAGCATCTCAACAGCAGATGGAAAGTGCTTCAGGTAGAGTTCTGGGTCCATAGTGCCTGTTTGACTCTGTCAGCAGCAGGTTGTGCAGCAGTCACATTCAAGAGGACATAAGAGAGTGATTCCATGTGCAATGTTTGGACTTTTAATGGTGTCTATACTTCTGGCTTCCAACTGTTTTATGTTTTACACATCTTTTGAGCACAGCGGTGTGCTTTTGGACATTGATGAGGGGCCGTGTGCGTGATGAAGAGTTTTCATACCATTTAAGAGGAAGATCAGAGTATGTTTGCAGGCTGAAAGATCAATGATGTATCTCTCACTTAACTCACAGAACGGTTGAAGCCACTGGATAACAACATCACAAGATTGGTAATTTTAAAGAAAGAGTATAAAATTTTAGAACATATGTTTGTTTGGGAAAATTTATCAGATTAGATCAAACCTAAGTGAAAAAACTGGATAGAGAAATATAGCTATTTGATTAGTTAAAAAATCCACAGCCAGAGTACAGTGTCATTATACATTACTGTTTGTGTGTGAGTCTCATAGAAAAGTTGCCTTAAAATTATTAAGCTGGTTGGATGTGTTGGTAAATGTATTTTGAGCTTTAGAGACAGTCTATTTAGCTGTTTTCACCGTCTGTATACAAAGTTATGGCTTATTGCTTATAAATCTCAGGGAAAATAAAACATTCTTAAGGTCAAAATGTAGAATATTTATAGAATGTGTTAAATGAAACCAAGTTGCGCTTGAAGTTTTGATTTCTTCTTCGTTATTTTTGCAGTGACGTTGGTTTTTGTCTTTTCTTTTCCCACAGAATAAAAATCAGTTTCAAAACTCATACTAATAGTATAGAAACTTGGCTGAGTGAATGTTGGATTTGCATTGGGAGCATGTAAATGTATCAAATCCCAGCAGCCTTGACATACTAATCACAATATTAACCTGCTTTATGAACATCTGTTGTTTTTCCAATGGCATTTCATTCCTGTGATGAGCTCGTTTTTTCATTGTTTCCCTCTCTTTCTCTTTTTAAGGGAGCTCAAACTAAGGAAATGAGCAGGAATGTAGATACATTTGTTATTAAATATGTTTAATGGTCACAGTTATTTAGAGTCATTCCTAACCTTCATAAGCTTAAGAGCCCTAAACCATTACAATTGAAGACATAACAATAGGAAAAAAGTAATGAGTGCCTCCTACCCACTTGGAGGAGGTTAAAAAACCTTAAGAAGCTTTAAAACCTTAGGGGGACTTCATAAAACATGTATTGTTTCTTTCATTTTTAGTGTACAATTTTTTCATTAACAGTGACTTTGTGTGAAATCAATCATAAAACAAGAAGAAGAAAAAAAGTAAAACAACACTCCTGCTGTAAAATACTGACTAATTTGTGGAGTTGTTTCTCCTCTCCGTTTCCTGTTTTATATATTATTCCCTTCTTGTTGAAATACAGCCTTTTTTTTAATCACAGGTTTCATATCTTGTATTTTTTTATATTAATTATATAGCAGCCAGGTGTTGCTAATCAAAAGCACATGATTAGCAGCACTTCATGAAATGTGACCACCTCTATAACAGCAGAGGTTTTGACAGTTTCCTGGTCTGTGGCGCTCCTGTGCGTGTTAACTAAATGCCAGAGGTGGGCATCCCAGCACTACCAGTCCAAGCTCAGTACCTGGGCGCCTTGCAGGCACTGAGTTGCATATGACCTCCTCTGTATAGCCAAGGATTCTTGAGTCAAATGTGTCAAAATCATGTCATGCAGCAGGACAATGTTCCCAAGAACAGCAGCAAATTTGCATTACCGTGATTTTTAATCATTTTCATCCATTCTTTTGCATAAGCCCAGTCAAAGTCCAGACCTCGACCTGATTGAGATGCTGTGCTTAAAGGAGCTGTGCATAAACAAATACCTGCAAACTTAAATGAACTGAAACGACATTATAAGGAAGAATGTAAAACAATACGGAACATTTCTGTTTTTAAATTATATATTTTACCAGACTTTTGTCCTCACTTGATCGCAAATATTTGCCGCGATTTTCACATTTGGAGAAATCTATAATTTTATTCACTCTAATGCTCCATTTCACTCTAGCTGTCTGTCAGTGGTGTCACAGCCTTTACCCAAGCCAGCCATCAAGCTAATGTGTACTAATGGTATTCTATATTATTATAACAATATTCTGCATGGTTATAGTTATTTTAGTGCCATTGTGGTAGAATGGATTCATAGCATAAATCTGCAGAATATAATGTGATAAAATCACGTCAGTGTAGGGCACAATTGGTAAGAAATGTACCAATGACAACAGAGTCTGTCTTGACTGCATACAACAGCTTTATCCATCTGGTGGTGTTTCTAATAGGAAAAGTGTGCAGTGAGTGTACATCAGTGCACCAATGAGATGAACATATATTTAAACCCATGCACTTAAATGAAGAGGGTAATTCATCAGTGCCATGAAAGCACTTACTCTTAACCCCCTTTAAAAAATTGAACTGAACTTGGCTTCCTCTCAGTGCTTAGCAGAATGCTTAGTTGATGCATTATCTACTGTGCATTACTTTAACTGCAGTGTTTTTCAAGCACAGGCTTTACCCACCATCAGTAACCTAGTAACACTCCTGCAAGCACAACAAAACTCTCAGCCTTCACTGCATCTCTTGTGAGAACATCCCCTTCCCATTAGATAACTGTCATGACACCTCTTCCACACCCTGACATGATGATTGCCACTCCAGCCTTGTTTCCTCGTGAGGTGTCTCCACTCTGAGCATGATGATTTTCAGTGTCTGTTAAACTATTCTTAGAAGTTAATTCCTAGCACCCACTTTGCACGCTCGCTGTGACTTGTCTCAGTGTGACTTTCAGATTGCGTCCGTAGCTCTGAGCACTTCATGGACAGAACAAAACAAAACAGAACAGACCACTATAGAGAAGCCGTGCCTTTGATTTGTCAGCAAGAGATTTTTTTTTCCAGGCTCTCTGTGGGACTGAAAGAAATAACAAATAAACAATAATAATGCAGCCCTGTAAGAATCATGTGTCAGTGCTTTCTAAAGATTTTCTCAATAACTAGCCTGAAAACTTGTAGGTAGATGCTCTATGGCAATAGTTGTCTGTCAGTTAGTCCACCCACCATGTTGGTACAGAAATATCTCGTCAAAATAAGTTCAACTTCCATGATTTTTTTTCTCTTTTATTGTACAGTAATATAGGGTGAATATGATTTTTCTGAATGATTTTTTTCCCTTTCATGCACCTTAATGTAGCATTTCCACAACTACTCAATGGTTTTCCACTTGTTTAAATGATGCTTACAATACTATAGACTGTCACTGAAATGCTTTCAAGCAACCCCCTATTCTAATTCTAAGCATGTAATCCTAAATATGGTTAAATTTTAAATGTGTTATCAGTGAACAATGAGACTCAGAACCAAACTGATTAGGTGGGTAGATAACACAACAAAGCTTCAAAAATAGCTCTCCGGAAAAATGTGAACTTCTTTGCAGAAATGTTTTAATGTAGAGAATATACTCCCTAGAATCAGTAATACAAGCAGTGGATGTGTGGGTGTAAGACAAAGCTTGTACTTTGTTATCGGGTACCATGTCATTGTGATATGTCTTTTTAGTGGTGAACTAATTAAGTTCACTGGCCTTTGCTTGCAAACCAGTAAGATACTCCCACAGAGTCTTTATTTCTATACATTAGTAACCTACACCACTTCTGCTGTAGATGTATTTTTCTTTGATAAGAGTTAATGAGAGAAATTTAGATGATTGTTTAAAACATTCACACGTGCTGAAAACCCCAGTCATCCATTGTCACAGCTAGCATTAGCCTAGTGACAGGAATAAAACAAGCGGCTAAAGGGAGAGATGAGGTCCACACAAAGCAGCTTTTTTCACCCTCAATAAACATGCAAAAAACATGCTGAAAGTGCTAACTCTGACAGGTGGCATTAGATTGGAGCAGTGCCCAGTACTGTTAACTCACAACCATTTACAGACTATTGATGGTTTACCCTCCAGCCGCGCTATTCAGATTGGGTTGCCTAATCTACAAAAGCAATTAAATATTCACATTATACTGCTTTATGCTGCATCACTGCAAATGCTTTACCAGTCTGTTTGACAATTACCCACATCAGTCTACCCCTACTCATAAACACCATCCCTAGATACCAGAACTCTTCCACAAAATCCCTCCCTTTCCCACTTAGAGGTGCTAATTCTCATCACTCATCACCAATCACTTTCCACTTGGCTCCAAACTGTCCCAGTACAAGTGGGAGGTTATGGCTTGATGAAGCTGACAGGAACCACAACATGTACAAAAATTAAAGATGGTGTGAGACCACTGGGAATCTTCAAATCCTGCTCAGACCCAAAGAGAAAGTCGTCATAACCAGAATTTAAACACCAGCAGTTTAATTAATTGCTTACACTGAGATTTTACAGTTAAAAAAAATTAAGTTTCCCCCTGCTGGCACAGCCAAACCTAACAAGCTTACTCCAGAACCAACCATCAATAATCATACCTAAGTGTATGTAGCCATTTCTTAAACATGGTGTTCAAAAATGACCAAAAAGTACAAAATCAAATGCAAATCTACAATGTGTTTCCTCTCTACTCATTTAAGAAGCATTGTTGAGTATTATTGCATTCTTATATTAGATTCTTACATTACATTACATTCTTATTCAATTTGGTATATGAAGAAAGAGCAGGGTTTGGCTTATCTTGCTCCTAATTTATGTCCATAAATTGTAAAAGGAGTCTCGATGCAAAAGTTCTTTCACAGCAACTATTCCTGCTACGTATATCTTTGAAGCAGCTATGTGCCGCACAGTTTGTGTGCCCTCTGGTCTTTGATTTAGGTGGTAAATGAAGGTAGATGAAAGCTTATCTGATGTACAGTGTGGTAAACAGATTTTGAGTATCCATAGACACCATCAGTAACCTAGTAACACTCCTGCAAGCACAACAAAACTCTCAGCCTTCACTGCATCTCTTGTGAGAACATCCCCTTCCCATTAGATAACTGTCATGACACCTCTTCCACACCCTGACATGATGATTGCCACTCCAGCCTTGTTTCCTCGTGAGGTGTCTCCACTCTGAGCATGATGATTTTCAGTGTCTGTTAAACTATTCTTAGAAGTTAATTCCTAGCACCCACTTTGCACGCTCGCTGTGACTTGTCTCAGTGTGACTTTCAGATTGCGTCCGTAGCTCTGAGCACTTCATGGACAGAACAAAACAAAACAGAACAGACCACTATAGAGAAGCCGTGCCTTTGATTTGTCAGCAAGAGATTTTTTTTTCCAGGCTCTCTGTGGGACTTATCTTGCTCCTAATTTATGTCCATAAATTGTAAAAGGAGTCTCCATGCAAAAGTTCTTTCACAGCAACTATTCCTGCTACGTATATCTTTGAAGCAGCTATGTGCCGCACAGTTTGTGTGCCCTCTGGTCTTTGATTTAGGTGGTAAATGAAGGTAGATGAAAGCTTAGCTGATGTACAGTGTGGTAAACAGATTTTGAGTATCCATAGACACCAGCAGATATTCATCTCCCAGATTTTAGATTTCCTTCAGATTTTCTGTGATTGTAGTAGGGCCCAAGCAACATTTGAAGAGAGAGATGTTAAAAATGAGAGAAAATCATTTCAATCTTGTTTGAGCTGCCTAGCTTGTACTTTAGTTGATCTGCTGTCTTTCTGCATTCACAGTATAAAAATAAGGGAGTTGAGATGCGCAGATGTGGTATCTTGGTGAGGACTAACAATCCTGCAGGGTCTTTAGCGAACAATATAAAGTACCTATTCATGTGATTTGGTGCTTTAAAAATAAAAACTGAATTCAATTCAATTAATTTGAAATGAATGGAGAAACCTCCTCCTTTGTCTCGCTCTCTGGAGTCATGTTTTGCTGTCTTAATTAAAATGATAAATTTTTAATCCCAGCAACATCCTGTACCCTGTTTATTTTGGCTGGACTGACGCTAGCAAAATTTGATTTGCTAATATTTGTCGATCATGGATAATTTAGTCATTTGTCTTCCTTATGGCAACCCAAATTGCCTGTACAGCAAATAGATTTTACAACACAGAACAGTTGGCAGTTGTATCTCTTCGGCACATTGACAGTGCTCTATATTAGTCCCAACCAATTTAAATCACACAGGGGAGCAATGATATGTGTACATATCACCGGGAGATGTTAACTTAATATATATCTATCTTTACAAATTATATCCCACTGCAGGTGCATCTTTTTGGAGTCTAACAGTCTCCCACTCGTTTCTTTTTCTCAATTTATCTGTCTACCTCACACAGAGTGGATTACCTCCCATTGTTTGAGGATGCGTTTCAACATCCAGCTGACAACGATTCAAGTGCCAAATCCAATATATTTCAAGTAAACCAGGATTAGGCAGACTAAATCCCATTTGGTGGGGAACATAACTGATTAAATGTTTTTACAAAGGCAGTGGCAAACTTAATTTTGTCAACTCCACGGTCTCCGTGATTATTTACCCAGCACACGTGAGCTCTTGCACCCATCTATCTCTCTCACTCATGTCATCCTCTTTTCCTCCTTTTCCCCCCAGCTGCACTGACACTGCATCCAGAAGCTACTGCTCTTGTTTCAACAAAACATATTATTTTCTAATATCAGTCTACATTTCCTACCTCGTGCTCTTCAAAGGCTCTCAAAGTCCTTCAAGAGGAGCAGCAGATAAAAAAAGACATAATTTATATTCCGCGGTTAACTAATGGAGGAGAAGCAGGTGGTCTGTGTGTGTGCGTTTCTATTGTGGGGATTTTGTGGTGCAGGGACGAACAGCACGGTTCCCTTTGATTTGACTTTGCATGTGTGTGTTTGCGTGTGTCCTCAGGGTTCCATAGAGGAGCGGCTGAAGCAGCTCCAGGATGCACATAGAGACTTTGGCCCCGGATCGCAGCACTTCCTTTCCAGTAAGAGCCATTTTCTGCTATTTGAAGTTGGTGCTTCATGTTGCACCATTCTGTACCACCCTGTGCCGAGGCAGAGAAAAGAAGCCTAGGTGTATTACAGTTTAATGGTGATAAGACTATTAATTGCTGTGTTTGTGTGTGTGCCCGCACTGGGCTGTGTGCGCATTTGGGTTAGAGGTGGAGCTGGGAGGCTTTTGTGCATCTGTCTTTATCATCTCTAGCACGCTGCTGTGACGAGCATTCCCGGTGAAGCTCATCACAAGAGTCATTGCTCTCATTTGAGCAGGGATACATATTTGTGAATTCTGTCTTTTCTTTTACCTACTGCTCTTCAAAGACTACAAAGGAGTAGCAGGAAGGTAGGGGTGGGGGTGGGGCTGTAGGGGGCTGAAAAATTGGATTTACCTTGCCTAGTTTAAACTGATGAAGTGAAGAGGCTGAATGATGCAGGGATCTCTCTGTGCAAGTGCATCTGAAGTGTTGGCGTGTACTTGTGTGTCTCCAGTGTCCTCACCAACCCCATCCAGATTTACTGCTGTCACGCTGGATCAGAGATGCCACACTGGGGCTTATATAGCACTACTTCACTGCCAGCTCAGCCCACTATGCCCTGCAGAGATGTCTGGGTTTATGTCTATGTGGTTTTATGCACCAACATGCCTATATTTCAGCTTGTTTCATATTCCATATAGGACATGGATATGCATATATATGCACACAATTTCTATTGACACAAAACTGTTAAGTATTAAGAATATTCAAAATAATTTACTTTGTGATTCTGAAGAAAAAAGCTGTATTGTATCTAGTAGAGTCACTTAATATATTTTAGTTGCTAGCAGTACGACCCAATTTCTGAAGTGGTGTGATACACGAATAAGTGAAACTTTCCCCAAAAGCAGATATTTGAAAAAATAGGTTTGGCGAATAATGATGTAATATTTACACTTATGTCAAGACGAGTATATTTAGTCTTCATAGTACGATTAGGCCCTATAGTGGAATATTTATAGTCTGATATTAGTACTTTTACTTCAGCTGTGGTGTGTATCTGTGTGTACTGTGATCAGCTCAAACATTAAAACCACCTGCCTGGTGTAGTTCCCCCCTGTGCTGCCAAAAACGGCTCTGACGCACTGAGGCGTGGACTCAGTCCTGAGATGTGTCTGGCATGGAGAAGTTGGCAGTGAGTCCTTTGGGTCTCTTAAGGTGCAGCTGCCTCCGTGTATCAGGCCTGTTCTAGCGATTACAATGTGATCTGGGAAGCTTTGAGATGGAAGCCGTTCAAAAGTTTTGCAGGTTGTTAGGAGCACTGCTACTGTGCTGTTGCTTTGGAAGGGTTGTTAGGGTGAGTGGTAGATGTCCAACTAACTACCAAGATGATAAATTATTGACTTCACCTATGTGCTAGTGTTTTTAATGTGATTTTAATGTTTGGTGTGTTTTATAGATACAGAGCACACAGGTCTGCATTGTCCCATGTCATTAAACAGTGATGGGCAGTGACATGGAGTGTAATTTGGTATTGTCTTTGCACCCTCTTTGATTCTTTGCTGAATCTCCTGTGGTTGAGTTTGGGGGGACCGTTAAATGCTACAGTCATCCCGTGTCACCGTCTTCTCTACCTCCAGTATTCTATTACGCCGTGCCAAACAAACCAATACTCTGTGGAAATCCCACACAATAGACTTGTCTCTTTGGCTGTACTGTGCCTGTTTAGCTCTGTTAAGAAGGCCTGAATGGATATGGTGTCTGGACATGCTGACAGGGACACTGTGCACAATGGCTGTTCATGCATGACATCCCTATTTCAAAATTGATTTTGTCTCTCTGTATTTGTACAGGTTCGGTGCAGATACCATGGGAGCGTGCTATCTCCCCAAACAAAGTGCCCTACTACATCAAGTAAGTGCAACTTCACGGTCAGTGTCTGTGTTGTCGGAGCAAATGTACTTTTTCCACAGCAGATTAAGTCGTTAGATCAAAATTGGGCTCATTTGCTATTTTTCAAAGCTGGTAGACATATTGCATTTTTACCTGTGGTGCAGTATTTTTACGTCTGGTCTTATAGGTATGGCCAAATGTTCTGTGCTCACTTTTTACAGAACACTAATCACAGAAGCCTTAGTCAGTGCTGTCTATTTACAATGCTAGAGGAGTTTATTAAAGCAAGATGAATGCATCGTCAGACAAAACAGACAAAGGCTTTGCAATTCTATTGACAAGAGAAAGTTAGAAAGAAAAAATATGGAGACACTTGCAGATCAAATGTCATTCACTATTATGTAGAGACAAGGCATTAAATATATCTCTAACAATGGCAGAACATGCTTTTTGCAGTTTCTGGTGATAATTTCTTAAGAATAGTTGACCAAAGACTCTTACATGGCAGGAATACACAGGTTTACACACTGATCCCTCAGTCCATAGCCAGGGACTGGGAATCACCCAAACTGCATCTCAAACTACAACTAATCTGGTAGAAAATAATTGTAGCATTAAGTTATTTAACATTTGGTGTCTCGAAGTAAACTGTTTCTATATAAAGCCCCTGTTACTGGATGTTCTTTGCTTTGTATCTTCTTATTTTTTATAGTTGAGATCTCACAGTGAGAGAAAGGGCAGTTGAATATGTAGTAGCAAACTGTAGTAGCAGATGTAGCAAACTAATAAAGTCTGTGAAACATGGAGTACCTGCATCATAGTTCAATGATTACACTGAATTTTCATACTGATTTTATTTCCATTATCGTGCTCATGTTAGATGTTTCCTTTAATGGACGTTTTTTTGTTTTTGTTGATGTTGGGTTTTTGTTTTTTGCTTGTTTCAGTTGTATCTGCTCCAGCTACGTCAGTGTCAGTCAACATGAAAGCTGCAATAGAAAATCACTTAATGCTTGTCATGTCAATCACATACTCAAGCTATGCCTATCTCCTCTTCACTTGTCATTATTTTTGTGGTAGAGAAATAAGCTGGGGGGAAAAAAGCCATACGCCATACGCCCAGACCCAGGCCCCTTTGAATCACTGAAGGAAATAGAGAGATGTGGGCGGCATTAAGAGGTCTTAACTGCAAAAACCAACCAATGCCTAGAGATTTTTTTCCTATAATAAACTCTCTTATAACACACAGTGTTCCTCTTGAGAACGATTGTAGAGAGAGAAACTAGTTTTTCTGCGTCAATTTGGGAAAATGTATCCATTGTACAAGCAAATCCATCACGTGGAGTATAATAAACCTTCATTAGATTAGAAACAAATGCTTCCCATTAGCCAAATATTTGTTAAAGAGTGGATCAACTCTAAATGATTAAGACGAAATTCTGTTGTGCCACTGGGAGCCCTGTTTGCCTAAGAACTCATTTATCTGTTTACCTCATCAATACTGTTTATCTTTGGAGCGTTATAGATTTCATAATTGAACCGTGGATATGTTTGTTCAGAAGTGTGTTCATACACTATTGTATATGTATTGCAAACATTGGTACAGTTTGTTCTCCTAAAAGTATTTGTCTTCTTAATCATTTGAAAAAAAGCTTCATGGGTTTTGCTTTAGTTCACTAGTCAGTTCTTTATGGGCTATATTACTATTCCAGTGGGAGTGGAAGTAGCATCTGAGTAGCACTCCACTGGGTACCAATCAGTGAGTGCTCGCACAGGTAAAACGATGAGCACTGCCCTAAAAGCCTCCTGGGTCCTGGGCTGGCAGGCTTCCTCATTTGGAGTTTCCCATTTATATTCCTGTGCTTGTTCTTTCTATTGAATCTCTTTTATAGATGCTAAATTTTCTACATTTAAATGTTCCCATCGAGCTAGTCTTGGGAGAGAAAAGTGTAAATGTATTTTCTTTATGCAGATATGAGTTGGATTTTATATTGTTTTTCTGAGGAAAGTCTTTAAAGCTACTGTGATTGGGTCTCCATGAGAGCTGTAGTGTAACAAAACTTTTGATGTCTGCTCTTTCCAATCCTACAATCTTTTGTCTTATCCTAAATAATGGTCACTGTATTCTGCCCTCTGTTTCTCCTCTTTATCTCTTACTTATTACTCGTTCATCTCACTCCTTTTGCTGTCTGCCACACCTGCCAGACTCTACCCCTTTGGCTCATTTGTGCTCCATTTTTACCTCTCTGGCCTGAAAATGAGTACCTCGATTGTTTGCCTTCCTAATGAAATCTTCTTTCCATCAGCCATCAGGCCCAGACGACATGCTGGGACCATCCAAAGATGACAGAACTGTATCAAGCGTTGGGTGAGTAAGGAGACAATTAAAACACCCTCTTGCTCATTCGTCCAGGAACCCCACTGGGCTGCAGCAGAACCAGTAACACGGCACCACCGGGCTTCAGCTTTGAAGGTCCTGTCATATAGCTCATTAAGGGACCTTTATTTCAAACACCTTAGGGACTACATCTCTACTGTCATTAACCTGCGAGGCCCAATTTGCCAGCTCTGTGATTGCTTCTTGCTTAGCCTTTAATTAATTGTGATTAAACGACATCATGTATTTTACCATTAATCTGATGTGACACGGCGAGCTTGCAGGGGAGATAGGCCCGCTGTCAGATACACGTGTTCAGCTTAGAAAAAGGCATGCATGCACACAGACAGATAATAATATTATCACAGTAAACTACTAATGATTTCTGCAGTGGTGTGATAAACAGGGGGGACACATGATGTCTAATTTCTCAATGGTATAGCGGAGTCATGCAGGATGAGTTTGTTTTCTCTAATCTTTCTATCCATCTCTCCTTCTATTAGCGGATCTGAACAACATCAAATTCTCAGCATACAGAACAGCAATGAAGCTGCGGCGGGTTCAGAAAGCTCTGAGACGTACGTACAGTATTTCATCGACGCTATTTTCTGTCTGCTGTGCTGAAATGGCTGGTTAAGTGATATACAGTTATCCTGCACCATAACTAATCCACCGTGACAAGCTCTCTTCAGGAATGAGATATAATGATTAGCTGCGGCATGTTTCTTTATTCGGTTGTCGAAAGCATCAGCGCTCTTTTGTACCCTACATAGAAATGTGGTTGAAAATATTCTTTGCATTTTCCTATACTGTCAGCTTTGAAATGCAGCAATTAAAAGTACTGAAAAACTCAAGAGCCACAAGAAGAACTACTCTACTGCCAGATTCCTTCCTCATTTTCATCACGACCTGAATCGTTAGCATTCTGGGTAATTAGCTATTAATTGGTCCATTTGAGTTACATAATAGGAGGCAATTAGTTTTTGCTGCATGGTTGAAGCTTGATTGTATGCCCCTTCAGGGTCAATACCTCCAACATGGCCTTTCTTTCTTGCTTTCTTTTTCTTCTTCCCTACATCTCATCCATTTCCAGCATTGGTGTAGTACTCGAACTCCCCTGACCACAGACCTTCTCGTATTTGGTATTCCTAAAAGTGCCCAGTTTCACACCTATTCAGTTATTCATGTTCAGCCTGTTTTTCTACCTTCTCTACCTTCATTTACCACTCCCTTTCAACCTTCTTTCCCTTCTAGATCCCACGTTCCTGTAATAAGAACTCACCATGCATGGAGCACTCTAAAAACCCCCTTTCAGTCACGTTCCCACTTCCTTTCTCTTGCCTGCTCTCTTATCTCTCACTCCTCGGGTCTACTAGTTGATATCGTTACAGAACTTAATTGCCAGGCTGCACTGATAACTGCAGAATTCTCGCTCTTTTTTTCTCTCTGCACACGTCTTGAATGATTGAGTAGTGCTGCATAAGAAATACATTTTAAGCTGATTCCCTCCCAACCTTTAAAATACTACTGTTATCTCACTCTGTTCTACCACATTACTGTGCTATCCAATTATACCTGGCATCAACGGACACCCTTTTAACTCCACTCTTAGGGATGGGCCATCAAATTAGTTTAGAAGAGCGAAATCAAATTTGTGTCACTGCTCTTGAAACATCTGGTAGGGCTTAAGTGGGCAAAAAGGGTGAATAAGCACTGCTGTCACCCATGCTCTCGTTTGCTGAGGTGTGGATGATGATCCCGCTGTGACTGTATGTGTGTTTGAAAGTGAATGTGGGGTCATGTGTCGTTATATGTGGATGTTTAGGCTTTAGCTCATGTACACATGCTTGTAAACATAACACAATATTGTGCCATATTTATGTCTCTAAATAAATATGTGTTCTTTTTAGTGGATTTAGTGGCACTGAGTAGCCTTGTGGAGATGTTCCGGGAGCAGGAGCTGCAGCAGGCAGATCATGTGATGGATGTGGTTGAGGTGATTCATGGCCTGACAGCTTTGTATGAGAAGCTGGAGGAAGAGAGGTCCGTCCTGGTTAACATTCCACTTTGTGTTGATATGTGTCTTAACTGGCTGCTCAACGTCTATGACAGGTGAGTAGGTTGAAAAAATCAAAAGTGAAATATATATTAAAACTTACTTGTGTTAAGAACTGCAGCAGGTATCTGTGTCTGTATTTCAGCTTCGCTCTTATAAACCAGTGGCTTATCAAGTAGACACAACCAGCAGACATACTTTGTAGTTGGACAAGTTTAAATCCAGCATTAATCTGCCTTTAATGTTTTATCACTGATTTCTATTTCTCTGTTATATTTATACTGATTAATCTGAGTAAAGGGTTTTATAGGGTTGTCTCCGGTTCTGTTCATAATTTTTATGGACAGGATTTCTAGGCGCAGCCAAGTGGCGGAGGGCTTTCACTTTGGTGGCCTCAGAATCTCATCTCTGCTTTTTGCGGATGATGTGGTTCTGTTGGCTTCATCGGGTGGTGGCCTCCAGCTCGCACTGGAACGGTTCGTAGCCGAGTGTGAAGCAGCGGGAATGAGGATCAGCACCTCCAAATCTGAGGCCATGGTTCTCAGCCGGAAAAGGGTGGAGTGCCCACTCCGGGTCGGGGATGAGTTCCTGCCCCAAGTGGAGGAGTTCAAGTATCTCGGGGCCTTGTTCGCGAGTGATGGGAGAAGGGAGCCGGAGATCGACAGACGGATTGGGGCTGCAGCTGCAGTAATGCGGACGCTGCACCGGTCCGTCGTGGTGAAGAGGGAGCTGAGTGTAAAAGCGAAGCTCTCAATTTACCGGTCGATCTACGTCCCTACCCTCACCTATGGCCACGAGCTGTGGGTAGTGACCGAAAGAACGAGATCGCGGATACAAGCGGCAGAAATGAGCTTCCTCCGAAGGGTGGCTGGCCTCTCCCTTAGAGATAGGGTGAGAAGTTCGGCCATCCGGGAGGGGCTCAGAGTAGAGCAGCTGCTGCTCCACATCGAAAGGAGCCAGCTGAGGTGGTTCGGGCATTTGACAAGGATGCCTCCTGGGCGAGGTGTTCGGGGCATGTCCCACCGGGAGGAGGCCCCGGGGCAGACCCAGGACACGCTGGAGAGATTATATCTCTCGGCTGGCCTGGGAACGCCTTGGTGTTCCCCCGGATAAGCTAGAGGAGGTGGCTAGGGAGAGGGAGGTCTGGGCCTCTCTGCTTAGGCTGTTGCTCCCGCGACCCGGCCCGGATAAAGCGGATGAAGATGGATGGATGGAAGGTGGATATCAGGGATTTCAAAGAGAAACTGCCCAATTTGAAAGCATTAATGAAAATATAATTTTTTTAAAAAGTTCTTAGGAATGGAGTTAAAAGAAGTGAGCTTACAAAACGAATACGAGACCACACCTGACTCTCCAACCAAACTGTCAGTAGTGCCGCTGCCTCGTGGGTAATGCTGGTAGCAGGTATTAACAAGGAAGAATAATGTATGGAGGGAAAAGGTCAGTATTCATGCAGTGTAAAGCCAAAGCAGTGCAGCATTTTTATTATAAATGACACATTCATTTCTGTCATATAATGCTCATAAAGTTTCATATTATACCCACAGTTCAGGATATTTTAAGTCAGTGCCAAGCTCATATAAACAAAACATCAACAGTGAAGTATCAGTATCCTTACAATATAGGCACTGGTTGCTCGAAGCACAATGTTGCTGAATGTCCGTGAATGAGGCAAAACTGTGGCTTTTATATTGACTATATGGGGCTCTATGGATTTAATTCACATAGCAACTGTAAATCACTTAGATTGTTGAATGTTTTTTATTTTCCATCTGGAATATCAGCTGCTCTCTAGTGGATCCTTGCTTACAACTACTTGATGCTTTATGTAATTCTTAATGAGTAGGATAGTATTAAAGGCTTGAAATGGGTCTAGGATGACCATAATATCAGGATTTTGCAGAACCAGGTCTCATTCAGCAATACTGTTATTGCATCAGGTCACTAGACTTAATAACATTGATCAAATTAAATAAATATGGTACACACTGCATGCACAGTCACTGTTTGTGATGTCATAACTTACTAAAAAATCTATTTTGAACAATTTGTCATTGTCATAAACAAGAGTCTGTTTGCACATTGATGTAACCACAGACATCTGTAAACAGCTACATCGTGACAAAGCCTCCAATAACACTGTCCAGGCAGAGAGCCATTCATCTCCTCTGAGACACAGTCGAAACAAATCCTCTTTGACACAAACACTCACCCATCTTTGTTCCTGATTGACCATTTTCTGCTGTTCTCCGAAGAGAAACCCCTTAGAGCAGCCTCTGAAATCCAGGGATAACCCCACGAGGACTGTAAATGCAGTCTGTAGCTCTTAACTACTTGCTGCTAATGAGAGACAATCAGGGACTTTACCTTCTGAATAAATTCCGGTAATTGCTTTTTGTTTTCCAATAGCTAGCAGCGGGGAATGTGAATGAGGTGTGTGTGTGTTTGCGTGACCATTTTTACAGCCGTTTTCTTTCAGTGAAATGTGTCCTACAGTATATCGCAGCATACATGTGTCCTCTAGAGACATGCCGCACTAGCAAGGTGAGTAGGAGTGAAGTGTCGCCTGAAGAGCAGCGCTGGGGTACATATTGAAGATGGCATGTGGTACACAGCAGAAAATGTGTGAGAGGAGTTGACAGCCAGTTGTACCCATGTGCTCTAATTTCAGCCCTCAATCTAATAGGGGAATGAATACTCCATTTGACTGTAGTGGTCTAGCCTGAAAAAATCTCTCTACCTCACATTTTGACCCGTTGGTGAATTAGAAGCTTAGTCCCGTGTCTGTCCCTGTTTCTAGCACATCTATAGCATCAATGTTTACTTCTGAGAATTCTCCATTCTTGATTCAATTTCATACATCATTGATTTGAAGTTCTCCGATGAATTTGATGTTCTTGATTTCTCACTTAGCGTTTCAAATGTTAATTTGATAAGCCCGGTTTGTGCCAATGGTGCTCAGCTCGGCACTAAATTCTTTCCGGCTGCGAACAGTGTTACTCTGATTATGTTCTAATACAATTTCACACTACTGCACTGACCTACACTCCACTTCTTTTGACCCGTGTAATTCCTCCACACTTTGTCCCTCCCAGCAGGGCTCAAGCAACGTATGAATTTATTATCATGACCCAGTGCGCCATGATTTGAGATTATTCACCATTCAGAAACTGTCACATTTGAACACTTTTTTTTTTTCGCTTTCCTTTCTGCAGTGCTCGAAATGGCAAAATGCGAGTTCTCAGCTTCAAGATGGGATTGGTGACCTTGTGCAATGCAGACGTCCAAGAGAAGTACAAATGTAAGTCTGATGCTCGCTCATGTGCCTAATGCATCTCCTCAACTGCAAACAATGAGCCAAAACAAAACCGGCCTGATTGCCAGTATTACATAAAGACATCCACTTACTCTAATGGAGGAAATGACTCTGCTTCCATTATGGAGAAGGCATTTTTACTTGTACAAAGTACATCAGGAGCCTTAAAAGGATTGCTGGCCAAAGACACCATTCATGCACACTCTCATGGCTCTCATTCATTTTTTCACAGGTCAATTAGGAAAGATCTTAGGATTTTTCTGCATCTTTTTTTTTTTTTTTTTACCATAAATTAAGCTGTAATATTTTATTAGTGCAGTTCAGGAGGTGGAGCAGGTCATCTGCTAATCAGACGGTTGGTTATCTATAGATAGGTAGGTAGATAGATAGATACTGAAACTGTTAGTTAACCTTTACGTATTGGTAAAATAGTGAGGGAGCATTTGAACTAACAATGGTTGGAGCTGGAGCAGCTTGTAGTTGATACATGATTTGAAAAAAAAATGCTCACACTCTCCTATGCCAAGATTATTTATGCCTGGCATACCATCTGTGTCAGGTCTAAGACTGAAAGATAACAGATTTTCCTTCAGTGGTCCCAGAGGTGAGTTAGGCCCCCCTTTTCTTGGTTAAAGGGGTTCAACCAGTCCATATTTGTCACTAAATTCCTATTTTCAAAATAATTGATAGATAAAAGTAAATATAAATAAATAATAAATACAAATTCCATCAACCTTGACAAATAAATTCTGGAAAGCATCCTACTTGTGATTACTACTGAGTCCTCAACCTTCTAGTAACAGAAATACAACTTTATTTTACTTTTTCAGCATTCTTAAGTGTTATGTTTAATTTATGTTACCTCGATTATGTCCTTTGACATTTGTATCAGTGTAAAAAACAAAAATCAAAGGTCAGGAAATACAGCATCAAAAGTACAGACGCTGGCTGCAGTGGACACTTTTTCATTGTTTTTACCCCTGATCTGTAAAACCTAATGGGGTGCTGTCATCAGCCATCTTTGTCCCATGCAGCAAACCCAGTTTTACTACAAAGTTTGCAACATTTGCAGGCTGCACACTTAATATCCTGTATTCTCTATAAATCATGTAAAAAATAAAACAAACAAACTCTTTTTTTAATTAAACAGCTCAGTGTTTGACTTTGACTTCAACACACCAGAGTTCTAATTATGAGGGTGTACATGGTGCTGGCTGTTTAACATGTGCCTTTATTTAGTCCTCTTGCCCAGGTGTTATGGGCAAGAGGGATCCATGGTACGCCTGTACTGGCATTGTGCAGCACCCTCGCATGCCTGTCAGCATTCATCTCCTCAGCGACAGGCTGACTCCCAGCTAGCTTCGTAAAGATCTCATTCAAAACCCTGGCAGGACTCTACTTATGCAGGTCTTTCATCTCCAAGCTGACCAGCCAGACCACTAATACCAATTCTGTCTCTCTCTGTATGTCATGAAAGTAAACATTATTCCACAGTGCTTTGTTTGGAAACCTTATATCTGAAATGTGAGGTCCATTGGTAATAAAGTTTTTCATCTATTCCATATTTTATTGCTCAGCGTGTATGCTCTCATTTTAAATGAAGTATGCCATTTCTTTTAATTACCCTAATGTGCTTTCATTTGAGATTTAATTCATAATTTACATTTTGAGACAGCGCTGCTGTATAATCAGTTTAAATAATTCTAATTAATAAACATTTTGCAGACTTATTCCGCCAGGTGTCTGCTCCAGGAGGTTTAACAGACCAGCGTCACCTCAGCCTGCTGCTCCACGAAGCCATTCAGATCCCCCGCCAGTTGGGTGAAGTTGCTGCTTTTGGGGGCAGCAATGTGGAGCCAAGTGTCCGTAGCTGCTTCCGCATGGTGAGGACACGCTCGCATGCATGCACGCTCAAGGAAATCCAGAGAAAAGCAACAAAGCATGCACAGTTTGCTGATACATAAACATGTGTTGGAGGAGATGTCAATTCAAATCCTGCTGCTGTGGCCTTTGTGTGGATAATTTTTTGTTCATACCTCAACATATTCACACACTGTAACATAAGTGCTAGTTTCAATTTTTGAAACAATACCTTAATTGCTACCATGAGGAATTTGAAAGACACCTTGAAAACTTAATTGTAATGCAATCATTTTTTAAAACCACTTATTAATCTCCAGGAAAATAATTAAAGACCTCTAATTATTCCGAATTGAATTTGTCTACACCAAAGCGGCATTACAAATAGAGAAAAATGAATGCCAAAATTAAACATTTGCTGGTGGATGAGTTCCATAAAAACCCACATATAAAAATAAAACTGTGTCACGACTCACATCAGAAGCTGCCAGATTTGCAAAGTTGTGTTTTACTGACATTAGCACATTTTTAATTCCTACAAAGAAAAAAGATTCTCCGTGCACATCTATAGTAAGTAGACACATTAATCTGCTGTGCCGAAAAAAGCCAGAAACTACACCAAACACATTATTACAGGGTCAGGGTTAGACAATACGTGATGTGACTAGCACATCAAGTAGCAAGAAGATGCTTTGTGTCTTTTACATGTTCTAAATTTGTCTGAATTTGCATACGTGGTGTAGGTTTCAAGAGCTTTAAGGCATGACATTCAATTTGGGACCTCAGGTAATTACTGAGTTATTAGGAAGAGGACAGTTTTTGTTTTTTTTCCTGAATGATGGCCTTTTAATTCCCTCATTTTCAAAGCAGGTTCTAATTATACACGCTCTATTCTGGCCCATGCTTGCTGTATCAGCTACGGCTGATTAAAATCAATTCCTTTCTCTACTTGCTCCATGCCAGGGCATTTAGTTGTAGCTAAAATATGAATTTAATGTGAATTTGGGGGTGACCCATTTGCCTGTTTACCACTTGACTTTGAAAGTGAGGTAGATCACTTTGTGGGGCATCACTTTTCGTATATAAACACAGGCTTCTACACAATAGAAGTGTTTGCTGAAGGTGTTACTTTATGTGTAAGTTTATGGGAAAAACTCTTTCCATAACAATTTTCATATCCTGCCAAAAGTGATGTATTGTAGAAGTCCATGTTGTTTAATTGCCACATTGTGAGGCGTTCTCGTGGATAACTGGATGTTTATCACTCTATTTTCCCTGCTGGTATTTAAAACATCCCATCTGCTGTGTGCCTCTTTGCGATGCAGCGGCATGCACAGCATAGTCAGCGCCAGTTCCAGGTGTTTGGTATGCAAGGGGCTGCTATTTGACCTCCCACATGGAGCAAAGCTGGCTACTAACAGAGAGAAGCTCCTTCATCCCCTGGAGACTCTACACCTCTGTACACCTCACAGTCTGTGTGATCAGTGCACATACACGCACACATTTATTATGTTACCCTGCCTGAGCAGTGGAGGGAGCCCCAGGGAAATCAACCTCTTAATGCATCTCTGATGCAGACTTAATGAGAATTTAGCACATCATGGATTTTAAGCGCTTGGCGAGTCATTCTTTTATTAGGTTGACTTCCTTTTTATCCCACTTTCTGGAATTCCCAACAAGCTATCTGCTGGAGAGACAGAGAACCCACAAACATCAAATCAAATCAAATCAAATCACTTTTATTGTCACATCACATGTGCAGGCACACTGGCACAGCACATGCGAGTGAAATTCTTGTGTGCGAGCCCCACAAGCAACAGAGATGTGCAAACACAACAACACAAACGAGCAAAATACAAGAATGTTATGCAGTGTACACAGAAACTAAATTTATGTCTCTTTTACTGTGGCTCTATAACTGTTTAGGTTGTTGCATAAAAGCGAAAGATATCTCAAAGCGGTTTACCTTTTCTTTCATGCTCTTTGTCCCGCTCTTATCTTTTCTATTCTCTTTGAGTCCTTATTTTCAGCAAAACAATACTCCTTGTGCGAGTAGGTTAGCAAAGGAAACATACTTTCTTCTTTAATTACTTTACATATCTCACTTGCTGCTGGTCTATATTTGGATTGTTTACAGTCTTCTGCGCTTCTTTCCTCCCCTAATCTTCCTTTTTCAGGCCCCAGGGAAACCCGCTATTGAGGTGTCTCACTTCCTGGAGTGGATGAGCCTTGAGCCGCAGTCCATGGTTTGGCTGCCTGTGCTTCACCGAGTGGCTGCTGCAGAGTCAACAAAGCACCAGGCCAAATGCTACGTCTGCAAGCAATGTCCCATAAAGGGCTTCAGGTAGGCAAGTGTTATGTGCAAAGATGTACTGCATAAAATGATAAATATGGATCTGAAGTGATATGGGCTAATTAAAAGGAAATCAAAATCAATCAGTCAACTGCAGCATAGCAATGAGAAACATACAGCGCATGCTATAAGACAAATAGTCAACCAACAATCCAAATAATAAGTAGGAAACATAAAGCAAAGACTCAAGAATGAACCTGGTTCTGCTAGAGCGCATCATATCGACCACCTTATACATTATTTAGAAAGAGCTGTTTTTCAGCTGCCTATGAAAAACTAGGATATAAGCAGTAAACTGTGCGACGGCCCACCATCTACACTTCCTGCTTCTCGCAGTTTACTTCCAGCAGCAGCCTGGGTGGGTTGTCAGAGAAGTGGCTGCACCTGAGAAGTGGGAGTATCCAAGTGCTCTTCCAGTCTTTGTCTGTGCAGCTTCCGCTTCTTCATGATGTTCCTGATTTGATAGGATATGTTGGTTCTAGCATCCTTGCCCAACAACCTGTGCAACAACCATACACCACCGACACCAAAAACTTTAACACCAAACTATATTGAACTCTGCTTTGTGAGCCTGCATGTGCCTCTGATATATCTAAAATAATCACCCTAGGATCTTTTTGCACTTTATTACCTACAAATTCTAAACTTGAGTTTATTACAGAATTAAAAGTCCATTTCAGAATGGAAATGCTGGAAAATCTAGTTTATAATAAAAATGATGAGAGATAATGAGGAAAAGCTGCACACTCCATTGCAGATACTATAGTATTAGCATCACGCTTGAAGGTTTCTGAACAAAACTGGCCCAAAAAATTAATATAATGCAGGATGTCGTTTGAAGTCTCTCTGAGTATTAATATTGTTTATTTTCATCAAATGTTGTGAAGAATATAAGTGATGTATGTGCACGTCTATATGTAATAATAGCAGTTACTATTTCACATTCATACACAAAGCACAAAACTGAAAGCAATTTGAATGCGTCATTCGTCTTATTTAGATAAGATTAGACACACAAACCATTATTTTCTCTGCACTCGTTTTTTGGGGGGTTTTTGTCACTTTGAAGAAAAACCCCCAAAAGGTCTCAGCGTGACGGTGTAAACAGATTTATGTCCCAACAGCAGGATAACACAACTACACACACTGAGCCACTCTACTCTGTCTGGTTCTCTTGCAAACATCAGTTGAGCCTCTCTTTTATATTGATCTTGACAGGTATCGCAGTCTGAAGCAGTTCAATGTGGACATCTGCCAGACATGTTTTCTAACCGGGCGCACAACCAAGGGAAAGAAGCTGCACTACCCCATCATGGAGTACTATACACCAGTAAGACAAACATTAGCTAGTGCTCTTACGGAATACAAATTCAAGTTCCTAGTGATGGATAGAGCCCAGCTGTACTCCAACGAAAAGGGAAAAAAATGTACTCCTGTCTCCTGATTTCTGCTGCCAGACATGGATTAGGCACCTTTCCACTGTACGGACTCTATCATCTATAATACTGTTACATATCCTTATAGTTATCTGTAGTATGCAGAGACTGAGCACTACTCAGCAGCAATATCCTTTTGACTTGAACGGTGCACATAAAGTGGGATTTGGAGCACAAAACTCCAATAAGACCAAAGTCTTAAACAAGTGCATGTACATTGTCCAAAGTCGAGTTCATTCTAAATGAGTAGCTGTTGCACTGTTGCTGGAGTGCTGGAGTGTACTGAGATGGTGCCAGATTAAATCTTTAATCAATTCCAAGCTGCAAAATATGGCAAAGGGCCATCCGTACAATGTGTTTTTTTCTCAGTGGACAATATTTTATGTTTGCTAGCTGCAGTTTTTTCCCCACCAACTAGGCAGGCAGGCGCCCATAGATTTCTACACTGATTGAGAGAGTAGGAAAGAGAATCAGAGAGGGGGGGAAAAGAGGCGAGAGTTTAGACAAAATATAAAGGATCGACAGAGAACAGCAGTAGAAACTGAATGAAAAAGCACAGTGTGGAAAAAAGTTGGTAAAGTCAAAACAAACCGGCTTCAAGGCAGACTGGATACATTTTAAATGAGGTAATGTTGGAGAACGCAACATTTCCAAGAAAACTAAAGTTGTATAAATTGTCTCCCACCCATCACCTCAACTTTACCCACTTACCCCATGTGCACCTAAATCACACTACAGACAACCTCAGGAGAAAAGATGAGGGACTTTGCCAAGACTCTGAAGAACAAGTTCAGATCAAAGCAGTACTTCACGAAGCACCCGCAGAGAGGTTACCTGCCAGTGCAGTCAGTGCTGGAAGCTGATACCTCAGAGACGTGAGTCCTGCACATAAACACACACAGAACACAGTCATCTCTCTCCTGTCATCTGTCCCTCACTGACTCACTGTTACACCCATACATACTCCTGCTGTTGCAGGCTAATTATCATGCTGACTCACTCAGATGGGTTAAAGAGAAAGCTCTGTGTTCAGGATTAAAATAATGTTAGTCCTGTGATCTCATTCTGGCTCGGGAGCACTGTTCACATGACTGAGTCTCATTTAAAGTGGGAAACAGGCAATGAGACTAGCATCCATTAGATCATCGTGAAGCATTGCTTCAGGCTACGATGTACCCAGGATGATTTACACAATTATGGGTCCAGGTTTTGGCCCATTTTTATGGTCATCTTTTATGACTATTTTATAAATGTCCGACAAATAAGGATAAAGGAATATCTGTCCTGCCAACTAACAATGAGCTAGAGCTAAAGATTCAGTATATGGTTATAATAGGAGCTTATTAAAAAGGTATGGTCCTGACCTTGCGACATTAAGACTGCCCTCGTCAGACAAAGGGAAGACCATTAAATTGCCTTTTTCCAGCTAAGATCTCAGTCATATGATAAAGTGCTTTTGGTTGAAGATTACATCTCGGCAATGTCATTTTGCAGCAGCATACATAAAAACATACTAATCCATAAATTTGCCTAGGGCACAAAATGGAAAAATAATTGGAAACAATGCTTGACCTTCATATTTAGAGATGAAATATATTCAACGAATAAATGCAGCAGCTTTCATTACGTGTCAGGAGGGGCTTTTTTTCTGTACCCCTCAATTTAGGGCAGCATTATGATCAACATCATGCTGTGCCTTCACATACTCAAGAGTCTTAGTGCATAAAGCCATTTTGTTAAAAAGAGCTTACTATACAGATGTCCTCGCTCCTAATCTTCTGATCAACTCATTACTTATGCAGCCCACTCACAAGCCAGAGATGATGGCTTTCAAAACCATCACACATTCTTCCTGTAAAATCACCGGACCTCTGTCAGAATCCCTTTGTGCTTCCCTAAATAAAGTTTTTCCTGAAGTCTCTTTGGTTTGTTGCAGTGGTAGTAGTAGTAGTAGAATGCTAATTTTTCAGTTTTGCTTTTCTGCAGCCACACATTCATGTTTTGAAAGAGTTAAAAATTGCATCTGTGAAGTATTGACGGTGGCGCCTTTTGTTCCCAGACCGTGCTCCTCGCCCAAGCTGCCCCATGCAGACACACACAGCAGGATTGAACATTATGCCAGCAGGTATGTGGCTTTCTGCACTGTGCTATCTATCAAATCATTACTACAGAGTCTTCTTTCCATTCTCCAAATCAACCACCCCCTTCCCGCCCACCCCCTTACATACATTCACTCCACCCCACTTTTCCCTCTTCTTCTCCCCTTTCTGTTCTCTCACCCTTTAGTCTTTGCCACACTCTAATTGAGGTATTGATTTGTCTGCGTTGTGCACTGTACTCCAGCTAGGATAGAGGCTGTATTACCCAGCGGTTTCCTTCACTCTTATGCGCCACACAAACACAGTGAAGTTTGTGACCATTGTGTGTACGTGTGTGTGTGTACGTGTGTGTAGAGGTCAGCAGGGCTCAGCGTGCCTAGCAGCTTGTCACTTACTGGGGCAGTGAGCCCATTGGTCACCTGGGAGCTGTCGGTGTGGCTTAGTGTCTGTTTGACAGCATACAGGGCACACCACTGGACTCCCACACTCCTGGCAGCTCTGCCCACAGTGCAGTGTGCATGCACGTGTGTGTGTGCGTGTATATGTGTGTGTGTTTTGGTAAGTGTGCCACTGTGTATTGTTTCCCCTAGGCTCTTACACACAACTGCTTCACACACTGCCAAAACATAGGGAATATGCACCAAAGAGAAAGCAAGTACAATTGTCCTCTTTACCCCCTTTATCTCTTCCCTTTTCCCTCCTCCTATATCTTCTTTGCCCCTTTTTTTCCTTTTGCTATCTGCAATCTCTCTCTTCTTTTGTCTCCCACCCTATTTTGCTGCTTTTTATAGGTATCTAACCCCTTTTCTCTTATTCTTTAACATATTTTCTATTTTGTCATCTTGGATTCAATAATTTGTTTTCAGTCATGCTACAATTTTCTGAAAAGGCTGTTCAGTCATATTGGTCTTAAGTAGTTTCATTCTGTAATTGTAGCTGCCACAATCACAGAAATAAACAACAAATAAAGAAAGTGGGAAAAGCGGTCATGTACCTCAGACAACAATCTAATTTGGTAAAAGTAAGACACATTTATTTGCAAATTTTCAATCTCCTGAGAATATTTTAGAAAAATGTGCACAGTTGGAAACATTTTCTCAGAAGCAAATATTGTTTCATTGTACCATAATAATTTCGCATGTCTTTAAACTATATATGTTTCTCATGTCTGTTTTCTGCATATAAAATAATGACTTTGGGCTCCTCACCAGCAATGGAGTCCCAAAATAGTTAAATGATTTATCTTTCAAATTAATAAATGGTGTCTCATATTGATGAGACACTATAATGTGGTTCAGTAGTACACAACGCACATTGTCTCCATACTTACTTAATCATTTTGTGGCAAATATTCAGCAAGGAAACATTCTTCAGTGATTTTGATCCATATTGACATGATAGGATCACACGTCACCAGCTCTACCACACCCCTAAGATGATCTATGACTGAGATCTGGTGGCTGTGAAGGTCATTTGAGTACAGTGAACTCATTGTCAGCAGTACTAAGATAATACCTAGTATGGTTGTGTGTAACTAGCAGTTCTTTAGAGTTATTGCTGTCTTTATAACATCTCAAAGAGGTCTATTCATTCTTCTCTGACCTCTGATATCAACAAGGCATGTTTGCCCAGAGAGCTGCCACTCACTGGATATTTTTCTTACTTTCAGACCATTCTCTTTAAACCCTAGAGATGGTTGCGTGGGGAAAATCCAAGTATATCAGCAGTTTCTGCAATACTTACACCAGCCTATCTGGCATCAACAACCATACCACGTTCAAAGTCACTTAAATCACCTTTCATCCCCATTGTGGTGCTTGGTTTCAGCACAGAGGCACTAAAAGCTGCATAACACTTTCAATACATGTGCAACACTCATTACTAGCATCAATTTGTTTATTTGCAATAGTAAAACAAAAACCTTTCTACAAATTATTCCTAAATGTGTTCAACAGTGAATACAATTCTTTACACAGATGTTTATATGTCTAACTCTATATCCACACAAATGGGTCAAGCTGTTATGGTGTTATCATTATCTTATCAACCATTTAATATTACACACCAGGTGTTTTTCAGTGTTGTAACATGAACGTTTTAAGTGTAGGTTTATTGGTAAGCACTAAAAAACTGATTGCTGTATAGCTTTGTACAATTTAGTTTTACTGAGTTCAAATCCGAGAGGTGTTTTTGCCCAACTTGCCATCTCGAGCCCTTTGTTAGCTCTGGTGAATTACATACTAATGCGGGGGGTTTTCAGCTTTTTCCATCCACATGTATTGATGGGATCTGAGCAAGAAAAATGAACCCCAAACTGTTTTAAAGGTCTCCTGTTATGTTTTTGTCTGTGCATGAGTGAATGGGCAAAAGGAAAAAATGAATGAATTATAAGGGATGATAAACGCTTCTAAATCGATGGTGCTACAGTTCGACAGAAGAAAAAAGACAGCAGTGAGCTGACTCATATGTTCTCACTGAGAACTATCAAAAAAAAACAAGTAGACAGAACTTATGTAATGCAATAGTGACTGTTTTATTCATACATTAGCAACAAGATTGCTCCTTTCCTTCTCCTTTCTTTCTACCTGTAAATAATATATAAGGCAGGTGTGTTGGGAGTGATATACATGGTAATTCATGCCATGCACGTATACAGATGTCTTCAGCAAGACGAGCAACGGCAACGCCAGTGGTTTCAATGCTCAGGCCATTGCATTCACTGCATATGTTTGGGACTGTGCATGAATGAATGGGCAAATGAGAATGCAATGAATTATAAAGAATTGCAAATGGCTCTAAATGAGAATAGGCAGTCGCACATTTATTCACAAAAAGGAGAACTGTGTAAGCCCACTCGTATGTTCCAGCATCATCTGAGCACCATCATAATAAGAGTAGACACGCTTTATTGTGGTGGTGTTATTTTATTTGTACTCTGGCAGCAAGAGGAGATCTTTATTTCATTCTCCGTTACCTTTTTTTTTACTTCCTTCCTTCCTTTTACTGTCAGTTAATGTAAGATAAAAGGGGGAAATTGTTCTTATTTGAGTTCTTTGAATTTTCAGTTTCAAGTTTGGATAAAATCTCTGTCATTTCAGTTTGTCTAATATTTTTCCTTTATGATGGCATATTGTGTGTGTGGGGGGGGGGGATTGGGTTTATCTAGGCACAAACCCTGCTGGAACACAAAACCACCAACTGCACGGCAAAACAAGACAAGAGTGCGCTCTTTCATCAGCATATAAATGATTATATGTTTCTAAGCACAAATGACAACCTTAAAAACATGGCCAGGGACTGCAGATGAAGATTTGCCCATGGCTTACTCTACTACAATAAACATAGAAATAAACAAAATTCTGAAAAAAAGCAAAATGATAAAAACACAATCCATGCCGCATATTCTACAGTCATCTCAGAGGAAGAGTACTTGAAGTTTCAGGTTAGAACAGTCAGTAAAAAACACAGTGCATCTGCTTCCTCCTCTCGCACGTCCTCTCTCACTCTCAATTCAATTTCATGCAATTTCATAGCACAGGAAAGTGCAATAAACAATATGAACAGTAATATAACAATATGAATGTTAATATAAGATTAAGATTTCAATATTAGTGCATATCTTGTGTATGAGTGTGTGGAGGCGTGGATTGCCATTCAGTTCCCCTCTGGTTGTAACTCGTTTTTACATACTGTGCAACAGACACGAGGTCTGTCGCTTTCGCTAAGGATTATTTCTAGTTTTCAGTAGTTATTAAACTGTTAAAATCTGTTAATATTGATATGAGGACTTTATTTCTTTCATTATCGCCACTGCTGTGATGAAAGCAGTGGGATCTTTAATAAAAAAAAACTTGTTACATTAAAAAAAGAAAGTAAGATAAGATTTTTCTAAACCATAGTATCCCTCTTCTCCAGCCCTTGGCCCTTTGCTCACATTTCTTATTTCTTATTTTTTTACATTAATTCATGAGGCTAGAACACATGTAAGCGCAAGAAACTTGAACAATACTGTCTCCTATTTCTTTTTGCTCTTTCTTGTCTCCTTTGCTGCTGTTCCTGACTGAAGCTTGAGGTCTGCGGCGGTTTTGTGATGAATAGTGTTGCGGGCTGAATTACGAGCGGTCGGGTTCACAGGCTGGGCCTCCTGTAACAGGCCATGGATAAATCCTGCATTTCTCAGTATTATGGTCTCATAGAAAACTGGAGAGAAATGGAATCTTATGTGGATGCACCTGACAACCTCTACATCATTCATCCCCACTTCTACCATCCCTCACTCCTTCACCTGACCACACACTGCGAAAGATGACTCAGCATGTAGCGTGTCGGTGTGTGAAGAAGACTATTTTAATGTGGCAAATCTGTGTGTATTTATGTGGGCAGGCACAAGACTCGTAGCACATTTGCATCAGTGGGCTGCTTCTTCATGATGATTAATATCCTGACTTGAAGGACAAAGCTAAAGAGGTTAAAGCTGCAGCGACGCTTGCGGTGCAAATAACAACTTTGTTGTTTAACCGCCGATTTCAACCCACCCTTTAATCATGGATCGCTATTATAAGTCATTACCCTCTGATATTCAGCAGACTGCAGCTGCTTGTGATGAATTGACTTTCTGGTGTTTCCACTTTCATGCAGCCAGCTCATGCATGCATCTTATTTATATCACATCTTCCTACATATTTTATAATGTGTGGGAAAGAGTGGATACAATTGTATTTTAAAGTGTGTGCTGCTTGTAAGAGATGAAGATGGGGCACAAAGCACCTATTTTTTGTTAATTTTTTGAGCTACTTATTTTCTTATGCTGATGTGTACAATATGGAACATTAATAAACCATTTAAAAATTATTGATTGTTGTAAATGTGTTATGGAAGGCAAGAAGTCATTTTTATAAACGTTTCTATGCAGTACTATAGGTGTATATTAAAAATAGTATCACACTGAGCTTACAGTAAACATTCTATCTATCAATGATGTTTTTGGTATTATTAATTTTCTAAGCAGAATGCATGTTAACCATTATATTTTAATTATTGATTTCAATCAACGACATATAGCGATGGTAGCAACCTGTCATGCACAGTCCTGCTCTTTCTTTTTCCCCAGAAAATGCTGTTCAGAATCTTGCAGTACTCAAAGACATGTTAGCCTGTTTATTGCACAGTAGGTACACTCACCTACCTGTTGGGTCTACCTGCCCCTGCCTTGTCCATCTTGCTGTGATTTCTGTAGGACCCAATTTTCTTATGTATTCCATTAAAAATAAGAAAACTAATTTTCTTTTCTTTTCATTTTTTGCCCTGCCACAACACATTTTATTTGGTGTTGTAGTAAAACAGCTTACAGAGCAGCATGTACAGTGTAGCTGACAGTCAGCAGGATATAATGCAGAAGGGAAGCGCTGTCCTTGGTGCTGAAAAACCACAGAGCACCTGACACACTGTGGCCTTACACACACCGCTGATGCTGTCTGTGGTGCTGGACAGTAGCACGTTTCTAAAAGGTTTTTTTATTGCCTGTATGCGAGTAGACAATGTACAATAAAGTTTTATGCATGCTCCTTGTGGATATTTTTATAGCTTTTACTCTACTCTATTTTTGCCACTCTGCAGTCTTGTTAGTCAAATGCCCCTGCGCACCTTACTATCCAGGCTAGAGGTCCCACATGCACAGCTTAAAATAAGTTTTGATTATTTGTTTAAAGCTTGTGTTTGATGAAATATATTTTTTCTCAGTGTGTGTGGCAATAAACATAATGTCTTGCTTTTCCTTTTTCATTAAGTTTACTGATCTCACTCAATATTTCTCTTTTGGGTGTTTGTGTACCTGTGTCAACTGCGTGTATATTTGACATCCTGTCCTTGGTGTGCGTGTGTGTGCGTTTGTGTGTTTGTATACATACAGATTGGCGGAAATGGAGAGCCAGAATTGTTCATTCTTCACGGATAGTCTGTCTCCTGATGAAAGCCTGTGAGTATGCCACCACCCCCACCCTACAAACCCTGTCGTTACAAGCACAGCCTTTCACAGGGATTATGTGTGCGTTTTGTGTGTACACTCTTTTCTCGCGATGCTTCGACTGTCTCTGCGTTTGTTTGTGTGCACAGACTTGTACATGTATGTTCAGCTCTTTGGGTAAAATTGGGTAACCGCATAAATAGTCAGCCACATAATGAAAATGACCCACAGCAAGCAGTGTGCACACACTTTCTATTCATCATACACATGCCCGCTGCGATTAAGGTCTGTGGCTGTGTGTAGATACACAAAGCGTATGTGTGAGTGCCTGCAGAAGCTGGCTGAGTGGCTGGCAGTGGCGGGGTTACAGCAGTGAGAGGAATAAGGATGTTTGATGTGAATGAGGCAGCCAGTCCTCATTGTGGAAAGCTGAGAAAGTGCCACATGGAGAGAGTGGTTAGGGTTGTTTGAGATCATGATTTTCTGTGTGTCCATGTCTTATTTTGTTGACATCGCTGTGGGCTGTCAGCCATTTCCTCCTTCTCTGAGATGGTTCTGCTTTAAAGTTAAGGTTGTAGCTTTGCCACATACACACTTTAGAGGTCTGTGTAATGTGTGTGAGTGCAGTGTTAAGTGTGCTTATTGTACCTTTCCACATGTGTTTTGTGTTAGTCTGCTCTCAGAGAGTGATGTGACTGATGATACATTAAGAGCTTGTTTTAAACTCAGAGAGAAGTAAAAGACTTGGAAGCCAAAAACTTTTCAGTACTGATATTTCTGCTTATCAAACCTGCGTTCATTGTCTTTGTTGCTATGTGCATGCATCTAGTGTGTTGCTTGGATGGAGCTGTGTCACACAAATGTATATACATGCATATAGTTTTTGCATCTACACTCTGTCTCTGGATTATTCTGTGCCTGTGTGTTTGTATGCATGGCATTTCACTTCTTCCCCTTATGTGCAGCTGTGTTGCTTCCAGCTTTTGTGCCCTTGTATCTTCTTGTTCTTATTCTGCACACCCGTCCTTCTGTCTGTCAATGCTTCATTTTTTTTTTTTTACTTTTTTCCTGCTGCACGGCTCTGTGCTATCGGTGCTTCCAGCTGGTGTGTGCTTGGCATCCTGCTGTTTACTGTCCTGAACCACCGTTCCTGCATGCTCGGCCTTTACCTCCACCTGTATATATTAATCGCAGTTTAATGTTGTCAGGTAACAGGCATGCAAGTCAACTAAGCCCAAGCACATATGAGTTGGGTCATTTAGACCCACATTGTCTCATCAATGCACCTGAAGGTTAAGTATCAGAGTATCAGAGTAACTCAGCTCAGGCGTCATGTCTTTCCTTGATATGAATGCCTCTCATTTAACTTTGGCTGTACAAAGTGGTTTGCCTGGGCAATAGCATTATTGCAACATAAACTGACAACAACACATATCCATTTATCGTTTAATAGCCCTAGATATGTTATCATAGATTTGAACATTACGTTTTTGTTCCAGTGTCAATAAAATGTTATTGGACATTAATATCTGAGCAATATATTGTGCAGCTTAAGATGTACCTTCCATTTTTAATAAATGTGAGTAGGTGTTAAATGGTCTGGTGAGCAAGTTTTATTGCAGAACATTTAATGTTTGGACTGGGAACCTGGCACACTGCTCCAAGCCGCTGTATCCTGTCTGGTTTCATTGTGTCTCGTCCTGTTATGCCTTCCTGTCTTGCTTGCCTTGCTTTGCTTTGGCCTGTCTGCTCTCCCATGCTCTTGGTTCTGCTTTGTGCTGCTGGTGGCTGTGTGCTGGTGGCTCAGTGTGCTGTCTCCTGTGTGGGGGACTCAGGGATGAAGATCAGTACCTCCTGCGTCACTCCAGCCCAGCCCTGGACCATGACTCACCCTGTGGACAGCACATGCTGCTGGCACATTTGGAACACCAGGATAAGGAGCAGCTCCAGTGCACCCTGGCCCGCCTGGAGAACGAGAACAGGTCTGTAGCCAGGAAATAAAGCTGTTAGAACTTTCTCGTCATTCTTTAGAATTCATGTGTTTTCAAGCACAATAAATCCTCCAGAATCCCATCTTTTAGACATATTTCAACACCAGTTGCATCACATCCAAACACGGAATTTTAAACATTTGAAACGGTGTTTGATCTGATTTGCTTTTAGATATGATCGAGGCTAAGATAAAAATAATGTTTGCTGCAGAAACCTTAAAGTTTGGCTTAACGTTCAGTGTTTATAAGTAAAGCTCCCCAGAAGCATTTTACACAAGTATGTTTGCGTGTTTATTTAGAGGTATTACAATCGGTTCAGTATGTCTGCTGTCATTTGCAAACCTCCTGCAGTGAATAAACACATTCATACTCTAAATCCTTTGAACTGCCTGAAGAAAACGAAAAAAAGCAGCATTTTCTGTGCGCATACCTGAGCGTTAAGCTTGTAAAACCGCATATTGGTAACATGGAACCACTCATATGTCAACCTTCAGTTTGTCCTGCACAAGAAAAACAAAGAGTCTATTATGAATTGTTTGGCTTTAAGTGTAAAACATATCTAAAACACAAGATGTTAATGCTTTTGAATTAGATTTTAGTTACTACAGGGGCAGATATTTTCCATAAATGAAGCAAATTAATAATTCCTTTCCACTTAATTGGTTACCAGAGGCATCCTTTAGTTGAATGACTCATATGAATACATTTCCCTTGTCCTCAGTTTGGTTGTGACCTTTCTAGACACACAGCAAAACACAGCTACACACACACTTGTGCCCTTTGGGTGTCTGAAACCTTGACCTAGTTCAGTTTTTGTGTCTCTTGTTATAGTGTGCTCTGTTGTCCTTATTAATGACTAAAGTGGTTGCTTTAGCTTATTTTATAGGCTGTTTAGTGGTTTTTCTGATGCTTATAACAGAACAATAAATTAGCAAAAAAAATTAAGAACTTATTTTGGGTCTCTTTAACCCAAAAAAACCCCAACCTTTTTTTAGCTTTATAAAGAGATGGACATGTGCTTGTATCTAATATAATATAGAATTTACCTGAAATTTTATGATTTTTAATGTAGTGGTACAACCACCTATATTCAAGAACCATCACTTAAATGATCAATTCAGTTCAGTTCAGTTCTGTTTTATTTATATAGTGCCAAAAGTAAAGACCCTACAAGAATACAAAGGAAAACAGAAAAACCCAAGCACTTCCCACTGGCGATAGTGGGAAGAAAAAACATCCTTTTTAACAGGAAGATTTAATATGTATGAAAACATGAATTTCATTAAATGACTGTGAATCAGTTTTTGAAAAAAAAAATTGCATTTACATGTAATTCAGTGATAGCCTGTAAAATATGAAATATGTTTCATATACCTTATCTGGGTATATGAATGCCATGGCGAGCTGCTCAACCTCTGACCATCCACCATTCATTAGAACAGCTACCCTGACTTTCTGGTTTTTGTTTTTATTTTATGTATTTATTACATTTTCTTTTCCAAAGAGATAGTTACAGATAATTCTGCAATTAAATAGACCAGTATGTTGTGACGATCATTTTCCAGCAGCCAAATCAATTAACAATGCATCACAAGTCTATAAACAGTTTTAATAGCGAATCACCACACAAAGCCACTGAATATTCACAGCACCATACAAATATGTGATATGAAAGGCTTCTATTAAAAATGAAGATTGCACTCCATGTGGTTAGTCATCAATAATACATTAGGATCCTGCAGTACTGATTGTTTAATGTGTTGGTATTTAGTAAATCATTCAAATGATTTGTCTCATAAATACAAATGTCAGGTTATAATGCGTTTCTGTTTGTGTCAGTATAATTCTCTAAGTTGATGTTTTGCTTGCTGCACCAACAAATTGCCTTGACTGTTCTCCTCCATCTGTTGGTCCTCAGGGTGCTGCAGAGCGAGTACAGGCGGCTTAAGTGGAAACACGAAGAGGCGGCATCAGTTCCCATGTTGACTGAGGCTGGAGAAGGAGGTCTCGGTTCACCTACAGCGGAAGGGCAGCAGGACGAGGAGCTCTTGGCTGAAGCACGGGTCCTCCGGCAACACAAGACTCGCCTGGAGACCCGTATGCAGATCCTGGAGGACCACAACAAACAGCTCGAGTCCCAGCTGCGCCGGCTCAGGGAGCTACTGCTACAGGTCAGCGGTACACCTCTGAGGGAGACCTGGAAAGGACATGAACAGTTCCTACAATGGATTTTATTTATTTAAAAACAATACTTGTATGTTTTTATGTGTACTTCTAAGTCTACCAACTAGGTTTTACAGGCAAATACTTTAGGTGCAGATCTTTAAAAAAAAAATTATATTAGACAAAGATTATCGCTGTAAATGTAAAATAAATTAATTTAGAAAAAAAGCTATTCAAACCTACCAGGCCACACGTGAAAAACAAATTGCCCTCCTTAAATCAAGAATTAATTGTGATTAACCACATTTTTTGGAAAGCTGTGCTCAGTTGAACTATAGCCACGCCCAGGTCTCATTACTGACAGACCTGTTGAATCACAAAAAGCTTAAACAGAATCTGTCTAACAGACTGAAGTGAAGATCTTTGGGAACATATTCTGTGTGCTGATGAGACAAAAGCTGAATTTTGTGGAAGGCCCGGGAATTCTGTTCTCTACCAGAAAATCCCAGAAGAGAATGTCCTGCCAGCTCAAGTTCAGTTGGGTTATGTAGCAGGATAATAATCAGAAACACACTAACAAGTCCACATCTGAATGGTTAAAAAAGAAAAATTGAAGGTTTTGGAGTGGACTTGTCAAATTCCCAACTTAAATCAGACTAAGATGTTTGGCATGATCTCAAACAGGCCGTTCATGCTTGAAAATCCTCCAGCGTGTGTGAATTAAAACAAATCTGCAAAGACGAGTGGTTTGCAGCGATGTGAAAGACTCATTGCCAGGTATCACCAGCACTTGATTGCAGTTCTTGCTGCCAAGAGTGGCACAACCAGTTATTAGGTTTAGGGGACAATTAGGTAGGTTTGGATATTTTGGATAGAGGACAAATATTTTGGCACAGCACTGTATAGTTCTTGCAGATTTCTGTAGCTGCAGTTTAAAAAAAGGGGCACAGAGGGAAATTTAACCTCACCAGTTTTCAATATTTGTATTCCTCACAGACAGCACAGATAGCAAAGTTCTTGAAATACACTTATAAAAGTACAAAAAGGCACACATTTAAAAGAAGGAATGGGAGTACAAAGAAGTACAGTATGGAAGGAGTTAAGAAAGAGGATAAGCCTTAATACACTCTGGAGCATCATATAAAAGGATTTACTGCGGTGTAAAGGAAAGGTGTGGCAAAGAGATAGGCGAGTGGGAGCTGACACTCACAGTTACTGGTTACTATAATGGCAATGTGTAAATTGTTGTTAGTGGGAGTATCTAAACTGCACACTCAGGCCACAGAATAAAGAGAAAATGAAGGGAATAAATGACAGTAGGAGAAAGAACAAGAACGGGATCTGCATCTTCAGGTTAAAGAGAGCAAGAGGCACATATTCCTGGGTTAAAAACATAAAGGGAGGGAAAAAAGCTATTTGAATTCTTTTCTCTGTGGACCTATATCACAGTTTCATTTCCTCAGAAAATAAAATCTGTAGAATCTGCAGTCTGTAGTCTCTAGAAGTATATGTATGAATCCCTCCCAGTCTCTACAGAGACTCCTGTTTTGCAGCAGCTACTGAACTTACTCACCTCTGGAGTATTGCCACAGTGTTGCTAAAAACAATACGAACCATGGGAATGTTGCATATAAGATCTTCGAGAGTTACACTATCCCCCTTTGATTCTGAATTGAGGCATCCATTGTGGTGTCAGTCTGTTTTCTGCAATGCTTGTCTGTGCAGTGCAACTCCCTTTGGCTTTTACCTACCTATCAAAGCACAAATCACAGTAACCTGATGAACAGCTGTTGGGCAAAATTGCCTTTTTAAATATTTTTTCTCTGAGTTCTCATTTGAGGACTGCCGGCTGCCATTAAACATCACATTCATTGCTATCTGAAAGGCAAAATGACTCTGATGTCTGAAATATGATAGATATGAGGGGTTATTTAGAAAGAATGGTAATAAGTCTCTCCCAAAAGCAGCCCAAAGATGATTCAGAGGCCAATGGATCAGAACCATCAACCCTGTCTTCTCCTGTGTCTGGAGGAGGACACCATGGGGAGCCAGCTAGCAGAGAGACTACAGACACTGAAGCAGCAGGTCAGTGGCATGCAGCCAGGCTAAGATGAGGGCTTGACATATGCATGCATGCTAAATGTAAAACCTTATCTTTTCACTGAGAAGTAACATTTTCTGTGGCGGCTTGAATCCGTGTGTGTGTGTGTGTGTGTGTGTGTGTGTGTGTGTGTGTGGCAGGAGATGATTTGGAGCATGAGCAGGACACGGTGCTGCAGCTCCAGGAGGTCATTGAGCAGCTGAGAAACGTCTTCCCTTCAGAACCTGGTGAGTTTGTTTCGGCTACATGGATCTTTGCTGCTGTAGCACTCCACACTTCAGAGACAGCTTCTTTGCTCCCCCCATGGCCCTTGGGACCATGAGAGATGGAGAGGAGAGCAAATATGTACTAGTGTGGATCGATAGAAGGGGAGGGGGTAGGGATGGAAAGATGAGAGGCAGAGAGGAGAAGTAAGATAAGAGGGCGACTGCAGCAGAGAAAGACAGAGCGTGTCACTGTCACACACTTTGTCACAGTGCCCCACTGCATTTAAAATGCAATTTGCTGGGCAATCCAAAGCCTGCAATTTGAACAAAGAAAGGGATTATAATAATTATAGCCTTCTTAGTTATAACCAAGAACATTTCCTTGGTCCTTTGCATGTGCTCCTAAACTTGTTAACCCTTTTCTTTTCTTTAAATTCTCTTTTATATCCTAATTTCCCCTCCCTCTCCCCTCCTCTCTGGAGGGGAGAGGGAGGGGAAACAGGAGGACAAAGGAGGGGGGAACAACTAAGCTGTAGTGCCTCTGCACCTCACTGTACAATACCTTGTGCAATACTTTTTGTAAATAGTCAACAGTGCAATAGACTCAATACTTGAAATGTGCAATTCACTTGTATTTTTATTTTTTATTCCTATTTATTCTATTTATCCCCTTTGTATATTTTATTTATATTTGTCTCTGTATTTTTATATGTGTGTGTGTGTGTGTGTGTGTGTGTGTGTGTGTGTGTGTGTGTGTGTGTGTGTGTGTGTGTATATATATATATATATATATATATATATATATATATATATATATATATATATATAACAGTTCTGTAACTGTAACTTTGGTCGTTGCTGTGCTTTTTTTGGAAGTCGAATTTCCCAGAGGAACCCACCCAAGGGATTAATAAAGTTCTATCTTATCTTATCTTATCTTAATTTCAGGTACCACATCACACATCTAACCCTGAGTGTGCCTGGAGGAGCAGAAAGAAAGCCTGAAAGAACGCCTGATGGCAGAGGGAGGAGCTCTATGCAGCTGAGGTCAGGCCACAGTACACCAGGCCATGTGACCACTGCAGCGGCAATGATACTTAGAGCTAACCCTCTACTGGAATTTTGTGCACTAAAAGCCTTTTTCATGCAAACTGCTAAAGGCTCACGCTGATGTCCTTTTGGCCAGGCTGTGCTTCATAGCTTCAGTGGCGCAGCCTGACACCATGTTAACGAGCCAAAGGAAACTAATGTTAGCAGCAGGTCAGGGAGAGACTAAAGTGATGGAAAATGCCCAGCCAAGACACTGTGTTTACCAGTATTTGTGTAGTCATTCAGAGGTGGGAAGCTTTATATCAGTCTGCAGCACAAATCAGACCTTCCGTGAAAAGAACCTCAAAAAAATGCAAAAAGGGAAAAGGAAGGACATCCATTGTTTCTATCAAAATGCCTGTATCTTCAGTGTGTGTTTCCCCCCCCCCCCCCCCTCCTGAATGTGTTGTCATGGTTGTTATTTTTGTATTTTGAAACAAGGAGGTGAGCTAAAGCTTAACCGTGTAAGCTAGATCAGGGCTGGGCTGACTACATTTTATGTGGCTGCGTGGTGCAGACTGTCAAGGAGCTGACAGCACCCACAATGGGCTTATTTACTTTTTCAGAATGACACATTATCAGTTAAATCCATGACTTATTTGAGACAGCCAAAGTGCCCGCTAGCACAGCGCCTCTGTATGCACACACTGTGTTCCTCTAATCCTGTCTCACTGCTTGTCGCACTCATTGCTTGCCTCTCCTAAGTGAGCCCTTTACACCCATAGAGCACTAACTGCACTCAGTGTATGTGCACACACGTATGCTGCTACACACGCACCCCTATTTGCAATAGCCCCCACGCATCCACCCACATTATGCACAAATAACCAAATGGCTCCCTGCATGATCGATAACATGTGCTGTGATGTATCGCCAGAAATACACCATAGGCCAATTTCATAAAAATGGAGATCTATTTCATCTTGAAGGATATAAACAAGTTCTCAGTGGTAAGCCAATTTGTTTTGTGAATGGGATTGTGTTTTGTTTAGGAAATGTCTGCTGATAAATATCAGCATGCATGCCACTGCTCTGAGATCTTAGGGTTCTCCTGCTATGTGCAGACAGAAGGAAGGAGCTCCTAAAAGTTAAAGCTCCCCCACCCCTCGATATGCTAATTCCAAAAACTACAGGGGGGGTATAAGGCACACCAAGATAACTCAGTCCCACACCAGCTCCGTTCTTAATAATCCCTTCATTCCATGTAGATTTGAAAAGAACAGTAGCTACTGACTCTGCATGTGTCATTTCCCCTCATGTTAATGCATACTTAATTGCTTTTAGATTTACAAAAGGATGTGTCGTTGATATAGTTTCACCCTCATCGTATCAAGCTCATAGGGTGCATTTTGTTCTAAACATAGCACAGTCAATTAATGCCTTAAAACCGAGCTGAATCCATAAAAGACAAGAGTTAGTCTTTCTCCACGTTTTCTTTCTTTTTTCATTATGCTTTAAATTCAGGGAAGGAGGTTGCGTCAGGAGTGTGTTTGTGCACTAGTGTCTGTCAGTCCCGGACAGACCTGTGGTTGATTGGAAGTGACAGCTGGAATGGAAAAGTGTGGATCACAGCATGTGAGCATCCATAGGGTGAAACCGGTTAAATAAGGCTTGTATGAGTGAACCCATGGTGCCGGGTATGCTTGGAGGGAGTAAAGATCTAAGAGACAAGAGAGGAAAGGCATAAAAAAAACAATCCATTTATTGCTTGAGGGCTGGTGGGAGAGATCCACTTTGATGTGCCTGCCACAGCAAAATCTCCAGAAGCAGGACTAAAGTTTGCCTGAAACAATGAAGCTGTGGTTCTGTGTGTTTCTCCGTACTCAAACCACCCCATTCTCATATACATTGAAGAATCCATGCTAAACTTTAAAAATATCATTCTGACCCCACATACATGAGTTTAAAACCCATGTGCTGCATTCATTATGGGATCTTCCTCCAGGCACATAGCACTCACATTTGACACCATCCTCCTCAGCACTCGTTGCCTGTTAGTTTTGATACCGTTGCTAGGGAACTGCCCCCAAGGACAAAGCTCCACAGGTTTGCAAGTTGGAAACGTGATGTGCCATTCATAATACAAATGCTAATAGCCTTAAGGGAAGCAAGAGAGGCCCTTGGTTCCCAAACACAGCTCTCCTTTTCTTCACGTCCACCTCCACTGAAGCCTGCCACTGTTAAGCTGCTGAAGATAGTCATTACTATTTGTTGAACCCATCTCTGCATCAGCACTGCTTGAGAATTTGTTTTGTTAAAGCTCTCGCAACTCAGAACAAAGAGCAGCTGCACAGCTCGTGGGAGAAAAAAAAAAAGCCATGACAAGCGATGTTTATTCATAGACATTTATCTATTGGTATTTACACATCTCATTACACAGTGATGATTATCCATTGCTCTCAGTTGCTCCATACGTTTCTATGTGGGTACACAAGATGATGGCGCAGTGACAGGTTGTGAAAAAGAAGGGGAGACAACCCCCCCAGTAGGACTGCACATCAACAGTTGTCATGTTTATTTTAACACCATATAGTGGCGAAAGAATGACACAAACATATATGCACATAGACTAGGTAGTTATACTACAGGGTTACATTGCAATTCACAGTTTGTCCCAACATTTCACTCTGCTGCTGCTCGACACCGCCATCCAAATAAATGATGATGCGTGACTGTGTGATCATCTGAGGTCTCATCCATGTGCACATTTCTTTACTCCTAGTGGCTTCCTGTTTTGCCCCACACACACTAACACACACTGCTCCCTGTGGCATGACTGAAGCCGGGTGAAAAAAGGTTCTCTACATAAGCCGGAGTCACCCCCAGAGGACACAGCTATCACTGCTCAGACTTCTGTTACTGCATGTAGCTTGCCAACATGCTCCACGGGCCCTGTCATTAATCTGCCGCCTCAGTGTCAGACCCTCCCTCCTGTGTTTACCAACACGCATCTAAATATGTAACAAGGACACATGCGCTTGTATGTCACGCAACATATATAAGTTTGTTACTCTAACACACTCGGTTTTTTTTCTGATGAAATGAGGTTTCTTTTCTTCTTTGTGTGTTCTTTTAAATCACCATTAATATACCTCATTAATCATAATGTTTGACTTCTTTAACACTTTTGATTTCCTGTTTTATTGTCCAGAACTCAAAACACTTCTTTTCGTCTTTTCTCTGGAGTTTTTAATCTGTATTTAAAAAAAAAAAGGGTTTCTGAAGAAAGGCTTTTTACTGTAATAACAAGTGGGTTACTGGCTGCTTTCTACTCTTTGTGTACAGAAATAAAAGTTTGTATTTGGCAAACTCCTTGTCTGCTCGTGTTATTGTTTTTTTTTGTTTATTTCATGTGACTGCAGTTATCCCTTTGAGATTTGAATAATGAAAGTTAACTCAGAATGGTGCCAAATACAGGCTGTTTTATATTAATTTTTCTTTTTGTGTTTATATTTGGATTTGTGTATGTCCCATTGTGAGGCTTGTGTGCTTGTCATTTTTTTTCTGACTCTGTTATTCAGTCTGCCCTCGACTTCTACCTTAAACCTTTGCTTCAGCGCAGAAAAAACGGCTCATTGGTCTATTCTGATGCAGTGCCACCCTTTTCTGTTTTAACCCTGTTGGCTTTGTTCCCTGAGTTTGTTCTCTTTGGCTGTGGTGCAGCACTTGATTGACATTTTACTTTCTTTCTCGCCTTATCGCGCACTGATCTCTTGCTCGCTGCATTATCTTTGCCGGAGCTGGCGGGCGCAGGATCTCTATCTTTATCTATTGCTTGATTATCTGGTACACCCAGCCCAGCTTCATGAACCACGGCCTTCTCTATACTTTCATTATCTAACCCCTCTCCACTCGCTCTCCCACGCTCTGGCTCTTTATTACCCTGCTCTGCTTTCACATCTGGATTTTTCCCTGTTTCTGCACCATCCACCCCCTCTGTCTCGACAGGGGTGCATTTCTCTGAGCTTTCCATCTCCTGGCTCTTAGTGTCTTCAGTCTTCTTATCTACATTAATATCTGCTTTAGCTTTTCCTTCTGTGGCTTTTGGAGGAAATTTGACGTTCTTCTTTCTGGCTGCACTCGTGGGCTTGGTCCCACCAGGCCCCCACTTCTCCTGTGTTGTATCCCAGTAAGTCTTGTTCTGACTGGCATGCATAGAACGCATGCTCTGGCCCAGCTTCCTCAGTTCCTGCTGCACAAAGGGTTTAAACTTCTGGTCCAGTTTCTCCACCGTATCAAAGTCTCTTCGAGCTTCATCCTCATTGCACAAAGCAGCATGAGCCCGAGCCCTCTGGTACACTGCCTTGAAATTACCTATTGAGAAAAGAGAGCGAATAAGTATAAATGGCAATACTATTGACTCGTAAACACCACAAGAGGCAACAGGAGGTAAGAATGATTGGTAGGCCGGCAAGAGTAAAACTGGAAAGCCGTAAAAGTTGAAGATAAAATGAATACCACAGGAGTTAACTACACTGAATGCCAGCGGTGAGACAGGAGATGTAGTAGGAGGTGAACGCACGAGAGGAGTAAATAAACGGGAAAGAAACGCATAAAACAACCTTTTCAGATCGCCCTAACTGTTAATAATTCATCATAGCACAAACAAAAAGAAAACAATGAATTCATTTTTGACTGTGATGTCCATGGGTGGGAGCTGAGGGAACAAAAGATAGACACAGCTTTGCGGTTGTGAATGTTTGCTTTCTTCTTTCCCTGGTAAACACAAAGATCAAGGCTTGTTGCACTGTGAAGGCGAGTGTTTGCTGAGGGCTGGCAGGAGAACTTGACATTTTTTAGCTTAAAAATGATAGGTTTTTTGGGGTTGTTTTTTTTTTTTCTGTACGCACTAAACCGGGGTATATTTATATACTCAAGTATCTATTTCTATACCAAACTCAATTTTCACTCTAATATTACCTTTGTGTTTCTTCAGCAGCTTGGTGTTGAGCTCCACAACTTGCTGGTATTGTTTTAGCTCCAGCATGCACTGGCTGAAATTAAGAGTCAAAGGAAGACGCACTTTCTCCAGCGAATCCCAGTCCTCACCCTGTTGATCCACCTGCAGAGAAAAGAGAGTGGACATGAAAGCCGGGTAGGTGGGAGGGTGAGGGCAAAGGAGGTGGTAGTGATAGATGGCGAGAGAAATGTTGAAAAGATGAAACAAAGGTAGGGGCAAATATATAAAGCGTTGGGAGGCACGACGAAAAAGCTCGGATGTGGAAAATGATACCGGGAGGAGGCAGAGGAATTTAGAATGAGGAGAAATAAAGATGGAAGTGGGTGGGTTGAGGACAGCGGAGAGTTTGTTGTGTGTGAAAGGCATGAGGGAGTTAGACACAGAGGTGTGGCAGAAAGGAGAGTTTAAGAAAGAGAAAAGAAGAGCAGGCAAGCAGTGTGACAGTGATATCTCTGTGGATAGCTGTTATTTTCAGAGCACTTTCTCTGCTCTTCACTTTGCCAGCGTACCTACAATGCCACAGCTGCTCTTCAGTAAAAAAGCAACAATGACAGATGATTACAGTTTACAAGCCACAGTGAGTCGCGGTCCTTTAGCAAGACTACTCTCTGGCATGTTCGACTATTCATCACACTGAGTGGATTGAACCGGTGGCTGTTAATGTGGTATGTCCATCTGGGTACTGTCATCGCAACAAAAAGCTCTATTTTACATTCAATTGCCTGGAAAAGACAACACAATTACTTGAACGCTTTTACAAACCCTCACTTAATCACCAATTACTTACTTTATTTTGAAGGCAGTCCACATATTCTATAGCCTCCTTGAACTTTCCAGAAGCTTCTTGAAAGTGGTTCTCTTTAATGAGGAAATTTCCCTCATTCTGCAGCAACATGACCAGTCGTAACATCTGCTGCCAGTCCTTGCCTTCTGTTTTATTGCAAGTGTTTAAATTCACTGCTTCTTCTTTGGTAACTGTTCCCTCAGTCAGTGCAACCTTATTTTCCCCGAGGTTCTCTTTGTGAACTTCTGCATATTCAGGGGGAGATTCTTCGGAACCACCTCCCACTTTATCATTTGCCGCTGTTGTCACACTTTCGAGATGTTCTTGTTTTCCCTCTTCTATCTCTCCTGTCTGCTTCTCCTCCTCCTCATCATTCCTCTCTGCCTCCCCCACTTCTTTTGCGTTTTCATTTTTCTCTAGCTTGTTCCAGTATTGCTCCTTCTCCTCCCAATATTTCTCCTTCATGCGCTCCGACAGGGCCTTCAGCTCTCGATGGATGAGGGACGCCAAAGTGATGTCAAGCTGAGCCACCATGTTGAAGTCTCTCCGGGCCTCCTTTTCATTCCACACAGCAGTGTGGGCTTTGGCTCTTTTGTAGTAGCCTTTGACACAGTCTACGAAACAGAAAAGGCAAGAAACAACAACACAGTGAAATAATAACTGCAAAAAAACGTAAATCAATCTGATATGCACGTTGAAGCACAGGTGGTTATTTATAAGCTTTTAGGACAGAGAGTAGGTGTGACCTGTTAGTTCTCATCTAAACTAAATCTGCAAAACTCTAATAAACCCTAAAAAAAAATAATTCTGGAAAGCTTATTTGCTTTCCAGAGTTGAATGAGATATGGTGCAACTAATGAAAAGCTGAAGCTACATCTAGTGGGTTAGCTGAGCTTCATACAAAGACTAGAAACAGAGAAAAACAGCAAGCTTGGCTCTGCCCCATCCACTTCTACAGCTCACTAACAACCCCATTGTGTATTTGTGAGAAAAAAGACTAAAAAATGTAGTTTTATTAGATCAAACAACCAAAATACAGCGCATTAATTAGGTAGCTTTAGAAATGACTGTGGAGTGACCTTTGAATCGAGTCAGGCTAAATGTTTCCCCCTTATTAGAGTGTTTGTGCTAAACTAGCTGGCTGTACGTTTTATTTAAAGAACCTCGTCTATGAAAATCATATTTTTGAAAGTCAGTATGGCTTCCCCAGAACTGCAGTGTTCCAATGACAAACTCAAAAACAGAGATTCAGAATGTACTGCGCATTTGCTGCTCATCCTTTGCACCCTTGTAAGTTGTTCTTTTTATAACACTAATAGTTTTAACATTTGATACTTATATGTTAAACTTCTCTTTCAGTCTTTTTCAGAGTGTCATGCTCCATGTGAGGCTGACCTTGTGTAATTTACGAAATGCTTCAATCTTGTGTGTTGAGGCAGTGTTTCATAAATAGCAAACAGCGGAATCCAATCTTGGTGGGTCTAAGAGTTTGGTAGCGTGAAAGCTAATGTTGTCAGTGTAGACTTATTTCATTTAAGCTCAGTGTAGCTGCTGCTGTGCAGCATTGCCATGTTAGGAGGATGTCAAGATGCTGAAAATTGTTGTACTTTAGGGGAAAATAATCATCCACGTAATATCTAAAAGGACAAATAGGCATGGAAGTGTAAACACAGGCCTGTTATTTTACTCTCCTTTGATATTCTCTAGACTGAGTACACCTAAAAATCTCAGACTTACAAAGCATCATTATGAGACCTTACTATAAGTGCACTAAAAGCTTCCCAGCGAGTATTAAATTGCCTAAATTATTTGTTTTGTTTAGTTTTTAAAACCTAGCACCTAGTCTTTGTTTTCTATGCTTGAGGGTGTGTGTGTGTGTGTGTGTGTGTGTGTGTGTGTGTGTGTGTGTGTGTTTTCCAGGAATTTTTCTCTCCCCTGACCCAGCAGAGCAGCAGCCTCACTGTACAGCATATCTCCTGCTTTACAAATTGAACACTGGGTTTTTCCTCCTGTGCTTAACAAAACACTCAGTTTTGAAGTTTGGACCACCACTGTGCACAGGGAGTGTGCAGGGGGCAGATGGAGGTAGTAGTAGCTGATGGAGGAGGCAGGAAAGAATTTGCATATTCACAGATCTACACATATTAAATGAGACAAAGGTGTTGAGTTACAGCTAAGCCAAATCAAGGCATAACAGTGTTTTTTGTTTTGTTTTTTCATGCGAAATAAGATGAACAGAGATGGGGTTTTTTTTTTTTCAAGCATTTAATTAAAGACCACAAAGTGAATAACTGCATTTCCCAAATTGGAAAGTGCAGACATGTGGAAACACCATGCGAACACATTGCAATGCCCCTGTTTGTGTTTAGTTTAGATAGACACATATAATTGAATTTTCCTGTTTCTCTGCATTTAATTTCCCTCTACGCTAAATCTTCGTTCAGCCAGCAGTTAAACAGATTTCACTGTCGCCTCTGGCAAAGCAGAGACAGTGCAGTGATCCTTTTCTAAAGAACAAATGGGTTGAAGGGATGAATCAGCAGCCGAGTGGCTGACAGGAACTCATGCAGACAACGTGATACTGATGACAGGAGGAACAACAACAGCACGAAGAATGCAAGCAGAGTGGTGAGCAAAAGGAGACGGAAGTGTGAAATGAAACTAAGACACAGCTAGAAAAGGACTGGAGAAATGAAACTGAGGACAATAAGAGAGGAGAAGAGTAGAAGAAGGTGTATCAATGCTTGTGTGGGGGCTACATGCTTCTAAGCTTCATAAAGAGCCCTGCAGCTTTGTGACAAGTGCTCAAACTGGGTCGGGAAGCCCAGAAAATCCTGCCCACCATATCCATGCTAAACTTTTGTGCTCAGTTTACACATCTCCTTCTATTGCCCCACATAGTGTTGTGTTTGCATCATTTCAAAAGACATTACATTGCATACACTACTTTCCAAAAGACTTACAGTATCTTTTCCTTACAACCTAGTCTTCTCCTTACACCATGAGTACTTTTTTTGTCCTTAAAGGAAAGGTAAGTCACCATAATGTGATAAACAGATTTATAGCCCCACATCACAAATAATGCAAAAGTCAAATACACAACACTGGGGAAGTGGAAACCCCAGACTGGGGAGAAGAGAGTAAAATAAAGACTGCCTCAACATGGGCATAATTCATGAGGCTCTGAAGTGAAGGCTGTGCCAGCATAAGAGGCTCCTCTAGGATTTTGAGCAGCCATGGGTATGACACTGCAATTCCCGGGACTGCTGCAGCTTTAAAATTGTCATTAACAAGAAACAGTTGCAACATGCAGTAAAACCAGTGCAGGCATCAGATTCTCACCTGGCAGCTTTTTACAAGATTTTGAAATGACTGTTTTTGTTAAGCCTGAATCGAGAGGTGCAAATTAAACTGATAATGATGACGGTTATAAAGAGTGAATTGATATTATCCCAACTTAGTTTATGAGACTAAAAAAATAACACCAGGAGGGATCTATGTGAAGGCCATCTGGGTTTCCTTCAGATTTAAAATTCATGCATCAGAGTGGCATCAATCTTCCTCTGTCTTGTCAAGAAAGCAAATAGCCAAATGTATCAAAATGTCAAAATTCCTATAAGTCAGTTACAAACGAAAATGTTAATTATTTCTAGAAAAGTCAAGAATACAATAATGCGTGCAGTTATGTCGATGTTATAGGACATTCTCGAGGATATTCTGGTCAAGCTTGCTCTGAATCACTTTGCATGAATGACACTTAGACTTGCAGGTAGAATTTTTATAAAGAAAACAAACCTCTTCACTGACATGTATACGCAAAAACAGCTCTAAAGTCTTAAAAATAGAAAAAGATTTCTGTCAAATGTAAGATTTCTTTATTTTTACAGCTCTGGAAAGAATAAAAGATTTGGAATCATTTTAAATAGTAATGGCTCTCATGCGTAAATTATGCTAGCCCAGCTAACAAAGGCTGATGATAGCAAGAATTGGAGCTTATCCCTCCCCCTTTCAAAGTTTGGGCACAGCAGTACCCTGGAGGTTAGAGAACTATGAGCATATGGTATCATTGCTGGTTCAAATCTCTGGAGGGAAAGAGTGAATAACAGCCGTGCACTGCTGAACTACTTCTGTGCACAGGATTAAGCTTGCTGATGCAACCGTGCAAATGTGAATCTAGGTGACAGGAAATATATAAAAGTGTGCCCTGTTGATTCTCCTGAAAAAAGTCAAATTAAAGATGTTTCTTAACCAGAAATGATGAGAATAATCAGAATAAACCCTCACAATTCTTCTTTCTCCAGCATGTTTCTTTACCTTTGTGTTTCTGCAGCAGCTCATCCATGTGCTCTATGACTTCATAGTACTCCTCCAGCTCCAGCATACACTGGCAGTAGTTCAGCTCCAGGGGGACAATCATTCGACCTAGGTTAATGTAGTCTATATCACCTGGCATCTCCTACACAAGAATGCAGATTTAAAAGAAAAACAACATGTTCATTCAACACTTGCTTAGTAGTTATACGGTGCACATGAAAAGTATTCTCAGTTCTCCACTTGTTCCACATTTTGTCATGTTACAGCCTTATTCAAAAATCAATTGAATTTATTTCTCACCTAAAAATTCTACACACAATAACTCATAACGACAAAGGGAAAACCTTTACTTGAAATTCTTGCAAGTTTATTAAAAATAAAAAACAAAAATACAAAATGCACATAAGTATTCACAGCCTTTGCTCAATACTTTGTTGAAGCACCTTTGGCAGCAGATACAGCCTCAGGTCCTGTTGAGTAGCTTGACACTCCTCTTTTTGGGTAGTTCTTCCCTGCAGGATCTCTCAAGCTCCATCAGGTTGGATGGGGAACATCACTGAACAGTCATTTTCAGCTCTCTGAGAGATTGTCACGGTGTTTCTAGTTTTCTTATGTTCTCGTTTTACTATTGTTTAGTTTCGTTCTTCCTGGTTTAATCATTTGTATTTCTGTTGTGTGTTGTTGTTCATTTAGTCTGTTCTCATTTGTGCCTCCCTGCGTAGTCTATCGTGTATGTTTAGTTCTGTCTCTGTGGTCATTCTTCTTCCATGTTTATCAGTTTGTTACTCTTGTCTCTGTGCTCCGGGTTCGTGCTTCCCTTGCGTTTCCCCAGTTAGTCATGTCTCAGTGTCAAGTCTGTGTCTGTGAGTGTCTCTTGTTTTGCTGTTTTAATAATTATAAGAATTCAGTACATTTAATTATCATTTTTACTTTACCAAGCGTTTAAGGCCAGCTATCTGTAAGCCACAACATGAAACCTTCAAATATGTCTAAAACTGTTGTGTGTTCACTTTAACATAACTTTTCTTCTCCCTAGAGCATTGCGCTATCCTCACACCCCACCACCCACCTTCTCTGCTCTTATCTAAGACAGGTCTCCTTTTTTTTTCTGCTGCCTGCCTCCCACCCGGCTGCATGTAATCAGGGACACCATGAAGCAGAGCAAAACAGGAAAACAGGAATGTCCCACTGGAAAAGAAGGAGCTGCATGTCCCAAAAACCCCAAATCCTGAAGAGACCTCAGAATTCACAAGCTTCCCCAGTACTCATTTTGCATGCCCCTCCCCACACAAACACACAGACAGATTCACACAAACAACACACACACCCTGCCTACATCCCACCTTTCTTCCAACCGCTCTTCACTCACCCTAGACTGGACAGTTTTTAGCAGCAGGACAGCTTCTTTGTACTTGCTGGCAGCATCTCTGTATTTCTTCTGTTGGACCAGAGTATTGCCCTGCATGTGGAGAACTGGCACTGTCTGCAGCTTTTCATCCTTTTCCATCATCCACGACTCTCTGTGGTAGGACATGGGGTCTCCTACCTGCATAGGAGAAGAAGATAAATGATGCAAGTGAATTTTAAACAGGTACTAAGCATGCGTGATAAATTTGTCTATTTTATTACAGTTATTTAAAGCTACAGTTAGTAGTTATTTCAGTCCACCAATAGCAATAATAATTGTTTAACTTTAAACTTTGCTTATATACTTTCAATTTGTGATAATGAAACTTTTACTTAGGTAAAGGATCCATTTTTGGAGACTGAAGAAGTCATTTTGATGAGTTGCAAAACATTTCTCCCACTGAAACGCTAGGTCCAGATAAATAGAATCAACTTTTTGGAATTTCTTTACTTGGATCATTGAGCATGCATCAAGACATTTCATAAAGTATCTACATTTTTCCACTGCTGAAGATTTGTCAGCTGATGTGAAACAGAAATAATGTTAATGCACTGCCAGCAATACTGGACTCGCTAATTAGTCTCAAGCTTGTTTGGGAAAATATAATATTTCAAAGCTGAATGTTTTAGACAGAGAGGCACTTTAGTCAGTGCTGTCAGTAAATTTTAGAAAAGCGTAAGCTGGTGTAGCGTAAGCTAAAAAGTGGGAGAAGCTGTTCATTCTCTTCTTCCGCTATTCACTGTCACTGTCACAGATGCTTACCTGCAGCAGCTCCATAATAAATATGAGCGGCTGAGGAGTCCGCATCAGCTCATCCAGCTCCGGGAAACCCGTGGAGTGATAGTGGAACAGGTTTCCCATTCCGCACATGTGTCTCTGACCCTCCAGAGGGTCTTTCCCTTGAGCGATCAGTCTCATTCCCTTGGACACAATGGGGTACAAGCCTGTGTGCTGTGAAATTAGCACATCAACAAAATCATGCACGCAACATCTAGAATAAAACACAGAAGCACTTAATCATGCTAACCCTCTGGTTCTGGCAGCCCGTGCCAATCAGCCGTACAAGAAAAAACACAAGAAGTCGCAAAATTTTACTTGCAAATTACATTTTCCTCCAGAAGGAAAAACAGAAAAAAATTGCACAAAGAGATTGCTTTGTTTATGTTTATATTACTGAGCATGTTGGAGGCTACAGAACGTTGATTCATGTGCATTATAATGAGGAGTAAAAGCTTCCCTTTCCCAGTCATGAACACTTATTACATCCTCTCAGGGGCCGGATATCTCAGAATGTGTGCGTGCGGTTTGTAATCCAACTCACAATGGCATCACACCAGAACTCAGCCACCTCTCCAACACGCATGGACGTCAACAGGGTCTCCCAGACTTCCATCTTAAACATCTTTCCGACAAAGATCTCTGCCGGTCTGCCAGCTAGTCGGCTGTCATCAATGACTGTCCTCTCGAAGTTGTCCAACAGTGTCTGGAAGTGGAAAACCAGCTTGGAAAGTGGGAACAGGGAGAGTACAAGAGATTAATGGCACAAACTACAGTCAGTGGAGACTTCACTAGACATATAAAGTGGCCACTGATTTTTCAACAAAATATTTAATATACAGTGTGGTGAAAAACATTTAGCCCTTCCCTGATTTCTTAGCTTTTTGCATTTTTGTAACATTTGCATATTTCATGAAAAATCAAGTTGTTTACAAAACAAGACAAAGATAAGCTGCTTGAGTATAAAATACAGTTTTGATGATGATTTTATTTATTAAAGGGGTAAAAGCTATCTAAACTTAACTGGGTGGAAAATTAATTGTCCTTTCTTGTTAAATCAGGAATTAGTTCCGATTAACTTTTTTTTTCCACTTTCACACCCAGCCTGACTGCTGCCTTTTGAATTGAGAAATAGAAGCAATCTGACAAAGTAAAAAAGTCGAAAAGAGCCCAAAAGCGTAAGAACAGACGAAAAACAAAGTCCCTGACATCTAAGTCATTTCTAACGCTTTGAGACTCCACAATGGGAGCCATTATCCACAAATAGAGAAAACTTGGAACAGAGGTGAACCTTTAAGCAGTGGCCAGCCTACAGAAATTACTTCAAGAGCATTAACTAATCCAGGAGCTCATAAAAGAACCCAGAACAAATTTCAGAAAATCTTAAAGGAGAATGTCCAGCCATCATTTTGTCCCAAGCAAACATGGGTTATCCAGCAGGACAATGAGGAATTCCACCTCTGAATGGCTCAATAACAACAATATGAAGGTTTTTGAGAGGCCATAAGTTAACTCATTCACTGCCATTGACGTCTATAGACGTAAGTTGAACTGAAGCCCACCAGCAGTAAAAGTAGACCTGCAAGGAGGTGCAGGGTTTGCACACGTAAGGGATTGCGCAGTGAGACAAAAATGTGGTGCAAGTCTTGTTGTGTTAATGAGTGAGTTAAGACATAAATCCATACTTTGAGATGACCTCAGAACACCTCTAATGTGGCTGAATTACAACAGTTCTGCAAAGAAGAGTGGGACAGAAATTCTCCACAGAGATATGAAAGACTCATTGCCAGTTGTCACAAACGCTTGGTTACAATTCTTGCTGCCAACCAATTTCTAGTTTTAGGGGGCAATTACTTTTCCACATAAGCCTAGGTTTGGATACGTTTTTTCTCTTGACAAACTGAATCATCATTTAAAAACAATATTAAAATTAATTTGACCACCTGAAACATGTAAATGTGACAAATATGTAAAAATTATATATATATCAGAAATACGTTTTCACAGCACTATACAGAAATAATAATTTTAAAAAATATCTTTGTCTGCAAATACTTACATCACCACCTAAATCTTGAAAGTTTTCTTAAATAATTTCCTGCAGTCAATATAAAGGATCTACCACATCTTCTCAAAGCCTATTGATTGTCCTTTTCTAGTGAATGTTAATTTGTTCCATTGATTGCAAGCTTTAAAAGCCCATTAAATCAGTGGCTAAAACAAAAATAGTTTTGAATTACAACAAGAAAACTAAAAAGCCCCCTTTGTCATTTCCAAATAAAAACAAAATCCAATTTAACTTGAAAATTATTTTCTTGTATATTTTGTAAATATAATTTACAGTAAGTACTTTTAAACTGAATGACATCCATGATATATTTCAGACATCATCTGTTTGCGTGCATCTAAGAGTCGTCAAGGTTTTAGCATCACCCTGACTTAAAAATAATGTTGGATCTGTGTAACCTTATTTATAGCCTGACAGATTGCGTGTAATCGCAACAGTCTGATAACTGTGTGAACAAATGGGAATCACCTCACTGGGGAGGGAACGCACACATCCACACACGCGCGCACAGGTAAATGGAAATTCATGCTGGCATTGTCATGGAAAATATTTGTCACAGTGTCCAGGCTCGGTGCCATATGGCTGGATGTGACTAGGAAGGGAAAAAGTCGGAATCCAGCAGATCAGTGGAAGCACAGAAACAAAGATACAGTGCCAAAAAACATGTTGCAATTTGGTTGACCAAATGTTTGCTCTGTGTGCATGAGCCAGATACAGAATAAATTTTCTAACTTCATGAATAATTCAACAGAATCTAATTGAAGTGGGCATTGCAACACACAGCTAAAAATAGACACCCAAGATAGAAATCCCCCCCCCGTGGAACATGAATTACTCCACAATGGTTATTATTGTACACACAACCAGTGTCATCAACACTGCGTGATAACCTACCCTAACGATTAGGTTATCACGTTAACTGCAATTTAGAATACCTTTGTCCCAGGTGGAAAGTGAGGCAACGGTCCACTGCCTCCTGCCAGAATTTTCTTCCTGACACCTGGATAGTTGAGAAGGTATGTCTCCTCCATTGCCACGCTGGGAAACAGAAAAGTGTGTTTTCGAAATGTCTTTCTCCCTCTAGCTGTGTTCTTTTGACTTTCTGATTAGCCTAGTGGCAAGAGTCTTGGCTAGTTTGCTGCTCTCTGACAGATGGTAGGATTAGACAGGGTTTGGAGATGGCCACTTTAATCTGAGGAGCTAATCCCTTGCCTACTCCGGTGATTGGTGGGGGCAATCCCTGTTGGAAGGAGAAGGGAGAGGCGGGGATGACCGCTGAATCATGTGGATGAGAAAGGCTGAGATCGGTCTGGAACAAGTAAAGATCATTCTGGAGGAAGAGTGCTCTGATGACGCAGTGATGTCCTAAAGATGCAGCTGTCCCTCAGCTGGGAGGCAGAGGGTGTAGAGAGAGCATCCTTCCAACTAAATCTGGCCTTAGGCTCCAAAGTATTTAAATACTTTTATTGTTAATCAAACTTTTTTTTTTTTAGATTAGATTGTTCTGCTACTTTTATTTATATTTATATTTAACTTCATTATCATTTATTTATCTGGGCAAAAGTCTAATTGAGATCAAAATCTCTTTGCCAAGAGAGACCATGAGAGCACAGGAAATTACAACCAGTACAACACATAAACATGTAACAAAGAAACAAATACAATATTTTGCACAGACAAGTGCAAAATATTGCACTTGTCTGTGCAATATTCTGTTCTAAATTTGGGGACAAACGTTTTTATATTACTGTAAGAGTGTATGACGTATTGGTTGAGGTTGAGGTTTTTACACATATAGAAACGCAGATAAGAAGGCACCAGTCCAAGCAGAGATTTATAGATAAAAGCCAACCAATGGGAAAGTCTGCAGATATAAAGAGATGGCTATTTAGTTGCCCCGGTGTGGGCGATTGTGGCTCAAGATTTGGGAGTTCGCCTTGTAATTGGAAGGTTGCTGGTTCGAGCCCCGGCTTGGACAGTCTCGGTCGTTGTGTCCTTGGGCAAGACACTTCACGTGTTGCCTACTGGTGGTGGTCAGAGGGCCCGGTGGCGCCAGTGTTTGGCAGCCTCACCTCTGTCAGTGCGCCCCAGGGTGGCTGTGGCTACAATGTAGCTGCCATCACCAGTGTGTGTGAATGGGTGGATGACTGGATATGCAAAGCGCTTTGGGGTCCTTAGGGACTAGTAAGGCGCTATATAAATACAGGCCATTTACCAAACAGATAACAGTGATGTAAATGATTTCCACAGCCAGTGCAGTATTTAAGCTCTTCGGGTACTGGTCAGGTGCAATCATAAAAAGAAGATCACCACAACATAATAAAGGTAAAAAGATGTAAAATGTTGCATAAATCACTTTAGGTTTCATCTTGGACGCAAACCTTTAAATGCGAGTAGTAAATGCTCATTTCTGATCTTTAATGATACCTGGAGACTTGTAAGATGTGGCCATTTCACTTTGAGCCCCTTGAATGTTTTGATCTTTAGGGTAGAAAACAACTCCGTCCATCCACTTCTCCTTTTCAGGGTCATGGGGGTCACTGGAGCCTATCCCAGCTATCTAAAGGTGAGAGGCAGGGTACATCCTGGACTGGTCACGAGTCTGTAACAAGGCTAACACACAGAGACAGACAACCATTTACACTCACCTTTTCACACCTATGGGCAATTTAGATTTTTCAATTAACACATGGTATTGAACTCAGGACCTTCTTACTGTGAGGCAACAGTGCTAACCACCATGCTACCACGCTCTTTAAGCTTAAAATACATTAAAGTGTGTGACATAGTACTGATTCTGAGCCAATAAACAAAACTTGTAGCTGAGATAGACTATTCACGCACATATATAGGACATCTATTTCAAGGACACTTAAAATAACATTCTGTAGTACACTCTTGAGTCAGATGAAAACCAAGCCCCTATTGTTGCTCATAACCGGTAGTTTCACCCTCTTACTTGAGCAAACCTGTCTCAGGCTTGATTGGTACCTTCTCCCAGTGAGGAGGTTCAGCTCTTTCAACAGATGTTCAGTGGGATTAAAACTGGGATTCATAGCAGGGCACCACATAAAGGTCACCTTCTCAACCCGTGTGGAGAGCTTTTAAATGTATACTTTGGGTCTTTTATACGATTGGAGGAGCCATGACCTGCAAGTGAGACCGAGCTTTGACAATAGATATGTTCCACCTTGATACTTGATGCACTGTGCCGTGCAATGTTCGATGTGATTTGTGCACAAGCCCGTAACATGTCTTTTACTAAAAAGGAGGCAATTCATTTTTCATAGTGAAGATTGTGTCCTTTTCATGAAACTTCATTTCAGATTCTGTTTTCCCTCTGTGAACCCAGAGCTGATGTAACTTACCAAAAAGCTTTCAGAAATACTGGCTTGTCAACATGAGCTTTTCTGTTTTCTCTTTTAAAAGCGGGGTCATCGTGGGTCTCTCCCCATACACCTGCTTTGATCTCGCCGGCTTGTTATATGTGTTTCGACTCTGACTTTATTTGGTTCTTCTTCCTTTTTGTTAACATGTTAAATCTTTCAGTTGATTTTTGTCTGTTGTGGTCGTTTCTCATGAGGTTAGCAATGGTCCCGCAGACGTTGAGCCTCCGAATAATATTACAAATTGTTATCATAAAAACATCAATATGCCTTGAGATGGCCATGCAGCCTTTACCTCGATTTCTTATGGTGCACACAACACCGAAAAACATCCATTTGGAGACTTGAACTATTCTGTTAAACACAGTCCCAGATAGCCTGTATTAAACCTGCACTTGTATTGGCTTTTGCTACGGGTTAAAGTTAGGCCAGTCTGGTGTGCTGACAGGCAGCTTTGTTAAAAAAAAAAGAGAGTTGTCAGACACATAATATATATGTGAAGATCTACAGGAAGATATTTGTGTTCACCCTCCCTTCACTTCCAGCTCCAACAACTTTTGTCAACGTGCTGCAGTGGAAGATTTGTGATCTTGTGATTTGTGAATAATTACGCACACCCCACTTTTCAGTTATTTATTTGTAAAAAATGTTTGGAATCATGTATGATTTCTGTTCCACTTCTCACGTGTACACCACTTTGTGTTGGTCTTTCACGTGGAATTCCAATAAAATTGATTCATGTTTGTGGCTGTAATGTGACAAAATGTGTGAAAGTTCAAGGGGGACGTTCAAATCCTTGTTAGCCTATATCACATGAAAAGAAAAAGGCCCAGATATCCTAAACTAGACTTTATATATATATTATGTAAGGTGTGGATATATAAATATATGTACATATACTCTGTATATATGTTTATGGACAGGTATGCAATGTAGTGACAACTAATATTGCATAATACTGCACATAAAAGCTACTACTAATATGGTGTATTGTAGGCTGCAGGTACCGTACTTTGTTGTTGAGTCTGACAACGATTGGAAGGAAAGACCTTCTCCTGGTTCTCTCCTGTCTCCTGAATCTCTCCTGGTTGGGGGTTGGCGGAGGGTATGTTTGCACAACAAAAGCAGGAGAACAATGGAGCTGTAGGCCTCTCAGCGGGGTGCTAGGTGGTGTTAGGTTCAGGGGAATTTACGCAAATTTACGCAGGGTCAGTAAATCTAGTAGTAGGGACTTACACCAGGAAAAAAAAGGGTCAGTAATTCTAGTGTTAAAGGTACTTTACAACAAAAAAGCTCAAATTTAGCAGTCAAAGTCTTTGCTACTTCTATATCTACGTCCATGAAAATATAAACACAAACAAATTTTAAAGAAGAAAACCAATTCCAGTGACATTAAAGGTATACATAAACTATCCTGGCATGACTTAAACCCAAATCCCTCAGTGGAAAGTACAGTGGGGCAAAAAAGTATTTAGTCAGCCACCGATTGTGCAAGTTCCCCCACTTAAAATGATGACAGAGGTCAGTAATTTGCACCAGAGGTACACTTCAACTGTGAGAGACAGAATGTGAAAAAAAAAATCCATGAATTCACATGGTAGGATTTGTAAAGAATTTATTCGTAAATTAGGGTGGAAAATAAGTATTTGGTCACCTCAAACAAGGAAAATCTCTGGCTCTCACAGACCTGTAACGTCTTCTGTAAGAAGCTTTTCTGTCCCCCACTCGTTACCTGTATGAATGGCACCTGTTTGAACTCATCATCTGTATAAAAGACACCTGTCCACAGCCTCAAACAGTCAGACTCCAAACTCTGCCATGGCCAAGACCAAAGAGCTCTCGAAGGACACCAGGAAAAGTATTGTAGACCTGCACCAGACTGGGAAGAGTGAATCTTCAATAGGCAAGCAGCTTGGTGTGAAAAAATCAACTGTGGGAGCAATCATCAGAAAATGGAAGACATACAAGACCACTGATAATCTCCCTCGATCTGGGGCTCCACGCAAGATCTCATCCCGTGGGGTCAAAATGATCATGAGAACGGTGAGCAAAGATCCCAGAACCACACGGGGGGACCTGGTGAATGACCTGCAGAGAGCTGGGACCAAAGTAACAAAGGTCACCATCAGTAACACACTACAACGGCAGGGAATCAAATCCCGCAGTGCCAGACGTGTTCCGCTGCTGAAGCCAGTGGATGTCCAGGCCCGTCTGAAGTTTGCCAGAGAGCACATGGATGATACAGCAGAGGATTGGGAGAATGTCATGTGGTCAGATGAAACCAAAGTAGAACTTTTTGGTATAAACTCAACTCGTCGTGTTTGGAGGAAGAAGAATACTGAGTTGCATCCCAAGAACACCATACCTACTGTGAAGCATGGGGGTGGAAACATCATGCTATGGGGCTGTTTTTCTGCCAAGGGGACAGGACGACTGATCCGTGTTAAGGACAGAATGAATGGGGCCATGTATCGTGAGATTTTGAGCCAAAACCTCCTTCCATCAGTGAGAACTTTGAAGATGAAACGAGGCTGGGTCTTCCAACATGACAATGATCCAAAACACACCGCCCGGGCAACAAAGGAGTCGCTCCGTAAGAAGCATTTGAAAGTCCTGGAGTGGCCTAGCCAGTCTCCAGACCTCAACCCCATAGAAAATCTGTGGCGGGAGTTGAAAGTCCGTGTTGCTCGGCGACAGCCCCAAAACATCACTGCTCTCGAGAAGATCTGCATGGAGGAATGGGCCAAAATACCAGCTACTGTGTGTGCAAACCTGGTAAAGACCTATAGTAAACGTTTGACCTCTGTTATTGCCAACAAAGGTTATGTTACAAAGTATTGAGTTGTATTTTTGTTATTGACCAAATACTTATTTTCCACCCTGATTTACGAATAAATTCTTTACAAATCCTACCATGTGGATTCATGGATTTTTTTTTTTCACATTCTGTCTCTCACAGTTGAAGTGTACCTCTGGTGCAAATTACTGACCTCTGTCATCATTTTAGGTGGGGGAACTTGCACAATCGGTGGCTGACTAAATACTTTTTTGCCCCACTGTATATTACATAAAAGTTAAGCAGTAAGAGCTGTTTGCAGTAGAGCTCCAAACAGCTCTAAGCTGCCAAATCAGGTGTGTTTGAACCAAAATCCACCACGACCATGCTGATCATTAGTACCAATGATGTAGGAATATATAAACAAAAATAAATACATTTTGTAACTTTATTTTTCTGACGGGTAATAAAATAAATGTTGACCTGCAGTAAACATTGGCTAGAGACAAGTTGTCTTTAAGACAATAAACACCCAGACAACATTAACCACTGAGGTGGAACAGTTTAATCACACAGTAACTACAAACGCATTTTGTCAACTTAAAAACACAAACTTTGAGTGAACCAATCTGTGTGCTGTGTAATAGGAAAATCACAAATTTAAAGGAATGACACAGCAACTTCCAATAAAAATTCTCTTCTCCCTGGATGAAGGCTTTTCTCCTCCTTGTCTTTCCTGTATGCCAGAAGATGACATGTGACTGCCCCCTGGTGGTCACTTCTCTATCAGTGAGTCCAGCTGCTCCTGCAGGGAGGCCAGCTGTTGGAGCAGAAAATAGAGGGCGTGATTGATGCCCAGCAGCACCGTGGTGTAATTGGAGGGTAAGTGGATGATGATTAACATGTCTTTTCACATTAATTTGCTGCAGTCATTTGTCAATACAAACAACGACCCTAGACAGTGGGTGGCCACTATGCCATAGCTACAAAAAGGACTCCCCTGGTAGCTGCTGTCAAATTAAATTGCGCTTGATTGGTTTTCAACTTTGCTATTAGGCATGAAAAATGTTGGGTTGAAAAAGAATAGCAAACACAACACCATCCGCCGACATGATATTTGACATTCATTCAAGAGAAATTCATGCAAAGTGCTGAAGGCTGTAGAAAGCTCACAGTGAGCACTGATCCTTGGCTTTTACAAAAAGGTTCTTACCTGCTCCATCTCCCGCTCCTCCTGCTGAATAATCTCATCCAACAAGGCTTGGAAACGGTTCTGTAAGAGCAGAGAGGCAAACAAGGTTTGTTTGAGTCGACATGCTGAGCCTCATTAAATTGTGATGGCTTTAAATGTGTGTCGGCCTGGGCTGCTCGTGTCAGTATCTCCTCTCTGACAGAAAGGCCACTTGGAATGCCAGTCAGAGGCAGCTGACCTTTTCCATGTGACTGTGATAATAACGACTGGAGATGGGGCTCTGACGGTCCCAAAACACTGAGCAATGAGAGCGTTAAATGGCAACGTAGGAAGGGTCGTGTCTGCTCATGTTTCACTCATTGTAAATTCTCCACTAAAGAGTGCTGGGCATAAGAATGAACTTTCAGCTCCCTTTTTGTGCATGGAAAAACCTACAGAGAAAAAGGCTAGCAGCAGAGATGCAAGATTCTGGGTTTTAAAATAACCATTTAAAAAAATAATGTCCTCCAACAATGTGTGAAATCAGCTGTTATTTAGGTTTCCCGCCACCTTTGAGAGAATCTATGCTGCATGAACAATTTTGCCTCCAAGCTCATCTGCATGTTCTTGTTTACGTCTCTGTACATGCAGACCTAGTTTTTGGATGAACGGGTGAAAAAAGTGTGAGTGTTTTCAGTGCTTACTTTGAGGGCCTGGTTTTCCACTTTCATGATGAGCTCCTCCTGCTGTTTCTTGCGGGCACGAGTTTCCTGAAGCTTGGCCTTAATGTTGTTGATCTGCACCTGGTACTCCATAACTGCAGGACACAGTGGGAGGTTCATGTGTGAGGGCTGTCATAAAAACACTTATGTGCTGCAAAGAGGAGGCAAAAAAGGTTGGAGGGCAAAGATGATGTGACATAATTTGAGACACTACACTTGCCACGGGGACAAGATATGCAGCTTAGCTTGCTGAACCATAAGGATGCTTCCAGTTCAGTTTGACAAATTATCCATAATGGGAACAATCAGTTGACTTAAAAGGACACGAATCAGCAGGATGCAGTTCTATAAAGACACAACTAAATCAGTCTGCTTTGTGCACCACACAGAGTTCTCATCAAATCCACCATGTCTCACAGAAACCCGTGGCTCCACCACCAATCAACCATCTTATAACTAATTGTATCCATTCACCGTTTTCCCCTGGCTCCAAATTCTGACAAAGCTGTTGTAATGCAAACTATCTAACAATAAGGAGGCCATGTGAATCCATTCATTCAACTTTTACAGCTATGCATGGATGCCATCATCATGCATGGCCTGGCTCCAACATATTGAGAAGGGCTCCGCCAAGATGCTACAGTTGAGCTGGCCAGCAGTGCTGCCTGACTGACAGTTCTATGTATCTAGCTAAGGAGGTATTGTGCTGTCAAACTGGACAGCTCCCTGAGCCTCCTGCTGAGCCACAACACCTGTCAGACTGGTTAGTTGAAGAGGAGAGCTGAGAGCTGTCAGAATGAGCATCTCTGTGGGTGAGGGCGCAGCACGTGTATTTAAGTAAGGCTATTTATTTGAATGTGTGTGATGAGCTAGAAAATTCCACTTCGATTAAAAGTTCAGACACCTTGCTCAGGTTATTTTTGACCTCTACTTCGACAAGTATCTCTGGGCAGCCAAGCCCACTTTCTTGGCTGTGACTGCTGCAACTGAAAAATGAACAACTGTTGGTATACAGAGGAAGTCGGCTAAGAGAAAGAGAATTATCTCTGTGGTGTAAACTGCAAGCACGGCATGAAAGATTGCATAATTCTAATGCGGCACTTACTTCACATCCACCTGGGTGCACACACACACACACTCTCTTTACTGCATAATGTATAAAGAATCACATATAATAATCACATCTATCTCTCCTGTGTTTAGTTGTTAAGTTGTTTTCATAAAATAAAAAAAATAAAAAATCTGATTAGGGATGCTGGTGAGAGATTTTTAACAACAAAATGTAATTTATATCAGTTGGACTGCAGCTAGTGATGATTTTATTTATGAGTTAATGCAGCAATGAAAACTATATACGATGACTTGTATATAGTTTTCTGCCTCATACCTATCTGGTTGTTTCTATCACTTTCATTCTGTGCAGAATCGGACTCATTAAGTTTGTCCTGGAGCTGCTGGACCAGATCATCCTCTGTGTCCATGATATTCAGGTCCTCATCTTCATGCCGGTCCCCTTCGTCCTCCTCGTCCTCACTTGAACTGCTGATGTCATTGAAGATCTCCCTCAGTTCATCATGCTGGACTGGTGATGCAGAAAGCACATTAGCGTTAGAAACGCAAACACAAAGATGGAAACAGCGAGAATTTAGAGCACTTGCTCTGGGATTAATCTAGGTCACAGAGCCAACAGTCTACTGGAGCTTTAAAACTGGGCTTATATGACAGGAAGGAATAAATGTGGAGTCCAAACAACCAGCCTGCTCTTCTCTTACATGGCAAAAATAACTCTGCTCCAACACTTGGCAGTACAGTAGAAGTCACTCAAGCATGAACCACTAGATAGTTTAGCCACATACCTCAAGGTATGGGAAGGAATGAAAGGAGGAAATAAAATGAAATGAGGTAAAAAGGTTAGGGAAATGTTTTGTTCATAATTGCTTGTTACAGCAGCACTAATTTGTTCATGACTGTTTTATGGACAATCTGATTAGCTTTATGGATAGATCATTTCGTATGCATGTGTAGGGCTGTTCGATATAACGATATATATCGGATGACGATATAAAAACATCTATCGTTTCATTTTACGCTATCGTTTGTTTCGTGGTGTCGCAAAATAAACTGTTTACGGCAATATTTTTTCATCGTTTTGATGTTACTGTAGTGGCTATATTCATTTCTTAAAGTTCTCTCTTTCTCTTAAGCTGGGCAGACACTGTGCGATTTTTTTCAGTCGCGTTATTCAGCTCCTGCTCAAACTGTACGATTGACTTGCAGGGGTTAGAAGTTGGTAGGTCATGATGCAGGGTGTCACACTATACAGCCGATGCTGTGATGCGACCCGAGTGCTCACACTGTGCGTCCATAAAAATGAAGGTTATAACAGAAAATCTGACGCTCGCTCTCCCTCTCCGTCTTTCACTCACACAAACACGCACAGCACCACCATCAACTTTGCTAAATTGCTAATGAAAAACATTGATCAGGCAGCTGTGATTGAGCAGCAATGTCCATCCAACTATTTTCATGGTTGTTGTGGTTATGATCATTTTGTGAGGCCATAGTTCTACAAGTTGTGCCTCCATCGCTTGTGTCCAGATCACACGCTGCACTGCTGTGCTACTCCGTCTTTTTCACCAACATTTATGTGTTTGCGCGTGCACAGTGTGAGCAGCTACGGCGACACCCTCACGACGGTCGTGAGGATTTCAAAGAGGTTTGAAATCCTCACGACCAAGCGATTGATGATCGGGAGCTGGTCGTGAGGTGTTAATCGCTTCTCGTTATCCCACGTATACTACACGATGCACGATGAAGGGCCAAAATCGGGGCGATCACTAAAACGGTCGCACGACTGAAAAATCGGCTCAAAATGGGCCAAAAATCGCACAGTGTGAGCCCAGCTTTATATTTAATATAACCACACCACGAACGATTTTATGCGTTGTCGTTAGCAACAACGACAGTAAAACCATCGCGTGTCCGCTTGTTTATTTTCCACATAAACCTTTCACAATAAAGCTCAAGATCCTGTTGAGACTTTTCAAAATAAACCGAATCACGTGAAAGAGTATGCAGTGTTTACGAATGGGAAGAGAAAAAAGAGCCGCCAGGTGCTAAAAAACAAACAAACCTTAGACTCAAACGTTAGAACAGGCTTTTCCCCGCAGCACGCTGTGTAATAAATACTCACAAAGAAAACGGCGGCCGTTACAACTTATGTCTAAAAATGTATAATTTCATGCATCGGTTAAAACACTCGACTCCAGGTACACGAGCTGGAAACACTTCACGCAAGTCGAGCTGCCCGAGATTCACAGAATTTACAGAAACTGTTACATTTTTGTGATTTATATCATTATCGGGACGATACATGTCTTATATCGGGATATGAGATTTTGGTCATATTGCACAGCCCTATGCATGTGTACATATGTCTCTTCCAGAGTAAAGAAAAGTTTAGGAATTGCATCCTAATTACACGATGTGTTCACTAGTATTCTGAGTCTTAATGATTCAGATAACCATTTTTAAATGTTCATCCCAATTATAATGCTATTATTAAAAAACCTAAATCAATCAAGCTTTATTGCGCGTGTTCATGTAGGTCAGCTAAAAGGCCTGGGTAGCAGAACATGTTCTCTTTTTTAGCTGAATTGAGAAGCTGGCTGAGCATTATAACAGAGTGTACCACATCTTATTTCACACGACTTTTTAAAATTAAGTTTTATTTACCAGAGGACCCATGACCCATCTTGTGTCCTGAGGTCCCAGGTGAGGAATCCAGGTTGGCCAGAGAGCTGTGTTGATCTGCTTCCTTGGACTCATCCTCTGCGATAACCTCCCATCCTGATAACTAGGTTAAGGGTTGGCACACCTTCTGCAGATTCCTTTAACCTTCAGAGGGCCTAAACTAAAGTAAAAGACTTGTGGTCTTTTGAATAATCCTACTTCAAAAAAAGACCTGAAGGGTCAAATTAGATGCAGAGAAACTGTCTCAGTTTTAACATTCATTAGTGCCATGTTTATCTCCCCAGCTGTATGCAAGCACTAAAATTAAAATAAGAATCTTTGCTTCACTGTGACCAACTAAGCAATGATAATCATCAGTCCATCTCAATTAACACACAGCAAGCAGCCACTCAAGGCAGCCTCGCTATGCTCTTATTCTGTCAGGCAAGTTTAGGGTTTCATTAAAGCACTAATAGCTTCCTCGCACAGTGCATATCTCTCGCAAAGGCATCAGGGAAAGTCAAATCAGGTGAACCATGTAACCATGCAGGAGTCAGGAAAGCCACTTGGGCCTAACTTCAACATATTTTACATGGTAAATTAAACAGAGATTATGTTTGACCTAAAAGACAAAGAGTGGTAATTATGTGACGCTTCTGAAAAACTGACTAGATTTCACGTTACAAGTAATGGCCAGCTGATTCTGCCTTACTCTGAAGTACTTTTAAAGATGTAATACACACTATTGTTTTGATGGTTTATATACACCATAGGTGTCAAACTCTGGCCCGCGGGCCAAATTTGGCCCGCAGCCTAATTACATTTGGCCCGCAAAGCCATGCCAAATTACTATTAGAGCTGGCCTACTGGTATTATACAGCTAATATATATATATTGTTTAGTATTAAGCTTTGCTTGTTCCATATTCAGTTTTTCAGCAAAATGTGTTTGAGTCCATAAGAAAAGATTAATTCTTATATCTGGAGGAATAAATATATTTCAATAAATATTAACGTTAGCCCGCGACTTTGTTCCAGTTTTGAATTTTGGCCCACTGTGTATTTGAGTTTGACACCCCTGATATACACCGTTACTATTGTCCTAAGATGGACGTGCAGAATGTTTAGGTGTCAAAAAGGATACGGACGCTGACAGCGTCAGCATCTGTGCTCAGCAATCTCTTCACTTCCTTTTCCACATCAGGAGATTCAATGTACTGCAAGAGACAGAGAGATCGAGTTACTTGTAGTATTAGCTGCATCTCTCTTGCCTTATCTTACACACACACACACACACACACACACACACACACACACACACACACACACACACACACACACACACACACACACACACACACACACACACACACACACACACACACACACACACACACACACACACACACACACCAAGGTAGCAGCTGGCCACATGCCAGGAAGTACATTAGCGATTAAAAACAGAAGGGGCCAAATCAATATGGCTCAGCTCTGCACCTTCAGGAAGATTTATTCAGAAGACAAAGTAGACAAAGTGTAGTGCTCCAGCTCCACTCGCTTTCACTTTGATCAAAGCAATAGTGAAATGGCTTTTTTGCATGCCTTTGGGGGAATCTAAGATGGAAAGGCTTTATTTATATGTAAATCTTAGTTTTCACTTTTACCATAGTTCCTGTTTTATGAAATGTAAATGTCTTGTTGGAAGAGAGCCTAGGAAAAAGATGGATCATCAAACGAGATGCTAAGGAGATGGATGGGACACGGGAGGGGATTGCTGTAGGGAAAATGAAAAATGTCAGAACCTTTTTTTTCGCAGTCTTCCGAAATCTCCTCTTGCGCGTGTTCTTCAGAGGGCAGGTGACTAAAGAGCAAAACAATGGGATTAGCGAAGCCAAAAATCAGTCCACTACCCAAGGAGGGGACATTATGTTTCCTGAACTGCTGATATGCCAAGTTTTCAATATAAACAAGTCAAAAAGCTGCTGTCTGTATATAATTACTTACTGCCGTGATTCCAAACAAATTTCTTGTCCTTGTCTTTATCCTTCTTTTTGGTCTTGGGGTCAGTGCCAGTTGGCTCTTCCAAAGGGGGGTAAAGGTCTCCATCTAGTGTACACACGAGCATCTAACCCGTGGATGGGAAAAATGAATGCAAAATACCATGCTGATTAATCTGTACTGCACTGCACTGTAACTGGGGAAAATAAATTTACATAACACGTATCTAAAATCCAAAATGTACTTTTATTTTAAACCAATAAAATAATGGAAAACTGTAAAAATTATTTATTTCCAGTCTCTTGCTTACCTGGCAGACATCTGCGGTCTTGTAAAACGTCTTCTTGTCCACCGTTTTGAGTGACTCAATCATGCAGGGGAGATCAACCAGTTTGCAGGCCAAAGGAACACGGTCTACTCTAACTATGCCATGACGGCCATCAGCTACAAATAAGAGGGACAAATGACTGTTAAGGGGACATGTGGGTGACAATTCTTTAACTAGATCCATTAGTATGCTACAATCATTGTTACATTTAAATAACAAAAAGAATGAAACTGGTATAGAAATATGTACAACGTTCAAAATTCTGGACCCGACTGTAAATGAATAACAAGACAGGGAGACAGCGTTAATTAAACCAGTGCCAAGATTGTGAGCAGCTTACGGTGCAACTCAATGGTGAGTCTGTCCTTCATGTTCATACTGCTAGACTGTGCAATCCTTCTTACTGTTGAGGCATACTCCTGCAAAAGAAAGAAAAATGAAGCCAGATCATATTGGTGGTGATAAAACTGAATTTCCATCAAACAATGAATTTTTGCAAGTGCAAAAGTCTCACCGAAGGAAGCCTGAGGACAAACTGGCTCTCCAGCTCATAAGGGGCATCCTCCTTACTCTTGGAACCGACCTTCCCAACTAAAATCAAAACACATCACCATAATGAAAGTGTTAAAATATGTCTTGCTTGCTATATGCTGACAAACTACAAAGTTTGTCATTCTACTTTAACATTAAAATATACAGTACATTATGGAACTCATTTTTCCTATTTTGAAGTAAGAAGTAATATAGTATCTAATATCTTAATCTCTGGCTCTCTTCCACTGTCTTTTTTTCACAGTGTCAGATGGACGCCACTCCTGAAGCCTGATTCTGCTGGAGGTTTCTTCCTGTTAAAAAGGAGTTTTTCCTTTGTCTTCTCACTGAATGCTTACTCATAGCATTCCGTTTGATTGCTGTGGGTTTCTCTGTATTATTGTAGGGTCTTTACCTTACAATATAAAACTCCTTGAGGCAACTGTTGTTGTGATTTGGCGCTATACAAATGAAAGTCAGTTCAATTGAATCATTGGCTGGACGGACTCGTCTGTGGACCATTTAAAGCATTTTCAGTACCTTAGCTGGGCATTTTCTCTTACATACATTATATCTCAGGGGCAAAAACTACACTCCACCACATTTTTTGACAGCTTTAATTACTGATCACTTTATAGTCTTTCATGTTCTTCCCGTGGAAAGAAATCTCCAAGTTTGGTGATTTTATATGCATTATTTTACTTTGAGTGTTCTTTGTTTTGCTTTTTTTTAAACTTGTGGAAAATTGTCTTTAATGGTGTGAGGTTTTCACTGGGCAGCAACACTAGAAATACACACTAGTGTACAAACACTCGTATATAAACACTAACTACTATCTTAAGTACCTACAACAGTAAAGTTTATTTCAGTGCTGACAAAAAAGGAAATTATAATGTAATAAGCTAAAAATGTAAATAGCCAAACCATTTTTATTTCTCACAGTGCGTATATGCAAACCAACAAACGTTATTATTAGTTCAATATAACATTTAGTTTATTATATTATACTATGAATGAATAAATGAACGAAAAAATAACCAACGTTCCAACCAAATGTACTCTGAATCTCTTTTCAAATTCTATCACGAATGTCTTTACATCAAAAGTAAAACACAGATAATTACAGCTAATTAAGGTTACTTGTGCATCTTACATTAATGACGTCTACCACACTGTGGAACAATAACACTATAGGAGATTATACACAATGTTCAAAAGACAGGAACGATAAACGCTAATTTGCGAACACAGTTGTTAAAATTTGCCACCGACAACATGTTTTGTTTCATCATCACCATTATTGTTACTATCATTGAGTTATATCAGCTTCATCTTAATAACCGACAACGAAAAGTGTTTCCTTACCTCGCAAAAGTGGAGGCTACGAGGCTAACAGCTAGTTATCTTTAGCATAAGGATAAGGGCAGAGGATTTTAACGTACCTTTCAGTTTAGATGTCATCGTCGTTTAGAAGTTTAGATGGTGCAGCTGTATAAATATATTTCAATGCTAAACACGCATAAACATGACGATTCTGACTGACAAAAACGAGACTTCTTAGCTACACAGTGATAGCATAATCACGAGCGAAAACAAGAGTGTTGCTTAGGGCTTTGCCACTTTCAATACCTCCTCGGAAATTTGTGTTTTCTTAATCTTGGCTGTACAACTCGTATGTCTGAGCATTAAATTACAAATTATAGGCATATTTCAGTTAATAATTAAGTAATTATAATATATATGTGTGCATATTTTTGTACTGCCATGTTATTAAATAAGGACTAACAGTGAAAGTTAGTTAGTTTGTTTTTCAGCGCATGACAGTAAAATATAAAAATTCCGATAATTTGGAACGTCCCACGCGACCATCTGTATCACGAGACTTGTCAATCGTACTTTTAAAAAAACAAAAAAATAACGAATATTCTTTATCCAATATAGTTAAATGTATCTATAAATATTTAAAATTATTATTTGATGTTCGTATCGTTACGCTAAATGGTCTGTCAGTAAAAGAGTAGGAAGGAAGTAGGAAAGAGGAAATACCACAGGAAATATGCGGCTATTTTTTATTTAAAGTTATTCTATTAAGAATTAAACTGTAATTAAACCGTAATCTAAAATAAACGCTAAGTTCGTTATTATATTTGGTTTACTATTATTATTATTTATTTATTTTTTAATACGACACAACTCGATAGCCTAAAGGACTGTTGGACTCACTTCCCGGTAAACACGCTATCGTCAAATATTTCATAATAAAAGATTTCGGGGAAAACTATCAGCGCTAATAAGAAGCAAACTTCCAAGAAAACTGCCAGATAGACATTTTTATTTATCTAGAAGGTTTTCTTTTTGCGGTATTAAATTTTTCCACTGGCGTTGATTTTAGCCATCCACGGTACGGTGGTGTGCTTTTAATTTGAAACCTAAAATTACACTTTCTGGAAAAATTACTTTTCCCTTCCGGGCCGGAATTGGTTTCTCTTTTGCTGTCGTCTTTCTGTTGTCCACTCCCCTTCGTTTATGAATAATATTTGCACAAGTTTATTTTTTACCTTCGGCGACGTTGCAGCATTTGGCCGCCGAAAGCCGAAATGGTGTTTAAAGTGACTGTCAGCAGTGCCCGGAGGGCAACAAGGACGCTGTGGCTGCTCGCGCTAGTAAGCCTGCCTGTTTGCATCAGTGTTTGCCGAGCATCATCACCTCAGGAAGACAGTGCCATGGAGAACATCGTTACTGAGAAAAAGGCTGAGGAGAGCCACAGACAAGACAGCGCTGACCTGCTGATCTTTATCCTGCTCCTCACCCTCACCATCCTGACCATCTGGTTGTTCAAACATCGGCGGTTCAGGTTTCTCCACGAAACCGGGCTGGCAATGATTTATGGTAAGATGGTCCATCGTGACAGAGAGACGTCATCCGAGCTGTTACACTCATTGTGTCCTAATAGTTAGATTTTGAACAGACGAATGTCAACACCAGGCTTGATAAGTTCGCCCCTTTTAACACATTTATGCTGCAGGACTGTTCCGGTTTATGTTGTGATTGAGCAAGCGTAATTTAACGACAGTGGACGCCTCTTTTACACTGCTTAATCTTAGAAATTACATCTCAGCACCTAAGCAGTTTCGACAAATACTGTCTTATGAATCCTACTGAATTTTAGTTCTTAAATAACTTGTTTTTGCTTTTGCTTTTTCGTGCAAGTCACAAGTGATTATTTGGACAAATGCCAATCACGAGTGTGTAACTGGACTTTGCTTCCACTTCTGTATATTGAATTTCAGGAGTATTGTTAGAAATCTTCCAACCTGTAGAAGAGGAAGTGGTCGTGCCACCGTAGAATCATTTACATTTTGCCTCACAACCCAGCTGCTTCACATTTAACAGATAATTAATAACTTCTGCTTGGCTGTGCAGAGCTTTTAGAGTCTAGACATTCACAAATTACTCATTTTTAGTTTTTATGAAGGCTCCATAGGGCGGATAGTAACATTATGCTATTATTTTTGCTGTGACATTACTGTCTACTACATGGTTACCAAACCATGCATTACTACCAATAGTAACAGATGTTTGATCTGAGCATTTTAGGTCAAGATCAGATCACAAATCCAAAATTTGATCAAAATAGCTGGAAAGATGATTGTCATCCTGCCTCCATTTTCTCTCCATGAGATATTTAAAGAGTCGGTGATAAAGAAGGGACGGAAAATCACTACAGATATAAATCCCATCTTTTATAAAGAATATGAGTCCTCTGGAAAAAAGGTACAGGATACCAGACATGTTGTGATTTTTGTGTTATTTTGTGTGACATATTCCCCTCGGTTGTCCAAGACAAATTTCTCCCACTGGAGACAATATGGCCTAATCTAATCTAAACTAATTGAAATTCTAATTTGCTGGTACAGTATCTGATAGGGTAATTTATTTTCACATGGATGTGTTAAGACTTTAATTTGAGATCCAGAGCTGTTAGGTACGTGTGTGATGTTCAGAGTAGACCTTTGTTTAAAAATATTTTTTTGTACAAATGAATCCCACTGAAACATTTAATACCATCTGTAGTATCAGGTAGCCTGAAGCTACACTCGCCATCCGTTTCTGTGGCGACGTGCCATAAACTGTTAAAAATCCTGTATTAATCAACTCTTCTCTCTCTCCTGTTTTTTTTTTTTTTTTTGTCTTTCGTTTTTATGAATTTTTCCCCAGGCTTAATTGTTGGAGTGATTTTGCGTTATGGCATCATTCATGTTCCTCTGGATGTTGGCAACATCACCTTGAATTGCCATGTCAATGCCAGCCCTGCCACTCTGCTGGTCAATGTAAGCGGCAAGTTCTACGAGTACACATTGAAAGGGGAGATCAGTGGCAACGACATGAAGGATAATGAGATGCTGCGCAAGGTATACTGTGTCGTGTTATTATTTGAATTTGATGTCTACATACAAGCAGTTGTGTTACAGAGATGGGTAATTATTTTCCTAAGGGACTATGTAAAACTGGGACTGTTGTGGAGGACGGTGCCAGTAAATTGAACTCAGTATTAATTTTATCTGTGTATAAGTTATTGGTACAGCCCTCCACAAGAGTCCCAGTTTCTCCTGTATCCCCTTGAGAAGCTTCATTGCCCACCCCTGAGCTGGAGCAATCAGATGATTTAATCATCAGCAAAGACATAATTATCAGTTATTTTACACTGAAATGATAGCAGATGTTTAAATCTGCAAGCACCGATGATCAAAACCAGCTACCCTTCTGATATTTTAAATACAACATAACTAACCAATGCAAGAGAGAAATCATAGGTTAATTTGTAATGGGATTAAATGGTGGTTTTAGTTTTTTGTAAGCTGAATGATTTGTATTTCTCTTTATGTAATACAAATTCTTTATTATCAATATTAAGTAGCTATTTCAATTTTAAAACAATAGCTCTACATCTAGATCAAATCAGTTTGAAGACTATTAAACAGGGCCTGAAATGTTCTGTTAAAATAACTGGCAGAATGCCTTTATTAGTGATACAGAATGTAAAAGAAACCATAAAAGTACTTGTTTTACGGTTGTCATGTGCTGGGGTGTGTTTGTCACTTTGTACTTTGTCAGTTAAACAGCTGCACAATTACATACAAGCAGTATTCTTGACGCTATTCTAACCACCAAACAAGTAAACAATCTGCTGAACAGGTTTAATCTATTTAAGTCATAATCTCACGCTCAGAAATTGAGGATTGTTTTCCAAACATGAATACATCTAATCCATTGTCAGAGATTGAATCCACATACTGATTTTAATGTAGCACTGCTCTAGATTTAGCATCTAAAAATGGCATTAGCCTTAGTGTGTGTATATGTATGTGGCTAGAAGCTGTCCTCGTTCTGTAACATGCCATTTTACTATTATAGTAGTTTTTTTGTTTATTGTCCTGGAAGCTGTGTCATGATGCCCCATATGGGTCATTTTTGATTAACTGATATTTTAGTCAATCCAAAAATGCAACAGCATAGAAAGAAATATTAATGAAAACAACTTGTTAATTTTCTTTTGATGCAGATCTGTAATTTTGTTCTGTGTTTTGTATAACTCAGGTGACCTTTGACCCTGAAGTGTTCTTCAATATTCTTCTACCGCCTATCATCTTCCATGCTGGCTACAGCTTAAAAAGGGTACAGTATATCATATAAAAAGTCAACATTTATTAAATACATATTTTCAGTATGTATTTGGCTCTTAATTAAATAACTTCATGTCCATTTGTGGTCTCTTTATAGACCGCAGGGGTTTACGTATTCATCAAGATGAATAATTTATTTTATAGTATTTATGCATTTGATTGCTGATCTGGTAACTCTTCTGTCTTTCAGAGACATTTTTTTCGGAACATGGGATCCATCCTGGCTTACGCCTTTCTCGGGACAGTCATTTCCTGTTTTATTATTGGGTAAGAGACTTAATTTGCAATTATTACAAAAAATATTTTATTATTAAAAAAAAAAAGCAAAAACATGAAAGCCATTCATCCTTGTGATTTTACAACCCTTGTGCAACTATGCACATTTAAAGTTATTGTTGTTTATGATGATGGACAAAACCACCTGCTCTTCCTTTTCTTCCATCAGGTTGCTGATGTATGGCTGTGTGACGCTAATGAAGCAGGTGGGCCAGCTGAATGGAGACTTTTTCTTCACGGATTGCCTGTTTTTTGGGGCCATTGTCTCTGCCACAGACCCTGGTACATATGATTTTTCTCAGATTTAAAAGTTTTCTTCTACTAACTCAAAGCACATTGTTACATATATTAACTAAAGTAGTGTGCAAAAGGCCTTTCTACCACCACACCGCATCCAGTAAAAGTGACATTTTCAGCTGAATGTTTTTATGTTTGTTCAGCACCTTGAGACTGAGCCATGAATAAGTAAAGTAAAAAATGTATGTAATTCAAAGAATGAACCGGTTTTGTGTCGACATTACTTAACAAGGAGTCCACATACTGTTATTCAAAGCCTCATAAGAAATGGTAGGGGAATAGAGATAAAAGTTGAGGCATGCCAACTGGACTGAAATCATTACCAAAAAAGTCTTATTGGGTGATGAATTCAGATTTGAATTTTTTTAAGTTGTAGCCATTGTCAGTCTGTATGGAGGAGGTCAGGAGAGAGGTGCAAAAGTGAGTGAGTCTGATCTGTCTGATTGGCCAGGACTTAATTTTTCAGCATAACATGGATCACAAGCACACTGCCAGTGCTGTACAAGCATACTTGGATAGAAAAACTCACAATAGAACACTGTCATGGATTAACCTCCCCAGAGCCAGAACCTCAACATTATTGAGGCAGTGTGGCATCATCTTTTCAGAGAATTGAACAAAATCAGCCAACATCCAAAAGAAGAGCTTTAAATATCCTTCAGGAAACCTGGAGAAGTATTCTTGAAGACTGTTTAGAGAAAAGACAAGAAGGCTTTGCCTAAGAGAGTTCAAGCTTTAAATAATAAAGTTGGTCTTACCAATTAAAGCTCATTAAAATTGTACAAAATCTGTTTTTTCCCTTATATACCATATTTCCATGTATGTTTGTAGATGTTGCAATAAATTGCTGCACCCATATTCCAAGCAAAATGTAAAGAAATAAAGGTGGCTCAAGACTTTTGCACAACATTGTATAGCAGCGTTTGGAAGTGAATTTTGACGTATGTTCTCTGTGCCTCACAGTGACAGTCCTGGCCATCTTTAATGAGCTGCAGGTGGACGTGGATCTCTACGCATTACTGTTTGGAGAGAGTGTGCTTAACGATGCCGTGGCCGTGGTTCTGTCCTCGTAAGTTGTCTCCCTTTTTTTTCTTTTTTCGTTTCTTTTTTTGTTGATGGACCTGTGACCTTTTACTAACCTGGGGCCCGTTCTTCGTACCTCGCTAAGTAGGTTAGCCGGATTAGATTGTTGACGATTTCGCGTGATCCTGGATCAGTCGGTTCCCCGAAGCTCATCCGGGACTTGCTGTCATAGCAACAGAGCCGTAAGCGTAAACCTGCTCGGGAGCAGGTTTACTTTATGTAAACAGGATTAGATCGCGGCCACGCAGGTATGTCCGCTTCATTTATACGAAAGCAACAGCGATATTTTTCCACTGTTTCACCATAAATAAATATTATCAATGTAACTAAAGATAATGCAGCACTTGATCCTTTTATTGATGTCACACAGATACATACAGGTCATTTCCTAAAAAAGGGAAATGTACTATTAACATTCTATTACATGTATGTGATTATTACAGATGTAATTCATATTTCAGAGTAGTAATTGTAAATTACTTCGTGTAATCAAGATGAGAGACCACGGCTATAAAAGCGAAGGTGGATTTGGGAAGCCTGTCGCAGCCATGTCCTGTCCGTATACGCGACCAACCCATTGCGGAAGGTGCAAGATTGATAAGGAGAGTCCTCAGAATTCAGCGTATATTGCGGGATAGACAGGATCCTTTAGCTCAGCGCGACAGTGTGCTCATAGAGAGATATCGATATTCCCGTGAGGGTATTATTTACTTAACCAACTTGTTGACGAGGGGGTGCAGGACCACCACCTGTCTTTTTTTCCTCTGCCCTTTTCTTGGTTGCTGTTATGAACAAACTAACAGAGTATTACAGGCCAGTATTACCTTGCCAAGAGACGAAGAGCAATCTAAGAGATAAATATTACCATTCTGTAGAATACTCCTGTATTCCACTTTTACTTGTTCCCATGTTCTTGTGGGTCCTGTTGTGGCTCTAATGTGAAAGGGGATATAATATAACATATTATAATATAATATAATGCCATATGATATTGGACAATATAGTGTCATATGATAGATCTACCCTACCGCCTACTGGTGTTGGCCAGAGGGGCCGATGGCGCGATATGGCAGCCTGGCTACAACCGTAGCTGCCTCCACCAGTGTGTGAATGTGGGAGTGAATGAATAGTGGTATCGTAAAGCGCTTTGGGTGCCTTGGAAAGCGCTATATAAACCCAATCCATTATTATTATTATTATTAAATTACCTACGAGTTTGATTTGTCAGCAACTTTCTGCCAGCCCTCTCTCCTTGCTTTTGCAGCCTTTGCAGTGTTCTCTTGTGTTTTAATTAAACTCTGAAACTCCTGAAATCCCTCACTCATGAGTTCTTGCTCTGCTGCCGGAAAATACCGAGCACGCCCCTTGGACATTTTCGCCGACCAATCAGCGGGTTGCCGATCAATGTTTCTACTATCGATGCGTAGCCCCTTTTACGACACCCAGTGATGTCACATTCCTGCGTCCAGCTGTAGTAATCGTCAACAGCAGGTGTGTTCGGGGAACCGGATTAGCGAGCTCACGGTTAGCGCGATGATTTGATCTTGGATGTGTCATTTGATCTTGGATGTAGTAAGCGACGTACGAAGAACGGGCCCCAGGTATCAGCTCCCAATAACACCTTGTTAAATGTGAAACAGGTTTGTTAAACTAACACTTGACTTGGTTTTTGTCCCCCGCCACATGGAACTGCTGTAATTTCCACAGAATTGTAAATTTAAAGCGCAGGCAGACTGGAGGGGCCCGGCCCTGTGGAGACACTCAGACCGGCCCGTTGAACGGGTGCACTAAGTAGAGCATGGCATTGTGTGCTTTTGCAGTGCCTTGAGATAAACATGACAAATCACTGGCCATTTGTTTTTAAGACTCTGGCTATTCAACCAGAGATGCAGAACATTGCATTATTTATTCTTTTTTTTCTGTTATTGGTTAAATGTTTTTGATGGTATGAGTCAGCTAAGAGCACATTCCTATTTTCTTTGAAGATACTGTGGGAGCCAAGGGAAAGGCAGAAAGCCAGAATGCTTATAGACAAAATGCCTGGTGATTTGTTCTGCGAGTGTGGGGGCTGTGAAGAGAGAGGGTGAACAAATGTTATTTTACTGCGACACTTGGTTCAAATAGCTATTTATTATACAGCTATTTATTCAAAGATCTGAATCTCTTATTTGGAAATAAACGTTTGCCAAGTTCAGCACATTTGAGCACAAAACTACTTCAGCATAATGTTAAAAAATATATATGTGTATATTAGGGGTGCAATGATACTCGTATCGATATTGAACCGTTCGATACAGTGCTTTCGGTTCGGTACGCATATGTATTGAACAATACAAAATTTGTAATTTATTTTATCAACTTTCCTTCTGACATGCTGTCTGTGTTGAGCGCTCAGTGAATCTGCGTTCGACTACTCCGCCTAGGCTGCACTGTCGAGCGCAGATCCACTGAGCGCTCAACACAGACAGCATGTCAGAAGGAAGAGCGCAGGGCAAGCTAGCAAGACAGAAGTTAAGCTCTCCTTGCAACATGGCAAAATGAACCTCCCCCACCCTCATTCAGATCTGGCGTTTGGAATTATTTTGGTTTTCGTATGACCCTGAAGGTAAGCGCGTCATGGACTAAAGTAAAACAGTATGTTGGATGTGCCACGCAATGCTCAATTACATTGGTGTGAACTAGTGTGTTAGCACAGTTAGCTCGTTAACGTGTTGGCCGTCTAGCCCCATGCACGGGGCGATCAGGGGTAGCTCATTAACGGAGATTTGCCGTGTCGTAGCGTTAAGGTCATTTCAACGAGATTAACGCTGACAGCACTAGTGGGAACACAACGAATATGACTGCATGTTTACGCTGACATCATCCTAGTGCAAAGACAAGTGGAAGCAGACAAAAACAACAAGCATGCATGCTACAAACTTTACCCCAGTCATTTAGACAGCCGTTAGCACAGGATTCTCCTTATGGGGACCTGATGTGTTTAATATTGTGGCGAGCTCAGACAAGGTGGAGACGGAGGTGTCGTTTGGTCTTGCTTCCCGTGAGCTAGCCAGGGAGCACAGCCGTTTATTGACATCTGCAGAAGAACACTGCCGCTAGCTAACTGCTCAGCGTGGCAAGCGCACAGCAACAACAACAACACACAGGGCGCCCTCTGACCCCGGAAGGACACCGTCGCAGCGAGAGGGCGTCACCCGTTACTATGGCAACACAAACAAAACATAACTGTACAAACAGAACCCCGAACAGCCCTGACCCGCTACATAGCCCCCACCTAAGGGGTCAGTCGTCCCCGACGACCCGATTACCCCACACAAAGTCCTGCAAATGTCCAGGTGCCTTCTTTTGGCGCACCGGTCACGACCGGCGGGGGAAAAGTCACTCGGATCAGAACATGGGGTGCTACCATCATCCCACTTCTGACACGATTGTGGCGAGCTCAGACAAGGAGGAGACGGAGGTGTCGTTTGGTCTTGCTTCCCGTGAGCTAGCCAGGGAGCACAGCCGTTTATTGACATCTGCAGAAGAACACTGCCGCTTGCTAACTGCTCAGCGCGGCAACCGCACAGCAACAACAACAACACACAGGGCGCCCTCTGACCCCGGAAGGACACACCATCGCAGCGAGAGGGCGTCACCCGTCACTATGGCAACATAAACAAAACATAACTGTACAAACAGAACCCCGAACAGCCCTGACCCGCTACAATATGCTGCTGAGAATATAGCCCAGAAGAAGCGTATAGTATAGCTTTTATTTTGGAAAGAGCCATTTCTCTGTAATAAACTCTCTTTTCCAAAGATGAGTGATTCCTCAATCAGATACAGGGCTCGCAAAATCGCTAGCCCGACGTCCTGGGGCTAGCGATTTTTCCAGTCGGGCTACCAAAATCTATCTCTGCCCTGCCCGTCGGGCTATCATAGGAAGGAAAAATATATGTCAATGCTTTTGCATTCTTTCGGAAATGTAGCTGGGTAATTATGTCATTGGCATCGGTGAGCCACTGTCAATATGTGACATATTGAAATCGCGTTTGAATTTGCGCTTGTTTTTTGCTTTCACTTTGCAATCGCGCGAACTGTGTATAGAGAGCGACAGCACTGATCTGTGAGTGATGATAATTTGCGCACCAATTCCTCTGACATCGTCTTATCAATCGTTAGCTTACTATGCAAACATGACAAGTGAAATCTCCCGCAGCAAGCTTAAACATGTGAGAGGTTGATCGCCTTTTATATGGACGCAAACGCGCGTTGCAACTTTTTATCTGGTGTGCGTCTTTTATTTTGACAGCGAATGCGGACCACTTATGTGCACCTGTGTAAATAACATAATGTTCTGCCGGGTGTGTTGTTGGTTTTCTCTCGATTTCTGAGTCGACAAGCGCCTTTGTTACTGGGACCAGTCATTTTAAGAAAGGCCCCCATTAGAACCCATGAGAAATGCAAGAAATGCATTATTGCTCAGTCTGCAATATGTTTCCCAGAACAAACACCAATTGCAAATAACATACTAAAAACAAACCTGAAAATCTGTTTAAAACAGCGTACTATGTTGCAAAGAGTGAACTACCACTGGCACAATTTAGCAGTCTTTGCAAACTTCAAAAAGCAAATGGACTCGATCTTGGTTCCACTTGCCTCTTACCCGTGACTTCAGTGGAAATTTCAAATTCAGGATCTGACACAGACTGATCCATGTCCTACACAGTTCTTACAAGTTCATAGAAATTTCTGTTCAATTAGAACCAAGTATTTGAGTTGATGATTGTAATTTTTATACAATATTGTAATTTGTTTTTCAACAATTTTTTGATTAATGTTTTGTTTCCTTTACAATATTATACTTTAATGTATAATATTGTAAAGGAAACAAAACACCAATCAAAAAATTGCTCTCTTTTTTTATTCGGGCTACTTAAATTTATTTTGGGCTACCAAAAACTGAAGAGTCCCTGCCCGAAGGGCTACCAGGGATTTTGAAATTTTGAGAGCCCTGAGAGATATTTATTTTTTTTAATTACTTTTGTTTCAGCAACATTAAATTTAAATTTACACTACCCTGTGTTGTGGTGACTAATGCAGGCATTAACTTGTATATGGTACACTTATAAATATTTGCCCTGCCATTGCATAAATACTTGCCATTAAATGTTTGTATTTTGTGTTCATATCAGCTCTATAGTAGCATATCAACCAGAAGGAGACAACAGCCACACCTTTGAGGTTATGGCGATGTTGAAGTCTTTTGGGATTTTCCTGGGAGTTTTCAGCGGCTCATTTGCACTAGGAGTCGCCACTGGAATCGTCACCGCTCTCATATCTTTTTTCGTTTGTTTGGTTGTAGCATTTATTTAGATAAGTTACATGTTGTTGTAGCAGTGCTTAAACAGCAAACAGACTCTTAATGAGCATACGCACATGTGCCATAAATATCAAGAAACTCCTAATAGTGTATTTCATTCAAACCAAGTACATAAAAAGTGCAATCAAATTCAGTTCCAAAATACAAAAAGGGACATGAAGGTTCTTTCAATTTATTTTGGCATTTTAAACTCAACCTGTAAAGTTTTTGTTCAGACCGGACCTTTGTCCTTTGGAATAAAGCATCAATATTTTATCACTTCATTCTGTTTGTTCCCTTGCTAAAGTTAGCGTATGAATTTTGTGTCACAGCCAAAGACTTGTTTTATAAGGTCACAGTCACCATTAACCAAAGAAATTTATTCTCGTGTCCATTTTATTAAGGACATAAAGGGGAAGATTTAACTACACCAAAGCCTTAGTGTTAGCTGGCCAGCATCTATGTCATTTTTTTTTACATTCTGAGCGGGGCTACATGAATGTTTTTGTGATAGTCTACGTCAGGGTAGGGGAACTCCAGACCTCAAGGGCCAGTGTCCTGCAGGTTTTAGATATCACCCTGGGTCAACACACCTGAATCAAATGACTAGTTCATTACCAGGCCTCTGGGAGGAGGAATTTAGCCATTTAAATCAGCTGTGTTGGCTCAAGGACACAGCCTGCAGGACACCGGCCCTCGAGGCCTGGAGTTCTCCACCCCGGTCTACATGTTTTCAATTCTAAAATGGTTAGCTTCTTAACACTGAAACATTATCATCAGTATCTCAGTTATACCATGCACTAAATTAGTTTGTGTGAAATACTATATGAAAATGTAGAATAAATGCAAAAAAAGCTGATTAAAATGATTGTGTAACGTTATTCTGACATTAACCTCATTAGAAGCCAACAGTTTCAGACTTCAAATGGAAAGCAGAACTTTATTGGTTCTCTTATTTGTTTTTTTTAATGTCTTAGAATTGAATTATTTGTAAAAAGGTCAACATGAATGGATTTAGCAATATCTGAGTATGTCGTTAAATTCTTTGACTGTGGTGTCCACGTGACTAAATTTACCAAGCTGCGAGACTTCCAGCTGTTGGAAACAGCTCTGTTCTTTCTCATGTCATGGAGCACATTCTTACTGGCTGAGGCTTGTGGTTTCACAGGTAACACACACACAGATCCACACATTCTACGTGTATGGCATACTGTAATTACCAGAATATCAAAAACAAAAAATGAGATTAGTAATTTAGATAATACCGTAATAGTAATTGTGTCCAGCTGGAAGCTTTATGCATCAGAGCATATAGAAATCAGTGCGTATTGATCCCATCTTTATTCTGTGTGTCTCCGTCCCCCTTTGGTGTGCTGCAGGTGTGGTAGCAGTACTCTTCTGTGGAATCACTCAGGCCCATTACACCTACAACAATCTGTCTCCTGAGTCTCAGGACAGAACCAAACAGGTCACTACTTATTCAGTTCTTTTTTTAGATGCTTTAAGTATTGCGTTTTCCTTGTTTTGTTTTGTTTTATGGTGAAGTAGGGTGATGGAGACTCAAAATTAAACAAAAACTGCAGATTGCTTTATCAGTTATCTGCTATTGTAGGTTTGTTGAACAGGTAAAGACACAAAAATCAAAACTTTTCTATGTCTTTATGACATAGCGAATAAAAAAGCGGCATTTTAAGTTTAATTACAATCACAGTCATGCAATCCAAGTTTAACAGCATTTATTGGAAACTCTAGCTTTTTCTTTTATTGTATACATCTATCTATACTTGGATATCAGCTGTCATGTAAAGCATGCTGTTTCTTTTCTTTTGCAGCTGTTTGAACTTTTAAATTTCCTGGCAGAGAACTTCATTTTCTCCTACATGGGATTGACCCTTTTCACGTTCCAAAACCATGTCTTCAATCCGATGTTCATCGTTGGAGCTTTTGTATCTTTTTACATGGCCCTGCCAAGTTCACATAAGCCATGTTAATCCTTGGCTTGAAGCATTATCTACAGCAGTGGGAGACAGATGGAAAGGTGACCATGCAAGGAGTAGCGAGAGTGCAGGCAGATGAGTTTATATAGCATCACAGTGGACAAGACAGGTGAAGAAGAGAGTGTAGGCAGGGTGGAGTGGCTGGAGACTAGCGTCCAGGGTGATTTGAGACAGAAGGATAGACCGATCTCAGAGGAGGTTAATGGATGAAGTGAAGGAGGACATGCAGAGGGTTGGTATAACAGAAGAAAATGCTAGGGATAGGGTAAGATTGAGGCAGATGATTCACTCCCTAAAGGGAACAAAAGAAGTTTATTACAACTAACCACCAAGTAGTAAATAGGCAGGAGACAGCACACCTCATTTGCTTTTGTCCTTAACCATGTTCTTACCCAGGTAGCATTATTCATAGGAAGAGCCGCTAACATTTACCCTCTCTCCTTCCTTCTTAATCTGGGACGACGCAACAAGATCAGATCCAACTTCCAGCACATGATGATGTTTGCAGGTTAGTGGTGTACGGATAAGGATGTTTATTATGTGCCGTCTTAAGCAAAGCGCTTTCCTTTATTAACAGAGTGAAATATAACCAACAGAGATGCTTATTATCTCATCTTGTATACAACATTCTCCATGCTCTGCTTTTTAGGCCTGCGAGGTGCAATGACCTTTGCACTGTCCATCAGGGACACTGCAACATATGCTCGTCAGATGATGTTTTCCACCACTCTGCTCGTGGTCTTCTTCACTGTATGGATTTGTGGGGGTGGTACTACTCAGATGCTGTCCTGCCAGCGCATACGGTATGCCTATCCTTCCTCTGCAAAGTCCAGACTGGATTTGCAGTTAGCATTTGTTTTAACAGTGGGGAAATTTCACAAATAAGTCTGATGCTTGTCTATAAATATTTTGACTTTATGATGCCGGGTGTTTAACTCATCTAGTTATCCTGTCAGGCAAGTATTCGAACAATTATTGAACGTCTTGAAGAATGTGCTGCTCTGTCTTGTCTTTTTTTAATAAGCAGATTTCCTGCTGGTGAACTTGTAAAACGGGGGAAACATGCTTCACAGCACTGTTCTGCTCTGACAGCTTACGACTGCAGCTGATTTACACGTGTTTCTTTTTCTTTAACAGTGTGGGAGTGGACTCGGATCAAGATAACTCTGTGAGTGTGGCACTTATAAACGTGTTGTAGTTATGTAATTGGTGGAAAGTAACTGTAAAGGAAACCAAGACACCTAAACAGTGTTGTCTGTCTTTGTCCAGATGAGTGTTGGTGAAGGTTCAGAGAGAAGGAGCACCAAACAAGAAAGTGCCTGGCTTTTCAGAATTTGGTACAACTTCGACCACAAGTATCCTTTGCTTAATTAGTGTTATTAATATCAAGAAATAATTTTCAAATAAACCATACATGTAGTGTTTTGAATATGTGATAACTCATTAATGACTTCACTTCAACTTACCAGCAGCAGAGGGAGCCCCACTTACAGACTTAACTTCACATTAGGTCATCTTTTGGCTCTGAAATATGAAGGTCAGACTGTTCTATGCATTTAAAATAAATTACCTTATGAAATTACTTTAATTTGGAACATTTTCTTCTGAGGACTGGGATTCATTAAGCATTCATCACACCGTACCAGGAGCTTTCTTTTTGTGTCTAATAGCGGTCTTTTAGTGCTTATTTCACGCGCATTATGTCCTTGACTCGAGCCTCCCTCCAGCTACCTGAAGCCCATCCTGACTCACAGCGGCCCCCCTCTCACAGCCACGCTGCCTCCCTGCTGCGGCCCCCTCGCTCGCTTCCTCACCAGCCCTCAGGCCTTTGAGGTCAGACGCTGGTTTATACAAGAGCTATTTCTGACTGAACTGTGTTGTTTTTTTGTTTTTTTTTAATCCCATATTACCAGATGGAAAACGGTCATGAATCAACGGTTCAGTTTTCATTTTCAATTTTCATTGTCTCATTGGATGGATAAGGAAACACAAAGCATGGGACAAAATTATAATTGTATTGGTTGAACACAATTTCATCCAATAGCTATGGAGTGCTAAAGTCACATCCTTTTTCCCCCAAATTTGTTGTGTTTCTTTGAACAATTTGTGTTTCTTCTTCCTGCAGAACGAATGCCAGCTGAAGGATGACGACTCTGACCTCATCCTGAGAGACGGTGACATCAACCTGACATATGGCGACATCACAGTCAGTACAGACGCCAGTGGCGCCCACACTAGCGGCGGCCCGGCCTTTGCTGGCGCTGCCACCTCTGATGACTTGGACAGAGAGTTAGCATACGGAGATCACGAGCTGGTGATGAGAGGCACGCGCCTGGTGCTGCCCATGGACGACTCGGAGCCGCCCTTCACAGAGCCCCACCACCGCATGCGGATGTGAAAGTAGTCTTTGAATACAGACCCAGACAACCGTCCGACGCACCCTGACCCGAGCCATTGAGCAAAAGACCAGTACCTGAGTCTCCTCCTATCACCTCTCTCTGCTTTTTTTCCCTTTTCTCTAGCACTTTTGTTCCATCCTTCTTGCCACATTTTCTCACATATTCTATGGGGCAAATCATCGTCTCTACCTCATTGTCTTTCTGCTTATTTCCACACCTTTCTGCCATTACTGTAATATAGTCATATTTATTTGCAGTTTTTTTCTTCATAAATCAGTTTTAAATCATTTCAGCTTAAATTTCTGTGTCACCTTACTGTAGCATTGCACAGAGATCTAGCAGCATGTGTCAGTGTGTAAATGCAACCACTAGCTAACTTGTCGGTGTAAAGTATATCCCAAGAGTACTATAACTTTTATATGCATGCTGAGGATGCTAGTTGTTTTCTTAGTTTGGGAGATTGAGGGCTTTTGTGTTGAATGTTGCTGCCTTCTCTCTGTGGGTCAGAGGCAAGCTGACCCAGTGGACAACGTTACTGTAAATTTGGTTACAATCAAGTGCCTGGGAATTGTAGTTTTTGGCAGCCCAGTACTGGATTAGTTCTGTTAAGCAGAGCTGATTCAATATGGTCAGTCATTCACTTTTCCATTGTTAAAAAAAAAAGATAAAAAAATGCTCAACATAAAACAAAGACCTCTGTCCATAAGGTAGCAATATACTTAGTGCGTGTTTGGGCTGTCAGTCTGTGTGCTATTTGCTTGTAAATAGTGTGTAACAATGTGATGCCAGTGTTGCAGTGTAACCAGGCAGTGAACATGTGGATCTCTCCCAATGACCTTTGACTGTGACATAGAGGGAGACTTTACACCTTATTTTAGAGGCTGCTGTCGTTCATGGCAGGACGAAGGGCTGTTGTTTCGAGATCCAAATGAGATGAGGCGAGAACGCTTAGTGCCATTTCTGTCCTGCATTTTTACATTTTATGAAATCTGAATGCAGATGACCTTAAAGTGTTTTGTATTCTTTTTGCAACAGAGGTTTGTGAGCTGAATCACCTTTTTCATATCCATTTTCTAGTCTATATTTTCTCATTCAATGAACCTGAACAACACATCTAGATACATGAATCTGAGACTAAATTATCTGCTACAGTGGTATTAAGAGCGTACAACTGATATTGTGCTTAATGAGAACTATCTATCTGCTTTTGGTAGGGCTGCGAACAGCAATTCATTCATCTGCCAGCAGTTGTTTAATAAATTATTTGGTGTAAAAAAATTTTTAAAAAAAATGAGAGTAGTGAACAATGCGCATCAGAGTTGCACAGACCTTAAAGAGTGTTTCAGGAAAAAATATGATTTAGGTAAATTTTTTATTCATGAAGATCAATGTGATGTGAGTTGCCCATTTTTTTTGAATAATGAGCCGTAAAGATTAAAGATATCTGCCTTCTGTCAAATATAACCAAACACAATTCTAGTCTTGTGGTGTCCAAAACATCGAGAAACACAGAAATGCTCCTTTTACATCATTACTTGAAATTAAATCTACAAACTGTCTTTGAGCTGTTTAATTTAGGATGTATTTTAATTAAACTACATCCAGGCACGAGCCTCTAGTAACAGGTAAATGCACTCCTCCTTTAGTTAAGTACATGAAACTGTCCACAATGCAGTTTTCTTTTTTAAAGCTGGTCATGATTTCCAGAAAGAGACGTGCTTCTGAGTTTTGAGCAGTTTAGTTTCATTATATAAGAGAGAAGGTGCACCTCTCTAAATCTGGGCTACTGACACCCCAAAAAGTCGAGGTGTCACTACAAGCCAGAAGAAAAACTATAATTATTTGATTTTTTTTTTTTTTTTTTTTTTTGGACAAATTACATCTTTCTACTTATTTCATTTGTGTTTTTTTTTGTCTGATTATCTGATTAAAAATGTAACGCAAGTCTTCAGAATCTGTAGATAACATTACCTTTGTTCAACAGCACGACTTAGATCATTCATTTGGTATTAAAATGAATGCGGTACAATTATTTTATTTACTGGCAGAACAGTTAATCAATCAACCGTTGCAGCTGTGAATTTATCGATTGTGTTGTATGAAATTATTTTCAAAAGACAAGCCCACAGGATTAATCAGTCCGTCCACATGTCAGCAGATATTTTCAGTGGCACTGTGGTAGTTTGTTATTATGCAGACTGCCAGAACAGAGCAACAATAGCTGTTTAAATGCTGGATGTTTCTGTCTGCTGTACACAGTAGAGTTTTTGATGTGTAATGGTTGACCATGAACACAGAGGCACATAAAGAGAAACATGCAGTGTATCAAAGGTACTCCTGGCCGGATGTGTTACATTTGACTTTGTAGCCTTGTGTCAGTGTTCGCTGTTGGGGCTATTTCAGTGCGTGGACAAGAAGAACGGAAGGTGTCGTCAGCTCCTTTGGGTGCGGAGTACAGCAGCTGTTAATGTGAGTTTAACAGGAAGTGTTGATAGCACATCACCGTGGCAACACTGTGTTGATGCAGACTGAAGCTAGACAACATTTGGTGACTTGAAGCAATCATGGCGTTTTTTTCTTTTTCTTTTTTTTTTTTTTCTCAAAGTTGTTGTTTTGGCCTCCTAGTGATCCAAAGAGAAAAAATACTGTGTGTATGCAAAATGGATCTTTGAGGAGGATGATGTGGTTAAAGAGTGAGAAGAAGGGGTGACTGGGGGGCTTGTTAGGCTCTTGTTGTTGAGCGTTCATGTGTTGGGATGATACGGAGGTACAAGGAAGAGAAGGCATGCTAGATATCGCTTTTCCTTCCACAGTTATCTTCTGCTGTGCAGGAACTTCTTATTTCTTCTTTTTTATCAGTTATGTCTCTAAACTCCACATTTTCTAATATGATTTGTTGATCTCACAGTTTTGTTTTGTTTTGTTTTTTATATGTGTAAGTGTGTTTCTGAATATTTTTTTTTCTGAAAAAGGGACACAGTGAATAAAAAAGAATGATTTGCACTTATTACAAATGTTGCGCTGTTCTATTCTGTTTCTTTTTTTCTACTCTTGTTTTTATCTTAGTTACTTTTATATTACTTACACTGAAAGGTTGTGGGATTTGCAAATTCATGTCAGTGAATTCATCTTAAGTTGTTTTCTGTGCTACTTTATGAAGGAATATTCCCACATTGCTCCATCTTATTGCTTCGCCATTCAGGTACTTTGTGTGTAAGTTGCTGCTTGAATGCCGTTGCCATGACTTGTGCACAGGCATGATTCATTTATCCTCTGCTGTTATGGACTCTTTGGCGTAGTGGGAACCAAAAGTGAAAAATTATACAAGGAATATTGTGATCCACTGTTCTTTGAGACATTAAAAGATGTGAAATCTGCAAAAAGTAAAAGAGGTTTTGGTGTTTTCCTACTGCTCTGCCAGTACGTGTTCTGTCTCTGCTCTCTGAATGGTGACCTGTGATATGCTTTGATCATTGGAAATCTTGTCTGAAGTAGCTGACCAAAGAAGCCTGCTGTGCTCCGTGTTCTCAGACAGTCCACTCTATCTTTCTACCGCAAACTCTCTGTGTGTGAATGTGTCTGTGTGTGTGTGTGTGTCACTGCCTGCATGTGGATGAGGATTTGAATGTGTCGGTATATGTGCAAGAGAGAGACAGGAGAGAGGCATTGTGATCTCTCCTGTCTGTGTTGCAGGTACTGACTGTTTACATCTGTGTAAATATACTCTCACCTGTTCATTTGCGTGCAACGGTCAATAAACAGAAGCCTGTGCTTTTGATTAAAGCCCTCACTGTAATGGCCTCCTCTTTTACTGTTCATTTATTTATTGTGGATGTCTGGGCTTTAAAAGAATGAAGCCGTGAACTCTTGAGATCATCCCATCCTGAGAAACATGAAATGAGTTTAGTGCCAGAAGTGATTTCATTTGAGTTGAATGAATCAGAGAAGGGATTTTCTTACAGTGTAATAATCGGTTTATAATATTAATTACGTTAGAAGTCTGACAGGTAGTCTGAGCTGGCATCCAATGTGATTTCAGATATTTTAGAGAGGAATAAAATTTGGCTTCAAGCTGACTTAATAATCCACATTTTAAAACATTATGTAGTTTGCATTCCCAACTCTAGAGTCAGGGTTGCAAGATGGTAGAAAAATATGCATTGTTTTAGTTTTCTTGCCTCTGGACGTTATTAAAAAAATAACTTAAGAGTACAGGAATCTACTGCTTACAGCTTGTAGACATACACAGCCTCTTACAAGGAGACAACTCTATTTTAAGCAATTATAATTTAAAAGTTTGAAGAGCACATTAATTATTTCCTTAAACCCAAATCTGGGGTAGATTAAAGGGTTGGATTTTATACTGAGCCTTAGTTAAAAGCCTCCTTAACCTTTAATCCAGTGTGATACTATCCATCAAATTCTCTTTTGCTTATCCCATTCAGGGTTGTGGGGGTGCTGGAGCCTACCAAGGCCCAACCTGGAAGATGGTAGATTCATACCCAGGCAACAGTGAGGCGACAGAGCTAACCATCATGCCACCGCTGCCAGTGTGATATTAAGTTTCTGAGATGGGCTTTAAAATCCAGGTCACCTTCATGTTCTTGTTCAATGATCTCCATTTTTTTTCCAGTTTGATCATATTTTGATATTCATTACATGTAACTGATGACCTTTATTGATTCATTAGTCTTATGTAGGATAGAGCTAAAGGCAAAAAACAAAACAAAATACTAACAATTTTTTAAAGAAAAGTGGTGTGAGTGTAAAGTCTGGATCTTAACCTGCCAGGAATGATGGCGTTTAACTCTCCTGGGGCATGATTTGTGCCAGATATCAGGTAACGTGCTCCTAATATGGGAACAACTCCCTCCAGTGTGCTCAAGAATGTCTGTACCCTGGATTTACACTCCACAGAGGAAATGGTAATTTTACAGGACCACTTTGGTTCAGGCTTGACTTGAGTGCTGTTTACATTTCACACATTTCTCACATGAGTCGGCGTATTTGATTTTTGAAGACAAATAACTGCAAATTACTATTCTTTTATTTTATTAAAAAAATCATAGTAAATTATATAACAATATCAGAGAAAGTTTGATGCTCTGCAGAAGACATTTTTTCTCCCTGTGCACCATTGAATTCATACATTTATGACAAGGTTTGCAAGGACCTGCACAACACATGGCTCTGATCAATGTTGTAGCTCTTGTGTCACAACAGTTGCTGTGTGCTTACAGTAATGTGACGTGTATTAAGTAGGTACGCATGCAGATGCATATGGCTGGAAATAAATAGATATAATGGGTTTTTTGGCGTCGGCAATGAGCTGAATGAACGAATCTGTATTTATGCCAGGTGTTTGACTAACCATGACAGCCATTAAAACGACAAGTAGGACCTTCTGACCATTAAGTCCTTCCGCCAAATCTTCGCCGACTTTACAAACAAATGGATCATCAGTCATCTTTTTCACAGGCCTGGTGTTTCTCAGTGGATGGATATGGATGAAGTTCAAGCGATGATTGGCGGTTACGGCTATAAAAGGTGCCATCTGTGTTACATAAGAGCAGCACCTTTTCAGCATTTAATCATCACTTTGTAATTGTGCTGGAAGAACCTTGGGGCTTAAGCTTGCAAGCTGCAAGTATTTACTTTGAGTTTTAGAATGAGTCATCTTGATGTTATTCGTCTATTCGTTACCAAAGAAGGAGGCAAGTGAGACCAGCACAGAAGTGGGACAAAAAGTGTGTGAAGTTAACAAGTCAGGCTATTTTTTTTTTATTTTTTATTTTTTTTGTAGGATGAAAAAATGAAAATAAATGTAGCGAGCGTTAATAATTTCATACCACAGGTTTCCTGTAGCGCAGACCTGCCGTGACACTCACTAATGAATGTAAAAGTGTCAGTGCTCGTTGATGCAGATAAATGATAAACGATTCGTTTGTCTTGACTGCAGGACCGACGAGAACTTCGCTAAGAGGGCTTGTAAATTCCTGGCTGAGGTCATTGTTTATGAGCGCTTACAGAGGTTTGGCTGATGTCCTCAAGCTTTTTTTCTTCCTTTGCTCCCCCTGTCTTTAAAGCCTCGTCGCCTCAGCAGATTTCACCTCTCGGCCAAACCCACTGGACGCACTGCTGGCGTAGAGTGAAAGGCGCTCATCTTTACGCGTTGCAAAGGTGAGTCCAAACCGCGGCACATTATTAGGTAGCTGCTAAAGTTCGCTTTAGTTTATGTGAAACAAGGAGCGATTTATCACAAGGATGTTTGTGCCAAAAACTTACTTACTTAAAATGCGTAATTGTTACTTTTCTTCCTTATCGGACGGACATTTCAGACATTTAAGTTAATGACGCAAAGGGTCGGTGTGGAAATAGGTAACATGCTTGAATTACTCTGAAATCAGCTCCTTAATTTCACGCACTATGACACGCAACAGGTGATGCGCTTTGTTTGGGGCGTCAGTCCGCATATATTTAAATGAAGAAGAAAATGTTCTTTTATGTATGCCGTATGTTTATAGATATATGCTTATGCTTACTTTTATTAGCAAATTAACTAATTCTAAGGTAATCTGTGAGGAACTCTTATATACTATATAATATCTGGATATAACTCATTTACACTAATAAGAATAGTTGCAAGAATATTGCTTTGGATTGGAAATCTAGTAGCAGTTTGTACTGACATATATGTGCTACAGATAAGTTTTTGTTTGTATAATGAAGAGCAAAACCCAAAGGTATGATGTGTGGCCATAAACTGTTACAACATGAACCAGCTTACCATCTCCTCCCTTCCCGTTTGGGCAGCTGCCAAACCAAATGCATGATGTCATTAAAGAGACCTGGAGATTACAGCTTTTTCTTTGGAACACTGGACCTTTTTGTGTTTCCAGTATGACTTCACCATCCTTCAAAATCCATAAAAACGTTGTACTTAGATGGGACATAAATTAACCCAGTTTCAAACTGAAAAGACTTTTTCACATGGTTATATGTTCCTCCTGTCTAAGTCTTTTTTCTTTTTTTAACTTTTAGTAAAATCAGCATAAAAGCAGTGTACACATCCAAGCAGAGAGTGACAGATTATTCATTTATAAAGCCTGATATGTGATATATGATTGATATACATTTAAAGTGCTATGTCTCAGTGCCTCTGAGGGTACCTTTCCATCAACATCTGCCACACTTAGACAACTGGGGTGGGGGGTGGGGGCATTAAGCCAGCAGTTTATCCTGACAGAGACATACTTTAGTTAAGAGGGAAGTTCCATCATTTCTTTCAGACAGAGTGAAGAGAGAGACAAACAAAGAGGTTGTGCCTGAGTGCCGATGACTAAGTTGTTGAAACGCATGAAACGGCGCTCTCACCAGCCCAGAACCTAAATAGGCAATGCTGCTTGTTTATCTGTGTGGGCCGACCCCGCTGAGAGGAAGTAATATCCTCTCTGTGCTCTGTGTAGATGTACTAGTCCTCCTTTATTTTCCCTCTTTAGCCACACAAAAAACAAACAGAAAATCGCTGAGAAAAATATGATTGGGATTCTTTATCATTTAGAAAGGACAGATCATGTTGTTATACGGTCTTTTATATACAAGTTCTTTTTTTTGTTGTTGTTGTTTTTTTGTTTTTGTTTTTAAATATTATCCATACAAAACAGTTCATGATTTAAAAAAACATTGAAATGTATGCATGATTTGCATGCCTTTAAATAAATAATTTAACATTTTTGAATTCTTTTATATACAAGTTCAATATCAACACAAAAAGAGCAAATTTGCACTGCTTGATATTAAAGTTATGTGCAATTAAGTGCACGAGTGTGCAAAATGTGCCAGTTTACAGTCATTACACAAGCATGATGTGGGACTGAGTTCAGCAGATTCAAATAGCTATATTTATGTTCTGTATATGCTTTTATACAACTGCTATAGCCGTCGGTTAAATGCAGCTGAGTGAAAAGTCGTGCACTTTGGAAAGTATGACTTTAGTTCATGTTAATTCAGCAATCATTATCATTCAACAAATAATTATGATGACATACATCATGGTGTGATTTGGCCTGTAGAAGTAGGTTAAAGACTATGAAATTTAAAAAATAAATGGTACCCTTTCACTCTTTGACATTATTTTGTACATACAAGTATAACATTGTTTTACTCTGACAACCAGAACGCTGACCGAACCACAGAAACTGACAGGGGATATTTCACCTTTACTTTTTATCATTAATTAAATATTGAATCCATTGTCAAGTACACAACTGGATTTCTTCTTCTCTGTAAACTATCGCTCCTTGCATCAGCAGAAAGAAATAAGTTCTTTATGTTTAGAGGCTTGAGCCATGTGAGAGCAATGAGCACCAGGGAAACGAACTTTTAGCTTTAGTCTGAAAGTTATAGTGCGTGACTGTGTGCGTGTTAGCAACACTCACATCTAAGATGTATTAGTTTAACGGGTGTTACTGTGTTGATCGACCGTCCCTTGTGGCCTTTTCGTTAGAATATATTTGACCTCGGCGTGTTTGGGTCTTGCAGTCTCATCCTGACCTTATGTCCATCTTGTAACACGGCTCCGTACATGAACAAATGGTTGGTGTGCTATGTCGCTGTGTGTGTGTTTCTGTGTGTGTGTTTGGTGATTCACTGTTCCCCTGACAAAGATAGTGTGGCTCAGGCTGTCTGCCCACTAACCAGATTTGGAGGGTGACTGAGACACTGAGATGTCCAGGACACGAGGTCATGTTGAGAAATGAGCTCTCAGACAAATAGACAAGGGTTTTGTTGCTGTTGGTAACAATGAGAATGAGGGTGGCTGCCTATGTCAGTCACCCCAAATGACTTGCTATTATTCAGGAAGTACAGGCCAGATTTCCTGTTTCTCAGCGCTGCCAGCTTAGAGAGGTGTTAGATAATGAGCTTGAAACCTCCACCTAAAAATTCATCAAATTCATTGCGTCTTACAACAGGAGCAGTTTCAAAAGTACACACACTGTGTGAGAGGGCATATTACTGCCTGGATTACTGTCTGTTTCCATTAGCATTGTGAATGACTTTACAGCCTCTGTCCTCCTTTTTTCTCTAAATATAAAAATGGCAAATTTATTACATCACCAACCAGGATTTTCTTATTTGGAACATATTTTAGTGAGTCAGCTGATCAGGGGTTGTTTGGGTTTCCCAAAAAAGGATAAGTAGCAGCCAGGTACTTGAATCAAATGCACTTGAATCACTGATCGTCAGTAAATGTGAGCACATCTATAACAGCAGAGATTTTGGTAGTTTGCTGTTCTGGAGCGTTCAGTTGTGTCTTAATGGAATGCCTAGGAGGAAAGACATCAGCAATGATCTCAAAGAAGCAATTGTTACTGCCTGTCAGTCTAGGAAGGGTTACGGGGTCATTTCCATACTGCCAGGCTTTGGGATGCTCAGAGAAACTGCAAAAAAACACCAAAAACCGAAGTACACCTCAGATGCTGTTAGCATGTTAGGTTTGAAAAGCTGAATCTGAACAGGCTACAAGACTTATAGAACAATGCCCTTTGGACAGGCGGTACTAAATTGGAGATGTGTGGCCATAATGCAGAACACCATGTCTGGAGGAAACCAAAAAGCATGTCAGCACAAATACCTCATACCAACTGTCGAGCAAGGTGGCAGAGGGTGACGTTTTAGGTTGTCAGCCATCTGTCTGACAGCTGACTTTTGACCTAAATGGGGGCAGGCAGCAGGCCAACGATCCCAAGCAGAGGAACAAATATGTAGCCGAATGACTGAAAAACAAAAGAATCATGGTGTTGCAAAAGCCTAGTCAAAGTCCAGACCTCAACCGGACTGAAATGCTGCGGCGAGACCTTAAAAGACCTGCAAATGAACTGAAGCAACGTTGTACAGAAAAGTGGGACAAAATTCCTCCACAATGATGTGAGAGATTGATAAAGTCATGCAGAAAACAATTACTTTAACTTATTGCAGGCAGTTCTGCAAGTTAATGAAACGTGGATGTACACTGTGTCATGTGTTGTTCTTCATTTGAGGTAAGGAAATTTAAATTTTAATATCCGGATGAGGTAATTTTTCTATTATGTCCTGATGTATAAAACCTTCTAAATGACAGAGTGTGTACCTTAATATTGGACCTCTACTGGTTAAAAAATAATAAGAGAAAGACAAAAAAAGAAAAATCCACCGTTTACCACGCCATCATAATTACTCCATTATCAGTTATCCAGTTTATCAAACTGTTAGACTGTGACCTTTCCAGTTTGCCCCACCCCTTATGATCAAAATTCACATGAAGTCAAGGCAACGATGAGAGGAATGCATCGCAGTGCAGACAAAGAGATAAAGACCAAGATAGATGATCCAAACAAACTAAAGGAGAAAAAGGATGTGGGGCAAAATTATCTGGTTACAGACATAATAATCTGAAACAAGACTTAAAGTTAAGTATGCAAACAAACTGAGAAGTAACAGATTTCCTGAGCAGACCATCTCCTGGAGATTTTTATAGGCTGGAGAGTCATGGCGCCTCTCGACATATTGATTAGTCTTTGTGGGTTTGCAGTAATTGCGTGACAGATTATAAAAGAGAACAAATGTAATATTGTGTTCTATGGTAATGGACCAAATCGAATCTGTAATTACAACCAGATGCCCTTTAAACAGTGTGGCACAAGCACACAGACACACACTCACTAGTTTGTGTGTATATTTAGATGTGTTTTGTGAGCAACATAGGACATTTTCTTTTCTATACACTAGTTAGGGAGTAAATAGAGAGTTTTATGGTTCCCAACTCATTAGATTTTACTTTCTGTTAGTCTGTGGGCTTTCAGTTTCCTTTAATTTTCATCGTGGTCTCATATTTCTGGCTTTAAACTTGTCTGAGTCTAAAAGCTTGAATGAATCAGAAGAAAGTGCTCTCTGTAGTTCTGCATTTGAGCTGACAAGATGATGAGAAAACAAGATGATGGTGACCATAATGTTTCTGGTATTAGTAGAAACAGTGGAAGTTAACTGAATGTAAGGAAGCTTATTTCCTACATAACATTAGGTCAAACGCTAGAACACAACTTTACTGTTTTAATTTACTCATAATGCTTTTATATCTTTGTTTTAGGAAACAGCATACAGGTAGTTTCTTTAAAATTGTTATAAAAATATGTTGTAGACGACCTGCAAAACAACGGGCTAACATAGTGGAACATTTTGATACAGGTATTTACCTCAAGGAGTTTTCATAGACCATATCAGAGCTAAAGTAATGTGAACATATTAGTTATATTTGATATACTGATTGATCCGGTGGTCAAATAGCTCCAAATAAATGATAATGTTGTTCCATATCTGCTGTTTGCTAACCAGAAGGGGTTTTTTTTCTACTCATGACTTGGGAACCTGTCTGTTGTTCCTGTAAAATAATATCTAATCATTTTGGCCTCATGTTTTGTTAATAATAACAAATGTTTCTGTTTCAGTTGTTGGTCTGGGTTAAGTATTGTAACTGCATGAGGAGAATTTGTTTTTGGCAAGAGTATTAGTGAGGAATGTGTGGGTGTTTCCTCTGGATTTAAATACAATATTCTTTCCTGAAATCTGAATCAACGAGATAACAGAGAAAGAATTCAGCACTCTTGGCTTCATTTTTTTCTATTCTTCAAACTCCACTAGTTTTTTCCATAGTATCCACTCATGAATATATAAGAGGAGATCTTTATATAACTCTCCACTAAACAGCTGCCCTCCTCATCTCAATCAATATCAACTTGTTCCTCTTGTGAGTCATCCCTTTGAATTATCCCACATATCAGCTGTACATCTTCTGAAGAGTCTTACAAAACATTTAAAGTCAGGGCAGTGGGAGTATCTGTTATCCCTCACGGTCATCATTCAAACCCCCCAGGCTGTGTTTTCCTTTTTTTTTCACCTGCTGATGTTACAGCAGAGGAATCCAATCTGAATCACCTAATCTCTGCATCATACTCTCTCTCTCTCTCATCCATCTATTCTCTAATGCATTCCCTAAAAAGGACAGGAGGGGTGAAGGTTGGATTTGGATTTGGGGTCGGGTCACAAAGGGGTATATACAGCCCCCATTTCTTAACAAGATGTGTGGTCTCCAGGTTCGACCCTCTGTGGATGCTACTGACCCTGTTTTGTCTTCCTTTTCTTTTCTTGTTCTTCTTTTCGGCCTTTCTGGAACGCAAACATGACATACAGACACTCAGGTAAAAACTTTTTGCCTGTTTTTTTGGTTTTTCTAATCTGATGCAAAATGTTTTTGTAACAGGTAAGAAGAACAGGTCTGTTTTCAGATAATGAAGTCAGTGTGTTTTCTTCTGATTGTTTTCAGAAAAACGGAGCAGGTCCACTGAGATTTTCTCGATGTGTGAAACAACCTCACCTGTAATATGAATACGGGCTATTTTTAAATGATCAGTTTTAACATCTTCAGGTGGTTTAATGAAAAACTTCACTGAAGTTCTGATACAGATATAACATTTCCCTTTGGATCAAAACAAAACCAGGGAAAGCATGTATAAAAAAAAACAAAACAACTTGAATTCAAGGAACTTTTTTTCACTTCAGAAGGTGGATGAGTAAATTAACACCACAATTAAAGCTCAAATATTCCCTGTACTTTATTTACTTTAGATGAAATGTTAAAATATATATATATATATATATATATATATATATATATATATATATATATATATATATATCCACAGAAAAAGCATTTAATAAATGTTAGTCAATTGTACTATGTGATAAGTATGCCAGTTTATTTTACCTGAAGCTGATGCAGATGAACACAACAGCCTGCAATGAATTTTACCTTCTGCATGAATATAATATTCAGTATTTATTGAAACAGTGTTTAAAAGGTCATGATTCAACTCACAATGCTCATTTTAGAGGACGGGTTCGTGATTGTTAAATAGCTTATCTATCTATCTGTCTATCTGTCTGTCTGTCTGTCTGTCTGTCTGTCTGTCTATATATAATTTTGTATTTTTCTGCAGTAAAATAACTTAATAGACCCAATAACTCCTCATTATATTGTATCATCATGAAAAGGCCATGTTGTACTATGGATTTGTGGTTTAATATTACAATGTGTGGATGTTCAATTATGTAGTGACTGTTTAAAAGTGTTCAGGGGCCTATTTTGAAATTTTGGAAATTGTTATTGCCATGCACCTTTACCTCTATAACACTTTCACATGAAGATGGGAACACTTTCAGTTTTCTTTAAGGAATGTTAAAGAACAGAACACTTCAACAGATATTATTTCGGCTGATATTCAGTCTGTCCAGTGTTTGACTCACTTCTTGAAGTGATCTCACTGTGACCTTTCCCACTACAGAAGACTCCTCCCCGAAGGGAGCACAGTGGTATACACCTCTCCCACCACAGCTGAGCATCATTGTACATCACGGCTGTTTGACAGGGGGCAGCTGTCACGCTGTTTGCAACAGCAGATTAAAGTACTGGGAATGTGTCAGCTGGAGCCACAATAGCTGCATAGTCCCAGCAGTCATCAGTCTCCATCCATCTACATTTGTCCACTTTGGAAGGTCAATGGACTTTAAATAGAGTGTCCAAGTCTAAAATAGATCTCCGGGCTTGCTGGGCTTAGTAATGTGTACTGTGTGTGATTTGACAAGGTTGACTGTGTTGGACTGAAGGGGGTTTTGCCATGAAACGCTACAAGGGGGTGAGTTTAGGTGGAGTAAGGCGTGTCACTGCTCAGTCCCCAGTCCAGTCTTTATCCCTTGAGCACAGCTGCAGAACAGAGCACACCACATACCTCGCATCGCTTTCACGTGGCTTTTATTTTTATTTTTTTAACCACATCTTACTTAAATAGCTCCCTGCATAAATGTTTTCTTTGCTCCTATGGTTACTGGGACAATTGTCATACCCTGCATTGTTTCCTCCATAGCTGCTGTTGCATCGGATTAAAATGATATCTGTGTATCCAAATAAATCAATTTTTCTAAAGTTCACAGACTGTTCAGCTACCCTTTCTGGCTTCCAGATAAGCTTTTAAAGTGATCTAGATAGTGCTTATTTGTCCACACTATGCATAACTATTTATTCCAGAAAATTACTCACGCTGGATGTCAACTGTGACAGGAATGCAGGAATGTTGACCGATAAAGTAGCAAAGCCACTCTGACACAAAGTTTACAATATCATCTAATAAAGTGATCTGACCAAAACGCAAGACAAAAGATCGAATGTGGGCCGGGGCTCTGGGGAGACAGCTTTGAGGTGGAGGGGGTGAAGGGAATGCGTCTAAAAATAAGCTTTCCAGGGAGAGCTTGATAAAAAAAAGTCTACAGGCCAGGAAACCTGCAATCAACAAGTAGACATCTGTGGGCTGCTTTTTTACCTCACTCACACTTCTCTCATCAGTTTGGTATGCTGCTGTTAGAGCCACATGTCATAGTGTCTCAATGGGAAAGCAGAAAAAACATATACATCTTTCCACTGAAGACTAAATATAAATTCAGCATCTATTTTTTTAGGTTAAGAGGTCAGATGTATATATGCATATATGTGGGTGGAATTTATTGTTGCTTATATTCAACCTGTCAATATAAGCAACTTCAAACTTTCTGAGCTGCAACTATAAGAGGTTCAGAATGCTTCATATGTTGATTCCATGCTGTAGAAAATGCAACAGTGCCCCCTGCTGGTGCTACAAGGAAACATCCAGCCATGTAGGCAGACCTAAACGTGGAGAGCAGATTCTCTGTACACATTCAGTGACACTCTCCTCCTCTCGTCTCCTCACAGGTCCCAGGAGTTATCTAACCTCCACCATGACTGATCGCTTTGACTGCTACTACTGCCGTGACAATCTGCATGGCAAGAAGTATGTGAAGAAGGATGACAAGCACGTGTGCACCAAGTGCTTTGATAAGCTCTGCGCCAATACGTGCGCAGAGTGCAAACGCCCCATTGGTGCTGACTCCAAGGTGAAAATAGTGTGGATGGAAAAGAATGATTTTTTTTTTTTGTTTAAGCTTTGAGTGTAATGTAAAGATTTCTTACACAAATTAATATATCCTAAATGCTATTATACTTAATACTTTTATTTGGTTAAGTGCAAAGATCCTAAAATGGATTAGGGTTTCGGAAGCTTTCTAGATATTCCTCGCAGATTCCAAGGACAAAATAAAAACATTTTAAAGGTCATTTTGTAGAGAAAGGAGACTTCTGATCTGCGTATAGGCCATTTTCACATCAGCCATGCTGAGTAGACCCTGGGTGGCAGCTATCTAAATTTTAAAATGCCTTTTGTAGATGTAAATCGTCATTGAGGCTTTTGAATAAACGTGACTGAAGTGCAGACTGTCAGCTTTAATTCAAGGCTTTTAACTAAATTATAAACAGTTTAGGTGTAACAGCCAATTTTATTCACAGGGTCTTAAAGTAACTGGACAAACTAAAATAACCTGACATACGGGATTGTTCCTAATAACTTCCTCAAAATCCTTTGAAGGCAATATTTGCTTGACGTTGCTGCTTGTCCAAATAATTGTGGACCTAACTGTATGTACTATATGTTCAGAGTGCTCTCTGGCTGTAACTTGAGGTCTGGCTATTATAAAGCACCGACTTCTGCCTTGAAAATGCTCTTAGTACTCGGTCACAGGCAGTTAACTGTGTGAAAAGATGTGTCATTCCTAATAATGGAGCTTATATACCTCATTGTGCATTTCCACCCTCTCAGACCTCTAACTCCTTCATGGCTCACCACATCCTACTTCACTTCATTACCACTTTTATGCCAGTCACATAGGTTTGTTCTCTATTCGGCCCCTGAGCCTCAGTCCACATGATGAGTAAACAAACTCCATTTTAATGAGGTCTGCATCAGGACTTAGTGAGGGCACCTCTGCTCACCTCCCCACCCCTTCTTTTCCCCCTCAGGAGCTGCACCACAAGAACCGCTACTGGCATGAGGACTGTTTCCGCTGTGCCAAGTGCTACAAGTCACTGGCCAGTGAGGCATTCAGCGCTCGGGATGATGGGAAGATAATGTGTGGCAAGTGTGGCTCCCGAGAGGATGGCAATCGCTGCCAGGGCTGCTACAAGGTGGTCATGCCAGGTGGGTTTGCACCATATACACACCTTTTCTCTCTGAAAAGTTTTCATGACATTATTTCTGTGGGTAATAATTTTTCTATAGAACATTATTTTGCGCATACAACAACAACACTTTAATAAACACGGCAAAAGTTATAGGATGTAATGAATTCTTTCATTTTAAAAATTCCCTCGGATACAACAAGGTAGCATGAACCTTGATAGTAATGATAGTACATATGATAATATCAGACAGGGCACTGATATATATATATACATAATGTCCCTCCTCGTTATAGACTAAGCAAATTTTCAGCCCAGATAATTCGTTTTCAATCATCTTGTTATTCAGGATCTCAGAACGTGGAGTACAAGAACAAGGTGTGGCATGAGGAATGCTTCACCTGCATTGAGTGCAAGCAGCCAATCCGCACACAGAGTTTCCTGGCCAAGGGTGAGGACATCTACTGTTCTCCCTGCCACGAAAAGAAGTTTGCCAAGAAATGCTTCCACTGCAAGCAGGTACAAGCACAGACTTTATCATTCTCTACATTTAGTTATCATCCCGTTGTGTTTGACATCACAATCAAAATATCTGCCTTTCCAAGCCCATCACCTCTGGAGGGATCAGCTACCAGGACCAGCCATGGCACTCCGAGTGTTTCGTGTGCAAAACCTGCCATAAATCTCTGGCAGGAACTCGCTTCACTTCTCATGAGGACAACATTTACTGCGTGGACTGCTACAAGACTGATGTGGCCAAGAAGTGCCATGGCTGCAAGAACCCAATAACAGGTCAGGGAAGCGTCATCATTTGTTTTGTTGTCTACATAATGTGCGCTGGGATTCATTTTAAAAAAATGATCTAAAATGTTTTGCGTACTTTCTTCGTGTTGTTTCTCACTCATTTAAGACCAACGTTGTTTGGAGTAAGGTTTAGAAGTACTGTGTTATATAGTTAGACATTTATTGTATCTGAGAGCAAGAAAAGGGCAACACTTTGTTTTCATCTCTGGCAGACAACCATTTAAATTACTTCCAATAAACTTTCAGCACAACTTCAATTTGTTCAGGCAGCACACAGCAGGTCAGCTGAACAAGCAAAAATATTACAATTTGTCTTATGGCAGGCATAATAAATGACTAATGCATGAATAAGCACTTGGATTTAAATGGAGATTAGTGCCAATGATAGGGAGCTTTTCCCTCCTTACGCAATTTCCCCTTTTAAATTTAATCCTTTAGCTCTTACATGTTGTTTTGGTCTCAAACGGTAAGATCATGTATTACATGTTTTGGCCTTTATGCTTTATGTCAGGGGTGTCAAACTCAAATACACAGTGGGCCAAAATTCAAAACTGGAACAAAGTCGCGGGCTAACGTTAATATTTATTGAAATATATTTATTCCTCCAGATATAAGAATTAATCTTTTCTTATGGACTCAAACACATTTTGCTAAAAAACTGAATATGGAACAAGCAAAGCTTAATACTAAACAATATATATATATTAGCTGTATAATACCAGTAGGCCAGCTCTGATAGTAATTTGGTATGGCTTCGCGGGCCAAATGTAATTAGGCTGCGGGCCAGAGTTTGACACCTATGCTTTATGTTAACATCCTTTTTTTTGTATTAAAAAACACCCTCATGTGTCTCTGTGCAGGGTTTGGCCACGGCACCAATGTGGTCAACTATGAGGGATTGTCCTGGCATGAGTACTGCTTCAACTGCAAGAAGTGCTCCCTCTCCTTGGCCAACAAGCGCTTTGTCATCAATGGAGAGCACATTTATTGCCCCGACTGTGCTAAGAAGCTGTAAAATGTGCAAACTGTTGTGCATCTGAGAATTTGATGATGTGGAGTTAACACCTAAACTGACTTTTTGACAAAAATTTGCAAGGTTGCCAAACTACAGGCTGTGTCAATTAACTTGCATTTATCTATGTAAACATAACTGCAGCTTGTTTCAGAGTCAGGGATTGGATACTAACATGACGTATTTTCTTTGTGGGTTTGTGATGTGCACTATATATCTAATACAGGATTTTGTAGAGCCTATTGAGACAAAAGTCTTTTCAGTGGCTTACTGGAATCTTTTGGGGGGGGAAATGCTTTTAATATGCTTCCTGCTGCTAATACATACCAGCTTTGATTAATAGTCTGTTACATCTCTGAATGCACAAATAGAAAACGAGAAAACTGTTTAGATGAACCCATACTGAAATATAAAGTGCTCATGTATTCTTAATGAGTGACATTAAATGCAAAACATGAATAAAAACAAACTGATATGAAGCCCCATTTTTCCTCTTCACAGCAAAAAATGGAAACATATTTTTTCAAGGCTTTATTGTTTTAACAGTCAGTATCTCAGTAAACTTTAGATATATTTACAGTACAAATGTAATATGTGGACAGGGCATTGTTAGTAAAACGTCTAGAGAAATATTCATATTCACAAAGTTGCCCTTGTTGAGTAGAATGATTGTCGAGGCCGAGGTAAGGAGAAGCTTTCTTAGTTGACTGTGAAACAATAAAAAAAACCAAAACAAACAACCCACACTAAATCTTAATCTAAGGCACCGTTCTAACCTAACATTATAGATGATGTTGAGGACTACGTGCTGTGAGCTCTGCATCCATACCCTGTAACATGCAGACACTGTATGTGTTCAAGCAGCAACTATAACCACTCCTTAGGTGTATTCAGGAAAGCAAAGTGGAGTATGAAAGATCTAAGGCTCAGGTTATGAATGAGGCTAAAACATCTGGATGGGAATAAGTGACAGAACTACATAAATGACTTTTTCTTTATGAAAGTTTACACAGCTCCCCCAGGAGTCTGTAAAGTCCTCAGATACGTGCTTTGTTTAAAGAAGGGTAACTTGTGACAGTGCAAAAAGTCTCATGCGTCCTAGAAGAATAACATAAGATGGCTAAAAGCGCGTAAGCTCAGAGACGTGGTAAATATTGCAGGACGGTTTATGGAGTCTGTTACATTCTTTGAGCTTATTAATCAAAGCTGAAAAGCTAAAAAGCTCAGACTCCTTATATGTACAGAGAGAGTTTAGTAAGCCAGCAGAGAAAAAGGCAAAAGTTCAAGGTCTCAAACCTCGTGCTTGGACTTTTCAAGCATCAAGAAATTCAACATTTCATGAATAACAAAGAACCAGACAACCAGCCTGACCCACGTCAGGTTTTGTCGGGTGGAAGTGCCCTCCTTATTCTACAGTAGAACAATTGAATCCTGAGCAGACGCACCTGCAACGACCAATCAACACCCCTACATCCTTTTGCGTGACATTAATTGCATTTTGATGACAGTAAAAGCACTGAGAGGCACATCTATGACTCATATCATGGGTTTAGATGTGTTTGTAAGGACAAAAATGGCTCTGTCTGTCATCCAAATCTCAACTGGTTTAGTCTTTTTTGTAGGCAAAATTTAGAATTAGCGCTTGCAGATACAGAGCTGAAACTTAGGAAACAAAGTAGATTGCCACCCAGTTTTGTTGAGCTCTTGTGAAAGGGGACATAAAGGTTGCCAGGTAGGCCAAACAGAACCTGGCAACCCCGTCACACGGCACCAGTCAAACTGAAACCGAATAGTCATTTACACAGACTCTTGAATCCTCCACAACCTGAGCCACTCCATCCTAAACATGGCTTCATTTGCCTAATACTGATTATTTACACAATATAATAACACTTAAATATATGTAGAAATGCATTTTCATATAGAAACCAACAGCCAAAATTGTATACTACAAAAATAGTTGAAATGCATTTTGTCATATGTAGCAGCTAGTTTGACAGGATATTTAGATGGTGGTTAGTTGGAAAGAAGTGGAACTGATGATGAAGCACACAGAAGAATGAATCACAAAGCGGGAACTAAAGCTCAAGTTAAAACCGGATCATTGAAAGCCTGATTCCTAGTTTCAGTTTAGTAACAAACACCATGTCAAGAAGCTCAGAAGCAGCTAAAAATAAACTACTGGATTTCACCTCTGTCTTGTGACAGTCTGTTACAGGTATGGTTATTCAAACAGTTGGAGGAGTCGCCACAAATGACACTAAAACCGGACCCAGCTAGGACTCTTGTAAAGTACAATATTAGTAAACTTGTATTCTATATACAAATGCAAAAAAAAAGAAAAAAAAGGAAAACCTAAACCAACCGTGAGCTTCAAACAAGTGCAAAAAGTTTACTGAACATGTGGATCTACACATGGTTCGCCTTCAAATGCAACTGCTGTGCTGCTGAAGCCCTCTAGTGGCCAAAGAAGGAAAGGGGGGGAAAAAATCAAGGAGGGGGATGAAATGGCAAAAGCCCAGTCAAGTAATGTATTAACACAGCCAATCCCGAGGTTAGCAGGGACTGCTAACCTGTGCATGCAAGAAAAAAAAATTTGTTTTAAAAAATTAGAAAGGAGGGAAAAAAAATTGTAAGGCCATGTTGCTGCAAAAAGTAGACTGTCAAGTAAATTTAGATCAGTCACATGGAGAACCTGTGATGCCACCTCCACCAAACCCCAACAAAACAGAACGTATAACAATTTCTTCCATTAATTAAGAATAATTCACAAAATCTATTGTGCATGTGTCCTGGAATATTCTCACAAGAAGAAAAAAAGACTAAACATTTGATAACAATAATTACAATATCAAAGAAGCCAAAATTAATAAATTATAACAACACGCCCCTGACAAAAGCAAACACTTTAAAAAAAAAAAAAAAATCATCAAAACTGAACAAAATTGAGAAAAAAAAAAAAAAATCTGGAGAACTAAAAACCACAAGAGGAAGAGGAAAAAGACCCAGGGTAAGCATGTGGAAAGAACAGACAGCATTTCCCTGAAGCACAATTATTAATATATACTTTCAATACATAGTTTCCTCATCATGTAGGGTGCAAACGTAGCACTTGGGTGGTCTTTCCACTTCACCTTGTGCTCCTCCCTCTGGAAAAGGAGGAGAAAGGGGAGAAAGCTGCTTGGAATTGACAGAATTTTTAAGGAGGTCAACTGGACAGGAACTTTAGGAGTGCAGCAATAAGAGGCTTCTCAGCGACGCCGCAGACGTCAAATCTCTGGAGGGACATAAAACACGAGAGTTCTTGTCAGTTGTTAAGTTAGACAATGGCAGCATCGGAGTCATCAGCGACTGACAGCTCACCTGGCAGGGCTTCTATGGGTTGACTGGAGGAATGCAGCGTGCTGATGGGGGTTTCATTGTCTTCAAAGGCTACTCTGGTTCCATCTGAGCTCCCGTCACAATTGATCAAGACATTGTTACAGTCCCCCGCCTCAAGGAGGGGTCGAGACTTGGAGTGGCCGTTAAGATCAATGAGCTCCTCAAAGCTCCATTGGTTGGATTTTCCATTGACTGTGGAGACCAACTTGGTAGAGTCTTGCTCATTCGTGAACTCAGAACCCTCGACAAGGCGACCCTCAGGTACTGGACTGAAGAAGGGGAACCAAGGGAGAGTAAGAGATTATTATAGGTGTTTGTATTTTAATAGAAATACATCTGAACTAAAATCTGATTCTTAAGAGAGAAAAAAAGATCTGAAATGTAATGTATTTTATGTATTTCTCTGTAAAATGTTAGAAGCCAAACTGTAAAATATGAGATGGGAGTCTTTGGCTTCACTAACATACCAAAACAGTTTAATAATGTGAGAAAATCTTGTCCCACCTCTGACATGTTAGCTAACTTGTAATACCGAGGTATTTTGTGAGGAAGAAAAGTGCCAACTATTTGAGGCAGTTTTAGATGACTAAACGTAACTCAGTTTGTGGGTTTTGTTGGTTTCTCTACCGTTGTACCTTTCTGCCTGAGTCTCATCTGTGCTTGTGCCATTGTTATTCTCCTTGTCTGTCTCTGATGTCTCGTCCGTGTGGCCCAGAGGCTCTTCTCGCTCTGTTGCAGGCTCACCGGAGGACAGACAGCTCTCATCTTTGTCAATCTCTGTTACTGTATTAGGGCGACAATGAAAACACAGATTAGATATGTCACAAGTCGCATAGAAATATATGTAATTTTACTCAAGCAATATGTAAGTACATTGAAAGTAAGAAGATACATTCGCAGTTACAGACAAATAATGAAAGCTGCTCAGCATATTTAGATTCTTAGCTGAAAAAGACTGGAGAACTCTTACTTTTAGTTTCATAGTTTATCTGGTCCATTTCCTCATCTTCATTCTCCTGTGTGCATTTATCATCATCTCTCTACACAGGAGACAAATGTTAACCGACCTTGATTGTGAAGGAATTTTCCAAAAATCACAAATACGACCAAATGGGTTGACTGAATGTGAGCTCACCTTTAAATCATTTTGGTCCCCTTTTCTAGTTCTCTTCATTATTTCTTCAATTCTCTGTAACAGAAAGAAGTTAGGTTAGAAATTAATTTCTAGTAATTACTTTGCCAATGTGATCTGGACTCTTGGGTAAAGGAGAGACTGATGGTTAAAAAACTGACTCTCGATGTAACTTCTTGTCAAAACAAAATTATTTAATGACACGTCGATGAATCAAGGCCCAAAACAAAAATTTAAAAAGTTGATGCACCCATCATACCTTCTTCCTCTCCATACGCTCCTGTTGGTTCTGCTGCATAATGCGGTCTCTCTCCTGACGAACTCTTTCTGCCTCCTCCTGGGCTTTGGCCTCGGCCTCCTCGCGTTCCCTTTGGAGCTCAGCCTGCCTTTGTGCTTCCTCCTCTGCCAGCCTAATCCGTTCCTCCTCTGCTAGGCGAGCCTCTTCCTCTTCCCTAAGTTTTCTCTCCTCTGCAAGCTGCTTTTCCTCCTCCAGACGTTTCAATCGAGCCTCTTCTGCTAATCGTGCCTCTTCTTCTTTTCTCAACCTAAGATAGTCAAAAATGGCACCTCTTAATTTAACGTATCCTGACAAATGAAAATTATTCGTATTCATTGCCAGTATGCCTCAGCCTGTTTCATTAGCTAAAACAATGCAAATCGCACATGTGGCTATAAAATACAAGCAGCTCCAAACTACTGTTGTTATTAAACAACTTTGTTGTCAATGGTATTACGCTGTGGTCATAAATGAGGTTACTCTGTCATATATAGACAAACAACACACAATAAAAACAATAATTTATGATGATAACTTGTGGAACAAACAAGAACACAGTTCCAGCAGCTCAAATAACCTTACCTCTCCTCTTCCTCCTTCTGTAGCCTAAGCTTCTCCTCTCTCTCTTTCTGCTCTCGCATCAGTCTACGGTTTTCTGCCAGGATCTTGGCAGCCTCAGCAGCCGAGTTGGTGCCTGACGTAGCCTTTGAGTCTGACAGGTGGAAAAGACAAATGCGGAGGTTGAGGACTTTTTGTCAGCTACTTTGTCAATGCTGTACGGGCCTGATTTACCTCAACTTTAACCTTTCTTCTCAAATCAAGCTCTGGCAGCACATCATCCCTACCATCACCGACCTTCATCAGCACATGGTAAAGTCCCATCCCCTCATCAGGTATACCTTTGCCCTCAAGTATCAGACCATGTCCATTATCATACCCCTGATTCATACTGGATGCCTTTTGAGGCCTGGACTACACTCTTGAATACTCTCTCAGCGAGGATTCGCACTGCTACTTCTATTGTGACTTCCAGACAGTCCTGAAAACCAGCAGCTCACAAAGCTCACAAAGAATTTGTCATCACAGAAAAGACAGAAGCAGAACAGTGAAGAAAGTGTCTTGATAAAGTTCAACTTGAATCCCAGAGTATCCCTTTGCTTTGAGTGAAGTACTCTCCTCAGGAATTCATACATGAGGTTAGACAACAAAGGTTAACACATCAAGCCATTTATCCATTTATGTTTTGGGTGTATTGGGTGTGTTAAGCCATAGTAAGCAATGTGACAAATCTATCAGCTGGACTGTTGAATAAACCCATCCTTCCATTTTCTTAACTGCTCATAAAACAGCCATTGGGGAGCCTATCTCAGCAGACACAGGGTAAACGCCGTTCATACACTCCTAAAAATAAATGTGCAACCTAAACTGGACCATGCTTTTAGAGCTTTTAACACACAGTGGATATCTGGTTGCATGTAAATCCATATGAAAACGATTTTCCCTGCCAGGAGGTGGCAGAAGAAACAGCAAATCCAAATGTCTAAAGCATGCGACTCCAGGTGATAAACGCTACCTTTTCTGCTTCACCGAGATTTATTGCAATATGTAAACACAATCCCAATAATGGTGTGTCTACTAAAATAAAATGACATGTTATAAAACCATGTTCAGTGATTGTGATTCCCTTGTGCTTAAAGCACAAATTCTGTTTGCAGTTTCCTCTGAATGCAGTCAATGAAGCATGTGCCAATAACTACGTGCAGGACAAACAGTCTTTTTGCAGAAGCAACATTTTTGAAAAAAAGGGATATGTCATTATGACCTGGAGGTAATCACCTGGAACTAGACGTGCTGCAGTACATTAGCCGAAAACACTTTAACTTAGTGACTTAAGACTTAGCTTGGTTTACAAAGATATCATCTTGTCCTGCTTTACTGGCTGAAATGAAATGTATGTCTGAATACAGTGAACAAACATCCTGGTTTGCAGGATAATGAACAGTCTTGGCAAATACTGCTACCGACTGCCAGGTGACAATAGCTGTTAAGTCACAGTACATAAAGCAATCTTTCTCTGTTAACTGCTCACCATCTTTGTCTTTGGTCTTGCTGGAATCAGAGGACTGTTGAGCCACAGCTTGAACAGGACATAGATCTTTGGACTTGGAGTTCCTCTTTCGTAAGGTTGGTGGTCCTGCTGGAGCGAGAGGCTTCTGGATGGGTGGGGGTTTGGTTGATGCAGGCTGAGGAGACGGTGGGCGTTGTTTCATTGCGCCTGGAGAGGCTGGGCGCATCTTAGGGCTTTGCCTGCAGAAGAAATTGTGTGTGCCATCTTATTTTCTGACTTAAAACCAAATGAAAATGCATGTGTTTCATAACAAATCCTGTGCAGGAGTCTTACTTGGGTGCTGAAGGCGAAGGAGTCCTCTTCGGACCTGGACTGGGGGCAGGCGATGGCGAACGGTGCCGACCTGGAGTGGATGGGGAGGCAGGACGTTGCCCCACAGGTGATGTTAACTTCTTATCTTTCTGTAATTTCACAAAAAAAAAGGACACAAGTGGAGACAGTATTAATGAAACCACTCTCAAATAGGGTTATTCCAAGAACGTAACACCAATTCCCACAAAATCCTTTGTGTATTATGAAATATTTATAGAACATATTGAAAAACAAAGCACTTTAGTGATGAATTTAACTGATTCCCCCCCAAAAAAGCTTTTACTTTGTAACAAACTCCTCACCGTATTCTTTCACTACAAATCTTTGTAGATTACTTTTGCTGCAGGTCTTGAAAATTAACTTTAAAACAATTACTTGTTTGTATTGAGATGTAATACAAATAGAAGTCTTTGAATTCCAATTATCCACATTATCCATTCAGTACATCTTAAGGAGAGATGATAACATGATGGTGAGAAAAGTCAGAGGCTTCTGACATTGGGTCCCACGGTCTGGGTGGGGTCTGCTTTGCATGGCCTGATTTGTCCATAATCGGGCCACTGTGAATCCCTTTGTTTCATACTATGACAATGAAGCCCTTCACAACCACAGCGAAGGCGGAAGAAAGCCAGGTTGAGAAAGAACCAGGCACGGCAGACCAACAAGTGAGACCATACAGATAAGACCCTCAAGCATCAGCAGTATGAAATTTTGCCCATGTTTAAATGAGTGACCAGCAAAGTCCAAAGAGCAGCTGCATGAGTAACATTTCCCTATGGTTAGCATCCTGCAGAAGTACTTTGACAGGCAAATGTAGCAGGATATATGCATATACAGTGACATGAAAAAGCATTTTTTGCATATTTGTCTTACTTAAATGTTTTAGATCAAACAAATTCTAATACTAGACAGAGATCACTGGTTAGTTATCCAAACCTAACTGGCTCTATGTGGAAAAGTAACCCACCCTCCTTTAAATGATGAGATGACTGTAATTAATCACATTTATGGAAACCTGAGTTTATTTTCTCTAACTACACCCAGGCATGCTTAATGTCAGAGCTGCTGAACCAAGAAATCATTTAAATAGAAACTGTCTAACAAAATAAAGTGGGCTAATAAATTTCGAAAAGCAACACACAGTGCTGCGATCTAAAGAAACAGCCGAGAAAGAAAGTTATTGACAACTATCAGTCTGGAAAGGGTTGCAAAGTCATTTCTAAGGCTTTGGGACTCCGGTGAACCACAGCAAGAGCCATTATCCACAAATAAAGAAACCTCTACACCTTCCCAAGAGTGTGCGACCTATCACAAATACTCCAAATGTGCATTGACGACTCACTAATACATCAGGAAGGGGGCAATTTATTTCCCATGCCACTCTGTTTGTTGCACAAATTTTAATGTAGGAAAGTTTTCATTTTCTGTCAACTCCCTGCAGCTTCTGGATACAACATGAACAAATATGAACACCAAGCACAGCACAGACTACATAAAACCTACCACCACCACAGTAGAACAAACACTGACACTGCACACACAAATATCACACAGATTTATTAGTACACTAAACACACAGTCACTGTAGATAGCACTACTTGCTGTGCTCCCTCTTGCTACAATGCTACTAAAAAAAAGTAAGCTACTGAAACTTTTTCTGTCCATGATTTCCAAACAAAATTTAACAACTTTCCCACAGAAATAAAACCATAGCTTTGCTACACATGTTTTTTTTAATTATGTAATATAATCAAAACTCCATTAAATTATTTCAAGCACATCTTCTATGAGCAGAATAACATACTCTGTCGTTCTTATAGTCACAACCAAATGCGTAACCTAAATGTGTCTATGATCACTCGGAAATTTCGATATGGATTAGGAGATGCCAGCTAAAGCCCTACATCCAGGTTACTCCATCAGCAAATCCAAAGTGATACTAAACAAATCGAACATTATTTTTCAGTTTTCTGACATGAGAACATTTTTAAAATTGAGATCAACGATTAAAAGCTGTTATTAGTTATTAAAACGAAGGTGTTCATACCATCGAAGGGTCCAGGGCTCCATCGGCTGACACAGATGTGGTCATGCTGCTCTTCTGTCGGTCGCTGCTGCGGCTGCGCACTGGACCACGGGGTGGGTGCAATGGGCTGGCAGAGGCTGAGCGAGGACACAGGTGACACTCTGGTAAAGGACACAGTCATCGCAGGACCATGGGAGCACAACCAATGGGAGGAGTGATAAGCGACCAAATTGGGCAGCAAAGCAGCAAAAAGCAAAAGGAGTGAATGATTAAGAAAAGAGGGGGAATACAGAGGTAAGGTTGGGGAAAGAAGGAATGAGGAAGGGAGAATGATGGATGGAAGAAATGAAAGGTTTTTGTAAGGAGAGAGAGCACAAAAAAAACAAAGCGACTTGTTAGATATAGCTCATTACGCAGGGAATAGCTTAATTTCTGAAACTCCGGACGGGCTGGAAATTACTGGAGACACATAACAAGCAGGGAGCAACAATGTGGCGAAAAACCCAAACACCCTGCAGCTTCTGGATACAACATGAACAAATCTAAACACCGGGCACCATAAGCACAGCACAACACACATTATGTAAAACCTACCACCACCAAAGTAGAACACACACTGACACTGCACACACACAAAAATCACACAGATTTATTAGTACGTTAAACACATAGTGAATGTAAATAGCACTGCTTGCTGTGTTCGAGTACAGTAACTAGAGTATGAGTAATGAGTAATATGTCTTTCTTTTGTCATGCTGTAACTGTTCCTAATCAGAGAGAGACCGACCTTTCAAGTTTCAGGACAGGACTGAGAAATAACTATAACACTGTAATGGCAAAGGCTCTAACACACTGTCTTTAGCAATTAGGTTAAGTCTAGCCTGCAGTTAGAAGAGGAAATGGTGCTGTGCACTAGCTTGCTGTGTCAGATTGAGGGATTAACCATCATAATCCCAAGACCCAAAGAACTCTCCCTGCCACAGCCTGTTCACTAAATTCATTCAGAGTTTATACTGCGCCGCAGCAATGACTATGAAACCTACCCTGTAATGAGCTGCTGCTAATGTGGATGAGTCATGCTTCTACTGGGGCTATACTTAGCAGAGGATCTATACCTTCTAACAGGTTTGTAATGGCCACTCAATACTCAATAAACGCCACAGCCTAAAACCAACACTAGAAATGCAGCTGCAGCTTTGAAGTGCTTTACAGTACACTCCCCTTCCTACCTATAAAAACACACAGTCAACCAGGGAAAAAGAGGTATTCATTACTGTGGTTGTATGTTAATCATTGCAGGCTGTCAACCACTATAGAGCAATTGATCATTACCACCACAGCAAAAAACTTATTCACATTAAGGCATGTCAGTCATCGAGGGCGACATAAAAACCCACACAGGATGCTTTAAAGCATCCACAATATCAACACATATTATGCCTCACTATGAGAACTCATGGAAAGGCACAACAGACCTACTTTGATGTAACAAGAACCAATAGGTAAGCAGCTTAGAGTAAATCTCCTAGTGTGGACCCTGAAGCTACTCTGAGGCAGAGAAATGCTCCTGACCAAGACTGCCCTGCACAGCCCAGCTCAGCACACAACAACTGATTGTATCAGATTTGGAAATGCATGTAAACTAAACGTGTGTGTGAGTATGTCAGTTTATTTGTTAGAATGTAAATACACTTTCTCATGCTATTTATTATAATTAATTACTGTGCACACGTTAACATTTGATCACTACAACTGCAGTCAAAACTCTGAAGCGACCAATCACTTTGAAAAGTCCAAAAGTGCATCTGGGCAGTGGAATGAAATTATCTAGTTAACTGATAATGGGAATACGTAGGTTGACTTTTTACTGATGAAACGAGAGGGTAACCAGGTCTGTCCCTGGCCAACTTTCCTCTCTTTCAGGGTCTCCTAAGCGGAGGTTACCTGGGGCATCTGTTCCTTCAGCGGACAGGGCGGCAGCGCTCTTGCTCCTAGCTAGTGAGGCCTGGGTGGGTGTGAGCAGGCGACTAAGGACCCCTCCATCCACAGTAGTGGCCAGTGGCCTGCGAGCTACACGTCCAAAAAAAACAGATCACCGGAAAAAAGCAAGAGAATGTAAAGGCCAAGATAGAAAGAGTGGATGAGAATGGGGAATAAAAGTAAAGAAACAAAGTTCACCATGTGATTTAACAAGAGAATCAACATACAGAACCAAAGGTAATGGCTCTCGTCTTAGATAGGTTCCTTATAAACTGTCTTTATACTTTCATAAATATAGAGTTAAAGAAGGATACTCAATAAAAGACAGTACATAAGGTGACCGTGGAAAAGTACTGAGACTGATAAAAGAGTTTGCCTGGTAGGTGATTAGTGAAAAGCTCATCAAAGTAATGGTTCCTTAGGATTTGCTGAAGGGAAAAACAAATTATGAAATGACTTTAAAGCAATCAGAAGAATAATACTGGGTAAGAAGAAGAGAAGAATAAACAAAAGAACAGTGACCATGTCTATTACAGTGCTACATCTAATGCTGTGCAATGTTCTCTATTGTGGAAAGAGAAAAAACGGTCCAAATTATTCCTGCAAAGAAAGAGGATGACTACAGCCCTTCTAAAAGCACACTAGCTAAGACACTAAGAAAATTCCCCATTAAGGCTGCTGCTGATACTTAAAAAAAAAAAAAAAAAAATGCAACTGAGAAATATTTGGAGCTTATAATAGGTTGTTTCTGCTACATGTACCTAAATGTTAGCTCTTCAAAAGGAGATTCTAGATTCTCACTTCCTTTTATAGCCCCTTCCTGAGGAGACATGTGTTGTTGACAGACCTGATTTTTGTTAATCATTTAGTGGCTGCCCGTTGGGGCTGGCGACATGACTTCCTGCTGTTTCCTACTCTATATCCAGGTCATAATTTCTGTAGTTATTTTTGTAATAAGGGTAGAATTATGAAAAAAAAAAAAACCTATTTAAACTCAAAAATGCTGATTCAGTATGGAAGACAGCTTATGTGTTGTGCTACTGCTCAGATTAAACACACAGAACATACATGAATAGAGGACAAGAGCGTTTTTCTTTAGTTTCATACATACAAAGAGACTGGTTTGGCTACGGAACAAATAAAAGCACTGGTTGTTAATAGCAACACACAGAGTACAGTGATTTGCTTAGGTCATTTGTGTGCTCTGTGGCTGCTATGTTGGGATGGCACGGACACACACCGCAATGAAGCACGAGTGACTTAAATCCACCTATGACGTCATGTCGGAGGGAGAAAACAATCAACACTTTGTGACAACAAAACAATACACAGTGTTAGTCCAAGCAGAGCACACAACAGACACTTCCTTAGTGAACACTTGAAAAAATGAAAAGATAAAAAAAATAAAATACAAAGGGGGTTAAAACAAGATTCACTTCCAGTGAGAAATGTGACGTAGAGCAGCATCAGCTAGGTCAAGACAGCAAAAAGGTTAAAGGACTGATGGAACAAGCATAACATTCCCAGAAAATCAAAGACAACTGGCAGTGTAGAGAAAACTGCATCTGACATGGGTGTAAATGAGCATTTAGGTAAATGAGAACATGAATGGAAAAAAAAGGCCATATGCAGCAAGAAGATCCAGCATAAAAAAAAAAAAACCTTGAACTTCATAAGTCTGAAAGGAGATAAATGAGATTTATTATCCCTAAAAGCTCTTAGCAGCAGTCAGCGTTGTTAAGGATTTAAAAATACAAGAGGATTCAGAATGATGAAGTAGCATCAGAGCCACATGCTTATTATTTAAAGAAAGATGCATGAGTGTTGCATGCTGATTGTTCATGCTAGCCACCTTGATCATCCGTTGTCCCCTTATCAGGCTTTGCAGGGGTCTGTGCTCTGCCCAGACTTACTCGCGTAAGGGAGGAACTTCTCTTCTTCACAGAACGGCCTGGGAACATGAGAGTGGAGTTATAGCCAAGCAGGCACTGGGGGAGTCAACAAGGAAACCCTTAAGAAAGTCTACAAGTCATGTGCACTTTGTTTTGCTTTATGTGAGTCACCGGGTTAAGGCTGACAGCAGCTGATGCCCCAGTTTAAGAGATGAAGCCTTGATACAAAGACGAGCTTCAACTTTTCCATCTGATCACACTAGCTCATTCTCCCTAAATCAGAGCTGACTATTGTAATACTACTTTTAGCCTCTTTAAGTGTTTCAACAAAATAACAAGCAATAAGCAAATCTTCAGTGTGCGTGTCATGCATAAGACACAGCTGAGTATTTAATAAATAATGCATTATTTTGACAAATTGTGTATTTAACACAATATTGGTTATTAAAGTATCATGCGAGATGAAGAGGGGATCTTTTGCACCTGTCTGTTCCACCTGAAGCTTTTTGTCGTCTTCCTTACTGGCCTGATCAGCATTGGCATTGCTAGGTAACCGGTTACAAGATGAACTCCTTGGCTTAACACCTGAGGGACAATGATGAAATAACCCAAAGGTGAAATAACGAGACTAGCTTGTAACTGGTACACAACATTTTGGAATTAATTCATATATTGTATTCAGAGTGGTGGCATAATTTATTATGAAACAAGCTGAGAAGTAAAGAGAAACCAGTTATGCTGAAAAGGAAAATAAAAATGACACTGTCAGCCTGAAGAGGCTGTGAAGAGATGTGATTCACCCATCTGCATTGATTGTTTCCTGTAGAAATCAAATACCCGTTTCATGATTTTTTTTTGTACACTTCTACTATATTCTATGTGAATCAAAACAGGATTGAGTATATTGTAACAGAAGAGTGACAGCTCTCTATAATACAAGAGAATATTCATGAACATCATCGTTTGGTGCTCAGCAGCCCTTAAAACTATTTACTGATTAATGAATCCGAAGAGATGCAGTGAATGTATGCAGAAGAACTGGGCAGTATCTGGAATCAGGAATGAGAAACAGATTAAAGCAGTTTTACCAATCCCTCTCTGCATCAGTGAGTCTGTTAAACCCTGGATATGAAAAAGGAGAGGGGTCAGAGTTCATTCAGTTTGTTCCATTTCAGAAATGGTACAATACCTGAAAAAGCTCATTCATAAATATTCTCACACACACACACACACAAAAACAAAACACTTTTGTTGGTTAAGTTGCAGCACTGGGTAGGATGGAAGCAGGGAGGAAGGAGGGGAGGGAGGGAGGCGAGGAGACTTACGTTTGTCAGGTGATTTGAGGAGGGTGGCAGATGAGGAGGATAGGCGTTTGCTCATGCCAGCCTCAGGCGGCTGTTTCAGGTTTGTGGTGGATGTGGAGCGCTTGTCCACTAAGAGGGAGGAGGAAAGACAGACAAGGGAGGCGGGATTTAAACCGGAGGCAAAAGGGAGGGAATTTAGGTTTACAAAAGGGAGTAAAATGATCTGCTGTATTTCAATACCTCCAACAGGCAAAGGGCTATAAGTTAATACACCTGAAATAAAAGGACACAAACTATATTTGTCTTTGGGGATGAATTTTCCTATTAACTTAATTGATCATGCTATCGTGCTACTAACAAAATGGGCATTCAGCAACACACCGAATCGACAACAGTACATGCCATAAGCATAAATATCAAAACACAGCCACTGTGATTTGAGAATCAGGCATTGCTGTTAGTTAGTAAACAAAAAATGTTTATGTTGAATCCCTCCAAGAGCAGAGCATAAACATATTGTCTGTGCCAGATACAATAGTGCTTTCTTGGAATACCATTCAAAGAGAAATTATTGCAAAGTCACCCATGTGATCTTGAAATGCACAACAATAGGAATGAGCAATTACAGCCAGAATTCAGGAATAAAATGGCTTTTACATTTAAAATCCTTAAATATTAAAAACGATTTGCATTCATGTCCTTACTTCAGGCTAGAGCTGGGCGATAGAACGATAACGATATGTATCGCGATATAACTTTTACTCGATAGAGAAATTAAGCTATCGCGATAGACCTCGCCGCTCTTGTCCTCTTAAATAAAAAAAAAAAAAAAAAAAAAAAAGGTCAGCCAATCCAAATTCAGTAGCGCGGAGCCGAACCAATCACAGCCGCAGCGTCACGTCGCGTGACTTGTTAGGTACAGCACAAGTGCCAAGCCGCACGTGTGTTTGTTTGGGAAGCAGGCAGCGGGTAATGGAGGAAATGAGTGTGCCGACTAGAAAAATCAACCGAGCGTGACCGAAGAGAAAACAGATGATGGTTCCAATGCCGGAGAGATTGTCGAACGGAAGAGCCATAGAAGTTCCGTAGTGTGAAGGTATTTCGGCTATTTCAAGTCTGACAAAAAACAGAGTAGCGTGCACTGTAAATTGTGCCGAAAGCAAGTCTGGAAATACAATAAACTGGTGCATGCGTCACACTGCGCCACGTTATTGTTTCGGTGAAATGAATTTCTACAATACTGTTACTGTTAATTCTACTCTCTGCAGTGTTTACTGTCCCTCCACACATACGACTCGGTTCTGCTTCTATGCCCCAGCTTTGTTTACTTTTTCCCGCCGAGGCTTCTAGACTTCTGATTGGCCAACATTTCTGCACGGTTAGGAATCTAGCGCCACCTGCTGCTTTGGCATGTTCATAGCAGCGTTTTCCTTCATTTCTGCCTTTATGTGTGTACAGGATTTTTTTTTAAAACGAAAACGGAAAATCTCCGTTTTCAAAAATACCCGTGTACGTGTGGACGTAGCCTCAGTCTCTGACTGGAAGCGCTAATTCGTCATTCGGCTTTTGTCAGACTAAAGTAACTGTTACAACTGTTTGAAAAGCTCAGCTATACAACAAGGAGAGATTGAGAATTTCCTTTTAGTTCTCAGTTTATTTGATATTGACAAAAGTTAGTCAGTTTTGTCTGTTCTTCTGTAAAACAAACTAAGATTTATTTTTAGAATTAATATTTTGTTTCTAAGTGGAATTGACAATTTAGTCTGTTTCGTTTGTTCTATTTTGAAACTTAAACACTTTAGCGGCTGCCTTTTGTGTAGTTTGCAATATTTGCCTTTATTTATCTGAAAAAGTCTCATGTTCCTTAAGTACATCTACCCTGTTGAACTTATTATGGGAAATAAATATTTAAATAAAAACAAGCTGCTGATTATTTCACATTTTACTTGTGAGCAACGGCACATTTAAATCTTACAAATATAGTTATTTGGCTTATATCGTGATAGATATCGTTATCGCCTGAAATGAAAAAAACATATCGTGATATGAAAAAATCTCATATCGCCCAGCTCTACTTCAGGCCTGTGGGTTTTTTTAAAAAATATAGATATTCTAGTTCTTATGATTATAAGCTGTGTCCTTAAGGCAGCTTCAGAGCATTAAGGATAGGTTGACTGCCTTTGCAAAAAATGTATTGGGTATATAAAAATTTGTTGATTAGTTACAATGTCAAAAACAACAATGGAAAAAGTGACCAGTAACCAAACCTATAGCTCAAAGGCTCTAAAGAAAAAAATATTAGTAAAATAACAAACAAAAAACTGCATGAGGTTGGTGGAAACAAAGGTGTTGGGAGGAAGCATTGCCAGTGCATTTGGAGAGCCAGTGACTACCCATGCTGTGAAGCTACACCAGTGAATTAAATATTAACAAACAAAACCTTGATGACTCCTTGGTGGCTTTTCTGGTGAGGGAGAGGAGATAACTATAGTTACTGGAGATGAGGCACTGGCATCAGAATCTCCTGTGGGAAAAGACAGCTCTCAGGAAAGAGCGATAAAACATATGACATCATGACATATCCTTCAAATAAGTGAAAGAGATGAAGGTTAGAAATGGCTGATAGTCATCATCCTTCACTTGACACCCACTGTTCAGATTATCATCTGAACACCAGACTATCATCACATACACCGGACTGGTTTGATTTTCTGGCGGACACGGTAAAATGAGGGCTGAGAGGCTGTCTGAGAGGGCTTTGATCAGACAACAAGCAAGAATGCTGTGATGTGGGTAAACTAACTGCCTACGACTCAACTGGTTTTATCTGTTGTTTGCATTAGCTGCTGGAAAAAAAATAAATAAATAAAACTGCAATGAACAGCTTTCAGATTTAGGCCAAATTTCATCCCAGCTGTGGTGTAGCACACAATACACTGTGAACTATCAAGGACGAACTAAAGTACCTGTTCGTCCATCTGAGTCTGTGGACAGTCCTCCCCAAGACCATCTTTTCTGCCTCTGCTCGACTTGCTGACTACGCTCCAACGTCCGCCTCATCACTGCCTCATAGTGCTCCTGAGGAGGGAAAAAATGCAAGTCATTTGCAGCTGACTAACATTTGAGCCTAAAACAAAACAAACAGAAGATGATCTGTAGCTTTCATAACTGTATTACAATTCATGGGCAACTGCGCGGTGATGGTCCTTTAAAAATATGAAGAAAAACAGTGTAAGCTGTGTTCTTATGTAAATTAGATTCTTTTAGTCACAAATGTCAGCTGAGCAGCAGTGAGCGCTGCTGAGTAGATCACATTACTCTGCTTCCACCCGTGTTGAAGCTACCTTTTCTTCTTCCTGTTTCTGCTTCCTCTTCTGCTCCACAGCCAATCTTTTCTGCTCCTCCTTCCTTCGCTGTTCCTCAACCTTTTTCTGACGCTCTTCCATCTGACGCTCCACTTGCAGCTTGGCCTTGCGCTCCCGCTCCATGATCTGAGATTCTCGTAAAGCTGGCAATATGAGCATGCAGTACAAAGAAATCACTCGTCAGTATGTTGTTGTTTTTTTGTTTGTTTGTTTTTTGTAGCTTGCCTCCACCAGTGTGTGAATGCGAGTGAATGAATAGTGGCATTGTAAAGCGCTTTGGGTGCCTTGAAAAGCGCTATATAAATCCAATCCATTATTATTATTATTATTTGTACTGAATTAACATATTAGTAAGACCAAACTAAGTAAATGAAAGATTTCTATTGGTGGGTTGCAGCTAACAGCTATATCCAATTGTTAGGTATTTTTGTTTAAAATGAATAAAACCATTGCTCATTTAATAAACTCAATATCAGATTATTTGAGTATTTACTATAGTTCTTTGGCTAAAATATCTTAATCCCAAAACTGGGGTTATCCTCTTACCCTGTTGTCTCTCTGCCTCCTCACGTCTCTCTTTTGCCACCCGCAGTCTGTCGTCTGTTCTAAGTGTGGCACCGTCAAGTACTGCAGGCACACGTGCATATGTGGTTTATAGGTAAAGCATGTGCATGAATACTTACACATATAACTTGATGGTGGATTACAATGCAGCATAGCGTAACAAAGGCTTTGTATCAGGCAGGCAGATGTGTGCATGTGACTCATTAATGAGCTTTGTCAACTGTTACGGTAATAAGGTGATGACTAAGATTTACCTGCATTAAGCCACACTGAGAGGATGGCAGAAAAGCATTGGGAGTTGCATCTAATGTTTCAGATTATGGACGACAATAACCTCACGAGAGGGTAATATCTGTAATAACCAGTTTGATTCTGTGTCAAGATGTAGTGTCATTTACCTGGCCTGCACCCCTGAGGTTTAGCTGGTGTGTTATTTGTAGGTCCTGGGCTGTTTCCCGCCAAGCTGCGCCTTTCCTCGGCTTGTGCCTGTGCAGCTGCAGCTGAATGAGAGAACAAACAAGTCCTTTTACACAGCTTGTTCAAGGCAGGAATAATGTGCCACTATTTTGCCTATTCTGCATAAAGTGTATGCAAGGCAGAAAGAGGTAGCAATGCAACACTGTTGCGCTTTTAAAGCCAACAGTAGACACAGTAACAGCACCAATCTGATGTCTGCATAAAAGGTAGACTCACAATGTCGTGCTATACTTCCACCATCTCTGATTCCACATTGAGAATTGTGGGAGAATTATGCTGGTGTGGTGAGATTTGGACCGAATAAGTGCATTGTTCACTACCATTTTAAAGATGGCCTTTTACAAAAGGGAGTGGCCACTTTTAATCTGTCAATTCCAGTTTGGATCATGGATATAAAAACTCCAGATTCAGAAATTCAAATGATTTGATTTGTATCAATTAGGGCTGCCACGATTAGTCGACTAGTCACGATTACATTGACTATCAAAATCGTCGACGACTGATTTAATAGTTGACGCGTTGTTTGAAGCTTTGTAAGATCATAAAAGACGCAGGAATAAGTAGCAGGATTTAACAGTGTAATAACGGACTGAAACAGAAGATGGCAGCACTGCATGTACAAGGATGCCAGCTGCTGTTAAACCCCAAAGAAGAAGAAGCTCTGTCCCAGAATTCATAGCGCAGCCCAGCTCAGTTTCCAACAATGGCGGCAGCTGGTTAGTTTTAATATTACTCTTATTCTTCTTTCTGGGTCACAAAATAAACTTTTAACATATTTTCAGGCGAGAATGTAGCTGTGTAAACCTCAAATATCTGCTCAGTTTATCAAGACACCGCATATTTTCAAAAGCGCGCCGACGTTTTCGGAGATGTCTGTTACCCACTAGCTCAATAGCTAGCTGGGGGCAAAGTCACTAGAGCCGTGAGAACACCGGACTCCCGGCAAATCGTTTTCAAACCCACCGCCGTCTTTCGCTACTCAGGTTAAATATATATAAGTCACTTAGATAACTTCAAAATGTCATTATTTGGCTTTTTTTAGTATTTTATTTGTTCCTGAGTAAATCGGTTTGGCTGAGATTAAAGTTATAGTTTTTGCACAGCTGAATAAACGTCAAGAAGACAACTGGTTATCAGAAGTGTGAGATGCTCGAGAATATACTCCGGTGTCCTGTTATATTTTAGATAGCAAGGAGTTTATTAAACTTCACCGAAACAATCTGCAAATTTCATTAAAATGTAATAAACTATCATCTTGTCTTTATGTTTAGTTAGCACATACCTTAAACACTTAAAGCTGTAAGCTAATGATAGTTATATAAGAGCAGATGCTGCCGGTGCAATAAGCTGTACGTTTTACTCCAATGGATGATGATCTGATTAGTCGACTAATCGCAAAAATAATCGGTGACTAGTCGACTATCAAAATAATCGTTTGTGGCAGCCCAGTATCAATTAAAAGACAGTGTGATGAGGGACCAAAAGACTAATGTTATACAAATTGTATTTGTTTCCACGACACACACAAAGAAAACAAACAAACAAAAAAAACCCCACACTTGTATTCCTAATCACTTATCCAGCAACAGGAAACTCTGGACATGTCAGCAGTACCTTGCAGGGAATACGGCTTCCACTGATAAACATCCAAATGTTTGTTAAATACCAGTTACGTTTTGGCTAAGATTTGGCACTTATCTCTCAAAAGATGTTCAAATAACAGAACAGTTTTTGGTTGCTTTGTCTTAGTCTGTTCGGAGGTCTATTTTAGATAGCAAAGGGTCCTTGGCCAAGACACTGATCTAAAAGTTGAGCTTGATGGCATGCAAGCACCTTACAAGGGGGCAATACTAAGGCCCAAAGCACAGCAAGTACAGTCTGTTTAAACCATTAGTTCAAACCAAAACAATTTGAATAAGTTGTTTTTTGTTCTGTTTTGTTTGCTTTCCATATGAATGGTAAATCTGGAGAGATCTAATAGATCTGAAGCTATACAACAATCCAGTTATTCAACCATGTTTGTGGTCAGCTGTGTAGTTATTCATACAGTGCTTTCTGTGACAAGCTTCAATGATAAAGTAGAATAAAGCCCTTGTTAGCTTCCTGGTATACAGCATGTGCGCCCACAGGTGTACAAAATTTCATAAGTATAAAAATATCCAGAAAACATAAAACCAACTGATGACTAATTTCCACATGTACCCAAAAACACAATCATTGCTTTAACAGTTGATGTGCGTGCAGTCTGTCCTATAAAAAGTCTAACTCCAAGAGAAGATCAGCTCTCCCATCAAACTATCGCAGGGTCAATAGTCCTTTCTTCAGCCAAAACTATTCATAAAAAATAAAAAAAAAGTATGGTTAAAGGACAGAAAGTCAGGAAGGAAGCACATGAAGGACATGATCAAGCTTTATGAGCTGTGGTATCAGTTACCAGTTTCTTCCCTTCTTGTTGGCATTATATAAATGCTGACAAAGAGCAAAATGATAGTCCTGTGACTGTGAAAGCATCTCACCGTCTCCATTGCAACTAAGCAATCCTATTGTTAATCTTAAAAATATATATTTTCTATTATGAAAACAACTTTTCATATGCTTTTTAAAAAAAGATCCAGAAAAGACTCTCTCCAGGTTTTAACACAAGCAATTTATCTCATATGACTAATGTCATAATAAAGTTAAAATGCTGGAGATATTAGGAAAGCTCTGGAGATTTCTTGTTGCAAAGGAGCTCCTTAAGTACTAACAAACTGGGACCTTATAAAAATGATTGTCCAAGTGGTGCAATAGGATAAATAGAGCCAATAATTGTTTAAGGAAGCAACACTGTTGTCGCACAAAGGTATTCTAAGTGACTGAAGAAAAAATGTTCTTGATCTTGTTAGACTGCTCATGCGAAAAGCATAGTACTTTTTCTTTGAATTAAAAAAACAAAAAACAAAAAAACAATGATACCATCAAGCAAATCCAGTATTTATTTTCCCATGTTAACATGAATCATGTGTCCTTATTCTAAATCTATTTTCATTTAGTTGGTGGATAAAGCAAGATGCTGGTCTTTACCGTCTTCTATGTATTACAAATAGTAATTTAAAAGCACAATTTTTCAATTATTAACTGCCGGCTGCTACCCAGATGAATGCATGGGTTAAGGAACCCATTGTCAAGTTTAATGCTACTCAGATTGCTTCACACTCAAAACCTCCATGACTGAATCACTGGGATGTTTGTAAACAGCTGTTACAAGATGCACTGCCCGTCCTACACAGAGCTTTGCAAACCTACGTCTACATGCTGTAGCTATCATGTGGCGTACTGTCAAAATACTTGGAACAACCGGTAATGTGGGCTACTCTCAGTTGTCTTTGTGCTGTTGTTGGCCCTGTTGTTTAACCCTATGCTGCTGAGAAGACAGAAGTCATAAGATACAATGAACTATTCGGTACTGATACTGAAGTAAAACTGGTTGTTAAAAAAGAATGAAAACTGTCCCCTGCATGCATTATCTGTGCTTTCCATGTGTTCTTTTTTATCTTTGATGTGTTTTTGCTTTTCTTCCTCTTTGTGATCAACTCAGCTATTATTCTCTTTCCAGTTTTAGACAACTTTTGAACCAATCAGTATTTGAGCTATGCAAAGCATCATCATGACAGGCCACGCACCAGCACCTCAAACAGTCTATGCTCACTGAATTCTCACAACCCTCATAATCCCACATTATTTGCCACCAGGGTAACATATACTATAGACAGCTTTAAAAGAAGCAGCCCCAGAGAGATTGAATTTAAGAAAACAAAGCTTTTCACCAGGTTGCTATGAGCAAACCACTCACCCACCATAGACACTGAATGGTTTTCCGAGTGTAGCATGTTCTCCTTGTATAGAAATCAACTCTACAAGTATTACCTTACTCTGTAAGGCAGAGAAGACAATGGACCCTTCTTACACAATGCAACAGTGCCAAATTTAGCAGTAAGAACTGTTGACTTACTAGAAATTGTTTACCCCAGTGAAGCAAAGGAAATTAGACCTGTCAGGTTAACTATTCATGCACCAATTATCCAAACGGCAACCTCAATGCTCTCCAGTCAGAGACGTTTATGAAGGGTCGAAGTGTACAGCTGGATGTTTACAAGTCACTTCACTTTTGTACTCAGACTCTCCTCTTCATTCCATTTGGAGAAATCAATAAATGACGAAAGATTTGACTGCACTTTAAACAGTTTTGCTGTCACACAACACGTAGCAGATTACTCGTAAATAGACAGAGGATTCATAAATTACTTATCAGTCACAATTTTTTTGTCATTAGGCAACAAATACTTGGCAATCATACAATTCCACAAGGAATACAGTAATAGAAAATCTTTATTAAAGTTATAGGAGTTTACATTATATGTTTGGTTACTAGTGTCTAAAATATGGATGACTGGACACTGATGAAACCTCTATAACTCTACAATCAACATATTTTCCCCTATTAGAGTGAAAAATCAGAAAAAAACAATGGGGTACACCGTCACAAGATAAGATAGATATTAAGTTACAGACCGCAAGGACAGGTGAAGTGCTTCTCATTCATGCTTATGCCTGTATCAAGGATCATACTGACTCAGAAATTAGATGAGTCATAGCTACAACAAAGAGAAACAAACCAAGCCTGAAGACTCACTCAGGACTCAGTGTCAAATCATATCAAATTTGTAATTTGCAATTTAAAGTGTTTTTATTAACAGTTAATGAAATGGTGGTGATATAACAAACTGCAGCAGAATAAGGATACGTTTATAAAGCGGGTGATGAAATGCTATATTTATATAAAACAATGTAAACAATTTAGCTGCTAATCCAAGCATGAAGTTTGACCTTGGTCATTCTGTAGTAGGTTTCATACTTCAAGATTGTAATTTCAGGAAACTGTACTGTCTGCAAAGAGGGAAGTATGACAGAAAGTGCAAACTGAGGAGGCAGCAGCTGTTAAGCTACAAAAAAAAAAAAAAAAAAAAGAAGTCTACTAGTGTGCAGCATAATCACCTGTAAAATAAATTTTTACTGGGTTTTTGGCTTCCACAGTCACAGTAGTAGTGACTGTAGTTTTAAGGAATAAGCAAAATATATATAAATACATCCAAGCAAGAGATGCATCTTGGAATAAAATGAGACAAATCTCTGCTATCAGACACATTCATGTGTTGATTAAAGTGCTTTCATGAGATTGCGAGAAGAGACACTGTTTTCCCAACAGACCTCAAGAGAGCCAGGTGTGCTCATAGAAATGAAAAGAGCCAATCAGAGGCACTCACTCATCCCTCCATCACTATGGAGATTTGCACACATTAACATACATCATCCCTGCTACACCACGATTCAGCAAAACCTTAAAGACATGAGACGGAGCATGTTTTTTTTCCTCGCTCAGAATGTGAGGCAGTAAAAGCAGTCGCCCCGTGACGAGTCTGCATTGGGTTACAGAAATATTTGCATGATATTTCTGAACCCATCTAAATGGATGGCACATAAATCCTACATAACCAAGTAAGCTACTGGACTCATCTTTAGCATTCATTGTCAAAGTATAACTATCATCATTATTATCATTATTATTATCATCATTCTTATTATTGTAATACATGAGTATTGATGGCAATCAACAAACATGTAAACAACTTGATTAAAATATTTTTGGAGTCCTTCTTGTAAGTTTAAACTTTTCTAACAGTCACCGGGGAAGCATTTTAAACATATCGAATCTTGTGAGCCAGGGTTTACAAGCTCATTTAGTCATAGATTCACTTACATACATACATACTTTGCATTAAAGTATGTATGTATGTGTATGTATATATATATATATATATATATATTTTTTTTTTTTTTTATACACAATCCTCTCCTCTGAAATGCTTTGTTGTAACTCTTTGAACTTTCAAATCTCTTTGCAATTTGAGAGTTCAAATGTTGATAATGTATCAGTGTTTTCTGGGATGACCATTATCAGGCCAAAACCAGAAGAATGTTGATGAGCTGTCTCAAACGGCACATGCAAGAGATAAAAGCTGTGGATGACTGCTTGTTCAAACTCTGTTTGATAGATTATATATTTTCAGAGTGATGTTTTCCTCAATTGTTTGGAGAGGAATTGATAACTGCAGATGTTCTGAGCAAGAATCACCGGTAGCTGAAAATGTGGGACAAAAAAAACAAAACAAAACAAAAAAAACAACCAACAAGCAAAAAAACTGCAGATAATATTCAATCTCCAAAAACAGCAATCATAAAGTCTAAAGTTGTGAATTTTAGCTGGTAATTAATCTAACGCTTAACACTTAGGGGGTGGGGGGATAGAGCCTATCCCAGCTGTCAGAAGCAGGATATGCCCTGGATAGATCACCAATCTGTTGCCGGGTTAACACAGACAACCACTCACACTCACACCAGTTAACCGATCCCTATGCATGTCTTTAGGCTGTGGGAGAACATGCAAACTCCACACAGAAAGACAACATGCTGGCTTCAAACCTTGCTGTAACATAACACTACCAGCCACGACTCCACTGCACTGCCTACTCTGTAACATATTACAAACATTTAATATAAATCTGCACTTCTGTTGTGATGCTGAATCTCTAGCATTAGAAAGAGCAGATATACTTGTCGACTGAATATGATTTGCCTTCTTCTGATGGATTATTGTGGCATCAGTAAAGACCACCAGGGGGGCTGATAATGACCCAGCTCTGCAGCCCAAACAAAACATGAAACAGGAAACAGGCCAGTCAGCCTTGTATCATAACAGTCAGAGGCAAATGCTAGTTCTCTTAACAACAAGAATACTCATAAGTAGAGCAGGGCGATATGGCCAAAAATATTTATCACGATATATATTTGAAAATTTGCGATAACGATATAACCAACGATATAATTGATGCGAGACAAAATACAACTCCACAACATTACTAGCGCAAAAAAACAATCTTCCATTTATTTTCACTTAAACAAGAAGCTGGTTTTTATGTACATTAAAGCTTTATAAAAATGTAACAGTGCAAATGCAAATTCCTTGCTGAAAGTTTAACCAAAAGGCATTTCCAGTAGAAATGGGCTGACACATCCTGAAGCATAACCATGTATAATATCCACTGAAGTTAAAAAGAGGTGCTTTGCAACATTAAACTGCAGTGTGCAGTACGTATTTTTCGGACCATAAGGTGCACAGGATTATAAGGCACATTAAGCGAAACAAAGCAGTCAGATAAATCAAACTTTATTAAACTCATTCTTCTTGCTTCCTCCACTTCTGTACCATTGATTCATTAATGGTGAATTCTCTGGCAGCTGCTCTATTCCCATGTTGTTGCAGTATATTAATGACTAACCTCGTATTGTGGATGGATTATCTCAGTTGTTCTCCTGACTGAAGTTTGGTCCGTTTACAGCATCCTGCCATGCGATTGCATTTGTCTCTAACTATCAGGAACTTTAACGTTAACTTTTATAAGTGGAAAAGTGTTAGTGTTCGTCCTCCAGCTTCACTGTTTATGTTATGCTAACATAGCTGTGTCGCTAGCGATCACGTAGCACATCATTATATACCAGCTAGCCCAACTTCAGTAACCCTACAAACGTCACTGCTGTTTAGTTTCCTGTCTTCATTTATGTTGGAAGTGATAGCAGAGCTGTACGTTTGATTTTTTTCAGAAATCTCTCAGTCAGAACATGCTATATCATGCTTAGGTAACTAGCGAAACTAGCGAGCTAACTTCCGCTAGCTTCCTGCTAACTTCTAACTCCGTTAAATGTAATAACTTTTGTTTTCATGGATGCCTGGAAGTTAAACTTTATAGTTACACCTGGTAAAGCAGCAATGCTGATCGTTTTATTAAAGATGAAAGAATTTATACAGTTTTTAACTCTAAGTGATGCTGCAGTGTTGTTTGACCTGAAGCATACGGCGTTTAGGACCCAGATTACTCCCAGATTTAAGAGCATCTTAGTCCGACAAATATGACAATGACAACGGCCGCTTGCATGTTCTGCAAAAAAATGTGCTTTGTTGTGTATCTGACGGACAAACACCAAACCAGTTCCACATCACGGAAGTTGCACCATTTTTACAAACCAATTCTGGTTCATCTGTTTCACTCAACAATCGGCCATGTGCGTATGAAAACAAAGGCACTGCGCATGCGCGTTTTACTCCCATTCTATCGTGATATTTCATTTTCCTATCGTTGCCTAACATTATACCGGTATTACCGTGAACGGTATAATATGGCCCAGCCCTACTCATAAGACGTTTTTACAACTTCCATCACATATTAGTATAGTGGACACACAAGAGTCAGATCAGTGGATCAGGGTTTTCTTTCCATGGTTCCTTTCAACTGCACTCTTTATTGTGCCCTGCAGCATGGTGCAACTAAATAGCTTGCTGCACAGGAAGTGCCTACGTTGCTAAATATAAGGGTGGATTAACATTTGATATTGACTACATGGCCTTGTAATTCCAATTGATCACTATCAGATGCAAATATGCAGGCAAACATGAACCTGAACCACTGATTACTTTATTTTTTTCAATTAATTTTATTTTTTCACAAATTCAGAAAATTATCATATTTGACTGAAAGGTTACCAACACAATGAGCCAACCAACACAAAATTTCAGGATGGATGACACAGCTGATAGATGCCTAAGAAACACGCACGCACAAACACACTAAATCTTCTATGGGATTACCAAGACCTACTCATGTAAAGGTAAGCCCAGGCTATTTGTAGTACCAGCAGGATGATGATGACAACTTTCCAAGAGAGTCTCCTGCTCTAAGTGGACCATTTTGTCTTGCACAGAAAAAATAAACATCAACAAATGTAATCATTCTCACATCCACTATTTTTAATAATTATATACTGCTCATATCCTATAGTGTTGTGTTATTTTTCAGTCCTATAGGGTTAAGCTAAAAAAAAAAAAAAAAAAAAAAAAGCAGAAAATATAAATATATCCATTCTCTAGATTTCTAATTAAACCCCAAGAAGTACAGCCAAGTCGACCACACTTTAAACTATACAGTTTAGAAGACTTATTGAACCAAAACATTCTTGGTGCCAAGAGTGTGGAACTAATCTTCATGACTATTTGAGGAGTGACTATCCACATCCGCACCATTGATGTGCAGACATTGAAAGCAAAGAGCATGTGTTAGCTTTTTGAAGTCTATACATTTTGTTATTTTTCCTCCTTTGATAAGCAAAAATATGTTTATTATTAGATAAATTAATCCATGACTTTTTGTAATTTTTCTGTGGTGGAAGAGCCAAAATCCCTGAATATCTGACATTTACTTGTTGTGTAACATCTCTTGAACCCATTATTCATGCGTTTGGTCTTTGTTGCTGTGTGAAGGTCGAGAACCATGTTGAAATAAGCTCTGACATGTTGCCCAAAGACACAAAAACTTTCCATTCAAAGACTTTCAAGAGGGGACAATTTGGAAATTTGTCCGTAAGCTATCCCAGCTCACCAAAGCTGGTAGAGAATCTGTCTTTGTGGAGATGGAAATATTAGTGTTAGATAACATAAAATGAAGTACCAACGATATATAAACATACAAACTAACGCCTCATGAACTAAACTACCCTGGGGTTAGTCTAAGGTTAGTTATAGTCTACACAAATTAGCATGTTTTGCTATTCAAATCATTTGGTACGTGCATACATGAGTGTGGAAAATGTAACACATCCTCTCAATCATTTTAAGAGGTAAAAATCAAAAGATGGGGCACTTCTGCTACACAACCAGAGTTAAGTGTACAAATCCAAGAAGCTACACATCAAAATTGAGGGTGGTTCATTTCCTCCTTTGGTTAAATCTAACCCAGTTCAGAAATACTTCTCATGCTTTTAATTCTGCTGCAGCATGTGTTAAGCCAGGATCCGGACAACCTTGCAGTGTTACTTGCAGCAGTGTGATCTCGCTTCATAATAGCAGGGTACTTTTCTCCTTTCTCACATTCTTGTGGAAATGACCATGTACATGAGCTAGATTCCTAGCATTATTTTATTATTGTCAGTCCTCCACTTTGACTGAAAGCTGAAGGACTTTTGCTGAAGACATGTTTTAACTCCTCATAAAGCCTAGGACACAAACGCATACCTCTAAACTTGGTAGAAATATTCATTAAAAGAAAAAAAAAAAAACAACCAAAAAAACCCACCACAGAACTGAGGGCCAGACTGAAAACACTGAATGGAAAAATGAAAGAAAACAGGAAGAAGAACGGCACTAGAATGTGATCCATTTGTTGCCAGGAGTAAAACATGCCTACACCCAATCTGGGTATGTAGAAAATCCATTTTTACGCTAAAACAGTTTGGGTTTTTTTAAACAGGAAAGAAAAAAAGGCTTGACTGCTCAGCCAGCCATAACAAACCATGCATTGATACAGGCAGATACAAACACAGTAAACATCCACGTCCAAATCTGGATGGCCCCACTGCTTGTACATAGTGCAATCTCCAAAAGGCCAATGTGCATTTTGCTTAACAGAACAGTGGGCGACACATGGCTGCTGGTCCAACCAAAACTATAGTATCAGTGCATCTAAGCATTTAAGGAAAAACAGCTACACAGTCCTGAGAGAGCTCAGGGCTCAGCGTTTGACAGTGCAGCTTTATCTGAAATTCAGGTCAGACATTGTTATAGTTGCCCTCCCTGGAGCGCTAAGGGGGTTATGCCATATGTCAGCAAATAAGCATGAATGTGGGACAATGAATGTGGGAGAGGGAAGAGATCACTTAACATAAGATAAGATGAGTTTCAAGCAGGAAGCTACAAAACTGCTGATACACTATGAACCGCCTGATCCACGGGTGGAGAAAATAAATTGCCTGCTGGTTTCTGTACTGGGCATCAAATCAGCTCGCCGCTATTAGAAAATGCATGACCCGATCAGAAAAAGCTTCCTGACAAAGATCAACAGAAGACCACGTTTGACAGGATTCTCGGAGCGAAGAGCAACGACATCCAAACCAGTACTATTTTTACCAGTTACACAGAAGCTAGCTTAGTTTACAAAGAATTTAGAGGACGCCTATCTACTCCGATAAACTCACATAAAACCACTTTCCTGTACAACGTTATTAATTTGCGTGAAAGGTGACAATGCAGAAGTAGTGGCATATCAACCGGGTCTCAGGCTGCAAGACGTATAGTTGCAGCTTTAGCTGAACGTTAACTGCACGCATTTAACTTACAGCGAGTTAGAACAGTCCATTTGCTTCCCTTAAAAGTTATCAGCACAACCATCAGCTAACAAAATCAACCAAACGTGTAACTTTTAATGTGGGAAGAAGTTGCAGATATTTTCCGCGTCCATACTCGGCTCATAACCGGGCAGCGAGCTAACGTTACTAGCTAGAAAAGCTGACCGCTCAAACAACCCGGTCAGAGGCGGCAGTTGACTGCAAATGTTAGAAAGTGAGTGCAACACCTTAAGACACAAGCGGTTCACAAATAGACACAACTGCCAACATATTTCTTACCCATTTGGGCTCTCAAGCCCTTGAGAGTCGAAGCACCCTCCGCCATTTCTATGAAGTTTTCCTTCTGTCTGTTTTTTTTTTTTTCTAAAGCAAAGGCGCGTAACCCAGCGCAGCCGGTAGGACTCGGACACCACGGGGACGTGGACATCAAAGATAGGGCGAACAAATCAGGATATCTCACTTTGAACAGAGTCGTAACAAAAAGTGACTTCCGATGTAGTCAGCGATATGCAAGTATCTTTACCACTCTACGTTATTCTACCTACAAGATAATGAATCTAGTCCTGTTGTCCACTTTGAATATCGTTATGGACCCTATAATATATTTGTTTTAACTCCAACTGCCCTCTTGGCCAAAAAAACCAAACTTTTTTTTTAATGTCAATGAAACATTTTAGTGTCAGTGAGACGTTTTACCTGGATAAATGAAGGATATATAAAACTCACTTTGGCAAAAAAAAACTGATTACAGGTTCTACCCTGAGACAGGATTGTTGCTTGTGGTTCAGAATAACTTGATATAATTCATGACAGATAGTTTGGACATATCTTTCATAGATTATAGGCCAACACCTCATTTACAACCGTTTAAATACATACTCTAATGAATAATATCAAGTCAGTTTGAGTCAGAAACAACATTTCTGTTGCAAGATAAAAGCTGAAGTATACAGGTAAAAAGTCGCATTGAAGATAAAAAAGTATTTTTTAAGACAAATCCAGAGGACATCAGAGACTGCAACACATATAACATCACAGTTCTATCCACATCATTGAAATGGGGCAAACTGTTTACCAAACAAAGCTATTAGACGTATAAAGATAATTAAAAAAAACAGAGAGAGAAACATCGGAAATCACTTGTTGGCACAACAGAACCAACAAAAGAAGAAGGGACACGATATTAAAAATGCTCTGGTAAGGACAACCAATGAGATTGGACGGTAACTTTATAACGTTGATGGTTTTAGAGTTTATTTTAAAAAATAATATTTAGTGCCTCATCTTTTCACCAGACGATCGTGGTGTGGAGGCGGGGGCTGTGGGGCGCCAATACTTATAGATTACGTTTCCAATTACAGATGCGAGGACGTCACCTAGCGTTCGTATGGGTACTTGCTGCATGCTGATAAATGTAAAGTTTATCCACAAGAGCTGGTGAGAATTCCAAGGTATTCAGGTATTAGGTTTTAGAGGCAATAACTAAAATAGCGACCAATTGAATGAAAGAGAAAAAGTCCCCGTTAAGCATAGTTTGTTAATGATGTAGAATATTTTATCCAGATTTTGGAGTTTCTTGTTGTTTTCAGATTAGAAAAAAAAGACTTCAAACTTGACTGAAGTTGTGTTTACCATTTGCTTTTGAGATGGATTTGGAGAGTAGTGATGGAAAAGATTGAATACTCACCCAAACTAATGCTCCGAAGACTCTGAAGATCTAGAGATCTGGGAAGCTGGTAAGTTGGCAAACTTCTCCCAGTGAGCGAATAACACAATTTCTCAGGGCTCTCAGTTCTTTCACTTACCGTGAACACTGCATCCTCTGTCCTGGTCTGTCTCACATGCTTTAGCCAGAGGGCTGCTCATCATTTTACATGGTAAACAGGAAATAACACTGCACGTAGGGTGCCTTTCCAGTGACCTGGATATCTAACACTCAACTGAGAAATAAATACTTTTCTCACTGCGTTGTTACAGTACATCTATTAAATATATATATTCGACTGAAGACGAGAACCTCAGAAAAGTCGGTAATCTGGTATGATTTTATTCCCATTAATACATCAATGCATCATTTCACTCAAAAAATGTTCCTTTAATTAAATGTCATGCTTTTATGTCTCAATGGTAGGTGTTAGATTGACTGAATGATCTGGTGAGAGTCCTGCAAAAAAGAGCAGAAAGTCTCTACAACACTTGCCACCCTCTGGATCTTTAAGACATTATTGTTTTACCACAGCTCTGTGTATCCTCTTGACAACTTCAGAATTAGGCAAGAGTGCAGCAGCCTGGGCCAACTGGGGCAGCAATGTGTAGGTGGAGGTCCGCAGGTACTGAAAAAGTTCCTGGAAGCCTTGGATATGAGGGATGATCTGCGGTGGAACACCCAAAGACTGTGCCAATCTCCTTAGAGCTTTGATGTTGTCAGCAGAGTCAAGCAGGATAGACAAGTCCTGAACTGAGTCGTAGTCGAGCATCTCAATCCTCTGTCCTGCACAACATCAGCACAGTACAAGTAAAATCAGTGGCGTACCATACTGAACTCATCCTGATAGAAAACTTTAAAAACTTTTTAAAAAGGACCCTTTTTCAAATACATATATACATCCCCCTCTTGACCCTGCAGCAGTCTTTAGCCTTCAAGCTCAGGTCCTGAGACCTGGGAGCTTGAGTGTCCTGTGCAGTATCTTTGCTGTTCCTAGGACTGTGTTCTTCTGGACAGAGGTCTCAGTTGTTGTTCCCTGGATGTGCTAAAGCCACTTGCCTTGCTTGGGAGTCACTGCAACAAGTGCTCCGATTACCACTGGGGCCATTGTTGCCATCACCCTCCACATCTTCTCTGGATTGTCTCAGGGGTATCTTTACACAGCCTTCATCTGGAGTCTTGCCTGGTGTGATAGACCCTAGCCTTTTTGGATGTTTTGCTGAGAGCTTGTTCCTGTGCTGCCATGATTAGTGTCTCTATGCTGTCTTTCAGTCCAGCTTTGTCCAGTTACTGATACGATTTCTGGATGTCAGCCACTTCCTCTATCTGCCGGTTGTACGTACAGTGCAGGGCCCTGTCTTTCCACTATGGTTCTTCTCCTTTCTCTTCTGATTTCTCAGGTTTCTGCTGCCTGAGGTATTCACTAAGTATCCTGTTCGTTGTGGCCATCTTCCTGATGGACTCATGGATGTTTGTTGTCTGATCCTGGACAGTGGTTCTGACACTCACCAGTCCTCAGCAGCCTTCCTTTTGCTTAGAGACAATCCAGTACATAACAGCAGGGTGCAAGATGCTAACAGGCATGGCATTCATGGAACGCCATAACCAAGTGGCTGGCATAGTATACAGAAACATCTGTGCCGAGTATGGCCTTTAAGTCCCGAGGTCAAAATGGGACACACACCCTTGGGTGGTCACGAATGTCCAAGCTAAGATCCTGTGGGACTTCCAGATATAGATGGAGAAACTGGTGATGGCTAACTGTCCAGACACAGTAATGGTGGACAAACAGAGGAAGATGTCCACAGTAATAGATGTAGCTATACTGAATGATAGCAATATCAGGAAGAAGGAACACGAGAGGTTTAAAAAACCCTAAGAGCTGAGAGAAGAATTCAAGAAGATGTGGGGGGTGAAGTGGTAATCGGAGCACTCAGTGCAGTAACTGCTCCAGCAGATCCCAGGAACAACAGGGAATTAAAAAATAAACAAATAAAATAAAATATATAAAATATATATATGCAGCTGTAATGGCTGGTTTGGGACGTACATACCTTCAGCGATCTCCCATATGTCCTGCAATTGTCGTTCCATCTGATAGTGACATAATAAAAGCGACAGAGTAGAAAAGAAGTAATGTGATAGTCACCCAATTTATACATGTGTGAAATACATTGACATATAACTCTGTTTTATTACTGAAATGTTTTGAATGAATAAAAAAGGAGCATCAATCTTTGTTGTCATTATCAAGTAAGAAAAAAAATAAAGTGTTAGCCAGATGTTTGTGTTTTTCTGTTTTACATCATTATAAATTCAATCATTTGGATCGTGAGATTCTGAGTCAATATACTGAATTCAATCAAACTTTAATCTCAAAGTGATTAACTGACAGTGTCAGTCTTGATTACTGTATGTGTCATTATACTGTGTTTCTCTTGCATATATCATGCAGTGGTATTATACATACACAAAGCTGTGATTCTCTGTTAATGGGTCCTGATCTGCTCATTAACCTGCTATCATTACTATTTGGAATATTTTATTTTAAAGGCATTTTTTTAAATCTTCTGGGAAATTGTTTGCAGTATCTTAGGCTTTGGTTCCAGAAAAGAAAAAAAGTCATTTCTGGTAAGTAATTTTCTGTGTCTTGTTCTTTATTTCTTGGAAGAAGAAAGAAGTCCCCGTGGCATAAATCTCAGTAAATCAGGAAACAAAACCAAAGTTTTCTTCATGGTTAGATAACACTTTGACTATCAAAAAACTAAACTAAACTAAACTAAACTAAAAAAAAATGATTTTGTACATGAAATATACATAAAATATATAGTATATAACTTCCTACATTTCAAGTTCCTATAGTTTGGCATTGCTAAAGGTGGACTCTAGGTGTGATAGTGATGTAGCTATAGGTATAAACTGTACCTCCTGTGTGATGAGGCTTTGTTGTTCCTGTGTAATACTGTCTGTATTCTGACTGGAAGGCTTGATGTTGGTGGTGACATTAATCACAATAGAAGTAGGATGCACCCAATTCTCATGGCTCACGGAGTACAGACCTCTAGGTTTATAATAAACAATGACAACAATGATTATATCTGGACTGATACAGATAAATGAAAGGCATGGATGTTATAATATTCACAAAGCACCTTGTTGGATTTTCAGCTGAAACTATCTGTGAGGGCGCCTCTTCTGGCTGTGCTGCTCTGTCTGTATGGGTGAACAAAGGTGTGTGCTGAAGGTCGGCAGCAGATAATATTCCTTCAGGCTTGGAAGCGTATACAGGAACTTGCTCTAAAAATTGCAACAAGTGCATATGATCCCATGTTAGTTGAGTAAACAAGAGATAGGTGGGGAGAAGTAGCAGAAACCCGAAACATGATCTGGCTTACTGAATTTTTCAGCAGTCAGGTGTAAACCCCAAAGAAGCAAAGCAAGAAGGAAAATCAAGGAAGCTGTTGCTGAAACAATCAGGACCACTGAAAACGTTTCTTCTTTGACTCCTTAGGGGGAAAAAAGGCAGTCAGGTAAAAGTGACTACAAGACTAATAAAAAAGTTATTCATGATATGAAGTAACTCACTCTTCTCTTCTGGGTCTCTGAAATGTTCTTTAGGTGAGTTGGTGGTGCTCTCTGTAAAAGAACCACAGATAACCTTTCCTTAACCATATCTCTGAACAATCACCACTCAACAAAACTGTTAACATATACTGCTATGCTGTCTGTTTCGGGACCTTACCTGCTTTAAAACCTTTCGATGTCAATAGCAAACACTCTGTATGGATTGTGTCATGACTATAACAAGGTAAGCACAGCAGCTCCACTTCCCCAGTCATGCTCCTGAGTTCATAATACCTGCACAAACAACCCAATGATATGCTTAACACAATATCTAATTTGACTTATGTTTATTTTGATACTGTGCGAATAATTCACCCCGGGAGGCAGTGTCCACACAGGCTGTCACTGGTAGGTGAGCATGCCGTCTCCTCAAGGCGGTTCAGCAGGCTGCACTGGGTGCATGTTCTGCAGGGAGTCACACCTGTTTCTGTACTGAACTTTCTTTCTTCACATGGAATACAGACGCCTTCCCCACCATCTCCAAAACCACAGTCCTGAAAATCACATGTGTTATAGACCTGGAGTGAAGTAGCACATCTAGAAAACAAGCAGTAGCTTAAACAGGAGTGTGTGTGCTACCTCTGAGAGCTCTTCTCCAGGCACACATGCAGGGCATGCAACACAAGTGCCGTTAGGGTGTAAGAACTCTGTCTGATCACAGATGGGCTCAGACTGCACGAGCCCACAGCAAACCTGAAGAAACACACATTTAAAATTGTGAGTAGTGAAAGAGCTTAGAGGCTTTACAAAAGTAACGGCATACTGTTAAAATACAGAAGGAAAATGTGAAGAAGTTAATATGTACTGTAAGCATTTTGCACTTGTTTTTCTATAAAAACCTAGCACTTTCAGGACTAAATGACTCCACAGGTCCAGATGTCCCAATAAGCAAAAGAAATGGTCTTGAGAAACAAGTCTCCTTGTTTCTGGAGGACTTTTGGCAATAAGTGCTTTTCACTCATTTTGAGTCCAGCCCTTGTAGGATTTTGAGATTTTTTATAGGTTCATGGCTCCTTTTGGTTTTGATCATTGTTTCTCTTGAAACAATACAACAAAAGTCGTATTGTTTATATTTTTGTTGTTGCCAGTGAGTATCTTCTGTATCTGTTTGTATTTTGTCACATCCTATATCCAAGGTTTGGGTTGGGTCTCTTAAGCAGTATTTAGTCAATTCCCTTTTGTGTTTCCTCTCCTAGTCTAATCTGTTTTGTCCCTCAGTGTCTCATGTGTCAAGTATTAGTATTTTTGCACCAACCAGATGATTGCCAAAGAGCTGTTAATCAAAAACTTTGCAAATTTGAGGGACAGGACAAATGGAGGGCAAAAACAAAGAAGAAATGACAGGCCTTAAAAAAAACTACCTATAGAAACAATGTGGGATAATCTTGACAGAGAATGGAATAAAGATCAAGTACAATAAAAAGAGCTTCAAGCAGCCTGGAGAAGTATTCTTAAAGTCTACTAAAAGGGAATTACAAGAAAGCTTGAGAGTTCAGACTGTGCTGAAGAATAAAGCCAGTCATACAAAATATTGACTTTTAACCTCATTAGAATTCTATAAATTCGTTTCTTATCACAGAATATAGAAGGAGGATTAAAGTGTTAAAGTTGAGAAACCTCTTAAAGGAAAAATATCAGACTTACCAAGAGCAGAACAGCATAGAAACAAGCCTCAACCAGGCAAATGTCCATGATCTTCTCTGTTAAGCACCTTCCTGATACACAAAAATCTCAGCCATAAGAAGTATATGGTTTTCTGACTGTTAGAATCTAAAGTGCATAACTTACAATATAAGGACAATGTCACATGGTGATTTAAAAAACAGTCAACAATTATAAGATATAAAAACTTACTTCAAGTGATCAGTAAGGTTCAGGCTATATATCTCTGGTAGAATAATCACTTATTTAAAGATGGTATAAGCAAGGCTGTGGTCTGTCTCTCAGTAAGTTTCCCCTCAGCTCAGCATAGGATATGTTTGGAAAAGATGTTTGGGAATCCCCGTCATTTTACATCACTCGTGACGCAGGAGAGCTTCCAAACCTGACCAGTGAATAGAAGCCCCTCACCTGAACACCTGACGTCACATCTTGCCTTCTTAAATTCCCTCTGGGGAACCCACTTGGCTTGTCTGGAGGGTAAGAGGAGGGAGGGGAATTAAAATGAATGAATAAGACCTTTGTTAAGAGACATTTAAAAGAAAGGTATTGTTTTTGTTTGAAAGAGTTTCCAGGCTGGAATGAAATCTTGAATATTACTACCGCACCCATCGTGCAGAAGGTAAGACTTAGGTTGTGAATTATGCAAGGATTACTAATAAGTCATATCAAACTATGTAATAGTGATACAGTTTTTGACCACTTGGTGGCAGTATGAACACACACGCACACGTAATGCCATCAATTTAAAGTCCATTCTTGTTCAAGCAGTTTCACCGGCATGGCAGGATATTATGGAATAAAAAAAATATGATCATTCATGGAAAAAAAGACAATATTGACATATACAGATTATTTAAATTGTTTAGGCTTAAAGGAAAGCTGTACTGTGAACTTCACGTGTGTCTGCCTGAGCACGTGTCACACAGAAAAGCTAATTAGGTTTGTTTGAAGAGTTATCACTAGAAGAGAATTGTAAAGTACACGTACAATAACATCAAACACGCATTTATGCACAGGCACACAGATACACACACGAACATACTCACATAATTAACCTGGAAATATTCTGGTTGTACAAGAAATTAAAAATGACAACAATATGTTTTGTGTCTATAAAACAAATCTCCTGCGTTAGAAACACAGTCTCCGTATCCATCAGAACAGTTCACAGAAATATTCACTCACATGTGGAAATCAGTTTATGAAGGAACCCTTAAAATAAAAGTATTATGTATTTAGACAGAAGGAATCTCCTCAGCACGTTCACACAAAACAAGAATGTTAAATGAAAACTGTTCCTGACTTTCTTTTTGACCTCTGAGTTTTGTCAGCATATCACTTAAACTCGGTGCTCATATCGAACAAAAGGGAAATAAATGTGCTTAGAAAAAACACTTATTTTGCACACGTTTCATGTGGGCATGGGTTTTAAATTGCTTTGTTTGGTAGTCATGTTTATTGCCTGCGATTAATGAGTAACTCGGCGAAATACGGGGAATTGGGTGTGGAGGTCTAATGGAGTCAAAAGTGACGTTGCCCAGCAGTCTGAGGGCTCTGCTTGCTTAAAACTAGTTCATCTTTAGGTTTCAACCACGTCAAGGAGCCCATGGTAAGTTTTCCGTCACACATGTATGTTTATTGGTAGGATTTGTTTTGTTTATTTTGGGAGTTGTTGTTTTTTAAGGTGAATGAATGAATGTTACTGTCGCCCTTCAGCAGATGACCACTTGACTCGCACAGAAACCGTTTTCGTCTGCTGCCATGAACTCAATCAAAAGTCTGTCTTCTCTGGCCATCTGTTTCTGTATATTTATGTCAGCTTGTCCTCTGGGTTCAAGTAAGAGAAAAAAAATATTCAAAATATTGTATATTGTGTCATAAAATAATATGTGTATAAACAAAATAATTAAAAAATGTATTTCGTCTTTTGGGAAAGTTGATATTTAAACTTAAATAAAAATGAACTGTGAGTGATTAGGGGGGGGGGGGGGATTTAATTTACTATATATCTTCTGTATTCTGTCTTTTTATATTTTTTTCCATCTCTGTAATTTCTTCCCATGTTTTAATCTCAGCAGCCTTTGCTAGTACCAGCCTGTGGGGTAAGAAGCTGGTGTTTCAAGTCCAACCGTGTTTGTGGCAGTTACACTCGGGGGTTCCGGTACCAGCCCTCAGGGAGCTCAGTGTGTGCATGAGTTTACGTCGCACCATTTCAGCAGACTGGACAGGTTTTGAATACAAAGCTCCAGGAAACAGAGAGACGGAGCTGGGTCTTGGAGGCAAAAATGGAAAACTATTCGTAAAGTTGTTCGGACATGAGTGGCAATATGAAAATAATCTTACAGTGAATGAGTGGCACTCTGTCTGTCTTACCTGGTCGGGGCAAGCTCAGCGACTAAGGATCTCCATCAACAGTACCTTTCTGATTGAAATATGTCTAACAACAAGCCAGCAACTGTCCAAAAACGGCACTCTCACTCTTGGTGTGTCTCATTATGTAAACGCAAATGGTGAAATCCAACCGGAGACTGGCACTAACTTGGTAGGTGAGATAGCTCTGTTTCGGATGTGGGCCAGAGAATGGAGCCTTGAAGAACTGAAAAACCTGAACTGTACAGATGGGGATTTGGTGAGCTGGGACCTAAAGCAGTGGACCTATAGCTGCCCCCCTGAGCCCAGCATCAACCTACACTGTGGTAAATACATTATGGGCTTTTATTTTTGCATTTCACAGTCATCTAGTTTGGACTATGCACAGTTTTCTAGCTAACAGGGAACTTCCCAGCAACATAAGCAAGCCTAAAATTCATATTCTGAAATATATTCTTATGAAACATGACTCACAAGTTTAAAGATAATGTTTTCTCAGTGTAACTTTCTTAAGATATTTTCAGTCTTCGGATGATAAAATATTTTTTGGGAAACTTTCCTCTGTGTGTTTTACATTATTTCATATGCAGCACTTTGAGCTGTTGTGTTGTGGAGATTTTGGAGCAAGACATTATGGGAAAATATATCAGTCTGCCCATCTGTAAACTCTTAGAGTGGTGTTCAGATAGCCTTGATGATGCATTCATGGTCCTCAGTCGGTTTTGGTGTCTTAGGCTGAAATGTCAAAGATGGCATTTATTTATTCTGGGACTTTTCACCTTACAAGATAAAAATTCCAGTTTTTCACCTGCTGGCCTGTTAAAGATTAGTCTCTGTGGAGTTTGTTTGTTTTCCTAAGCCTGCATGGGTTCTTTCCAGGTGCTCTGGCTTCCTCCCACATTCCAAAGACATGCATGTTGGGTTAATTTTAAAATGGCTATTGGTGAATGTGAGCTCAAATCTTTGTCCGTCGCTCTATGTTAGAGTTGTGATAGCATCGTGTGCAGGATGTACCTCCGCTCTCACTCAAAATCTGCTGGGCTAGGCTGGGTCCTTATAGCAAATATGAAAATGGGTGGATGATATTCCAAATGTTGGATATTTTAAATAAAGTTTAGTAAACAGAAAATTATCCACAAGGCATTGTGAGATTGCTCATGACAAAGTTAATAACAGTTTGAACTTATTAAAAATGTTTTTTCCTAAGATTCTGATATTGTTGAAATGTTTTGATAAGTCTTAAACTAACTTACATAACACTACATTAAAATTATGTATTATTTAAATGAGAGGGGGGATAATATTGCAGTTAGTAAACTATTTAAGATAATAACAGTTCATTTGTTCTTCTTTCTATATTTTTTTAGCATGGTCATTCTACACAGTCAAAATGGAGACGTGCATATTTAACACGTTAAACCCGGGAAATCTTTTGTTGTCACTGGAGGAAATCTCTAAAATCTGGGTAAGAAAAACTTGCCTGAATGCAAATACCCAGATTTGTCTATCACAGTAATTGACTGTCTCTGTCCTCTTTTACCAGTTGGAAAGCATTTTCCACAAAAACACATCTATCCATAGCATCTTAGTGTCATCCCCTTGGTAAGATGTTTTTTCAAAGCTAATCTTTCTCTCAGTACACCTAAAAACGCAGAACGCAAAACTACTAAATAAATAAATGACATACAAGTATCTCAAATTTGTGTTTGAGCATGGCCCTTTAGTTTAATAATAGAAATGCTTTCATTCTAAATGTTTGCTAATTATAACAGCTGTTCTTGACTCTCCTGTCTCTAATTTCTGTTCTCTCTGTTCCCATCCAGCAGTAGCTGCCCCATAGTTAATGATTCTGCTACTCTAGACAAAGACCAGGTACAATTTGATTTTCAGTGGAAAGAATCAGTAATGTTCTCCAAAAATAAACTAATTAATGAATAAATGAAAGTCTTTATTTTTCTAAGGAAGCAATCGTCCTACACAAACCCTGATATCTGTCATGAGACAAATAAGCAAATGAAACCACATAACTTTCCACTAAAGTTCTGAAAAATTTCTGTTATTTTCAGGAATTGGAACTGTTATCAAACACAATCTGTGACAGCTGGTAAGATTTAATAAAAACCTCGAAAAAACAAGAGAGAATCACAAATTACACGGCTGCAAACAAGCTCATGTATTTTGGATTTATTTCTAGCTTCAGCTGTGAAGTGCACATACATGTGAATCCTCCTGCTGATGTTGAAGTGGTTCAGACAGAGATTACAGCATTGCTTAGTTTGCGCTCCCCTTTAAACTTCCTTAATCTGTCAGTTCAGGGCAACGACATTGTTGTACTTCCTGTAGGTGAGTATACTCTGCATAGTTCGCTCACACACACATGCATGTAAAATAACCTTCTTTTGTACTTTAGTGCACTACTGGATTAGCCTAAAATATAATAATGTATGAACTTTCCACGTGTTTATATTTCACACCCACAGGCATAATTAGAACCAGTGCACATTCCTGCAATTCTAAATACATCTAATTGTACTTAAAGCTTTCTTTCTTTTTCCTTTCAGAGCAATTCTCCAATTCGACAGAACCTGCACCAACTGTCAGCTCCGGTATCGATACACCTGCCTGTAAAAATCTAACAATTAGAAGTGCATTGTCTAAATCGATTGCAGGAAATATGTTTTGTCATGTGAAGCAAAGTCTGCAAGACATTCCCCACAAGCTTTGTTATAAACATGTCACTTAAATTTGCAGAGACAACGCCAACTCTCAGTCCATCAGTTCATCCAACGACCAGAGAGCCTTTGCATGTCAATGACACTGCTGGTCAGTTCACTGCACGACTCACATAAATCACATTTATGAATTCGATTTGTTTCTTCAGTAAACAGGTTCAACTGTTTACTTTGTTATATCACAAAATGTCCATTCAAATAAATCACTGAATGAAATCAGATGATGGGCGATCTGCACAAGGACCCTGTTAAACAATAAAATGTTCACATCAATGTTCATGTAGATTCCCACAGATTAAATTCCTTTCTTTCAACAAAGTATTGAGAGAGTTTAAGAGGTGTTTTTTTAAAGTTTAGTTTCACAAGTAATCATAATAGTTACAGTTTTTCAAACACATTGTAGAATTAACTGTTTAACTGTTTTCCCTCCTGCTGTAGAACCAGATCAATTCTTTAGAGTTGATTTGTTCTTAAATATGACTGGAAACCCTTTGGATCCAAAGGATATCATTGAGAAATGGGTAAAACACTAATATAATTGCACTTGAAAGATACTTAGAAAAAAAAGCAAAACAGTTTAAACAAATTTCTTTTGTTTTTGGCAAAAGGTGAAAAAGCAGCTAGAGGTGAATAACACGATGAGTGTACTGAATCTTGACATAAAAGAGAATGCTGTCAGGTGGGTGGCAATAGAACTTCATTTTTATTGCACATTTTAGACCCTTTTAACATGTTTGCCATACAAATATGTCTGTCTAATATTTTATAGAAACATGGAGCATTATTTCAATTTAATGGTGAGTACGCGCTCAACTATAGAAGCAAGAGAGGGCCTATAAAGTAAAGTGGTGTATAATCCATTTTAATATTAGACAAGAACGACTCCATTTACGTTTAGCTGTCTCTGTTTCTTTCTTTAGATTTCTCAGGACCAACCAAAACAGTAAGTGACAATGAATATGGAAGAAAGAGATATATTTATGTCTGGTTTTCTGTAATACTGTAATTCAACTTCATTTATATTCAAATTCAGAAATACTTGTTAAAATCGGTGTCTCTAACTACTAACTGCATATTTCATTATCAGATATTACTGTGCCTTCCATGTTCAGGAATGCAACAAAAACACTGTGGCAGAAATTGAAATCCTAATTCAAGCTGCCTTGGTGTCAAAGTATCAAAATCACTCCATTATTATCCAAACTGTGGAAGTGATGATCAGACATATAGGTGAGCTATATTTCTGGTACAAACAAAAACCTAGGTAAGTTATGGAAGACTAACAGTATTTTTTTTTTCAGTGCCAAAAAACTGTTCAGAAGACACTAGCTTCACAATCTATGGAAAATACATATGGCCTGAAACATTTCCACAAAGAATCCAAGTAATGGGATGCATCACGCCAACATCAGAGAGAGCTTTCAGACTCTGGTAAGACATCATCATATTCCTAATCGGCAGATTTAATATTTGACCAGAGGCAATGACGCTTTAATAGCACTGTTTATCAGACTGTTAGACTGCTTTATTGCTATATAAGAGATTATTACACAATATCCCCCATATAATAACAAAGTAGGCTAATATTTGTTTATCAATGAGACAAGCTTTAGACAAGCTATGAAACATCAATTTATCTTGATAATGAAATATGGGGAAAAATAGGGTGTTATTTCTATTTTCTTTTAACTCGTTAAGATCTCTGTGATCTTTGTCAGAACTGCACACAGACAGTTCAGCAAGATGAGGAAAGCTTCTCATATAATGCCCTGTTCCAGCTACTCCACCCACACCATGTGCAATTCTGACCCCACAGACGTAAAACTGACGGATCCCTGCCAGCCCACAGCTCAATCTGAAAAAAAAAAATCAATTTCCTTTAAGTTGATTATTAGTGTAATGACAAACCTCAGTTTTTTATGCTTCAATGATTGCATTATCACGACACGGAAATGACTGTGTAATAGGGGTAATCAATTTTATGATCTCTTAGTGAAACATTAAGATTACGCTAACGTTTATTAAAATCATTATTGGCCCAGGACAGGGTTGTTTTTTCTTCTTCTTTCTTTTTTCTTCCAGAAGCCAAGATATAGATACAGTGCGACTTTGTGCAACAACTTCAATTAGATCAGACCATAAAGATGTTTGATGTTCTCTTTTTATTATTTCCTCCTCCCTTCAATTCTCTGGTCTGTTTAGTAAGTTAGACATTGAAACTGACACGACCAGATGGGCTGATCCTAACATGAAGAACTGCCACCAACATCTATCAATATCGGACCTTAACAATATCACTGTCACTCCTGGTAAGAGGATCGACGTGCAGTCTGTTTTTATTCCCATTTCTTCACAACTTCAACACAAGCCAAAAAACCCTCTGGTGTTAATGATTTCCAGGTAATGCGGCTGAGGTTGTGGTGGTGATTCAGGACCTTGTAGTTATTCAGTTAGGCAATAGCTCGGAGCTCTCGCCTTCTCACCTGGAATCTGTGGTGGAAAAGCTCAGTGAAGTAGTCGATGAAAGCATCGTTAACTCTGCGGTTGGAGCCAACATCGTCACTATTGTTTCTGATATTCTGCTTTCCAACACTGATGTTACTCCGGTTTCAAACACGTAAGGAAAAATGAAAGTGTGACTCCTGCCCAAGTTTGATGAGCTGTGCATTTCTGAATCCAGTTCTTATTTACATGCTAATCTAAATTTTTTTCTTCCTTGCAAAAAGTTTCCTCAATCTGACAGACAGGATGGCGGATAATATGATATTCCAAGGTGAATCTGCTAATTTAACCGCTCCCCCACTGGGATTTTCCATGATCAATGTGGATCCAGAGGAATTCAGTGGTCTCACCTTTGGTGCATCAATTGTTTCACCAACTAAGAGCCCTGAGGTGAGAGGTTGGAAATGCTCTAATGAAGAGGGAAGTGAATTTGACATATTAGAAATTTCCCTTAATTACAGAAGTTATAAAATATGTTAAAGTAAATGAAGTGCTATATTTGTATTAACTCAATGCGAAAAACAAAAACAGTTTCCACCTGACTGCTTATAGGATAGATTTAGTTGCAATAATGCCCTTGAAAACACAGGTGATTGTTCTGGCAAACAGATATTGTGGCCTCAAGCAGTCATGGCAGATTGGGTTTTAACAGGAAAAGCTCCATGATCCATACAGGCAGTTTTAAAGCAGTGTGCAGCAATGTGACCCTGTTTTATTTTTCTTCCTCAGATGTTTGTCGACCAGGGCTTTGTGAATAAACCACATCCCACAGCAAATGCAACAATCTCTTTGCCTTCTGCACTCAATGATTTTTTCCCTACTGGAGGGAGAAATACAACTCGTGTTCAGTTTCAGTTTTATGGAACACACGAGCTTTTTCAGGTACTGTATTCTTCCCGTGCTATTTGTTACATTGTTTGTTAATTGTTGTTCTTGTTATTCTTTCTTCTTCAAAAATCTACAGTTTATTAGGTGTAATATTTACAACTTCGACTTTGGAAAGGTTGCTTTGTTTTTGAAATCTCTATAAATCCATAAAGCTGGAGCGAGGAGAAAATAAACCTAGCGTTGCATAAAAACACATAACACAACCACTCACAACTGTAACTAACTAGAGAAAATCAAAAAATATATATCTGGCTTACTGTAACAGGGTAAATTTGAGGTTTCACAGGGATATTAAGTGCCACATAACTTCTTGGCTGGATGCAGTGACCCCCTGTGGTGCCAGACAACCATTTTTTTCTTTACCATCACATAAGAGAGATAGCTAGATTCTGCTATCTTTGGATAGGGTCAGATTAGTTATTTCCCTTTTACACTTTTCATACTAACTTTATCCACGGGTTCTCGACTTGATGTTTACCCTACAAACACATTATCAGTTTAATCTACAGTATAGCTTATTTTGCAGGCTTAGCTTGATTCTACAGAACACTACCCCCCCCTCCCACACACACACACAAGTGGGAAGTGCAATCGGATGCAGTTTTACTGGTGCATGGTGGACCTGCATGGCTCTGTCATCCTGGGTAAAACTGGCATGATCTGGTTGGAACTGGAATCAAAATAACAGCAGTTCCTTTTACTGGACAGCAGGAAGGTGTTAAGTTGTGAAACCAGTTGAGTTCATACACATATTGTTAGAGTAAACCAGTTGAAAGCACATGATCTCAGTGGCAGAACTCTACATATTTCTATATTTACAAATTAAATTAAGAATTTAGTACATCTTCAATGGCCTTTACAAAACCATGGCCCCACTGTTGTTGCTTACTACGATTCATTAATCTGGTTGTTGATGTGCTGGCCATTTTATTTTAAATAGGACCTGGACATAAACAATGCGCAGAGCAACTGGACGTTGAACTCATATGTAGTATCTGCCAGCATCAATGACAGCAAAATCATGAACCTGGAAGATCGAGTAGTGGTGACCTTCAGTCATCAAATTCCTACAAAGGTGACAAACAAGTGCTGTTCAGTTTGTGAGTGATATGAAAGTGTATGGGACTCTAATATCATTCTACTTCTCGATATTTACAGCCACGGGACAAAGTACAATGCATGTTTTGGGATTTTTATAAGAATGGTGAGTCAAAAATTCTTTATTATTGGATTTAGTTGATTGACTGTAACTCCAAACCCCTAAATTTAATAAAGCTTTCAAAACTTTTGAAGCTGTGCATCTGTTGATAAAAAGATTTGTGTTTGTGTGCATGTGTGGGTGAATCTTTGCTGGTGTGTGTGTGTGTCAGGTGGGCGGGGTGGTTGGAACAGCAGCGGCTGTGAAACCGAGAGTATTTCTCCATATCAGACCAGTTGTCTCTGTGATCACCTCACACATTTTGCTGTGCTCCTGGTGAGTCATTGGTCTGTTTTTTGTTTTATAGATTTAACTAGAAAACAAACTCCTACAGGCGCCAACATACTGTGTGCAATCTGGTCAGTGCTGGCTGCATGGGTATTTTTCTGCCAGCAATGTGAGATAGTGGTATTAAAGTCACCATGTGTAAAAATAAAGTTGTTGTCATATTATTAGTTTTCCAATAGCTGTGAGAGGTAAAGCCCTGCTCTCCGTGCCTGTGTCTTCTTGATGCCACTGTAGGCGATGCCAGCGTTTAGGTTTTGTACTTTTTGTGTTTCAGAATGTCGAAAGAACTCCTTTCAGTAAGGTTAATGAACAGATTCTGACAGTGGTATCATATATTGGATGTGGTATATCCTCCATCTTTCTGGGCCTCACTCTACTCACCTACCTTATTTTTGAGTAAGTCACTGATACTGATGCTACAACTACTGACTTTGCATTGAAATAGATTTGAGCATATGAAAAGTCTATGGCCACCTACATTTGTGGTCAGAAGTTTCCATACACTGATCGTGGGCACAGATTTCATGGTATTTTGGGCCTTCTAATTATTTCTTTGAAGTGCTTTTTTTTCCAGGGTGAAATGATTGTACAGCGTACATCTTTGATGACTTTACAAAACAACACCAATGTGAGTGATTCTGAAGGTTCTACAATGTCGAATTCAAGACATATCAGCTTCTTGTTATTGATCATGATTGGCTGGTAGTTCTTAAACTTGTGGTGTACAGTCATTCCAAAGAAATCATTAAAAGCCCAGAAGTTACCCAAATTAACATAACAGTCGTGCTCATAATGAGTGCATGGAAATGTCTGTATATACTGAAATCATGTAGATAAGAAAATCTGTAGTACACAGTGATAATTTTGGAGTGACTTTTAAAGCATCAGTCTGCACTGTGGTCTCATTATCCATTTATTTACCACAGGAAGCTGCGACAAGATTACCCATCTAAGATACTCATCAACCTGTCATCTGCACTGCAGGGGCTGAGCATGCTCTTCCTTCTAAACACTTGGCTCTCATCTTTCTCCAATTATGCTCTTTGTATTGCTACTGCTGCAACGCTCCACTATTTCATGTTGGCCTCCTTCACGTGGATGGGCCTGGAAGCTGTGCACATGTATCTCGCATTGGTCAAAGTCTTCAACACATATATCCCCTCTTATATCCTCAAGTTCTGTATTATAGGATGGGGTAAGGAAACATTTCTATGTGCCCCTTTCTGTAGAAACAAAATTGCTCTGCCAGGTGGCTTTAACTGACACATTGGGTACATTAATGGATCGTGATTCTAATCTTAAATTAGATCAAAATAATACAATGTGTTTATTGTGAAAGGAGTTACAGTTGTTGGAATTGTAGAGGACATATTAAAATAATTGGGATGGACAAACAGAATAAAGTTGAATTGTTTTCTCACAGGTATTCCTGCAGTAATAGTGAGCCTGGTGCTGGTCATAGATAAAGATGCCTACGGCAGTCTTGCTGATGAAGAAATTGAAATGGTCCTTGATTCCACTGAAGCATTGTAAATACTGCAGTTCCGCAATATTACTGATATGAATACTGGATTAGAAATGTAATTAGTCTAATAAACAAATCAAGAGAGTGCTAATTTGCACTGGTTAGTTTGTATGGATGAATGCAAAATATAAAAATAATGACGCTGCTGTGTCCAATTTATTATGTGCGTTTGAGTTGATGAACTAGTCGTCTCACAGTAGAAGCTTGGCTAAGTTAATGGCATTGATGGGATTGCTATAGCTCACTGTTTAAATTGCATTTTGACTTATCTAATTCTCCCTCTCTTCCTACAGCTGTTGGATACAGAATGACATTGTCTTCTTTGTGACAGTGGTGGCATTTATTGGTCTGACCTTGTTGTGCAACATGTCTGTCTTCATCATGGTTCTGATCCAAATTAAACGGATTGGGGCAAATAAGCTTGCCGCAAACAGCCAGGGCTCTGTGCTGGACTTGAAGGCGGTTGCCAGTCTCACGGTTCTGTTAGGCCTCACGTGGTCAATTGGCTTTTTTTCATTTGGGCCTGCCAGAGTAGTCCTGGTGTACCTGTTCGTTTTCCTCAACAGTTTGCAGGGTAAGACTGAGTTGTAGTTGCTATTAACTTGATACTAGCTGCACAAGTGTAACTAATTTCCATTGCTTCTGTAAGCATTTTTCCTAAATTCCAGTGATTTTATAATTTTGTTAGGGTTTTCTCATCTCACAAAGATTTTTCTTTTTAGAATTAGTACAAGTGTTAAGAAATCCTTAAGAGTGTTGTCAAGGCTAAGAGAAAAAGATGAACTAAAACACAAATTTATATCATTTTTAATGTCAAACTGAGTGCAATTGAACGTCACTGTTATTCTTCTTTTGTTTTGTTTTTTTCATCAAGGCTTCTTTGTGTTTTTGTTCCACTGCCTGATGAAGGAAAATGTGAGGAAACAGTGGAGAATCCACCTGTGCTGTGGACGTTTTAGACTCCGTGAATACTCAGGTAGCAGTTCATTTTGACATATAACAACACTGCAGCATAATAGCCACATGGTTGATAGGAAGCATTTTCAAGATGCAGTTTTTTGTATTTCTTGCCTTCCGTGTTCAGACTGGAGCCGCTCTGTGACAGTCGGTGACCGATGCAAAAAGAAGAATCTCGTTAACTCGGATTCGGTCACTTCTGGCAGCTCTCAGTAGGTTTCTGGCTCCTCAGCAGCAGCAGCAGTAAACCAACACCAGGGGGCATGAGTGGACATCTGGATGAATTCTTCAAAGTTTTCCGTTGTTGAATTACAAACAGAAAGCAAAAGGTTCAAAGACAAACTCCCCAGTGCAACTAATGTGCAGGGAAAGCTGAAATATGTCTCAGCTTCACGGAGAAAATGGGTCCAAAGCCATCACTTAAACTCGGTCATGAAAATTAAGCACTGCTTTGATGCAGAAAGTAAAAATCCATTAGAAATCAGTAAACGTGTAAAAGCCGTACAATTCATTTTAAAGGTTAAAATGATTCATTTTCACATCCATGCATTGTAGTGCTGTTTAAGAAATCTTTCTTTGTAACAAAGCAAAATGTAATGTTCTGCACACTCGATTATTATCCATTTAAATGTCATGCAAATATTGGAGCGTAAAAGTCGTTTTTAAGGTTAATTTCAATAGGATTGTAATGTAATAGGGATTTAGCTGACTTCTTAGAGTATATTTTCTGATATCCTATACAGGATTTGTCACGGCATACCACTGTATAATGACAGTTTAGCTCTGTGCATGCAAGACGAGATTTAACCTATGACGTAATTTTATTCTTTAACTAAAATGAAATAAAACTGAGCACGTCTCCTTGTTTAAATAAATAGAAATGGCTATGATTTAGTTTAGCTTGTACACAGATTGTGTACATAGTCTAAACATTGCGTTCTGATGATAGTCTTGTGTTTCTCTGACAGTCGAAATGGCAGCACGAACTAAACTTACACAGATTTTGCTTTTATTTTTAGAGGGCAGAGAGCTCCATCTAAGTGATCTATGAAATTCACTGGTATGATTTGAAAAATGAATTAAAGTTAGATTTTTCTGCTGCCTGATGTGTTAACTGGGAAACCTAAAGCTCAGGTCACTTACAAGCTACAGTTAAACTCAAAACCCTTTTTGAAACTTGGACTGCATAATGTTTTAATAGCTTGTCGTTCAGGTTCTGAGGAAACCTGCTCGATAGCATTCTGTTCATAGCTCTGTGTGTTCATGAGTGCTCACACGCCCACCCAGGCTACCACATCCAGTAACTTTAGAGGCTCTGCGAGGGGAACGTTTTGTCTTAAGCAGAAAAGAAAAAGACCAAACGCCTGGCGTTGGTTCTTGGAATCAAATAGACAAAAGCCAAACGACATTTTTTTTTTCCAATTGCTGCTCATCATTACTTTGATCAACCAGTCAATGCTAGGTTGCAGTCCTTGCTCACCTTTGGTCATCATCAGGTCAGGTAAGAGAAACAAGTTACTAAAAATATAAGTGAAACGTTTTTATTAGTTCAGTCTTCTTACATGGAAGTTATTCTTCCTGTTCTCACAACAGGTTGAATGAGGTTTTTATACTGTATGTTTATCTCAATCTTTGATACTTTTAAGCTACACTGACTGACTTTTTTTTTAACAACCCATATGCATTATTAAGCATTTCAGCCCCCTGATTTTGACATTTTTGATTGCACATGCTTAGTTTATATATTTCTTACTACCAAGTATCATATCAAGTGATATGTGTTTTTGTTTTAATTTTTTTATATTATTATTGTCATTCAGTGCATTGATTTTGTTTTGGTGCATTACTTGTTATCATTTATGAACCTTAAATTTTAAATTTAGGTGTCCTTTCCAATCTTGCTATTTGTGTTGAATGTTTTTACATGTTAATCATCATCACAGCAGTGCGTGGTGTGAGTCATAGGGCCTTTTTATTTCTGTGATCTTAATATTAAATAAGCGTGCTTGTGGTTTAAAAAAAATGAGCAGATAGGATGTAATATATCTGTCAGTGTTAAGTATATAATGTACGTGAATGTAATAAAATAAATAAAGTGAAAATAGGTTTTTAAGCTTTACAATGATACTAACATATATAAGCTTTTTCATTCTCTAAACGCTCATAAGGTTTTGAGTTCCTTTTGTTTGTAAATAAATCAAAATTATGTATTATCTGTTCACCAGTCACAGCTGACCCATGGAGAGCAGAACAGACAGTCCGATCGCTGTTAGCGTGGAGCAGCACTCCAACTTCGTCATCCTGACATACTTCCAGGGGGACATTAACAGCATGGTGGATGCTCACTTCAACCGTGCTCTCAAGAAAGATTACAGTGCTAAGGAATCAGCAATAAAGACAAAGAAACACTCTAAAACTATTAAACTGGGTGAGAGTATAAACTTAACACTACATGGCCTCACTCTAACAGCAGAGTCAGCCAGTTTTATCTTCATTCTTTGACTGTCTGTCTTTGTCCCTACAGAGGACACAGCAAGCGCTTGTCAGGGCATTGCTATTGACTCCTACTCAATGTCACAGGTCTCCCCTGCATCACGTCTGCTGACCATCACCACTCCAAACAATACTTCTAGCTCCTGGTCTACATTCCCTACCAGGGCAGGAGAGGGCCCAGGGTTGTCGTCAATTGCATACTCCCTGTCCCCAGATGGGTTAAGTCTCACTGGTCAGCAGTATGCCTCATCCCTCCTCAATCTACTGCACAGCGACCGGGGTGAAATGGGACCAGTTGCCTCCAGTTCCAAGCCCGAGCTCCTTCCCAGCTGGACAATACCTCAAGGGTTTAGAGAGTCTGTGGACCCTGCTATAGGCTTTGAACCTGGTAATTCTGCAGCTGTAAACCAGAATGTTTACAAAAGCTTCCACACAGGAAAATGATAGAAATCCTTCTTGGATAGAGAATTGTCTTAGAATAAGGTTAAAAAAAATCCCTAAGAGGTTCAAAAAAAAAAAATATAAGGAAGTATAAAAGTAAATTCAGAGAAAGACAGGTTGCAATAATAATTAGTTAGAGTAGCCAATTAAAAACTTAAAAATTACTGCACTCACAGGAGCAATTAAATACTTTGAATTGACATACTTAATGTTTTCTGATTAGAGGATTTAAGATTTTCACTTATTTAAGATGATTGTAATGGCTGTAAACTGTCTTCTGTGGTTCAGAAGGAGATTTCAAGTCTCTTTATGATCAGTGCAGTTTTGTGGCATCTTTGCATTATTTTCATGATCTATTCCAAATTGCACTGTTCCATTCTTTTTTAACAGGTTCCAGTATTTTGGATTTTGGCATGTATTCAGGAATATAAGTAAAAATACTTCATTTCACTAGTTTCCCCCAGTCCCTCAACTTAAAATGTAAAGCTTACATGCTTGAATGGCATTTGGGCTATTTTATAACCGAGAAAAAAGCGACAGCCAAAACAAAACAAGAAAAATGAAGTTAACACATTAAATCAGTATCATTAGTATTCTTAAATTATCTCTGATACAGTTGAATTCACAGGAAAGGAAGCATGCTTTATATTCCCATAACAGAACACCTGATCCACATTTAATATGAATTATTTATTAAGAAGGTGACTACTGTGGAGGTCTGCAGATGTGCCAGAGATTATTATAGAGGTTATTATACTACAAAAGTCTAATTGTTTTTGGAGTTTTTTAAACCCCAAAAAGCTGACACTTAATATTATAGCTTCCTTACTTGTAGCACTTAAGAGTTTTGTGCACTTTATTATAAAAATTGCTTCTCTGTTAAAAATAAAACACATATAAATTTATCACATTATATATTGCAGCAACATTTTACTGAACATGCACATCCTTTAGAACTAAGCATTTGTCCTCCGTTTTTCAGGACGGCATCTGGAAAAGAAGGACTTGCACTGGTACTGAAGGGAAAACAGCTTCATCTACTCTGTGAACCTGTGGCTCTGTAAAGCTACCTGTCTTTCTGTAGCCGTTTGTACTTGTTCGACGGGCCTGCAAGGATCATCTGAGAACGAACTGAGAGGAAAAAGCTGTGCGAAATGACCTCAGTGCCTTAGCATGTAGTAACTGGAATAATCTTTCTAAAAAAGAACAGTCTCTGACAAACTGGTTCTTCAAGTCCGTCATTCCAGAGCACTGTATGTGCTGCTGCTCTGTTTGTGGTGGAGTTGAATGAAGGCTTTCTCTTTCATTTGTTTGCGGGCATACTTCAGTAAATAGGCCAGTATTAAGAATGAACATGTTGTAAATGTAAGATTTTGACATAACTTCTAATTAATCAATTAAAGTTTGTTTGGATTGGACCTTTAGTTGAAGTGAAAATATTTTATGTACATAGGAACAGACGAATGAAGGATAATGTACTGTAATAATTACATATTTTCTGTAATACTGTCAAGGTAAGGTGTCTGATGGTGTAACAAGAAATCAGATTTACACAGTAGACAAATAAAACTCTCAGATATCATCCAATGTTAAACAGACATAATATTTTCATTCTGGTTTGAAAAATAACGATCATGCAACAGATAATCGTGTAAAATGAACAATGCTGACACCTTTTGGCATGTTTTATGGCTTTTGCAAGAGCATTTACCCAAATAATGAACTTAAACTTTGATTCTTTAAAGAACATTTGTTATTATATTTGTGTTGTTTTACTTAAATATAAGTTGTATGACTTTTAATTACAACTACTACAGCTACTTGTACTTTAATAAATGATGTGAATATTTCTTCAACTGCTGCTTCTGATTTACTTAAACATTAGTTCATATCACAAAAAGTATTATCCATCCATCCCCTTTATCCTTATGAGGGCTGTGGGGGGACTGGAGCCTATCCCAGCTGTCTCGGTGCGAGAGGCAGGGTGCACCCTGCACAGGTCACCAGTCTGTCGCAGGGCTAACACATAGACACAGACAACCATTCGCACTCACACCTATGGGCAATTTACAGTTTCCAGTTAACCTGTCCCCACTAACTGCATGTCTTTGGACTGTGGGAGGAAGCCAGAGTACCCAGAGATAACCCACACACACACACAGGGTCACATGCAAACTCCACAGAAAAGACCCCGGCCTGATGGTGGAATTGAACTCAGGACCTTCTTGCTGTGAGGCAACAGTGCTAACCCCACGAGAAGTGCCACGAATATCAAAAATGAAACCAAAAGCATGGCTCAATAAATAAATGTAAAGACTTTTACTCAGAAAAACCAGGCAAATAAATTACAAACAGAAAAAATAAAAACATTTAGAGCAGGTCATGGCAAGACCTTTTTTTTTAGCATTTACAGATGGATGGAAATGTAAAATGAGGCCAAAGGCAAAAATATATCACCAGTGGGGTGCTATGTGTATGTTCCTCGAGGAAGGTGCATGTTTCTTTAGGGTCCCCAGTAGCCTGTCTGCCTAAAATTCAAAGTATAGTATACATATCTACATATAGTTCCAGGTATGCAGGCCAAGATTTTTGATTTTCTTAGATTTTTCTTTAATGTTTTAGAAATTATACATTTTTACATAAATTCCTTTTATTTATCAGTTTAGTGCAAGAACACCTCAGGTATGAAAAAATAACTGTGAGTGGAGAGCAGGGAAACTTATTTGAGCAGAAAAGGCCTGCAGGTCGGAGTGGCATGGTCTGACAAAACCAGAAGGAATGAAAGAAGGTCAGAAACCATTTACAGTCATTGTGCTTCTTAATAAATAAATAAGTGAGACAACAAAGGTTTCATTTCATACTGCCTTACATACAGTGAAAAGTCATTATGGATACCACAGAGATTTCATTATTAATAACAATGACATGAATAATTGTCATCCAAAGTTAAACCCACATTCAATACAAACGTAAATCTGCTGCTATTTTATTACTGAAGAGCTCCTGTGTGAAGTCTGCAGAATAAGCGCCGAATTAGAGCTAAATCAGACTGCCTTTCACAATTCACTGTGTTCTTGAAATCATGTATCAGCAGAAAGTGTCAAAAAGAGATGAGTTTCACATTAATCTTCACAGCAGGGTAGTATGGCAGGAATCATCACATTTATAATAATGACATCTTTTTGTCATGGTGCACTGGAGTAGGATGGATGAGGATGTTTTAGTTTCTTACTTATTTTGTCATCCTATTGTGCGAATTTTGACTTTAAAAAAAGAACTTTTATATGCGTCATGTGTCATTTTCTGAGAGCTTTAATTTGACTTTTGACCATTTTCAGCGATAAGTTCAGCATTACTGCTGCCGTTTTACATCCGTTTCCATATAGACTAACTATGTTTCTTTGAAAACACTGTTATTTATATCCAGCACATGATAACTCTGAGTGGAATATGTTTAGTGTCAGCTCACCAACTGGTTTTTCTAATAGAGATGACAGTATATTTAACTGTTGACATTTTTCATGGTCACAGATGGAGGACGAGCTGTCTCCACATTATGAGGCTGGTCTAATGATGATGCTGAGTTATTATTAGTTTCTTTCCATCTGCTACTTCAATACAGCATGAATGGGTTACCAAATGGGCCTTCTGGGCACTGTTCCAACAGGCACAACCAGGTGCAGGTATTGGAGGATGAGGTAACTTTCAGGTGTCTGTACTCAGAGGTCTAACATCTTATAATTAAAGCTACTGGCCAACACCTTTATGTGACATTTAACATTCATAGAGCAGGAACATGTTGCAGCTATCACTAGAAAATAAGCACATAATAAACTTGTTTATGGCGGTTGAGCTGTAAAAGCAGCCTTACGGGGGTCTGTAGGCGAGCAAACCTGCCTGCTTATGGAAATTGATAGAATCACATTAGGTGGAAGCAAAGAATACTGTGTGAGCAGAACCAGCTGGTATCACAACTTCCACGCATACTACTTTCAGCTCCAGGCAAAGTTTGTAAACCACATAGTAAGTATAAAGTATTGCATAATGACTACTTTTTTATTTTCACACTGTGTAACACCATTATAATGCTAAGCTTCTGTCAGTTGATTTCGATGTGTTCACTATACAGTTTTTTTTTCTAAATTTCAATATGCAAATGAAATTGATTTTTGACTGCATGAAATTAAAAATGTTTGGATAAATCCCATCTAAGCTACCACAAGGTGCAGTTAACTCTAAATGTACTTGTCTCTCTATAAAACAGCTTCCAGACCTGTTAATTGGCTGTGCATTGAGAGATACAACACACATTTGAGATGTGATATATTCATATGGAGTTACCTTAAATATAGTGGGTAATATGTAACATTTAAGAAATCAGGTTAGATTACTGACAGTTATAAAGAACTTAAGGTTTTATAAGCTTTAGATTTATATAAGATTTATATTTGTTTTGCAATATAAAACAGATGGGAAAATGTTCTACTGTAAAGATGTTGTTTGCTCACAATGCAGTATGGGGTATTTAAAGAACATATAGTTCATGTGAAAATTAAAAATATTGGTCTCCAACACTGACAAAATTCTGCAGTGTTTCAAGTCAATTACAGTGAAGTGTGCAAAGAGAATTCTTAAATGCTCACTTTCTTTTAAGACTGACAGTCTCTTAAAAACAAGAAGCAGGTGTGAAAAGAACTATAGAGGTTCAGATTGGAAGGGCTTCTTGTTAACAATTTAAGGATCTTTCTGGTATCTTTAAAAACACTGCAGAAAGAAGATTGGCAGCAGGTGTGAAGGGGGAAGAGCAGACAATTTGTGCCTCACCAGGGGGTCGGCGTGGATTCAGAAACCATGCAGGCTTGAAACCGTAATCCTCCTTTTTCTCTTGTGTCGAGCATAATCAGGCCAATCTAAGGCCTATGTTTGGGGGCCGGTGTTGGTAAGGCAATTGGCTCTGAAGTGATTACTGCCCACTGAGCTTTCGACAAGCCCGTGATGCTGATTGCAGAGTTGCAGAGAAGAGGGGCATAAGGAGTTTACGGTTGCTGCATGTGAGCTAATGGAACCAGTGACCTGCAGCATTTGAGATTTACCCTGCGTGATGGTGGCTGAATGATATGTATTAGTCAGATGTCAGTTGTGATTTCACTTAGGTGTGCTGTTTTTTTTAACACTTGCAGCTCTCTTCTCAGCATGTAAACATGCACACTGTCACACACACACACCAGGCAGCATCAGATAAAAATGTTAATCATTGTATTTAACGCATTATTTTAATGTGTTTTGTCTGTTTATTAAAAAACACAGCGTGATTTTAAAATGCATGTTTATATTCAGGATGATCAGAGAATATACACTTCTACCTGTAAACCCACTGTTCAAACTAGTCCAGTGCATTATTGCACATTTTGGTATCGATCCAATACCGGGTAAATACATCGCCAGTATTGTCGATACTAATAATAATACCGATACTTTTATCTTATAAAGGCAACTTATGTAGGGGAGAGTGGTGTGTCATGACTTCCGAGATTAATCATCAATTTTCAAATTCTTAACAGTTTAATGATGACTAAATCACTGTTAACACAACAAAACAACCCTTTTCGTGTATTTTGAAACTGGGGTTTTTCGAGACCTTGAATGGAAATGTGGCTGTCTCTACAGGATCATTGGATCATTTCTGTTGTTTAAATTTATACAGGGTATAATTAAAATAACCTTACAAGGAACAAACGACTCATAAGAAAGAGGGACCGGAGAAACGGACCTGCACGAAGGCCAAGTATTGCATAAATAAGGATGATTTTGAACTGTGAATCCAGCAGAGCTTGTTTTGTGTAACCTAATAATATGTGTAGCTAGAAAGAAGCACAGGAGGTTTTCTTTAAAAACCATATACTGATGTTTTTGCACATTTCAGACCCCAGAACATATATAGATAGAATGACATACCAGATGTTTTGTATTGTTTTAAGTTTATTTCTGTACTTAGGTACCGGCTTTTGCTCGTTACCAGTTATTTCCTCTATAGAAATTATACACGAAGGTTCGTTATGTGCTTCTGAATCTCTCTGAACTGTTAAAAACAGCAAGATGGAGACAGATAACTCTCAGATCTCTTACTTACTCTTGGCACACTTTAACGCAACACAAGTTCCTTGTTCGGACCCCATGTGACTTCCCTAACCAATCAGAAGGCAGGAAATCCTAGCCTGAGGGAAATGAGGGAAAATCAACTTGGTAGATTCAATACACAATTATTAGTGTTTTGAAAGTGCACAAGTAAAAGTACAAACATTCAATAAGTAAACATATGAATGAAATGTAAATATAATTTGCTTTGTAAACATCATTAACACATTTGTTTATCAATTGAAATATACATTTATTTCTACACTTTACAGAAATATATGTTTTTAGTCATGTGATGCTTTTGAAAGCATTAAAACCATTAGCAACAGATTGCAACAAAAGACCTTTAAAAGCACACTTTTAAAAGAAAAATTATATAGTTTCAGGTCGATAGTAAATTCAAAGGATACTGTGAGGCACGGGATTACAGAGAGTCGGTGAGAGCATTTGACATCGATTAATGGGATTTAAATGGGGTGCGCTAGGATGGTCAGAAGGTATTATTGAACTGGTAAAGGAAGGTGCAAAAAGAAAATGCTGAACAAGTGTGAAACTTTCTTTGTGGCGACTTTCTGTGTGCCCTACAGTTTGCAGAAGTCTGGCACAGGAAGCAACAATGAATACGAAACGCACAGCTTAGCAAAATCGTGCAACAAAGTCTGGTTTCCTGGAGCGGAACGCCAAAGCAATTTATTCCAAGCTGTCCATAAAATTAGAACGTTATTTTGGACAATCATTTATATCCGCCATGAAAAACGATCAAACCCAATGGAAATACGGGTAATTACGCGAGTCTGAATCACGTTTCACAAGCTCAGCACAGCGTCCTAAAAGGCATTGTGATTGCGACTGGGGAGCTGTAACTTTGGGTGATTTATTCCATTTAAACAGGCAATGTTAACCAAAAGGGCTGATTATATTAAACTAGGGAGACTCTTAGAAAGAAAGAAAAAACAACAACAACAAACAGTCTGTGTGGCAGAGGGAGAGAATGGGGGTAGTTGCATATATTGGAGTGCAAGAATTGCACGTCTTAGGTCTCTTCACACTCTCATACTTGTGTTACACCAGCTCCCACTGCGCGTAAAGCTGCGGTCCACCGGGACTTTGTTATCTTGTGTGTGTCCAGCTGTTCGTCAGCCTTTATCTCCGGTGTCACTGCCATGGTCGACTGGAATTTCAGTACCACTGACAGCTCCCTCTCCAGCTCCAGCATCAATACAGACAAAGCGCTTTGGGGCTCCACGGTGCCCCACAGCCCCGGTGGGCTGAGCCGGACCGGCCATACGGTGGTGGCAGTATGCCTCGGCTTTATTTTAGTGGCAGGAATCCTCAGCAACTTTCTCATTCTGCTCATTTTCGCAAAGTTTCGGTCCCTCTGGACGCCCATCAATCTCATCCTGTTGAACATCAGCCTAAGTGACATTCTCGTGTGCGTTTTCGGGACACCGTTCAGTTTTGCTGCCAGCCTGCACGGGAGGTGGCTAATTGGAGAGTACGGCTGTAAGTGGTATGGATTTGCCAATTCCCTCTTTGGTGAGTAACTGCATGAGGAGTAGTATTTTTCCCTGTTTACCCTTTAAACTCAAATAATTATGACCGCGGTGTCTCGTTTCAGAAGTAGTGGGAGAGCAGAGTAAATAATGTCATTTATTCTAGAAACATAAAAATGTAATAAACTTAAATTAGAAGCACTTCAAACCTCTGAGTTTTAAGGCTTTCAAACGAAATTAATAATTACAGGGGGAAACAGATCTTTGTTAATTAGCTTGACTTTAATTAAGTTAAAGAACTCTATAGGAAAATACAGGAACACCTGTGTCTTAAGAAATACTTTCCCCCCTTTGCTGCTGGGGTTGCATTTACTTTCTCCTTTTTAAGTATAATATAAAATATATAATCTTTTATACAGCTGCTTTACATAAAGCCAATAACCTACTTTTCTCCACAATTATGGACAGTACCATCATTATAGACTCTACAACATGCAAAATGTGGCTTTATGAAGGGATCGTAAAAGCTTTAACCAGCCTGAGGTGCTGCAAGGGCAAGTGGCCTCTGATGATTAAATCTAAAGTACTCTTTTCATTTCTCCACTCCTGCTTCAACAGGGATTGTGTCCCTTGTGTCCTTGTCTCTTCTATCGTATGAGCGCTACACCACCGTTCTCCATTCCTCTCAGGTTGATGTCTCAGACTTCAGAAAGGCCTGGCTGTTTGTTGGAGGCTCTTGGTTCTACTCTCTCTTTTGGACATTGCCTCCCCTCCTCGGTTGGAGCAGCTATGGACCAGAGGGTCCTGGTACCACTTGCTCCGTCCAGTGGCACCTCCGCTCACCCTCCAGCATCTTGTATGTGTTGTGTCTCTTCATCTTCTGTCTGCTGCTGCCCCTTCTGCTCATGCTATATTCTTATGGAAGAATCCTGATGGCCATTAGGAGGGTGAGTTCAGAGATACATGAAGAGTTTCACCACATCTTTTGGGACGATCACACAAGACAAAGAGAAAACCATGCAACCACGTACAGTGCTACCATGTCATTTTTAGTTGTTTATTTATGTGTAAGTAAATCATAAGTCATCTGTATATTCATCAGAATTTTATGATTTATAATAGTAAGATAACGAATCCGAAAGCAGATGGCAGAACAGAGTTCAAATTACATTCATCGAAATTTACACGAGTGTGAAATCTGCTTTTGCTTATGTCTACCACATTTTGTCTATTTTTTCACAGTAACTACCCTGAAGGACTAAGATCTTGAATACTGGAATTCTTGTGACATAAGGTCGGATTTTAGAGGTTAACAAGAGGCTGAGTTCTATTAAAATTTGATCATGAGTTTTTGAGGTAATTCCAAGGAAAATCAAGTTGGATAAGCTAGCAATTCATCAATGAGGAGAAAGAAGGGACCATGTATAAGGGGCAAGTGTTGGGTTGAATCTGTCTTTGTCTTTACTGTCTTAAGGACAGTAAAACCAAGCCCAGTTTATAGCGACCCATGCCTTTAGGTCACCGTATCACCATCTTTGTTATGGATACATATAGATAAATAACTGGTAATTAAGAGTTTCTTGTTAGTGTTGGGTTCTTCCCACTCCTTGCTTGTACTGCTTCTATCACCAAATGCTCTAGAAGGTTTTTGTAGATCATGGTACCAACTTGTTGCTATTGGATACCTGTCATTATATAAGCACTTCCGTTTTTTAAGCTTGATGCACCCAAGAGGCTGAGCAGAAAGCGGCTTTGCAGACTTGATCACTGTAGCAGCGAACTGGGGCTCAGCTGCATCAACTCAGAGCCCAACCATCAGCTATTTTTAGAGAATTGGCAATCTGTCTGAGGAACCGTCTCCTGGCTTCTCAAAACTTAAACCAACAGATCAGAAAGAGAAGCGCCATATGCATCAGCACTGTCGGTGTGGGTCAAACCTGTGTCTTTTCTATATTCTTAACTAACAGCATCCCATTTAAAGAGCGAGAAGTCATGTTGCATCAACATATTTTATGTTGTAGTTCAGTCCCAAAGGAATGGAATTCAATTCATTTTTTTATATACAGAGACCAAGTTCATAACAATAGTTTCCTTATATATCAAGGTAAACAGAGTCATAGTGTCGGCATTAGAGGAAAAAACAACAACAATCTTCTGAGTATGAGCAAGCAAAAGTGACAAAGAAGAACTCAGGGTGAGATGATCATCTATTCCCACTGCATGAGAGGTAAGGGAAAGGAGAAGATAAAAGAGAAGCACATAGAGATACAAAGACAAATCAAACTGTGGCAGGCAGTAGGGAAAACCATTTCACCATCATAATCAGCAGGTAGCTCGATTTAGGAGAGAGAACGGAGAATAGAAGGTCAGTCATGCAGAAGTGACCACAGTTATTACATGAGGGAGGTTTGTTCAGACAGAGCAGTGAGGGCCATGATCTAATCCTATATAGCAAGAGGTGTAATTGAGTGTATGAGAGATAAGCAGTAATTTGACAGATGGGGTAGATTTTCTTCTCTGTGAGGCCTCTTTCACAAGCCAGACATGCTCATTTATTCATAAATCACCATGACAAGCATCACGGTGGTAATTACATACGGAGGTGGGCACATGAAATCAATACTGACCGGTGAGATGCTGCTGTAACCACTTGCTTTATGATTTATCTGAAAAACAAAACAAAACAAAAACAAATGTGATGAAACGTATCTGGGCATGTAATGTGGTCATACTGCTTCTGACCAAGATCTAAAAACATGGCATCTGTTTTTAGCCCCTTCTGATTATCACACATCGGACATATTCTGCTGATCCAGCAGTCATTCATAACAGGTTGTCATTATACCTAGAATCTGATTGATTTAGGATTTTTAAGACTAATACCTATACTGATATTTGGACATGTAACAATTTGGTATTCCAAAATTTCAGTCTTTTTTTTCTCTTTCAGACATACACAACACAAACAGGTTCCTCTAACATTTGCTGTATGTATTTATTTGCTCATTTATGCTTTGTCCACTATAGTGTTTGTGGCATTTTACACACACGTGCCAACAAGGAAGTTACAGAGCGCCCTGAGGTGGACAAACCATGCAACGTTAACACGCATAATGTGGTCAAAGCATCTCATAAAAAATATATTAAAAAGTTAAAAAATCATAGAAATTATAAATTTATATATTTATGATATCTCCCAAAACTATCTGTTGGGCTTCAACTATAGCTAAGGGTTAAATTGATACTATTTTTGAACAAATCAAACACATATAATTAATATTATATTATGATATTATGGGGATCATGGGATCCTCACTGATCCTCTTGAAGTCTGACCAATATACTGGAAACAAAGTATCCTTGATATCTTTTCATATGCATACTATTTTCTGAGTGTATTCATTTTGTTTTTATGAAATATCCTTTAAAATTGATATTTTAATTTTTGTGAGCAATACAATCATCACTTACAGCTCACTAACTTGCTGTGCGCTTTAAACTTCACTTCGCTGCTTTTAAGAAGTGGAGCTGGTTCAAGTAACGGTTCTTGTTGACTTGTTATTAATGTTTATATTATACCGTATATTTGGATTTTAAAAAAACACTTTCAGTGAAGATTTATTCTTCACTTGAGTAGGAAATCACCTGTGTACTGTCAACTCTTCATAATACCACATGAGGGCACCAAAGACACAGATTTTTAAATGCTACATACTGCAGCGCAAAGTGTGGATTTTAGTAATCAGTTGATAGATAGCTTATGTAAGCAAATTATTCACACAAAATAAAATGTGTTGGGACTGAAATAAAAGAGCATATGCAAGAGGCACGAAAAGCCTATTAGTGGACCTGAAAAAGCCTAAGATTCTTAGAGACACAAGCAAAACACATGAATTTTCTGGTGTCTTTACATCTATACCTCTTATTCTCCTTCTCTCTCACATCTCCAGGTGGGAAAGATCAATCTTCTGGCAGCTCAGCGCAGAGAACGCCACATTTCGCTGATGGTTTTCTCTATGGTGTCCTGCTACATGCTGTGCTGGATGCCCTATGGCATCGTGGCACTGATGGCCACCTTTGGTGGGTCGGGGCAGGTGACTCCCATCACTAGTGTGATTCCTTCCATCCTGGCCAAGTTCAGCACTGTTGTCAACCCTGTTATCTATGTTTTCTTCAACAAACAGGTGAGAGTGAGGACATAACTGATAGACTGATAGGACTGCTGAGAAATGTCTGTATTTCAAATATCACTGCATACAATATACTAAAAGTATCTTGTCTAGACCAGTTTGTTATAAAAATGGAGTGGCATTGTGTCACTGACAGAGTTGAACACAATAGTTTTAACTGCAGCTCAGTTTCTGCAGCACCCAAGATGATATATGTTTTCAGTGTTTCTAATGAGACTCCTGAAGAGAATCTTTTTAAGATATTAAATTCAGAACCATTAATTGAAAAGCATTTTCGTTACTACTTTTTTATTTCAATGCCATGATTCTGATTATCCCATAATAGATAACATAGATAATACAGGGGTGTCATTTATTGTAAAGTAGGTCGATCCTTTGTCAAACTGATTATATGACGATGTTGCACGAACTTACACAATACTTCATTTTAGGGTCTAGTTTTCAAGGGTTAAATGTAAACCGTGGTTAAATGTATCCTAAATATAATGAACTGAACTTTCCAGGGAGATTTACCAGTGTTAAACTGAGCGCTCGACATGTCCTTTGATCTGCAAATCACTACTTATTGCGACTGACCATTCTATTCCATTCTCCACTATACTTTTGCACAGTTTTATAGATGTGTTTTGGCCTTCATGAAGTGCAAAGGAGAACCTGAGATTGTACAAGGAGAAGAGCACCGAACTCCGAGGACACAGTTGTCAGAATATTTCCATGTCCATAGGAAAGCTTCCCTCAGCTCCCCACAAGTCCAGATCCCCAGCGGCCCCAGAAACACTGTGCTCTGCAGCCGACATGTAGTTTATGTTCACTACACTCCATAAAAAAGTTGTTTTTTTCAAATGACTGACTGAGAGTATTAAAATACCTTGTTGATATTAGAAGTCAGAGGAGAATGGTCAGACTGCTTTAAGGTGATAGGAAGGTACCAGTAACCATCATTACAACAAAAGAAAGTAGAAGAGCATCTGTAAATGCACAGCACATTGGACCTTACAGCAGATTGACTTCAGCAGTAGAAGATCACACAAGGTGCCACTGCTGTCATCTAAGAAGAGGAAACTAAGGCTACAGAACTGTACAACAGAAGATTGGAAAAATCTTGTCATCTGGTCTGATGAGTCTCGATTTCTGCTGCGACATTCAGTTGACGGAGTCATAATTTAGCAAAAACAGCAAACACATGGATCAATCCTGTGCTGGTGAAATAGTGATGTGGGAGATATTTTCTTGGCGTAATTCGGGATCAGCTGAGCAGGCTGCGCCTCAAATAACTGAAGCACTTCGATAGTAAAAGGAGGTCTAACCTGGTCCTAGCAGTGTATATGAGTGCATGAGTGAATGAATGTCTTTAAAATTTTACACAAAATAAAATCATATTCCAATTTTCTTCAGTTTTTCCTCCGGACCGTTGACACACAAAAAACATGTGAAGACTCTGTACTGACATCATTTTAAAGTTAAAAATATTTTTTGAACCACTAGAGGAGGCAGTGGGCCGTTGTAAAGGATTTCTAAAACATTGAACACATTTCTTGTTTAGACAGCTGCATAAAAATAATCGTAACACTTTGTAGATGGTATATTACTGTATATTATTATTATTTTAAGTTTTTTTTTTAAATTGCAGTCTTTTTATGAAATAAAGATCCAGCTTTTATCAAGAAACACTTGTACTGCGCACACTGGCAAATTTAACCTCCCCCTGATATTATTCACATTTACATGAGTCCAAAATGGAAAATAATTAGTGTGTATAAAACTGTGATAAAAGTCCCTGGGTAACTTTAACTCATATTAGGCTTTTAATCACGATCATTTATTGTAGTTGGTGTAAAAACTCTTTATTGTATATTTCCAGCCACTTGTTTTGGAGATGAAACATTCACTGTCTAATAGCGACTTACACAGGGACACGCTGCACTGTGCTGTATGCAGAACTCTGTAAGCAACTGTATGAACCCCACATTAAACAGTTTTCACTTTAGCTTAACCAACATGTGTGGGCTAAAAAAAAAAAAAAAAAAGAGTCAATGGTTGGTCTCATTCCAGACAAATCCGCTACCACAACTAAGCACATTTCACTTATCCTGCGGTCGTTAACAGTGTTGTATATCTAAATGGACACGCCATGGTGTGAACTGTAGCCAGTAAACTCTCAACAGATTAGACTAAGTTTGAGTTTGGTCTGTGCATTCAGTTCGTCAACATGAATTAAAGTTAGGTTGAGGTTAAAAATTAACCAAAATTAACCACGATGATCCTGTGGTTACACAGCTAACTTTAATCTTTACTCCGGTGAACAATAGCACTAGTCTTTTGAAGGAATAGCTCAGTATACATAATGCCTTAGATATAGTGTTACGTTTGTCTGCTTCTGACATTTAGGCTGACCAGATAATTTCCAGATATAGTCTGCGAGAAAGATGTGAAAATAAATGGTGTGAAAATACTACTGAACTCTTAATATAGATCTTTGTGTCTCTGTGTGACTATGTGTGTGTGCCATGTGATAAACAAGTACTTTAAAATACCTTTTAATGTTATAACAGCTTATATACAAAATTGAAACAGTTTATGGGGATTTGGTTTTGTGGGCCAAAAAAGTGAAAGTAGTGCCAGCTAAGTGCACAGGTTCACATAACAATCACATTACAATGTGCAGCATTATAGACATGCTATAGCTGACACAAAGGAAAATGCAGTGAGGGTTTTTTTTTTTTAAACCAACATGCACACCACATGTATTCACCAAGTGACATTGCAAAGACATCTGCATGTCAAAGTACTGAGACCTTCCAGGAAGTAGTCAGACATAAACTCAGATGCTTGAGAGAGGAGCAGTTCAAAAGCGCATGGGATGTCACGGACGTCAGGCCTCTGCAGCTGTCACCGCTCCGCTCTATCATGATCAACACTTACCAGACCAGCCTGGCTCCACCACCGGTGCCTCCACGCAGCAGGTCCCAGCCGGTCCTCATCCCAGCTTCACTTCCATCGCAGGGCCACAACAAGGTTCTCGTCCGGTTCTTGGTTGGCGTAGTGGCGCTGCATTTATTGCTTTCACTTGCAGGATTCTTCTACCTGTACTACCATGAACATATGGTAAATCATTTTTTTTCTTATTCACTTTGGACCCATTGTATAAAACTGACAGCTTAAACAAAACCAAAATTAACAGTTAAACTCAAAATTCTGTTTTCTTCTTATTACATTTTAACATGACTATATACTAAAATAATTCAGCTTTATTTTAAAACAGGGAAGTTAAGTATGCAGAATTGGTTAGATCTTTTGGTTCACACATTTTTTATGCTGTGTGTAGTTTTACCTGGCTAATTTGACTGCATTTAAAAGATAGGAAATGCTGGCGAGGTGTGCTTATGAAAACCTCCCTTCAGTAAGTTCTTTTACCCATTTCTGATGTTCTACTTTTTTCTTCCCTACAGGAAAAACATTTCTCAGCAGAAGATAGAGGTATATTCAGTTCAATCAATAAATTTTATATATTAAATAGAAAATAAAAAGATGTAATGGCATTAATTTCTTTAAAAATTTGTTCTCTCTTTTTCTAAGATGGATTGCCCTCATCTCAAAAGCAGGAAATGGACAAACAGGACACCTTCTATAAAGCCTTAGCACGCATGGCAGTTAAGCGAGCTGAAGGAAAGAAAACACGTAAGAATATTACCCATTTTTTTCTTTCAAATAAAAAAATGCAGTGACAAGTTATCAAAAATCTATTAATGAGTGTTTAATTAAACTTCTTTATCTCTCCAGCGGGTTGTCTTCAGTGGGACACGATGCACTCTGTTCTTAGAGGCATCAACTATTATGAACAGATTTGGCTGACTATTCCAGAGACTGGTTTTTACTACGTCTACTCCAGAGTGACCTTCTCCAAGGGCGATTCTACGATCCCACTAGCCAGCAAGGTCAAGCTGAGGAAGAACGAGGCAGATGAAAGTGAGGATGTAATGAAGGCCTACTGCTACCTGGAGAGCACAAAGAATCCTCACATGTGCACAGCCGCTCAGGGAGATCTGATCCTACTGGAGAAAGGAAACCAACTGAGTCTCTGGGTACAAGACCTCTCACTGGTGGACTATGAAGAAGGCGCAACAAGCTTTGGGATATACAAACTATAAGACTCATACATGGACACATGAATAGAAAAAAGCTGAAGAATGGGATCTCGTGGATTTATCTACAAAAACACTTTTGAATTGGCTGGCTCAAACATCTTCGTGGATTAGTTTGGATTTGAGAGACATAATTTATTACACCAGATATTTTTTTTTAGTTATTTTTGTTTTTGTATTGATTAGTAAAATGTTGTATTTATTGATGTAAATAGATTGTGAAATGAAACTAATATTTAATCTGAAACATTTATACTCTTCTCAGTTTTTCTTGCATCAACCTCACATCAGGAACGAGTTACATTTAAAGGACACGCACACATTACACTGAAACATCCAGACTAATGAACCACAGGCTTAGTGGTTTAAAGATGAAGGTGCCGAGGTTCTACGTGTATGAGTTACATTATCCCACCATGAGGTATATTTTCAAAACATTTTAAGTGGTCATAAGGAAACACCTTTGGGAATAAGTCCTAAAAACTGAATTTCCTTAATGTAATGATGGTTACTTTAACAGGTGTAAAAACACCAAGATTCATCACCAGTAAAACCCCTGATGCTTATCATGTTCTAGGTTAGTGTGCACCACTATGGTTTTCAATTTCTAGGACACAAACAAACCACAAAGAGAAGCTGCAGTTTCTCACATCGCCAAATGGGACCACTTAAGGTACAGGCTACCCACCAATTTCAGTGGTAAGAGAGGAAGCAAAGGACCGGTGGTTTAAGCAGAATTTCCAGTCTGCTGCATATTTATCATTTAAATTACCCCCCATGCAGCCAGTAGTTATTTTGATAAATGGGGTATGAACCTTCAGACTCTCAAAACATGCGGTGTACAATTCAAAAATCCAAAGTTCCCCACTTCAGTTTGAAATACAGTAATTCTTAAGGAAAACCATTAAATATAAAATACAGTTCAGACCATCCAAAGACCATTTAGCTTTTAGAGTTCAAACCTGAAGACTATTGCTCTCCAGTTCCGGGTGATTTTACTCTAACCTGTCTGGTGACTACGTTTTTTTTTTTTTTTTTGTTTGGTTTTTTCAACTGTAACCTGTCTAGTGTAAGTTCTTTTTTTAATACTGTAAATGATGAGTAATATAAAATTCTACCAAACACCCTCAACACCTTAGACATAACAAAACCTACCACATTGTCACTGTCACAGTGGAGTACAAGAGCATGGAAAGTGTGAATCTCTATGGAGGTGTACAAAGTTGCAGAGGAGGTACATTCTTAGAGAATGTCATCTATTCTAGTCACTCATTCCATCCTGTTTCTCACTACCGCATCTGAGCAACATGCACACTCCTGAACCACACACATGATGAACACAGCATGGAAAAGCCTCTCTCTGTGGATTTCCAGTGTGAATGAAGGAACGCTGTTCGTGCCGTTAGTAGAAATCTTAAGGAGTTTTCCGTTACTCACTTGGATAAATCAATACCAAATGCTGAGCTCCACGTATTATATTAAAGTTTTAATAAAAGAATGATCATACCAAACATAAAGTACAGGGTATCTAGAAAAAAAAAAAAAGCATTACAATACTTGCAACAACAATAATTGCATAGAACAGTCTTTCAAAAACAAAAACACACAGTGGTCTGGAGAAAAGATTTCAGATAAACGGGTTAAAAATTGGATTTCAACCCCTTTCCACCAGTAAGTACTCACTGAGACTATTGGGAATTTGAAACTACAGTATGCGGTGCTTATGAGAGCAGTTTTTACAGAAAGAGCGGTAATGTTACTCTCAGCAGCGAACGTGACGAGACGGACTCACACATCTGTACAGGAAGCAGCAGTAATGCCGGATAAAATCTAGATGCTATCAGTGTCCCAATTCAAATAATACAGGTCAGCTTCAGCACCTGAGCAGGCATGACCCCGCAGCCATGCTCAAGCTAGACCGTGACCCTGTTACTGATGTACCAGTGCTGCCCTGTATCATACACAGTGCTTCAGTCTCTGTAAAGAGGCGCACGAGATCTATGCGAACAGCACTTCACATACAGTAATACGATAGGATACATTTTCATTTTTAATAAGTTTAAATTTGATCACCATCAAGAGACTTCATTAAATAAAGGAAAATGAAATATAATGAATACTTAACTTGAACTTTTTTTGGTCAATAAATTGTATTTTTTTATTGCAATTTCTCCAACTTGGGCCCACCATGCTGGGACCAACCCAGAGGGTCAGTTAGTAAAGCAGTCACTTATTGCATTTCAGAAGCATCTACTGCCTCTCTGCAGTGCAGTAAGATAAGGAAACAGTGTTGACGGTGCACACGCTAAAACCACATAAGGAAATGTACCGTTGAGAGTCCTCAAGAGGCTGTTTTCTTTTTAGACACACTAAGAGCTTGAGCCATTTATTACAGCACACCACCCATGATATTTCACTATGCAATATTTAGTTTATTCACCCCTTCAGGAGGCACTTAAAAAAAACCAAAAAAACCCAACAAATAGCTGAGCTTTACTCTACACCGACAAATCGTCTCCATTTCCTCTCTCCATCAGCTCAACAGGAACCCACAAGGATACCATAGAAGCTGCAAAACAAAAACATCTAAATTCTCAAGGCGTGCTCTTTTACGAAAGTAATCTTTCCTCCTATGTGATACAAAAAAAAATTTATTTTCCCTCAGCTTAAAGCCGGGGGATTTTTTTTTCCTGCCTGTACATATCAGTGTAGTTTATTCGAAGACAGACATAAAGGCAGCAGAACGATATCTAAAAAGCCAACACCACAATGAAATGCTTGGGTGAACAATAAATAGCTATGCAATTTATATGTTAAAAGGATTCTTGGATATATTTCAGTACGAAGAGTAAGGGTAACATCTTTGTTATTATTTGTGTACTCTTGTATAATAAAAGATACATAGTAAGATCTTTTCTATTTTAATATGCAGCTGCATCCCTGATAGCTTTGGACTATATATCTGAATTTCTCGATTATCACATTTGTGATGCAGAATTCACACTGATACATGTACATTCATGCAGTTTTTAAATAAACGATGACGGGCTCCGTTTTAAAACTAAGATTACGAAGATGAGCTAACCTGATTGTTTGCCTAAAAAGCAGCCTGGAAATGTGTAATGCGAATGTCTAGAATAATACACACACAAAAAACAAATCACACATACAAAAGAGAGATTCTCCCCCCCCCCAAAAAACAAAACAAAAACTATTTTCCCCATAGGGACCCTTACGCCAAATAAAATACAACAATGACAAAGTGAAAAGAATAAAATCAGTCCCCGTGATAACAGAGGTGCATGCAAGAGAACACCCATTAAAATTAATGGCTTCATACTCCTTTTCTATTTCCAAATGAAGCAAAAGAAATGGTGGCAAACTCTCTCTGTCCTTGTCTGAAATTCTTCCATTTGCTGGGGAGTGTTCACAGTGCCAGTCACCAAGGGGGGGGGGGATTGCTTGTTTCATCTTGGTTCAGCTGAGCTGCTTCAGAAAGAAGCACGTGTACAGTCTCGTCTAGGTCAGGAAGAAAGAAATCGAGCTCCAGAACCCCTGAGAGCAAGTCCAAGTCCTGCTCTGTGTGATTGAAATGTGATAACACAACATAGATACACAAATACACACTCGTGCACGCACGTGCACACACACACACACACGTCTGACGCTTTCTGCCCCCCCGCAAGCGTTGTTGCAGAAATGTTGACACATACATGCACAGCCACAAACGAATGCTGATGATTGGATGGTTGTGCTCAGTGGGCGCCGTCATCCCAGCCACAATCGTTCTTCTGCTTAGCCAGTTTACGTACAAGTCTCTCAAGCTCCTTGCGAGACTTCTGCTCCTCCTCCAGAAACTGCTTCATCCACTTATTCTCCTGCCACACATTGTGTAAAATAACAAAGTTAAGATATATCAGAGCCTTTCAAGCATGCGTTTCACAATTTTTGAGGACATTTCAATTCAGTTCACTTCTTACTCACTGCCAAACACCACCCCAAAACACCAAACCTTTCAATATTTTATTGAGGATATACGTCTAAATAGCGAGCAGTCAATTTTTGAACATGAGAGTCTCCTTCGTGCTTGAGTGTTTGCACTCATTTCTTTCATCTCGTCTGCTCTCGGTTTCACCATGTATGCGTAAAAGCCCCACCTCCCCACACATGGAGCAGAACTTCAGTTGGAAAAAACGAAATGATTTCATTACCAGAATTAAACGCTGAAAGTGACTGATTATATATGTCCAAATGACCAAACAAACTCAATCTGATACACAAAAGAGAAAAGCAATCAGGAAAGGAAACAGAGTGACTGCTTCCCCTAGACAACCTACATTCTTGCATTAGTGATCTCCAATCTCACTCACCTTTTTAAGCTCATGAACCTCATCCTTTAAAGCGTACACGGCATCAACCAGACTCCTGAAAAAAAGGGTAGTATAGTGTTTGTGTCATACTTCAAGATATGATATGCACGCTTTAAACACCCTCTCCATCTCAAAGAAAGCTAATTATTTTGCACTTCAAACACATATGTATGTACATCTATACCCACACATATACGGTTGATAGACAGCATCTCAACAGGTTAAATGGGATTAACATCAAAACTCTGAATCTATCTGCAAAAAAAAGCACATCTGAATACACATAAAAAGAGTACTAAGTAATACTATTCTTACTTTTCCTCAATAACCGTCTGCCCGTTGCTCTTCATTTCCTCCACAATGATCTTCTCTTCCTCTGGCAGGAGCACCTGAGGAACACACTCTTTCCGTACCGCTGTATAAACACACACACACACACACAAAATAATGATAAAGCTAAAATCATTAGAGCATAACTCTAAAAAGGCACTACAGACGCAATTCATCCACATCATTCTGCAAATACACACCCGTGGTGCTCTGATGCAGGCTGGCTCCCGTGCAATATGCCTCAATTACCCTCAGAATCTGAGCATCCTCCTCTAGAGCAACTGTACCTGTAAAAACCAGAGATTGCCATTATTACACAGCACTCTGCTGAAATGAATGCAAATGACATTAGAGGTGTAAGGTAAGAGGTTTGTTCTGTGTGTGCTCTTCTTCATTGTTCATTTTAAGATAAAGCAGCGCTGCAGAAGCCCCAAGTCTGCTCTAGTGATTTCTAAACCATATATGTTACATTATTTCTGAGCAACATCATTAAAAGAACATAACTTCTTGTTTAAAAGCTTGTTTTGAGCAATGCTTTACACCTCCCATTCCCTAATATAAAGCAAGACACTTACTTTTTCTCATGTGAATGTCATCATCAGAGGTCTTGCGCTCTTTCCTCCTATTTCCTGGCAAGAACCTCATAGGTCGTGGGCTCTTGCTGGTATCCTGGAGGTGGTCGACAATAAACTAAGTACATCTCTGTACACAAAATCCCTCCTCCTACACACACAGAGCAACACACTTCTGAAAGCCAGTGGTCCAAACCAACCAGAATGCAAGCTTAAAGGGATGTGCATCCCATGTGAATAAACATCAGTAAACACACATACACCACACACAGAAGTCCATCAACAAACACAGCAGCAAGCATGTAATGATGACCAAGACCAAATTAGCCAGTGATCTGTGTTAATATGTACCTTGCCTACCAGAGTTTTACAAAAAAAATAATAAATACTATGACTTATTTCATCACCTTTTTTTTAAATCTACATCTTTACCCACATCCCACTGCAGCAAAGGCAGAAGAAAAATACTTTCAATATAAAAGCTTTATCTGTGGTCTGCATCAATTAGAAAACCATGAGAAAGGATCTTATCTAAATGATTTAAACCATGTGGTTTTATGAGCTGCTGACTTTGGGGTCAAAATGATGGTTTCACTAAACACATGAAAAGTTGCGCTTTGATGACTAATTAACGTGTTAAAAACGATTCCTAAGTCACGGTGAGGGTGATGTACTTGTACCATTACATACAGGTGCTGCAAAATGACTTGAGAACATCTTATGATGTCATTTGCCCCGTGTCCTTGGCTGGAACTGAAAAGTTGGTCGAACACGCAACTGGAAACAGTTGATTCATGGGACATCCCTAAACTTCGCTGAAACGATTTTCTCATAAGAATCAGGAGGACGGAGTGACTCCTGATTGTCACCACCTGTCTTTTGAAACCACTGAAGAGGCCACAGGACTTACAATAATGCAGGTGCACGGTGTAAAGGTTGTTTCCCTATATTGGTTTTGTGTGTGGGGAAGTCATTTCCCAAAGTTGAAGGAAAGGTAGATTCAGGTGCTGTTCCATTAGCAACTCGGCAATTACTCAAGCGCAGAATGACCTCACACGTAAAAGGTTATGAAGTATATGTATAAGAAGCTATTTTGGCTAACGTGTTAAACAACTGCTTGATCTGACTGACTAAGCTGAGCTTTTCCGCTCATTTAGAAGTTGGTGTTTAAACTTGTGCACCTGTCTGGATCAAAAACAAAAAAACACTATATCATTATGCATGAAGAACATAGTTTCCTTCCACCAGGTTTTCCATTAAATGAAATTGAACTTCAATGAAGTGGGATGTCATCTAAGCCATAAAAGCATACTTAGTCTGCTGATAATTTAAATGTGGAAACATATTCATGGCTGAATGACTGTAGAACTCAATATGCTCTGTGCCTACAAGTCCAAAAATAGCTTCCCTAGTACAATTTTCTTCTATTGCTCCTTCAGAGAAGGATTTCAAAAGATAGCTGATGCCGTACATGACGACTAGAAGACAAATAGCAGGTTTGCGGCACCACAGAAACAGGAAACTAACAGATGATAGCAAGAGAGGGGTGATGCAGAGAGAGCAATGACATGCTAGCTCAACACTGGAGATAAAACACACACACACACACACACACACACACACACACACACACACACACACACAGGCAACCCCATCCCACCTTTCTGAGCCCACATCCTCCCACACACAGAGAATAGAAACACAGTGAGGTCTAACCTTACCTTCATGATATAAGACATCCTCTACAGAAGGCAGAATGGAGAAAGAGAGAAAGGGGAAAATGTGCATGAAAAATACAATGAGAGGAGGATGCGCTAGTGAGAGTTAACGATGAACATTTTTAAAAACCCGTCTGCCATTCACCTATTCTTCGTCTGTGCAGAATAGGGTGATTTTGGTTTCGTATAAAGAGAGACGTATAAAGAAAAGAGAAAACTGACAGAAAGCCAGCAATGCATTCAGGACATGTGCATGCAATCTCTATAAGATAAATAGACCCAGATGGCTGCAAGCATGCTGCTTGCTCCCGTCTTCAAGTTTGTTGTCAAGAAGGCATAAACACATATTTAAAATACAAGCTATTAAACAAGACACATGTTAGTTTGCAGATATCACATGTGATACACTGATATCTATTCAACACATTACCAGAGTCAAGTCTAACTGAAACTTTTAAAACTGCTGACTTGATACTTTTGTGAAAAGCGTACACCACCCACATAAGACCACACCGTAAACATCACATCGCTCATAGACAAGTAGCTCATAACCACTGATGCAGTCATCATTCTTAAATGCCAGGCACCCTTGGTGACCTTGCTGCCATTACTGGAAAATATTTCCTCAGAACAACACCTGGACTGCCCATATTTCAGGAACAATTTCAGTAGTTTCAATTTTGTTCCCCTTCTTGCAACTAAAGCTAAAATGATGCTCGCTGCTTGCCTTTGAAAGGCCACTTTAGCTAACTCACACCCTGCACTGTTAATGTCACAGCCATTACCACATTTTCAGAGCCTGTGACCACATACCTTTAAGCTGTACGCTCCAAACCATATTTTGTTGCGCTGATGAACAGCATTAATGTGAGTTACTGCATAGCAATACCACAGTTCCTTCGATTAATGGTGTCAGTCTATAACCACTAAATGATTATTTAGAACAACATATTACCAAAATATAAGTTCGCTATGTCTCACAAAAAGTAGTATTCAGATAAGACCGATCAACTACTTTATCCAATTGCAATAATCTTAGTAGGAGTCTCAATTCAGAAGAGAGTCCCACATCTCTTCTGGTCCATCAATTTTAAATTAATAATAAAAAAAATTAAAAAAACAGAGCTAAATTCCCAAATAACAGATGTGTATATGTTAACTAGTTGAATGAGAACAAAGAAGCAGCTGTTTGGAACACTTTAGTATTGCAACACCTCAGTACTTCCTGTGTCCGGTGACATTTTCTGGCATCGTTGTATTTTTACTCAGTTGTATATAGTATTCGTATTCTATTTTTATCTTATTGTATATTTTTATTCTATTTTATTCTACTGTATATAGTATATTATTTTATTCTATTCTGTACAGCTGTGTACTGTATTTATTCTTATTGTATTCTAATTTTTGCGTCATAACTTTTGCACTGTCCACTTCCTGCTGTGACAAAACAAATTTCCCACGTGTGGGACTAATAAAGGTTATCTTATCTTATCTTATCTTATCTTATCTTATTTGAGCCATAATTAGTGCTGACACTAGAGTGGAGGACAGGATGCTTTGATTTAACCCATATGATGCTTTACTAGTAAAATAATAAATAAATGAATGAATCTATAACTCTAAGTCAAGATAATACTCTATGTCTTTTAAAACTAACTGAAGTGAACCCAGTGCCTCCAAAAACAGCATCCGGTGAAGTGCACAGTAAAGCGAGGATTTCACACATGTTTGTAATCTCAAACAATTTTCTCCGTCCTATTAATTGTAGGAATTTTTCATAAAATGAAAGTTAACTTACAAACATGGACCATAACTCATACACGCACACCTCTACTTTGTGCTTCAATTTTAGTTTGTACATCTGAAAAATGTAACATACCAGACAAAAATGGAGACTACTGAGCTCTCTCGTGTGTATAAGCCGAATGTTTATATTTAGTTTATTTAAAGTTCGTGTGCTTTATTTGTTTTTTAATATTTATTACGTGTCTAGTTTTTATGGCTCGAATTTCATTAGCATTTAGTGCGTGATGTAATGGAAGGCTTAAGCTAAAACACATCACTGTAAGACTTGACAAGTTACCAACAAACACGGATACAGCGGTGGGCAAGCAGAGGAAGGGGACTTCTGCTATTGGTACAGTTTTCTGGCAATGTATCGAATGACTGATACTAAGAGACTGGTGTGGGCTTGTTTGTGCAACTTTCTACCTCTTTGTAGCCCAGAGCAGCTGAAGGTTTGAGGGGAGGTGCGGGCCGCAGACAGCTGAGAGACCAGGGCTTGCTAATCTTTGGTGGTTCCAGGGGGCCACGACTGACGCTGCTGAAGCTGCCCTGGTGATGTGGGTGAGTGGTGGCGCTGATCATGCTCACTGGTTTACCATCTGCGTTCTGCATTGAACCAGACAAAAGGAAGCAAAGCAAATACTTGAGAATTACTGTGCATGTGTGGTGAAACATGAGTCTGCCGTTTGTCACTTTTTGGTTTTCACACCTGGGAACTGTGTAGGATTCACTTTTGGTACTGTTTTGAATTTATGTATACGTGTGTCTGTCTCTGTCCTAACCTTTGAAATGGTGCTGGCAGGGCTTCCGCCTTTGGTAAAAGGTTGAAGGTGCTCTAGCCATTCCTGTAACTCCTGGGCACTGCTGCAGAACACTGTAATGCGTTCAATCATGCTTCCTGCAGCAAATAAGACAACACGCAATAAATGAAGAGCTGCTTTCCATCACAGGTGTTACATACAGCGTTTACATAGACTCATGATGGGCATGAATGTCCTCAGAACAATGAGAAAGGTTAAGTGACTCAGTGAAGCTCTAAGGAGAACTGCTGATTTACAAAGTCGCCAAGGTCGGGAGAAAGACCCAGACTGTCAGTCTCAGGTGGGGTCTTCAGGAACAGCCCAGGAACCACCAATGCTCAGGCCTGCCATGAACAGGGAACTCTTTATATCGCCATGGACTGAAAGGGTGCCAACCTAGAAAAGAAAGCGCTGCCTGGAAAAACCGACGTTTTTTTCTGGGCAGCGACTACAATTTCCACTGCTACCCACATGAACAAGCCAAATGTCTTCTGGATCAAAGTTTTATGGTATGATGGGAAAACGATTGCATTATTCGGCCACAATGATAAGAGGTATGTACCAACTGTAGTTACCAACTGTCAAGCATGGTGGTGGTAGCATCAAGGTGCACTGAGAAACTTGGTAAAGGACATTTAACCAAATATTAGTAGGGGTGTATGTATATTTTTGCCCCTGTTCGGATTGGAGAAAATCTAAAATAAATTAAAAATTGTACAATTATTCTTTCTTTTAAAGTAATTAAAGGTTTATGCTAAATAATCATTCCACCCAGGATAAAGAACAATTCACAGAAATCATCTAATGCCCCAAATTACCATGACATTCACGTCCATGATGAGTGTATGTAAACTTCTGACCACAACTGTACGATTCATGAGACCAACGTATGTCACAGCCAGAGCAGTACCACCCATACTTTATATTTTAGCAATAATCAAAGCATGTTTTGAAAAACCTTATGGTTCTAATATTGGAAGTCAAGCCACTGAAAATATGAGGTTTCACATTTACAAACAATCACATTTATAACATTTCACATCGTTATACAGAAAACAGCTTTCTTTAAAAAAGAAAAAGAAAAAGAAGAGTGGAATAATGGATGGATGGATGCATTCCAGCTTTGGATGTATGGCTTTTTTTTAAAGGAGGCCAGACTGACTTCACCATTGGGCTAATTTTTTGTCACACGGACAAAAACCCTGCTTTGTACAAACACAATGAACTAATGAAAGCATGAATACTTTACAGAGGAAAAGTGTTTTCCTGAATCACTTCAAATGTTAAATGTTAAACAATTCAATGAATTGGTTGGTCAAATAGTTTATTATTATGTAAGAACAATATCACTGTCCTCTCAAATCTTTTTTTTCTCTTTATTTTTGTCCTAAAATTTGAGATTTCAAAACAGGATAAGTGGAAGGAAATGGAGGGATGGCTGGTTGGATTTTAGATGCAAACCTGTGATGTCAAAGGCAAAGTGGGAAATGTCTCCTTCTTCCGCGTGCCTCGTTACTGTGGTACCTGTTAGAGGCAGTCTTCCCTGAATGGAGGAAAACCAAAGAGAGAGGAACACTCAAGTGTAAACAAACTAAAAGATGCAGTACTGTGTATGTCGTGACCAGAAAAAAAAAGGTTAATCAAGGAAAATCAGGACTGGATAACATTAGGGACAACTGACGTTTAATGAAACACATATGTAACATGTATATATAAAGAAAATGTTGAAACTGAGCAACTTCAAATCTTTCTTCAATTTATTCTAAGATAGTATCTACTTCATGCTTTAGACAGTGTTTCCACAACTGATGGAATAGAATGAAAAAGGAAAACTGTGCATATTTAGGATTTATATTTAATACTCTATTTATTTATTGCATAGGCTGCTGTTTGCAGCTGACTGAATACATTAAGTTTGACTAAACACTAAATCAGCCACAAGTTTGTGCGCGTTTTCAAAGCGTTTCTCTAGATGGGAGGTAAACGACATACCTGATAAATAAAGCCACTCATCCGGGGACTGGCAGACAGCATTACTAACACATTCGGGAAAAGCATAAGGTAACGCTCCTCTTTTTCCTAAAAGAGAGACACAGTAATTATTTTTGCAAACCTATTGTGAAGGTTGGAAAATGCATTTTCAACAACAACATTGATCGGTTATGTTTTTTTTGGTGTTCTTTTTCTTGAGTTATTCAAGGTAAACCAAAGTGATTCATTGCACTTCTTTGCAAGAAGCAAGCCGTTTCAGGTTTCCCTCCTAATGTGACAAAAAAAAGTGAGCATATTTTAGCTCTGGTTGCAGCAGGCCAGTTTGGGAAAACACTTGCTTGTTATATGAATGGAAATTCAAATGAGCTATGAAACAAATATGGTAATTGTTATGCTGGTTGGAAAGCAGTTGGCAGTGATTAAAAAAAAAAAAAAAAAGAAGGGGGGGGTGAATCCAAATGTGTATCTTGGGCTTTCTTCCAACCACGGACTACGAATCGACCCCTACACAGAAACCACACATGAAAGAGGAGACGGCTTTTGGGTCTGCCTATGGCCTACTTAGGTTTCAGTTCTCATACTTGAGGGGGGTAATAATTTAGCAACAAAGGGGAACAGATTTCCGCACCTACAGTTCCTGAAAACTAGAAACTTAGTTTGTTTTAAAGATTGCTACACTGCTGGATCTCAACAGGAAAAGAGAAAAATGTACTACAGATAAATTATCTTTTAATTAACAACAACTATTTGTTGTTATGAGAGAGCTGTAAAGGAGCCAGGCAGCTTAATTAATTAACTGATATGATTTTTCTTAAATGCCACAAGGACTGGCTTTCAGAAATGGGAAAATACTACCAAACCTCTGATTGTACACATATTCTAAACTGACAAAAGGATATTTTGTATTTAGTATTATTGCAGCAGTTCCACTATAGTTTGGCTGAATGAGCTTTTTCTCATTTAGGAAAACCTCATATCTCTCACCTCACTGCAGCCATTTCTCACATGGACCAGGGACGTGTAGGCCACTTGACCAAGACTCTTCATGCTTTCTCCCTCCCAGCCCCGCACAGGTTCTGACAAGATCTGCAGCTCCAGGTTCTTGCGCTTCCGCAGATCCTGGCACTGTGTCTTAAGCACACAAGCACACACAAGATTACAAAACTATGCAACATGCTGGTGAAAATAAATCTGATATTTTTCTGGACCCTTTTTTCTTGCCTTTTATTACTACTGAGTAACAAGCAACAAGATAATCTCTCCCCCCTGTGGATATGGCTTTGAAAATGTAACCATTGCCATGTACGCAAAAGGCATAAAAACTAGCATGCAACATAAAGTAGTACATTTTTCAGGTGCTGTGCAGGGGTTCTCCCTCTTCAAGCAGAAAAAAGTGACAATGCAACATTATCACTTTCCACTGCACGTCAATCAAAAATTAGGGTGTTTTTTTGTTTGTTTTTTTAAAGAGCACTGTAAATTAGCATAGCATTTCTAAAGTACCAGAGATCCTAACCACACTCAAAACACACAAAGAAACGTCAGACTTGCAAATTACAACGGAGAGTGATAAGTGATGCCTTTTTTTGTTTCCCCAGTTTCCTGTGTAGAAGAAACGAGTGAGTCACTTTATCTGCTCTTATGAGGAAGTCAAAGCAATACCGGGGAATTTGTGTCTCAGGGTGGCGTTCGCTCAGGTATAGTGCGGTTGCTCGTTTCTAATCCAGCTCTTTTAAGATGGCATTTCAGTTCCCACCCACCTTAGGAACAATACGATCACTCAACTTAAAGCAGAAAAAAAGGATCACTGCATTGTTTCTGGTTTTTTCCCCCCTATCAGAGCTCTGTTTGATTATGAGGAATTGTGCTAAACTACACTGTCGAATGAAATGAAAACATGTAAACACGAAATTGAAAGCGTGATAACATTATTTACCAAGAGCGTCATTTCCACCATTAACTAGTTCCTTATTAGCGTGCGTATTAGCAGCACAATGGCTTTTATGCATCACCATTTTCTACAACTAGTAACCATTTTCCCTCAGTTACCATCCAAGTCCTGTTTAATAACAATATGTAAGGATAATAAGCTTTACTTTGTATAAGCCTCATTACAGAAGATTGCACTGTAACATAAGCAGTCACTCCCTATTATCTGCAGCTGATCTGTTTTTGTTCAAAAGAAACCACAAGTGTTAGTTTCCAAATAACTGTATCGAGCTTTTTTAACTCAGAATACAGTTTTCATTATTTTATAAAACTGCCTACTCTTTACACCAAGATCCGACGCTGAAGCACACAGCTACTGAAATGACTTCACCAATTATTCAGCTATTCTTAGTAAATGGATTACACCTTGAAAAAACTGCAGATTTATGCATTTGTCATTAACTGCCTTAGCGAAACCTAAATTGGCGAATAACGTGCAGGCAAGACCTCACTATAATTACTACTGCTGGGCACTATTAACACTAGCACACTTAAGCAGTGGTCCCAACCCCTGGGCCACAGACTGGTAACGGTCCATGAGTCGTTTGGTACCAGGTTGAGGCTCGGGTGTTAAATTTATGGTTTTCAGGGTTTTTTATCGTTTTTATCGTTAACTTGGTTTTCCTGGGTCTTTTCCCGTGTGTTATGAATAAAATAATTTTTTGCTACCGGTACTGGTTTTATTTTGTTGTATTTATCCGCGACACCTTAAAGGCCGGTCCGTGAAAATATTGTCAGACATAAACCGGTCCGTGGCGCAAAAAAGGTTGGGGACCGCCACACTAAAGGATTAATGAGTGCTTTATAATGACTAAAAAGGTTGAAAATGTACTCATAAATCCTACAGTACATTAATTTCACTAAAACATACTACGATTGACTTAAATAGTTGATGTGCAATGTATGTGCAATGTGCTGTTAAATGTTAAGTATTGATGTATTGATGACAATTAATTACTATTCAAGATTATTATTCTGGGAAAAAATGACATTTTAATAAATATAATCCATATTATTAATTTTATGCAAAATGTATTTTTTTGGATAGTAAGGGTGGTAAGGTAGCAAGGTCCTGTAAGGAGGAAATCCAGGAGCTTCAAAGTCTGTCATGACATTATCCAGGCTTCCTCTGCAAGTTCACTTCGATCCTTCTGACTTACCAAAAGGCTCCTAAACGCCGCTGTTGCCTTTACAATGTCAGTGTAGTCAGGGTGGGCTTCCTGCGGTGCAAATGAACATTACAGGTTTAAACATAACAGTCTTTATCCTAAAGGAATACAAGAGCACATACAGGTATACTGTGCAACACAAAGGGAATTCAAGGACTGAAAAAAAATCATTTAATGCAAGTTGTTTAATTTATGAAAATACATAGTGTAACTTTAATGATAGTTTAGCTTCTGTAAGTAAAGCAAGTGAATAAAACAGTAAAAAAATATTGTATTTATACTTGTATATAATTTCAGTATGCTTTTTATATGTCTATGCTCTCTCCTTTACCTCCACATGTCTCTCTAGCTCCTGTAGCAGGGTAGGGTATTTTTCAAGCCTCATGAAGGGCTTACTGAGGCTGGTGGTCAGGGTCATGACTCCTCCAGTACTTGCTCCATGACTCTCCATGAACTTCTCAAGTTCCTCACTAAGAAAACACACACACACAATTTATAGGCAATATTTTATTTTGGGGGGGGGGGGGGAGTGTGTCCAGGGATGAAGTACGGGGGGGGACGAAAAATCAAAGATTACGGGTAACAAGAAAAATCACAAGTTTTTGAGTCTAGATTGCATGCAAGCTGTAAGCCAGGTATTTATAAATTATTATATAAACCTTCATTTTTACTATATTATAAATTGTAAGATAGGCTTTAAAATTATAACATAACCATGTATTTCTTGCTGTGCTGAACTGCAAAACGTAGGAGTGAAATTTTGTATTTTTAATAACACAACGTTACCATATACAACACACATTAACCACATTATCAAAAGCTCTCACTTTCATAGAACTGTCCCACCAGTAAAATGAAACAAAGTGTGCAGAAAAGCTCAAAGAATTAGTCATTTTAACACAAATACATCCATGTTTCATTAAAGTGACAAATGACTCGACAGAGTTCAGAAATCTACACTAAACAGTGGAAACACTGCTGAGAAACAATAGGAGTATCCTCATAAAACAACACCATGTGATAAGCTTTGAGTATATTAATTGTCACGCTATTCGGTTGTTAACGAGATCAGCAACTCGATTGGAAATGCAAACGACAACCTCGGACAACAGCACCTCTTCCTGTTTCCTTAAATAGAGAAATAAAGAAATAAGTATAAATAAAAGTTAAGCTATATTTTTGCCTGGTAACAGGTTTCTATATGCTACAATTTTTTGAGCTGTGGTAGTCATCATATATTTAGATTTTTTTTTTTAAATGTAATATTTGTATTATGTTCATGTTTTGTGATGGTATATTGATGAAATCAAAAGTAACAACATATTACCGCACACTGCCATTTATTTGTTACAGCAAAGCGAGCCGATCGCACTGCGGAAAAACAGTAACCCAAGTGTATCACATTTGTGGTGCATGTGAGATTTTCACATGCACCATCTTTGATGGTCAAATATTTCACAGACAGTGCAAATCAGGTCAACATTGGTTTGGTGCAAATCTACGTCGTTAGCTGCAACATGATCGCTTCAAACGTGGTTTGAAGAGATCGTCATTCATGAGTTTCCACGATCCAAAACATAAATCTGCAGCAGCACTAACTGGTACAAAAGGGTAAATGAGAATGTGACAAAAAAGGCTCCTGCAACTGAAATGCAAATGTGCTTACTGTGAAAAGCGCTCTGTGCGCCTGTCCCCATAACCACAACGCTATACACAGTATCCTGTCAACAGTTGACTTCCTGTGTGTAATTCAACTTAATCTTCAGCTCGCAGTGCAGAAATAGACTAGACGCCTTAACATTACCCAAGGCGGTACTGTTTAAACTGCATCATGGAACTTTCATTATTATTACTATACACATAAGAGAAGCCCTTACTCAATAAGAATAATGAATTTTTGTAGCAACTGAACTCCCAGAAACATCAGGAGACAACACGCACGTTTGACACAAACACTTCTTTACCTTTACTGACACCTTGTGGCTCAAAGTAAAACGGCATGAGATCATTAAAATGGTGCGCAGTGCCCCCAGAAATTAAACATAAACAAACCACATATTATTTTCTCCCATATCATATTAACCCATATGGAAAAAAAGAGGTGAAGGAGCTTTACTGTATCAAACTTCAACTTTAGAGTGCACTTCAAAGGTCAGTTTAAGACAGCACAGCATTCATATCCAAACAATGACAGATTATATTAAACCTAGGATATTCCCTTCTTTGACTGCAAAAACTACATAATTTGCTGGGCCTTGGAGATGTCAAACTATGCAGTACTTAAAGAAAAAAGGCAAAAGAAATAAAAACAACTGTCACCTGCAGAAATTTGTTTAGTTTTCCCCAGGAAAGTATTTCATTCAGCTTTAGGTCAACTTTTGGCTTTTTAAAAGGGGTTTCATGGGATATATTATTGTCTAAGGAATGCCACTAACATTTATTAAAAATGCAAAACAATGTTTAGCTAAAATAATCAAAATTCAATCATTGGAGAGGATTGGTTACAAATCTTCACCACTGGTTTCTTTTCGCTTTGAAATTAAAAGGCGAGACTTCTCTCTGGCATGTCTCTACATGGCTGACTCTGGTGTTTTGTGTGCAGGGGGGCTGACCTGTGGTCGGTGAGGATGCAGACAGCTGAAGGGTGGCTGGAACAGTAAGCCAGGTACAAAGCCTTGATCTGACACATTAGGTTTAGATAGCAGGCCGCCACTCGCTGCTGTCCCTCTGGGACCCTGCAAAGTCAGAGAAACAGAGCCAAAGTCAGAGAGGTGAAAAGAGCGGGGGGGAAAGCAGGATCGTTGTTAAAGAAAAGAAAGACACAGAAACAAAAGATGGCACAATAAATAAAATAAAAGAAGCGAGCATCTGTTTTTTCCCTAATTTTGTTTAATTTTAGCGATAGCTCTCCAGGCTTTCAGAAATTATGTCAAAGTGTTTCTTTGGACACTGGCTGTTTTTTCACTCAGAGGCAACTAACTCAAGGACTGAACCAGCATCGTCTCTACGACACAGACAGGTTGGTAAATAACAAGTTAAAATGCTATTTTATCGACTAGCAGCCTGTCGCAAGCACACTTCACTTGTTCTAGTTTCTTGCTGAATCTATGAAAAATACCAAAGATGATGGAGTTGATACACATAAAATAGCATTTTTACAACAACAGGGCAATACCCAAAGAGCTACAGTATTAGCTGAAAACTTGGTATATCTCAGCATAGTGTACAGTGTGTCCTTATGAAATTAGAGGAAACTGTACTTTTGAATGACAAAAGTGTTTAAAAAACAAAACAAACAAAAACAAAAAAACCCCCACACGCAAACATCTACAGAACATGAACTCAATCTGAAAACCATGTCCTTAAGAAACGGGAAAAAATCCGACAAAGACCTGACAACATCTGGGAGATACACCTGGACCTTCAGTTGAGAAGAGTGGCTATCAAGAAGCAATTTTTAAGAAAGGGAAACGAGCAGAAAAGTCTGAGGTATACCAAATTCCACAAGAACTGAACTGAAAATCAGTGACAACAGGTCTGAAGGAATCCAAATTTGAAATTTTTGGTTGAAATTGTCCTTATTTACAAAGGAAAGACACAACAGTGAGTGTCCAGAGCCATATGTAAATCATGGCGGACGCTCGGCCATGGTTTAGCTTCATTCCTTGAGCATTACCCCAAATGCATCGCCAGCTGTCATCTTTTCTGTCCTCTTTATAGAGCAACATCCAAAGAAGAGCCTCGAATCTCCTCCAAGAAGCCTGGAGAACTATTCCTAAAGACTACTTTCCACATTTCAGTGTATCACCACCTCTATCTTCCGTTTTCGCAGTAAATTATAAACAAATTAGAGGTGGTTTAAGTCTGTAAATATAAGATTAAAGCATTAAGCCCAACTTATTTCATTAGAAATATTTCAGAGGTGTTTGGACTGCACAATCTATGCGGCTCTAAAACTTCTTCACCACCAGTGCATAAACAAATCAAAAGGAATTTTTCAAATATGTGTGTGCAATAAGTAGCTGTGACCCATTTCAAACACTTTATCAGCTCAGTTTCAAGATGATATTTGTACCAGAAAGAAATAAATAGGAAGAGATGTCTGGGAGGAAGGAAGTGATTGCAAAAATATTATCAAGTATGTTTGTGCAGCGTAAGGAATGAGATGAAACTTTTAACTAGTAATGTTTTACAGATGTGTTTCGCTATGTTTTACAGAGCAATCACAGGAGTAGGGTCCATTGTGGTCCAAATGTTGCTCTTTACTAAGAGTGGTGTAAAAGTAGTTAAATGTAACCAATGAAAGACTTTTTCACACATCTGCATCCAGAATTACTTACTTAGTACATTCCTCCAAAGCCAAACAAAGTCCCTGCTGGAAGCTATTGATATCCTCCAGATTTCCACACAAGGTGGCACTGTCTGCACTGCTGAGCCTAAACACAGAAGTTATTTTAGAATTCACTGCAATTTCGACAAATTCAAAAATACTGGCACACATGTAAACATTTCTCACATTAAGCACAGTTGTAATAAATGCATGCAGCTTTTTATCCTATCATGATCCTGTCACATCTGCTGTTTTATTGCCCTTACTTGTCACTGGATTGCAGGGGTCGTAGGTAACAGTTCAACACTGTTTGTAATTCTTTGAGAAACTCTCGCTCGTGTTCTAAGATGTCCTGTACCACCTGGAGAAGCAGCACAGTGAGCAGAATATTTAACATCTCACACACACAAACGAAATCAATGACACAAATATTAAAAAACTAAACAAACTAAAACCTAAAGAAAGTCTGACTGGCAGTATTCAAAAAGACGCACAAAGTTGAAGCTGAATCCCATAACCTTCCAGATCTTAATTTATTCTGGTGAAGTAAATCACTTTCGATCAATGATTAACATCCATCAGCACCAAGAAAATGTACATTCTGACTTTAACTCCATTAAACATCTAAGATACAACATTTACTATTCCCAAATATTAAGATAAGCTCTGCATAAAATACCTTTTAACCAAAGTCTTACAAAGAAAACGAACTCATTGTCCTGCATAGCTCCTACTTACCACACTGTAGTAGTTCTTAGTCAGCTGAGTTCCTTTAGGTGACAATGGTTTTTCTATAGAGAGAAAAGCAATAAGGATTTTTAAGCTTCATAGAATTACTTGATTATAACCATCAAAAAAGATATTAAATGCATTTATATATTTTGAGGGGAAGAAGGGGGAAATAATTATATATGTCCTATTAAAAAAAAGAAGTTGCCATTAAATACTTAAATACATAAACTACAACCTCTTTGTCTAACTTCCAAGACAGATTTTTCCCCCTCGTATTTCCATATTTATTCTAAGATGTATAGTATAGTATAGTATTTATTTTATTGTCATTGTCAAGAACAATGAAATTGCGTTTGGGGCTTCCATACAACCCAAAAAAAGAAGAAAATAATAAATACCCCTTAAAACCCAAGTGTACATATTTAACCCAGTGTGACTCCAATGCAATAAGACAATCCTTAGCAATAATGTTCGTAGAAATTCAGACAAAGACCTGAGAAACATGACAAAATACAACAATGCACCCATTCAATATTATTGTACTGTGAGATATGATATCAGATATGATAGTTATCTATTTAAGAAAGGGGGGGGGGGGGGGGGGGGCAGGAGGGGGAAGAGAATAAAGATATGATGCACCAATGCAGACCAGTTGCAAATCATATCAAATACTTTGTGGTATATATTGTCAGCTTTTGTGTAACTGCGCTATTCTATCACAGTGTTTCTGAAAAAAGAAAAATAACAATGCCAATACAATACCATCAGGACACTTTCAGATATGCCAAATATGGTCATAATCTCAACTTCTCTTCCTGCACTATAGTGCTGAATGGCCAGAAAAGTGCGTTTGCAGAAGAATATGGTGAAACGGTTGATCTTTTGGATATAACATTTCATTTCTCGTTATTATTTTAGCACAAGATATTTGTGTAAAATGTTCTGATAGTTAACATATGAATCAATTTATCTTGAGTCTAAGTAAATGTTAAGGCTAACTTTGAAAGAAAAAAAAAAAGTTTAGCAGAATGGGATGACTGGCAACGAAAAAGAAGGTGACAGCTGTCTACAGCAAGGAAGTGTAACACAGCACTAAATGCAAATTACAGAAACCAAGAAAAATTTCATTTTTGCATTTTGTCCCAAAATAACAAACTCATAACACCATTATACGGCTACATCTCTGGAAAAAGTAATTTCACGGTCCAGACAGAGCAGCGAAACTCACCACAGGGTTTGATCTCCCGGACGTAGTTACTTGGAAACCAGCCCGTTTTGCCGTTGAGCGTGCCCTCCCACCATCCTCCCTCCTCCTGGCGTGTCACAAGGATCACTTCACCTTTATTGAATGACAGCTCATCCTCATTGTTCTGCTTGAAGTTGAAGCGAGCCTTTACCATCAGCTGCCCACCTCCACCGTTCTCAGACATTTCCTGTTGAGAAAGGTCGTCACAGCCCGAAAGCAAGACATCCAAATGCATCAGCAGGTTTCGATTATACGTTTCAGGTACCTGACAAATGGCTGGTTTGTTTTCAAACAATTCAGTTGTTATTTCAAAATTTGTCTTAAAAAATTTAATCAAGAAATCTACGGCTCTAATTTTATATTTCTGCGTTTTGTGATTATTGTTAAAATTGTACCATTAGCAGCCAAGGACCCAGCCACACAGCCACAGAATGAATCAAGTACATCTGCCAATACAATGATTCATCTACACTTCATGGTAGGCATTAATAAAAATATACACTCTGACTAAACTCATACGCCGATGTAGCGATGTTGCTTGCAGTTAGTTTAAACCAGTTACAAGCCTTCAAATACCTTTATGAGTGTGCCTGTCCCCACACCCCTCCTCTGCGACTGACTGGTCAAGATGCGCTTGATACATAACACGCTTGCTGACTGTGACTGTGTCTGGCAGGAGGTTATTTCGCCAGGAGGTAATAGTACAATCCAACCACAAATGTGGGCAGAGAAATGGACAATGAGAATACTACTAATACTTTTTAAAGTAACCACCTAACTAAATAATGCAAAACAAACGGACAATTAGCTACATGTAAAGTAAATGTATAATGAAATTTCCACACCATCTTTATTTTCTCGCTTTATGTAATTATTTCTTTAGTATGATGGGTGCTGTCATCTGTGCTAAACATCCACTATATGAGCTGCAAACAATATATTTGTATAAATAACAAAAAAAAAAGTGAGACTGTACCACTGATTTGGATTGTCTCCGCAGAGAGCCTTTGGATTTGGCAGAAGACAGCGTGTGTGAAGACGCCTGACTAGGAGAGGGGGTACCGGACTGAGGACATCTCTCAGCAGCACAATCTACAAGCACACACACAGGAAATACAAAGCCTCATACGTCAGTTACCTTTATGTTTAAAATTATGACTCTCTCGTGCACACAGTTCATGCAGGTACACATACTTCCATGGGCTGTCAGCCTGATGATAATTCAAGAGCGTGGCCCATCGCTTTGTGCAGCCCCAGGACATTGAACGCACACGGTCCACAAATTTAGAGTTTCTCACAGAATAATGTGATTTAGCCAAAACTGACACACTGTTCCAAAAAAAGATCAAGCAGCTGAAAAATCACAAAGCAACTTAAAAAAAAAAACAAAAACAAATGTACGTATATCCAAGTGGGCATTCAGTCCAGCAAATATGTCTGCTTGAAGAGAAAATCAAGCTCAAGTTTATGTTGCTGACACCGAACCCCTCTAGGCTGTCATCGCTGAGCCACTGCAGCAGAGGAACTGTGATTTAGGGTCAGTAGCTGCCAGTTGTCCCACAGCATGACTGCAGCTCTAGAAATGGGCTGACCGAGGTATCAATTTTGTTGTCAGTATTGACTTGAAAAGTGACACATGGTGGTACTGCAAACCTCTTCTAAGCTAACAAGCAGAAACACTTACTGAAGACTGCCTATCAAATGCCAACTGGATGCTAGCCAAATCCACCATCTAATCCTTTAGGAAAAAAATCAGAGAAGAATGGAAAATAAAGTGAGGGGACTATTTAGCCTTTGTAACCTCAAATTCAGATCAAATAAAGAGTTCAGCTTTGAGGCTATAAAACTGGCGAGCGCTTAAGTGCACTTTCACTAGCAGGAAGAAAATGTGACGCTTTTTACGTAAACTGCATAACATCTTTTGAAGGGAAAAGGCTACCGATTCACTATTATTTTCCATATGCAAATATGTCCGGGTGCCACACACTAAAGCCTAAGAAATATGAGGAAAATGGCACTGAAGGCAGTGGCAGGTGGGGCTCATGGAGTCTGCATGCCACTCGTCACACACAGAGAAGCCTAACAAGCCCGTCTGTCAGCTAAGCTCTGTGGCTGCCACTGTTACTTCAATATGCATACAATATTCAAAGCAGTTAATCTAAACAAACACAAACTCTGGGCGCAGGAACACAAACGACAGGAGCTGACCTCAGAAGAGGACATAAAGCAATAATACAGAGGACCACTTGTATTCAATATCAACTAAATAATCAACTTCAAGTCAAGCTCAAATACAAGGATGGAAGAACAGCTGCTGGGCATTGCTAGCCTGTAAAACATTTGCATATCAATTACATCTGAGCACTGAGAGACGCTTCTGTTCCACATTTTACACAGTGGCATGCATCCTGCTTTTGTTTAAGTGCATTCAAGACTCTGGTCATCCAAAAAGAAACTCCTTGAAAGTGTTAATATTCCACCAAAGGAAGGTAGGGGTTGGGGATGGTCACGAGAAATGAACAAAGCATCTGATTTTTCCAGGTGAACAATAATGTGATCAAGGCCAAAAGCCTAAAAGAGTCAGCCACACAAAAAAAGTTGTTCTTGACACAACAAGTACTGCTCAAGCTTCAACCTGTTCAGCATGTATGATCTTTTCTGCACCGCGGAAGTAGGTGAAGTTGGGCCAGGAGCCTCTGCTCTATTCCTAAAATATTCTGTAATTCTGAGACACCGGCATCGCTTCATCACTGGGAACAACGATGATGTCCAAGTAACATCTGCCTTAGGTGGTTATAATCCCCACATGACCACTTTTTGAACCTAATGTCAACTATGAAATCAAGGATCGCCTCAAAATTTGTATTTTTTTGCCAAAAGATACTTTGCAACAACTGATGTAAAATTACCTCGTCTGAAAGTATCAGAAAATAAATGATTTCAGAAAACCTTCATATCCTTAAACCACCTTGTTTTTGCAACATTCATGACTGCGTGGAACAGCGTTCTCGATGGACCACAGTGAAGCCACAATGAGTCCAAAACTTAACGGTAAAAAAAATGCATTTACATCACAGGGCAGCAAATTAGCAGCACAATGTACTGACTTTGTTCATGAACTAACTGACAAAATAATCGAGCTAGTGCAGGCTGAATGCCTCTGTCCTGAACAATCATCAAACTGTAGCTGAGAATAAGGTTGAGGGTCTTTGGGGACTGGAAAAAGCTGAATAGGACACAACATGTCCTCAAGCTGTTGGCGCTGAGAAGTAAAGGGAACGACTTAAGTAGAAAAACATCTTTGTAACACAATGGAGAAAAGAAAGTGGCTTTCTCGAGTGAACAATTTTTTCATCACTATGTATGTATGTATGTCCTCAAACCACTATGCTGAATAACTTGATATAACAAATTACAGACAGCAAATTCACATCAATTCACAGAGAACAAAATCAAATAAGCCAAATGAAGTTGAAGGAAATGGCCCAAAACTTGATGATGGTGCAGTTGTGTTAACTGTATTTAAGTGTATCAGTTCAGACGCATTACTATAAAAACAAAACAAAAAAAGACTGGACATTAACACATGCATGTTCTCAATAACATGTGTAACAAAGCATACAGAGGTGGCAGACTTGTTCTAAAAGTTGCTGACTGAATAATTCTAAGGTTCTCCGACAGCTGTTAGCCGGATACTGAAGCGAGATTGTTATTAACTCGTCAGTCGCCCCAAACAGGGACTCTTGAGTAAAGTAATTAGCCCCAAATTGCTGTAGGAATGCTGCAATGCGCACTACTTTGTGCTGTGTCCTTACTGAAGAAATGCATTTGAGGAAGGGATGCATGTGTGTCTGAAAGCAACACTACAGTACTCAGTTACATAAGAAAACAGAAAAAAAGAGAGCAGGGTGTTTTTTGGGGGGGTGTATTAGGCCAAGGATTCACATGAGTAAATATGGCACACAGCGTGACACAAACACAAACTGTCACGCCAGCTGCCCACCTATAATACAACCAATCATGATATCGAAGGGCTCCGTGGATACAACTGGTAAATTAAGGCAGAAGAACACCAGTCTCATCAGGACACATATACAAGACATGACATCTTACCGGACTACTTTTCACATAAAGCTACACGTGCTTTCGCTTCATTATCTCAGCTCCATTATTATAGGAATTATTTAAATCAAGTGACAATAGAGTGTACCGAAAAAGCATCCAATTCTTTCTTTTCATAACATTAGAAGAATTTATGTAGACTAATGGCCCTTTTCTGCTGTCAGTGAGGATGAAACATTAACAATCTCCAACATTCAAGATCAGAAAGAAGGTAAATTCTTACCTTGTGTTGCAAAGTTGACTGCCAGCAAAGTATTTAGGACCTTGCCAAAATTGTCACCAGTGTATAACCACTCTGGTTCAAACACCTGGATGGAAAATTTCAAAAGGTCAAAATTAGATCTTTTCTTCCCCTTCCCCCTCTGATTAAATAGATCTGAGTAGGAATGCTTTTTTAGTGCATACATCCACAGCTAGAGAGACAGAGACACTCACTCCAGGTTATTGCACAAACAATGGAAAGAGACACACATAATGAAATGCACACAGGGATTTGAATAAGCCTCTAACAAGACAGACAAAAACTGACATGTTGAGTATGACCCATATTCTGTGTCTTAGCGGTTTGTAATAAAACAGGCAGCGTTGCAGGCACACACAGATGCTCACTCGCACACTGCTGCTCGGTCAGTCTCAGGCAGCTATCTTCTTTCCTCCAGTGGATAAGGTTTCACATTTTAAATAAAACATCTTAAATATAGTGTTTGAGTAGTATAACCTGCATCATGAGTCGTGTACAACATCTTTAAGTGTGATCATTACATCGCTTAATGTGGGACGAGCCTTAGGGTCGATGTAACTAACAAGACTTGCGCTACAAGTTGAAAAAAAGATAAGGAAAAAACATAACATTACCTTTACAAATACTGGCTTTACATCACCAAAAGCAAAACAAACCGTTGGTCATCACGATAACTGTTGCCAGCATTCACAAAAGTTTTGGCAGGGGTCAGTAGTTTCAGTGAAAATGTATTTATGAGCGTAAAAATCAGAGCAAATAAATCTTCACGTAGAGTTAATAACACAGAACAAATATTGGAGAGCCCCAACAGTAATTGATGCTTCCTCTTTCTGCATCTCGGAGCAGAAGTGAAAGCAGAATTACTGCTTTCTCCAGTCACAGGACAAACAGGCATTATCAGCTATAGCAAAAAGGGATGAAAAGTCCTCTTAACATGATCACATCACTGACCAAAGGATGGGCGAGGTTTGCCATAATGCCACACAGACATCCCCTGGCTGCTACATTTAATAGCGCCTCTCCAAAAACTTCTGCCCATGAGCTACTGGCTGGCTGCAAAAGGTCTAATTATGGGCTAGGGCACAGTTGGTGGATAAAAGCAAAGGGGACCTCCCAGACATAACAAGCCAGCTGGGCAGACCTACTGAACCACTTGACTTTGCAGTCAGCCAGCCTTGCTGACTCAATTGGCCATTTTAAAGAAACCAAGCGTTGTAATTCAATACCAAAAAATATTATTTTTAAAGCTGGAAGAGACATTAACGTCCAGTGTGGTGGTAACAAACAGGCTGGTACAGAGACAGAGTAACCTCCCAACATCTGGAAAAGATACACCACTTTTCAATATTAGGGAATGCACTGAGCGAAACAGCACTGCTTTGGGGATTTTTGACCTGCAGCAAAACTAACCATTAAGTCACGAGTGCATGCAGGAGAAAATTTATTAACAAGGAAGTAAATGCTGTTCAAAACTAAGTTGTACCAGTTTGAAAACAGACAGTGAAGTCATGCGGGCCAGCACTTCACTTCCTGACTGATTAGTGGGAGTGAGTGACAGCATGTCTGTTTATATGTCTCACTCCACATGGACGTGAGGGGAAAGCATATGCCAGCAGGGTAAGCAGATCACAACACAAGCAAGAGTGTGTTCACATCTTGCAGTAGACAGGAGATAACGGCAGAGTGAGCTCAGTGTATTTCAACAAAACATGCCTCTGAATATAAAACTTGACAGACCACACATTGAGATAACTTACCTCCACTTTCAAGGACGAGCATCCTTTTAAAAACTCCTTGATGTTGGAAATGCAGTCTGCTTCAGTTCTCGGGTCCTGGCAATACTGAGTACACGAAATAAATATATAAACACATACCTCGGCTTAGTATGTCAAAGAGGCATCTGACACACTTATCAAACGCTCAAGGCCAAAGCTACAAATCACTTCGGTACACACTGAGCCCCGCAGTAAGTAAGAGAGATGCCGCAATCCGACTGTGGCAACCTAAAGTTAAGAAAATAACTGTAGATTCTTCCTGCGTCTCCTTCATGCATATATAACCATTACCACCACAAAACCGCCGTCAAAATAGCCTTACTCAAGCAACTTCCGCTCATTTTACAGTTTCAAAATAAAATCCCCACCGACGAAAAAAAAGCTGACGTTTGTATTTTTTTAAGCAAACTTCTAACAGTTCCCGTGAGACCAATGTAGTACTGCCACAGAGAATGTATGTAAAACTAGGGTGATCGGTCTGCCATACAAAGGAGAAGTTACTACTTCCGATTTTGTTTCGGGCTCGCGTTGTCGCCGCTTTGCGCTTTTTTTTCTTTTCTTTTTTTTTTTTCTTCAAAGGGGAGGTCGCACCGGGAAGAGCAGCCGCTCAGGAGGAAGTGACGAACTGTCTTTGCAACTGTTATTTATCACTATCAACTTTGCCATCTATAACAGTGAACACAAGTTGTGATAAAATTTATCACCTTTAAAAAAGGACACAAACAGTGTGGCGAACCTCTCCGTTTGTTCTGGACAGTACGGCCTATGTGCAATGTTTAGCGCACACTTGCTACTCAATTTGCCCTGTTTTGGTGGGTGTCCACACTGACTCGCACCTCTCAAGAATGCGGAACATTTCTGTCGCTTCACAGGAAACCATATCGTGTATTCACAAGTCTGAAACTCTAACTGTTGTTGTCGTTTTTGAGGCGACACCTATCGCACAAAACGGTCACAGACGGCTGTTCAAACTTCATGGTTCGAGTTCAGTGAGCTACAAAATCGCAAAGGCCTGCTGGAGGGAGAAGTTCTCGTCGGTATCACTTTAATCAAACCCCTCCCTTCTTTTCACCGTCGACGGATCTTTTGGCATTTGTTGACTCGAGTTAGCTTAAATCAATAACTCACCTTGGGAGTGAAGCCAGGTACGAGGCGCTCCGAGAGCTTGCACAGGACGACTCCATCCTTGAGCGAGGTTTTCAAAAACTCCTCCGGATCCGCTATGTTCTTTTTAGGCGAGCTAAGCACTCCTAATGATATCAACCACGTTACAGTCTGCTCCTCTGGATTCATAGCTCCACGAAATGACCATTGCCTAAGCCTGCATTGCTTTTAATTTAAAAAAGAAAAAAGCTGGCGTCCTGTTCCGTATCAATATGCAACTCACATCCGCACTTCTGCTAGAAGTTAAAAAAAAAAAAAAAGAGGTGGGGGAACGACGACGCTGTGTTTCTACACGCAAAACTGATGATCACCCCTACTGGCAAATAGGCACCTCAACAATAGTTTTTTTTTCCCGTCTTCCCCCTCTGCAAAGTAGCACATGCTAGTAGAGGGCAATCATATTACATACTGAAATGCTGCAAGGCTCAGAAAACCGATATATGCAAATTGCATACTGATAACTCAGAAGAGGCAACTATTTAAGTCTAATATAATAAAGAGTAATAACTTCAACATAATTGGGTCAAATTTTTTTCAAATATGGAAAATGGGTCATCTGCCACAGGAAGCCTTATATGGGGGAACATGTGATATTTGCAGATAATGAGTGTCTTGGCTAAAAAAAAAGAAAAAAAAAAAAAGTTTAATCATGTCATGGCCAAAATCTTAAATTTCAGGACAACAAAACAGCAAACGGAAAACCTCTTCAAAGCTTTTATTGAAAACAGTACAAAGTTCATTTGATGGCTGTACATTTCTCCCACTTTCAATGCGTTGCTCAATACGAAGATTCAGCCCGACCTCTGAACAGAAAGCTGTGCCAGCATCTGAAAGACAGCAAAAGAAATAAAAAGTTAAATTTAACAACAATATCATTTGTCCAACAAACTTGGGAGTTTTTTGCATAATTTCAGATTATTTTTTACAAATTATACACACACAATAATATACACAGCAGCCATAACAGGACTTTCAGGAAGTAATCTAAAAAGAAAATAGTACAGAGTCACAACAGGACTCAACCAACTTAGTTTTGTTTGTTGCATTTAGTGGGCCAAACAGGAACTTCCTCATAGCACCGCATAAAAAAAAGGTTCAAATGTTTTGTACAGAACTAAGTATATTTGATATCTCAAATTATTTTCCTCCTAGCATCTTAAAAACAAACTAAATTCTTTTGGCATATCAAACCATTTTCAAAAACACAGGTTGGTATCAAAGTGCCCTGCATAACTCTACTTTCTAGGATTCTCTAAATTCCCATTTTACATTAATAAGTTACAGAAAATAATGCAAGTAAAAGAAAACAAACATACCTAACATGCAGAAAATACAAAAAGGTATTAAAATAATCATAATGCCCACTGTAGTCAATTACTGAAGATTTTACTTTACATCATTAGTGATGCTGACAGGCTCACATGGATTTTAAAACACATTGTGTTCATCATTTGGGGCAAAATTGCTGTAAAATGTCTCAGCAGTAAAAGTTGTCCACCCCATCTTAATTGTGTACAGGTAGATAAAGACTTACTAGTCTGTTAGACATGGTTATGCGGATGCACTGTAGCTCAACTAGTCCAGGACTTGAAGACATTCAGATATGTTGAAAGGGCAATTGCCTTGAAGCAATGTTCATCCTGCAATGAGATTATCATATTAGTATGGGGCTTTTTTCTTAATTATGTATTATGAGGTAATTGAAAATGATATTGTTGTCCTTGGTCCAACTGTACATTCGTTTCATTGTTTTCCGGTTTGGCAGTTAGGATGATGGTGCTCTTCCAATGGTCTCCATTGTTTGAATTGGCATGCTCAAGGAAATGATTTTGATACCAAGTCTTTAAATTAAAGATTGCTTTGAGGTGTTTATAGAGGAAAAAAAAAAATACTAAATATTACCCCATGATGTAAAAATGCACGGTTGCCAATCATTTTACTGATGTCGGATGACTGGTTGGGCAAAAAGGAGCCTTGGGGCTCAGTTGGTAAAATGGGTGTTAAAAGCATTCACGGGTGAAAAGGGAAGAAACTTCTTGGCATGTTGCTGCACTTTTGACAATTTTGAGTGACGAAAATGGACTACAACGAAAAGGTTCATTTCAGTCGACTTCCTTTTTTCCTTTTGTCCCTTGAAGCCAAGTTTCCTTGAATATCGCCCTTTGACTGGAGAGTGCAATACAGGACAATGAGAAACTCATTTACAGATGAGAAACAAAGAGTTTTGCTTTGCTTACCAGCTGTTGACTATCAGTCGAGTTGCATTTGGTCGTTGCATGCCATCAAATGGCTCTAGGGTGATGAATCCATTTCCAAGGAACTACATTGGAACATTTTGACAGTAACATTTGCCTAACCGTGAAAACAGTAGCGTCCAGTTGGAAGTACATTTGTGGCAAGAATGAACGCATCTCACTCCAATATTTAGCAGACTCACCTAAGTTTTACAGAGGACCTTTTTAAGGAGATCATGTTGTTACGTAACATTTGTTACGGTCTGTTGTTGAAAAATCGAGAAAAAGTTATGGTACAACTAAAACCTTTATTAGATTAGGAAAGCCATACTTATAGGGCATTGCAGATTTCAACAGCACTGAAAGTACAAAAAACTAACACTCACTTGGTAACTGTACTGACATAAGCAAGAGAAAAAAACTTTTACACATAAAAGAAAAAAGAAAATTGGGAAAGTCAAGACACAGTTCAAAACTAAGCTTCAGATTCCACAAATTTAGACATGGCTAGTTTGTCCTTCCTCCAAAACACGTTTTAAGTGTGCATGGAGACTAACGTTTGGTTTAATGACATTTCCAAGTCCAGTTCAGTATCTGCTGCGAGCCATTCCTCTATCGACTCGACTGCCACCACGGCCACCACGTGGCCCTCCACGACTTGAGCTGTTGTACGAGTCACGAGGAGGGTAGCCTCTCTCGGCAGGGGGAGCTGGGCCCCTATCCTGTCTGCCCATTCGCTCACCACGGCTAGGTGGATATGGGTCACTCCGACTGTTGGGGTAACTGTCACGACTGCCATAGCCATCCCGGGAACTGCTGCCATAGTCATCATAACGACTGCTTCCACTGCTCCCACCATAGGATGGTGGGGGGCCCCTTGAAGGTGGGGCGCTGCGAGAGTTACCTGCAGGGTCAATGGTTCAGGTAATTGGCAAAGTTCAATTTATACATTTTTCTTTGCACGGTCAAGTGCTATTTTTTTTTGCCAATAGAATTCATTCTGTGACAAAAAATAAATAAAATTTAATGGATGGCATATTTAAAATGTTCCACCCTTTTAATACTTAACATGGATATTTTGTTGATATGCGCAGTAATATATCCAAGCACAGAACAAATAGGTAGTGGTACCCATTTCAGCATGCCTTTGATTTGAGTAGCCATTTTTCCATTTAGAGATCCAAGTGTAGGTTAGGGTGAGGTTTTCAGTTGTCTTGATGGTTTTTGAAGATTACTCCTTGAGGGAGTACTTTGCTGGACAACACATAACGGGCAACGGATGTTTCCAAGGATTTTTGAGGTTCCTTATGGTTGCAAAAACTTTGAGGTGCATCACATACACATGATATTGCCAAACTCATATTCTCCTGATGAATGCAGGGGTAATGCAGACTTTGGTATGTAGACACTTTTGTTTTTCAGTGGAGATGCCAATGGTAAAATATTGCTAGTAGTATGAAAATATACAACTTGGATTGTAGGTCAGGGAAAGAAAAAAATAAATTACCATGTGGTTTCCTCTGAGGATGCAAAAAAAAACTGCAGTATCTTGTGATAGGACAAGGCAGGTTTGGTTGAATATTTGCGCACTTCTTCTTTGTGCCACAGCGATTACACATTGTCATTTCACTCATGGAGTTATGTCTTACCGTAACCATCATATGAGTCCCGGTAGGAGCCACCACTAGGACGGTCCATATAGCTTCTTGGCTCCCTGCCTCCTCCATAACCATCACGGTCACTGCAAAAAGCAATTGTCACTTAACAACCAAGGAAGATCTGACCTCAGGTTTTTACTTTTTGTATCAATCCAGGCTCATACCCGTATCCTCTTGACATTGAGCCGTAGTCATCGCGGGAAGTGGAATTAGAATATTCTCTATAGGAATAATCTCTGGAAGGTGGCCCATAGTCCCTAGAATCTCTGGAGTAATCCCGACTGGAGTAGCTGTGAAAGATTACAATACACCTCAATACTGTTTCCTGAGCATACATTTGTGTTAAATACGTGGACTTTTTAAACAGAAAATTCAAATATAAAAGATGACCACAATAGCTCTAAGTAACAGCAACTATCAGCATGTTACAGTATATCAATCTTGAGGTTTGCCATGTATGGTCACACTAGTGTGTATTACGAAAATACCAACCTGTCTTTTGAGTTGTAATGGTCATCTCTGGGTGATGGATAATCATCCCTTCTGGACATCATCGAGTCTCTGCGAGGTGGAGGTGGACCATAGGGATCTCTGTCCCTTGACATGGGAGCTGGAACACATAATGAGAAACTGAGAAGATTAATTACCAAATTAACATGAGACAGAAGTATCCCATCTAGTTATTTGCAAGAGAAACAGAAACTAGATACTAAATTAAATCTAGAGACTAAAATCTGTGCAATTAACTTTTTTTTTGGTAATTTCTTCCACATCACTTCCTGCATTTAAATATTGCAGAGTACAAGCACTTACGTCTGCTCATGGGACCAGATGGGGCAGACCTCTTGGGTGGGGGACCTCCATTTCGAATAGGGGGCCCTCGTTTCATTGGAGGGGGGCCTCTGGATGACATCCCTTTAAAGAAGGGTTCTACACTTCCTGAATCATAGTAGTCTTTTAAACAAACAAGAAATGCACATATTAATATACTACATTCAAAAGCTGCAACAAAAATCCATCCAGAGATTATTATATCATTACACAGATTCTTTCAATTTACAAACTGAGCAGACCCAAAAAAATAACTAAATAAATTACCTCTTGATGGGGGGCCTCTCATTCCACCAGGACCTCCCCTTGAACCACGTGGACCTCTGGGTGGCCCCCGACTGCGAGAGTGCATGGGTGGAGGTCCGCGCCTGCCAGCACTCTCAAACTGAGGTTTTGTAGCTTGCTCAACCTTGATAGGCTTGCCATCAAGAGACTGGTAGAAGAGTTACAAGTATAAATCATATTTTTTAGCTGATTCTTTTTTATTTTTATTACAGCCAATTCGAGTCATCACTTACCTTTCCATTCATTTCGCGTGCTGCATCCTTTGCATCAGCAGGACTTTCAAAAGTTACAAATGCAAAGCCTCTTGATTTGTTTGTTTCACGATCCTTCATCAAAAGAACTGAAATAAAGGAATTGATGATCAGAAGTGAGCTTGTGTTTTTCAATTAGCCAAGTTAAATACAAAAGTGACTCATTTTAACAGTTTAAATTAGATAAAGGCACACTTCTATGACACCCCATAATCGAAAGTGACTAATTTCGGTTTCTTTGTGTCCCTTTCATGGTTCATAGGTTTTTTATTTCCCTCAGCAAGACTATACGGCCATTTACAGTAAATACAGTATTATACATTAGAGTTTGGAAGAACAGGCTTTCTTTTAAATGAAGTGGAAAAAATGTCACAAACTATGTGGATAACGTAGAAGATGGTAAAACTGCAAAGTTAGTGTATTAAAAAGGGGTTATTCAGATTTCCCTACGCTGTAACAGTAAATTTAAATATACACACAGATGAATAAAAATTTGTTCCATTATTTCGCTACCACCCATTTGCCAGAATAAAGGCGCCAAACAGCAAACACTGAGCAATTTTAGAAGTACTTTATCCAGGATATGCACTGAACATGATATGGCCAAAAGGGGTTCCATTCCCACCTTCCACAATCCTGCCATATTTGCTGAAGTACTGCTCCAAGGCCTTTTCGGTGGTCTCCGTATTCAGTCCGCCGATGAAGAGCTTCCCTGGTCGGTCGGCCTCCGCCATGCTCCGAAGTCTGCTACCTAAAAGGAAAGAAAGACCATACATTTAACTTAAAAATGAGCATCAACCCTGAAACAAAAAGGAACGCTGTATCCTGAAATAAACAGCCACACATTACTTTGGAATTACCTTTCTGCTGCCAAAAGTAGGGAGCTACCGAATGCGCAAAATGGCGATAAAAATGCTACCGATTTCAGCTGCTTCTTTAGCCCGTTAGCTAATAAGTATTTCGCTACTAACAAAAGACTCTGCTTCACGTCTACCAACAAGCTACTTTAAAAGCAAATATAAAAAAATTACAGCTTAAATTTTAGCATGCATACACACAACTAACTGCATTACCCCGCGACTTTATCAAAGCTACAGCGACGATAAAAATGGTTCCTCTCTCCGCCTTCTCACCCTTCTTCTTCATTTCCGTTTCCCGTAGACCAGTTGACCCCAATTGTGATGCTGCCGCCTAGAGTCCAGAAGCATTACTCCATATTCTACAATGCCATGTCATTCTACATGTTCAAAACTACTCGCACTTAAAAATATATATTGCATAATTTGAGCAGTTCAGTCAGAATTCGTCATAGTACATAAACCGTATTAGGTTACAAATGATCTTCTTATGGCCTCTGACACTAGACTAGTCTCTTTGCTTATCCTGCTAGAACTCAGTGCAATATTTGTAACTCTTGAATATAATATTTTACTACAGAGATTAGTCAGTGCTGTAGGTATTAAAGGAACTGCACTGAAGTGATTGTAATCATATCTATCTAATAGATCCCGATTTTTAAATGTAAATGTGGAATCTTCTTTGCACACAAAGGTTACATATGGACCAATTCTAATTACATTTCCTTGCTTTCCTTATTAGAATGCATTGCATACACTTTCACTGTAATGCAGTTTAATCTTCACTTTATTTATCCTTGAAGCCTGATGAACAGCAACAATTAGTTAAACTGCTGGAATGTCATAAAGACATAAAAGCTGGGATGACCACTAGTTTACTGCTTCTAAATTTAGATAAAACTGATGATTACACTATAGGCCATACAATTAGAAACATCCCGTCTCAGAGTGTTGCTGAAAAAATGGACATTTATCACTTCTAGGCTGGACAATTGTAATTTGTTATTATCAAGTCTAAAACCTCCCTAAAGAGCCTTCAGTTGATCAAGAATGCTGTAGCAACAGTGCTAATAGGCACTAGAAACAGAAACCATATTTATCCTATATGAGCTTCTCTTCACTGGCTCTGTTAAATCCAGAATCCAATTTGAAATCCTTCTCCTTACATACAAGGTCTTGACTCATCAGGCCCCATCTTATCTTAAAGACCTCATAGCACCATATTGTCCCTCTATTGCAGCACAACTAAGGGAGGATTCAGGGTCACCTGGTCCAGCCCTATGTGCTTTAGCAAAAAGGAAAGTTTTAAGCCTAATCTTAAAAGTAGAGATAGTGTCTGTCTCCCGAATCCAAACTGGAAGCTAGTTCCACAGAAGAGGAGCCTGAAAACTGAAGGCTCTGCCTCCCATTCTACTTTTAAATACTCTAGGAACAACAAGTAAGCCTGCAGTGCGAGAGTGAAGTGCTCTAATAGGGTGATATGGTACTACAAGGTCATTAAGATAAGATGGGGCCTGATTATTTAATACCTTGTTTGTGAGGAGCAGGATTTGGAATTAAATTCTGGATTTAACAGGAAGCCAATGAAGGGAAGCCAATACTGGAGAAACATGCTCTCTCTTTCTACTTCCTGTCAGTACTCTTGCTACAGCATTTTGGATTAACTGAAGGCTTTTAACCATTAGTTATTTTTAAACTATGCACTGAATCATTAGTTTATTTTTAAAATATGACTCTCTTCCACTCTCTTCCATAACTGGTCACAGCATGTGGCTGCCCCTCCCTGGGCCTGGTTCTGCCAGAGCCTGGTTCTGCCTGGAGTTTCTTTCTGTTTCACCTTGTGGTGACTGTTGTGATTTGGCACTATTTAAATTTAAAAAAAAAATTAAAATATCATTATGAACACATGAGTTAATAGTTGGCAAGCAAATTTTATAATATAATGATAAGCTACATTTAAGGGTATTAGTAATTTTCTTAATCATTAGAAAGCCAGCTGGTTGAATTGATATATCTGTGTAGGTATAGAGATGTCTAAGAGAGAGAGCAGTGGATTTTTTTAATCATGGGATGCCTGAGGAATGGAGAAGTGTACAAATTTTCAATAACAATGTGTAAGGACTATCAGGAGGGGCAAAAACACATGTGACAGTGATACACAACATGTATGAGCACACCAAAACAGTGGTATATAATAGATAGGTCTTAAGAAACTATACAAACAATGAGTGCAAAACTGCATATGTTTATATGACCTGAATGATATAACAGTGGGTCATTTCACAGTGTTCATCAGAGTGACAGCCTGGGGAATAAACTGTTTCTGTGGTAGCTGGTTTTGGCAAACAACACTGTAGCGCCTGCCTGAAGGCAGCAGTTGAAAGAGTTTGTCTGGGAGTGTCCTGCTTCGTGGCTGAGTGGAACCAGACACTCAGGACAGACTGGATGATGGCTGTGTAGACAAAATAATTGTAGTTGTATTGTAATTGGCGACTATTCCCATTTTATAATGCACTAGGTTTTTCTTGAATATACTATCTTTTGTATGTAAAATTAAATTGTTAAAAAAAGTATGTTGAATTAAAAGATGTTGTCTCATACAAGTTATTTAAATCAAATTGAATTACAAAACTGCAGATAATTCAGTCAGTCCCATATTAACTTATCCCTGTTTAGAATGTGCCAATTGGGAAGAACAGTCACCTCAAGGTGCTTTATACTTAAGGTTCCTTAAGATCCTACATTTTTTGAGAAAACCCCAACAATCCAATAACATACTATGAGCAAGCATATTTCAACAATCACAAGGACGAATTCCCTTTCAGCAGGAAAGCAGAACCAGCAGAACCAGCAGAGCCAGTGGAACCAGCAGAGCCAGCTCAGGGAGGTGCAGCCATCTGCTGCAACCGATTGGCAAGAAAAACCATGAGTAACAATAAATGTTCATGTTTTTATAGATGCTTGCTTGGTAGAAACATTAAAATTTTATGTGTTTAAAAAGCAAATGCTTCCATATTGTTTTCTAACTATAAAGAATGTTTATGTTCAATAAAGTTGCAGTTACAGTGCCCTTTTTAATAGGGGACTTGAACAGCATTAAGAGCTTAAAAAAGGAGGAATGTTTTAAGTTTGTTAAAATGTTTCACCTCTCATAATGTTTCTTCAGTTCAGCTATGAACTGAATAGCGAAGCTTTCATAAAACCAATGCAGTACAGGGTGGGCCATTTATATGGATACACTGTAATAAAATGGGAATGGTTGGTGATATTAAAGTCCTGTTTGTGGCACATTAGTATATGTGAGGGGGCAAACTCCTCAAGATGGGTGGTGGCCATTTAGAAGTCGGCCATCTTGGATACAACTTTTGTTTTTTCAATAGGAAGAGGGCCATGTGACACATCAAACTTATTGGTAATGTCACAAGAAAAACAATGGTGTGCTTGGTTTCAACGTAACTTTATTCTTTCATGAGTTATTTACAAGTTTCTGACCACTTATAAAATGTGTTCAATGTGCTGCCCATTGTGTTGCATTGTCAATGCAACCCTCTTCTCCCACTCTTCACACACTGATAGCAACACCGCAGGAGAAATGCCAGCACAGGCATCCAGTATCCATAGTTTCAGGTGCTGCACATCTCGTATCTTCACACCATAGACAATTGCCTTCAGATGACCCCAAAGATAAAAGTCTAAGGGGGTCAGATCGGGAGACCAATCCACTTTCCAGGAAACTGTTCATCTAGGAAAGCTCGGACCTGGCACCCATAATGTGGTGGTGCACCATCTTGCTGGAAAAACTCAGGGAACGTGCCAGCTTCAGTGCATAAAGCGGGAAACACATCATCATGTAGCAATTTCAGATATCTAGTGGCCTTGAGGTTTCCATTGATGAAGAATGGACCCACTATCGTTGTACCCCATATACCACACCAAACCGCTCATTTTTGTTGTTCCAACAGTCTTGGAGGGATCCATCCAATGTGGGTTAGTGTCAGACCAATAGCGGTGGTTTTGTTTGTTAACTTCACCATTCACATAAAAGTTTGCCTGATCACTGAACGAAATCTTCTGCGTGAACTGAGGGCCCTGTTCCAATTTGTTTTGTCCATTCTGCAAATTCTGTGCGCCGATCTGGGTCATCCTCGTTGAGATGCTGCAGTAGCTGGAGTTTGTAAGGGTGCCATTTGTGAGTAGCTAATATCCGCCGAAGGGATGTTCGACTAATGCCACTCTCCAGTGACATGCGGCGAGTGCTACGCTGTGGGCTCTTGCTGAATGAAGCTAGGACAGCCACTGATGTTTCTTCATTAGTGACAGTTTTCTTGCGTCCACATTTTGGCAAATCCAACACTGAACCAGTTTCACGAAACTTAGCACGCAGTTTGCTAACTGTAGCATGGGAGATGGGTGGTCTTGTAGGGTGTCTTGCATTGAAATGACCCGGTTACTGCGTTCACCAGATATCAACACAATTTCGATCCGCTCCTCACGTGTTAACCTCTTCGACATGTCAATGGCTGTGAACAAAGATAAATTTGTAAATAACTCATGAAAGAATAAAGTTACATTGAAACTAAACACCATTGTTTTTCTTGTGACATTACCAATAAGTTTGATGTGTCACATGGCCCTCTTCCTACTGAAAAAACAAAAGTTGTATCCAAAATGGCCAACTTCTAAATGGCCACCACCCATCTTGAGGAGTTTGCCCCCTCACATATACTAATGTGCCACAAACAGGACTTTAATATCACCAACCATTCCCATTTTATTACGGTGTATATGTATGTATCCATATAAATGGCCCACCCTGTAGAATGCATTTGCCCGTTCCGGGTTTAGCTTGCAGTTATTTATACTTTACATTTAAAATGAACCTTTGCTTTCTCGGTATTGTTTCAAACGCATTTTCTCTTGCTGTTGGTTCTCTTATAGCTTACATTATGGATTATAAGTATGTCATTTTCCAACTTTTACGAATGCTTGATTGAAAACAAGGACTGCTATGAGTTATCAATAAGCAACGTCAGTCTTAATTCCACGGTGTCATTGACTTCCGATTTTCTCCTGTTAAATTAAAAGCATAAAAAGCGCATTAACGTATGGAATTGTACTTTTAATTTGTTTTTATTCAAAATAAAGTAACCTAAAACATACCCCTGGCATATATACACCAGTTATTAATTCTTTAAATCTTTAGAGGTAACAGCTTAATTATTATATACATTTATTTTGAGGGTAAAATATTTTAACATCCGGTATACGTCTTGTGACTTCCGCATAGCTTGACAGAGGTGGACGTCAGCGCCGTGCTGGTTGTTCCAGACCGTTCAGCTCAGTTGCTGTTTCTGCAAGCCAGGGACCTAGCATATAGCTCGTCGTTGCTAGCAGCCGTTACGTTTCTTTCGAAGAAGAAACCCCAAGTAGCAAACAAAATCTTCGAAGAACCGTGTCCGCAATAAAATGAGGATGCGGATACATTTTAGTTTTGCGCTTGTTTGTTTGTTAGCCCTATATATCCGTTCATTCTCGGCGTTCTATCTTCCGGGTTTAGCCCCAGTGAGTTTTTGTGATGAAGAATCCAAAGCTGGTGAAGACTGCCAGGTATGGTTGATTCCTACGACTCAAATTGTTATGTAACGTAGTAAATGTGATGATGAATTGGTATTTAGCGTTTTCTATATCAGTCTCCTAATCTTACCTACTCATGCTAGTTGGACAGCCCTCTCCTAGGCCTCGGCTATTGCCTGGAACAGGAGCGTAGGCAAATATTCTGGCGCATTGTTAATTGTTTTTTTTTTTATTTGCGCTGACTGCTAGTGCCAACTAAATAAAATTCTTTCTGACTGGAATTACTGTTTTTACCAGTCTAGCATGAGACTTAGCACAATCGGGCTGGTTCAATTACTGAATGATAACCTGACGATGTCCAGTTGCGATGAAATAAAAGCCGTTATACACCTGAATTACAGGAAGTACCTGAACGTTTGACCCTCTTAGTCAGAGGGGGCTGGTGGCTCTGTTATGCATTTACAGGCATTTTACAAGCGCAATTTCGGGCAACTAGTGTGTTAAGGAAGGGTGAGTGTAAATCAATACATACATGTACATAGAACGCCTTCAACTTGTAGTTTTGTTAGAATAACAGTGCCAATATCCATAGGGATTACAAGGCTTCGGGTATTACTGAATGGAAAAACTTTATAGAAGATTGACGTCCTCCAGTAGAGTCCAGATTCTTTTACAATCAATAATAAGTGGCTTTTAACCTGTTCTGACACCCAGTATTGGTCCAACACATTACATTAAGACAGTTTTTTTTCCTCCCACAAATGCTTTGTCATGTACCACAAATTGGTACATATTTATTAAAAACCATGCATGTATTAACTGCCTAACTATTCAGCACTCATAACAAGGACTTTGGTTGTTTTTTGCTCACAAATTGGCTTGTAAGGCAGCTTTGTTAAATTTAAATAAAGAAAAGGAATTAAAGAAGGGTGGCTATGGATTCCCCAGCTCCTCTACTCTGCATATCAGAGTATCCTTGGTCTAGAAACTGGACTCTGAGTTCTCCTCGATGCATCAGTTGGTGTGTGTGGCATAGGCATAGATTAAGTGCGTATGGTGCATGTGTATGATTGGATAAATGAGACTTGTTATAGAAAGCGCTTTGAGTGCTCAAATTCAGTAGAAAGGTGCTATAGAATTACCAATCCACAAGTGTTTCTTTCTTTTTTTTAACAGACAGATATTCAGCTGTTTGTCAATCGCCTAGACTCAGTGGAATCAGTTCTGCCTTATGAGTATGACGTGTAAGTAGCATTTAATGTTTTTTTTTCTCTTAATTGCATTTGACTGGCCTTTTTTGTCTCATTGTGATCCTTTCTATGTGTGTGACAATCTGAAACTTCGTTAAAGGTTTGACTTTTGCAAAGATGTCAAAGAATTAAGGCCTTCTGAGAACCTTGGACAGGTACTGTTTGGTGAACGAATTGAGTCTTCACCATACAAGGTGGGTGTTATCAGGAACAGTGTGAATTAACTCTTGTTTGTTTACTATATCCTGTTGATGTAACATGACCCTGATCTTCTTTTTTTTCTCCCCAGTTTAAATTTAATCAAGGTTTTAAATGCAAGCTGGTGTGCTCCACAAAAACCTACAAGCAAGGAAATAAGGATGATATAGCTAAACTGGACTTTATTAAAATGGGAATGCAGCTGAACTATCAGCACCACTGGTTAGTAGTAGTACCACACTGTAGTACCACGCTTTCTTTTTTGTGTATGCTTTGTGTTTTGCAGTACTTGCTTGTACAATGGATGAAAATGTTAATAAACTGTATGCATCAAGGTTGAAGTTAACCCCATTTTTTTCTTCTTTTTTCTTTCTTTCTTCTTTTTTCTTTTACAGGATCATTGACAACATGCCAGTTACTTGGTGCTATGATGTGGAAGATGGTCAGAAGTACTGCAATCCAGGTTTCCCCATTGGCTGCCTTGTTGCAGGAGATGGCAGGGCTAAGGATGCATGTGTGATCAATGTGAGTTTCTGGCTTTAAATAATTGTGATGTGGATACAGAACATATCACTGGACAAAAACAAGAAGGAATGTAAATTATGGTTATTATCAGTAAAGGAATGTAAGCAAAGGTGTGACAGAACATTTATAATGTAACACACACAACACCCAGTCTATCTTACCTTCTGTCAATCAGCCACTTCATTGATTTGAGCTTCACTCAGACTTACTGGCAACACGAATGGGCGGTAAGGTGCTCATTTTGACAGCAAGTGTTGATTTAGTTTTAGTCACAGACTTTTGACTAAAAATTTATTTTGTTTTTGTCATTCTTTTAGTTTGAGTCTAGTTTTAGTTGGTTAAATATCATAAGATTATAATAGACTAAATCTAAAATTTATTCATTTGGCTAAATAATAAAGTTTAAAAGTTTGTGTTTTTACTGGTGAGTTGCACCACATGGTTTACAAAATGTCTTGTTTTCCTTGACATTGAATGCAACATGTGTCCATATATCTACTCTTCTCCCAAGTGTTGCCATTTTGTTGCATTTTCATGAGAAACATTGAGCAGTTGTAGCAGTTGAGTAGTTGTACTACTGCTATTTTGTTTTTGTGTCAATACATTTCAACATAGTTTTTGTCCTTGTGCATTAGTTTTTATTTAGTTATTGTGTTGTTTTAATCAGGAAACAAAAAAAAAGCCGCTGACAAAAGACAAAAGGGACTCAGATGCTGTTCTGGTTGACTGAATATTTAAGTAAGAAAAGACTTGTTTCACTCAGCACTTATCAGAGAAGTTGTCTTGACCTTTATTCACCTTCCACAAAAGAAGACTAACCAGCTCTGTTTGATTAGCAGGACTTGTAACAGAGAGAAAGAATGACATCCTATGAGTATTAGGTTAGGTATTGTTATTTGGCACCAGTTTACATGTCAAAGTATCCTTAGGCAAGATACTGAACCCTAAGTTGCTTGCGTCCATTGGAGTGTGTATGTGTGTAAATTAGTGCTGTCAGGGTTAATCTTGTTAAAATGACATTAATGCGGCAAATCTCCGTTAGCAAGTTACCGCGGATCACTCCAGGGTTCGTATGGGTGCTTGAAATACTTGAATTCTAATGTTGTCTTTTCAAGGTTTGAAAAGTGCTTGAATTTCAGATGTGGTGCTTAAAAGTACTTGAAAGTGTAACTGTACTTTTAAGCACCACAAACAACTATCTGATTGAATAGTTTTCTTATCAGATAGAGAAATGAAATGAGTCGCAAAATGTAAAAGCAAAATTTCCCCGCCTGGGCTGCCTTGCGCCTCTGTCTGTTTCAACGTGTAACCCCGCCCCTCCCTCGGCCAGTCGGGGATGAGTGCGCTAACATACTGTAGGTTGCTGTTTTAATGTGTTTGATGGAAAACGACAAGAGCGGAGTTTGCGCTCTCCAGTCGCATGATAGGTGAGTCCTATCAAACTCGCTGGAGAAATGATTTAAATATACTGAGTGTGATGCAGTATGGCAGCACTATTATATAAAATGCTGTGAACTTAGCTAACATTACTTAGCAGTGATATTAGTTAATTTACTCGAATGAAAGCTTTAAACATTAGCCTGATACATAACTAGCCAACTTAAGGCTTTCTGATTAACCCTCTGGGGTTGACGGACCCAGAGTCTCCATTTCAACTTGGGTCAAACATGCGGACTTCAAACTATATACCAGTTTTTAAATTGTGTTGATAGGCCACGTAAAACCGATGTTTTTTGTTTTTAATAAAACAGTGGCGTTTACTCTGGGAAGAAACGGTAAAAACTGTGTTTTCTAAGGAGAGCGCAAGCAAACACGCTTTGCTTGTGAGTGAGAAAAGAAAAAACACTCCTATTGGTGGAAAAATGTACCATGTCGACCAATCAAAAAAATTATATGGCAACATGTGGCATCTGGTTGTTTGGGAAGAGGGGGAAGTTTTAGGAGTGAGCGAAAGAGAGAGAGCGAGAGAGTTTTGATACATGAGAAATTTGTGACGTTTACAGTGTTTGGAGTCTCAAGTTAGTGTGTTGTCTTGTGTAGTTAGTGTGTAGTGTAGTCATTGTTTTGTGTGTCAGTTCTACTAGTGAATTTCACAGTTGCTGCAAAAAAGCCACCAAAGGCAGATTGCAGTGTAAACGCTGAGTGACACACCTGCTGTCAGACCTGCAGGTTTATCCCTGTGCTGTTCTCATCTGTGTTATAGTGACACAAACTTTTTTTGGAGCTGCATAAATAATTTTTGTGCCTTCTTATTTGATGCAGAACAACTGATTGTTCTGTAAATAGTTTTAAATGGTTATATAAAAAACGTCTGAGCCTTGGCTGCATTTTTAGGTAAATAGTACCATATAACTTTGTTGTTTGCAAAACTTGTGCGTATTTTTAAAAATGTACAATTTCTATTTGCATTTCAAGTTATGAAAATCATTCGTTAAACATGTGTGTGGTTTTTACAGTCAAAAATATCACTTTCTACTTGTATTTTAAATTTTGTCTGAATTTATATAAATTGTGCTGATGCAGTTTGTCAAAATGAGAAAATAACAGATTGGCAAGATAAACAGTTTTTAAAGGTGAAATATAGAGGCCAAATCAAAAGTAGTCAAAAACGGCCAATTATACCCTGGACACCAGCTTTTTTGAGTATTTGAAATAATGGTAAAATGAGGGACCGATCCATATGGTCACAAAGAATAGCCACTTGTTTCTGTGCTACCAAAGTTCCCCGGCTTTCATTCAAAATGCGTTTATCGTCAGCACCTACACATTAAACTACTTAAACATTATAAATGTCTTCAAGCTCACACTGAGGCCTGTGGGGCACAATCAGCCACTGAGACAGTACACACATTTATATGTGTATTTGCATACGAATATTTCATACTTTAAGGCTGCCTGTTTATTTAAGGGAGATACAAAATACATTGGGATTGTACATAATAATATCACAGATGATAAATTCAATAGATTTTAAGTAGATGCTTGTGCATTCTTAAAGTCTTATGTTGAATTGAACTATGTGATGTGCTGGAAAAGCTTGAAAAGGGACCTTGAAGGTTTATAAAAAGTGCTTGAATTTGACCCTGAAAAAGGCGTATGAACCCTGTCACTCCGTGCGTTCGTCTTTGTAATTGTTAATTTAAGAAAATTACATTTATATTTAATATTAATAAAAAATAATTAATTTGATACATTTGCAGTTATGATCATAATCATATTTATAATCCTATTTATTTCAGTCTGAGTTCAACAAGAAGAACACATTTTACGTCTTCAATCATGTGGACATCAAGATCAAGTACCACAGCGGCAAACAAGAGGGATGGACAGGAGCTCGACTGGTTGCTGCAACTCTGGAGCCAAAGAGGTAAAGCTGCGTTTGTAGTAGATGTGATAGCACCGAATTTTGAGCTAGTCTACATTGACGTTGCAGCTGAATGACAACAAAACCAACCACACTATGTCATGAATGACATTCAGTATTAATCTGACATGATGCTGTTTTGTTTTGTACACAACAGTATCAAACATACAGATGAGAAAAACCTAAATTGTGATGGAGGCAACCCAATGGAGGTCCCTGCAGAGTTTAATGGTGATGTGTCAATTATTTACACCTACGCTGTGACATTTGAGGTAGGCCTCCTAACTTTAATACTGATTACATGTAACTAATATATACAGATTTCTTTGCAACTATGAGTGGGGGAAAAAAAGAAAACTAAAATTGTGATTTAATTTCCCCCCAACAGGAAGACAATACTATCAAATGGGCATCTAGGTGGGACTACATCCTGGTCTCCATGCCTCACACCAACATCCAGTGGTTTAGGTCTGAAGATGTGTTTTACATTGTTTACCCAAAAATATTTCTCTCAGACTCTCCTGCTCGTGATGCCTGTTTGCTAACGTGGGGTATATCTTGTTGTTTTTCCAGTATCATGAACTCCTTGGTCATTGTGCTGTTCCTGTCTGGAATGGTTGCCATGATCATGCTGAGAACTCTGCACAAGGACATTGCCAGATACAACCAGGTGGACCAGGTAAAGACACTAAAGTCTCTGTCTTATTGGTGCAGCATATATGTGAGCTGCAGTTGTTAGTATTAACCTCAAAGAGACCAGATGTTATTTTATTAGGTAATTTAACTATAATCAGTTCTTGTTTTAAAGTAAAAAGTAAACTATATTAAGTGAGAATGAAACTTTAGCAATATCAATGAAAACTTTGTCTTTCTAAGGCAACAGCCTGCTCTAAGGAGCAGCTTTGTTTCTATCTTGGTGTCTGTGCGCTGTTGTGTATATTCTACTCCACAATTTTATTAGCATTTATAAGGTTACTTAATGGTTGTGGTTCTAGTTCATAATGAAATATTTACATTTTATCTAAAACATTTAAGTGACGAGCATTAGACTCTGAAATCTTATGGCTAGTAGTAACACGGTGCCTACAAATCATCTTCATCAAAGTTATATGGCTAATAATTAATTCTGAAATGTAAGCTACCACTCAGTCTAATAAGATAAATCCAGAATTATAAATATTTTGTTACATTTCACAGGGAGACTTGATAAAGGTTCCATCGACCAAGGAAAAATCTACTCTATATGTAAGCTTGTCGAGATCTGTTTTAAACAAAACATTTAGGGTGCTGGGTGTGTGTCATTGCAGAAACATTCGACCAAAATATAAAATGTGGTGTGGGAACTGTACGTTAAAACTTCTATAAAATGCAGGTTTAAAGAAATAGGCAAATAATTTAGAATTTACTGCGCTTTTTTTCCTTCTACACCTCATTTTAAAGCTTTTGGTAAAAACCTTCTTAATCTTTACCTCTTTCACTTTTTTTTTCAGTATTTAGTAGTTGGTAAATCTTAAGCTTTTTATCATTTAAGTTCATTTAAATGAAGTATCAAATACCTAATTAATTGTATATTTTTGCATATTGACCTTCCCAGGAGGATGCACAGGAGGAATCTGGTTGGAAGCAGGTGCATGGGGATGTTTTCCGTCCCCCTAGGAAAGGGATGTTGCTGTCTGTTTTCCTTGGACAGGGAACGCAGATCTTCATCATGACTTTCATTACTCTCTGTAAGGACTATTTCACATTTCACCCTAAATATCCTTAACAAAGACCCCATCAACATATATTTACCTTTAAGCATCCAGCAATAATAATCATAACAAAGACTCTGTCAAGCCAAAGTTGGATTGTAGAGTCTAAAGTAATGGGGCAGCTGATAGAAGTGAAGTTTTCTGATACTTTTGCATTTCAATTACAATTGTGATTCTATGTATGGATGACTGCACTGATGAATGTTTGTTTACTGTAGTCCTCGCCTGTCTGGGTTTCCTGTCACCGGCCAACAGAGGGGCTCTCATGACTTGTGCAGTGGTACTCTGGGTTCTCCTGGGTACACCTGCTGGTTATGTGTCAGCACGTCTTTACAAAAGTAAGAGTCCAGTGATGACTTTCAATCATTAGAGTCCATATATACAGGATAACAAAACTTTGTGATTCTTACCATGAAATTCTCATTCTTTTTTCTTTTCTTTTCAGCTTTCGGAGGTGAAAAGTGGAAGACAAACGTATTGCTAACTGCACTCTTGTGCCCAGGGTATGTTTACTCTTATTTGTTTATCTGCTACTCATTAGTCTCAGTCGCACTTCAGCTCTGTCCTTGAGTGTTGCGGTTAATCTCCTTTTATTTACCTTGTGAACTGCTATTATTCCTCTCATGTGTATCTTTGTCCACTTCCCCTCCCTAGAATTGTATTTGCAGACTTCTTCTTGATGAATCTGATCCTATGGGGGGAGGGCTCCTCAGCTGCAATCCCCTTTGGTACTCTGGTTGCCATTTTGGCCCTGTGGTTTGGAATCTCTGTACCCCTCACCTTTGTTGGTGCCTACTTTGGATTCAAGAAACCAGTGAGTTAACCTGCTTAATTATTCTTATGCAATCAGTTAAAACTGATTGGTAACTAAATGTGTCAATTTGCTTCTGTGCAGGCAATTGAGCAACCAGTGCGAACAAACCAAATCCCCCGTCAAATACCTGAGCAGTCCTTCTTCACCAAACCCATCCCTGGTATAGTGATGGGTGGCATCCTCCCCTTTGGCTGCATCTTCATTCAGCTTTTCTTCATTCTCAACAGCATTTGGTACAAAAACAGGAATTCTCTCTCCGGATTTTGCTTTTGTGCCACAATTTTCCATATATTCATTAATATGTTGTGTTTGTTTCAGGTCTCATCAGATGTACTACATGTTTGGATTCCTGTTCCTGGTTTTCATCATTCTGCTCATCACCTGCTCTGAGGCAACAATTCTGCTCTGCTACTTCCACCTTTGTGCTGAGGTACCTGAATTTTGTGTGTCCCCCAGGTTCTGACTTTAGTTGACGTGTCATTATTACATTATTACTGAATTCTAACAAGTCATTCTTTGTCCTATGTGTTAAGGACTACCACTGGTGGTGGCGATCCTTCCTGACCAGCGGCTTTACAGCAGTCTATCTGTTTATCTATGCTGTACACTACTTCTTCTCAAAGCTGCAAATCATTGGAATGGCCAGTACTATACTCTACTTTGGATACACGATGATTATGGTCCTGATCTTCTTCCTCTTCACAGGTGAGGTCTTTACTTTTTGAAAATGAGCTCTTTTAGGAGCTACTGTTAGTATCTAGTTACCTTGGCATATAGATGATTTTAAAATAAAGGGCTCGCATAATGCTCCAAATACTATGGCCACTGAAGGGGAAAACAGTTGTGTTTACAATGTTTAACTGAGACTTGAAAAACGAACACAATGTCTTTACTTGGTTCATTAGATTCCTCTATGTCAGTGGGTTAATTACTTTAAGCACTTGCACCCTGTTAAAATGCTTTAGCTTAACTTGCAGAAATACAGCCTTTTGTCATATCCAAATTGTCAGGAAAAACTACTACTGGCTGTAAAAGGCTGATAGGATATTGTTGTCATTTTCCCGGGTGGACAGTGTGGACACATGAATTTGTGAAGAGGATAACTCAGCTAGACGACATGGGATTTTATAATTCTATGGGTGCATCGACAATAAATCTTGGACTAATTTAAGTCTCAGTAACCTCAATACAAAGTCTTATCACACTGCAGCTTGTAGTCAGGACTTAATTACAGAGAGAGTTTAGATACTGCTGCACATATGTTAATTGCACTGAACATCCTTTTTCTAAAAAAAAAAAAGCTTATCTGATCTTTATTTCTGACGAATGAAAAAGCTCTGAGAGCTAATCGCACGTCTTTGGTGGAAAGAGGTGTGTCATTTATACATGCGAAGTTCAATGTTTGTTCTCTGGGTCAGAGATTACAATTTGCATCAGTCACCTGTAAAAGGAGGATTCAACATCCTGTTCATATAATATTTATTCCAGGCAGCTGTACTACTACTGTGCAACCTTTGTTTACTTGTCATATATTGAGTGTCGGCTTCTTTCCTTTTATTGTTACTGGCTGTAGAGAAGCACAGTGTTAAATCCTGTTAAATAACAGTTATTTGCAATGGCCCAATCAGAATAATTTTATTTTTAGTCTCTCTGAAGTGTAATGAAAATCAGAGACTGGGAGGAGTCCCTCTTGGTCAGATCTAGTTTTGCAGATTTATTTGGGTCAGTTTTTGTCTCTATGGTTTTCCAGTTTGACAAGATGGAGCCCACTTTTCTCAGGGGGTTTCTTTTATTTTTGTTCTTTTGTTATGCAGATCAAGACCACATTCATGCATTGTCATGGATTGTGATACATTTGTCCACACTCACTGACCTTCTTTGTTAATATAGTTTTCTCTACTCTGGGCTTGTCTAGTTCTATTTAGGGTTTACACAATTTATGTACCGAACCCATGATCACACTGCTAAGATAAATAGAACATTTTTAAGACTTCACATAAAGATTGACGTATGTTGATATAGTAGTAAGTCTTTGATGTCATCAAATTTTCTTGCGCTTTAACTGAAATCAAAGTAAGAGTGTGTGTAGAAAGAGGAACATATTAAATACTAGATAACCAGGAAATACACGCCTAGTCTGTTGGCTGCCTAAAGATATCCGGCTCGCCATGTGTTGAATGATGACATAGTTTTCTGGTGTTATACTGTGTCGGTCAGATAAAAGTAAGACTGCAGCTTTGCTTGTCAGTGCAACACTGTTTGATAATGTTTTAAGGCAGAGCTGTAAGTCCCAAGGGGATAAGATGTCAAGATTATCACCAAGAAGTAATCCAAGGATTCAAGGGGAAAAACAGTTTCCCTCCTTACTTCCAGTTTTGATCCAAATAATGCTAATCCCTACTATATCCCTTTTTAAAAACTTTTTATTTTCTTGTCTGGCTTTCACCTCATCCCAACTTTGATCTCTGCTTAATTCGGGATTGGACTGCGTGGCCCTCATTGAGTAGTCAGATAGGACTTTTATACCCAGTTGATGTGGGATTTTTACCAGTCTGCCTTATCAGCATTTCAGAGCTCATGCAAATATGCTCTTTCGTTGACAAAATTAAGCACTGATGCTGGTTTTGCATTGGAAATTGCAGACCCAATACTGAAAATCTCTTATTTTCTACCTTTTAGTGGATGAAATTTGTTGGGCAGTGACACCAACTGGCTGTCTTGTATGCATTTTTGCATTTGCTAAAATCTTCTAAAAATATTGTTGTCTTTCACTGACTTTGTATTTTATTCATGATGAATGATGCAAGAATTGTAGTTATAGAGGCGGGTAACTATTTATTATTTATTATATTTAAGTTACTATTACAATTGCACCATTGTCTACAGATGGTCTCTGTATAACACTTTGTTCATTCTAACCTGTCTTTTATTCTCAGGTACAATTGGCTTCTTCGCCTGCTTCTGGTTTGTAAATAAGATCTACAGCGTGGTCAAAGTGGACTGACTGAAGAACTCTGTGAAAGGACTAACTCCTAGATGCGACAGCACTGGCCTCCCCAATGCTGGTTTTGTGACAAAGGCCTGAGGTCTGATTCGACCTGAACTGAAAAACCATCACTTATCATAGAAAACCCCCCTGATGAGCAGAGCCCGTCCTCTTTTTGTGCTTTAAACCTCTGTTGCTATTTTCTTTTTAAAAATATATATAATTTCGCATTTACTGTTGACTTGTAATAATTTGAATGGCGCCTTGAAAATCAGCCTGGGTTCCAATGATCTAGCTGTCATAGTGAGCAATGTGTGTGTGGGAATGTTTTTACTTTAATTTTCTAAGGAAGGTAAAATGTTATGTATTTATCTGTTCTATTCCCTTACGGCTAAAATTCTTTTTTTTTTTTTCTTTACCTGTACTTTAATGATTAAAAAAATGTGTGTACATATACTGTATAGAGAGTGAGGGAGAGAATGCAAGTTAAAGATTGTCACCATTATGGAACCTTCTTTGGGAGTTATATTTTTCTTTTCTTTCTTTTCTCTGGTTTGTTTTAAAAGTAAAAATATCAGCCTGTATTGTAGTTTAGAAATTATATAAAACACTCACAGTGCTATGATACATGTTCATCTTCTTGGAGTTTGAGTTTGTATAAATCAGAGGGTACTCTTGGTTACGACGCACATCTGTATCATAGAGCTATGTGCTGCAGTGTGTTGCATATTAGGCTCCCGATTTGTTTCTCAACAGTAGACATGGTCACCTAGTTAATCATAAAGTAGTCCATGACTTTACTGGTCAGGTGCATTATGCACTTTCGAGATGTACCTCTTTAGATTTTAATAGGTGGTTTGCTGAACTGTTAACTACATAAAAACACTGCTGCTTTTTGCTTCAAGCAGTGTGGCACCATCACCCAAGGTGATAACATTTTACAAATAAACGCAGTGAATTCCAAACCAAGGTCACGCTTTTCTCTTTTAGCCTTTAGAACACCTAAAACAATTCCTACCACAAACAGTGTTTCTTACTATTTGTGTATTGATATAAGTCTAGTAATATTTATCGTTCAGCTGATTCGTTTTCTTGGCTGGAGCAAAATCAAAAGGCAAAATAATGTGCTTGGGGGAACGCTGTAAAAGAGATAATTATTGATGCAGTGCAATGTGCTACTCTTAGCCCTGCCCTAGCTCCTCAGTCACAGATAGTGATTGAATATTTTATAAAAAAAAATCAAATCATAAATTTCTTATTTTAAAACAAAATATTGTGCAAAACATATAACCTCAAATTGTGAAACATGTACTTAAGTAAGGGTTTAAAAATTGAACACTTCTTAAGTCCAACAAGGTTTGTAGATTTAGTCTTAAATTCTGTTATTAACCCACTCAAAAGTCAGCAGATTATAAAGAGATCCAGGAAGGAATGCAAATAGCTCAATGTGCTTTTTAAGATCCTTCTCAAACCTAAAGCCAGCCTGATACTCAAGCATTTTTTGGTATGTTGCATGTAAAGTCATGCTTTTGTACGCATTACATATAATGTACTTTTATTAAACAACAGACAATGTTTGATGTTAAATAATGAAAATGAAAATATTACAAAAGCACAATAGAAATCACAAAAATATGCACTTTTCAAAGGCTATTAAACATTTTATCTTATATTTTAGTATACTTAAACACACACTGTCCTTTACAGAGCCTCTAACAAACTCGTTACCCAAGTTTGATTGTCAACTTTTAATACTGTAGTTTGAATTTGCTCAGTAACCTGTTAAATAGTTCAAGGTGAAGTACATTACAGATCTCAGAAACTACGACAGTCTAGTGATAAGAATACACCAGGAGCACATTGTGCCAAATCTTTTTTTTCTTTTCATTTTCTGAGAAGGTACCTAGAAACTTGGCACTAGACACTTAAATAAATGCACATAATATGGTGATGGATCATAGCAAACTTCTAACTTAACTAACTTACCTTTCTCTGAGAGGAGTCGTGGCAAGCATCCGTGGCTTTAGGCACACAGTTTCTTTTCCTTTAGAAATACTTTATCATGAGGTATCATCACAAGTCTACAAGTGCTCAATGGAATATAAGAAATCTGTTAAAGATCTTGCAACATGCATGTTTTTATCACACAAAAATACTCGCCCCTTTCCCCACGCCAACATTTGAAAGGCATCAAACACCGAGTCCAAATATTAAGTGGTATGAAATAAAAGGAAAATTTCCACATCAGTTACGCTGTAGATAAAAGAAACAAAGGACTAAGACAAACGTGAATGTGTGGCCATCCCATGAGAGAAAGGGAATCACCAACACTTGTAAGCTCTCACTGACAGGCACAATAAATCACTTTTCTAATTGTTTTTTCAAAAGGCGCTTTGCGACTAAGAGCAGTCACTGTGATAGGGACTTTAACACATATTCTCCCACCCGAGGTTCAAGGTGGGATCTATTCCTTTTTTTTCCTACAAGCAATACCCTGAGTTGGAAAATTACAAGCAAAATTTGCTTGCAGACAAGGTCCGCTATCCTGCACCTCCAGCAGGACACAAAAAGTTTAAAGGAGACAATTGTGTGGATACAGCAGATTTACACGCCATCAGAGACATCTGATAATTAGAGTGGTCCGAACATAAGAGCAACTTCCTATTTTACACGTGCAGATTGAGAATAATTTGAATTTAGACTGATTTAAATGCCCATTTTAAATAACAGTAGTGAGTTCACTCTCGCAAGCATTATTATGTTTGCAAGAATGATGGATTGCACAAACTTTAACAGCTGCACACAGTCTTTATGTGGCACATGTGGTAACGCTTAAAAATGCATTTACATATGAAACACAATAACTCTTTCCTACAATTTGTTCTTTTACACATTAACACAACAACTACTGTGCCTAGGTTTTTCCCAGTAGCAATAACTTAACAGAGATTTTAACAAAGTGGTAAAATATCATATGTTGGTGATAAATGATGATACTTCTGTTTGTAATTCCAGCGACCTGCTGAGAACTATGAACATGCTGCATGACAGCGTCCTAAAGTAAGAGCAACTATGGTCTGTCTGATGCATGGCAGTTTATGTGCTTTGTTTGCTGTTGACTGTAAGTTCCTTCTCAGAGCTGATACTGGTAGAGGTGGTCTCCTTACGACTGTCTCTCGACTTCCTCTCAAAAGTGGGAGAGGACGATGTTGTGCACTCTTCCCATGTCCGCAGGGGGACGATTCGAGCAGCCAAGCTGGGCAGGTGAGGGTGAGCGGTGGAGCGTCCCTCAGTCGTAGTGAAGCAGCTTTCCACAGCAGAGCTCTGGTTGGGACGGCCCTGCTTGCAGAACAACCCACAGAGTAAAGCCAGAAATTCCTTTCTTACACTACGGTGCATGTAGCCATAAATATAAGGATGTAGGCAGCACTGTAAAAAGAAGAGTACAAGGGCAAGGGAGGATAACCATGAGGGTATAGCTGCTCTGGTGAACATAGATATAGTATTCAGAATGGTGTAAGGACCCATGCTGAAGATGTATGAAGCCATGATCACAAAAACCACACGGGCTGCCTTGCAGTGGTAGTGAAAACGCCTGTGTCTAACTCGAACTGGGTATCTTCTGGCTGAGTAAGGTCCCTCCGGTGAACTGGGCTGCTGGGGCTGGCATCGCTGCTGTGGGCTGCTAGGTGCCTGGAAGTCCTGCGGGCAGGGTTGAGAGTAGGACTGTGTCTGTATGGGGTGTACAAGAGCGTTCTGCCTCCGGGCTGCCCTGAAAACCATCCAGTAACATCCGAGCATGATGAGCACAGGAAGCCAGAAAGAAAAGGTAGACACCACAGCAGAGTAGGACAGACTAGAAGACCACACCACTGAGCAGATATTGTGATGTTGGTCAAAGTCTATGGTCCCCCAGCCATAGAGAGGAGGTGTGCTCTGCAGGAAACTGAGCACCCAGGTGCAGATGATCAAGTTGGTGCCCAAGTGAGGGGTCATGCGAGTGGGATAAGAAAGAGGGTGAATAATTGCCAGGTAGCGATCCACAGACACAACTATAATGGTGTTAACCCCTGCAAATGCAAACAAGTGCATGAGCACCACCAGGGCCTGGCACAGCCGAGCATCCAGAGGCCACACACTTGGCATGGTAGCTGCAATAGCAAAGGGCATGACTAATATAGTCTGAAGTAGGTCTGCCAGGAGGAGGTTGAGGACAAAGCGGTTGGCCACATGAAGGAGCTGAGGCTTCCTTTGGAACACCAGCAGAACAATCACATTCCCAAACAAAGACACGCAGACAATCAGAGATATGAGCACCATCTTCACCACACTGTTAACAATGGAGGACCAGACCGGGCCCTGATTGGAGCTGGTGAAACCAAGCTGCCCAGGAACATCAGTGACATTTGTGCCCACATCAGGCTGCTGAGAACTTGACATTGTTCATGTGACGCCCAGCAGAGTGTTAACATAAAGTCAGGTTAGTCCCATCCTAAACAGGAGAGAAAAGCAGCTGTGGGGTGCTTTGATCTTTAGGGAGTGAGAACAATAAGCTGCTGTAGCAGGTAGTCTTAGTCAGTGATTTTCAGGTGCACACTGTCCTGAAATACATTTCATCTAACGTGACATATCATCCATAACATGTGAAAATAGTCCAGAAGACTCATCCACGAGTAGCTGGAAATGGTCAGCACTGATTTGCTTTTCATCATGATCAGTGATTAATCCCTCAACATTTCACCCATCGAACAGGCCATATTCCTCTTGCAGCGCACATCTGCAGAATGAAAAACAGAAGGGAAAAAAAAGAGATAAATGCCACCGTTCAAACCCTTTGCATCGACGGCGAATTGTCCGGGTAGTGGCAAATATCGCGTTCTGCTAATCTGGAATTGATGTCTAATAACGTGAAATGATCAGTGATGCGATATTTTTGCTCGAGGATGCTCACTCCCCTGCGATCGGTCTTCATCGCTTTGCTCCCATTTCAGCCTGAGCTCCAGTCAATGGCAGCGAGCTTTCACGGCTCAGCTAACATACGCTGCGTGTCTTCACCCAGCGGGGGTCTCTCATCCAGACGAGCATATCTTTCCGTTGCTGCTCTTTTCGGATTTCATGGCAGATCAAACATTTATTATGTTATCAGCTTTGATTCTTCCTCAACAGTCTTAGGCTACTTACGGTCGAGTCCTGTCTCCGAGGTGTCAGAAAATACAAGGACACCTGCACAGAAATCTCCCCCCCCGCTGGAGCCTGTCACCGACCCCCTCCCATCCGTTTTCCCTCTTTTGTTATGAGGGTGCAAATGCGTTTCAGCATTCCCGTGCAACAGTTTTTAATACATGGTAGAATCGCAAATATTATCCTAGTTAAAAAAAAAACAACCAAGTCTTCAGGATGTAAATGCACCCCCTCCGAAATGAAAAAAAAAAAATCAAAAAAAAAAAAAAAAACAAGAATAACTCGTGTATTTGTTGCTTTGTTCTGTTGCAAAAACTGGTTAATGAAAAATATGAATGGTGTAGTTACACGTTATCAAGGTCTCAGTCAGTCCTTCAGATCTCCTAGGTAACAAGTGATTCAATCAGATGGCTGCTTGTGTGAGCTTCACATGATAGGATAGCCTGTCCGAGGAGATAACAGAATAGGACCTCCGCTGCGGGCATTCCTCCAGAGCATTTGGAATTATACTTTTCAAGGGTGTCCATATTTTAACACTCTAGCTATGGCCTGTGGTGAAATACACACTAGGTAGGCTACACACTGTAATTCAGATTCATATTTTGTACCGTCTTTTGGTAATTACAGTGCTGAGTATGGTAAGCACTAGCTTACTTGTTATGCTTTTTGATTATATTACATTCTGCCCCATGACAGCTGTAATAGTCTCCAGCTTCCTGCAACCCTGAATTGGACAAGTGGAAGAAAATGGATGTCTGGCTGGCTGGATACATTGCAGTAAACTGAAGCATTGGCTGGCCCAGTCTGCATGGATAAGCAGACGTGAGACATATTAGTTTTAATTCAGAGCTCCTGTATTTCCTTTGTCTCATTTTAAATGCAGATCACTTGGAGGTTATTGTGGTACTTTCATTCATATAATTCCATCTTCATCTTTAGATAGCTTGACTTATATGCAGATTTCTCCCTGTACCACCTCAGATCAGCTCTCCCACCCATCTTACTTTATGGTTCATACAGTGTGAACTTTAAGACAGTTAAAAACAAAACAAAAACACATGTTTACTGGTTTATCTCATCTGCTGAAGCAGTTCAAAAAAAGAAGAAAAAAAGTCTAGAAATTAGTAAAATAGTTTGGTCTTCTAATGCCAAATTTCTATTCCAGATCTATTTTCTATTAATATTTATATAATAAAAAATGAAACAATAAACATTTTAAAGATTACTTGGTATAATGTATTTGAAAGATAAAATATTAATAGAACTATGTTTATAACTCATTCATGTTTTGCTAATCAATCTCTGACCAGATGAAGCCGAACATGACTAAACATTTAAGTAAAACTCAGCTCCACTGAAAAGACATGGGTTACTTAGCCTTAATGGAACTTCTGATGGTTCTTTTAACACAACAAAGCTTTCACATATGGTGTTAATAATTATGTGGGATAACCCAGTTCTGATCAAATTATCCACAACCTATGAGATGAAGTCTCTTTATATGACTGTTTGAATAATATGCACGTTTGTTAAAGCCGCCATTTTTATCTTTGGAAACACAAAAATTGCTTCTACATTTCAGCCTTTGTAAAGAGGTAAAAAAAAGACTTCATTAAGATGCACAGAAAACAAAAGCACTACTCCATTGTGCAATCCAATTAGTCTGTAGCTTACATGGCCCACTAATCAACACTCGTAATTAGCCATTTTATTTCAAGTCTTTGCTCTATCCTAGCTATCAAAAAGCCCTTTGATGTGACTCTCGAGCACCCTGTGTTTCAGATTTAGATTGCAAATGAAATGCTGGTGACCGCAAAGGGGTGGGGAGATGTTTCGGTGTTCTTGTGTTGAATGGACTATGGTTCAAAGGGAGACCCACAGGCCCTCTGCCTCGTGGGATTATTAGATGTGCAATACAGCCTGAATGCTCACACTGGCCTCAAGTAGTGATGTCTGCGTCTCTGTCATTCTGCTTCCCTCTCATTCGCTGTCACTCACTAACACCTACAGTAAAATCCAACAAAACTGGAAAGAAAAAAAGAAAGAAAGCAAGACACAGAATAGGCAATATGAAGCAGCCCTAAAACCGCACTAAAACTTTGTTGGCATGGCAGAATATGTACATTTAATTTAAATTACAAATTTATAAGCAGCATTGTATAAAGGATTGCAGAATCAAGTAATACATCACCTAATACACTAATACATGCATCAATTAACTGATAAATCAAGACACTAATTGCAGGCCTAACACAGTGGATTATTAAAAACAATCCAATATAACATTCTTCTCAAAATGCACCTTGCAAATTTTTTAATTAGCCTAATTTTATGCTTGCCCAGTAGGAGGCAGAAAAGAACAATACAAGCTGAAGACAGCCCTTAAAAAGGTGTTTTGTATTAAATGTGCAGTTTTTTTTATTGCATTGGTAAGAGTGTGCTGCAAGCTAGCTAAAGCTTTTTTTTTAAATCTTATTCCTTATACCTGGCCTGAATTGTTATCAGTACAGCTATCCAAGGAACCACTTGTTATCAGCAAGTATCAGCAAGTATCACGATACAGTGTAAGCAAGCATTGTCCAGTTTCCCAAAATTTGCTGCTGGAGAATCATGTTTTCCTCTGTAGCCTGGCAGATACTCTTTCTTTCGTTCTCCTTTTCTTAACTGTTCACTCACTGCATGCCTGGAAGCTGCTCAGCTTCAAATGACAGACAAAACAGTGAAACAGTCAGGTATTTTTCTCTCTCAGAAATTGCCTAAAGAAAGAGTTAAAATTCCAAAAACTGTCCAGAAACACAGGAAGTGCAGAATAATGCTTTATATATGAAAGTGTGGGTAATTGTTCAGGCAGTCTGAATATTTTCATTTTATTGTTTTGGTAGCATAAGACCTACAAAACAGGGAATATTTGCACAGCCTTAGCATATTTTCTTATGAAGCTTTTATAGCTTTTTATAACTCATGTGCTTACAGACTATATGCAAATATGTATAGGCTATATATACAAGAATACACTGAATTTGCTTTTCCCTGTAAATTATTTATTGAACGTTGTGATGCAATGAAAATGTGTCTGTTGTTGTATTTTAACCCAGCAGGGAATAAATGCTCTCTTCAGAGCTCAGTATGACAGTGCTACATTTTCATTTTTAATATCATAGTTTAGATTTTCTTTGATTAATTCTTACTTCATTTTCAACATATTTAATTTTAGTTTATAAAAAAAAACCTAACTAGTAGCACGATTGTAGAATACTCAGATAAATTATAAGTAGCTCAAAGTGGTAATGCAGGACCAAGTAAAAGGACACTCCATGTCCACAAAAAGGAACGATATTTAAAAAAACACAAGGTTTTACATATTTCTTTTCTGCTGGCAGCCATTTGCTTTTACTTCTGGTTAGAAAAGTTTAAAAGTCTAACTCATATCTTATTCTAGTAAAACTGAAAGCTTTGCTTGCCTTTCCCCTCAGACCCCACACACGTGTGTCAAGCAGACAAGATGAGCTTATGGTGCAGCAGAGGTAAGTCGAAGGAGTCTTGCGAGAGTCTTGCGCTCTGGAATTTTCTTGTCTGCATTTATTATTAATCCGTGCACATAAAAAATGTATACAGTGTAAACTCAGTTTTGATATTTGATATTAAAGACGTTACAAAGAAAACTGGTGTCAGAGCGCCTTTCTTGCTTTTTCAGATTCAAATAATTTCATTTTAGCGTCTTAATCATAGTAATCTTGACTTAATTCTATCTAGTTTGTGAGAGCAACAACTAACAATTCATACTTGTAACTTATAAAGTCACAATTGATCAGTAAGTTCTCACCTCAGAGGAAACCCTGAGGAAAATTATGGCTAAACATCATTACACCTAATAACTGTACTAAATAAGGATCCACAAAAAGATGTTATCTCATTAGAAAGGCTCAGAAATAATTATAGCCTCTTATTAACAGCCTAAAGGATGAATACAGGTGTGGCTGAATGTAGGAGCTTAATTAAAATACTCTTTAGGAATGGAAGCTGTATTTGACTTGTTTAATTGTCTGAAACTAAGAAACTTATATAAACTTATATAATGTAAAGTGTCTTGTGAGTATGCATGGAGAATGTGGTTATGGTGTTTGTCCAGCACATAAACTAAAACACATGAAGACAAATGCATATAGGATAAAAAGGACGGTTGCAGTGAGGAAACTGAAAAGAAAAATGTCTGTAAACAAATAGATGACAAACATATTGAGATCGACCATCACAGCACTGCTCTCTAAAGGGACCTTTTCATTTTATTGCACAATATCAGTTGTCTCTGAAGCCCAAACAGTTTAGAAGTAATTACTAGTGTTTTCCCCAGAAGGTGATTACTTTGCCACACTTGGCAGCCATTGTCACCAGCCACGCACCACACTCATCAACCCTACAAAGGGGAGAAGTGCTCGATTGATGATGAGCCCTCTGTGGCTAGGGGAGAATTTAAAAGTACTTGTATGAGGCTCTTTCAAGAGATTAACTTGCAATAAGGGCTACCTGCCATGGACACATTCCCTGTATTCATGGTGCCTGCACAAAGACTTTTTAAGAGGGGCACAGCTGCATGAAAGCAATTGGTGAATGGGGATAATAGTCACAAAAGACAACAAACCTCAAGTGTAAAGAAATAAAGTGTTTTTTAAGATTGGAGGCTTCTATTCAATGCGCCACCATTCCTTCTTTTGACCACTGAGGATCCGGCCACTCCATTACCCAAAGCCTCAATCTAATTATTTTAGGACAAGACATGTTATGGTGGAAAGTGGCAAAGAGAGAGCACTCCGGACCAAAGTGCACTTTAATTCAATCACTCTATTTGACAGATTCCTCCTTCAAATGGACGTCACACACCAGTTGACTGGCACAATTGGGAGGCTCCTGGCAATGTCCTGGGCCCTTTTTGGCTCTGGCCAATAACATAGAAATCGAACGCACTTGTGGACTAGTAAATGTAAAAGTAGATAGGTGTATATATCCTATTTACAAAAAGCAAACAAAACGACAACAACAAAAAACCCAAACCAAACAACTGTTCAGTGGTATGTAATTATTTATTTCTGTAAATTGTAGAAATCTTCAAAGGCAGATTAGACCGCAGCCACGGGGGCCCAGATCTGATTCCATTCATTAAGTGAGAGAGTGGAAGAGAGAGACTGCATGTGTCCTTGCTTACTTAAATGTGAAAATTGCTCATGCCATTATTTCAGATAAGAAAGTGGGAACTGAATAGATTTGCTTTAATATAACAGACATGGGATACCACATACAGAGAGACGGAGGGGGGGCCGGACTTCTTTGCTTTTGCTCACACAGTGGAAAGGCCCTGACAGGTGTGCTTTTGTATGCGCATGTCTATGTGAGGGTGAGGCAGATTGTGTGCGTGTGTGTTTGTGTGTGCGCACACGCACATGTGTCTGCACGTGCTTTGCCGATGTGAATAAACAGACATGAGGTGTGTGTGTGTGTGTGTGTGTGTTAAGCCTTTCCACGTTGCGCTGCCACTCCCTGTTGAAGAGAGGGGCCTTCTCACTTCATCTTGGTCTGGTCTTACAGCAGGCCAGAATTCAGAATAACTGCTCCTGCAGTGGAGAAAAAGAAGTAAAGTGTGAACATGTGTGCTGGGAAAACCCGCTGTAGCTGATGGAGAAAATAATATTATTAAAGGAAGCACATTGGCTAATTAGAACTATTACTTTGGCGATCGTTTGTCCGGATTTGTTCCAAACTGCAAGGAAAGTCATCAAACCTGGCTTGGTCCTCGGCTGTTTGGTAAGAAAAATTTTCCTTTTTACTTTCATGTTTGGGATCGCTTAGGATTTTATGTCATTGTTTTTTTTTGACTGAGCAAACTGTAACAGAATTATAAGATAGATGTTTTTAAAATGTTGCGATGCCAAGCTTGCCCGCCACTCTGACCCTCGCCCATGTGCCAGCTCTTGCCTCCTTAAAACTTAGGTGTGAAAAATGGTCAGCTCCTCAACTTTGAGGTCAGTGACATGGCCAGTGAGGTGAATGACACTTAAAGGTCAGAGGTCATCTCAGCTAATTTAGCGATCAAGGATCAGCGATCAGAGAGCATTCCCAAAGTCAAATCTGGATAACACTTTTGTTGTAGGTAATTGTTGGGAATGTTGGGCAAAAGGAATATTTTTTTTTGTAACATATTTTGATAATAAATTAAATTAAAGAAAAAAAAGTTTCTGCCTAAATCTAGTTCTTACTGCTGTTGGAAATTGGCAAAGTTTTATATTTGACCACTAGATGTCAGGATTTGACTAGTTACAGTGCACTTACCCCCCCCCAACTCCCCTCCACCGGCACCTGAGGGGGAAACTTGTGAGTAGCCTACACATGGTGTGACAGCTTCCCCAGGAAGCTCGGGTGACATTTGCCTCACTTAATGACACAAGCTAATTAATCATTAGCTGTCCCAGAGGTATTGCTGTTAGAGAGGCTTTGTCGTGCCTCTCCCCAGTAGGGGGTCCCAGCCTCAACATGTTATGTATGCATAACTGCCTCATCCCACGCTACAACATCTTAATTCTCACCCGTTTAGCTAGTTTGACTGAACTACACTCGTTCTTTTTCAGCCCTTCATCTCAGCTATAGTATAATCTGCTGAGAGCTAGAACACCTTCATTTCCCTGAGTCGGTTTAATGTAAGATTGGGTTATGGGGCCTCTTTCCCTATGTAGGTTAGGGATTGGCTCGTGTTCTAATTGTCAGCAGTAGTGAAGAGGAGAGATTTTATTGATGGTTGATTGAGCAGACAAGGGGATGGGGGGGGGGGGGGGGGGGGGGAGTCTAGATTTGCTGCATCAGTGGTTTTAACCACATCTCTTGATCAAGACCCAATGAACACTTTCACGTGTTCACAAATGAATCCAAGATTAGTGCAAGTACTATTGCCCTCGTTTAAATGATTGTCCTTCGTTGTCCTTGTTTTTTCTAAGCAGGTGATGGTAAAATATTTGCTTTATTCTATGTTGCTGTCTGTCTGTAGTTAAAAATTAAATAGGGACGCTCACTCTATACCTCAGTGCAAACTTAAACGTATATATACCACTCTCACAGAGCCATGTGGGTCATGAGTAATTATATCTCACGGGGTGAAACCTTGTCTATATAGTCTGTGAGCCCAACAAGAATTTGAGAAAGGCTTTTGTGAAATATGGAGAAAATAAAATCTGCTCCCTGTACCTGTTAGTGCCCCCTGCATCATTACCACCCCCCCTACTGGGTCTCAGGCTTGTTTTGAGTAGGCCAAGCCTGTTCCGTCACGTAATGGGGGCTGCAGGTGATGCACTCAGGCCCCCCCTTCACCCACCAGAGAGGTAGTGCATATGTGCACAAGGCCATTGGGGGCACGCGCTGATGAGGGCCTGGGCTGCAGGAGGGCTTTGAAAAATGCTAGAGGTTTTGGGATGAGACTCAAGGTACCCTTGGGTTACCATGATCTTTGACATCTCCTTGCTGACCCTTGTGCTTTGTTCTATGACCTGAGAATGGTGCCTACATGTGAAGAGTTACAGGTTAGCTTCTAGCTAATCCAAAAGTTTGGACACGTATTTTAGTGATGAGTCACAAAAAGAGTGCTGCAAATTTTAGCATTTGCATGCAGCATTTGCCTTTGCTTGCCTGCAACTGTTTATTTACTATACAGATTGTTGACACTTTTTAAAACTTGAAGACGATGCCCTGTATTTAATTTATGCTGGCTTTGAAAAATGTTTGTTCTTTTAGTCCAGCACTTTAACATTTTTTTTAAATACTAATGTCAGTTTATTGATATGCAAAGAAGTATTGCATCGGGTTTTAATGCCCTTGCTCTTCTAGGAGGCATTTAATATTACTTGGTTATTCATAAGATACCTTATTTCCACACTAATCATGGGCAAGATTTCTTTCTGTCGTGAACAGCCATTGTAATTGGGCTGGTATAGAACCTGCACTGGCCCTTTTTACGGTAAGATATAAAGTAAACTTGAGCTCTGATCCATAACGTGACGAAAGAAGGCTGTCAAAGACACCGATTCCTGAGCTAACTCATTTTATTAGTTAGGTTAGGTACATTTACATGCTATTATTGTCGTCACACCATGTCACCTTGATGAGACACTACTTGATTTAATTGTAGCTGTTAAATTTAAAATTTGTTTGTGCATGACATCTAAGCCTTGACCTTGTGGATACACACACCATAGTTTCTACATTCCTAGCAGGAGGCCTTTAGACTTCCCACATGAAGAGATAACAAAAAGTTACTGTTCTCTGGCTATAGAAGTATTTGTGAAACCTTTAAGATGCAAAGATGGATCTGCTTCATGTTTGCCTTCGTCTCTGTCTTGGAAAACACCGGGGCGTGTCCCTCCTGTGGGAATGGCATCTCAAGTCTAAAGTGACTGCACCACCCTTTCCTCCACACCCATCACTGTTCACTGTCAGCATCACACATGCACATACCCACCTGCACTGTCGTGCGTGAGCGCACGCGCGCACACGCACACACATAAGGAGCAGCCTGTGCAAATGTACCTGACAGTGGCAGCATTTTTGCCCGGGAACATATTTAACAATGCACACTCGACACCAGTCCCATCTCAGCAGGAGGCCACAGGAAACAGATGAGGACTAGTCAGGTTGATCTGGAAAACTACAGTCTACCTATATTTGCCACGCACTGTGCTCACACTGGCAACCTCTGGGCTTATTAACAATGAATCAACATAATTTTCTGTAGAAAGGAGTCAGGCAGACTTGAAAGAGCCTATACTACGAAGATGAGGGCAGAGTGAAAAAGGGGAGGAAACTCGCTTGTCACTCAGTGTAGTTTTCCCCCCTCCCTATTTATAATGGGCTCAGCCCATCTTCCTGCATCTGTAAAGCTTGATGTGCACTGTTACTGTTTTCAAGACAGCAAATTCATCCTGAAACCTATAAAATAACTGTTAATTATTTATTGTGCACCAAAGTGAAACAAACTTTTCTGTTCGTGCAGCTGAAGCTTCTTAGCCACAGCTCTTTCATAAGTATCATGGGTGGGGCTAAGAATTGCATGTGATTCTTTATCTCCAGGAACCCCGCAATTACATCTGGCACAACTCTGCATGAAGTAACGCTTTATAAGCCTTTGTGCATCGCGGCTTTGAAGCGCTCCGGCCTTCTATAAGTTTGCTTTTTGTGCCCCCTCTGTTGTACACCCCACCCCACAATCTCCCCATCCCCCAGCTTGGGACAGAAGACAGAATGTGATGTGTCGTCTCCCTCTCCACACAAAGCAACAGTGCATTGGACACACCTTGGACAGCACAAAGGATGAAAAGCACGACGAGGCTTGGACACGCAAGACTACGCTGCCAAGCCCGATAAAGACGCTTCAAAAGTCGAGCAGCAAAGAGTGGCCTTCTTCTCTTCTGCTCTCTTCTTTTTTTCTTTCCAAGGCCTTGCAACGAGAGAAAAAAAATAAGCAACCGAAAGCGAGGCTGTCTGAGTAAAAATATATTTTGTCGGTGTTTTTACCTCCTTCTTACATGAGACCGAGGAATGTGATTTTGGGTAATGTTGTGTCTGCAGCAAAGTAGACAGCCCAAATTTGCATGTAAACTCCCAGATTAACATTTGTATGTCTGCTTTTGGTATGAGCATGGGATTAACCAAAAACATTCTGGCTTTGAAGCAGGCGGCCCATAAATAAACTGCGGCCCTATCTCCAATCCCCTTGTCTCATCAGCCATCCGCTCATAGCCTGGTGAAAATGAGGCCTGCCATTCAGACTCAAAATGGACTGATTACATTTGACCACTTTGCAGTTTTTGCACAAAGTTTGGTCACATGTAAATATTTTCTTGTGCCCACCCATTAATTTACATTATGGACTGAATTATATTTTTGTACATGGAAAGTCATTTCTGTGTTCGATTTAAGACGAAACAATGGACAGTGCAGCTTTATATTTTTATTCTATATGTTTTTGTCCCGTTGTTAGTACACAAAATTTTCGAGACATCACAAAACACGACTTTTCACCGGTAGCTCCCTCCTCCTTCGTCTTGCTTCAATCTCTCTCTCTCTCTCTCTCCTTCATTGCCTCATTGAAACAGATGGCGTTTTATGCTGGGCACAATCAAGACTATTCAGCGTCAGGCTGGGCAGCCCTCCCCACCTGCGTTCAGCCCAATCACAACCTAATGAACACACTGGGAGCAGTCTGTTCCAAATTACTCCCAGTTGGAGCCAAGGCCACAGGTAAACCCCCCCAACAATCACACTTTCCCCCTTCCTCTCCACCTCACCTCCTTTGCAACAGTTACCTTGCCCACCCGCCCGAACTGATATTGGTTCCAGCATTTAGACCCCAACTCTTACCTTTTAATCAAATCAAGATTCATATCTGTGGGCTGTCAGCATTCCAACACAGCTCAAAGGCTACGTATGTCGCAACAAGCATATAGGTTACATGTGGGGAGATGTAGATTGACAGCTAACGTGTTTATATGTTGGAGATGAATTGGTTCTATTTGATATATCTCTGAGAGCTGTTTTTCCAGATGTGTATAGTGATCTTTGCATCTACCATTAGCCTTCTCTCCCACCTGGGCATACGAGTACACGCATACACACTCTGCATATACACGTATAAAGAAGCATTCAAAGGCCTTTGTGAATGCTGTGGTGTTAACCACAATAGATCTAGATCAGCATATTTCTATCACTTCAAAGGGCCCAATTTATGCACTTTTTGGTTCAGATCACTTGGTCCGTTATTTCAATTCAAGCAGTGTTTGCAGTATTCATAGGCTATATATGCTAATGTTTTATTCATGTAATTGGGTTGAAGAAAAACAGAGAAAGTTACCATTATTTTTAAAAGGCATTGTATTTTTGTATGAAACAGCTACCTGAATTACTTGTTAATACATGTCAGGGTAAGTGTGGGGCATTGGTAGGCAGCTGACACCAAAAGTGTGCTGAAGCCAAGATCCTCTGACATTCTGATACACATTCCAACATCCCAAGGGACAAAGGAATGAAACCAGGAAGCCTGCCTCGTCATGTCCCATCAGTTGCTATAGGACCTCAGAAACCCCAGGCCAACTACCAGCTGCCATGTGGGTGTCCATCACTGAGCTTGACAGGAGTGCTGCCCTGCTGGCTGCCCTTCTTCACTGTCCCTCTGGTCAATCTACACCTCAATTGGCCCTGCACTGGTGGGTGAAGCCTGGTCCTTCTGCTGCATGTCAAAAAGAGCCAGGATCCACAGAGGAAGTGCAAATATCCTCTAATGGCCTTGATCCAGATGGATGCATCCATGACAATAGGCCCCCGTGCCTGTGGTTTGGGTTTTTTTGTCAGTGAGCAACACAGAGGCCACCACAATAACACAGCAAAATTATGCATGCAAGCCAAGTACCATTGACATGTTAAAGAGTACTGGCAGTTGCTATGATAATTAAGTTACCTCATTCCAAGGCAGAGAGCTCTTTTCTCTTAACATGTCTTTAAAGGCATTTTGGGGACATTAGGCAGGCTTTAAGACAATACATACAGAATGAGAAATAATGGATTCAGTAGCTCACCATTTCTCAGCTCATTTGCCTAACACAGGGCTATACATCTCGAAGTGAATGCTGCTTGATGGGATTGCCTTCAGAGATGTGCTTTGTAGGTTTTCCATTCTATCACTCAAGAGACTGACATATTCTATGAAGTCCATATGGACATCTTAAGGATAGGCAGAGTATGAAATATTAAGATGGCTGATCTATTTCATGACAGCGACAAACAACGAATTCTCTTTGTTGGGACCTGTAGGCTTGAAGCATTGCTCACAAGTATGATATTACCGTCTGTAATGTCACACTTGCCATGAGTGAAGACTGACCCGTTTAAGCAAGCAATAACATCAATGGCAAACCCTCTGTTCACATTGCTTTTAACAGAGATGTTTGGTTACGTCAAGGGGTGTCTGATCTCCCTCTGCCTCCATAGGGTCTCACTGAGAGTGACCACTTTGTGTACAGCTGGGGTATGTTTGGCTAGTAAAGTAAAACCAGGAAGCCTTTGAAACTTAACCAAAGCCTCTTCAGGAAAAGGTTGGAAGTTCACTCTTATTTGGAGACTGCAAAGCTTTCTCCGTGGACACACTGAGCTGGGTCAGGAACATCAGAAGCCAGGTTTCTTCCTACATCAACGCAGCTGCACACTGCAACTTAAAGTCAGTGAAAATATCTGTGCCTAGATGTTACTTGACTGACTTGGACATGTTTCCTTTATTATATTTTAGCCAACACATCAAGAACAGGTCGTCACAATTATTTTTAATGTCTAGTTCAATTAAAGCAGATGTCTCGTGTGTAGGGCTTGCATGTACTGCCACGTTCTTTCTGTTTTTGCTAAATAGTGAAAATCTGACATTGCAGACAGGCGCTGAGTGAAAAGATTTCAAAATGCGACTCTAGCACTTTCAAGGCAGGTCCTCTGTGTTAACAAGATGGTAGTTAATGGTTCTGCTTTTATGGTGGTGGTCGCATGTATAATTAAGCTGCTGTTGTATTTGTCATAAAAATCACCGGGGTGCAGGAAATGTTGCAGGAGCCATTTTTACTTTGAGCAGTGGAAAATTAAAACCGTCAAACCCCACAATGTTGTTTTGACATCATTCCAATGTTTATGGATTTTCCTGTGTGTGGTTGAGGTTTTCGTATTAAAAACACTTTAGTGCCTCACCTTGTGTTTGTTGGGGGAACAAAGGTTGCAATGTTTGCACAATGCAGATTGTCCCTTCTGGGAGGTCTTGCCTCTGGTGCTACTTGTTGAGAAACATGTGGCATGTCTGCCATTAATGAATGTCTCACTGTTACCTGCTTTGTTCCTGAATCATACAGTTCATGCAACAATATTTTTATCCATTATGATGGCATAACTATTTAATACTCCATTGTAGTGGAGGATTTGTGCCACTCACGTGCCATGCGTGTAACACCAGGCCAGCTTTTCGAAACGAGAGGAAAATCCCGTTGAAACAGGTGTTGCCAAGCCACACTGATGACCTCTTAGCCTACATGTCACCATATCCCCAGAGCAGTTTGGTGTTTGCATACACGTAGAAATGGCATGAACAGTGATCTCTAAGTATTTTTTTTTCTGTAGAAGAAGCAGTTTCTGGAAGCAAACATTTTCCCAAAACAAACACACAGAAAGGGCAAATTTTCTAAGCCGTGCTTCATTTCTTCATTTTGTCGACAAGCGAAACAGTATTAAGAATTAGTTACTTACAAGGATTACTGAAATTTAAGGTGGCAGCTCGTTGGCAGATTTTCACGCACTACAGACGCCTAGATAAGCCTTATGTTTGATTAACCTGCATGGCCCCAGTGATATCTATGGAGATGAGTTTGGGTGTCATGGCCCTGATGTCACCTCCACAGCAAAAGCTCCCTGCCATGCTTATGACTCTGTATCTATGCTAATATGGGGATCAGCAGGGTAGAAAGCTCATCTGACTCGTGCTTTTGCCTTATCTTATCATCCTCCTTGCCCTGCTCCTTTCTGCACTGCTTCGCTACGTAAAAAAAAGTTTAGCCTCTTCTTACTCATCTTTCTTCCTCGATCTCTCACGTTCACATCTTCTTGCCTTTTCCTCTCTTTTACATGTCTATTTCTCATCTTTGCTTTGGCCGTGTCAACTTCTGTAATGCTTTATTGAATTATCAACCAGTCATACCTAATGTTATGCACTGAGTTACTCAGATCTATGTAGTTTATTTCAGATCAAACAGACTTTGTTAGCTCCTTGGCGAAAGCATAATTGGTATGAGTCATCGAATGAAATAGTCCAATTAAAAGAGCATCTAAAAAAGTTATCTCACGTAGGTTTGTGATCAAGAATGGGTCAGTCCAGACAACAAATCCTGTCTGACTGAACTAACACCCCCGCTTTGCCCCTCTTAGCCTCTTTGTCTCTATCACGCCCTGCCTCCCTGGCATGATTATTCCTTATCATGTATTTATTTGTTTAATCCACCCCTTCCCCCACAACACTTGGCGGCCCCATGCACGAGCTGCCTGTCTGGCAGCAAGGCCCCCACATCCCCCACCTCCTCCTACTTTTCCATATCCACTCCCCATGCCATCTCCACCCAGCCCCAGCCCAGCCACAATGGCTGGATGTTGCTTCCAGAGCCTCAGTGCTTCATTCAGGGGGAAGAGACCCCCACCTCCTCATTTCATCTTTACATCCCTCCCACTTGCATGTGGCCACCACTAGCCAGCCTCTATGCGCACTATAAATAATGGATGCATTAACATGCATGAATATCTTTTTAGAAGGGGGGTGGGAGTGCTTTAATTCATTATTAATCCCCTTCAAGACAAAATGGGCCGCAGCTCCAGTAGAACTAGGCCCCTGCTAAACCCTGCTTTTTGGGACTTCACTTGTCTATGCTGTATTCCCCTTTTTTTCCCGACTTGGTTACTAACTCCACCCACCCATGTCTACATAACCCCCTCTTTTTTAAAGCTCCTCCTTCTGTCCCCTCAATCTCTACTAAAACACATCTGGATAGTGGGTAATCTTTAATGCTTTTGTGGATTTGGGGAGGTTGGGGGGGGGGGGGGGGGGGGTTAAATTGCGATCCTAGGCCGATCATCTCAAAACACAGCCTGGTTAAGTGTCACTTGGTTGATATGGGAAAAGTCAGACACCACTGCTATGCCAGATGGTCTATTTTTTTTCATTTTCAAATATTCCATAGCAGGGAAAGGGGATGTAGGTAGTTCTGGCTTTGAAGTTACCACTCGTGCCATTTGGTTCAAGAGCAGATTTAGCAATGGGAGAACGGAAGTAAAAGCAGGGGGTGTAAGGTGGAGGGGATAGAAGGGAAGCATGGGCTGATAGAAAACACTGGTACAAACCTGGTTAGAGAGCGTTACGTTACATATGTGGGTGGTTGGTGGGGAATTATGTTATTTTAAAACTTGGAACACTACATTAGGTATTTGGGACATTAGATCAAATACATGGGTTAGAGTTTATCAGCATGTGTTTCAAGGAGATAAATTGCTATACAGTGAATTAACAAAGGCATGTTGGGTTGACTGTATGTGTTAGCACGCTCGTGTGGATTTATTAACAAGATAAATAATGTGCATATTTTTTAGTGTATCGGTGTGATTCATAGTGCACACCCCTCTTCCACCACACACCCCTCTTCCACCACTAGGTCGCACTGCCTGCTTCGCTGCCTCTTTCGTGCCTGCCACAGTCCTCTGACTGATCCAACCAATCGCACACAGACAACAGAACCACATGAGCACGTCATCCTATCGCAAAATACTACACTAAACACATGCATTTATATTTGGGCACAGGCTCAGTGCATTCACACAGTCCTACACATACTGGATATGTGCCCACCTTACTCACCACATTGATAAAATGTACGTAATCCTGTTTGTTTGAATTGCCATGGTATATAAATATAACAAATCCAAACAACAAAGTCAAACACATCTTCATTATTCCAGTATTTGTTATACATCAATATGTATTTTTTCCAGAATATTGGTACAGTAGCCTATAGAAAAATGGATTAAAATTTAAAAGAACATTCAATTTTTTAGGATTTTATAAAGGAGTTGGAGTGTGCCAGGACTTTTTGTCGGGCCAAAGTTAGAAAAGAGATATGGAGTTAAGCTGTAGTTGTGACTGAGACAGTAAAACCTCATGTTTAACAAATACTTGCCTGAGGGTTCAGGTTCTGAGATAGACACTGGTGTAAACATCCAGACAGACTACTTGTTGTTGAGTAAAATAAATAATAATTTTGGTTCTGGAAAGTTTCACTCACAGGCTGTTGGATCTGCTGTCGTTTGCTCGTCTTTGCTCCCGTCTCTCAGTCTGGATGGTGGCAGCAGGGGCTGTTTTGTTGACACATACAGGACCTGGTCTCAAGAATTTTCTCAGCTGAATGTTTGGATCTCAGGTTCTCGGCACGAGGCTGGGGACAGGTTGTGAGCTTTAGGCACCACGCTGTTACTCTGAACTTCGCTCAACCCCTTGAATTCCTTTTCCTGAGCAGGATATTGAAATACAGTGAAGTATTGGCACATCGATGCCCGTCTATCACTAGGGCCTACAAGGGGATTGGGGTAAAAGGAGACCCTGTGTAGATCAGAAATGGGCTGCCAGGCCTAGGTTCAAAGGTAAAGAAAAGAGACCTGGGTGTGGAAAGAACGAAGACCAGCTTCTGCCACATCACATTGACTAAACACAGACCAGTATAGGTACTTATATTAAATTGTGCAACCTCATTATTCTTCTTCCAAGCTGTCTTAAAGGATTGCTGGATTTAAATATTAAATATAGAAATGTGTAACAAAAGTCGTAGTTTGTCAGCTACCTCCTTTTAAGACAAACTAAAAAAGGTAAAACTGTATTTAGCTGTCTGAGCTTTGCTTTTTCAATTGGATGATATTATTTTATCAACAGGTGTCCCACAAATTGGTGCAATACTGTAGCTTTCGCAGTCCTGTATATCCTGAAACATTTTCTTACCAGCTGCGTTGTATAGCATTTGTGAAAGAGTGATGATGCCGCCTTCATTGCATAATCGTGGCCGTAAATGCGCACAGCGTACCAGGAAATGAACCTTGCCGGCGTATCGCAGGGGGGTAGGATGATGTGGATGTGGCTGGTTATGTAAAACTATAGGGCACAGTTCGAATGAGCCAGATGGGATGATAGTTGTCATTTTAAAGAGTAACGAGCTTGTTGTCGGCTTTGGGACATGTCGCTACTGCATGACCTTGTGAACTTGTCTGCTGCGTGACCTCAAAAAATGGCTCCCCGAGCACCCCTTCACATCCCTGGGTTTATTTGCACAGGCATTTGCCCAAGCAGGAAGTGACATCAACGGGTCCAAAGTAAAAATATGTCGCAGGACGGGCTGTCTAGGATGTCCAGGACCGGTGTTTGTAAGGGAGGATGCCTCGCACCGGCTCCACAGAGAGTGATGCTCACTGAGGGATGCAGGAGAGCGCCACACAGGCGAGACAGACACCGGAGGCTGAGTGAGTCGCCTGCTGACTGAGTGCTTTATGCCGTCACTTTCATTCATGCAAGTTCAGATATGGTGCCATACTTTGCCCCTGTCTAAAGCCGGTGACGCAGCGCATAACGGGCGATAAGTCTTCACTGTGTGTTGAATTAAGGGATTTTGTCGGTGTCGCTCCTTTGAGAGGAGGGTTGAGATGTGTACCGCGATAGAAGAGGAAAAAAAAAACCTGTTATGAATTCAAGTGGAGGAGAGCAGTAAAATCCGTGCGAGGCTTTCGGTGCGCTTTTGCACATTTTGATACACTAAACTGTGCAGATTGTTAAAAAAAACATGACTGACAGCGTTAAAAGTAATAAAAACAAACGGCACATATTAAGTTTAACAAGTTGGACGCGTAGCACATAGCTTTTCAAGCGGCTTCTCAACACATAAATGGCGTCTATTTTTATCCGTCCTGCGTGTGTGTGTACGTCGTCCTCACCAGGGAGGCTCTGACAGACCCTGCCGTGCGTCCAGACTGCAAGTACTGCAGTCACGTGGTGTCTGCTATTATCCAGCCTCGCGTCAGGTACAGCCTACCTACTGTTGTTTCGAAACCGTTTCCGGGATTATATCCCTCCAGTTGAAGATGGGGAAGATATGCTTGGAAGTTGAGAAAAGTAAATTGTAGGGGAAAATTAAAATAACTCATTATTTGTATATTCTCCCTTTCAGTTAGTAACAATTTAAAGCTTTAATATGTTAACATTTAATATTCCCAGGGAAAATCCAAATCCATTCTAACAAACAGACTAACAAATAAAAAATGAACACCAGAAAGCTCACATTACTACGCTTCATAACTTAGTTTTGATAAAATAAAGCCCATAAAGTGCACCTGTACAGATCTACAAGTGCCGATTATTTATTATGTTATGCAGACACAAATTTAAATGTAATAAATTTATTATTATTTCTTTTACTGCTCCTGCCAGGTAAAAGTTCATACTGCGAGATGTTATCTACATATTGTACATTTAAAAAAATGTACAATATGCATTATATATATAATTCATGCTTCAGCTGTATTAGTCTTATGATTAAGACACTAAATCAAAAATAGATCTTAACCACACTTGTGCATTTTAAAATAATTTATGAACTGCACAGTGGTGCTGCTATTTCATACATTGGGCACTTGTGTGCAGTAGCATCTGAGATTACTGGTGTATATAACTCACACTGCTTTTGCCTGCCTGTCTGGAATGATAGCTTCATTATTCATGGTTGCGTGTAGACAGCAGTGCTTAATCTCTGGCTTGAATGGGACAGCCTGTTACTCTGGAAATAAATGCCTTTGCGTGGTCAGCCTTATCTGGAACACGTTGAGGAATAGAGAGGCACCAAATAACAGGGAGGACTGCTGTGCTGAGCCTCAGGGTGGCAACAGCAGCTAAAAACCCTACCCTACTGTGGCATTTGGGGGCGATTTGAGGCCAGTGGTAATTAGCCAGGCTGGACCCAGGAGCACGGCCATATATTCTCAGTGGTGAAAAGGTCTGGGCAGGGGGTCTATTGGCGTTCGACAGGTGCAGCGGGAGGAAGGCGTCAGGAGTTTAGGCAATCAAAACCAGAGATGAGGCCAAATGACAGCATCATTTGGCTTCTAGGGTCACATGCTCTCACCAAGAGCCTCTTCCTTCCATGATACTGAATATTTGTAGATGTGTGTGCATTAGCGCATGCATTTTTGTATGTGGTCAGACTGCATGTGTGTGTGCATGAGATGGTTACTGGTGTGCGACACTGGGGTGGGGAGGTCAGTGGGTCATGTTTTGAGTTGCAGTAATCATCTGTCTCACTTTATCTGGCTCACACTTTCACAAAAAAGATCACTTCTTGTCTAATCACATTTGTGTCCACTAGTATTATACAGCAGTCCCTGAGAAGGTTGGATCGTTTGGCTCTTATAATAGTGGTTTTAAAAAAACAAACAGTTTATGGCTGTTTTGTTATGTTTTGATGCCAAGAGGGTGACTAAGTTGAGGAATAATCTGGAATCCATCTCTACTGTTAGTGGGACACACAACTCATTGTACTGGCTGTTAGAGGGAGGAAAAGCAGTGGTGCTGACCATGCTATGTTTTTTCTTGCTTCCTGGCTGTTCTGCTTGAACTCAATAATCCTGGTTACAGCCATTACAAATCCTGCTGTCTTGACTTGAGACCCCAGACAGGAGACAGGCTCTGCAACTTGGTTTCATTTAGCATTCCTCCGGGCTTTACGGGCAGGTGTTTGACATTACTGGCAGGATATTTATTGGAAACTTTAAAGGCAACTTTTTTGCTTACCTCTCAATTAGGCACAGACACACACACACACACACACACACACACACACACACACACACACACACACACACACACACACACACACACACACACACAATGTGTACTGTGGGTGCAAGCAAATAGACAAGGGCACTGACATGCTTTAACACATAAGGGGATGATCCATATAGAACATTCTGAGATTGGCAGTATGGATGATTTGCAGAACGTGTTATCACTTCTTTCTCCAGCTCTGTCAAACACTTTTTGGCTTTTAAAGCACACATCAACACCATGCAATCCACCCATGACCCATGACTATCCCTATCTCTCTACATGCAGCCCCTCTCCCCTTCACCCATTATGTCAGGTCAGTCTATGGAGTGGGGTAGAAATAGAGTTGGTGGGAAGATGGCATGTGTGGCCAATAATTACCGAAGCTTAGCAAGGCCAGTGGCTGTGATGTGCAATTCTCAAATCAAGGTGCAGCCTGAAGACTCAGCCGGTGCCGCTGCTGCCCTCTGCTACTTGATTGCTGGCAACTGGTTGAGCCATGTCAAGTGGCAGTCAGGGAAATGTGAAATCCCAGATAAAGCACAGAGCCCTAAAAAGCCATGAAGCTCAAGTAATGAGGAAAGTGATGGGGTTTGGGGTTTGGGCATGCTTAGCAGGCAGGCAGGAGCCAATGCTAACGCTTTCAACCTCTCCCTCTTCTTGGTATGTCTGTATGTGAGAAAAAGAGGAGGGGTGAAGGTGTTTGTATATTTGACTTTCCTAATCCTGGATTTAGGAGGATCCACCAAACTTCAACAATGCAGAACTGGTGGGTAGGTCAGCACAGTTCTAGATATACCCAACCTAAATCCTTCCAGGTCATCCTCAGCCATAAATCATGTACCTACAGTACATTCTGCCTATGCTTTCATTTTTCCCAGGGCCAGTTTCTTTAAAAATCAAGTTAAAAATCCCCGTAAAATCCCCCTCTCAAGATCTGCAGAATCATTTCTGATATTAATGGCAACCTGATTTGGAACAATTGTACCAGTTAAACGCATTCCTAGTTTTGTGGAGGCCATTATTCCTGGTTTTTAATCACCCCTTCAGTTTTTATAACCTCTCCAAGCCTTGTGCGGGGCTGAGGGGACCATATGTGGGCACAGAACAGGGGCCTGTATGTATGAAACAGATACAAATCAAATTTCACACTGAAGTGGAAGATAAAACTGAAATTCTAATTAAACCTACTTTTTTTAATATTAAAAATGCTTTCAATAAGGCTAAAGCACAGAAAACTCAAACAATCCTGCAAATGTCAATACTGCTGCTTATAGGATCACATTAGCTAAAGCTGTAGAGTTTTAGTGTGTCTAATTATATGCTTGTAATCATTTGTTTGTCTAATTTTACACATATTTCCCTCTTTTGTCAGCATTGTAAACAAACAAGAGGAATAAATGTGGTATTTGAAAACCATTGAAACCATTCTCTAAGCAGCTTCATTTTATGCACTTAAAAGTTTAACAATAAATCCTCATTGTTTCTTTAATGGACTTGATTTACCAAAAAACATTTTGGAGGCAAATTTGGTTTCCGCTTGATTTAATTTGTCGATATTTTCTTATGTGTGTGCATGTGAGGGGGGAAATATTTATCCCTTTTAAAAGTGCAAACACTTGCATTTATTTGTCTTTTTTTAATTTATGCAGTGTTTCTGACACATTTCTATCTATTAACCTCCTAGAACATGGCGTCCACATATGTGGACATCATATTTTGGGTTATTTAGACCAAAATACTAAATCTTGCTGTACAGGGGCCTGATATCCACTTACGAGGACATTATACTGCCTCTGTTCTATTGAAATTTTAAATGAATATCCTCATATGTGGCTCTCATTTTTCTTAAAAACAAAAATCAGATTAAAAAAATCTGGTAATTCTTTGTTTTTACATTCATTGGGTCCCAATCATCCCAAATATCAAAGAGAAATTAAAAATGCATGCCGTGAAAGAGTTTCGGGTCTTAGGAGGTTAAGATAATTAGTTACAATTCTCAATAAAATATCGACAAATTAAATAAATTAGAAACCAAGTGTGTGTCTTGTGTTGTCGAATAATACACAATATTGAAGTAGTTGTTTTAGGCACATGTTATTTGGAAGTCCAGACGTGCAACACTGCTGCCAGTGTTCACTACAATGATGTAGCGTGAAACCCAATGCAGTGGCTCACTTTGAGCAACAATAGCTTCACAATGTTTGTTAGTATAGCAGAAATTTCATTTGGGGATTTAGGGTTGTTGACAAAACAAATAGCTGCAAGCGGCCGTGGCATAATTGCTGGAATATAGTGAACTCGGTGAGGTCAAGTGCTCGTTTTTTCACGTGCTTGTTCATAATGAGCACTTGACAACATACCACATGCATAAATTGTGGTAAAAAGTAAGACTTCCACCACCCGGGTGTATGAACTTTGGACCTTTGGATCCCCAGATGACTTCCTGACTGCCCCACTGGGGAAACATATCTTTTCCACCCACCATCTCAAATGTTGGGATGTTCTATAAAACTGGGATGTTTTTGGCCATATAAATAAATAATCCAGTCATTTTGCTGATTAAATTAGGTAAAACTGTTGTGGAAAAGTTATTTAAAATATCGAACATCTAGTCACCAAAATGTCTGTCAGTTTTAGTAGATTTGGATGAGGGCTTGTGGCGCAGTGTGCTAACTGATTTCACATATTTCTTTAAAATATAGAGTCAGATTTTTGAATAGACTGAAGATTGCAGTCTGTCAAACTCACAAATCAGATTTGCAGAATGTATGAGTGAGTTGTTTGATTTTTAAAGTGACATTTAGGGTTTTGGCTTTAGTTTAATATTGTACTAAGCTGTTTTAATCCATCACTGCCTCATGTTATGCATCAGTGGAATTTAGCAAATTGAATTTTGTCAGTATCCGTGGAGCCAGTTATGCAATGCAAACTTTTAAAGACTGTGGTGCCCTCTTGTGAAGTACAATGCACTTTGGTTAGTAAGCTCAGTGAGCCAGGCATTCTTAAATATGTGTTTTGATTTAGAAGTCCATATCTTAAAGCATTAATGATGTATTGTTAATTTTGGGAATTGATTTGTTTTTGACAAAAAAGGCAGAAGCTGAATGAAATGTTGAAATTTCCTAAATATATATAAAATCAAGATAGTAAGCGAATAGGCTGAAAAAAGAAAATATAAAATAGCTGCAACATTAATCACATTTAATGCAGAAGATGAAGACAAATTAATTAAGCCAATCAATTTTCAGCATCAGACTTTGGTTCAACTTAAACTCACACACACAGAAATTATATATGAAAAATCTAATGAAGCCCCGATGCAACAGAGGGCCAGAGAGGGACAAGACCTGAACTGAAATGTGGGACAGAATAGAGCTCGCTGTCTTCCTACTTATATTCATCCCTTCTCCCACCTGTTTCTAGGTCTGCACAGCTGGTGTAATTTGTTACTGAGTTATTGTTCTTTATGATTTCTAAGCTTAGCTTAATCTTTAGTTAATTTAATGCAGCTAGTCTTTAGCCTCTAGGTTTCACAGTATTTGATAAAATGTGTGAAGTCTTGTCTTGCTGATGGTTTACTTATAGTTCACCGAAACACCTGGCTGCTCAGACACCAAATAGACTCACTCCACGCTGTCACGCCTGGCTTGATGGCATAATTTACCCAAGTCACAGTCATGCATGCTGTTTAGCCAGGACGGCATGGAGTGGTTCATAGAGTCTTATTGCTTGTTTACCCTGCGCTTCATGGCCCCCCGCCAGCAGCTACAGCAATTATCACCTTGGAGGAATGTAGGACTCTCGTGTTAAATACTCTTTGACCCCCCTGTTGGAAGAGGGCAGGGGGTGGCTGCTCCTCCCAGTGGACATCAGGGGGTTGGTGATATAGTCAGTGGGTGCAGGTTTGAGTACATGTGTGTATATGTATTTGTAGCGGTGCAGGAGACACAAGAGGTCTCCTTCCTCAAACACATGTGCTTGCAACTCCCAATAGTGTAAACAAGATTTGGGTGGTGTGTTTACAAAGTAAATTAGTTTCTACAGATCTATATTTCACTTAAAAAACATAGAAGGTGGTCTTGGAGCAGAGGGTTATCCAGGGGCAACTATTAGATTTCACCTTCAAGCTGAAGTCCATTATGTTAAAACAAATACTGCAACTTTTTGTCTCATGACTAGTAAATTAGCCCAACCACAATCACAATTTTACAAGCAACTGTAGTGCACTGTAAAAAGTGGCTTTTAATGCACATCTGTGTAAGAGAAAGTGCGAGGAAAAACTAGATCGCGGAGGGTGTCTAGACATGAGAGTTGTATTATATATGATGCTCTTTGCTCTAGAAGGCAATTCCATTTGAACATATGACATGTTTAGGGACAGGAATGTAGCCAGACACACATACCTTTCTTCCTCTTCCATCTTTCTGTGGCCCATATCAAATGACTTTATGAGTGCGAAGAAAATAGTATTGCATGTGCTGTAGGGAGTAAAGATACCATGGAAATCAATTGTGTATGGAATCACTATTTTCTGACCATGATTGATGCTTTGAGCTAATGCATTTTTATCTTCACTTTTACAGGCTCTGTATCATGGCTGTCTGTTTGAACAGATGCTGTCTGCTATCCAGTTATGGCTGAGGTAAGAAAACAACATATTGTGAGTATGCCTAGTGCTCTCTCTGCTTTAGATGACAGTGCTGACATAGTATCAGCATAGTTTCTTGTGTGATATATTGCTGAAGGTACAGTGTTGGTGTTGTAATTGCTTCAAAGTCAGCACAGTAAGTGAGCATCTTCTTGAAATAGCTCGCTAATTTTGACCTCAGTTACCCCGAGACCAGCAACTGTGCTCTGTCCTGTCTAGTCTGCGTTAAGCTGTGCATTGATTAACCCCTCCTTGAAGGCAGCCACCCTTAAAAAGCAAGGGCCTTTACACGTTGTGACAAACCAAAGTATCCCCGCAGTGTCATCAGATCACTTCGCCACTTTCAATTAGCGATCATCTTTTGCCACATACTGGTAGGGCAGAAGTGCTCTGTTGAGCCAGATGAGCAGCTCAGTCCTGTCCCAAAGGTCCAAAGCTCTTATAATTTATTCATGCATGCACAGGCAGACAAAACAAAACACACCCATCCTGTAGCAGGACAAACAGCTGCCAGCTAGAAGAGAGTGTAGCAGAGTTAGGGTGGTTTAAGGTGCAGAAAGCAGAGGCCATTGTAACTACACAAGGCACAATCAGCACATCATCTGCACTTACTTGTCAGGACTTAAACTTCTTCGTGTTGTCATGGCAACATACTTTACTCTGCCACAGGGGATGTTCTTCTCTATTTCAAATTGGACTGTAACGTTGGAGTTGGTTCAAGGGAAGCACTTCACTGTACTCAGACATAGATTTCTTTGAAGATGAGGACTATGGTGTACTTGATGAAATGTTTTGATCTTGATTTGTATGGTAATGAATCTGGTGTTATATATGCATGCTTTTTGCTTTGTTTTGTTTTTTTATGTGGAGCCTTTAACCTTCAGACATTATTGTGTTGTTCGTCTTAGCCTCATTTCAACAACAATTGCAGCAGTTGCAGGGTTTCTTTTTTTGTCTTATTTGTGCTGGGCCACCCTAATCAGTAGTGTGGTTGTAAGCAAGCTCCTCTCGCTTTGCAGACTTCTGCTTCCCTCAGCACGCTCACTGCTGCAGCACTCATCCACGAGCAACACACTCATTCACACGCGCTTTCGCATGACTACACTAATGCACAAACAGGACTTTGGCCTCGGTTGGCTCACGCACACTCAGTTACTCACTCAGGAATTATCGTTGTAGTAAAACCAGAGAAGAAGAGTGAGAGAGACATCAAGACAGAAAGCGGGACTGAGACCGGGGAAACGGAGGGAGGGAAAGGGACAGTGATTGCTCAAACAGAAGCATTTTATCCCCAAGCGGTTTTTAAATGCTGCCACGTCCGTGACCCCCAGTTCCCTCCAGTAGATGTTGTGGCCACAAACTTTTTTTACATGTATTTTTCCACCAACAAGAGTAACATTTGAGAATTGTTATTTGTGCTGCAGGTGTTCAGTGTCAGTGTTTTTGTCTTTAAGTGTCTGGTTAAAGGTTGTACTGCTCAGCAGCTTACTCATAGTGTGTTTTGAAGGATGTGACAGACGTGTTCTGGAGTGTGTTGTTCTGCTGTTCTCACATTTTTCTCTCTCTGTCAGTTCCTCACTTACTCTGGCTGTGTGTTTGTGTGTGTGTGTGTGTTCCTTCTCTGGTCCGCTGCTTTGGCACAAAAAGAAATACTGGGCCGCCCCATTCTTTGTTCTGCTTCCTGTAGGAAACTAGCAGCAAATTGTGGCTCAATGAGGCGTTGCTGTTTTGTGTGGTCTGATAAAGTGCAAACGAAACCGTCTGGGCTACACTGGCCTGCTGCAGTGCTTTCCATTGTAGATTGGACTATGAATGTAGGTCTGTGTGATGGTTGGTTAGTGTTGAACATTAGGTGATGTAGGGAGGGGGTGGGGGGGGGGGAGGGGGTGCTGGGTCTAGGGTCCATTCACGCAGTTTTAAGATGTCACCCAGTGTTTGGAGCTGCTGTCCACTGTGTTTAATTGTGACGATGGGTCATTAGAACTCTGCTTAAGACTAGAAAGAGTCTGATGACTTGCTCGCTTTCAAGGGTTTCAAAATCCAAATACTGTAGAGTTCTCATATAAAGTCAGCATGACACACTTGTCAAAGTGATCAGAGCAGGGCATATGTGTGTGGGTGTGTTGATGTGAGTGTGGGAAGTATCCCAGTTTTTACTTCAATGCATTCATCCAACACCTGCAGTAAGTACTTAGCTTAGAAATGTAAGGGGTGACTCACAGAATATGAAATAATTTCATGAAGAGTTTGTAGTCCTAGATTTTGAGCAAAGTAAAGCTGGAAGCAAACAAACTACTTCAACATCATCTTAATAGTTTATTTGATCAACCATTTAAACGTTTCCAAGGAGTGAAGTACAGAAATATTTTTAAATATAGTGTACCTTTCAAAGAAAGGTTTTGTACATTGCAGAAGTGCGCAAGTCTACTTAATGTTTCTGTTATGATACTTATCACAGCAAAGGGTGAATTTCAGTCCACTGGAATAAAGTTAAGTAAAAATTTAATACATTTTTCCAGCAGTTTGAAAATCACACAGTTCATAGGGGTGCCAGATTTTACTTCTCAGGTTTGTTTCATGACTTCATGTAGCATACTTTATTCCAACACCACAAGGATGCACATGGGACAAAATACGGTTAGGATCCACAGATCAAGTTCTTTGAATCAAGTAAAACAAACACACGTCTTGGGAGACAGACAAAGAAGGAGGGTCTTGGGTGTGCCATGGCCCTTGTCTAAAGTGGTTATGGGGCCCACATGGGCATTCTGCTCTCCAGAGGCTGTTGGGGTAATTATCTGCCAGGGTGCACGTGTGGGAGTGTGTGTCAGATTGAAGGTGCACATGCAGTTGTTTGCAAGCATCCTAGTCTCATGTTTTGGTGCGTCTCCCTTAAATAGGATGAAATGCATCGACCCTACATACCTTTAACGCTTGTGCAATCTATTCACATATAGACCCTTTATGCTCTGCTCATCTTTTCCTTACCCCCGAGAATTCAGAAAGAGGATCTGGAAGTCTCAGAGGACGAGTGTGGCTGGGGTAAGAGGGTGAGGAGCCATCTTTGACAAGGGGCATGGGGCCCAACGGCACAAAGCCCCATTCCCTGCTCCTCCATGTGGAAAATGGCAGGAGAGCAAGAGGAGGAGGGGAAGGAGGCAAAAAAAAGTGGAGCAAAGAGGAGGAGGGAGGGACAATTAGTGAGATCTGTTAATCACCAGGGCAACACTCATTTAATTGACATGTGAAATTTGGATTCGTCTAACAAGTCGATGAGCAGTACAACAATGTACCGGTCGTCTGAGATCTGCTGGTGGAAGTCAGAGAGGGGAAGCAACTACTGAGACCTGAGGCCAAGGTCTTTGTTAGAAGTAGCAGTGTTGTTGGGTGGGAAGACTCTCCACAAGGAGATTATTACCCATTATGTGTTTGACCCCTTTAGATTTCTTCCCAGCTGCTCTTAGCTGGGACTAACACAGACCAGAGACACAGCAACACAGCAAAGGTTTTCTGTGTGTCTTTGTATGTTTTTGTCTTTAGCATAAATCTGAGTGTGTAAACAAAAACGTTTTTAATATCACAATAAACCTGACCTGGATCATTGTAATAACTTGGAACAGGGAAATCACAAAAGGAGGTGGGCAGAGGAAAAAAACATGAAGTCTTTACAGAGTTTATACAGAAATCAATAAGCTATTCAAGGTCATCAGAAAGAAGCACCACTGTCAAGCAGCTGCTACACTGAAAGCACACTAAGGGCCTTTCTCAAACCACCCCCCAATCCCTCTCCCCACACACTTCTATTCTGTTTCTACGTGGAGTGTGACATCCCAAACCAATTAGTCTTAAGTAGGAGTGGATAATCAAATCAAATCAACAAATCAGCATTGATGCTGAGTTGCCAATCATGTGCAGTGATTCATTTGTGTTTGCTATAGAAGCTCTGTAAGTTCTATGCACCTATTTTTTGGGGGGGCAAAACGTTCAAACAAAGATATCTAATTATGCACACTTCAAGTTCTCTTGTCTAGAAAAAAGTGAGTGTAGTCCTTTGATTTGCAGAGATCTTTGCAAAAATATTAGGCATGTTCTATCCAAGTTAAAAATTAGTTAAAAATTTACTCATATTTTCAAGTAAAACTAAAAAAGCCAGACCTGCAGCCCTAGTTTATTTATGCCGTTTAGCCAGAAGCAGTACAAATATCACCGAGTTTCAGTGGACCATTTTTCTACAACCTGAAGCAATATGTACACATATTTTCTGCTGGATTTCTGTGAAATTTGGCAGTTGGGTCTTAATATTTAAAACTTTATTTACCTGCCAAACTTTTATTTAGTCAAAACTGTAATTTTACCATCTTATAATTTACAGTTGCACACCAACAGAAAGGTTTAAGTTTTAGTGTGAAGCTGGCCATTCCTTTTGGAGGTATTGTACATCATAAACTTTTTTCATAGTTCTGATAACTTTTGGAGGAAGTTCCACTTTCTCTTTTTTATGCGTCCACACTACAGGAACTGGAGAGTATTGTAGATCTTAGAACCTTGGTTTAGTTGTGTTTTTCTTTTTGGCTCCTGCTGTGGGGTGTGGTGTTGTCTCAGTACAGGAGGAACTTTGCAGTATACAATAGTTGGTTGAACACATCTCTGCAGCACCAGAAACTTCTCTAAGATGAAAAAAGGACTTCTTAAAATTGGGGAAAACAATAGGTTTGTATGCAGCAGCTCTTTAGGTTAGCTTTAAAAATGAAAAAACAAAAAACACAAACACAAACAAAACTTTAACCAAACATGGTTGGAGTTTGTTGAGCTTATATGGGATGGGTTGAATATCATGTTCTTTTATCGAATCAAAGTAAACTAGAGATATTTTTAATAGCCTTTCTCATTTACTAGGCATCCAAAAGTGCAGAGTACAATACAGTGAAGAAATTGTAGTAGAATATAAAGAAAAAGACGGTAAAGAAAATAGTTTCCAACTGCAGACTGGCTTTTACATCACTTCAGAGTTCCTGTTGGCACTATGAATGACCTTTATGATGACCTGCTAAAGTATGTAATATGTAGTTAATAAATAGCAGTTAATCAATTAATCAACAAAAGCAATTTATCAGTTTTTTATTGATCCATCCATCCACTTATCTTCCACTTATTCAATTTAAAGTTGCAGGGGGTGCTGCAGTGTATCCCAGCTGTCAAAGGGCAAGAGGCAGGGCATGCCCCGGGCTAATACAGAGAGACAAATTTTTGCAAACTAAAAACGAAACTCCAGCTTTTTCTCATGAAGCATTTTGATGCCCCCTACAACAGCTCTCACAAATGAGTTGGAAAGGACTTGGTCTGAGTTCACTCGTTCTACAACAGCGTGATTAAGTGTAGCATCAGGGTGATGTGGGAAGTCTAAACTCACGAGTGGAAAATGTTAGGAAAAAGCTAAACACTGTTTACACACTTTGACAAAATACATGACATGAAAAGAGGCTGAAGTGAAGTTTATTCAGATTAGAGATTGAGTGTTGAACAGCCTGATCTCACCTGTTTTGTATTAGTTGCAGCCATAAGACACTCAAGCTGCCATCAGATAGTTTAAAAAATACATAAAGCCAAAATTGAAATAAAATTGTGTCTGTTGTAAATTCCTGTTGTTTTGTGCTTAAGTGTAATAGATACTGCCTATGTCCAAAGTAGCTTTCCCAGTCTGGATAGAGCTGACTGACCTTTGCCGTCTGCATTAAACCACTGGTGCACTCATAACACTACACAAAACACAACATCTTAGAGAAATGATTCTCCTGACTCTCTTTTTCCTTCTTGTTTTTTAATTAATAGACTATTTTCAGATATTGTATTTGTTATATTGCTGACTTCAAATAACAACATTTTGTCATTCGGAATTTATTTATTCAAGATTTTAAAGCAATTAGAAAGACATGTCCTAAATATACTTATTGGACAGGCACTTTATTAAAGTTTCATGAACTAACTGGACACTTACCTCCTTCAGCTAATCTTGGCGAAGTGTAGATAAGTAGCATTTGCTGTTAGTCTAATCAGTTGTGTCTCAATGTCAGAGATTAAAAGTGAAATAGTGTCAGAAATGTATGCATCTCACTTACTTTAAAAATGCCCATGAATGCATTGTGCAGCTGGATGTTGTTAAAGGCATGTGATAAACTCTGAGGAAGGACTTACATGAATAGCTGGAAGCAACAAACACATGCCAGCTTCTGTTCAAGTTTTGTCAAAACACAGATTATAGTCACAGATGCTTGGTGTAAACACTTTATCATAAATGTGTCTTTTTTTGTAAACATTTCAATTTATAATGGATAGGGAATATTTGTGCAAAGTTAATGAGAAAACACTTGAAAGATGAAACCTGTTTGGTAGTTTTGGGGAGGTCTGTGTGGACCTTTAGCAATGTGAGAAAATACTTGACCTGTTCAATAGTGAAATGCCTCTTTAACGCATATAAAACTGTTTTTATGAATAAAGACATGGCTCTGAGCCTCTTATAGCCATGGGAATAATTGAGTAGTGGTAGACCATGAGACAGATCCTGAAAGAGGGTGTCCCATGTGCTTGGCAGCACTGTTTTTTCTCATGTTATTGCTGTTTCTCCAAAACAATTAGTGAACTGAACAACTCACAAAGACACACGAAAGATACGCTCAGTCATCTTGCAAACACTGATCCCTCAGTGTGATGGCATGCATTCAGACTTGTTCCATGCTGAAAGTGGTACAGATATGTGAGGAGTCGTGGCCGAGTAAGATTACCACTGTGACTTTAGAGAAGAAGTAATAAGGGTGCACATTCAGACAGAAGACTGACATGTTCAGGTACCGTCAGATTAATGGAAAGAAGTGCATGTCTAAAAGGGGCTTATGCAAGCAGATTCATTGTCCAGGGTGACTTTGTAGGAATGGCAGAGAGTCAAAAGAGACTCAGGATACTTCCAAGTCTTTCAGCCAGAGTGTAATCCTCTTCCTTTATCTCTCTGGCTGATCTGGGCCAAAGCGCTGTGTGTGAGAATGATTCAGTGACTGCCTGCTTTTCTGTAGCTCTGTCACGTTTCCTCTCACGCACTGTTCTCTAATTCTCACTTGTATGTCTGTTATTGTGTCACTCTCTTGCCCAGTGACCAGCACTTTTTCAGTGTTCACCTCATCTATGTTTTGTGTGTGCCACTGATGCTGCTCCCTTTTCATGTTAGAAGATTTTCTCTTACACACATCAATGCCACCTTGCTCTGCGCACCAGACAGGCAACTTGGATAACTTCCAGGAATCACAGCTGGATTGGTGTGTGTGTCCATTGTAGATATGTTTGTGGGTTTCTGGGGGGGGGGGGGTCTGCATCTGGGACATCGGATTGGTGCACTGGCATGGGAGCCAGGCCGATTGGCTAGATGTACAGAGACTAACGTGCAGGTTTTTGTGTGTTGTGTAGCTTTGCCACCCAGAGTATTGGCCAATAGCTCTACATATTGGATGAATTACAGATTAGAGCCACTGCACGTAGACGTGTGTGTGTGTGTGTGTGTGTGTGTGTGTGTGTGTGTGTGAGTTTGTGCCTGCACTGTCTACACAGCTCATCTATGCAAGAGCACTTTTATCCTCTATGAAATGAACAAATCTGCACTGTCTCCACTCACTGAAGTGATCATAAAAAGCATTTTCCTCCCTGAGACTAATCATTAATTATTAATGGCAGATTTGGCTCAGCATCCCGGATCAATGCATTAGCCATCCATTGTTGAGGCTGCTTTGGCATTTATATTTTTGCTTTTACGTTTTCAAACCATCAAAATTTGAGAGTTTATTGAGAATTGCTTATGATAATATAGTAGGCTGTTAGTATATACGTTGTTGTAGAGCTCAAACTGAACTGGGAAAAAGAGGAAAATAGTGCAATCAGGTGAGTAAAGATACTCTGAGGCCATTTTTACTTTTAGTCAGCTTGGAATGTATGCAAGTTAATCTGGTCAGTCTGGCTTGAACCTATATTTTATGGTTGTGGTGGGCAGCAAGTTTGGGCTTTGAGGGAGGGGCCAAAGCCACAGCTGTAAGGCAAAGGTGCTGTGCTGGATTTATAACACAAAACAAAATGAGCACATCATTGCAAAACAGAATTATGCATAATAATTACTTTATCTTGATTAAAATAATATTTGATTAATTACTTTCACCAAATGAATTTTCATTTTATCTCCAGAGCCACCAAAGAAACTTAACATCAGTTTGAATTAGTGCCTTTTCACCTGCTATGTGGATGACTACATTGCTGCATAAAGATTAGTGGGAAACAAGTTTGTCTTTAACCTTGATATTGGGACAAAGACTTTTTTGGGTACAAAGAATATGTGGGAACAGCTTTGACAAACTCATCATCACCTTTCATAACCTTAAGAAAGGAAGAAAAATGGAAAAGTAAGAATAGAACACATAGAGGGAGAAAGAAAGGAGATTTGAAGAGTGCTGGAAACAGTAGCTTACTTGTCTCTGTGACAGTCTTGCCTATTAGAGGTCCTAACTCTGTCATTACCCCTGTCAGCGTCACTGTAATTGATGCAAGTGCTGTGCTACAACACTAAGGCTTACCACACATGAGTTATCCGCACATGCATTAAAAAAAATAAACAAAATGCCACCATACACGCACACATACTGCCCATACGGACACGCAGAAACAGAATAACAGACACACATACATATTCACACACAAAAAACAGTCGCACCATCAGCATGGCTGCACATGCCACGCAGTAGCTGCTTATTGAAAACATGGCAGCACTGTCAACCCCAGATGGCTCTCCTCTACCCACCTGTCAAAAAAATGACAGTAAAATTCACCTGGCTGGTATCTCAGTCTTCTTCAGCTTAGCTTAAACCAGCCATCTGGCTCAGCAGCTCTGCTTACCTCCCTCTCTCTCTCTTCACTAACTCTCACTCTCTCTTGGTCTTTTTAAAGCATGTCAGCAGTTACCCAGCACAGCGGTCTTAGTAAGGCTGCTAACGTAGCTAAGTGTCCCTCTGCCTCTTATTCACTTGGTGCTCTGTGTATGTGTGTGTATGTGTGTGTGTATGTGTGTGTGCTTCACAGATGGCAATGGGAGGGGAGGGAGAATTGGAGGGGGTGATGGAGAGAGCTGTCTGAGGCTCCGGCAGCTCTCAGGCAAGGCGGTCTGTCTGCGGGCATCTGCACTGGCAACCCCCCATGCCTCCCCCATTTTCCCATCCACCGTCACCACGGCCACCTCACCATCCAGTGCCACAATTTGGCACCAACCCACGGTGGAGAGCAGTTGCTGAAGGATGATTCCCCTTGACCTCAGATGTGTTACTTCACCACAAAACTTCTCCGTTTGCCCCAGTGGACAATTATTTTGATAAATGATATGGCTGAATAATGTATTGTGGTTACATTGGGGGAAGAACATACTGTGGGGAGAGAGAGGCTAAAAGTTGCTTAGGCAGAGAGTGTGTGCGTGCGCGCGCGTGTGGGTGTGCACATCTGCATGCGTGTATGGATGCATAGATTCGTATGTGCTGTGCTGTATCTGTATTGTAGAGTTTAAATGCAGCAGTTGTAGCAGTGCATCACAATAAAGAATGGTTGACCTTTTCATCCAGAGGTCACATCTGCACACAAGGTAAAAACTCATATAATGCAGAGTGGAGTTGTTCATTTTCATTTTAGATTTCGAAGAAAGCAACTTTTGGTTCTGACAGGATTTCTGAATACATTAAAATATACTGAAGCCCACTAGCAAACATGCAGCCACAGATACAATATTTCCTGCAGAGATAGCCTTTGAAGAATTCAGTTTTGACTGGCTTAGACACTGCGACAGCACAGAGTAGGGGCTGACACATCTGTTCCTGAGAAATTCATGGAGGTTTGGGCACTGTAGGTGTTGGTATGCACTGATTAGCACAAGGCTGTCTTTACCCAACCACCGGGTTTCCTACTGGGCTTCCATAAACTGTTTACTAAGGAGTCTGTTGCCATGGTTTTCAGCCATGTTCCAATCAGTCTTTTTTGACCACTCAGCTTTATTTATTCCTCTAAAAATCCATGCCTTCTGTATCAACCAACTGTTGTAGCCTTCAAACCAATTGTTCTAAATTATGTATATACCGAATTTCATTTATCTGCAGAATAACAGGCTTGGATGATGATTTGAGCCTGATTGAGCGAGCAATGGAGAGAGAGCCTTTACAAGCTGACACCATTGGCTCAGGGGTGGTTTTGAAACAGAGGCTTTGATGAAAGAAAGATATAACTATGATAATAACCTAACAACAGAATGTCCTTAATGCTTGTGCGTGCTGGATTTCTAGTTAGAAACACATGCAAGCCATATTTTTTGATCTCCCTTGAACAGGAATTTTCAGTCATCTTACCCTAATGTCCCCCCTGGGCAATATGTGATAAAAGTGAGATAATATACCATTTTTTAAAAAACAACTAAAGTAGTATTTTTCCTGGCCCCGGGTGTGCTTTCTCTTTCATTCTTTTAGCCACTCAATCCACCCCCTTTTTGTGACTTTCTTCCTCCTTTCCCTGATTTAATAAACAGCAATACCCAGTAGAAAAAACTCTTTTATAGATCTGTCAAAGCTAAAGTATCATAAAGCAGCTCCTGTTACTCATGTCACACTTGAAAAGCTGAGAGATGCTTATTAAGATTAGAGGTTCGCCCTCCTATACGATATAGGCTGCATCTTCAGTGTTTAACATTCTTGTAATCTGTTTATTTAGACTCTTTGCACCTCTCGTGACAGGAAGCCACACCCCTTAATTGGATTACAGCTGATTAAATGTTACACACATGTAGGGTCAACAGACAATATAGCCTAGATGTCTTCCACAAGTAGCAAAGTTACAATTTGAGTTTATTTAATTTAAAACGTTTTAAACAAGCTATGATTATTCAAACCTTCACTCAAATTTTTGCTGTAATAGCCTCTGCCAACGAGGATAAATATGCATATCTCATGTTCTCTCTACCTTATGAACATATTCATATGAAGTGATCAGTTTAGTTTTCTTCTGGTGAACAACAGTCAGTGTGCAGGTTTATGTCATGTTAGACATCACTGTGTTACAGACTCAAGTAATTTTGCTCAAAGAATCCAGCAATCACTGCAGCTGGTTTACTGCCATCAAGAAATACTTACAGTAAGAACTTGTTTATAATGCCATAATTTAGTGTTTTTATATTTCTCTTTACATATGGATTGAAAAAAACTCCCCATAAGCAACTCAGTAATTTGTGAGCTTTAGAGATTGTTAGGCAAGTATGTAGCTCTATCTCCATAGTTGAAGTGCAGACATGAGTGTGACTTGGAATTTAATGGATTTAAAAAAACAACAACAACCTTTTTCACATAATTTCAGTCTTCTTGATCTCACCCCTGCCTCGCAGTTGCCAGTGTTGGGGTGACACAAGGTGACGTGTTACTGTTTGCAGAGTGTGAAGACTGGGCAATTAATTGACACCAAAAGGGAACCATTAGTGAAGTGCAAGCTTGAAATTCCAGCTTGGTGTTTGATGGCAGCTCAGAGGAGGAGAACTCAGAAGATAAACAAACTAGGAATTTAAATTGCATCATGTAAATGCAATGCATTAAGACATGATGTTCATTCGTCTCTGAGGAATGTTTATTTTGATGACTGTATTTATCTCCTGGATGAGAGCAGCTGTCGAAGGTTTCTTGTATATGCTGTGCCGCCAGCTGTTGGACTTCTTTGACCTACTGTTTGTGTTGCATTTGGGCCTTCAACATTTGTAAGGTTGAATGTGTGTTTAATTAATCCTGTAATGCAGGTCATAATGAAACGCAATTTATGCTTACATTCGACGTTTTCTTTCTACGGATGCATCTGCTCTCACTTGCTCTCTGTTGCTTTCAAATAATGCACAAGTGTCAGTTTTCAGTCTGTCAGTTAGTCAGCTAACTCATGTTTACTTCTTCTAATCTTACATCTTGTAGAAATAAAACTGAAAATTCACAGGAAAGATGTGTAACCTTGTAACAGACAGTTGCCACCTGTTAATTGCCAGCGGCATCAACTGATTGCTCTTTGTTCTCCAAAAGACCCATATAGGGTGTACTCTCAAGGGAATGACAGCAAACCCACCCAGAGCTCAGAGCTGAGACTGAACAACACTAAAAGAGCATTGAAGAGACAGAGGTGTCACACAAAACTAATGCCGAGTGGGTAGTGGACCATAGAGCAGACCACAACAATCTCCCAGGACAAGAACCAGTCAACATCACAAAGAAAGACATTTAATTTCAGTCTCATGAATGAAGAGCTGGACATGATCAGGAGCTGACTGATTCATGCCCACTGGCTGAAGAACCTAACAAAACGTCATGAGTACCTGGCACCACAAATACAGTGCCATGAAAGAATGTTTGCCCTTTTTTGATTTCTTAGGGTTTTTTTTGCAAATTTATCAGACTTATAAATTTCATATCACCAAACAAATTTTAGTATTCAATTTTAATATTAAATAAACATAAGATGATGATTTAATTTATTAAGGGGGAAAACAACTATCCAAACCTACCTGGCCCTGTCTCATTAAATTATGAATCAGCTGTGATTAACCACATTTTTTGGAAAGCTTCATTCAGTTTCACAAGCTACACCCAAGCATGATTATTTCCAGACATGTTGAACCAAGTAATCTCTTAAGAAGCTGTCTAACATCCTCTATTGTTGTTTTGATTGTGTCTCATACGAATGACTTTGGGAATTTCTGCCATGTTGCTATAAATACCCCAAGCACATTGAAGTGGTACTGAATTGTAATAGAAAACAATAGAGTTGAGTTGAATCAACTTGAGTTGGTACTAGTGGAAAAGACACTTTAGACATTCTAGCAACCAAGGTGAGTTGACACGTGAGTCAATGCATTAGCACTGCTCAAAACCGCATAGGAAATAACACCAGACGGTCAAAATACCAGCTACTCTTTGATAGAGCTTTACACCCCAGTGTAACACTAACACTAGACAGACCAACCTGACCACCACCTTGGTTGTTTACAAGAAAGCCAGTACCCCATACATGGATACTGGAGTGCTGAGCACTGTGGAAGAGTAATAGTGTGCTAATGACATTCATCAGGAAATCAGTGGGACTGTGGACACTGCACAATTGCACAAGTGACCATCATGTGCAGAATATACCAAGAGGATGCATTGTCCCTAGTGCTGCTCTGCATAGGCCTTAACCTCCTAAGCTAGACCACTGCAAAGTGTGGATAGGAATATAGATTCTAGAGTGGAGTAACAATTAGTCATCTCCTGTATGGTAACATAAAGCAAGACGTAGATGCTGGTGGTATATTGACCACCACAATCCAACTCACCAGCTTCTATATTGGGATGTAATTTGGACTGGATAAGTGTGGCCAAATGGTTGCAAGGAAAGATAATGCAGAATAGTCGATAAAGCCTATAATGCGGTCAAACAAATCTATTCTATCCTGGCAAAGAGAAACTGCCAGTTGTAGTCAATCATGATCACTAACAAGAAGCTATTAGGCCTTGGCCTAATCAAATTAAAAGATACTGTGGAACCTTCAGCACTATTATTAAAAGACTTATTTGAGCGTATGTATACTTTTAATCTTATGTGGATTAGAAAAAAAATCCAAAATGATTTCAAACTTGTGCATCCAGTTTTTTAAAGTCATTAAAGATGACTGTACAATCATCCTGCCCTGAAAAAAATGATTTCAAAGAAATCATTAAACTTCCCAAAATTTCCATGGCCTTCATGCCCATGATGAGTGTCTGTAAACTTTTGAACACAGCTGTACATATCTGCTCATGTGGTTTTCCAAACGTTTTAACACACATGTGTGTATATGTGTAAAAAGGTTTTCACACAAAGCCTTTGAAAGACTCAGGAGAGTTATTTTCTTTTATAAGTCTCTCGAGCTTTTTATTCCACAGCTTTTTCTGTATATTGTTCCTGTGTGTAATGACGCGTGTGTGCACTGCCTTACCTATCAGAGCTGAGGCTGAGATCCATCAAGGGAAATGTTATAATTAACAATGCTGAGACACCTATCTTTGGCAATATCTCCTCACCTTCCAGCATTTTCAACTCCAAAGAATTTACTCAACAGGGACAGCACATTACACACTTAGGGTTATGTCTGTTCACTGCTACAAGAAATATACTGAACAGTAATCTAGACAGGAGGCGTTTTGGTGCAAATAAGACAGCAAAGGGAGAGGAATGCAATAAGACAGGTTGCACTCAAAGCTGCTGATGATATCTTTTGCTCCCAGAGCTTAGTTTCACTGACTAAATTTTGAAGTTGTATGTATATGAAAAAAAATCTGACATTTAATGATTACAGTGTTTAAAAGATGATATTATTATAATATGTTCCTGTTAATTTAAATATCTATGGGTTTGGTATCATTGGTCAGTCAGTTTGAAATGGCCCATCTTTAAAATACATTTACCAGTGCTCTGTGAAACTGTAGTGGGACTTTTAAAAATTGGAAACTGATTAAATAAATAGCTCTCAGTTTTTCAAGTGTAAAAATGTATGTAGAATGTTTTTCTTTTCAGTCCATCTCCCAAAAATGCATAGAGTACACACTTACAATAGCAAACAGATTTAGAAGAAATGCTGCCTCATATTTTTTGTCTGTCGGTTTACAACGTTTTGTGTGAATGTGTCTAAAACATTTTAACAACATGAATATAACTGCCTGTGTCAAGCAAAGTGCCATTAATAGCTTATATGGTTACCTTTAAGATTTTGAAGGTCGTTGTTAGGGTTTAGCAAAGATCATAGCCCTGGATGATTCCTGAAGAAGTGAACAGTAAATTGAAATGTGAGACAGGGCTCATTAATGTCATTTTACTTTGTAAATGTGACAAATATTTTCTGCCAATATTTTACTCCATAATCAAAGCAGCAAGTACATTTACTTAGTAATCTGAAAATATGATGCAACGATACAGTAAATATAACTTCAAGACATAATTGTCCCACGGCACAATCTCTATAATAGCTGAGCAAATTTCAGTGGAATGAATTTATTTTTAAAAAAGCTGCAGAGAAACTTTCCAGTTAAGGCATTTTCAAACACGCACTACAGCTCTTAATTTTTTTTGGACATTACAGAATTCACTCTCCCAATTTGGTGACCTATTTATGTCACTGCTGCTGCCCTGCTTCACACTCTGCAGTTTTATACCCTTCACCACCCTAACATCCACCTAGCTTGAGAGGCTGTTTAGTCAGCAGATGCCAAACACTTACTTCATTATGCTGCTGTAATAAATCACATAACTTTCACAAGTGTCCTGTTGTGCGCTGCATGTGTGGTAAGAGCAATATCCCTACCTGATTCTCCTGACATTGTTCAGAGTTCATGTGTGAAAATAGCTATTGTGAATATGCATTCTTTTAAAGATTCGTGCCAGTCGATCAACTGGCCATCTTGGTTTAAAGTTGCTGAATTTAGACAAAAACAGCATTTTCTGTTCAGCCACAGTGATCGTGTTGAGCATGTCACATGTGGACATCTTTAGATTGTCTGACATGAACATAAACATATTGAATACTGACCTAAACAGCAGTGCTCAACAGCTTCAATTAGACCAAGGTTGGTGGCAGCAGTTGGGCCCCTGCTTGTAGTGGCTGATGTTCTGTCAGTGTTGGGGGATGCCGGGCTGAATCCTGCTGGGTCTTTTGTCACACCTGCTAACTGAGTGATCCTAGTGACCTTGTCCTTGCTGCCTGGTAACAAGTCAGCAGGAGCTGGTGTTGGTGGCCTCCGCTTTAAGTCGTAACTTGGAGTCTGTCTCCATGATGGGTGGGGTATTGTGATGAAAATTATGATGAGATGAGTGGTGGATATATTGGGTATATCATAATTAGGATGCAAGTTCAATAGCAGTTTAGTGTCTTAGCACTGATGCTCTTAATGTTTTTGCCTTGTAAAGCTCAATGATTGAAATTGCTGCCTTTTATGAGTTACTCAATAAAAGCAACTATGTACTGGTGTGTGACTGTATGAAGATGTGGGTGGATATATGGGGAGAGATGGCAGGGAGAACTAAAAGGTTTAATGGACCTTCAGGATTTAATTTCTTTACTTTTTGCTTTTTTTTTTTGGCTTCATATATAAGATGGAAGGACTGAGGGACAGTTAGACAGTTCTGAAATTAGTATGCTGCAAACATATGAGAATAACATTTGACAGATGCTCACAGGGTGACATCATGCCCCATCTTTTGATTTTTCATTAAGTATGCTATAACAGCTGCACTTGTACATTGCACTCATTGGCAACAGTCGAAGCATGCCAAGTCTTCAAAAGAAAAATCATCACTCATATTTCAATGCTTGCCTTCGGAATCTTTCAGTGAACATGTGACACTTTTCAGATAAGTGTTTTTGTGTTAACAAAATGGAAATCTTAATTTTGCTAAGTTAATTATAGCCTGTAGCCCGTTGCTAAGCAACCTAATGATAGGAGACAGCAGGGATTCAAGAATCTAACCTTTGGCTGGATCGAGCCAAGAGGTGACATTTGGATTTCCTTCATATCACCTTCCATTGATGCTCTGTGTTCTGACTGTGACTGAAATGCACTTTACCGTTTAAATGTTTTAAAGCGAGTGAAATTTGTTAATATAGTAAAATGGGAAAGTGTTTAAACTTCTCTGAGCAAATTTGAAGCATTCAATCAACGTCAGTCAGTCATCTTTAACAGCGCTTATGAAAATGACAGTCCCTGTATATGGAGGGTTATGAGTCATTTTGCACTATAATAATGTGTTTTGGCTTTATTATATCTCCTCACACTTTGTTCTTGTGAAATATGTCATGGTTATTCCCATGATGTCGAAATGAAAAGGACTAGTGTGTTTAGTTTTAGAGCCTGAGAGATGTCTGTTATTCTATTATGGCATGCTATTAAATGAAATTCACATGCTGTTCCATATGTTGTAGTAGGCACTGTGGGACATGATTTGCATGGATTGTGTGTTAGATTAAAAAAAACAACAACACCCTTTTAAAAATCCTTTCTTAAGAAGAACTGTATCTACAATGCACAGAATGAGCAAATATGGATGTTTGTTGTAGCTTCATACATATCACATTTAATCAGATTATGTCAGATTAAACAGTATATCGATGATGCGTGATGTAAGCCCATGCACAAGACCTGGATGCTGTAGAAATGTCTTTGTGGGTGTCTGATTTTTGTCGAGGGGGAGAATTGTTGGGGTGTTGGAGAAGGTGGGTGTGTGTGGGGGGGATCCATGGCTCAGCGCCAAAATAGTTTTGAAGTATCTGTGAAAAGACTCCTCTTAATCCGTTTTATTTGCTCTGCTACCTCCAAACCATTTGTCCACGCAGAGCTCCAAACCTTCCACTCCACCCAGCCATCTCAGGGATTTAGTGTGGTAGAGCAGAGGTGCAAGAGCCCACAGACAGTTAAAAAAAAAAAAAAAAAAAAAAAAAAAGCCATCTGGCTGGGGGGATGTTGCAATGTGGGGGTGCTGGGAGGTTTGGGGTAGAGGAGTCATGCTGGGCAATCAAAATGACGGACAGCAGTGAGAAGTGTTTTGCGGGCTCCCACATACATGCAAAGTAGCCGACTTGTGAGCATTCACAGCTCCCTCTGGTCTTCAGGTAAACATTGACCAGCCGAGGTATGCGTGGTCTTTCCACACCTCGGTGTGTGTGATTTTGTTTGTGTATGGTAATAATGTGTTTGTTGGCTTCCTTGTGAGAAGAAAGAGTGGACTCTCTTGTGTTTACATCCATGTCATCGGTTTGTGTATTTGTATGTTCTACAAAAACGACTGCTAGATTTATTTCTGTAGTTTTCCTTCTTTTTGGCCAGTAATAGTCTTTGCCAGTAGAAGGTGTCTGACCGCAGAAGGCAGGGTTGGCAGGTGAAATAAACAGCATCCATATTTCATGAAGCATCAAAAACCTCAGATTCGACACAGGCTCCGTTCTAAGGACACTGTGAAAGAGGCGCACAATTGTTCCTCTTCGCTCTGAGCAAATATTATAATCCTATTCTCTTATGCTTTCCATCTTGCCCTCTCTCTCTAATGTTCACCCCAATCGCGGCCCCTTTCCGTGAGTGAAAACCCCTTCGAATGTGTTGAGGCTTCATTTTTCACTCTCCCTTTGGGGCTCTGTTGTCAGAGAGCAGCCCTTAGGAAGTCTTTATTTCTGCCAGGCAGGGCCTCTTGCGTTCCTCCACCCTCTCCCTCCGTTCTCATGGCTGTCCCCCCCACCTGCTGGGATCCTGATCCCAGCCGGGGCACGGCTTCAGCGGGGGACAATTACTGCTGCTCCCCAGCTTTGATCATCTGACCACATGGAAGCATAACAGCTGACCACATGTTTCAACAGACAAGAAGAAGAAGTAAAGGAAGAAAAGAGGAAGAGTTAGAATAGAGTGAGAAGAAGAAAAGAAACCCCCTTTTCATTTAGGTTGAGACCCAAACTTCTATTCCACTTTGGGAGCTTTACGGAGACTTAGCCAGAATGGTCAAATCTGTGTTTTAGACGGCTTCCTTTGATGGTGATTATTTATTTGGATCAGGGCAGCCATACTTATCACGGACTATGTCTGGCTACAGCCTCAAATAAAGTTCAGTTTCAATTTGCCACTCACTCTTTTGTGAGTGCCGCTGAGAGAGAAAGAGAGAAGCAATTTGAGGCAGCCCTTGTAAAAAGTGAGTGCTAAGTCTGCTGGTATTGTCAGCCAGATTGTCAGGAGGCCAACTGGGCTGTGCTGTCGTGTTCTGGGCACTGTCTGGCTTTTTCTCAACCTAGGCCTCTGTTTCATTCAAACAGCTTCTCCAGTCAGAAGTTTTTCATGTGGGCCAACAGGGGTTACCGTGGTAAACTGGCCCAATCACAAAGTCACCTCCATATCCAGAACATAATAATACAGGGGAAATATCTGCTCAGATGGTAATGGGAGGTATAAAGGTTAGAGAAATATGTTGTCAGCAAGCCAAAAATGAATTCATCTGCATTCAAAATAACAGTTAATGCAGGCTGTTCTACCAGAAGGTATATACGTGATGCATGGTAATAGATGCATACATAAATGGGGTAATGTTAGATAGTAGTATGTGCACATAAATAAAAGCAGCTTTGTAACATTTATGGTAATACGATGATTATTAGTTTTTGCTCTATGTGCATCTACATCCCTCATGTTGTGGGATGTTTTCTTATAACATCCATGCCAAATGGGTTAGCTGCAAAGTGACAAGGCTGAGTGAAAGGGGAGGGAGTTTGCTTTGCTCTGGTTGTCAGGGATGGCCTCTTGGAGTGTCCCAATTGTGGAGGAGATCACTTTACCACATTAAGGGTGCCTCAAAAGAACCTCTTCAGCAGCACTTTGGCCCTGCCTGAAAGAACAAGACTTGTTTTGACTGGTCTGCCACCTATCATTGTCACTGCTCTGCAGACCAGCAGCTTGCTCCTGCTCTAGCTATGCTGGCGCTGCGGCTCTCTGAGATACACCCGCACTACTGTTCGTGCACACACGAGTTTACAAATATAAACGTGGAATATAAATGTGCACACATAAACATATATACATATTTCAACCACCACTTGTGGGAAGCAGCCACGAAAATCCAAGGGAACACTGGAGGGACTGGAAATAGTGTAATTGGCTTTGATCGTAGCATTAGTCAAATAAAGCATACAAGTATTAAAAATGCACTGGAGGGTGTGAGAGAGACGGAGAAGAAGCTGCGCTTCTGGGACTCATCTGGAAGTTCATATATTATCATATATGTATATAACCCTCAGGGCTGAGCTGATGTGTCAGCAAAATTACATTTTCAATATAATGTGGCCCAACACTTTCATATAAATGAGTACGTGCAATTTTAATGACTTGAAAATGGTCAGAGTTGTGAAAGCTGCTATTTCAAACCGTCTATGAATTCTGCACTTATGCAAGAAAAAAAATCAATAACAAGGAAGCCGGGCAACACACACACACACACACACACACACACACACACACACACACACACACACACACACACACTGATATATCTCTGAAAGTCGTTGTGTATGGCTGCATGAGAGAATCACTTAATTAAAAGCTCGTTCATTAAATTGAAAAGACAACCGGGATTAATGTCTTCCTTTAATTAATATAGCATGTCAGAAAAATACAGCTTGTGTGAACTGAATGTATTGCATGTGGTATCATAATTTAATATGCTCTTTTGAATTTTATGAGGGACCAATTTTTTATTTATGCAATTTTATTTTCATTTTATGTTCCGATAATAACAAACAGACGCGGAAATCAGTGGTGCCTTTTTGACTGCAAAACACATTTGCTTTACTTCATCTAATTAAAGAGCAAATCATGGCAAATTATTCATTGTTTGTGTTCAGTGTTATTTAATTGTTTTTAGATAGCTTAAGATGAATTTTATAAGTGGACACAATGGTCTGTTTTTCTGCTTGGTGCATGCTCACATTTCCCCTCTAAAACTAAGGTTAGTGTTTCTCCAGAGACAGGGAGCCGCTTTATGATGTGGCCTTAGCCATTTGTGTATCCTGCCTTACTTCATAATCATTTTTATCCGGCAGTTAAAAATAATTAACAAGTCATGCTCTTTTGTCGTCCACCATTTTAGGTCCTGGCTTTAGCAATGAAAGGCCTTTCTATCAACATGGTCACGTAATAGTGTCAGGATACATTTTAAAGTGCAGTAATTCAGTGGTTTACACGGCCTCATAAAATACAGACATGCCCTGATAATGAGAAGCATGAATGGAAACTTGGAGTTCCCTGTGGCCCCTGCTTGAGTGAGTGGGGAGACGTAGCTCAAAGGAAGACAGGAAGCGAGCAAGAAAGAAAGAACAAGCGGGAAAAAAGAGAAAAGACACCAAGAAAAGGTATTTTCAGGCTGCATAGCTGCTTAAATGGATTCCTTCTTTGTAGCGCTAAAAAAAAACCCAGGGCGACTAATCAAATATACTCTTTGGGTAGATGCATGTGTTCCTAAAATGCAGATAATCTGAGAGCAGTATGCACTTTCAGAGTAGCAGGATTGAGACTGAAGCTTTCCATGGTTCCCTCCCTGCTGAGTGATATCATATGGACAGAGCAGCAAAGGTCACAGACTGCTCAGGCACATAACTCATCTTAACTTCATCTTTCAGCCTGCTCTGACACTCTTTATGGTGTCTTGACCTACTGACAGAAAGACTGTGTGCGCGCCGGTATGTGCGTATATGCACTGTACAAAGCTGAAATGTAACCAAATCTGAGGATGTAAAAACGGAGCAGGAAAACTTACACATGTCTACATGTTTTCCTCCTGCATCTTGCTGAATGCATCTTAATCTTACAGTCTCAACATCCTGTTGTTGTGGAATAAATCATAATGTAGCGTGGAGGTGGTGGCAGGGAGCGTTGAGTCAGAGAAGCAGTCTGCTTGACTTCACACTCGCTGGGGATCTGGTAACTCAGCAGGTAGTCCGAGTACAGATTGAAACTAACTCTGCCTTTCCGTGCTCGAGACACCCTGAGAGCTCTATTCAGGAGCATGACTGTTCCTTTCTTGTAGAATAAAGTGCAGGAGTTCTCTCTTCTTTTTTTTGTACTTTGTACAGATGGGATGGGCTCAGTTTGCTCATCTTTCAAGGTACACATTCTGGTAGAGATTTGATGTAAGATTGTACTGTTTTAATAACCTATTATTTTTAATAACCTGCGAGACTGCAGCGTTATGCTTAATTAATGTGTGCGTTCAAGTGATACTTGTTTGAAGAAATCAAGATGGAGAGCTGAGGTCATAGCTGGTCCAGTGATTTGTTAGTTTCAGATGGCCACCGAGCATTAGTGAGTTAAATCCTGGAATCAGTCTGTGACCTTTCAGTAAGGTTACCACCACAAGGACTGTTTTTCATCTCCCTGGTGTTTTTGTTAGCACTAACAAGATTGACTTATAGCAGATTTGCACTACTGTGCATGTTGTAACCACTGCCTAACTAGCAGTTATTCATCTGCCCAGCAGCATAGTACTGGCATGAATGGGAATGTCTGATTTGTATTAACAGCTCAGCAGTCACATCTGTGTTTTTCAGGCAACAGCTTTGAACATGACTCAGCCAATCAAAACTGTCTGTTTTCTAACATCTTCTATTACCGAGGTAGTGAGTAAATCAGTATTTCTGTATAGCAGGCAGTTGCTGGGTGCGGTGCCAATGCGTGTGTGAATTACACCCATGCATAAAGCTGTCCTTGTGTCCTGCTGGCCAAGAGCTGCAGGGAAACTGGAAATGATCGTAAATTAAGCAGCACTTGGCTGAAGAAATCATACAAAATCTGGGATTGAAAGGAACATTTGGAATTATTACTAGAGACCATAAAAGGAGTTCCCATGAAGCGAGGAAGGCCAACAAAAGCGGGGTACAGGATATACAGTAGAGCAGTGCTAGACTACATAACAGACTGGTGGAAGAGGCAGAGGAAAGGTCAGATTTGCGATATGTCTCTTCTAGTAACAGTAGTGGTCATAAACTATTGTTCCAGCTGATGCCTGCCACTAGAGATGAATTATTCACTCACTTGTCAAATCAATAACGACCGGGTCTTTAGTGGCCTACTCTCCCCATGCCCTACTTATCGGTTTTGGGGGGAGAGGACACATCATTTGGAAAAAAAAAAGCTTGTGTAGAAAAGATTTTTTTAGTGGTTGGAATTCATTGAAGTGGACATATGGCCCCTCGCCGAGGGAAATTGGCTGTCAATTGTTGCCATTTTAAGGATTGTTTCTGGAAAATTGGGATTTTGAATGAAGAAGCACGAGTTACTAAAAAGTAAAGAAAAAAAAATCACCAAAGCTGGATTGAAATGAGCACACACGATTAATGTGGCAGTTTTGTTGAAATGCAATGTAGCAAATGGAGGTGGAGAGAAGGAGAGGAGGGGGGTTGCAGGATATGAAGTGAGTGGGTGGGTGGGGGGTTCTGGCAGGATCAGGGGATGTTGCCATGGCTTTAAGGGCATGGGCATGTTTAGATGGCACAGCCCACCCCCTGCACCTCTGCCTCTGTTCATGTGTCACTCACTGTCTTCCAGGCTGTAATTTTCCATCTACTGTAACAGTCTGGGCACATCGCCACCCAGGGAACTTTTAAAATAAATAAAGAATTCATTAAATAATTAGTATCCCCACAACAATCTCTTTTGTTCTGTCAATCTGAGTGCTCAAAAGTCACCCTGAGAGATGTAGAGAGAAAGAGGGTGAGCCAGCGAGAAAGAGAGGGGGAGCAAGAAATTAGTGGAAAAATCAATTTAAAAAAATTAAAAGCATTGAATTTTTTGAAATGCTTTTTACTTATCCGCCATTGATTACATCTAATTGGACCTCATTTCCTGAAAAACTAGTGTGTGTGCTTGCACGCAGATGCGCGTACTTGCATGTATGTGTGTGCATGTGTGTGTTTGTGACACTTGCTAATGGTTGGGTGCATAGATGATAACAACTTGGCTTAGAGACAGACAGATATGAAAGGCTGTCACTCTGAGCAGAGACAGCTATAATGGCCCCATGAATGTCTGTGTGTGCGTCTGCATATAAGTGAATGTGCATGTGTGTGTAATCATGAAAGGGTGATGATAGGGGCCACCACTTGGGGCCCAGCCATGCTTCCCAATCAAAAACTATCTGCTTGCTGGGTGCGCGTGCATTTGTGTGCTTGCTGTGTAGTGATTGCATAGGGTGAGACGGAGCAGAACTACCTCTTTGTCCCCTCCAAGATTTGACATTGTTGTCCCCCTTCCTTAGCCCAGCCCCTCCTGCCTCCTTGTTGTATGTGAGGTTAGCCGCCTGGAACATCATTGTATTTATGAACAGCTTGCAAAAGGACAAGACAAAATGTGAACCAGTTATTGACAAAAGATATAAACTCTTGAAGTAACTTAATCACAAAGACCCCTTCAAGGTGAGTCATAACGGGTAGATTTTTATTTATTTCATGAACATAATGTCGACTGCAAATAAAGTCTGGCTATTAGCGAGATTTCAAGCCAATAAAAGATAACTTAAAAACTTATGAAGGATGGTTTGGAGACAAACGGAGAAGTTAGTATTTGAAGCCTATAAAACGAACTACAAACGGCATTGAAAACTAAGTTTAGAGCTGATTTCAAACACTAACAAGAATTTCAGTAGCCTTTACTTTCAGTAAATGATAAATGAGGTATCTTTAAAATAATTGTACTTTTATTTCACAGCACAAAATATAATATACACACCTCTGCCTTACTGTGTGTTTTTACGTGCCTTTTTCTGAAAAATTGATTTAAATTTGAAGGTTGTTTCATTAAAATGAACTAAAAACTCTACTAAAACACTAAAAGAACTTTTATAAAGTACGGCAGGCAAATTGTGCTCTGTGCGCATTGATATGACTTTTACAGACTGTAGTTTTAAGTGCTGGTTACACTGAAGGGATTGTTAAACATCACATTAAACTGTTTTTTCCCCTGTTTATGTAAAGTTTTGGAATGTCACCTTTCAGCACTTCTTGGGCAACCAGAGGCACTTGTCGCTTCTGTCACTCCCATCTTTTTCTTTTCTCTAAGGGACTACATTGAGTCGACATTTCGTTTTTTCTGAAATTAATGGGGAATTAATGATTCCGTTATTCCCCCGCTGTGCGAGGAAGGGGGGGCTGGGATTCTTTTTTTAATCGCCCAACCTCTAGAAACTGATTGGAGCAGAAAAAATACGCCCAGTCCCCTTCTGCCAGGCCTCACAATGGAGGCGCTGATTTTTTTTGATAGGGTTCTGTGCTGTCAGGGGGCCAGCTGGAATTAGAAGTGGATTAATAATTTTAAACAAGGCTAAACCGCTTGGACTGTCTGCTCTTTCCAATGCTTAGCCAATGGTCCGTCTGCTCCCTGACCACATCAAAACAATCTAAAAACACTATATCTTCCTAATGAAGAGGGGTGGGTTTAGTTTATGGGCTTGAGAGAACATGAAAACATGCTTATTTAGACAGATTTCATGAGGTTCTAAGTCTTAGAACAAGCTGGGATTATTGTGAACACTCTGACATCACCAGAACAACATCCTTAAAAAAGAAGCATTGCTCTAACATTATGAGTAAAGTCAGAATTCAGTAGCCTGAACAATCTCCAGTTTATCTTCTGCTTTTCTTCTTTTTGATTAAGCAAATAAGTTTTTTTTGTATTGAGAGTTTATATTAAATGTGTGATGAAACTACATAAACTCTGCAAGTTACCTCCTAATACCATATGAAATAACAGTTGCTGCTAGGAGTTGAGATCCAGTGGCCAGAAAGCTTAGACCACCAGAATGGTGACCTCGGTCCGAGGAAAGATTAGGTTTAGCACCTGTGGGAGTTTTAAATGGTGAGACGCAAGGATTTGGGGGGTATTTGGAATGATCTCAAAGCAGACGTATTACCAGCTGATTTTGGGTATAGCAAAGCCTGGCAAATCAGACCCTGTTGGTGACATCTCTGAACCATGTCTCAGTAATCCCCATGTAATTTATGTGTGTGCTCAAGTATAAGTTTGTGTGTCTGTGCATCTGTTTGAGGGACCAACAGGAAAGGTTTGGCTTTGGCCATGTATGTGGGACTGGGAGTATCTTCTGGTGGCATGATTGGGCAGAAAGGGCACTCAGTAATGATATTTTTCCTCCAACTGGTACTCCCCTCTCAAAGGAAGCTGAGAAAAAGGTATTCTAAGAGGCCCAGACAGGAGAAGACAGACTGCGGTGCACTGCACAAGTCGATTCCTTTTTACGGTTTTGGATCTAAATTAATTTACACTGCTTAATTTTAATAGGACAAATGCGCCTACGGAAAGATAAAGCACAGAGCAAAACAGGAATAAACTGGGAAAACTGAATATAGCATAAATCCATACTTTTTTCTTTTTAACTCGGTCATTATAAAAATGTTCTGTGAATGTAGCAGGAACATTAGCCCCCTTCTGAGCTATTATCTTGGCTGTCTGGTGTTGCAATTTTACACTCCACTGATTCTGACAAGCAGTACAGAGTCTGCCTGCCCCAGATTTCACCTTATTTAGGTAATACAGGAAAAAAATCATTCCCAAGACAAGGTAAATTAAACTGGGTATTCGACTGGCACACTGTTGCCAGTTTCAATTTAAAAAAAAAAATCTAAACAAAACACCATATAAAGTTTACTGTATATGCTTGAAACAAAATTAACCTTAACGCAGATTTTACTCTATTTCATAAAACTGCACATTTTGCATCAAACTCTTACCTAAAAATGCCACTTATATATTCATAGGTCAGCTTTCCTAAAAAAATGTTTGAAGTTGAAAAAAAATGAAGTTTGCTCACTAATTTGTTCAGATTCTTTTCTGTTAAGATTTTATTTTTTAAACCTCTTTTCAAGGTGTGAACTTGGTCGTTGAAGTCTGAGTTAGTGTCACGTCTTATAATATCATCTTTTACAACAGCTTCCATCAGCCTTATTTCCAGTGTATGCACGGCTGCGCTGTAAGTGTAACTGACAGACAGGAGAGGTTCTTACATTATTTATGCTTCGGAAGAATGAAAACAAAACGCCTGCGTAGTAAGGTTTGGCAGTATTAAACTTCTTGCTGACCTGCGGCGCAGCTTGAGTTACAGCACCACACCCTTTTGTTTTATTCAGAGGAGAAATCTATCTAAATTACGTTAGCTTTATTTTACGCTTTAAAAAGAAAGAAAGAAAAGAAATAATCGCGTTTAAACAACGAATTACTGACGAAAAACACCACAAAGTACACCAATGGATTTAAAAAGTCTCGATTCGATTCTTGAAATGTTGTTGTTGTTTCTTTTTTTTTTTTTTTTAAATCGCGCCGTTTTAACCCTTTAACGACGAAATTTGTCTGTTATTTAAGTTTCAGTAGCGATTAATTAAAATGGAAAGAATTTTCTTGAAGTGTTCCCCTCTTCTGACTTTGACCCCGTTTTAAATGAACTCGGTTTCTCTGCCTTCATCGCTCCCAAATCTCTCAAGAACAAGACAAGTGGGTCGTTAATAATTTGACTGCGTACATTTTCTTTTTCTGTTATTTGGAGTTGCGCAATGGGGGAAGAGGAAGGTCACTGCAGCTGGAAAACACGGGCCTTGTAGTTTCTTTTGTTTTAAATGCGCTCAGTCCGACCGTTTAAGTTAGCAGAGAAACATATGATTTAAAATTATAATCAGCTCATAATAATATTGATATATTATTATTATTATTATTATTGTTGTTATTATTATTAATAGTGATATTGATAATAATAACAGTAGTAGTAATCGGATAATGGACAAATTGCTGTTGTTTATGCTGTTGTTTGTATCATTAATAGAAGATGAATCTAATAATATTATATTAACACTGGCACAGTTGGCTTATTACTCTAATTAAAATATGTTGCATTGTAAGGCCTGTTAAATATATTTAGCTTCATGCATATTTATATACCTATGTTTTTGCAAGTTGGGCAGATGATAAAAATAACAAAATTGGGAAGAAATTGTTTATTTAGTATAACAAAGAAAGGAACAACTTAAAAAAGTACTGTTGTTGTTGGAGCAACAAGTCATTTTCCACTTGTTTAGGGCCTGTGCAGAAGAACTGTGGAGAAAAGTTCACTAAGCCTGCTAAGCCTCACTCTCTCCATTAGGAGACAAATGTCACAGAGATGGAGAGTTTATTTCAAAGATACTAATAAAATAGGTATTTACCGTTGTTATATTTGAGTATCTTGCAAGCTCTCATCGTTTATAGCAGATAATGCACAATATAGTTGACCTGTCACTCACATGACCACAAATCTCTCTGGGTCTTGAATTTTTTAATGATTTTTTTAAAGCTGAAACTCAAAACCACTACCATACTGGTTTACATACAAGGATAAATTGGCCTGTTTAGAACTATAAGGTAACTACAAATGGCTCCAAGTGCAGTGCAGCACGCACTTTTGCAATGCTTGTGGAAAACAAAGTCCCCTCTCTTTTGTTACTGGTCTTCAGACAACAATTGAAACAGGAAAAGCAATTATTGAAGAGATTGTCCCACAGGCTCTGAAAAGCTATCAGCATGAGGGTTGGGATTGGCTTGGGGGACACCTATGGCCCCATGCATTATCCTGGCATGAGGTCGCTTTGGCAATCGCCTGCCAATTTCCACCAGCACCTGGCTTTCCCATCCCTCCCCCCTTCATCATGCCCTCCTACCTGGTTCCCTTTTCTCCTCCTACACCTCCTCCTCTCTCAAAAAAAACCAAAAAAAAAAAAACCCCTGTGTGCCTGTTATTGTCCCAGGATGGAGACCATTAATAGAACAACAAAAAGAAGAATAAAATCTGTACTGTTCGCTGAGTATGCCACAAAGTTGAAGGCATGTAATCACACTGCATTGTTTCCCATCATGATGGAATTGATTGTTGATACTTCTTGGGGAGAAAATCTCTTTGACTCAGCTTTGATAGAGTAGTTAAACACAGAAATGTGAAAATACCTGCAAACCAAAAAACTGCAGAGTGTATATCTTATGTTGCGAAAATATGAGCCAGTGGTGTACTGTTTGGCCAAAAGGCACAGTTGGAAAGCAGAGCCTAGATTAGTGGAAAAGTGGGAAATAACTGGTGCTATGTCTAACACTTTTTATTATGGCTGTTGAAAACCTGTATAACACAGCTGTTGAATATAACTCTCTTTTAGCACCAGAATCCCCGCCACCCACACAAAAACCTGGTCTTTCTCTGTTAGCCAAACACATCTTATTACAATAAGATCACCTCTGATCATGGGCTTACAAGAGCTAACAAGGGCCAGGGCATTACATATGAAAATCCAGATTGCATTGTTGTTGCCTTATGCTTGCCATTGTGTGTCATGCTTCCTCTCTTTACTTATATTAATCATTACAGCAGTCTCTGCTGCTGGCATAGCACAGATGTTAGCGCATACTAAAACACCGGTTCCTATCCTTAACCCTCTTGAATGACTGCTGCAAATGCAAGAAATGACACCTATTGTTTCCTTCAAAATATAATATTTTTCATATTTTTTATGTTTTTCTTTCCTTGACTCTCACAGAACCTCAAACATATTTCGTGTATATATTTATGCTATATATACCTTGGTCCCTTTTCATTGTTATTCTCTTTGCAGGAATGTGACTGCAATTGTGTGTGCACATTTGGAAACCTGCTTTAAAAGATGCATGCGTGGAGGGTGAAGATTATTTTTGTTTCACAGAAGGCACATTATAGCACCATGGTAGTCATAACCACAACAGGTCTGTTCATCTCACGCAGTTAGGCCCAGTCTTTAAGGAAATAGACTCAATCAGTGTTTTTGGTTACTAGTAACTGGCAATGTTGACTGTCAGTCCTGATCATATTTGAAGCATATAACAAATATAAAAGAAAAAGTAAAGCAAAGTCAAGTTGGGTTAAAAAAAACACGTAAAATAATCCTAATATAAACCCTTTCACAAAAAGCAGAATTCCCCCCTGAACAACATATTGCCTACATCCTTCTTCAAATGCAATCAATTTGTCATCATGGTGACACTAGTTATCATGTTATGTTTCCTGAATTTAAATTACAAAGATTGTTTTCAGTCTTTAAAGGTGAATATACTCTATTTCTAAAAATAAAAAAGCAGGTCAACCCCCACCGCCTGCCTGAATGGGAAGTTGCGGGAAAAAAGTAGTTATCGTTCATTGTTTCTTCCTTTGTTTTTCTGATGCCAGAAATCACGTAAACACGTGCTGAGGCTGTGGCGGGATGTTGTTCATGGTGCTATCCCTGCCTCATGCATATCCATAACGGATTAAAGATTGCGCAGACATTATGCAACTAGATCTCCCCCCTTTATGCCTTGATTGGCATTTCTGGGACACAATTGGTATTGTTGTTTGTTTTTATTTACTTCTTCATCCATCTATCTATCTATCTATCTATCTATCTATCTATCTATCTATCTATCTATCTATCTATCTATCTATCTATCTATCTATCTATCTATCTATCTATCTATCTATCTATCTATCTATCTATCTATCTATCTATCTATCTATCTACCTACCTACCTACCTACCTACCTACCTACCTACCTACCTACCTACCAACCTTCAACATGTGGATGTTCACACTAAACCCATGTGCGCCCTCTGATTGCTCTGATGTTCCAGCAAACTTAAGAGCGTGCAGCCGCTCAGGGCATTGCGCACGCGCGAACAAAATCGCCGTGACAGGCAATGAACGAGCTCTTTAAATAATGGAAAGACGCTCTCCAATTCTAATTCATTGTCTTAAGAAGGGGGCTAAATTAACGACATTGTCATTTTTATTTGAAGAGAGCAATGAATATGTGAGCGCAGCTGTCCGTCCCCTCGGGGGAGAACCCGTCCTGTGAGCTTGAGTCTGTCTTGTGCTCTCAAGTTGAAAAACAAAAAAAAGTTTGTTGGAGATGCTGAATCACGCGTTTAATGCGATCTGAACTAATTGTAGCTTTTTGTTGACTCTGCAGGTGATGTAAAGGCCAAATATAATGGCCGCTTTGGCTGTAATTAACGATTTAATTGCAGGTGGTGAGAGTTAAGGGCACACACTGTTTAACGGTTTAAGTGCACGTCAGCATTACACCTTTTTTCAATAATATGCATCTCAGCGATTCATAAAACTGCTTTCGCTTCCTCAAGGGAGAGCAGTTAGGGAGAGGCTTGTTATTGCTCCTGTTTGGGAGGAAGCATCACAACCGCAGCGTTCAGGGCAGAGCAACGGGTCATTAAATGGATGTCAATTGCTCATTTACCCATTTGCCACCTCTCAAAAGTGTTGAAAATATATCTGTCAAAAGACAAACGCAAGGCACAATTGCTGAACATCTGCTTTTCTGAATGAACGTTTGCCAGAGACCTTACTCCAGGGACCTATTAGCTTTGATTCCTGCGCCCGCTCTGATAAGGAATTCATCAAGTTTCTGACACCCTGCCAGATGTTGGGGAATTGCCGCTGTCTCCTGTTGGACATCCTGCTAATGGATTGTCTTTCAGCTCACAGCATAATAGAAATGTTTTTGGAAAGAATGCTTTGTTTATCTTGGAGGGAGGTGGCTAAGAAGCCTCGAAGTAAATTTTATTTCGAATTATAATCCCCAGGTGCATTTTTTTAGGCAATTTGTTGCTGCTGTCAAAGTGTGAGACGCTTTAGAAACTGAACTTGGTGAGTAACTTATTTTATTTTGCGATGTTTTGTTGTTCTTTTGTGGAAATGACAGGCCAACAACTTCCACTCATCACCTCGTGCGACACAGTGTTAGGGGCAAATAAATCGTCACGAAATGTGCATTAGGTGAGCGTCCAACCTAGCCTAGTGTGAGTGAGTTGAAGGATAATTGAAGGCAAACACAATGCCATTGTGTTCAACAGTTTCCATCACAAAAGCCACAAAACACCTTAACATATAAAGAAACACGTGGACTAAGGCACCTTGCGGATGCATATTCAGCACCCTGCCGAAGGTGAAACAACCTTCGATTAACTTCAGCACAAAAGGAGGCTTTTAATTATCAGATGTATGCAACTGATTGTTTATGAAGCTATATGCAGCCGCGTGCTGTTACAAATCCGTTTCATTTCAATCTCTAATTGTCACGCTGAGTTTAGAGGCACTATTCTGGTTAACCGTGTAGTTTTAATGCCTTCATTAAAAAATATATAAATATCAGCAGTGTCAGATTTTTCGTTTCTGTATGCGGAGATGGAAACCCTCTTATTTCACTCACATTCATATCCTCACACAGAGAAACAGTACACACTCCCATGCTCGGTGCAGTTATTCCATGATGCTTCAGTTTTGGCAGCATCCCATTAATTAAAGAGTGATGGGATAAAACCTGAACGTGTATCAGCAAAGCGGTCATGTGCAGATGTGCAGGCGCTGTCTCCGATACAGAGTATCCCAACTGCCGTGCTGCTGTGCCTTTGAGCAAAATAGAATACACCCTAAGTTATTAAACAGCCTTGTGTCAGATAACCCCTTGCTTAAAGTGTCGAATAAAAGCTAATAATAGCCTTGCATCTCCAGCTCTATCTTTTAACCTACTAACCGAGTTACTTGTGAATTGATCGAAATTTATCTTTGCACTTTGTGTCCAATAATGACTTAATTTTCAGTTAGCGATGAATTAGCTGCTTTTTTTTTTCTTTTTTTTTTCTTTTAAAGATCACAGCCTCCGTTGCGTGACAAAAGGCGTTTGGGACCTGCTTGTGTCAGTTTATCCTCTTAGAGCGAGCTCTCCCGCTTAGCCAGCGAATACTCTGCTACTGAGAAAACCGAGGAAGGTAAAGGGGTTGGGGTTGACCAATCAATCCGATATAAAACTTCAGCGGCGTGCGCAAGCGAGACGTACGTCTCAGTCCATTTTTTCCCCTGCAAAATGCACCCCCCCCCCTCTCTCCGCACCCAGCCCCCCCGCTCCCCTCCGCCTCCGATCCCTTCCTCCCCCACCACCACAAGAAGACTATATAAGAGGAGAGATTATAGGCTGCTGCACGCTGCCAACAGTCAGCTGCCATCCTCCGAGTGCACACACTGGAGCCCAGTACGGCAATCCATAAGATAACCCAAGATGAATGAGCAGGCTAATTGAGAGCCAGTTGTTGTCTGCTACAGTGGGACATTGTTGTTATACAGCCGCTTGTCTTTACACAACTGCATCCACGTGACCATCACTGCTTTCTAATCCATTGAGAACCCACTAGAAAAGAGCCTTTCATGTTTTTTCCTCCGTCTGGGTTGAATCATCGGTACCGAGTTCTCATATAGTGTGGAAATGATGGCTTGTTTTAGGAAACAGCTTGAATGCACCTTATTGGCAAGCTGCATTTTAATTGCAGAGTTAAACGCACCCCTACATTAATGACCCAAATTCACATGAATGTGCTTTTTAATGACACGTAAACTGAGGTGTGATTAACTCTTAAATGTAGGTATATTAGAGTTGTGTTTATTTCCTCGTAGTATGCTTTCTTTACTCTTATCACGGTCACCTGCTGCGGGTCAGAGCGCAGCCACGTCTGTGCTTAGGACATCTCAAATCCGCGCGTAAAAATGCAACCTTCGTGCGAGCCGCCGTGCTTCGGAGAAAGCCGGGTCTCGGTTATTTGACGTCACGGTGTGTGAGAGGAGCAACTTGAAATGTGCGACTAGACTAGCTGGGAAGGGAGGGAGGAAAAGGGTAGGAGGGGGAGGCAAGGAGGGAAGGGGTGAAAAGAAATGAAATCAAACCAAATGCGAAGGGTGCGCTTGCGCAAAAGTAGAACAAAACAGAATTAGAATCAGTTTTTCTCAATAACTGTTTATAGCTGAAGAATACTGTGTGGTGGGGGTTTAAAGTAACCCTCTGTGTCAGACTTACCGGGAAGTAAAGTCGTCAGATTACACCAGTCTCCCAGACAGAGCAATAGGAAATGTGCATTTGTTGTTGTTTCTTTTATTTTAAAGCACTGAATAAATTCCTATTTATTACACGGGGCTTTCCCGATGTGTGCATGTGCACTTGTTGTAATTCAGACAGATTTTTTTCGCCGTTTAAATGCTTATTATGGCGCCTATTGATGTGTGTTAACTCCTTTGGTTGTTTTTTATGTAGCTGTGCCTTGTTCGGGTAGTGGGAGACGCTGAGGCACTGCCACTTTTGGCAACGATTCCTGCTCCACTTTCACGGTCACACAGTGTCCTCAGTTGCCCGTCTTCCACTCTGCATGACAGGATTATTATATATTTTTTTCAATCACTGTAAGCAGTCATTGAAGAAGAAGAAAATAAACTTTACATTTGCAGCTTTCATAGTCATAAACAGATGCCTTACCGGCCTTTCTAAAGTCCCTACACACTGCCAAGAAGTGGTCCTTCAACTTCCTCCCCCTAGGATTTCCATTGAACACACACACACACACACACACACACACACACACACACACACACACACACACACACACACACACACACACACACACACACACAAGGCCAAGATACTAAGATGGCGCCTTAATCAGTGTCAAGTTCAAGTGACTCCTACTAAATAGCATGGCAAGCAGTGTCGGTTATATGCGTTAACATGCAGGGTGCAGAACAACATGCTGATAATAATCAACGGCGCAGTCTGACAGTCGCTTTTCATAATGTTTTGTTTAATTTCAGTCAAAATTTCCGTTCACATTTCTTCATAAATAGTTGATAAAATAAATCAACCAACATACAGTAGCCTAAAAAGTACAAGGAACGTTTGACTCTGGTAGCTATAGGCTAACGCATAGGCCTGCTGTTGTAACATGGTTTGCCTCGATGTGGCACAGTGACACAGTTCATCAGTAAAACATTTTTGCTCTTCAGGAATAACTTGGATTGTGACCCATTTCTCCCAGAAAGTGTTACAACATCACATTCTAGCTGTGTTTATACATCAGATATTATTCTCTGACCTCTGGACATGGGGCAGAAAGGTGGTGGGAATAAGAAAAAGTACTTCTTTTAAATTAAGGTATAGAAAATAGCATATAAAACATATATTCCTTAAATTATTTAAATAAACTTATTTCATATATCACTGTCAAGAGGTACCGTTTTTACATTTTATTTTAAAAGTAGTGCTGGTGGTCTGAAATTGTTCTCATATGAGTACAATATACTTTGTGTATGCATAATATTTAATTCTTGAGAATAGGTTACAATGCAATGCTGTAACTCTTTTTGCCACTGAACGTGTTCTCCCCAACCCACATAGATCTAGAATTCCTTCCACTAAATTTTGTTAAACACAAAAATGTCATCTTGACAAGTTATTCACACAAAACAAGCAAATGTGTAATCAAACTGCTCTATATGCAACACCACAACAAATAACACGCTTAGTTTCACAGAATTACATTTAAAACAATGCAAGCTGACAGACAAAAAAAACTTTTTTATTTTTGAAGATACTGTGTTGTGACAGTTCCATTGTTGCCGATGCACACATTTAAACATACTTGCACAAAGACACTGCTGGAACTAGAAAGGTTGCCATACTGGCGCATATAGTTCGGGTCTTGACCTCAATTTGAAATACTCAAAATGCTGTCACCTTGATTTGGAAATCATGACTTCGCACACTCTAAGACCTGTAGTATAGGAGTGCAATAGGCTGATGGGTTCATTCTTTTCTCTCTTTTTTTTCTTCTTCCCCCAATACTGAGTTTATGCTAAGATTGACATCTAGTTCTGATTCTATAAAAGTAAAATACACAAAAAGTTTAAATTTAACCAAAAATAAAGATAACAACAGAACCGTTTTATAGCTTCTCAGCTCAACTGAACTCAGCTCTACAAAGTCAATGATTTTACATGTCAATGGTCTCATAAACAAAATAAAAGTGACGGAAATATCTGCATTATATATAGACAAATCCATAATATTCATATAAATGATTTAATTAATCCAAATAAGACACATGTAGGCCTATTGGTTAAAAAGGAAAAAATAAAACAACAACAAAAAACAGAAGGATACAATCGCGATGTTGGAGCTTTAGTTTATCATTTGTTCCATGTTAAGCTGGTTATGACCGAAACTGTACAGTTCTTGTTAGAAAACATTTCCATAAATATCATTTAAGTTTCAGAACTTATACCCATAATTAAATTACAAATTGATAAATATGGCATCATGGATATGTATTTACAACGGTATTAACAAAAGGCAACGTTATATTCAACGGTAACAATCGTAACCTAATACCACATTTCTCCACCTGAAAACGGACGTTGACAACAGATTCGACCCCATCAAACAAGGAAATACATTCACGAGATAATATTTAGTTATGATTTTTTTTTCTGTGTTCAAGTTCATGACAAAGACTTTGGCACGTTTCTTAAGACTGTTTGAAGTTTCAACAATCAATTGAAGAGGCGACAATAGAGTGTCACCGTTATATAAAACAGCGTGAAATAATTTTCCTTTTTTATTCTTTTTTTTTAAATAAAAATTTGAGAAAATACATAAAATGAAAAATAAAACATTTTTTTCTGAAAACTTTAACTAAAGGATAAAAAAACATTTATTTATATTGAGAAAGTATAGCGTTTATTTATTCGTGATTTATTTGATTTCCTCAAAACTGCGGAATAAAAGTCAAATTTCGTGATCCTGAGAACGGACGTGGCCTGCTTGGTGCTGGCTTTTGCTCTCATCTCCTGCTGTTGTTCTTGTTCCAATCCCATTCGCGTGTGTTTGCGTGTGTATCTGATGATGATGTGTGCGTGTATGTGTGTGTGTATGTGTGTGGAGTGAAAATGAATAGTTTTTTTTAATGTTTTTTTTCCTGCTCATCCTCTTGGTCCACATTGAGAGGGAATTTGTTCTTCTGACTTCAAACGTACCATTCATTAAAGTTGGGTGCCAGTCCTTCGCTGTGACCAGACGTGTTTTGTACGGCTGACGGCGGCGTTTTTGTCGGGTCCTCAGTGCTGGCTGAGACCAGGACTGGCGGTGTGGACGACTCGTATCCGGAGCTTGCTGCTGGAGACGATTCAGATCCTTGAGACTCATGAACCTGCAAAACATGGGGACACGAGCACTGAGTTACTGAGGCAGTCATTGTAAACGGTGACCTTTAAGTGTCTTTATGGAAGGAGGCTGAACTTAAATGCGGATTAGCTCTGAGTTTTATGGGGCAACTGTAATGGTAAACAGGCGAGCTTCTGGACTGCATAGAAATATCCGCATCAACACACTGTTAAAGTTTATATAAAAATAGGTTTTCTCAAAGTACTAGATGGTTAAAATATATTTAAAAAAATTGCTTATTGCTAGCGGATATTTATAGAAGACGGCTATTTTAAAGAAAAATACAAATCAAAATCCATCATCAGAGAACAACAACAAAGGGGGAGTTTTTTTTTTAAAACTATTAATCGTTTAATCTTTTAGCTATTTAAAATCAAGAGCCGCTAACACACTAATTGTGATTGCACACCATTTTTGTACCTTTTTTTGCAGTGTGACTGGGCTAGCCTATAACATCTTAAAAAAAAAAGCCTAAAGTTGTGATGGTCTCTGTCTGTGGTAAAGGAGGTGGAGTGGCGTGTGTGTGAGTGTGTTAATGTGTTTAAGGAGTAATGAAGACGTTAATTACCTTCATGTGTTTCCTGAGAGAGCTAGGGTGTGTGTATGACTTGTCGCACACTTTGCAGATGTATGGCTTGTCTGATGTGTGCACATGCATGTGCTTTTTCCTGTCGCTGCTGTTGGCGAAGCGTCTGTCACAGCCATCAAATTCACACTTAAACGGCTTCTCACCTGGAGGATTAAATAAACATCGTGAATTACCCCTCAATGGCCCGCACAAACAAACCCCCATTGTAACACCGACTGTAAATCCGAAGACACAAGATGTAAATTGTCTGCAGCCTATTATATAACAGAGTAACCTACATTCTCGTGGCGACATGGATACTGCTCCACTACTACACACTGCTCTGTCAGGCTTTATTTATTCAAGAGGCCTGCTCCTTCATGCTACTACTGGCCTCCTCAGTGCGTGTGCTCTTGTATAGTAAATACTGAATCAACAGGGCATTCTGTACCGTGCACTGACTGAACTAGAGCGACAATTATGAACGCAGCCAGAAATTGCTTACTTGTAATGTGTTCAAAAAGCACACGAGCCCCGTGTCTGCCCTAAGCACCAATACAGCAAATGCACCGAAAGTTTGGCGTAAAGTAAATGAAGTATCTTTTGGACTGGCACAAAACTTCTCAGGACAAAAGCTGCAAGAATTAACGAGGCTGAACACTACAGCAAAGTTGCAGAGCAATGTGGTTTATACTCTACTGTGGAAACATTATCCAATCTGTATATTTTCATATAATTTCGAAAAAAGGAAACTGGGAGCTTATCGCCATTAGAAAAGTTGGTCCAATTTCTGAAAAGGACCTCGTAAACAATAACACAACAACATGCACGTTTATATCTGGAACACTGAAGCATGGGGTCTATTTAAAAATAGGTTCTCTTTCTATATTTTTTACATGATGCTAAGATGCTGTTGGTGCCTACCTGTATGTGTTCTTTTGTGTATTTTCAGGTTTTCCGATCTGGCGAATATTTTCCCGCATCCGGGGAACGGGCATGGGAACGGTTTCTCGCCCGTGTGCACACGGATGTGATTGACGAGTTTGTACTTGGCCTTAAAAGATTTCCCTTCTCTCGGGCAGTCCTCCCAGTAGCAGACGTGGTTGCTCTGCTCGGGGCCGCCGACGTGCTCCATGGACACATGAGTGACCATCTCGTGCATGGTGCTGAAAGTCCTGTCGCAAGTCTTTTTGGGTCTGTTCATCTGGTTCTCGTCTATCCATTTGCATGATAATTCTTGCTTGATCGGTTGCCTCATGTATCTAAAGAAGGCTCCCGGACCGTGGTGTGTCGGCACATTCATCCCCATATTCATGTTGATGGGGTGGTTGTAGTTGTGGAGCTGAGCCCCGTAGTGGTCTGTCCGAGGGCTCGCTACAGGACGATACGGATCAGGTCTGCCGAAAATGTCCCCGCGCAAGCCAAGATGCATTTGGCTGTTAACAACATGTCCACTGGATGAAGTGTGGCTCACTCCCTGGTCATGAAGTCCTGGAAACAACAAATGTCCTGGGTTATCGGTGATCCCGGGCGGCCCGTGGAGGCTCCCCGCCGAAGCTGCAAAGATCCCATGCTGGGTGCTCGGAGCTGTGGACTCTCCAACGCTCCGGTTCCGGAAGAGAAAGTCTCGTGTTGAATTGAAAGCTCCCCCGCCGTACGAGCCCACCTGCCCGCCGTGAGAGTGTCCCAGTGCAGCTGCATATCCACTGGCTTGCGGTGTGAAAGCTGATGTCTGGCTGGAAGCGATATCGTGAGCCACGGGGCTGATTTTAAAAGCAGCGGAGTGGGAGGAATCACTGAAGGGATTCAGTCCCAGACTAGGGTCTCTGTTCCCGATTTCGTGGTGCCGCGGCGTCCCGAAGCCCCCCACTCCTAACGATGCAAACTGCGGACCGCTATCAAGAAGCATAGTCATGAGCTTGAAGCAAACTCAGGAGCTGGGAAGAAAAAAACTGAAAATAAAATTAAAATCCAGTTTAGCGGAGCGCGCAAGCTGCACACTGCGTCGAGATGTACCACGTTGCGCGGAAAAATCCAAAAACAACAAAAACAAACCAAGCCAAAATGGGGAAAAATCCTATGCAAAGAGTTGGGAGAAAAAACTCCCGTTGACTGCAATCCGTGAGAAAGAGGATCAAACTTCCCCCCCTTACCAAGCGGATGATGTCCTTGGACTGATAAAGTCAATCACTCACTCCCAGAACATAAATGAACTCGGGAGGCAGTGCTACGACGGCCAATCGGCGTTCTGCTACCCCTGTAACACGTGACTGCGACGAAGGGTGGTAATTGGCTTGATTTCTGGTGATTGGCACAGTTTGTTATTGAAGATGGCAGTTCGTCTCAATTGCTTTCATTTGATTGGTTGTTGCAGGCATTATTTTGCAGGTATAACAACGCTCTAGCGCAGATCCTGCATGTGTTATGTGGAGCGCATGTCAAATGCAGCCGTACACGAGTCGTACTCCTGATGAAACTCCCAAACAATTTTAAAGATTCAGAGAAATATATAATCTACAATCTGTAGAGGATATACTAGAAAGTTAACTTTTCGAGCAACCACTTATGGCACTTTTGAACTGAAATTTGTAGTATTGAACTTAGAAAAACTAAAATGTGTTGTAGGTTTTATATAGTATCTATCTATCTATCTATCTATCTATCTATCTATCTATCTATCTATCTATCTATCTATCTATCTATCTATCTATCTATCTATCTATCTATCTATCTATCTATCTATCTATCTATCATTATCCTTTATTTTTTCTCTTTCATGTGACCAGTTTGGCTCTTATTAACTGAAAACTTGAATGTACTTGGCGCAGTTCCAAAATGTGGCTTTCTTGAAGCCGCTTGAAAGGGGAGGGGGTATTTTTTTTTATTTTTTTTTTGCAAAAGCTCTATAGGGTGTAAGACGGAGGAATAAAAGACAGAAAGAAAGATGGCAGTAATTGTAATATCCTGAGATTTTTTCGCTCAGCCAAAAAATTCGTGCCATTGAGCAAGTTTCACAGGGCTGCCGCTGACTCGCTGCAGGACACATGAAATCTGATCAAGTTCAGAGACGCGCTGAGTGCTTCAAGCGGCGCTTTTTAACTCCAAGCCTTTCACATCCTTTCCCCCTCAATCTGTCCCAGGAAGGAGCTCACATTCTTTATTTTAGGGGATCTGGGCTAAAAAAAAAAAAAGCGAGAGAAAAAAAGAGAGAAAAAAATCAAATCAGTCCTTCATTCTGTTCTCGCCCTCATCCTACCGCATTCACTCCCAGAACATTTCGTCGAGAAAGAGTTATAGATTGAAAAGGTGAGTTTTCCTACTTATCCGTCGTCTTTCTGTGCTAGAGAGAGAAGAAGAGGCCTGTGTGAACTGCATGCTGTGGAAGTGCTAAACTCTACACTTTATTTAGCCCGTGGAGGTTACACGGGATTTAGTTTTGTTGAAGTGAACCTCGGCTGCTTAGTGTTTAGGCCTGTTACTCATATGTTGATTCAGTTGTTGCAAGAACCCGCAAACCTCTGTTTTTTCTTTTTCTTTTTCTAACCAGCTCGCATACTAATATAACATTTACGCTTTTTTTTACATAACGACTCGACAACATAACTCAATAACTTATTTTGAAGGGGGGAAAGGGAAAAATGAGATTCACTTCATCGTTTTCCTCCATAAGCCGCTCTCTCTCCCTTTCCCTCTCCCTCTCTCTCGCTCAGCCTCTCTCCCTCCCTCTCTCTACTTTTCTTCATCTCTCTCCCTTTCTCTCTCTCTCTCACGACGAAGGGATAGCCTCTCACAGTTTACTCCCCCCTTCATTCTCACACACTCGTCTTCTCATACTGCAACACAGTAAGCGCGTACACACACACACACACACACACACACACACACACACACACACACACACACAGTGTAAGACGAACACATACACACAGAGAAAAAAAAAACTCATCGGGATTTATTGCGACCTTTGTGAACTTTCGCAAGCGACAAGCAGCCTGTTAAGTTTTCCTAAACTCCCTCCATATTTTATTGGCTCGTTGAAACGTGAATGCTCCATACACCACTTAAGGTTATGTGCCGTGTATTCGCAAGCCATATTACCGCTATGAAATAATTAAGTGACATGGTTAAGATGAGTCACAAATGTTTGTGAGCCACAGAGCAACAGCGTAGGCACCGAGCTCTTGCTGAGAAAAAGGGGGGGGGGGGGGGGGGGAGCTGTCATCAGCCAGGCCTAATGTAAAGCAACTGTTGCTTGAGAGTTAAATTTAAAACTACCGCTGATCTCTTCTTGTATCCTGGCATTTGTTGAATATTTTTTATTCAATTCACTGCACGAATGTGGAATTTGACAACTGGGGACATCAAACACTCATTTACTAATTATTCATGCTCTCATCAAAACAAACATAAAGAGAGTCAGGATTACAAGAGTATTAGGTAGCATTTTTATTTATTTTTTTATTTTAAAATTTCTGTTTTGTTCTGTATTTTATCCACGACTTCTTGCCAGGAAGGGGAGCATTTCCCGGGAACGTTAACATTATTATTATTATTATTATTTATTATTGAACAATAGAAAATGTGGGAACTTTCAAATAGTGGGGAAATAAACTTTCCAAAACTAACGTGACTGTGGTTTTGCGTATTGTTTGTCTCATGCACACCAGCTTTTTTTTTTTACCCCAAAATATTTAACATCGAGCTCTGCGCTGAGTGGCGTTTTCCTCTCACGTTTGGACGTATCTATTTAATTTAATGTAGGTAAAGCTGCAAATCCATTTTACAATCATACTGATTTGTATATTTAATTTAATATTTTTATATGTTCTTTTTAATGGCCAATTGCATTAAATTCTTGCAGGAATATGCATATATATCATTACTTTGTATTTGGGTGTGTGTGTTTTTATTCATTCTGTAGCTAGCTTTTTAAGTATCCGTAATGAAACGTGCCAATTTATTGAAGGCTCTTCTGCAGGACTGCGGTATTTATAATTTGCTTATTTAGTTATCTTTCCTGGGATTACCTCACTGGGCGTTGGAATAGCCTATTGGTTATAACATAATCTTCTTCCAACTGAGCATGCGCGTTACCTAAAAAATATCAGAATATTTTAGTGTGCATACCTCTGTGACAGTAGGCCCACTGCTGCTGGAAAAGAGCAGAACATAATCATCACCCTAAATGGTAAACATCTCACATTTATATGTTTATTCTAACTAGATGTGTTAGAGTCAGTAATTATAAAGGATTTTTCCATTGTGTAATTTCGTAAATGACCTAGATGCATGGTAATTCTATTCTTATATAAACCAGTAGACATATCACAGCCCAGTCTTTTTTCTCTCTCTGTGTATGTGCGTGTAGCAAAGTTGAGTGATTTTTTTTAGTCCATGATGTCTGGCCTGTGGCCCACACTATATGTTTGGCCGGCTTAGGCCGCTAGTGCTATAGACAAGTTTGTGGACTTGAAATTAACTCAGTAGTGACCAGACAGAAGTATAACCTTAATCTCTCCTAAAATGGAAAAGCTGCAACCGAATGCCACTGTATGTGATCCTGTTTTCAGTATTTACATTTTAAAATGTAAAGTAAAGTGATCAATGTATCCCAGAGGCACAATTACATGGATGATTCTGTGATTCACTGTTTTGGATAAATAGACAATGTGAAGATTGAACTTCCACATTTTGCTGTGGTTTAAATGTGTCATGTCTGTTGCTTGATTTATTAAGAAAATGAATTGTGGTGCTTTGTGTGTTGAATAAGGGTGCATTCTCTATCACTTTTCCCACTTCTCTTATATTCGATGGAGCTTAAAACACTACAGTGGCTCAGGTTCGCATTCACTCGAACATCCAGTAAATTTAATAGAGTCTGAGAATAATAGAGGTTCTTTTATTTGTTCCAGCTCTGCTATTTGTCTTCATAACATGTGCATCCACTTATTTTCAGAATGCATAGTGCTTTCACAAAGCAAAAATTTACATTATGCTTTGTGGTTTCAAAACACATGGAGCTGCAACAAATGCTGTTTTAGTTTTTCCTGCACATGTAGCAGCTGATAATGAGAAGGATTTTCTCATCATATTGCTTTACAATACAAACGGTAATTTAACTGTCTTGTAATATAGAATTTCACAGTGCCTGTATTACGTTGATACTAGGCATGTTTTTGTGCTATGCATGTGTTTAGTTTTTTTCAATTCTCATGTTTTTCAGTGGCGAAATGTTTCCGCAGTTCCATATTTTCGTCATTTATTTCATTACAGGCTCATAACTGTATGTAATACAATAATAACTGTGCAGATCGTTGTATGTGTTTCATAGATTATATGGTCAGTTGGGCCTTGACTGACTACAGCACATGGAGTTTGCCTTTATATGGCTGATGGAGAGGGCTAAATGACTTCTTGCTGTGATTTGCTCGAGCATCTGTCTCCAAATGGACTCATCCCAAACCTGTTAATTCATCTAAATTTCATAAAGTCATGGCAAGACTGTGCACTGCCATCACTCATCAATTATAATATTTCAGCGCACTCCACACTAATGCATGCAGTTGTTTAAACAGCCACACAAACCCACATACACACGTTCTTATTACTACAAGAAAACACAAACACAGCTCACACAATCACAAATGAATATGGATACTTGAAATCATTTTGTTTTTGGTTTCCATTTGAAGTTTTTTATTATTATTATTATTATTATTATTTATATCTTGTGTTACATTACAGCATTCACCATGTGTAACGCTAGTGATTTGTATACGGATAGTGACTAGATTATTATAGAAAAGCAGCCATATTATTATAATATAGCCTACAACAGGCTACATTTCATTTTAATATGTGTGTGTTTATGTGTGTGTGTGTGTGTGTGTGGTGGTGCTTGTTTTTCCCTTTTGTGTGCAAATAGTTTTCCCCAAAAAGGGTCTTATTTAATAAAAAAAAAATAGACTTCTTCTCATCACCATCCAAGGTTAAATTAACTGAACTTGCTGAATTTTCAGTCCAGTCTATAACATTGCTTCGTATTCAGTAAGCCTTGAATTTAAACTGGCATTTGACTTGTCTTCCATTTTTTCTCTGCATTGCGCCTTTATAATATATTTGATTCATATTGACTAAGAGCGTCTTGGAGCGACATGGACCTTGTGGCTGTAAAAACTATGCCCTGACATGAATGTTTTGATTGTTGCAAGTGATATTTCACATGCAGCAGTCACCAGAATTTCATCTGCCTTGTCAAACAGCCAGCATAAACCAGACTTATAAGGCTGCAGGGCTGGAGGAGATTTCAGATGTCAAAATGCTTACATTTCTTACAAAGTAGATATTTGACCTGAAGTTTTGTACATTGACGTGCAATTTTCAAATTAGTTGTTTGTCATAATAACATTGCATGTGCGTAAAGCAACATTGCAAACCCCTAACCAAATAAACACTGTTTACTGTTGTTGCCATTGCTTCCAATTTTATGATTTATTGTTTGAAGGTAACCTCTCACAATATTTATCTCATGAAATTAAAAAATTGTTACATTTATGTAATATTTAAAGCAGGTACACTAACTAACTGAAGAGCTCACATTTCCTTGCTATAGCACAAAAATGGGGCAAATATTAAAAAGGCCTATTAATTGTTAGATATGTGTAAGCCTTTGTCTCAAACTTAACTTGCTGAAAGGGTATACCTGAACAGCCTCAAAATCAGCATATGAATTTAAGTCCTTAAAGTGCAGCTACTCTAAACAGTTTTCCTTTGTTTCCTGTAAATGAGGAACAGGGGTTATTTGAGGTCTCTCAGGCTTTTATGCCATCTGAATATATGATTGGAAACTTTCAGTTTATTGGCCATTAAACCTCGATTTTTTTCGGAAATGCATCAGGTTAAAGGTTGATAAACATGAGCGTCCATTACAATCCTCACGGAATTAGGCCAGTTCTGGGAATGTCTACTATTTTCCAGCATTTAATGTCAAGTGGGCCCCTTGCTTTGTCTCTGCATAGGACCCACTGCAGGTGACGTCAGAAAGTTTTTTTTTTCTTTTTGCACGTTGATTATACCACCAGCTCAAGTCTTTGGAAATAAGAGGGGTTTTCACCTTAAACCTGCAAGCTGCAGTTCGGATCTTACGCCGAGTTGTGTAGATTGAAATAAAAGTAACAGATAAAAGAATCAGGCTAAAGTGGTTAGGGTGGAAACCCCCCCCCCCAAAAAAGCTGCGTGTTTATCGAACCAGAGCCACGTCAAAGCTCGAAAACGTGCAGAAATATGTGTTGCAGTTCAGCAGCTTGGGGAGCTTGAAGCTCGCTGTCCTCACAGCACCCCAAAGTAAGAAAGTTTATCTGAGTTTCCTAGGAACAGTGGAGACTATCCACTGCTGTTCGTCACGTTTCATAATCTGCATTTTACGTAACCATTTTCACATTTGTGCCAGCCTGCACGACGGTGCGTGATGAACTTTTGAAAATTATTAATTTATTTAGGCTTAATAAGAACAGCGTTATATACAGGCGTGATTTACAATAAGCACATGGATAAAATAGTACATCTTGTTCTGCTGTACTCCCCAGTGACACTACTAGAAATGTATGTTTGAAACAACTTTTATTTCCAACAAGATGATTATCGTGCCTCGTAGGACTACTTGTTGCTTTATCAAAGTTGTATTTTCCATATTACACGAGCCCAATAGATTACTGCGTCCGTACGGAAATGTACTCTAAAATAAAAATGTACCACAATGATCTTACCACGGAGAGAGAACAGTAGCCTTCTATTACTATTAGAAAAAATGTGGATCTAAACGTGGTGCTCATATAGGTTAATGAGTGCCGAAGCAATTATGTTTTTGTTTGTTTGTTTGTTTGTTTGTTTGTTTGAATCAAACAACTGCTGCATTTGTGAGGAATAATATTCTGTAACTCTGACTATTTTCAAACGAGGTGCTCTACTCAAAATGAAAGTCTTGACAATAATTGGCCTGGACACGCAAGGACCAGTCTCTCTATTATACTTGCCAGGCAGGAGCAGGACATTTGCTGAAATAAAAGGCATGAAGGCTGGGAACTGATTGTGTTGTGTTTTTGCTCACATCGGTTTTTAATCACTCGATTTCTACTAGAAGATTAGTATTATGCATTAACCTGTGCGTTTTTCCTACGCAGAGATTTAGAGAAGGGGAATTATAAGACGTCGCCTGACGTTAAAGAGGCTGCAATATTTGGGAGTATCGCGGCACATTTCAAAGCATTTTCTCTGCGATATTTGAAAACGGAGTCGTGCAGTGAACGCCTGCGTGTCCCTTTTAAAACAAACCCAGCGCCTGTCAATCACAGCGCATTCCAACCAATCCCAAAGCTCCCTTTTTAAAAGCAGGTTGGCCTGCTGTGCTTTTATATTGCACCATGGCCTGTTTCGAAGCATTTTTACTACCACGGTTATTGCCACAAATCAAGAGGGCAAAGTGAACGGCATGGGACTCACACCAACTTTAACGAAATTGAGTCTGGTTCCTACTTCTGCGAAGTTCACGGCCAAGAATTTCACATGCAGATGATATACAACAAGGAAAATGGAAACAGAATTTCTAGGTGTATCCTGAGTGCTGAATTGGTTGATTTTGCAAACTCATAGCCAAACTCACAACAAAACATGACAAGCCTTTCGAGGTTTAGTGGCTGCCCTCTCTCTTGCGTCAACCCCGGGGAGAGCAATACTGAACCCAGCGTGGTGCTGCCACCTTTGGCAGGAGAGCACATGGGACACCCCACTGGCAGTTCCTTAAAACTCTGCCCCTCGCACAATTTGCGAGACTACCCAGAGACGAGGTCCAGTGCATATGTTGACCATTCGGTTCCCAATTTTTCAGACTCTGGATACCCCAGTCACCGGTTAGAGCACAGCCCTAGGGGCATTATCATTGGAGCCAATCTTTCTGGAGCCGGCATGCCACCCGTCACTGATCAACTGGCATCAAGACCTAACCAACATGGAGGGATTGGACGCTATCGTGACTTTCATGGCTACAGAGACAACAGAAACCATACTTTTTTCACAAGTTATCAGGAGCAGGCCCATGCGTCCTCGGACGCATCTCGAGATCTCGGCAGCCAGATGATGCTGGGTCTGCCTGGCGACCTCCTCACCCGGACTCACCCGTACGGCCAAACTATCAGCCCCAAGGGAAACAGCCAGCAACTTGTCACTCAGTTCCTGGGTCTGTACAAACCCCTGAACATGGCAATTCAGCGTGGAGGAGGAGACGCTTTCCTCAGGTGCTCAAAACAAACAGTAAAGCATGAGCTGGTGTGCAAGTGGAGTGACGGCCAAGAGGGGGCTGGAAAGCTGCCTTGCTCCAGAGCCTTCGGGACCATGTATGAACTTGTCACCCATGTGACAGTGGAGCATGTCGGAGGACCTGAGCACTCTGAATATGTGTGTCACTGGGAGAATTGTGTGAGAGACAGGAAGCCTTTCAAAGCCAAATACAAGCTGGTGAACCACGTCAGAGTCCACACAGGGGAAAAGCCATTTCCCTGCCCATTTCACGGCTGTGAGAAAGTTTTTGCAAGATCAGAAAATCTAAAGATCCACAAGAGGACTCACACAGGTCAGTTAATGATAAGACAACAACACAAATAGTGATAATGATAATAATAATAATATTAATAACGTTTTAGTAGTTTTCATTTTTTACCAATGTGAACATATTTTTCATGTTTTCAATATTCAGTTTTTTTTCTTAAAAACATTTATTATTATTATTATTATTATTATTATTATTATTATTATTATTATTATTATTATTATTATTACTACTACTATTATTATTATTATTATTATTATTATTATTATTATTATATCTGCACAGCACAATGTAAAGTGTTATTGAAATGTTACGCAAAGCTTTTTGTGACACTTGTCGCCTTCTCCGTTACTGCCTGACAGAGAAGTAGTAAGACAGTTGCAAACTATGTGTAGTATAGGCAGCAGGCCTAGTGGTTTGGGTGCCTCTCCCACTTCATTCAGTGAAATTATTAAATAAATCCCGGGACACCGGAGAGTCGTGACGTAGCCGTTACGCTGCCTCTGCCTCCCAGGGACTCATCTCCTGTACTCAGGAACACTAACAGAGCACATCACACTGTGATGTAGCAGTAGTTGGTAAGTACAGAGATGACCTCATTCAGTGTAAACAAAATGAGTTATATTTGAATGATTTCCTTATGCCCTGTTGACTCTAATAGACATCTTACTTGAGGCAGTGTGAACCTTTTATAAAAAGAAAACTCACATCACTCTACAGACTAACTTTTGCCCTTTTTTCTGCACAACTAAAATAAGCACAGAATTATATATATATAATATTTCTGCTTGTGTTGTATATAAAATATTTCAAAATTTGCGGAACAAGATTTAATTACAATGAAATACAGCCAAATTGTACTGAATAGCCTCTTTAGAAATAAGAGAAGCTGGACCGAAAGGCGTTTATTAAGCAGCCCTTTTTCTTGTGCTGTAAATTATTTTACTAATGAAAGCAAAGAGACAGAGGCAGAACAGAGAGGCTTAATGGAATTTAAGCTATTACACAACTGCACACTCTGTTCAGCTTATCAATTTATGTAAAAATATATATTGAGATATTAGCTTTTTCTTTTTAATTCTGTTTTTAAATTTAGATAAATATGCACACGCAAGGATTACGATTCAGACTCTTTTCTTTTCTTTTTTTCCCTTCAGTCCGGCAGGAGGACGAGGGCTAGCAGCTATAGGCAGCTTTGTGCTAGAAGAACAATTAGTATCCTGATGGCCATAATTCACTCTAAGCATGGTAACTGAATTTAAACAAATCAACTGCGGTCGCAGGTTAATCTAATGCATGTTTAACTAGGCCCTGGAGCCTTTTTGATTTAGTCTGCAGATACACTGCCTCATTTGTTGCAATTAGCACCGCACCAAAGTTTCAGCAACTATTATTTGTAAATTGTTAGCAATTTACCTTTTAAGTGTCACATTCTTAAAGAATTCTAACCGATGCCTATGGGCGACTCTGTGTTTTGCTGAGCGAGTGATTAAAAGTAATTTCACACTGTTGGGCGAAACATGGCTGTGCACTTTTAAAAAAAACCCAAACTTTTAGATTCCCATTTCATATGACATGGCCCACCCACTGACCCAGCCCACATAAACATTAGTTTACATGGTCAGGCAGAACATGCGGAGACCTGCAAACCTTTTCGTAACTCGCCGTCACTTTTCTCTTTGCACGTTTAGGTGAAAAACCTTTTAAATGTGAGTTCGAGGGCTGCAACCGGAGGTTTGCGAACAGCAGCGACAGAAAGAAGCATTCACATGTGCACTCCAGTGATAAACCCTACATGTGCAAGGTCAGGGGCTGCGACAAGTGTTACACCCACCCAAGCTCCCTGCGAAAACATATGAAACTCCACTGCAACAAGACCCAAGTCGCCAAAGACGGCGACGCGCGTCCTGGTGGTGGGGGTCACATTGCGGAGGGCAGGTCAAGCCGAGTCTCGGATGGAACCCAGATCAGCCCCACTCATCCACCCACCTCATCTCAAGATGTCCCCTTGTCCCCAGAGAGTCGAGACGAGCCGACCCCGAGGTCACGTTTCCATCACACATTTGACAGCAGTTTGGACTACTCAACACACAGGTCACAGCCCCTCTTGGACCCTTTGTTGTTACAGAGAGGCAGCTACAGGCCTCAGTCCTCCCAGTACCCCTGCAGCCAGACAGGTCACGCTTTTGCCCAGAGCTCAAGGACTTTCTCCCCTGCTTCTTCCTTTCAGAAAAGTATTGTTAATGGATGGTACACATGCCACAGCGGCGTGGACTCTTTCCCACCAAAGCAATGCAATAACATCCCGTCTCTCTGAGGTGTTGTTGGGACACACACAGGCGGCTTAATATGTTGGGCCTATTTTTTCATGTGGTAGCTCAAACCTACAGCTGTTGTTCTCTGTACTTTCGTAAATGTTGTATTACATATTTTGCGTGACGTCCTCAGTTATCCTATTGAGTATTCAATGGAAATGTGGCAAGCTTTATTTGTTGTCGTGAGGTCTGTTCGGTTGGGTTTGGTTTAAAGCCCATACATCTCCCAAAAGTGGATTATAGGAACCGTTATGTGTATTTCTAGTTTTCGTTGTGTTGCATAAGTATTGAAGATATCTATCTTTAAGTGGGGAAAAAATGACTAAGGATTTAATGGAAATCTGCGTGTTGATTAGTCTATTCTGAACTTTGAATCTTTTAAGTAAAAGGAAGTGTCTTGCTGAATGTAGCCCTGACTGTAGGGGTCTTTCTTGAATGTAAACTAGTCTAATGTATGTCTGGATGAATAGAAATATTATTCATGACTTATGTACGTCGCAAGATAAAATAAATATCTAATTTTTTTTCGCCCCCCTCAAGTTAAATGTTGAGGTTTAACAACCCTGCGTGACGGGCCTGGAGCATGAGCTGTAATTAAAATACCGCAAGGCTCACTAGTTTTTTTTCCTGCCCTTGATTATGTTTCACTTTTTGCCCCATTTTTTTTAATTATTTTTATTACACACTGTGTATTATATGTATATTTCACATTTCTGTGCAGAGTAAGAGTGTGAGTATAAACCAGTGGTCGTGTTACTATTCAAACGTTTAATTAGCATACAGTTCAACTGTACATAAGCTCACTGTATAATTAATTATCCTATATTTTATTAAAGTGTCTATATTCTCTTTGATCAGGAGTGTGTGGTTAAACCCAATCAATGCATGATGCCAAACCTTGTTCTTCCCCTTAAAACACATCCAGTGCTATTCGCCATATTTGCAAGTTTGCATTCTTGTGCAAGCCAGACCTACCGATGAGTCTGCATAATCTATATGTACATACATGCAGAGTCTATATTCTAGACTAGATGTGGAAGTGATTTGATTGAGGTAAAATCAAAGGTAACTGTAACGTGGTAAGATAAACTCTTCTTAATACAAAAAGGAAATTGCAGTCTACTCAACGAATTTAATTTTCTTAACTGCGCAATGATTTTTTTTTGTTGTTGTTGTTTTTTTGGAGAGGCTGGAGATGTGTTTTTGTTGCGGGGTTTCGCGCGTGTTTTCATTTAGTGATATCAAATCTGATTTTTCTTCATGTTTAAATCAGTTTATAAATTTTATCTCCTTATATTATTTCTGTGTCTTATTTAGACGCACATATACACCATGGAGCGTTTTATTTTGAAGGTGAACAAGCTGTAAAGATAAAAAAGAAAAGACCCAGATTATAAGTTAAACATACTTTAAAGATATTTACATTCTAAGAATTTTGACACTTTTTACATTCTAAACTGTTTTGCTAGACATATGTGCCGTTCTGTTTGATTTGGGTATTGGTATAAGTTAGAAAGTTTTTTTGTTTGTTTGGTTTTTGTGGGGAAAAAAAGCTCAAAATGATTCACTTGATTGCTCTTTATGGATGCACATATTATTAATAGTTAAATGTTTTACTTCGCCTATAGCACATTTTGGGAGAAACATATGATCACATTTATTTGTTTTTTGTTCCTTCAAATACAACCCTTCAATTAAAACTCTCTTTAAAATAAAAAACGTGGTATTGGGATTTCAGTTTGAAGCCTGTATTTGTCTGTACAGAGCTTTTAGTCCGTTTTGCTACTAATCCTGGTGCAGACAATAGCTCATTTTTAGTGAACTATTGTTCCTATCCAGTCTATTCTGAGATAACACTTCCTGTTTCCTGTCCAAGAAGCAACACCCCCTCTCTAACAATACCAAAAGAAAAAGTAACTGGAAATTAAGTGATCAGGTTCAGGTATGTTCTGTAGCTAAAGACTATGTACACAAGTATGTATGGTATAGCAAATACTGTATGTCCTTGTCCTGCTCAGGAAAGTATAGTGCTTGGTCATTGTGAAGGTGGCAATAATCACAAATAAAGTAAAAGAAAAAGAAATTCCACTCTACTACTATTAGAAAATGTTATTCATTGCACCTGTATGGATGTCAGCATATTCTACCATTAAACACGTCAATGACTAGTGCCATCTAACCTCATATACCAGTTTGTGTAATCAGGTCTCATGTGCACCAATTTTATGTTTCCTTGGAATATTTTATTATGTTGATCTGACAGGCTTTGATATATATATATTGTTCTTTATTGCAGTGAAATAATTTTACTTATAGGTGAGTTTGCTCTGATCATAGAATATATGGGAAAAATAGGCTGAAACTACATCTGATTATGCACCCCTTACTCATGTTACTTTATACACATTCTGTGATGTTACATAAGAGTTTGCAATTTTAGTTACATTTGCTTTTATTTTTACGTTATTTGTAAAACAATTTCAAGCGACATAAGTTTACTTCTACGCTTATAAAACTGTGGAAAAAAATCCAAAAAACATCTTCTTTAATCTTCTCATCTTTTTTGACTAAAACACACATTCTTCATGTATTTCCACAATGTAATTGTTATCGAGATGGTGATACTTGCAATCTGTGATGCACTTGTTTATGCATTCTGGTTCTAGTGTTCGTTGCTCATGATGCTCATGGGAATAGATCTTTTGGGAGAGTCAGATATTTTTGATGATGCACTTTACAAATCCCTCTTGAATCTGACCGCAGCTAATTTTTGTTTTTAACTTTTCAGTGTGAGACTTTGTGAGAAGCGTCAACATGTTTTATTTCTATTTCAATAAGAGAAAAAACAGTTTTAACCTGTGTTAATGATTTCATTGTTGACTTTAGCGAATTGGTGCCGCTGCATCAGTACTGTTTAGGTTGATAACAATAACATTCATAGGGTTGAAGTTCTGTGTGGTAAGTACTGTGATATGGCCTAACATGAAGATTTCAAGTGGCTGATATTGTAAAATATTTATATTGTGAAGTGTTTCCTTTTTGAGGAAATTTAAGCCAACCTAGTGTGCTTTGATCAGTATGCTTTAATGATGAGATGACTGAAATTATGAGGCCACTTTGTCCTGAAATGCAACAATATCAATACCTTTCATCAAATGCTTTATGTACTACAGTTATCTTTAAAAAAATCTTGAGATATTCTGTAACTCATTCTTCTTCTACTGAACCCCAAACTGTCGCATTCTGCCCTTTTCTGCTCTGTTTCTAAAAATAATACATCTCTCCACAGAAAGCATAATAGAGGTGATCAAAAATAATTTTGAGCTCAAAGAAGCCTCTGTGTTTGTATAAGCAAAATAGTTCTTCTGTAGTGTTAGGAGTCAAAAGGTAACAAGCTAAACACTGATATTCTCAGCCTCCAGCACGTAACCCTTTCTTCATATATTCTGACCATGCTATGGTCTGAACCTTGCCACACCCTTCCCCCAAGTAATCACAACTGATTAGACCTCCACTTCTCAGTTTGCCACTTGTCTGCCGCCATCTTTACTTTTGTACTCTCTGCCTAGCAACAAGCATAGGCGCCATTTTGGACAAGGTATACATCATTTTAATGTAAATAAATCAATTTCACCCTGGGATCTGGTAAATTACTATCTTACCCCCTGGGCTGCTGTTGTGCCATACTTAGGTTGAGCGCCAACTGTGTAACGTGGTCTTTGGTTTTATGCATTATCATAACCACATATGGCATCTAGCACAACTTACACTGTGTAGCTGGCGTACTTTTCTGGGTGCGGCTTAGGGACTGAGCTTGGTCTGAAGAGGCAGGAGAATCTGTGTCAATGTTCATTCTGACTGACCAAATGTGTTTTTAATTGGATCTCTGGCTCCTCCCCCCCTCCTTCCTAGGTCAAGCCAGTGGTTCTTTTGCTTCCCATCTTGGTTTCTTTTCATCCACCCCTCTGTGACCCTTCCCATTTTAAATTTTTTCCCCAGATCCTCTTGTTCCTCTGCCTCATCTATGTCTATCCCTGCAGCTCCTGCCCATCTTCACCTTCCATGACTTCTTCGCGATGGCACCCTAATCTCTGCCAGAGTGGTCTGATGGTAAGTAGGTATCCTCTGCTAGATCCCCCCCCCTGACATGCATGGAACTTGACTCACATATCTGCTTTTTCTTTACACTGCCACTCCATGGAAAATTGCAACACCACATGGAAAAATGAATGCAGCTGCACTGACTGCTGCTTTATTTTCTTTTGCTTGCCCTTTCCAGCTAAAGAATGGTTGCCACAGAGGGGTGATGTCAACACTGTATAATAAGGACAGTTAAAAAAAATGAACAAATTTTAACTCTGAAGTAAATTACTGGACAATATACTGTACAACTATTAAAAAAGACCGAATAGAAGAGTGAAATTTATGGGTCACTTGTTTCTATCTGAGAACATTTGTAAGGCAATCTGTTTCATGTCTAAGCATGTGCAGGTTGACAATTAATAAGCTCATAAAACACTCAGAAACTGTGCTCTTATGGTCGATATTGCAATCATCGCACTTACATGCACATGTTTTGTGTGGTTACGAGCCATGAAATGGTGAATAGCAATGCCGAATCCCAGTGCTATGCTCTTATGATTTAACCAAACTGATCCTTTAGTTTTCTCTCTCATCTTCATCTGCACTGTAGTTTTCTGATTTCAGTGGTGCCAACCCCCTGTGTAGTCCAGCTTGTACCAGGTCTTATTAAACTAGGCTCGTGTCACTCTTCCCTATGGCTGTTGTACTGTCAGCTTAATCCCAAGTCCCTGAAATACTCAGCTTTCTGACTGTTGTTAGAGAATTTACGAATAATTAGTGTCACTAAATAGAGCATCACTTAATAGCCAATATATAGCAGCATAGAGAGAAAGGTCCCGTCTATCCTTATATTTGCTGCATATTTGTCTTTTGATGCATTGCAATTTACCCCTGTGGTTGGTTCTTAAAAGATGCCCCTTTTTCCTTTTTCATTTATTATCTATGCCTTACATAACTGAGATTTTGACAGTTTTTGATGAGCCAGTTTTTGAGATTTCATGGTCTCTGGGTAAGCTGGGAAGCTCAGGAGGTAATCATATGACTGACAATGATCATTTCACATGGAGAATAAACAACAACCTAAAAGCAAAAGTTTTTTTTTTTTCAGATGTGGCCTGCAGCACTTGTTGTGGCCTGTTGCAATGCAAAAGGAAAATAAATAATATTTTAGAAGTCCACATCTCTCAAAATTCATGCTTTCAAGGTTTTTATTTTTTTTTAATATATTTTTTTATTTTGGGGGAGTTAGAGTAGGTTGTGTTGGGTGAGCCGACCTTTGAAGGTCTTTCAACTCCTGCAAGCTCCAGGCCTATGAGATGCACTGCCATCCTTTTAAGGGAATGACCATAACTTTGGTCCCCTTGCTTCTAATCCCTCCTCCAGACCCTTGTCATCACAGATCAACCAGTCTGAGCCTTAATGTCCTCCACTTGCTGGCAAGGGCAGCTGGTAGCTTTCATGTATGCGAAGAGTCACATCAATATGCTTCAATCTGCACTTGGACCAGAAATTGATGCCTTTATCTTCATCTGTCTTTCTGAACAGTATATGATCTTTGACATACATCTTAGAGCTTCTGCATAATGATTCACGTTTTACAGAATGCATTTGAAGCATTATTAGAAAATCGCTTTGATTTGGACTCCTAAAGAGCACATTGCCTTAGATTTTACAAAAACAATGCAAAGAGATCCTAAATGGCTGTTGTCTTTGCTGTCTCTCAAAACTGTCACCTTTCATTAGAAACAGTTCAGTTCTGTTGCGAGATACAGACTTTTTGTACGATTTCTCAAATCTCTGCTGTTTGAGGTTGAACTTAAAAAAGAAATTACATTGATCACGGTCCAGGGTGTTTCAAAGTGGTGAGTAATCGTCAGTGTTTAATTTTATCTGTTGCAGTATGCATTGCAAGGCAGCTGCATGATCAAGCCTGTGAACTCTACATCTGAAGGAAGGATTCTGTTTCTGATCATATCCCTATTGAAGTCCATCCATTTGTCGAACATGGAGGTGTTGACGCACTCGCGCTTGCACTCACTGGTATGTGGTGGTTACATTTCTATGTACTGGACGTGACTGTGTGCCGATATTTAGTGTTTGTAGCAGTAGTGGGAGCGCATTTTAGAACGCTGTAAGGGAGGATGCATGGCAATCTCGCTGTTAACCTTCAGCCTTACGAGTTCACCCCAGGGCCTAAATCTACAATGATGGATATAAGGTGACGGGGAATAGGGGGTCTTCACACAACCTAGGAATTTCTCCTGATGTTTTTTACTTACATTTAGACCAAGATTTGCACTGCGATGATATTTTATATTAGGGGTGTATCATTAATGGAGGGGACAAATGTGATTTGTTGACCCTAAAGTGGATGGCACAGACAAAAACAGAGTAATGGCATTGAGGCAACAAGAGGGAATGCAAGGTAACCGGTTGATGATATATGTATTTACACTCATCAACAATATAATGTCCCCAGGGGACCAAGGTTTCATTTATATCCCTTTGAAATTAAAGCCCTAATGATGGAAATTATTAGCCACTTGCTAAAGAGAGCACAGGGGCATGCGAGAGAGTAATTAGTGACCAGTGAAGCTTTGAGGAGATGAAGTAATGTATTTAAAGGCAAAAATAATCATCAGTAAGGAAGCCTGGCCTTCTATTAGGTGCAGTCTATGATATGGTAATTTGATATGCATCGAGTGAGGATTCGTGCATACAGCATCACATTAAATCAAAAACAGCTGCATTAATTTTTGTCTTACGATCAGTGGCATACCACCTTCACTGCTGACTGACTCAGACCTGTGACGTGTTCACCTTTTCATGGATGACTTTCAAAAAGAACAAGGAAGAACTGATGGTATTTATTTCAGTCAGCAGGGAATAATCCTAGTTTTAAGATATCTGAAAGAGAAGAGGGATCAAAACTCCATCTCTTATGTAACAGGAGAGTGTGTCACATTGTTTTTTTTAGGTAATTAGCAATTTTCCTCAGCTCAACTCCAGTACCTTATGTTATCTGTTTGGTTGCTGTTGTGAATGCCATAGCATTCCTTTCAGTTATGTAAGTGACGAAATTATGCAATCTCTATAAGTATGTTTCAGAAAAAATAATCTGCAACAAAAAGGAAAATATACTTATGGAAATGCTATGCCTACAGTATAACAAATACAAAATCCCCACCGTTTTGACATGCATCAGGTCAGTAATACCCAAAGAAAAGCTGAGTGTGCAACAGAAGAAAGAAGAGAGGGAGTTTGTTTACTGTAGACACAATGATATTTGTATTTAAAAGTGTACGCTTCTTGACTTTCAAGACCAAAGAAACAGCTACAAATGAATCAGTAAAGCTATGTGTGTAATATATTTGACTCGTAATATCACTTCCTGTTTGAAAACATCATTAACTTTGCTATATGCATTAATTTCATTCAAAATATCCCACAAAAGGGACCATGAATAATTCCAAGGAACCAATGGAAGAGAGGGAAAAAAAGACACAGCCATCACTCATATCACGCAGCTTCAGTTTAAGTACCCTTTTCTGCCTGTGTTTTAAAATGGTGTAAATGTCCTTGTATTGATCAACACATTACGGTAATGTGCCAAACAGGTACAGTGGAAACAGCTTAGAAGTCAGCATGCGCTGTTGATAATATAAATTGTAACATGTGAACAAGAGATTATTGCAAAATGGCTGACTTGACTGCCTACACATCTTTTTTTTACTGATCTCTAATATAAAACAGCTTTTACTGTTGTTGCATGTTGCATGTAAATCCATACGTATAATATCATAACAATATCAATTTATGTTTTTTCCATTTTAGTTTAATTTGGGGATCCCAAGTAAGAAGATAATTTCTTTTTCTTTTTTACTGTCTGCTAAGAAAGACAGATTGTGCGACTGGAAGGTGGTGTGTGTGTGTGTGTGTGTGTGTGTCTGCGTATGTGTGTGGGCATGTGTGCATTATGCGTGTGTTAAACAGGACCTAGGCCACAGGAGCGTGGAGGACTGAAGTCTCCGTGTATTCTAGCTCAGAGATCACAGAACTTATGAAAGACTGCTCTTTGATCATTTCCATTTCTAAAATAATTTGCTTTGAACATTTCAAGTCACTTGTGCTTTTATTTATGGAGCCTGTAGACAATCAAGGAGTTGAAAATAATTAGGCTCACGCGCACATGAGTGTGGACACGTATTCCCTTTCGATCAGTTAAAACCAGCTCTGTTAATTAAAGTTCTAAGCTGTGACTCTGCCCAAATAATTTTCTTGTAAGCTACTGCATTCCTCAGATCTGTTGTCAGTAGTGCATATTTTCTTTTGGTTGTTCCTTTCTATGTTTTTTTCTTACAGAAATCCCACTGACCCATATAGTTGATCTCATTCTTGAAGCATATAATATAGATTCCAAGTTAAGAGAATAGGGGCTCTATTATTAGTCCCATTTGAGGTGCGCAGCCTCCATCTAGGTACTGCTGTGTATTTCTGAATTCCCTGAGTGAAGGCATTACCATCTCATTTGGGTGAGGGTGAGATTACCTCATGCAACCGAGCTGTTTTATCACAGAATATCTAGGGGAGCTGAGCTGTAGCTGCTGACTGTGTATTCAGGCAGCTGAAGGAAGAGACATTCCAGACGCATTTCACAAATATCACACATGACAACTTGTGATGCCACCTTACTGATGTTTCCCATGAAAGGTCTCTCACTAACAACAACATCCTATTGATCTTCAGCACCATTTTAACAACCTCCTCTCATCCTCTCACACATACACACCTGAGTGGGTATGGATTGAAAATGTTAGCGGTTAGCGGCTAACTTTGCCAACACATCCTTTGGTACGTCTGTCAATTAAGCCCAGTCATTGTAGGAGTGGCACAAGAGCAGATCTGGGCAGAGAGAGAGTGATGATAATCAAAGGTGTAAATAACGGCTCATTTCGTGGTGCAGAATTAATATGCAGGACTAACATTTTTGTCCTTATTAAAAGGATGAGAACTCAAAACAAGAAATAAACTTCTTGGATTAAAATTTTGTGTTTAATTGGATAGATGAAAGGAGCAATTAGTTGCAGTTGAGTTAAGTTCTTTTTTTCCCCAAGTCAGCTCATCTTAATTTATTTAAAACAAAAAAGGGAAATAGTAATAATGCATTCATTCACTTCTTTCATATTTATTTCACATTTTTATAGAACGCCACTGCAATTCATTCAACAGTTCGGCTATCAAATATCTTTCATTTTTCTATTACGTTTGAGATCATAGTTCAAACGAACTATATTCTCTTACTATGTTTTCCTTTTTTTCTATTCACACCTGTCTGGCCTTTTAAACAAAACAATAGCTAACATATTTGCCACAAACTTTATAACAGTTTTTACTGAGTTGCTTTAAATGTTAGTTATATTTCATAAACTGCATGCATTTCAGTTTTTTTTTTACATGAAGATTTATGGTACTACTGTTGCTTTATACTGAGCGTTTTTTTTATCTACTGAAATGTGATGAGCAAAATACACTTTCAGTGTAATGCAGTACAGCTCAAATGCACATAAGACTACAGCCTGCTAAGCTGCTGTTAATACTCATGCCGTTTAAAAGAAATTAAAACAACATTAGTATCAAAACACTGAATTATATCCTTGCTGCCAGTAGATTTAAATTCAAGGCCATTGTATTAGGCTACAATATAGTTAGGTAGTTAATAGTATAGTATTTTATCCCAGTGTAAACAATAAACTCCTAAATAAGTAGGCCAACATTGTTTGAGTTTATTTTGCTTCTCTGAAATATTACAAAAAAAAGCCCAGACTACAGGTTAATGAGAAGTTCTAATTTCCCAAAGATCATAGGAGAGATAAACGCCCACCTTTTTAGTTCCTCTCTGGTTATTTCCTCTTTGCTGGCTCTACATTTGTAGGCATGAGATGCTCGTTTTGTAGATATACAATTTCAACCGAGTGATGCTGGTGCTGTTGTAACGTTAAAGGATATGTTTCTTGTTGTGGAAAATGGGTGAGATGACTGGTAGTGTCGTTCCGTTATTGCACCGACCTTACTCATCAGTCAGAAATCAAAGCTTTGACAGTTGCCAACATTAAAGGGCTGCTTCTGGCACGTCTTGTGCCAAGAGGCTTCTTTATGCTGAGCATATTAATATACTGTAGGTCATGAGCAGGCTCATCTGCTGCTCATGTATGAGAAGATGGATACTCTCGAGCCACACCAGGCACAGATCCAGCCAATATTCTTGCTGGAATATAAACTCATCCACTACAAGTGCACTAGCTGGCTACTGAAATGACTGAAGTATTATGACACAGTTTTTTAATCAACCAGGAATTTAAAGTAGAGTTCCTGAAAAGTAAAAAGCAAACCTGAGTTTAACTGAAAGATCCATCGCTGCAAAAAAATAAATACAATCACTTCTTCCTGGTGTCACATCTGTTTGTAGAAAAGAAAGTGATTCAACAGTACAAGCTGTTCTTATTGTTAGTTGCATGTTGTGTACAGGCCATAAGCTCATATTGTTATTACAGGCTACTTTTGGGTTTTGATTTCAGACATTAAAAATTAATAATTAAAATGTAAACGCTTCGAGTTTCAGACCTTGTCACAAAATAACCTTTCATTTTTAGTCCATGTATCCACATTGAGGTATTTTGTCGCTATGTTTTTTCTCCACGCGGTTTGGAATTTTGACTTGGGCAAGCTATCTGTTTATCTGCACACGCAACAGAACTTGAACCGACTCTTTTTAGCATTAAAATAGTGTCTTAAAATCTCAAGGAAGTCAGAGTTAGCAGCGAAGCTAACAGCTGTAACTCTTTGATTTGCCGCTTCAGCCACACATTTATGATCATTAAGGCAAATGTAACTTGTGCCCACTTATTACCTGTAATTAATTCTTGCTGACTCTCAAGTAACTACTCATCATTTTTAATTTTAGTCCAGTTTGGAGTAAGTTTAGACATTAGATGTAAAAATGTTGAATTCTTAGATTTTTGCGGATAATTTGGCCTGTTTTGAGATTTAAAGTGTGTATTATTAGAATTTATATTGACACATTTTTACTTCTACAATGAGCCTGTCTGTCTAGGCGAACAGAAAAAGCAAAGCCCATTCATCCTTCTGAAACCGCGTGCACAACTTCTACCGCTGACTGCTGCTTCACAAAATCACCAGCGACGAGTGCTGTTTTGCAAGGGGCGGTGTCTCTCAAAATTGAGATGGATGGTTTACAAAAAATATGTGAAACATAACATGCATGTTTCATGATGTCAGTGACAAGACATGGCACCATGTCTCCTGCAATGTAGTTTGTGCCTTTACCAGAGTATCTTAATTCCTGTGCAGAGACTGTGATTTAGTCTTTTTTGTGTGTACCGGGACATGTTTATGGGCTAATAGGCCTTTGTTAGTAGTACTCTATTTATTTAATACAATTGTAGTGTGAACAGGAGGAATAATAAACAGGCTGACTAAACATACGATTCTTCTTTTGGGCTGAGAAAACCCTGTGTAAGGACACAAAAGGGGGACGTTTCCACAGCGGAAAGTAAATTCTTTTGAAGTGGAACTAATCATCTGAGGGATGGTTTTCGTTGTCCTAACAACGCAGCTGAATTGGAATGAGCCTTCTTTTTTGTGGAAGATATGTTTTCTTTTTTTCATTCAGAACTGATGATGATAGCAGTTTCACGCCCTGTCCACCCACATTGTCCGTCCAAACCTCTTTGCAGATAAGTCTTTACTCGGAGACGCCGAACACACGGCGGGTGACTCTTGGACTGTGACGTCAGCCTCAGTCTTTCTCTTTTTTAAATACCATTAGAATGAAAGGGGAATCTCACAGCAAATCCTTGTCAATAACAATTCTTTCATAGTGCGAATGGATCAAGACTTAAAAAATACCCCATATCATAATATATCATCTTTTATATTATGATATGGATAATATGATGCATTCCTCTTTAGGTTAAGGTTATTTAAGTCAGGTTTTATCAAAATAAACATTTATGTTTTATAGAAATTAAAAAATATGAAGGTAAAAAAATTAACTAAAGTTACATTTCCTTCTTATGTTTTTTTCTTGTTTTGCAGTATTGAAGGCTCTTTTCAAGATGAGAAAAAATACTTCAGGCATCTTGTTGAAGTTTTGTGTGTGAACATCTTGAATGCTGTCATAAAAGCTTCAATTAAAGATCTTTACTCAGACGTTTTGTCTTTATTTACATTTCTGTTGTGACAACAAAGTCTGAAACAGTGGATTGCACATGAAATAATAGTTAAAAAAGATTTTGATTATTTATTGTTGTTGTTTATTTTATGAGCTAAACTTGGCCTAAAGTAAAATAAAAAAAATTTCCTATATCACTATGATGAAAAAACAAGAAAGGAGAGTAGAGAAACTTAAATCATCGACCTGGTAACATTTGCATGCTTTGAAAGTCAGTCAAATGATAAAGGTCTTAATTAAATCTATACAGAGAAAATTAAATGTCTCTTTACAAAGGCTTTGATAGACAATTATGATAAATACTGTGAACTGTTATTCCTATAATTGTCCATGCTACTCATTCTATTAGGTAGTAAAAGGTTGGATTAAAGTGGACTGTTCTTTCTAAAGATAGCACATGTCCTTTACAAACTAAGTAAGCAATTATTGACTGGAAAGATGAGATCTGGCAATGATTCACTGTGATATAATCTTTTGTCTAAAGCTGGAGGGGTGTAGCTGTATGTTTCAGCTTGTGTCCAGCGTCTTCTCATTTGCTATCCAGGAACTGAAAAGGGTAACTTTGGCCTTATGACCTCAGCCTGAGAACTGTAAATCTTTCTTCTTCACACAAGCTGTATTGCTTTGCCTCTCCTGAGTTGTAAACTACTGGCCTTTCTGCTAGTCCTATAGCCATCCAGCCGTTTTATTGTCTCAGTAGGGATAGTGAGTTCAGGCAGTAGTCATCGACCAAAACAGAGGTGAACTGTTTGGGGAAGCCTCTCGGTGCTGTGCTAACTTTTCAGTCAGACCTGTCGAGTTTGAGGGGAACAAAGCAAATGCAGACTTGTAGATTTGAGTATATATTAGGCAAAGCAATAAACAAAAGCTCCCGTTATGTTTGTTGCATATTAAAAAATAGTGAATTTTATGTGAAATGTGCACGATTAAAGATTTTGACTGAATTAAAACATCAATTATCTGTAAAATGTGAATGGACCACAAATTAGGATTTAACAGTCATCAGATGTCTTTGCTGGACTCCAAAACTTATGAGTCTTATTTTTAACATTTAGACTTTTTCAAACCTTCTCTACTGTGTTTTCATGTTGATTTCAAACCCTCCCTACTGTGGTTTTTTTTCATGTTGATTATATGCAAACTTTTGATGGTGATTTAAATCTACATTATTTAAAACTTTCCCCATGGATGATTTATTGATTGCAATGTTGCACTTTACAAAGAGGAACATCCAAAGAACAACTGGAGCCTGATTTAAGTCACAGTATGTTGTAAAATTGTTAAAAATGTAATAAATCAAACTGCTTTTCATTACTCCAAAAAAGCAGCCTGTTGGCGGTAAAGCCATGAATGTAGCCACAGATTTGGCAAACAAATTAAACCCAGTGTGAGTATGTGTTGATAACTGCAGTGAAGTATTTGTATTAGTGAGAAGCAGGTGGCAGCCAAATGAGCAAAGTTGTTCTCAGTCAAAAACTATTTCAAGCTCAGCACAGATTTGTACTGAGAAATCATAAATCTACATGATGTTCAGTTAATGCCAGCTAGTCACACACCAATTAATGCGAATTTAGGTGGCTTTTACAAGATTTGGCAGCGATGTGATGTCACACAGGGGTGGATCCCTGGTTGCAGTGACAAGAGAAGACAACTCTTTCTTCCATAGGAACACAGAAACAGCAGGATGAGTCATGATTCTTTTTTGTAAGCGGTACAACAAATTTTCAGAAGATGAATCATTTTTGTCTCCACACTGTTTGCCTGCTGTATGCTGCATATTCTCTGCTAAAGCCTCACCAGCACACTCTAGTACTGACTGGAGCAGGTTAAGGCAGGACACAGTAGATAAGCACGTGACACACTTGAATGTAGGCCACTTTTAGTTCTTGTTGGGTAGAAGAGAAATTCAGCTCTTTAGAGGATACAAACTTAGAATCCTCAAGGAGCCTCATTTCTTCTCCTTCCAGCTCGAAATTGGCTCTTTTTAATGCAACTGAAAGCTCGCTGTTTTACAGGCACGAATAAAGAAGCGGATGTCCTAGAAATTCAAATGTTGTTTGCAATGGCCGTGCCCAGGAATACATTTTCTTGTCAGAGTGATTGATCAGCTATATTATAGTATCTTCGCATCCTCCAACTGTCCATTGGCTTGCTGGTATTTTTGTCATTTTTACATGCCATGCGGTAACTGGTTGCCATTGTCATCACGGCAGACTGGGAGCCGGGGAGAGGACGCCAGTGCTGTGCCAGTTGGCGCAAGTAGTGAAAACACAAGGCAGACACAGCACAATTCTAATTTTCATCGTTCCAGACACGAAGGTCACTGCTTTGGCACCTGTAGTTTTTACATGTTTGGCTAGTTATTGACTGAGTCCATGTACTTTGGATGTATGTGTAAATTGAACTGATTTATTCCTGTATAAATTATGAAAGTGTTGATTTTCTTCTCATTAAAAAAAAAAAAAAAAAAAGAGGTCAGGTTATCCATGCACAGTTATGTAACACAGGGTGATTTAGGGCCACTCTAGTGATCAACTACAATAGTACAAGTCTATTAATAGGACACACTAGTAAATAGATAATTACAAATCTTGTGATATACATTTATTTTTCTGAATTATATAACACCGTGTGTAAAGAAAGAAAAATTGTTTGTTCACAAGAGGCTCATCGTGATTGTTATTTAATGAGTTAGCTCTTATGCCCCAGTTCTGTTAAAGAAAAAAAAATATCAAAGAAATGCAGCTTTCTTCTTTGCTATGCTGCACACACAACACAGGAAAATGTGTGTACCTTAGGTTATTGTATGGCTTTATCAGTTTTCTTGTAGCTCTTAAGCCTGTAGATATATTCTCCTGGTGGTGCTTTGCTTAGCACACAATAGTTCTGCAAATATCAGGGGCCAAGTCATTATCTTCTGCTCAGCAGGTCACATTATTGGAGTGTTGAACTAATGATATGTAATGAGCTCTCTGTGACACATGTCTAGCCACCCTTACTATCGTGGGGCCCATTAATAGATAACAGCATCATAATTAGCTTCGTTGGGAAGCCAAACCTAAGCTTATAAATATATCAAACAACAGTTAAGTTGCGTAACTGCAATGTATGCAGTTCTTATATTTTGTTTTCTTGTGTGTATGGTATTTTGATGAAAGTATTGTGTTCATCGGCACAGCTAAAAATTGCTAAGTACTATGACAGGCACTGATACCGTGTACTGTATAGTATACACAATACCGACAAGAGCGTTTTCAAAGTGTGGACATGTATAATTGTCTACAACTACTTTTTCTTTTTAAACAAACAATAATCTATGGCTAACAGAGCGTCGAATCATTATTGTCAGTGTTTTCACTGTGCTCAGTAAATTGAAAGCCCGGGACACAAATACATGGCTGTCTTAAAAATGTATATTGGAAATGGTTTTGATGTTGTACCCCACTGCAAACACTTTCAGCCTTCTGCAGGTCTCCTAGCAACAGCAAACAAAGGCAGGACCCATCTCAAGTTTCCCGTGGAGCGGCCAGTCCGGCGTGCCTTTGATCTTGACTGGGAAAATAGCTGAGTGGGCACTACTCGCATTTGTCTTTCATTTACTCCAGCACCCCCACCCCCTCCCAAAATGTTCACTCAAACAGCCAAATCTTTATCTGTCCGCAGCAACCAATACCCCTCTTGGATAATCAACCATAGCAAGAGAAGTCATTGATGCACTGTTTAGTCAAAATTGGACGTTTTTGTTTTGGAGCACAGCTGCTGCAGCTATCATTTGTGGTTCCATTGCAAGAAAACAAAAGTGTAAACCCAGATAGTTTAATCCAAGACGGTTTAACCCTTGTTTCCATTGTGTCAAAAGTGTCAAAAAAGACTTACCTCAAAATTTATGAACCTATGCCTTGGTACTTTTGAATGAAGCCGTTTATCTTCCATTGCAAGAAAATACAAGTGAAACCCAAGATTGCTTAAACCAAGATAGTTTAGCTGTTTTTGCAGCATGTAAAAAAGGACTCACCTCAGAATTTATCTGTCCATGTCCTTGGACTTTGGGACAAGGAACACATGAAGCATCTAAAACATTTTCATTCTTTTCAACTTTATAAACTCAAAGCACTTGTCTCAATGCCAAAAGGATACTAAGCAACCAGCGTGGATTTTGCAAGTCTCTGGGCTGACACAGTGCAGGAGAGTGCTCCCATTTAAATTCAACATTACAAGTCTAGGCTGCACATGGGAAAAAATATTTAGGAAGTTTAATAATGCTTTCGAAGTAAGTCTTTGGAATCAAAAATACATAACTCATGACCAAGTAAATGCAACACATCTTAAGGCTATTTAATGTTATCTTACTCTGCTCTGCTTTCATCCAAAACAGCTCAGACAGCTCGAGAGATTAAACAAATTGAAGTGTTACACACTGTTTTGGTGTAATTTACTGTAATTGATGTTTCTATCTAGTGCTGAGGCCTTCTGAAGCAATTGCTTGTGTTTGTAGGAAGGCATACAACCCAGTGGGATGTATTGACTGAGGCTGTTGACTAATACTGCTATATTGGCATGTTTTAATGCTCTCCCATTGTTTGACTAACAGACTCCGCTCTAAAGTTAAAGCACACCTTGCACACTGCAGAAAAAAAAAAAAAAAAAAAAAGGATATCAGTGTGTGTTTTATCACTTTTCTTTATCAGAGATGACATAGAAACAAATTTCTTTTTCGTTTGGTATCTTAATAGGTTAGCATCTAGCTATAATATATGCTATAATAACCTAGCTATAATATATGTTTGGGGTGTATCTTAGAGTCAGAATACTAACATTTTTTGTTATAAAAGTGCTGAAAGAGGTTTTGTTAAAAAAAAACAAAAACAATATTTGCTCACATACCTTTTGTGATTTCATCCTTCTGTGATGGATACCCCATGGTGCTCCCATTGCCATATTTGCCACATTTTCGAGTGTTATCTTCAGGTATAGTTACACTAACATTGTCTGTACGAACAAAAAGGCTTCTGGTCTTATTTTTTGATGTAGTTTTCTTCCTCTGGAGCAATTTCCACAACCAAACTTCTGTTTCCTGTTTGAACATCCACACGTCTTCGCACAATACGGACAGAGATCACTCCTGAAACTGTGGTAACACTGTCCTTGTATGGACAGAAATTGTTTCAGTATTAAAACAGTTTTAAAATGTGTTGCATATGTGGTCCATAAATGTACCACAAACTAACACCCAACAACAAGCAAGTGATCAAAATTGGGACTTGATGAAGAACACAGTAGAGATCACGAATGAAGCTATACAGCTATAAGATACAGTTCTGTAACAGTACGATAATGTAACTCCACATCATAGTTTCCCCAGGACTGCTGAGTTTGGTAAATAACCACGTGTTTACTGACATATTAGCTAATGTGAGTGATATGCTTTGAAAAAAGTAAAAATGAATACATTTGCAATTTAAATTCATACATTTAATACAACTGTAACAAGACGTGCAACAAAACTTGCTTAATGTACCGAAAGTGAAAGTGCAGAAATGGTTATATATGATGTTAACTGATCATATAGTGATGTATTAATCGATACAACAGCTTGAATGTTGTAGATTTTTGGATATGATTTGGATCAGATAGGTGATTAGTTCAAGAACATCACATGTTTTATTTGTAAAACTTAATTTGTTAAGTAACAACAAACCATAGATTAAAAAAAATGCAATGTAATAAAAATACAATTTTAAATTGAAACGTGATGGAGTAAATATCAATAAAGAGAAATAAAAGTACCTGAAAATTGTCTAAGGAGAAACAAATTAAATGTAGAGTCATGCAATATAAGGCTTATCTTCAGAAATGGTGATTACATTATGTGGTGAAATAGGGAAATAGTTTTGATTGACAGTGCAGATGCCTTTGTAATTTCAAGACTAAAAGCAAACATGAGAACTTTGATTTAAGTATATTTGGTAAATATACTGATGCCAATAGTTTCACACTCAAAAGTCTAAACAAACACTGCAGGTTGTTTGGATTTATTATTCCATTTAGACATTATCACAACAATGTCAGCTCAAATTTTGTAGATATAGTTCTTCTCATAGTGCAAAGGTGCACTATTTCCAATTAACCTAAAAATGGGAAATAAATATTTTCCCTAGTACTGTTTTGTTAGTTGTATTATCTGTCATTCCTGTTGGTGAGTTTTTCAGTGTCTTTAGCAACTGAAAAAAAAACTCCCAACAAAAAACCATTTCATCTGTTATAGATGGTTGTTTTCAGGGAATACTTGTTCTAGCTGGTTCCTATTTTGAGTCGTCAAAGCAAAGGTTCTGTAGGAGTGCAGTTTTTTTTTTTCCATTCCTTCAAGATCCTATTATGGAAGCATGGAAGTTTTTTTTTTATATCTTGGAATTGTAGGGAAAAAAATGCCCCACCCTTGCCTTCAGCTGCCTGTATTCTTCTCTACAAACATGTTACACACTGAGAAAGAAGTCACAATATTTAATATATAGTCACATTTTTTTCCAGGTTGAATAACAAAACAACAACAACAAAAGAGGTTGTGATCTAATACAGAAAATTTGAAGTGCTAAGACAAGGAGACCTTTACCTTTCAAGCTACCTTCTGACCTGGAAAAGCCAGAGTAACGTTTCGTTTTGCATCTCACCTTCAAGAACTCTTTACTAGCTAAAATAGTTCTTCTGGGAAGAAAAGGAAAACATTTGAAGTAGATCTCTCTTCTCCCTCTTTCTCTTCCCCCAAAACCCATTTGAAGCCATTTTAGCATTTATATATAGTATATTTATGATTCAGAATCCTGTGCAAAAAGACTGTTATGGCATCAAGTATCATCACATTACCACTGACAAAAAATAAAGCATGTCTTCATGCTTGTCTGCACCAAACCCCACTTGGAGTACCCTTCTGATGACTGCTTGTGCCAACTGACAACAATGTTGGGGTGGAAAGAATGTATTAATATCCTCTTGAGCCCTAAGCATGAACATTTACTGTCACCGTTATTTATCCACTTATATGCTTACCAAATATAGGTGTCCTAAGTAGTAGTTTAGTTACTGGAAGCATTTCAGTATTTTTACCTTAATGTAGCAACGAGGTGGGACTCTCTCTGTAAAAAAAGAATCATTTCTGTTTTCATTTAATAAAATTATCAGTTGAATTGCTTTTTTATTAACAGCAGCTTAGGGTGCAAGTTCATTGTGCTGGAGGACATTAATGTATGAAAATAAGTTGCGATGTCTTTAAATGTAAAAACACACACTCTTATACACACCATCCTCAAAATTGCTTTCTTAGAAGCTGCAACTCACTTTTTGTGCACTTAACTTTTCAGATTTGAATCCAGATAAATTCTTAAACTAGTTTTTGGTACTTTTTATTATTTTCTTTTTGTATTACAGTTTTAAGCATTTCTTGAGGACACGTGTTAATTGTTAACCTGCTTTAGATGACAGTGTTGGTTGTCTAGCTGGATTTCTGTTATCTACTTTACTACAACAAAAGGTAGATATGTTTTCCACCACACTGTTAAAATTGCCAACTTCAGTTGTACATCTGTCAGTAGAAACAGGATGGTGTTGTTTATGGTTCATCAGCTGATTGGATCTTGGGTCTTTCTGGCTTAAAGGATAGTATTTCTATCCTTTTCAGGATTTCAAGTGCCATGTCTTTCTTAAATAGTCAGAGTTATTGCTCCCCCTCTGCCAGTCATGAATACTCTACTTGCCTGCTACCTAATAGCCTACTCCACCACCCTGTGCCCAGGAGATTTCATATGTTTTGTGGTTTCACACAATCTAACAAGTGCCCCATCTTGCCTGATCCTTGTTAATATAACACATGGCAGAATACAGTGAAATTCGCATGTGAAGAAAATTAATGAATCTTCTCAACAAACCAGTTTTGATCTTTCAAACCCAACTAGAGCCAAAACAGAAGCCCTCTTACTCTCAGAGGCCCAACGTGATGCTTTCAGTCCCTGTGGAATTTAAAAAGGGAATGGAAGCTGGCAAAGAAATTTCTCAGCAAAGTTGTCTTCTCTCTCCTAAATTTGCCAGTTTTCAAGAGCTCATCAGTGTGGGCAACAGGCTTGGGAAATAGAACCCTTAGATACAGATTAATTTCATCCTATAGTTCCCCCACAACCTGTCTCCTTACAAAATATGATGATGGACAGACCTAGAGAAGGTCTTTGCAGCCAGCCACCTTACTTGATGTATTCTCCATAGCAATCCTTAACTCCCCCCCCCCCAAAATGACAAAGGGATGAATGGTCTAATGATAAGTGCAGAAAAAGGCATGTAAAACCTTTCTCAACATACTGCTCTACTGGCTGCAACAGTGGAAGCCTCCAGTTTGGTTAACAAATACTGACTCAGCTTAGTATGGAAAACAAAACCTGGAGAGTTTTGTTCAAATGCTTAATCACTGACTTCAGTCAAATAGAGGTATTTAACAAGTTAAATTAGAAATATTTGAAATATTTCTAATATCTCCACTTCATCTAATTGCCCATAGAGAGTGATGTGTGTTACTTTACATAAAAGTGCAGGAACACAACAATATGCTTTCTGACCTGTTTTGGCTTACAGCCTTCAATCCCTGGCTTCTCCAGTCTACATCTCACATATCCTTGGGCGAGATACTAACCCCCATCGGATTACGGATGTGTGTCGTGTTAGATAGAAAGCTCTTACGTAGAAAAAGAAGAGAAAAAAGTGCTTGTGTGAATGGGTAAATAAGGCAAGTTGTATAAAGTGCTTTGAGTGCTCAGGTAGAGTAGAAAACCACTACGTATTTTCACGACCATAAGACGCACTGTGCTAAAAGGCGCAGTCTCAGTTATGTGTGCCATTACTGTATTTAACACACACATAAGGCGCACTGGATCATAGGGCGCATACAAGTACCGTGTGCGTATTTAAAAATAAAGCGGGAGCAAACCTGAGTTCGGTACCTTACTCACATTTTTATTACCAGTAATCGTCATCATCAACAACACACAAGCATACAAGTGTGCGTATTTAAAAATAAAGCAGGAGCAAAACAAAGTTTGGTACTCACATTTTTATCATCAATCAAACCCATCGAAGTCCTCATCCTCTGTGTCTGAATTGAACAGCTGCGCTAAATCTCCATCAAACATGCCAGGTTCACTTTCTTCACTGTCAGAGTCACTTTCCGTGCCGTGCGGCTCCTCGGAAATGATGCCGGCTTTTGCGAAAGCTCGAACAACAGTGCCAGCAGACATGTTAGCCCAAGCATCTACAATCCATTGGCAAATTGTGGCGTAACTCGCCCGGCGCTGCCTTCCACTCTTGGTTAAACTGTGGTCTCCATCGGTCATCCATCGCTGGATGTGTTTGTCGCCGATGTGTTTGCTGCAGTAGGAGCGGAAGATGGCCAGCTTTTCCTTATAATCCGCTGGAAGTTGCTGCGCTACCGTAGTCCTGGTCCGGATGGAAAAATGGCACCGTTTCATAAAAAGTGAAAGTGAAACTGCTTTTAGCCGAATGGTGACCGTCGAAACGCTTCTCCCGCTCGTTCTTTGCTCGATGATCGCCTTATGTCCGCGGAAACTCAGCTGCGTCTTCTTGACCTGCCGGAGCTTGTTTTCCAGCTTCCTCCACTTGCGAACCATCGATTCATTAATCTTAAATTCTCTCGCCGCTGCTCGATTTCCATGTTCCTCCGCGTAGCTGATTGCCTTCAGTTTAAACTGTGCTTCGTAAGCGTGTCTCTTTGCCATTTTCAGGGTTGTTAAAACAACGATGTCCTGCATAACGCACATACCTGTTCTTTTATACAGGTATGTGCAATAAAGTCAACGCACACCCTTTAGCGTTCTCATGGTGTTCTCTACTACGTCCTCCTTACAACACACAGGGCGCACTGCGCTATAGGGCGCGCCGCACTTTTTGAAGAAAATCTAAGACTTTTAAGTGCGCCTTATGGTTGTGAAAATACGGTATATAAGAACCAGTCCATTTACCATAACTATCTTTCCAACCTCCATATTTTCTGTAAATAGCATAAAGGCATCTATAAAATATGATTGTTATGATCTTGGCTCACAGGTCTTTGTCTCGTGAAAGAAAAAAAAGAGCAAAAAAAGAAAAAAAAACCCAAAGAAAAACATAAGTGAGCAAATATGGAACATAGAGATCGAGACCTAGAATCATTAGTGGTAAGCATGATATTGCTTTTCTGGCCCAATTTGTAATCTTAAGACATTAGCTTGTGAACACCTAATTTATAATTATCTGGAAAGTAAATGTCTTTTCAAATAATTCCTTTTAGAAGGGACAGCTATTCAAGATTCTCAGTGTCAAGAGCAGGGACAAAGCACCTGTCAGGGCACAAGGGTAGAGTGTAGAGAAGGGAAGGTTAAGGGCTGGGTGTATTTCTTTCAAGCCCTTTACTTGAACCCACGCTTTAATTTCAATCAGCAGTAGATTCTAAAAACTTCATATATAAAATCATGAATAAAACCTGCCAAAGAAGCTCAAATTTTGCTGACTTTCTCCATAACCTCCATAAGTTTTTTTTTCTCTTTCCCCTAGAAGTTGTACTTCTACCACCATCTTTGCTCTTGGGGAATTTTTCTACAGACTCCAACTTAGGTTTCTTTCAGTGTCATGTCTGTTCCTTAAGATTTCTTTGGTTGGTGTACTTGTACCTTGTCTGGAAGCAGATCACGCACTGTGTTGCCGCCACTTTGCATACTTACTCATGAAATAAAGCGGGAACCTTAAAGAAGAGTGCAATGTTTAAGTTAAGAGAACAAAATCATTTTTACACTTAATTAACTTTTGTTTTCTTTAGATAGGATCCAGATTAACACTCAAAAGACCCTCATAAGATTAGTGGATGTATTAATCATGTAAGCTGAAGTTATGTACTTTTAATGTATTATTACTGTTTAAGGCATACATGGTAATAGTTGTCGTTAGTATATAAATTATTAAATGGTTCTTGGATACAGGCTTGGGAAATAGAACCCTTAGACACAGATTAATTTCATCCTATAGTTCCCCCACAACCTGTCTCCTTACGAAATATGATGATGGACAGACCTAGAGAAGGTCTTTGCAGCCAGCCACCTTACTTGATGTATTCTCCATGGCAATCCTTAACCCCCCCCCCCAAAATGACAAAGGGATGAATGGTCTAATGATAAGTGCAGAAAAAGGCATGTAAAACCTTTCTCAACATACCGCTGGCTGCAACAGTGGAAGCCTCCAGTTTGGTTAACAAATACTGACTCAGCTTAGTACTTTTAATGTATTATTACTGTTTAAGGCATACATGGTAATAGTTGTCGTAGTATATAAATTATTAAATGGTTCTTGGATACTTCAGATATACATGTTGATAAATGTTATAGATACATAAATGATTAAACGGATTCTTGTTTTTCAGCGTACACACTACCTCAGATGCTATGGTCCAGGCATCCTTAAATTTACCTATAATAAGCCCCTAATAATCTAATTTACTTTAAATATCAAGTTCAGAGCAAACAGTATTTTTACATGATATTAAATGTTTTATTTTGTGTTATATGGTAAACAACTTATTGGAGGTGAGTGGCCAACCACAGATGGTCACATTCCCACTCAATCATTGTACCTGCATAATGTACCACTGTTGAGAGCTAAGGGTGTCGGAGTGGGAAAGGGTGATTCAAACCATTGTAAAGCAAGAGTGAGTTGGTGTCAATCATTTGAAAACTAAAGAAATTTAATAAATGTAATCAATACAAGTGCATTTATTAATTTTTTCTTATTAATATTTCTAAAATAGCACAGTGGCTATAAGGGACATTTTATACCTATTTTAAATGCAGGTACACCAATAGAATCAAGGTGTTACAAACAGGAAAATCTGGCAAAAATGTAAGGGTTGAACATTTGTAAATATATGTTTATTGAAAATATTATTGAATAAGTGGATCGGTGTACATAGACCCTCTAAGGTAAATACTTTGTTACCTTACCACATCACTCTAAAATGTCGAACTTGCTTTTGACCTCAAAAAAACAACAAGTTTTACTAAGGTACTTTAAGGTATTTTCACTATGTGTGGCAGAATGTTATTAGGAAAAATAAAAAGTATTTAAAAATCTTACTACTGAAAATTCTTGGGCCCTCTTTTGAAATAGATTGACTGGACTAAAAGGCCCCCCTACTGGGTATATAAAGAACGCTTAAAGCTTTCGTGCCTATTTAGAGTAATGCGCAGACATTTTACACCATCTCAATCTGTCATCCTATATGTTGTGTACACATGGAAGAAATCAGTGTCTGTTTGTGCCATATAGAATCTTTAATATATGACATTTCTAGAGAGGGAAAAAAAACCCAACAACAACAATCATGGCACAGACGGAGTGGGGGTGGGGTGGCTCTCATTGGGGTTCAAAAGTAGAATGTAAGATGTCTGTCTTTGTCTAATCCAACACATTTTATTTTTATAACTGAGAAATCTGTTCAGGGACCCCAACATTTTTTTTTCCAACTGTCAGGGTGTCATTTGTCAGAAAAAAACAAAAAACAAAAACGTGAAACTGTATTCCCACCCCCATTCCTTCTGTATGTTATGGGGTTTTAGCTCTTTCAAAAATGCAAGGTGGGTGTTTGTATCAGATGGACACGTAGACACAGCGACCTTCCACGTACTCTCCACACTCTGCGTGGACGATCTCCTGATTTCCTCTTTTTTTAACGGTGTTATGCACTTTAGCTTCATCCTCAGTCAGTAAAATATGCCTTTAAGATGACGAAGCATTTGGACTATAGTGAGCATTGTCCCTCATGATTGAGATGTTAACCTTCAGGGCAACCCTTGCTCTTCAGTACCTCATTTTTTCCTTCCCTCTTTTCTCTGTTCTCCTCCTCCTGCGTCTTCTTCGTTCCCCTTTACCCTGGTTTCTCTTCTCTAGCAGCCTGCACAGTGATGCTCTAAAGCCATTAGTGAGTCCTAGCACCGATAATGAAGCCACAGAGGTGATCTGAGCCAGTATGGCATTGGCGCTGGAACACGGGAGGAGGGTAGATTAGGATAATTACCTAGCCATGGTGGAGCAATGGAAAAAAAAATCTCTGACTTCCTGCAGGCCTTGAACAGCAAAGGAACACAGTTCAATCAGGTGCGACACCAATTGCTCAAAAAAGAAAGAATAAAGCAAATTGAAAAATTAGTTCCAAGTATTTTTAGTGAACATCGTGTGTATATTAGACTTTTTAAAATTTTCATTTTTTGTTTTTGCAGGTGTTCTCCTCATCCCGCTCTTATGTATATATGTGTTTATTTGTTGTTTGCGAGGCTGTGATTTAGGTCTGTCACACATACTGTAAGGACATCCTAAATATCCACGCTCACAGAGACTTTGAAGAGCCTATGAGGTCACGTTTTAAATTATGGTCTGAACCCACACCAAGCTTTCTCCCTCCACTCCTGTAAATCCATTTTCCACACAATGCATTTCAAATCAAAGCGACGTCACCATAACATGCCTTAGGAAACATTAAGCCATAGTGCGTTACTTTCATGTATGATAGCACAGCCCCTGTATGCTTTGATGTGCTCGCGTTTTTTTTTTAATGCTTTATTAATAATAACACATTGGCTCCTTCTCACACCACCATCAGCTTCTGATGCACCTTTCTCTCCTCCTGAACAACATCCCTCACTCTTTCCATGCCTCAGCTGCGTCATCCCTCCCCAGCCCCTGAGCCGTGTCTCAGGATTGGCCCGTTTGTGTTTGGGAAGGAGATTAGAAGGAATGACATGGGCCTTGAGATGAAGAGAGTTACAAAGACCTATCAGAGGGCAGAGAGTACAGAGAGCAGAAACACCATTGGCTACTGAGGAAATCAGACATGTCTTCATTTCTCCCAGCCATCCTCGCTGAGTGTCATTTCCTCACCCGAGGAGGGAAGCATAGGGGGGTGGGTGAGGATCAGGATTTGAGTTTCTGTTTGTGAGTGTAAGTGTGCGTGGAAATGTGTGTTTGCTTGCGTGTTGTGTGCAGTAAACATAGAAATACAGAGGGATGAGCATATAGATACTGATAGCACTCACCTCCTCCAAAGCTGGCCAAAATACAAAGCAGCCTGCGCATTCCTAGTGTTGTCCTAGCTGAACACTATGAATGGGATGCCTGATTCATAGACATGCAAGCTTATCTCCTAATAAACTGCTGCAGCTTTATCACTGGATGTTTTACATCTGTGTTTTAATGGCAAAAGTATCCCAAATCACACAACTGCTGTTGAGTATTTGCTGATATTTTCCTTCTGGCAAATTCAATATAATGCCTGCAGTTTACTGGATCACTTAGCAGTTTGTCACAATAACATGTGTACTCCTGCACACAAACACAAATTTAATTTTCTTCTTTTGTGATATTGTTGTGTTTGTATACCTCTTTGATCATGCTCCAATCTTCCTGTTATGTAGTATGATTGAATCTTGTGTATTTTATTTTCTGATTTTGATTGATCCTTTCTTCCCTACACCTTCTAGAGTACATTTTTTTCCCCAGCTCATTCATCTCTGTTTATATTCAGTGAAAAATAAATAAATATGTATTAACATGCTGAAATAACTCGTTTCTGTCTTTATTGCTTTCAACATTTACTCTGTCATTTCCAAAAGCTTTCTGCTGATCTACATTTATTCCATTTATCAGGTGTGCACACGTGCCAATTGTGCAGCGTTTTACATACTGATTTGACAGAATTTCACAGTGGAAAATCTTCCTAAAACACACAGTTTTGATGATGATACGAGACGTTACTCAGTATGTTTCTGCTTGTTGTTGCTTGACTCTGGCTGTCTTCACAGTGATATGACTGGGAGCAATGGGGCTGAGCCCCAGCCTAATCTCTCCGCCTCGACCATAATAGATCTGTGTGGTCTAAAGGCCCTCTGGGGGCACCTGGCTCCCCTCCCTGCCATCTCTGGCTGAATCGAGTGTTGAGGCCATCCCAGCGCAGAGACCAAGGGTCAGCTTCAAAGGCCTCCTGCCCCCTTCCTGCCACCTGGTGTTCCATTTCGGTCGAAGGGTGCATTTCCTTTCCAGTCCCTCCACCCTCTGTTGCCCTTCTCAGAACAGGTTAAGGACATCGAGCTGGTACAGCTCCTCCCTGTGATCTCCTTCAGCCTCCTCCCTAGCCGCCCACATGCGGAGACAGGGTGAGAGATCAGTCCCACCCAAACATCACAGAGACACCATCATTTGAAATATGTCTGCTTTTGATTTAATCGAAGCCCAACAATATATATGTCTATACATTGAAGTAATTTGGTAGTATATAGTGAAGGATCTGCTACATTTTTATGAACTTGAAGGTGTGTAAGGAACTTCAAATCTGTAATCCACAGTTTGATTGTGTAAAGTGCATCATTAAAAAGTCCTGAGTTTAGTCATAGAGAAAATAATTACTTCCACACAAAGAATGAATATTTATAGCATACCTTTTAATCATATTATAACACAATATGTGTACATTGTTCCAACAGTTTTTTCAAAGGCAAGAGCTTGTTTATAAAGGAGCATTAAATAAGTAAACTTTTTGGCGGTCACTTGAAACACATTTTATTATTAACTGAGCACCATATCATCTATGGTATGAATAACTCTCTCTCTTTCCCTGTTGGTCAAGTAAAAAATGGCAGGACTATAAAACACACATTTTTATCTTCGTCAGGGCTGCTGGACAATAAGCTCCAAGAATACATATTAATCAATTGAGATTTTGAATCTTTTTATAATGCTGGACCATTTTTTCCCTCCAATACATTAGCAGATCTCAGTATGTCCGCTACTCTTGTGAACAGGGATGAGAAGGAGAAAGAGGGAGAGGAAATAAAGGTCTGATGAGTTTGGCAAAGAGAAGATGGAGGCTGAGACAGATGGCATGAAGTCTGCAGCACTCTGGCGTGGCTCGCCTGGTGCTAAAATCCTCCTCTCTCACATTCCAACAAATCCTACCAGGAGGCTGGGGAGTCTGTCACACCACTCCAAGTATCCACACAGCTCGCTTCACCCTCCTCCCCCACCCACTGTTGCCCCCCTCGTGCAGCCGAGCCTCTGGCCACTCTGTATCACATTTCTACTATTTTATTCTCACGTACGTATAGATTCACATATTTGCATATTTGCGGTAGGTCATGTGGACCTTTACAGACCTGGTAAGATAAGCAGCTCCAGGGGTGCAGATAAGAAGAGAGGCCAAGTGCACAATGAAGAGATGCGGCCTTGCTGTCACTGCAGTAGAAAAACCTTATTCTGTAAACACTGGTGCAAATCATAAGGGAAAGACTGTACCATCCATTTATATCAGAGGAGACTTAAGAAGCTTTTTGATTAGTTTCACCGCAGTCAGCATCAACCAATGGTCTTGAAGAACAGCTGTGTTACCCAATCTCAGTCCGAACATGCTCCTCAGACCCTTATTTTAAGGCTTCCCTTGGGCCTTACAGTCCAAAATGGACAGTAGTTTGACTGATTACACATAGCACAAACTAACAACTGGATCACGGGCTCCACATGACATCTTCATCTCCAAATACAGTACTATTGGATTGCCTTTGAATTTCTGAAGCATGCTTTCTTTCACCATCTCAAAGTGGTTCATCTAACAAGAACAGTCTAATTTATTTTACACTATGCTCGCTCCCCATGTCTCTTCCTCGCTGTCTTTCTGCCTGCCTTCTGTTTGTTCTAATGAATGACTTCTGAAATGAGGTGCTGCTGTGAGGAGGTCACAGAGGGCTTCAAAATCACATTACTGTTAATGATAATAAAAAGAACAATCTGTGTTAAACCTCTTGGATGTTTTCTTTTCTCTCTCCATATGGAGAGAATGTTTCATCTGCTACTATTTTGAACATCGTCATGTTTGGAAGTCTCTGCAATTAAAATGCACACTAAATATTTTCATTTTCATTTTTGGTTTTTTTGGTGTTTTTATGCAAATGTTGTCTCTTTGCAGAAGAGTGTGTTCTGATAAAAAGGTATGCAGTGGTGTGCCATCTGGATTACAAAGTACATCACCAAGCACAAAAACATAGTGTGGCATAAAAGGTTTACCAACAACACCTAAATTTCAAATGCGACTGTACCGTTTTATAAACAAATGCAATAAAAGTAAAGTAAAGGTGACTTTACCTCTTTGTGTGTACAGACGCTACACTGCAGATCTAACAACTACGACTGATTTGCATCTTATCATATGTATAGTTGTAATTTGTATAATAGCAGTCAAATAATAACAATAATAACAATTTGAACAGCTTCTGAATAAGTTTTAAGATAAAACTCACAACTTCAGGCAGATTCAAATAAGTTTTATCTTTCATGTAGGTTTTCAACACTAATGCATCATATGAGAATCTGACACCAACGTGTTTGCTGGGGTTGTTTACGTGGATGTCATCTTCACAAACAGATCACCATCACCACAGAGACAGAGTTTCTGGCTGTCCTTCCTACGTGGCAGGGCAGCATGGCGTCCCCAGGCTCATTGGCACTGCAGCTGTCACCCACAGGATGGAAAAGTGGCGGGGTCGATGACTGCACGGCGTGGCTTCTGGCAGCATCCCTCCCTTCCTGGCCCGGTGAAAGGGCAAGGATAGGGAGCCCAGTCTCTCAGTGCATTGATCGAGGGCCAGCCCTCCATTAGCCACCGTTAGAGCTAAAGGTCAGCTAAGGCCAACGGATGGGTCCTGCATCCGCATCCTATGGAGTGACTCATTCTCACATCCAGGGATTGAGTCCTTGTCACTTTGGTCTGCATTACCCCCTACTTCTGGTGGCCACATGAGGATGCCCATTCCTCTCAGAATAGCCCCCTCCCCGATGAGCGGATGCACCCTACTCAGTGACATTTTTTTGGGTTTGGTGTCAACCACATTCTCCATTATTTTTGCTTTTACAGATATTACTATCTCCTGCCAAATTAAAACAGCCTTCCATCTCATTTTCTCCAGCAGAAATTGCTTAATAAATGAGCAGGGCCTGATTTGCACTGATGATCACAGAGCAACACAATTGCATCAAATTGCTCACCCAGAGATGGTGCACCACATCGTGCTGATCACTGAGTGGCAACTACTGCCTGGTGTGGTTTACATTAATGCCGCCAGGCTGTGAAAGGGGATAATTGTGGTGCTAAATGCTGTAGAGGCTGACAGGATCCATTTCTTGACTTGTCAAGGGCAACAGCAAAAGAGTGGGTCATGCCGGGGTCTATCCACACAGAGGAAGATGAACTTGTTCGCACAAACATGCATGCACACACGTGGGCACATGGACACACACATAGCCAGACAAAATCAGCCGCACTCCACATAGAGATGATTGTCTCTTTCTCCTGTCAGGTTGGGCTTTTTTCCTAGCCATAGAGACCTCATCCTGGGAAATTGAGCAATTTCTGATTGAAAATAGTGCCGGTAATTAGAGCACTCACTATTTGTAACCACTTGGCAATACATTAGTATGCAAAGCTGGCAGCCAGCTTATCTTGGGGAAAACGTTTGTTTCCTTAATTGCCCTCTTAGGACAAAAGTGAACGGGGTGGGTGGGGAGGGAAGAGAGTAAAATGTTAACGTGCTGCAAGCTCAGAATAAGAATGGAGCCTGTGTGTTGAGGGGATGTGACTCCCTGAACACAGGGGTTAAACTCCACTAATAGGCTGCATACAGCACACATGGGTGCACACACACAGATACAGAGTAGTGGAGCATGCATACACTCACATATGGGCACACACTGACACTGGCACACAGGCACATGGAGGCACAGACAACAAGACAACTATGATGAGCCCATACATTCCAGAACACACACAATTAGGCACAATTAGCTCCACAGACATACTGTATTGTGTAAAATTAGACACGTGAATACAAGTGTTCAGCACGCCAGTGAATTAAATGGGTCTGTCTTTAAATCCATTAAGATGTGAAACACAGAATGGCTTTAGTTCCCTCATTTAGTTTGATAACTCTTTCTCAAACACTCACTTCTCAGTCTGGAACACTCATCTTTATCAGGAGACCTGATATAAAATTGTGCTCATACTTGTCATCTAAAAAGTGTCAAGGTTTGACTGCAATCTATGTGATATATTACAGTTAAACATATGGAATTTCTTAATAGTTAAGTCCTATAATGCCTCAGTTATTATTCACACCGCACTTCTTTAAGGACTCTTTTACATTGGAAGCAGAGGTGAGTCTAACATGTGAAATTCTCCATTATTTTTCTTGCCATTTTAGGCACAGTAAGCTGGACCCTAATATCTATATATTTGCACACAGAAAAAAAGTTTCGTTTTTAATTAGAAAATGTGATGCAAATTAATTCTTTCTTTGCTTAGTGACTCCAGAGGCATTTTACTTTGAAGTAGTTGCTGAATTACTGTGATTTCCCCTGATTGTTGGACAAGAGTATCTATAACTTAGAGGACCAGACACATTCTACATTTTCTAAAAACACAGACCAAATAAAACTTTGTACCTCATGGAAAAACAAGGTAGAATTATTAAATAACCCTTTGCTCATAGATTAAATTGGTTTCCATGATACATGCGACAACTGTATGACTGAAGGCCTACGTTTAACTAATAAATATCCAGGCATAGATATTGATATCCAGAAAACGTGATTTTAAAAGTAATGGATCTTGTTCCTACATATAAACAGGCTAACCTCAATCATAAAACTTTATTCCTTCTGATACACTAATGGCGCAGTCAGACCTCAGATGTGGTTTGTATATGTGTATCCTGAAGACTATTAGCCCTTAACTCAGTTCAAATCTTGTAAGCTGGCGCTTGATATTTTTTGGGCCCTTTAAAAAACACATGAATGAAGTAAATGAAATATAAGAAACTGTACTGTTCTCCTCTTTGAAGAGGTTATCACCACATGTTGAAACTCATCTTTCCAAGTCTAATCCGCTTACTCACAAGCAAGCACAAAGACGCAAAATCATTTCATATTAAGCACAATCAAAGTCAGTCAGCGCGGGCTTCTAAATTGCAATAGAAAACGTACTTTTTTCAAACAGCTACATTTGAGTGATGAAAAATCAAAACCACTGCAAGCGCCAATAATGGAAAATGTTTTTTTTTTTTTTATGACAAATAGACTGTGGGTCGAATATCAGTAGCTTACTCCGTAATACCCTCTGCTGTAAAAAAAAAAAGAAAGAAAGAAAAGAAAAAGAAAAAGAAAAAAAAGAAAAAAGACGATTTTCTATAAATTAAAATACAACAAACATAGCTTTGGTTAAGTTTAGATTTCATTTACATTAACTTTTTTTCCGTCGGTTTTATCGGTCCTCAGCCAAACTAAAAAGTACAGTAATGCATAAAATTAAATATTTAAGAAGCTGAGTGTCAAAATTAGTACTCTGAAAGCACTTTTTTTGTCCTCGTTTTAAAGTTTTTAATCTATTCTCCAACAGCACGGCTTTAATGACTTTCACCAAATACCAGCACAAAAAAACAACAAACTCAAATGATGGGAGTAGAGTAGTTTGCGAAAACAATCATTATTAATTTCAAAATCAACAGAAGCCTTGAAGCTACAGGTGGATGAATACTGATGAAAACGTCACGCAGAGAGGGGGCCTATACGGGCCTTCTGATGTACTCTTATTACAAAATCCGCATTAAAACTGTTTTCCAATTAGTTTTTCTTTGGCCACTAAAATCATGAATCGTAAAGAGGCCATGGCGTTGCATATCGGCCAGTTTGACTTTTATCGGTATCCCATTAAATTTCCCTCTTTTGTCTCCGACATCTGTTGCATTTCATATTTTTAGTGAGGACACATGAAACGAGGTGGACTAAGCAAAAGTTTATGGGAGCAGAACAGATCGGAAAAAAACAAACTATGTTTCTATTCAAAAGGCAAAGATTACGAAAAAATAAAAGCACGGACTCTAAAATATCATCTAAGTCACATCTGTTGGATCGCACCTGACAGACGTGAGGGACGAAACCCGCTCGCAACGATTTTGAAAATATTTGGAAGAAATCGTGGTAGGACAGCTGATATGAAGACAAATTGGTTCTGGGGGATGTTTTAATTGGGCGGCGTTAATAAACCAGTCCTTAAATTGTTTGTCTTAATTGTTCAAAAACTGGAAATATGAAGAAATACGTGCAAATGTTTATTTACACCTCAAAATCACGTGCACGCGCGGCGGGTGGTCGATGAGACTGTATGGGTGGGTGTTCCACATGCTCCAATTTCATGTCACCAATAATATCAGTCAATCAAAACTAATAATTATAGATTCGATAGGTCTAATTAAAGGTATTTATCTCTGCCTGTGTTCACTGGGTTATTACTCGAATTCGGGGCTTCGTTTGACGAGTTTAAGACACCAACAGGATGTTTTCCATTCGTCTTTGCAGGCTAAACTATAATGGAGGCTCCGACTGAATTCAATGTTTTTGCATTTTGCCAAACAAAACCTGAACCAACACAATAATGAATGCCGTGTTGCTTCAAAAGGAATCCCCCATTTAGACCATCTCCTAAGAATGTAAGGCTTCCTTAAAGTTGTGAGGGCCAAAATGGCTTTTGGAGAGCTGAATCAGTGTCCGTGTGTACACACCATGTCCAACAAAAGCAGGGGCTAATCCACCTAATTCACACAATGCACAGGGCCCTGTTTACATGGGATATACTCACACAGGGGCCCTCTGTCTCGTCTTCTCTGTAGAACAGACCGAACAAGGTATCCTACAGATGTTTTCGTCTCTCTCATGTGATGAAAGGCAATATGAAAGATCACCGACAGAATCTGCGTCAAATCCAAATCAGAGAATGTGACGCTAAGCGGAGAGCATAAATATGACTCCGTCCCCATCTTTCATCTTATTTTTTAGTCTGTCTGCATTCCTTTCATGCTTTCATAGGAACCATTCCACTTTATTTAAGCATTTATTTTGCAGTGAAGGAAAATATTACTCAACAAAATGTGTAAAGTTATCATATCAAAGAGCTAAATGTATTTATATTTGAACATGAAGGCCTTTTGTTTGTATATTTGGTCATAACTGGTCAGTGAAATAAATCATAAAAACAGACAACACCTAATTGTATTCAGGCCTTTTTTCTTTCTTTCTTTCATTTTTTAACTAAAGCAAATGAGCTGGCGCAGTTCTCCATACAGCACCTAAACACATCACACAGATGAATAAAAGCTTTAATCTGAAGAAGCTTGCACCTAGGGACTCCACTAATTACATTTGAGCGCAACAAACTTAAGTCAACATGTTATGAGTCAAAAAAGAATAAATTACAAAAAACATCACATTCCGTCTATTTTGTAGCAGGACGGTAAACGTACAAATAATTCAACTTTAGCTTACAGCAACAACCTCAGTTTAATGTATTGTAATATTAAAATTATGATTTCAAACTCGGCCTTTAAGTTTAAAAATGTCTTTTACAGGATATAACAAATATTAAAGTTTAACATCTATATTTTCCTTTGCGATTTTCTTACACGCATACACTGAAACTACACCAGGTTTCCCACAATTATAATTTTCTATCCAATATGAATATTTCCTTTTATACTCAGTGAAATTTCCAAATGATATCTCGCCTCTATATCTATTTAACCTCATAATGTTAAAAAATGTTTTAAACAAAATAATAATAATAATAATAATAATAATAATAATAATAATAATAATAATAATAATAATAATAATAATAATAATAAAATAGCGTTTCCGTTTTAAGGAGTCTTCGACAGACTATGCTCCCAGTCCAGACTGAAAAATGATGTTATAATAATGTTCCAGAACATAAAGGGTTAACACAATATGCTACCTAACGAACAGGACTAACACCGAATGGCACGTTGTTTTATTTTACACTATTAACTATTTATTATATAATGAAGAGATTTGGCAACCGACACGGGTTTTTTAATTACTTTCATTAACGTCCCAGATTTCCTCTTTATTCGACTTAGAGCCATTCACGTCGTTCCCGTCTGTAGGTGTGTTTCACTGTTTCCATAACTGCATTTTTTCCAGAAGGGGTAGGTAATTACTTTGGCACAGCCAGGTAAATTCCGGCGCTAAATTGAAATATTCTGCTTTAATCCTCACTAAATCCCCATTCTCAGGACACGGTGATGTGAGCAGCAGAGGAGTCATGTGGTGCTCCGGTAGCTTCTTCAGGTGAGCGTCGCGTCGCAGGGGGCGGAGGATCTTCTCTCGACGCCATAAGCATAAAACAAGATTACTAGATCTTTATCGTCGTTTCAGCGTTTCTACCCCCCCTCGCAGAGCTACTACTTCACAGTCTCAGGTTCAGACGGGGGAACGTTGCATAATGTGCAGGAAATGAATTGTAAGTTGTTTGGGAGAGGGGTATTTTAAACTTAAATTAATAAGTCATAAATAAACTTCCCTGCGTGTTTTCCGGGTGTTTATAAGCAGGTGAGCTTGTTTATGTAAATTAATCTGGAGATGCATTACAAAAACAGGGCTTGATAGCTTTGCTTTTCTTGCCATTTGAAGCAGGAGAAGCTCTTCACGATCACTAGACATTAAAAATAACATTTTTGTCGTCTTATAAACAAAACGGGGAAAAAAACATCTACGACTGAGCCAGACTATATTTCAGGTTTTTAGGTATAGTGTCTCTCGCAGGAGTAAATACTGGCAGAAGTTTGTACCTTCTGCTTGTCATGGTGCTGCCTGAATTTACCTTCCCCATATCTTTAATTTGTAGTCACCAGGAATAAAAGGCTGAATCTCAGCTCTGGCAGCTCCCACGTCAGTCTTTGCAGGAGTGGGTGACAGAGAACAGCAGAGGCAGATAGCATGCTAAAATCGCATCACTAGAGACCCCACATCAAAGTAGACCAAACCTCATATTGAGTGAACTTTTAAGCCAGAAAGACTGTGTGACATCAGAGCACCTAAAATGTGACTGTCATGTTTTTCAAACTTCGCTGAACACAAGCTCAAAGACTTGAGAAGTATTCAATGGCAAGCGCCGTTCAAACGCTCACACTAAGATTAGCAATCTTTGTCTTACAGGAACCTCAAAGACCAATTAGATTGAGAGATGTGTGTGACGAATTTGTCAAAAATAAGATGATAGATACCACTTTGGCAGTGAGCAAACATGGCTGGGGATTTCAGTCAAGCTCAGTCATTGACAAGACACTGTCAGACAGTGTGTCAACTTCAGGAGACCTGCCAGTTGAGAAAGATACAGCTTGGAATTGAGACTGATCAATTCCCAAACTGCCAACAAGACGTGGCTATGATAGCTGCACTTTATTTTGTGAAGTAAAAAAGTAAGGATTGCTTGGATATATTGTCAAGTTTTTATGCATCTTAAGCCTTCACCATCCCAAGATACAGAAGACAGAAAAAAAGCCTAGTGCATAATATTTATCTGCAGTTTCAAAACTTTAACACCAGAGTTTTAACCTTTCCGTATTTCTTTTTGGACACACGGAAGTGGCATATAGTGTACGTGGTTTTGTTGTTTAATGTACACCAATTCAACACGTCTGGTAGCTGAGCTTGTCTTTGGCCACTATTTCTGAAGTGAAATCCAATACTCAAAGCATTTTCCTCTTCAAAGTAGTCTCCTGTTGTGCTTTGTGACCACAATAGTGTCAATCTCATACTTTCAAAGCCTCATCTTTGTGTCAGCTTTGAGTAGCTGTCTATACATGCCTCCGAATAGACTTGAGGCTTTGATGGCTGGTTTGAAAACAGTTTGCAACAAATTCTAAATTGGAAAAAATAAATAAATCATTGATTTGGCTGTGCATTTAATTTGATCCATAAGCACAAACTATATTTCTACCTCAACTTTGTAATAAATGTTAGTAAGCTTAGATATAGCCAGCCGCAGAAAGAAACATCCAAGTCAGCTGTAAATTGCAATCCAGCACTAGAACTCCAGCAGTAGTATGTGGTGATGATTAAAAAATCTATCAGCACAAGACAGGAAGAAAAAAATCAGTTTCAAAATGGACATTACCCCTTTTAGACCATTGTGTTTATAATAAATGTACCAATACTTTATTAATCCAAGAGGAAATTATGTGAGAATTTCCATTCATTTTATCACATAAGATGAATGTTAGTCAATAGTTCCAGCCCTAGCGTTACATTTGTACAAGCACAAATGATCTTGTTTTTACTGGTTTAGTAGTTAACAATGTAAGGTTGGTGGGCATGAAAACTTATCCCAAACAATTGCCGTTTGAAAGGCTGCATTTAAAGGCATGCTAAGTGATTGGGATGATCAAATGACAATCAGAAGAAAAGAGAGGCAATCTCAATAAACTTTGTCATTCATCCATTCAAGGTTCAATCATATCACAGGCGTTTTGCATAACTATGAGACACTGGTTCTAATCCTCAAAGGGTTTTGGGGCTACTTGGCTTTGCACTGTAGTCATTCAAGGTCGCAACCCGGTAGGAAATATGGGCTGCCATAGCAACACAAAGATGGCCTCTAAAGGCTTAGCATAATTCTTCCCTAATAGAAAAATAACAGCGGCAAATCCCATCCTTAGTGAACTACCTCATTTGACAGAGGCAGACTCCCACCTGTGAAGCACATAGTCACCACACCAATGCTCTAAGACTACGATAAGATGAAAAAAAGCCCATCTCTGGATGGGGAAGGGTGCCCTAAGCTCAAGCTAAATTCTTTCTCTTCTCTGAAGCTGAAAACGGCCCACAGTGTGTCTTTGGCTAGCTTTAGGTTTTTGAAGCTGGACAATACAAGCTGCCAAATGAATCGTGCTCTCTATATAGTAGCCTACATAACTTTGAAGTGCTTAAGCCAGACTCTGAGAAAAACTTCTGGCATCAGAAGATGGCTTATATGTGCTCAAATCTGGGAACTGTTCTTTACCTTTGCTCTTGAAAATATTTAAACTCAGTCAGACCTGTTGAACGAGTGATCATGTCTATGATAAATCAGACCAGTTTTACTCTTCACAAGGTGTTCTAGTGGGAGTTTTATGACACTGGGACGTTTTAAACCTTCCTAGTAACTGTCCCCACGCCTCTGATTGTGATCACAAAATATGTGATCCCCCTCCTTTGTCCCCCTCCCCCCCCTCCGGTTTGTTGCCAGGTACTACGAGATGGATTCTTGTCACTGTGTGAGTTGCATCAGGATGATGAGCACTGGGGAGAGAATAAATTACCGCCACACTTTAGAGTGGGAGGCATGTAAGTATCAGCAGCTACAACAGAGCATCACTCTCTGCTTATGGAATCGCTAATGAGGTGAGGTATCCAGCAATGTTGCAGCCATTGTGATTGAGCTAAAATCAAAGGCTTTATGAAATCATTACTGTCAAAGCTAGCTATGAAAATCAATGATTGCCCAACATGGTTTCCTGTAAGAAGTATATGGTGCTGTTTTGTCGTATGCAAAAGGGAGAGGGAGAGATTATAGCAGGAGATGTGATGCTATCTCTACTGTGTGTCTGAGTCAGCCATTTTTAGTTCAACTGGATTTCTGTTTATTCGCTATGTGCAACAGCTAGAGGCTCATTGTCTGGCTCATGCATTGCATCTTCTCTGTCAGTGTGCTTCTATAGATGCTTGCCTTATTCAGCTGGGTTTAAAATAGTTTTTTTTCCCCCAGCCCATCTGGATGAGTCTCGCTACCTCACACTGGACTGTGTAATCACATCATTGTCAGTGATGTTTCTGTTCAATAGTGTGCAGCCAAGATGACAGAGCAGAAAAGAGAGGAAGATTATAATTTTATCAAAATATCCTTAGAGCTCAGCAAAAAGCTACATGGTTTGGGCCTTACTAGAACACCAATATTGAAATAATTAAATCATAAATGATTCTCCAGCCTAATATCTTCATTTCACTGAGGTAGATTTGCTCTATCTTAACATCTGGTACTTGTGGTTCCAACAGTCACGAGGGTACTCTAAAGGGACTTTTTTTATCATGCAAATTAGAGTTCAACAGCTTTCTTGTCTTATCAATTCATCTTTTTGCTGTCAGGGAAATATGCAAAATTCATGTATTAATATTCTATTTCTCCCATTATTTTAAGGCATTCACTGTGACACAGTAATGTATTTAAAACAATATACTTTTCTTTGCTGTTCTTATCTTTATTTAAACTCCTTTGGCTTGCCTAGATTATGGAGCGATTGATAGTGGTGTCTTCACATTAAATGGACAGTGACATTCGTAATGGCCATTTGCCGGACGGAATTTCATTCCTGTGCCTCAAGTGCTTGGATGGATAGCAGAATAGACTAATTAAATCAACGCTCCACGAATGTCCAACGAGAGCCCAGATTCTCCTCCCTGAAGGGGAATCCCACTGAATACTGGCCTGTAAGCCTCCTGTTTCAGAGTCTTACACTGAGCACCGTTCTACATCAAAGCTTTCTCAGCACCATGTCTCAAAGATTCACATCTCCAGGAAAGAATGGCTTCTGCTGAGATATGGACACCTCTGGTCTCATTTAATGTGCAAGGTCCCCTCCCCCTCTCCAGGCCTGAATCCGAGGATAGAGTGGCTATCTGACGAGATCACACAGAGAGGTGCGGGAACTTAAAGGCAAAGAGTTACTGAGCATCCTACCAGGACTCTCAAAAGGGTTCTAATAAAGCATGTTCAATATGCCGGTCAGGGCTTTCAAAGTGCTGCACACCCTCTAGCCCCGGCAAACTCAAAGGGCATCAGTGCACATTCAGTAAGAGGAATCTGGCCCCCATTAATTTAATGAGTCCAGGGTATTAGTATGCCATAGCCAGCTATGAAGTCTCCTTTTTTCATCTCTAGTGGAGTTTTAAGGAAAGATCCCCCAACTTGGGAGTGACAAAGAAGAGCAGGGAACAAGGTGCAATCATCTAATCTGAGATAAATTTTTAGCTGTCAGTCCTCAGAGGGCAATTTCCAGTGGTTAAGATGTCTTGTGCAAGCTGGAAATCCACATAAAGAATGCAGAGTGGCACTTTTACTGTCACCAGGAGAACTTCGCTATCTCTTTGTCATGATTGCATCCTCGGAAACCAGACACGAAACTTGTAAAAAATAATGGGCAGGAATTGGCACTTGGAGACGTATTTGCATAACATATTTGGAAACATGCTGTGGTCATTACAGCAGCGCGAGCACTTCTTTTTCTTTTTTACTACTCTTGTCTACTGTCACTTCACGGTTAATTAGACTTAAAGGAGAACACACATCCCAGCAACTATACAACATCTGACACGTAACTGACAGTCACCTGTAAGAGATTACAGAGACAGTGGAGTTTGCCAGGGCCTGTCAACCAGGAAGTAGCAGCTGCTGGAGCTAATTAAAGGCATAGTAACATGGTAACACATCCCAGCTAAGGGACACATCAAACACTCCTCTTCATGCAAGTGTGGAGTCTCATCTCTGGGATGTTGAGGCCTTCTGTGACCTGTGCTGGGAACCTGCTGGGCCCAAGGCTTGACCTGAGAGCTGCGGGGTGAACCAGAGTGGGTCAGGATCACTGTGGGGTGCACCTGGACCAGACTTACCTGTGTCTGTGTATCTGCATACCAAAACGTGGCCATGTGGCTGTGTTGGCGCGAGTACATGGACTCTGACCTGAACAACAAAGAAAAGGAGAGAGCTTGGGTGAGAGGTCACAGAGGCAGAGGAGGATTAGGAAAAACACACATAAGACACACTGACTACATATGATCAGACAGTCACATATGGCTAAAAAGAGGTAGAACCAGACACCTCAGATGTGGTGATGAAATCCAAACCTATTGTAAACAAGTCCTTTTACAATGGATTGTGCTAAATTATGCATAAATACTGCATAAACATCGACTTAAAGTCAACATCGCTGTGTACATTTAGTTATGTCCAGATTTAAAAGAAAATACATTTGCCCTGTAGCAAATTGAGAAGCCGTTTCAGATTTCTGTCTTTCAAAATAACACTGAGCTCAGTCATAATGAGCACTCGCGCTGAACAATAGTACCTGAAGCCCACTGAGGAAAGGTAGTTCCAGCCAATATTTATAGACATTTGATAAAAGGAAAAAGATAAAAGAACACATAGTTGACTCTCTCTCCGGTCCGTCTGTTCTTTTCTCTCTGAATCTGTACGTCAGTTTTAGAGCCTGTGTGTAACTAACCAGAGAAATCGATCCAAACAAATCTCTCATGAAACTTTTTCTCAGATGCAGTTACACTGATAACATGCTTAATATAACTGTGGAAATATTTGCCTATTACTTAGTGCGCAACTTAATTAATTCCGATCTGAATGTTTATGCATAAATAAGAAATGCATTTAGATTTTCATCAATTTCTGAACCAAATGTTTTCCTGTTTGCTTACATCAAAGTCACCCTGACAATACGTTACTGCATGACAGGTCTGATGAACAAATCACACAGGTTATAGCTCCTGGTGATTCAATATTGACTCTAAAAGGAGCATAACAGAAGGATGTAGACGTCACTTGTGTGGAGTGATTTGGCCCTGTTGGGTGAAAGGCTGTGAATGCTGTGATATAGCTCTCAAGCCGGTCTTGTTGCCACATGTAGGAAGACATCTGCAGTACGTCACCATGGCACTTCTCTCTGGGGAGCCATGCTGCAGCACATGGGCCACCTGAAGCAGGTCTATGTCTCCACCTGCCACATAGAGCGCTGACATGTGCTCATGCAGGGATGCATGTTGGTGGACCTGTCTACAGGCATGTAACTGTCAGCGCCGACAGACACCAATTTGCCACCATCTTGGGAAGGCGAACATGGCACATGTGATGCATGCAGAGAGCAAGTTCAAGAGAGGACTGTAAAATAGAGATTTTTTGACATTTTATTTACTTATTTATTTTTACTAATACTCCACAACAGCAGTGAAAAAACTCAGTCTAGCCTGTGCCGGGTATTTTCTGTGCCTGCCAAGTAGCAGACCTAAACAAAATGAGAAAGCCCTTGACTCAATTTTGGCGGCCTAATATTATTCTGCCACCCTAGGAAGCCAGGGTTCTCTTGTTGTGTAAAATAGAGGGAAGGCAACTTTCCCCCTCACATCTTTATGGCTTCATGCTCGGAGTTACTGGCTGTGAGGGCCTGAGTGCTGTGTGCTTTTAAGCAGTTGTCGTATGGTCTCAATCTCTTTACACTTTTCTCTGCCAGTCTCCTCTCTACCAGGCCTCCCCAAACTGTGTAATCAGCAGATGTCTTTACAGAACAGCCGTTTGCCACGTGCACACCGTGCATTCTTTTCCAGTTTCATTTTGGAAATATATAATTTCTTCATTTAGATTATTATTATTCTTTCAAGCCCAGGAGCCATGTTGATTTGGTTCTTAATGTGGCCAGAGGCTGAAAATACCGCTTCACTCAGCAGTTCAGATTCAAATGCTTCAATGATATATCTTAAGTCTACTTACGTTAGTCCATTCTATTATACTGCAGACCTGCTGAGTTAAACAAACCTACACAGACTAATTCATCAGAACCCTTTGGCCTTCATCAAGACAAAGTCAAACTACTTGACACCAGAAAAGAGACCAAGAACTCTGTTCTCACGCTAACATTTCAGGGACAAATTTCTCAAATTTCTTAAAAAAAAAAAAAGCATCATAAACAGCGAACTCTGTCACATTTTTTAGAATAAACACCGGAAGCTATATATTTTTGAAAATGACTAATACACGCTTCACGTATCTTATATTAGTCTTTGTTGCATCACACTGCCTCAAAACTATGAAAGACTTACAACAATCTGAAGTTTTATAATGAAGAAATGTGTGGCATTGCCCTGAAATACATAAATGCTTATATTAAATTGACAGATCTAAGACGATATCGACTGGAATACCCGGTTGTAATGCTTACTTTCACCGACATGAAATAGACATCATGATCGCAGACAAACATGTTATGAAATATAAGTTGCAATATCATTACAGTAATTACGTCAGTAACTCAACTTGCGTATTTCCATGCCATATTACTATACTTCAGCCATGCATTTCAAATGGAAACATTTTGTGGCACGTGGCTGCTTACAGTGTAAGTATTTTACACGTCTCACCCAGAAGGATTAAGTTAAATTTAGCTCTGTATAACATTAAATGCTGTTTAAGTGTTACTAGTAATAATGAGCTGATAGGATAGTAGGTATAGCAATGCAAGCAAGCAAAATGTACACATGTATTCCTACTTTTTCTGCTATTACTATTAGTACTTTCACTTGAAAAATAAGTAATGCCCATATGAAAGTCAAGAACTGTTGATAAAACTAACTTTTTATGGATTAAAGCTAGCAGACGTCCACCCATTATGGGCATGTGGCAACAAGCATTTTCAGAGCACCACTTGGGCACCATCAGGGCACCACCATGCCAGTGTTTCTTGTCTGTCACCAACTTCAATATTGCTGCAGAAGGTGGCAGACTCGTGAAGGGCTGGGTATCCGTGAATTGAGCTGTCAAAATTAGCAAAAGGCAAAGTGGGTCACGCACTGAGGCAACAACTAAGACCCTAGGGGGATGCCATAATATCCCTCGCTAAAAAGTGATTCATTACTGTAAGTTAGCACATCAACAAAATATTTTCAAATGTTTCCTCATTACCATCTAAAATAACCCAACAGTTACAGGGGCTAATTATTTCACATAATTGTGTCATATTAAGTCACATAATAGTGTTGATACTTCTGTCACTTACTTAATGCCTAACCTGACCTTCGATAGCGATTGTGTTAATGATAACTCCACGAATTCACTTTTTTCTATTAATTGCCGATTTTGCTTGTATAATGACATGAAGATAGGGAGGTGTATGAGTGTTGTGTGTGTGGGAGTGTGTGTCTCATAAGTGGTAATGTTAGACTTGTGCACTTGGCAAGCATTTTTTTCGCTCCATTTGGTGACAGATTGGGTTTAAATAACATTATATCTTCACAGTTGTGACTCACAAGCCTCAGTGTTACAAAGTCAGGGTGAGGTTTAGCACTTCAGATGAGGATGAAGGAGGATCGGGTCGCCTCACTTCGTCTTTTAGTTTGTCACTTTATGCTGGGCCTAATCTGGGACTTTATGAATAACCTTTTACTGTTTTACTGACACAATCAATCCACTTTCCCCCCAACTAAACCCATGGTTTTTCCTTCATAGCTAGCATTCCCAGTGGTAAAATGGGCAGAAACACGAACTAAGAACGACTGAAACTGCTTGTAAACCTCTGCTTGAGACATTTTACGAAAATGTTCTAAATTCGTTCAACAGATAAATGTAATCAAGTGGCCTATATTTCATTGGAAAAAAAGCATTTGGAAAAGTTGTGACATAAATTCAATAACACCAGTGTCCAGTAGTTTAAAGAAAAAGATGCAACTTTACATTGATTGTGACACGTTGCATGGCGGGGTGCTAAGCATTGCTGAATACTTCCTAGTCAACACAGCACTACATTTTTCGACATGACTTTGAATATTTAAGCAGAGGTCATAGCAGGGTGCATCTCCTCTTGCCTCTCTGAGCCCCAGGTAGAAGGGCATGAAGAGGGGTCTTAATATTGATGCTCCGGGCCCAGAGTGCTCCACAAACGTTAATGTTGCACTGACTCTCTGAACCAGTATACATTACTGTCAGCCCTGACCCCCTCATCAGCCATGTTTGTTTTTGGTGGTGTTATGATATCAAAGACTAACTGCTTTACAGCACCTCCTGGTGCTCCCCGGGAGAAAACTTCTCCTTTTGGAATGAAGAATTCACTCTACAGATTTAAAGGTAGTAACATCGCCTGTTTCGCCATGTGTGAATTTGATATTATTTTGGTCTTTCATAATTTAACAAAATGTTGTAAACTTGTAGTGACTTTATTGAAGGGAGTCGGTATCCATGTTATTATGAAGACTTTAAGCCAACACGTGCGGATTTGGGCTGATGGATTCTTTTTTGTGCTGTTTGTTCAAAGATTGACTTCAGACGCTCCACAGGTAACTTTCTGTTTTAACTTTTTAAACTTTCTTTTAAAGTGAATCCTGGCTGTGTGGCAGATGAAGCATAAACTGTGATGTCTTTTTCAAGAAGTGAGTGTGGTTTATTTGTTGTCTCTGAAAGACACACAGGAGTGTGGCCTCATGCTTTAGAGCTTTGTTTACGTGCTGCTTTGGCCCGCTCGTTCTGTCCTGAGCTGCCTGTCCCTCAAATCCAAGGCTTACTATGAGGTGGAGCACAGAGGAGGGATAAGGGCTGTCCCTGCTGCTACTAGGGAGTGCACGCCAGCAGTGCATAGAAACTAATAAAGATGCACACTGGCAGAACCCATTGACCAAGCAATGAGATGTCACCATAAACAAGCGGCAGGACGTTGGCAGTTAAACGGCTGGTTTCATAACACTAGATGAATTTTAATTTTTAATTAAAAGACATGCCTGTTATTTAAGATCTCAGAATATACATACTACTAATATGATTAATATCAGTTTGTTTGGAAGTGTTATTTTGCAATTTTTCCATTCACTTTTGACTAGACGTGGCTATTGCTGTTTTTAAATACTAGCTATATGTTAGTAAATCTCCTCAGTTCAAACTTGCACATCAGAGTCCTTAAAACGGGCATCAGCTCTGGCAGTAACATCTGCACAGGACACATCTCATGTATGTCATTTTTGCAAATACAAAATAACATCCTTGAATCAAAAGTGATGTCTGGCAGTGCTCAGACGACTCTTCAGATTTATCATGTAGTCATGAAACTTTTAAGACCATAATAATACATTTGTTATAGAGCCTTAGAAGGTGCAGAAAACTCAAGGCCCAACTCCCAATTCCCTGATCTCCAATTAAAAATGTTGATTAAATTTCTGATTATTAGTCTTAAATGATTTATTAACAGTTAATTATGTATTTGCCTTAACAAAATAAGAACGCCACAATATATCAGATTTCCTAAATTATATCTTTGGAAAAGAAAAAGCCTAAAGTCCAGAGAGCAGGAATAGCACTTGTGGGCCTAAAATATGAGTGCTTTAATTTGATTGTGTTAAATTGAAGCTTCTTTGAAGAACACCCACAACTCTCTTTAGCTATTTATTTCTCATCAGTGGTTTGACTCTGACATGTCTCTTTTGTACACCTGAATTATGGTAGGGCTAATTTAAAGTACATGATGCATTTAAAGAAATATTTGACCACAACCTTCAGGCGAATCAATTTAACCTGAAGAAATGAAAATGAGGCTGATGTGGCATGAGCAGGCCACCTACCTGAATGCATTCTGTTCAGAGATAATGATGGGGTGTTTACTTTATTTTTGGTCACATTGTCGTTATTATTGTGATTATCATTTTTGTTTCACACGATACACAGCATACTCATATCACAAGATAATAAAGAAATACAAATAAAGATGCCCTTTTTAGAAAACCTATTAGCGGTACACTCTAACTGTTGATTAATCTAATTCCAAGACTGTGTTTTCTGTTGACGGAAATGTTCCTTTTGCTAAAAGAACAGTGATTTGAATTTTTCTGTCCCCGTGAAATTTTCAAATTCCTGGCATTTCACTAGTGCTGAAAAACACTAAAGTAATATCAATAAAAAGAAGAACTTCAAAAATTTGCACATTATACAGCATTGGTAAAATGTTGTTCAATGTTAATATTCAGTCGCGGATTTTCGCTGAGTGAAATTAAATTAGGACAAATAAATTTTATTTGAAATTACTGTTGCGATTTAAAGTTAAGGGTGGAGAGCATGCCTTTTTAAAAATAAAAAAAAATGTTTAATGAAAAAAATGAAATAAATCAAAATAATAATGCGCAAAAATGTATTCACAGAGACATTAAGAACAAAAACCCATCAAGAACTATTTTAAGGTTAATTGAAAAAACGTATTTTCGGTGTTTTGTTCTGATTTAAAAAAAAATAAATGTGTAAAATCGACATAAAGCATAAGGAGGCAATGCACATTTTTGAAAAGGTAATTAAAACAAAAATAACTTTTTTCATTACATATATAAGAGCTTTGTTTTGTCCTTTCATACACATCCGAATACTCTCTGTAAAAAGAAAAAGCTTTAACAAACTCTATGAGTTTCATTGTAATTTCAGCAGATGGAGATATCAAAGTTCGCAAGAATTAATAAAAAAGTTTTCCTGCTAATGTCAGACAGAGAACAATCAGAAAGTAATTATGCATACATTTTGTTAGTTTAGCTGCTTGTTGAAAAAGCCATCTGTTTATAAGATTCTTTGTAATTCTTTTCCATTGTTTTTTTACATCTGCAAAACTTATTGTGCAGCATCAAAAGACAATGAAATTCATTAACTCTCCGTGTCTAATTGGCAAGATTCTCTTATTTCAAGTCTTTTTATTTCTTCAAGGGACATTGTCTTGAATGGGAGGCTCTCATCTCAATCAAATAATATGCAATGATAAACAAGAACTAGAGTTTTTGATCAAAAAGTGCAACTCAAATCAGATGCTTCTGCTGGACTGAAATGTGAAACTTCTCCCAGTTTGTAAAAGGAAAGACGCCATCTGTTTTTTTATGATTGTCTGTAAAGAGGACATTAAACTGTCAGTGGTGTTCCTTGTATTTTTGCAGACAGTGACATACTCCCACAAATCATCAGTTCTTTACCAATCTTACTACATTGTATTTAAACCAGTAGGTCAATTGTAGTTAAAGTACAGACAATAACTATTTGCTTTTCATAGCAGTTCTTTTATTTAGGTTAGTGTAATGGCATTGTAAAATCAGTTAATTTAGATAACGCCTGATTAATTTGATAGATTACCATGATTTTAACAGATAAAATTCCCAGTTTAATTTTTCATTATAGTTTCAAAGACTTTGTTCTTTCTTTCTTTTATCTGTTTGTCTGTCTAAGAAACATTGAAAACGATGGCAAAAACTGTAAAACCCAATTTTTCTCCTCCACATTCTAAACTTGAAAAGCCGTGATCAGTGTGAAACTATAGTTGAGGAAAAACTTAGCAGTCTTATCCTTTAGATTTCAAGAAAACTATCTCTCCCATGATTCCTCAAAGTTTTAAATGCATAGGGAGAAAAAAAGGGGGGAAAAAACTGAAGGCTTTCATTCTGTCATACAATGAAGGCTTTCAACTGTTTATGCGCTCACTCAATCCAATATTCAAGTTTGTTAAAAAAGAATAGTTATTTTGTTTACTAAATTTTTGTCGACGTCTTATTAATTGTAAGTAATCCAATGCCAAGCAAACTAAACTGCACGTGTGTTGAGTCAGTGTGAAGCTGTGGTGTAACGAAACCTTTGACAAAGTGATTCGCTTGTGTAATGCAATAATACTGTATATTTGAAATAAAAGGTATTACAGCGATATCTAGCTTATAAAACAAACTTGACAAATGTAGCATTTTACACTCCAGAGTCCTCGTAATGTCGCTATTTGCAGAAGTCAACCATCTAGTCGCTGATTTCATGTAGAAGCATAAGCATCAGCTCCATCTTCTTCCTCCCCAGTTAGCTTAGCAGCAGCGGCCATTTTGTCTGATTTTGCATTGGTCTAAATGTGTATTGAAGGTCACGAGAAATTTCTGGCAATTTCTGCTAAGGAGATGGTAACACCAGCTTCTTGAAATTTTTTTACAGAACAGGTTCTCTTACTTTGAGCCATCAACTAAGATGGCGAGCAGAAAATGCGAATTATATCAGGCATGCGCTGAGCATGTTCCAAGAAATAATGCTTTCATTTCCTGTTCACTGTTCATTATTAACCACATGGCTGTCAAATGTACATGCATACAAGACATTCATGTGCAGGCACATCAAATACTAGTGTGCGCGCACACCCACACCAACACACACACACACGCATAAAATAAGATGAGCTGATCCCATTCTTAGAGACTGCGTCAACCACCCGCTGATTTCACTGCCACACCATGTAGACAACCAACCACAGGATGTATACACCCAGCTGTCCAGAGGTCACCTTGGCTTGTTTACTTGACTGGAGTGGATGCACAGTGGCAGAGTGGACCACCGCTATCCACAACAGCTCATCTAACAACATGTGTTCATGCTCTCACCTCTTTTAGGAACCTGCGTCATCTTCGGGGTAAGTAGCACAATCTGTACTTTACCCAAGTCCGCTGCACCAAGGAGTAAAAACTGTGATGGACAGACCTACTTTACGACCGCTCTTTCTTTATGTGTTTAACTCTTTGAAAGTCTGTCATTTACACTCACGTCATCAATTAGTTATTATTCTACCAATTACTATCTTCCTTTTTAACTTTGACAGAATATTTTACTTGAAATTAATACATTTTTAATCTAGTTTTTCAAAGTAGCAGTGGGCTACTGGGAGATTACTGTAAAACACTTTCCTCTAACACTTTTCTGAGCCTGAAGTAGTAGTGAGCATACTGTATATCATTGCAATGGAAAATTACACTGCACCATTATGACACAGGAGCAGCAGCCATGCAATTGCACAAAGATCAATAAATGCATTTTTACAACAGCAACAAAAAAAATCATGGTTAAGTGTAATCGGTCTGTGCGTTTCAGCGTTGGCCCATTGTCACTTCACAGGCCAAATTACCAAATCTTAGTGCTATGATACATTTGTAAATAGTACGTACTAAATACACAAACACTCACCTCTGCACTGCTTAAACACCCCACTTTGGAAACACTGGAGCTCCAAAATCTCCATGTTATTGGCACAGAGGGGTAAAACGACTGTGCGGGAGTGAGGCCCGGAGACTGGGCTTTCTGTGTTTCCAGAGAGCTGCCCTGACCACCCTGGTAAATATAGGAGAGCAAATCCTTTTCAGGTTGAGAGTATGACACGGGACTACCACATAAATCAGTGTAGGCCCAGCCCGGCACAGGCTGGGAACGCCATGGGAGTGGTAGGCGGCTCTACGGTGAGGTTTTTGGGGAAGGATTATGGATTGAGACGTACAGCTGGGAGGCTAAAGTTACACTTTTCATTACCACTTCGAGGGGGTCTTGGCTGCCTGGAAGCCAGTCAGATTTGTGAAGACCTCTTTCTCCCCCTGGAATGGTTGTAATTCTGCAGGCACATTCTTCACCTGAGGATAATTGTTTTTGATATGGCAAGAACAATTTGGCCAAATGCGATGGGAAGTGCTGTTTTTCTTTTCTTTTTTCCTTTTTTTTTTTTTTTTTGCAGTGGAAGAAATAAAAAAAGAAAAAGGAGAGGGTATTGTGAAATGTCCTCATTCACCAAAAGACCAGAGTAAAGAGAGAGCAGTATGCCCCCTTCTGGCTCTTTTCTTCTCTCCCTCTTTTCTTCTTCTTTTTTCCCTGGCGTCTGGAGATGTGAAGAAATGTCTTTTGATCAGCTCTGACAGAGCCTGGGCCATGTGAAGAGGGTGGCTAGCAGGACTCTGCCAATCCATGCAAGGCAAAAATGTTCCTAATAAGAGAGTAATAAGCTAACGAGTGCTGGGTGTCTGTCTGATCCACATTCTGGTTACCGTTTGTGCCAGCACACCCAGTGGCTTCTGACGTGTACCCGACTCTCATCAGTCTTTGGACTATTTGCCAGGTCACTGCGTTTCACCTGCCCAGTCCCATATGCTCTCAGCAATGGTGCAATAGTCTGAAATTTAGGGACCTTGTGGGCACAACTAAATTGAAATTGGGAGCATTCTATTTCAAATTTTTACACACAGCGTTTGGAATTGACAACATGTGTTACGTTTGCTGTGCTGGAAATATACAGGGGCAGAAAAATAAAGTACGGGGATGATTCTGAGCAAAGAAAATTTGTCTCACCTTGCCCACACAACATCAACTTAGGCTATTTCCACAACTGACTGCTTCCATTGTATTTGTGGGTTTGAAGTGGTCACATATCAAAGGGCTCTGTCTCTGCAGGGTGGATTCTCTGGTACTCTGTACAGCACAACAAGGAGATAGTTACCTCTCACAGCTTCTCACTGCAGCCCAAATAAACACATCACCTCCACTGCAGGGGGAGGAGGACAACAGCACAGCTGCCAACTCTCCCTCTCCCTCTCTCTTTATCCTACCCTAGCAGCAGCACCAGCCAAGTCCACAGTGCTGCGGGGCATCTCAGGCATGAACAGGTGCACTGTTGGTGGACTTGGGCCTCTCTTAGGCCTGTCTCTGGGCTGGTGCTAAGTGCTGGATGTGTGAGGACTGGTGAAGACAGGCTGGCCAGACTTTAATGGTGTGGTGGTGAGTCCTGGGCTCAGCGCTGGTAATTATGGTGGGGAGAAGGTGATTAAGGAGCGTTGAGCAGCCCAGCGAGGGGGACGGGCCCACGCCCAGCAGGGAGGGGAGTTCTGCCACAGGAGGGACCAATCAAGTGTGAAGCAGAGCACAGACCTTGGGCCTTGGTTCAGTGGGAAAAGGCTTGGCCACTGGTTCAGAGCGCCGCAACTTTCACGGATTAGTAGAGACACTATTCTGAAGACTGAAAAGGGGAACACAGCACGGAGGCAGCATCAATGCAAGTGTGCGTGCACACAAACACACAGTCTCTCTCTTTCTTTTACCCTCTCACACACAAAACCCACCAACAGCTGGGAGGAGGGCTACAGCCATCGCCATATTACCATAGCAACGGCATATCTCACATTTGAGCCCAAATGAAGACACTTTGGATTGAAACCGGGATATTTATTCTTCCAGTTAATGGAAGTATTTTAATAGTTTCTCTCAGAGCTTGTAGAACGTTTCCCCCTGACTGAGTTAATGAGTTGCAATTGAAGGTGCTTACTGCATCAGACAAGCATTTAGTCATTTTGCAAATTACAGGAGATCAACACTGCAAAATTTAACTTCTGTATTTATGTGGCAATGGGTCTTCCATATCTACTGTGAAGACTTTCAAATTTTTGTTAATCACCGCTAGGTCCTTTGGTCCACTGTGGAATTCCATGCAAACAAATGGATCACATTTCGAAAAAGCAGCTCTTTTAAGTAAAGTGATTGCAGTTTGCCAAAATTAAACAATTTTCACTGTTCAATGCCTTTGGCAGGTCCAGCTTTGAAGAATAATCTTTTACTATGCTGTGCATGCATCAGACCCTTTTATTCATTTGGTTTTAAATCCAATTCTTGAAAAGCAGATAAGAAAATGAAAAACTATTAAATAGTGGGGTTTGGTTCTCTGTAGGAAAATGGTCCGAGTCATGATTTAAAGGACTAAAAATGACAAATTACTTAAAGAGGTTTTATTAAATCTTTTTGGTCATGAAAAGTTTTAAAATGGTGCAAGCTGAAGCACACACGCCACTTTGAAATACAGTGTCAGAATACTTTAGCTCCTTCTGTTTATATTGTCTATACAAAACTGATATAAAGCAGACATTTTAAATCACAGGGCTAGCAGAATGATCTAAAGTTACACTGTTATATACATGCTGCAGCCTGTCCTCCCTAAAGCATGACTCTATTTGTGGCATGTGAAAGGAGCTCGCTATGAACAAGCAGCAAACTCCAGGGCTAAAATAACAGGCAGTGGGAAAACTGCAGTGCCTAGAATGGCCACTTAAGGCTGGCACCAAAAGTGAGTCGGTCCCCACCGAAGTTATTACAGTTCTGCATTTTTTTTTTTAATTTATTCATTTCATTTTGAGTGTTTCTCTTCATTTTTAGCTTAGTTTCAGCTACAACCGGACAGTTTCTAGGTTAGAATTACTGGTTTCAGCTGGTTTTTATTGTTTGGCAATGTTGAGTTTTTATTAGTTTCAGTGTTAGTTTAAATGTGGTTGCTATTTGTCAGGAGCACATTTAAGAAGTTTAAAAGGGGCCTGCAATTTGTGGAGAGTGTTAACTCACAGACACAAAAACACCAGAGCCCATGCTGCTATTGTTGACAAATCTGACCACACAGAAATGAGCCATACCTCATTTCAGTTAGTTTTTTTGTTATTGTTCTTGTTACAGATAACCCAAATCTTTATTACATAAAGTTTTGTTTTTAACTACAATTCCTTGGTTTCCCATGCAAAATGCTCATATTTGCAGCAGAAATAAACACATTAAAAGCCAAAAAGTGTCTCTATAGCTAGTTTCCTACCTTCATAACAACTGTGAGTGTACATGTGGGGTTGATGGATTGGGTAAAATTCAAGTTTTTAAAAAAAAATTGTTTGTATATTACTTGGCACAAGCATCTGTGCTCTGCACATTTTATGGAAGCCATATGCCTAACAAGCTTGCTGGTGTAAGCTTATAAATGAGCATTTCACCCTCCTGTTCCAGTATAGTCACTGTTTTCTCCAAAAGAAAAACAAATGGCTGCATTCAAAATGAAGACTTTAAAACTGGATTTTCCAAACCGATGCGTAAGGTCACAGTGTCTACCACCATCCTTAATTTGCAGTCTCTGATTACAGTCTGTTGTTATACTTTGTAACAAACTATATTATTCATTAGATAAAAATCTTAAGTTGACTGGTACTTATATTTGTACTTTATATGAGCACTCTTACTACAGACCTCATTCAACAACAAATTCATAAAAGCACTTTACATCTAAGGTTCACAGACTCAGACAGATGCATCATGAACAACCCAGGCTTGAGTATTTTGCTCAAACATACCTTCACACACAGACTACAGGAACCAGAGGATCAAATCACTGACCTTCCAAATAGTAGATAAACATGCTTTGCCTCCTGAGCCACAGCTGCCCTGCAAAGCAAGTAGTATTTAGTAAATAGAAAGAAGCCAGTAAGAGAATGAGAGTAGCATACAAATCCATACATAGAGGTCACTGGGATGGATTGATGGGTTGTCAGCACATTATATTTGAAACAATCCTTTATTTTCCTCTTCAAACCAGTACCTTTATTTTTCTAGTGGATGTTTAATATTTTAGCACAACCAAGTAACCACAATATAATTCATAATTAAGTTATTAAACCGAAGAAAAAACTTGCCTAAACCTAACGAAACAATAAATATTACACTGTCAGATTACAAAAAAGTTCAGTCATGATTGAAAAGTGACTCTGTGAGTTGTATTAAAGACTGGGGGTGTTTTAGCGTTAAGGTTATTTAGGAATTGTTGGTATACTGAGCTTGTTTAGTGAGTATATTTGCAGAGAAAGCACAAGGTGTAACTATCGCAACACACACCTGGCTTTGGCTCCTGTTGTTGAAAGATAAATTGAAAGTCTTCATCAGGCATGACAATGCTTCAGCTTTCTCAGCATGCATATTTTCAGTGACTGTTTGGGTTCAGTTTTGTCCTCATTTTGGAAAGAGTAAACACGTAAATGGTGACGCTGATTTGTTTCTATATGGGGTTAGGGAATGAAAACTCAAGTCCTATTGTATTCTCTTTAATGGCATCTCTTCCCCAACAGTGTGTGTGTGTGTGTGTGTGTGTATGTGTGTTTGTATGATTTAGGATTCTTTGAGATGAGGAGAGCACGTCTGTATCCAGGGGCCTCCCCCGCCTCAATCCCCCATCCCGTGCTTGCATTGGGCACAATCATCCTGCAAAGCTTTCTCTCTCTCTCTCTTTGACACATATATACACACACTTCCTGTCTCTCTCTTGGTTTCTCTCTCTCTGCATTGCTCATCATGCTTCGACTTTGAAGTCACAGCTTTCTCTTTCCCTTTTTTTGTCTCTGTGTGGCTTTGATGCACTAACATTCTGTGAATAGTTCCTCTAATGTCTGGATCCTTGTGCCTTATTCTTCCTACTCTGCCACTGTAGAAATGGTGAGTCTCTTGCCTTTGAAACGACGTCCATAAATTACAACTTGTCAAGTGTCATTTTCCTTGTTTACAGCCATTTTGGGCTCCCACTCCCCCATGTTCCTCTCTTGTGTTTCACATTAAACTGCACCAATAATGTTGGTGGTGCTCACCAGGTCTGCACATGCAGCTTGTTGCCACTAAGGGGGTGCGGAAACTATTAAAATATTTTCTAGTCTTTACGAGTTTTATGTGTGTAATTTGTGTGGATATATCCCACTGTGTTACCGCCAACTAGGAAAACAGAATGAGTTTGTGCTTTGGCCTGTGTTACGACAGTGACATGGAGTCAGAGAGACTGAAGGAAAGGGCTGAAGGGTAAGAGGAGTAGTAAGAAAAGAGGGGGGTGGGCAGAAAGAGAGAGTCAAGTCTGTACAGGAAATCTGCTCTAAGTGTTCCTAAAGAGCTCATGTTTTTCCTCCCCTGCACAAACAGCTTAATTTATTGCATGTCTGTTGAAGTCAACAGCCCTTTATAACCCCACAATAATTTCCCATATGTTCCATATATCACCACAGAGAGGGTGGTGCACAGGGGGAGGGATGAGATGGGGGGGAAAAAAAGGACTGAAGCAGCAAATATGTTCAACACCCTACACACACATGCATGTATACACATACACCTACACACACACACACACACACACACATAGAAGACCTGGCCAACTGCGACAATAACCTCATCTTAATCAGCCTTGCATTGGTGTGGATGTATGTGTTATTCCCTGCACAGAGCTACACCTGTGGGTGGGCTATGAAATATTAAACACTCTTGTTCATGTTGTTTACTTTCATCATTAGGGGAGAATCCTTGATAATGGAAAATTTCTCTCCTCTGAATCTTCAGCAGGGAGTACCTTGTAAGGGTCTGGCACAACCTCCACTTCTCCAGCAGGACCAGTTTGTTCTTGTCAAAACCCATGTGCCACAACGCAGGCTGATGAGGTGTAGGAGTTCTAAAATAAGAGGGATTTGAGTCAGCAGGCTTCCAAATCTCCTTCTTAGTTTAAGTGTTAGTAGCAAACAGGGATGAGCAACGTTTTAACTGGGCCCTCATGTGATTCTCACTTTATATTTCACCACGAGAGGCTCAATGAGCACGCTCTAACTCTACAGTTCTGTAAATATTATTTTATCTGTTATCTTATTGGACAATACATAAATGAGAAGTTCCTACTTGATATTGCCCATCCATAAAACATATATATATATATATACAAATAAAAATGTAATGTTTTACATGTTCTATGCAGATTCTTGACATTTTGAAGTGTGGTGTAAAGTAAATGAAACAAGATTTTAAAATGTCGCCACCTCCCTCTAGGTAAGGCAAACACAGTTAGTGTTTATATGCAGCTAAATGGGGAAGGAAATGATAAATTGCACAATAAAGAAATAAAAAGATCGAAGGATAACACTTGTTTTAACTGACAAAAAAAATTGTTTAACATACAGTATAGTACAGTCAAAAAATGTCTAAAAGTCTTAAATCCACTTGCACGCCATTGCACGTGCATGATGTTTAGTATGCACATACAGCAGTTGTAAGAGGTTCTGTATCACTTGTGAATTTTGTTCCAACTTATGCTATTAGTGTCCTCTTGCGCAGCTATGATGTTGCATTAATGTGAACTTCTCTCTCACCAGAGAAGTGAAGAAACAGGCAGCCCCCTGTTGGTCTGCTTGATACAGCCAGGGACAGGCTGGGATTCTGAAAGTGGGGGCCAGTTGGTGTTGGTTGTTGGGGTGCCAGAGAACTGATCGATCCCCAGCTGCAGGTGGCCTAGTTGGAAAATAGTGTAGAATACTCCAAAACCTGTCCTGACTACCAAGCAAACCACATATACAGACACATACACACAAACAAAACAGCATATGTGGCGGGACTGTACACTCCAGCAATCATCAGATAAGACAGATGTACTGACTTGAGAAAATTGCTTGGAGTATGAGAGAATCAGATGGACTCAATACTTCATCATGTTCTCTGCACTGAATGCTTTATAATTTGATGACGTCTAACAAGATATAAACAGCTCTGAGGAAAAAAATTGCGATGATAATATACAGTAGTTCAACTTATGGCATTTCGCTGAGAATCATCCTTACAGTACTCTAAATAATTTTGCAAACATTTTGAAATTTTACACGACGAGAGTCAGAGATGATGTTTACCTTAACCTGTGATTCATGGTGAATAATAAAGCTGTATTCTATTTCTTGTTCTGTGATTAAAGGCTCAGAGAAGCTCACAGTGTTTCGAGATTTAGCTTTCTATTTTACATGGGACAGTATAACACCATCATCACGAATAAAAAAACAACAACAAACATTGTGCTTGATCATACACATGAAATAAATATTCGAGTAATAAAGCTGTGAAAGCAGCTTCTTTCCACAAACGAGTGAATCATCAGGTTGTACTGTGAGAGGAGCCCCATCCCCTGCAACTGCTTATTCATAAAGAAATAGGTTAAGCCTTGATGTTGAAATCACAGGCAGAGTGTAAATCTCCTAAAATCCTTTCATGCTTGTTAAGACAAAAGGGTCTTGTTTGGGAACATATATTTGAGATCATAATTTACAATTGCAAAAGCAACATGTGAATCTTTGCAGATATATTGGTGTAAGAAATATGTGCAAACACGAACACAGAGCGCGGGAGAAAGAGAAAGCGAGATAGGAGGAATGAACATTTTACTTTAAAGTTTGTCTTCCCTGAGAGCGCTCACTGATGTGTAGACATTCAACTTACCTTAAAATGACAGAATGATTTCAGCGCTTGGGTCTCTGGGGATAGAAACTGTCTGGACATGGTGTGTACTCAATAGCAGATCAATATCGCTACAATATCAACCAGATCCAAACTGGCTCTCTCCTCCTAGTATCTGAAGAACAAACAACATGATATGAAATATCATTTGATGTTACTGTATTGGCAAATGATTGAAGGTTGCCTGAGGCTAAAGGAGATTTCGTAGGAAAAGAAAACTTAAACCGTGGCTGACTAACTGTAGCCACGGTTACTGCAGTAAAAAGCCCAGCTGAGTTTATCACAAGTGTTGCCATGCCTAAGTTCAGGTCTATGGTTGTTCAGCCTCAGCACCATATATTACCTTGTTATTGTATGCCTAAGCACTGAAGGCCAGGAGGCAAAGAGGGGGGTTTACTGCCTCTCTATCATTGAAGAAAACAGGGTTTCTTTCTTTTTTTCCTTTCAAACATCACACGGGGAAATTATTATCCCTGACGTACTGCTGTAAAAAAACTGACATTTAAGCAGTGATGAATCCAGCATGGTACAGCTGAGGCCACCACTTTGCTTGTAAGAAGAGAGAGAAAAGAAAATTGGGTCCTGCTTGAAACCCTGGCCACTCACTTGATACTTGATGAAAGCCATTTCCTTGGAAATTTATATTAATGCCCTGTTAATTTCGGCATGTTTCAGTTTACAAACGGCGCCCCATAAAAGACTGTATGAAGATGAGGGAAAAATATGTCACAGTGGCAGGAAATGGTTCTCAGACTGTAACTGCCAACTGCAACGTAAAAAACATTTTCTTTGTCACTTCTGCTTAGGATAGATTCCTGTAACAAACAAAGAGGGAGAAAAAGATGGAAATCGTATTGATTAGAGAAAATAAGTGAAATGTCAAGGACTTTTCTTTATTGCCAGAAAGCTCTTCTCTAAACTCCTCCTGCTGGATGAGCTTTTGTGAATGGGCTGTAGCTTTCATCCACTATCCTATGCAAACAAGTTGTCCAAGTACCACATTGTTTCAAAAGACCTTGTGACACACAAAAAAGCGGGCAATGTCTTGGACACACATGCGAGCCCAGACTCTTTCACACCCATGCTAAACGTTTAGCCACCCTGGCTAATTAACTGCTGTGAAAGAGTATGCATCAAAGGGAGGCGGAATTTGAAGTCTCTCTGACCAACCCTCAGGTCCAGAGGTCAGCCCTCTGCAAGACAGAAGTTAGGACGTCCTGGCCCTGGACCTCTGGACGCTAACCCTTAACCCCTGCTGGAGCATATCAAAGCCTCGGCAGCAGAGGGTTGCACAGACGTCCCCCAACAATAACAGGGAGACATCAAAGAGCTAGTTGGAAAAAGACGTGAGGAAAAAAAATAAAAGGGAGCCAATATCAAATTCCCTCTTATTCTACAGATATTCCAAAAGATGAATATAATTAATCTCTCCAAGTTGTCATGGGTCTAAAGGGCCCTTGCTGTGCTGCAGCCTCCTTGGGGCACTTGAGGAGAATTATGTGATTAAACAGACCTGTGAATTCTGGACACAGGCGGAGAGAAGAAAGCTTCAGTCCTCTTCATAATGCCCCTAATGAAGTGGCTGGTGGCTCCGTCATCCCTGGCTGGGCCTTGTGCAGCCTGTTCACAATCTGTCTAATGACAGAGCGGGGGCTGCAGAGCGCACCAGTGCTTCCCAATGAGCCACAAAGGGAGATCACAGGCTCCATTGTGACTATGCACAGGAGCTTAGCACTCATCAGACCCAATAAACCTGTCTCTAGTCAGTATAGGACACACCCCTCCGCTGCCAGCCAACAGCCCCTCTCAGCACACTCCTTCAGTTGTCAGTCGTGCAGTCTATCATTATGACATCGTCATGTCATGGCCTCATCACCTACTGAAATGCAACTTGCACTCTTTGCCACTACTGTTTATATTTACTTGTTGACATTGGAATAACAGGCCTTTTTTTCTCTCTTGGCCAGTGGCAGTTTGTGCACTGTAGTCCAGATAATGTATGGGTATGTATCTGCATACACTGAGTGTTTACTTGCCTGCCCTTTTGCCTCCATTTTAAACGGGGCTGCTCCTCTTGGCCTGTGCTGCCTCCTGGAGCTCCTGCCAAACGTATGCAAATGAGCATGTCCACAATGGTGCCCACAGCTGCATGCAGTCAGCCAAAGACAGAGGACAAGGCAGCCATCCCTTTCATCCGTAACCCCTGATCCCATCTCAGTGATACGTCATTTTCACCCCAATATTGTTCCCCTCCAAAGAACCTTGTCGCCTCACAGCCCAGATACCCACTCCCTACAGCTTTTCTGTATACACACTGACGAGCCTTTGGCCTGGTTCTTAGGAACACGGGACAAAGTGTCTAGAATCTGCTCAGACATTCTGCATCCTGATTCACATACCTCCACCCCGTCAATGGCTCTTGAACCTTTGTGAGGCCAAAGTGAAAAAGGAAATGTGGGGAAAAGTAAACAACTTGTGTCTTTTTTTGGTCTCCACTTTTTGAACAGGCTTTCCTCTGGGGTCATTATTTGGGCTAAAATTACTGTGCAGAGCGGACAAGGACAGAGGGAGGGAGGAGTGAGGAGGAGGTTTATCCAAAAAGAGTGGGGGAAAAGAACCTGATTGCTTTAATCTCAGTGCTCGCGGCGCACCCCTTTTCATAAAGCTCTTTGGCCGTGTGATTCAGACCCAGGCCCCAGTGTTCTGCGCCCCACTATTGTTCTCACATGAAAATCAATTCCCTTGAAGACCCTCCTTAATCCCGTTTTTGGCGTCAACAATGGCCACTTGTGCACGGCCCTGATAGACTAAGAGCTGGGATGATGCGGCTGTCTGCTCTGATTCCAGCCCATTCAGGTAATGGCGGCCTGCATCACTTTGTAGTGCCAAGCACAGGACTCGACAGGAAGACGTTTACGATCATAATTTCCTGCAGAGCAGAGGCCCGGGCACCCTACACACCCACAAGACTTTTAATTAGGGCAGACAACCACAGAGATTAGAGATCTGCCTGTAACAATGACTGTCCCTTTGAACGGGCCTCAGCCTCTGTCCCCACTGAGCCCATATGGAGGGCATAGTGCCATGATCAGGCTAATAACGATCACTTGGACCATGTGTTATGTAGATCGGCACAGTACTCTATATATACTAATACATACACAGAAAAATAATTATGATGTTGGCAGTCAGACTCAGCTAAACTTCTAAATAAAAGAGTCAAATAAAATAAAAGTTAATTTCTTTTTTCATCAAAATACTCAAAAGGAAATCAAAGCTTCTGAGGAGTCCTAAGGGCAACTCAGAATGGCTTCTGTTCATAACTCTGTTTTCAGTTTCAGGTAGATTTTCAGATGCTCGACCCTCTTTTTTTTGTCTCGAAGACAAAAACAGTCATGTCTCGGCCTGTCAGGTGCTGGTTTTCGACAAGTTCTGATGTCCGCTCATCTTTTTATTGGATTCATACATCAAAACAGTGCAGTTTCCGTGATTGCTGGACTTCAGATATAAGCTTTGATGCAGCCTTCCTCTAACTCTCCAAAGACCAACAGGGAAGGCAGCAGAGAGCAGCATCACAGCAACAATCCCCCTTAATTACAGTCAGGGCTATATCTAAAAATCTTGATGAGGGATACAAAGGCCTAAGTCTACAGAAGAGATTTCATTACTCGTTCTTCTCCTTACCTTTCTGTGTTTGGCAAAAAAAAGGAACAAAGGAGGAACCCTACTGATTGAAAACTAGCAGAACAGTGAAACAACAGGACACAACTGATCGCTCATGCATGGCTGGGATTAGGATAAAAGTAGAAAGAGCATGGAGAAGAAAGCACACAACAAAAGAAACAGGGGACTGACAAACTTTTTTTCTTTTTCTTTTGTGGTGAAAAGGATGGAAAAAAGGTCTGGTCATATGAAAAGATAGAGCGAGAACGATTACCAAACAGAGGCGGTCCTTTTCAGCCTCTGTACGCCTCCACTCTTGTTCCTTTTAACCAGCTACATGAAAGATGACGCTCAGGTCTCTGGTGACCAATATGACACAAACACAGCAGATAAAAATGAATTGTTTATCATGATATTAGTATTAATCCATTCATTATTTGTTTAAAGGCAAGCTGGTTGCATGCCAGCTATCTTCAATGTGAATTTCTAAGAGCAAAAGAATGGGACTTTGTGATTCCCATTGACCAACTGGCTTGTGAAAGTTGTTCATTGCACACTAACTAACAAGACAGCAGTCTTTTCAGCCCCTGCCTCCACTAAGTGGAGATCATCCAACAATACTCTGAGTGCCTCCCCTGCTTTTGGACTCCGTTCAAATTGTATTCTATTCGTTATTTATCTCCCTCAACAAAAAAGGAGGGGAAGGCAAGTGATTAGAATTTCTGTCTTTGACTTCTTCTCATTTAAGGGGGCATTTGTGAATGTGGGGAGGTGATGGCTACGCCTTTATTTCAGCCGGCTTGTTTTAAGTGGTGCACCACTAGTCCTCTCTCAGTTTGGACTAAGGGTGAGTGCGAGGGCACAGTTAACTTGTCTGAAGGTGAATGAGGTCATATTCTAAGAGTGAAGTGAAGCACAAGCTTTCGAGATTGGCTCTGGAAATCTTATGGCAATTGTGTAGACATAAGTAAAGCTTTAACTCACAGCTAAACACGTCGGAGTGGCTGTTGTGTGGCATTCAGCGAAAGGTACAGATCCCAAAAGAGCGGGTTAAAGTGTAGTTGCTCCTTTGTGAGACTAGCTTTAGTTCTGCAGCTTTTAAGGCACTGCTGCAAGTGTAAAAGCAATAACTATATTTGGACTTCTTTTTCTCGTTCCTGTTTTCTTTTTCTCTTTTCTTCTGACACAACATAAAAAAATTATGTGGCAAACAATGCTCACATATTTGGCAAATATGTCAAAATAAAGAAACCACTATGCATCTTTTATTGCAAATTGTTCCTGTTTGGTAAAAAATAAACACATTATACATTTCAGCTTTTTAACTAATTTGCTGAGGAAAAGTATTAAGGTGATATACAATCATTCAGCATGTTTTCAAGCTGCCGCAGAAGCCTCAAGCTCTCCAAGACCCAAAACAACACATTACATTTTCTATACCACACTGAATTAAGACAGTGTGGCTGCATTTTAGTTCAGTCGTGAGCTGTGAAATGTTGTCTTCAGTAAGCAGTACACAATTCAAATTACCACACTTCTGCAAATTTGTTGCAAAAAGTTTCATCATATTGTTTTGGGAAAATGGCAAAAACTAAAAGAATAGGGCCTAAGCTGAAAATAACGAGAATTGAATATTGTAAGTTAGCAGAATTGTGAGCATTGATGGATGTGAAATAAACCTACAACAATAAGAGAACTAAAAATTGGTTTGATAGATATTGTGTGCAGCACCACACCAGTGCGTCTCTGGGGTGCACTAAAATCCCCAAAATACAGCTCAGCATAAATGAAAGAGATGAGTCTTTAAGTGGCTGCTGAGGGAAAAGACTCTGTTGCATTGACCAGCTGTGCATGTAAAAGCAAAAAATAAATACAGCAGTGTGAAAGCTGTATACTTTGTAACGAAAAATAACAACTGTCTACAAAAAAGAAATCTAATCTAAGGCTTATAGTTTGCTCCCTAATAGACTTTTTCATTCTCTTTGAGTCAACACATTTTATAATAAATATTTTATTCCATTCATCTGAATGTTCACAATTCTGTGTTCTAAGCTGTAAAAAGAAACATTTAATCAGTGCAATTACTTAAATAATTTTTGATGATATAGGTTAAGATTTTTTTTTTATTTCATTGGTTTTAACCAATTGAAGAAGTATGTTTTGACAAGAAAGTCAATGTTTTACTTCGGTTTTCCTGCAGCACTTAAAAAATGAACAATATTTCTAATACTGGAGGACAAACATGTTAAAAGACAGTATTTAGCATACACAAATGTGTAATAATTAAACACCACAGAGGCCTCAATTTCATATGTATGCCTGAACATAACCTTGAGATCATTTCTGCCAGTCGTCTTATGTTCAATTTACAAAAGATGTTGAGCTTTACAAAAGCTTCCCATTTGTAACTCCCACACGTGCAAGGTATAAATCTTGATTTAAATTCATGCTATCAGGTTTGCGAGTTGCCTTTATATTATGCAAGCTCAAACAGTGCTTATTCAGGAGAACCTGTGGACCAATTGAGAAAAGCAAACATTTTGGGAGATGAGACGTCAGCCGTGACAGAAAAGTCTAAAGCCAAGCAACTTTGAATATTTTGACAGACTAAATAGAGTAAGATGCACCATCCCCACAAAAACAGTGAGAAAATCAGGTTGGGCCCAGCCATTGTTGAGAGGTAAGACCACTTCTATGTCACATAAGGTATTGTAAATAATTACTAACTTATATGTCAGTTGCTGCTTAAATTAGGATCAAAATCAATCATGAGTCCATTTTATAAATGAGGCCTCACACCTTTAGGTAGCAGCACAGACACTGTTGCCTTTATTCACATGTTTACTTAAGTGCTCCTTTGTCTTTTGAGGAAGTTCTCTCTATTATAGTGAAATATAAAACACACGTGTTGTCAAAGAGGCGTTTTGGAAAACAATAGTGTCTGTCCTTGAATGCATGGAGTCTATGGGGGATTTTTTTTGTGCCACCCCCGATTCTCTCGCATCTCGTAGATGGCTCCTCTAATCGCCATGACTGACTGACCTTTAGGCCGGTCCCCTTCTGGGATTTACAGCTTTCACTGGCTTGACCTTTGCCACTCAACACTCCTACAGACACTCCCTTCACATGAATTCAGCCTCGAAGCTGGACAAGAGCTACTGCTGGCTGACGTGTAGGCTGCCACTGCTACCTCAGCATGTCAAAACCTCTCTAGGTGGTATGATTCAGTCAGTGGTTCATTAACCCCCACCTCCGACCACCCCATCTGCCCCCCACCTGCATAAAGAAAGTTTCCCTTTGGCCTGGAGCTAGGTAGATCTGCTTAAAGCTAGTCCTAATGACGTGTGCCATGGTAGGAGAGGCTAAATGCCACCGCCACATGTGGGGATGATTACAGGAAGTGGTTCAGAGATCCAGGGGACCTCAGGACTTTGAGGGTGGGAGCGGGGGAACTCAGTTGGGGCACAGAGGCAGTGAATTCCCAGAGGCCATTGTATGGAGCAACTCAGCAAAAGCCTCATCTTGGCCAGGTCACGCAAATTTAGGAACCAATAAATTGCAGGTCTGATGGGGGTTGTGCTTTCTTTATTCTTTAATTAAACAACAGCCGTGCTTTGTCTCAGCAGAATTCAAGCAAAAGCTAACAAACAAACAAAAAAGGAGCCTGTGCTCTTCTTGGAATGGTCAGTACTTTTATAAGCTGCACAAAACTGCAGTTTCCAGGGTTTTGAATAAAATTCACCAGACTTAGGGTGACCCTTATTTGATAACCCTAGTCAGCATAACCCTCCTATTTCTAGAAACACAGTAGCTAAAGCAATACAGCATATCCTCTTCTGGGGAGCAGTTAATCACCCCTGGGCAAACATGTGTACTGAAGCGTGAAGGCCCCATTTCTTGCACACTTCATAATGAATCTTGCTTTACTCCGCTGCTATTCTTCACCACACTGACCAGTACAGCCAAATCAGAGATGGTATTTCTGTGATCGTCTGTAGTCACTAGAAGAAAAAAAAACAGAGGGACAATATGATAAAACAATAAGAGTAACAGATTTGCCCTTTGCCCAGCAAACTGTTTCAACAGGCTGGAGGAGCATCTATGTCAGTTTTTATTTAGACTTGCCAGAATGAAGCTCATTCTTCCCACTTCTCAGTCTGTATACTTCAAAGGTCACAAGTTATTATTTATTGCTTTGTTTGACTGCGGCTAATGAAATCCCTAGTGCCTTAATAAAACAAGTTGGTAACCTCCTTCCCAATGAAGAGGTCGTTTCTCTCTTTTCTCACAGACAAACAAAAACAAAACAACAAAGAGAGGCGGTACATAAAGGAGCTTTGGTCAGATGGGTCACATGCTGTCCATTGAGTCTCCGGTCCATCAAGACCATTCAGCAGGCACTATAAAACTGGCAAGCTGCTTAAATACCTGACAGTAAGAAAAGAAACAAAAACAAAGAGAGAGAGGGGGGGGCAACAGATAAAATAAATAAGACAGCCCCTGTTACTGATGTGTATAGATGGTGCCGGAGAGTCACTGACAATTCAAGAAATGTGGCAGTGGCTACAAAAGACGGCTGGAAAATACTGAAGGAGCTTGCTGGGCACATTTTTTAGTCCTTTCCCACTTGGACCCCCTTTTGAGTCTTTGTCTATGCTCTGAGTCCATGAGAAAAGTCAATCACAGACACTTGGGTGAAGATTCTTGCTTTTCCTTTCCTTCTGGCAGTTAGTTCCTCAGTATTAAGCCTAAGCCAAGATACTCAATGTTTACATAACTAATTAAAGATGTGGATCTCTATTCCAGCAAAACAACAATTAAAGGAAATACTAGAAATACAGTGATTTTCCTGTCATAGCCTGATTAAGATGTTACTCATATTTTAGCCTGAAAATATGGCAACATCAAAAGATGAGTGGAGAAGAAAGATAAATACTGGGCAGTCATTAAAATCCATATTTATGCAGCCCAATTTTCCTTGTGAGGGAATTCGATGTGTTGGTTAGTTGGCTCCATTTGATCTGTGCTGAGAAAAGAGATGTCTGAACCTCCAGGGCTTGTGATCCCAGGCTAATGCATGGGCAAAAACAGTCAATTATATTGTAAATTACGGGGAGAGGGGCATCAAAACGTTTGAACGACAAAGTTTATTTTAATTTCTTTTTTATAGGCTATAAAATCTCTGGATTGCAAAGAATCGTGGAAATAAACAGGTTGGACCAGTGAGCATTTGGAGAATGAGATTTATCAACAACGACGTTTAATCGCAGCCAGGTAATGAACAATTTGTGCAGTAATGCAGCACTGTTCAAGAAGACAAACACACAAAATATCATCAAGTTAAAGTACCTTTTAAACCCACACACCACACGACAGGGACACAAGAAGTTTTTCGGAAACTATAAAGAACAAAGTTTACATCAGTGTCTCTTCAATCTGTTTCTACATCTGTGACTCTTTTTCTTGCTCTCTAAAAAAAAAAAAGCTAAACAGTTGGATGTTGCTTAGTCCTTTTATTTCCCAATTCCAGTCGAGTAAATGCACAATAGTATACACTCCCCCTTTTTCAACAGAGCCCCACAAGAATTCAGGATTCTGCAAAACTCTCAACAAAGACTTTCTTGCCTGCAAACGAACACTAGTATTAAAGTTTACTCTTTATTTGAATGGGAAATGGCTTCATCTTCAAGCCAAGGAATATATCTGTGTTCCATTTTTTGCCATTTTTAGCTACAACTCGGGATGCATGTGCATTTGAGTTGTGAGGAGTGCATTTGTGCGTCAACCTGCTCAGTCTATGTCTCCAACCCCATTCTGCAGGTCACAAATAATAACCTTAAAACAGTCTGCTGACCTTTACACACTTCTGACCGGCATGGTGTGACCCTCTAAAAACAAACAATTCACCACTATATTGTGAGGCATAAACCAAATTTTTCACGCTATTTTTCAAAAGTATCTCATATTACATGGAGGAAAATATAAACTGTTTTGCAAATTAATACTGAATGCAATTGAAAAATTTGGATCTTATAAATACACGCCATGCACCCCATGCTAAGACAAACGATAATGTGTGCACATTTTCATTGATCTGGGTACCCTTCGCATGTGCATTTCAAAATTGAAATTCCACTTTGTCACTGAGACCAGTGGGCGAAATCTAAATACCAGTTTATTCTCTGCTTGAGATAGCATATAGATGAGTAATCATCTGTCATAATCTTAGCAATGTTTCTTTCTGTAATGGAATAGATATTATGCCATTTCTTGCATGATGAGATGTGGTCGGCTCTCCCTTTGATCTTGTGCACTCACTAGGAAGAGGCAGATTAAAAGGTTCATGAAATCAAAATAAATCTTGGATTGTTTTTTAGAAAAGTGCTAAAATAAAAAAAAAAATGTGAAAAAGCTTCATGCAAAACGGTGTACATGTGGTGGCAACACCAACATCTGTCTCACGCTCATATAACCTGGTATATTTCTAATGTCCTCATTTGAAATGCACTGCCAGTCAGCATGCTGCAGATGCATTAAGGGATCACATGCAACCTGAAAATCTACACTTTTAGATTATGCTTTAACATGTGCCCAGAGATCACAGTCTATAAAATAATAAGCATGTCTTTGGTGATATTGCTGTATGGTCAGAGGAAAGATGAGGGCTCCTTTTAGTGCTGGGCTAAATTCAGGGGGGTGGCTATTTGAAGTGTACACAGAGAGCTTGGTTTGATTGGAGAAATCTAGGGCTTCACAGAAGAGCTGCCCCTGGTACAGGAGGCGGAGAGTAGATATATTTTTTTTTCCTGTGGCATTTTTCCCCCATATAAGAAAAAAAGATGGGCACTGGAGCTAGGCTGGAACGTGATCATAGGCCAGCACCAGACCAGAGAGCTCCCCATTAAGGTTTTGGGTTATAAACAGCATCTGTTTCAAATGGGGCTAAGACTAGAGGAGCTCTCATTCCCTCTTTCCCTCTGCCTGTACCACAGATCTGGCACAAACCATGAAGTCTCTCTTTTCTCCCTTTGCTTTTCCCATCTCATCTCATTGCGTCTCTTTTCTCTTTCCTCTTTCGAGTTTTTATATGCCTCCTGCTCATTATGGTCCTTTTCTTTTAAAGAAAGGGATTTATTTAGTGGGTGGAGGTGCGGGGAAGCTGAACACAGTATTGGCATGCATACTAGTTCGAGTATAGTGCAATAACTTAACTGCTGCAAAAGTGACAGTAAAAACCACAAAATCACCAGTTTTCTGAACTGGCTTCTGTAACCTTTTCCTTATTATTCCTGGAAGGAGCATTAAGAAGGAGAAGGTCATTTCAGAAGGAAAAGAGAATTCCATGTGGTCTTGAGATGAAAACAGTCCACACAATTTTTTCAAATCTTAGGTAAATGGCTTGATATTATAATTAATAATATTTTACCTCTATCTTAAACTGAAAAGAGTCTGCCAGCTGAGACCACTTTTCTCACAAGGACAGTCAAAAAGGCGGTGTGTTGCCCTCTGCTGGACAAGATATATAACAGCTTGCTGAGACGTTTCACTTCACAGTGAAACAATTTTCGTTATTCATCAGATTCTGATGTAGACATCACTGTTTTTTATTCTTTATTCTGTTGGTCTATTGATCTATTGGTGTATAATTAAAGTGGTCAATGGCACATCGGCCTGGTTGAAGAGGTTGAAGCTGCAGCAACATTTGTAGTATGAAAAACAACTGCTGCTTGAACCTGAAGAAGGCTACAGGCCAAAACACATCAGTCAAGCAATAAAGTTGTTTTTCATACTACAAATGTTGCTGCAGCTTCAACATCTTGAGACTTGGAAGCAGGTGAACTTGTGCCAGAAACCTCTACAGTATTTCCAAAGAATTTGGTCTGGTTGTAAATGTTTTAGAAAGTCAATTTCAAATGCACAGATAATTACCTTTCTGTCAGATGTTGTGCATCTATCTTAAGACATTACAAAACCTGAGACAGGTTCAAGTATCTTATGCTCAGAGCAAACAGGATGTGTGTTATATTTACACCAAGACCTCAGTAATCCTTTATGTGTGGACTGGTGTCATTAGAGACTAGCAAGAAAGGATTCTTGGGACATGCATTTCTTTAACAGACATGGACATTTAACTTTTATTTATTAGAAATATATTGACTATTGCTGTTCTTTGGACTGATACACTGAGAAAAAAAGAAATGTCACTTCATTAAAATCCAGCGTGCCTTTGTTGGTAAGTGATAAGGTGGCTGATTTCAAGTTGAAAGACTGGAGAGAGGGTGGAGGTAGGTCTTTGTTCCCGGCTTGATGAGTGTGTATGCAGAGCTCTAAGCTGCACGCTGAACACTATGTATTAAAGGTTACAGCAGATTGAAGTGCCTGGAGTAAGAGGGGGAGAAGAGAGGGAACGGGGTGAAAGAAAGGCAGAGAAATAAAGACTTTTTCTCAAAGAAAATCACTACTTTCTTCTATTCAGTAATGACATGACACAAAGTTTCTGCTTTGTTTCTCGCTTTTTACGGTGTGACAGCTGAGCTGAAATAAGAATTTCAGTTGGGGGAGTACGTATGTACACTCAGCCACTCTCTTTCTGACATCTGTGTCAAAATAAGCCCTTGGAAAACATATTTTTACCCATTCCGTTTCCTTCAAATCATCCAAGAGAGAGAAATTAAAGCATGTCAAATGGCTCACTGTGTGATTTAAAGGACTTTCTGACACAACAGTACTACACTGTAATCGACTGTCCATGATGCTTGGAATGAAAGGTGGGTGAGCACTGGCTTACACTATCATAGGACACTGTCTGGACTGAGACTGGCCAACAGATGGTCACCTGGATTAATGGAGTCAATTAATTCATCCCATTATGTAATTAAGGCTGGGGTAAAATGAGCAGAGAGGGTCAGCCTTAGCTTCCTCAGAGGTATCTGTTTATCTGCTTTAAGTCTTGAAAAAACTAAACAAAGCAAAAACAACAAAGCAAACTAGGAAATCCAACATTTATATTTTGCTGCATTCCCTGTATCTCACAGCTAGCCAGATATAATCATGTGCCAAAAATGTGTTCAAAAATCATAACAAAAATCACTTAATAAGTGTAATTTCATCCTACATTTAGGACTGCTACCTACTCCGAATCTTTGATCTTGATTTTTTTTTCTTTTTGCTATGGCACACCCTCAAAAATGGCAACATGTCTAGAGATGTTGATGCAAAGGTCTAATTTTTATTGTTTTAATAATGAACATTTTAAAACTGAATAAATTCAACTGCATTCAAACAATAACTTCATGTCCCATACAGTAAATACTGTATCTATAACGTAGTAAATCTGTTGTCATGACACCTCTTTGCAGTAACCCGTTTGTGTCCACTAGAGGGAGATCTAGTGTAAAAGTAGCAAGTCCCATTTAACTCTGATCTGCTCCCGTGCACACACTGACTTGCTGAGAGGGGATCTGAGGTGAAAACACTGTTTTGAGGGCACAGCTGATGAAATGTTGAATCACAGTGAGAAAGGGATGACATGAAAGTGTTGACATCTTACTGTTCACTCCCTGCCTTCCTCCCCTAAGATCCGTGAGCACATCCATTACATCTGGATTCAGACAGAATTAAGTAGTCTTCATTATGTGGCTTCCTGCATTACTGCAATAGCTTTTTCCAACCATCTGCAAGTCTGCTTGCATATTTAAATTTGCTTTATTGTATAATAAATCCTCTAATTGCTCATGTGGTGAGAATGCATGAGTATCGGGGCTGAAAAAAGTCAATGAATGATGCAAAGCATTTCCTGTCAGGATCAATACATCTAGACTTAGGCTGCCACCAGTTACCTCATGTTTCAATTATAAACCTCACTTCTATTATGTTGAAAGCTCCCTTACAACATGTGCACCGAAATGCAAGATGAAAGAGTACAACACTTCATGAAGAGCATAACAGATTATCTACTTGAGCTTTAAGCCACTCAGTTCATTCCAATCAGAACAAACTGTTCTGAAAGCTAAACACTTGTCGTTGGATGGTATTTAATTCCACCATTTATATTAGGGTATCTTACAAAAGTGACATTGTGTTAATTTGGCTGAAAGGGCAAAGATAATAGCAGAAAACCTCTCAAATAGGGACTTCGGAAAGGCATTTCCCAGTGGGAGGCATGCTCATTGGGGGGTATGTCCGGCTGGAGACCTCCTGTGCACATGGGGGTGAAACACACATACACACAAGCACACACACACACAGATACAACCATTTTGTAAGCTCACCTACTCCTATTAATTGCCACTGTGTAATCTCCCAGGGTCTCCACACATATTAAGAACAGTCCCTGTGCTCATTTAATTTAATGTAGGTTAGGAAGAAAAGATAAGAGGCCGGACAGTTAAGCTGATCTTTCTTGCTGCCCCCTTGCTTGGTATCTTATTGAAAACCCAGCCCAGCCAGAAAAGAGGATGTCGTCTAAGACATGACTAATCTTGGCAGAAAAAAATCCTTGTCTGTTCAGTGTCTGAAAACAACATCATCTGTGAATCCATTGACCTTTCTGTCTGTTTGCCCTAAAATACTGTCATTTGGGAGCTGGTGGATTAGACTACCTGTTTATGGGTTTGAGGAGCCTTAAGGTCTGAGTGATGCAAGAAAATAGCATGGACATCAGTGCGGCCAGTGGGGTGTCTCTTACTGCCCTTTGCTGGATTGCATTTGCTACATCAAAGAACCTTGCATTCTCAGTGCTTACACCAGAGCAAAGCTATCTGGTTTGGCGATTAGTTCTCACTGGGAAGCTTGAGAAAATATTGTTGGTGCAGCTCACTTATGGTTAGAGTAGGTTAGAAGGTAGATTAGAATAGAGTAAAATAGAGCAGAGAGGCGGAGGCGAGAGCAGAGGAGAGAAGAAGACATGAGGTGCGATGAGGTGACACCGTATTTACTCATTATATTTTTAGCTTAGAATTTTCAAAGTCAGCCTGTGAGGTGCTGTAATTAAACATTTCAAACTTCACTTGGAACATAACATTCCTCAAATAGAAACTTTACTGCACTGTGAAAGCTTTTACCCAACGTAAGTGGAAGAGCGGAAGGACAAACCTGTCTCCTTATCTCCTTTGATCCAAGCGAGATATGACAGTCGGGTGGCATGAGCAAGGAACGTGCCTCTCAGGTGTTAATACTGTGCTGATCTCATGTCGTAATATGCAAATATACATAATATTAACCCCCCCCCCCCGAACCCTGAACGAATTGCAGGGTGGGGCCTTCATGGATTAAGCTTGTTCCAGTGTGTCCCGTGGATGCCTGATGGGAATATAATCTTGGGAGTTTGGAGACTGGATTTGGTCATGCTCATCAAAGCCATTCCTAAACAGTTTTTCTGGCTTGGAGGAAGAAGGTGGCTGGCGTTGGGATGTAGCTTTGTCCTATGTATGTAGTGTATGTCAAAGACAGGGCCTGGTGTTTCCACGCAACAGATTTCATTGTAGCAATGTTCATTTAACTCATCAGTGGTTTTAATGCTTTGGTTAATTGGTGTGATCTGTTATATATCAGCTTAAACATAAAAAAAATAATAAAAATAAAAATAAAGGTCTGTAATTTAAGAGTAAAAATAAGCAAGATTCACAAACATTCCCTTTGTTTTGTTTGAACCAATTTGTTCGTTTGTCAGCAGATGGCAGCATTGCACAGAAAATGTAGCCCAGAATTCAGAAAAATGTCACAGGGGCCTTAATTAATTCCATCTCTTTCCTTGATGTATTTACATCTACTGAATTTTTGCTCTTATTGGGAACAGTTGCTTTTCTTGCTGCCACATTTGTTTTTACTGGCATAACAATGACAGAATGCACAAGAGCATGTTTTGACAAGAGTCTCCTGGGGCTGTTATGATGTGCACCTAGGTCACTCTTATGATTTCTCTGCAATACTATCTGTTTGATCAGTGAAAATGAATGGACAAGTTGAGTTCCATAATAAAAAATATTATTTAAAAAAGCTTTCTGCTGTCTTCCCCCCCCCCAAAAGAAGTACAGATATGTTTCAGATTCCTTCCTGCAAAGAGCACAGCAAATAGTTTGTAGTGCATGTAAGTAAGCTGTTCTGTCCCTTATCATATTTCCACTTGAAGCAAACTTACTCGAAGCTTGTATCTTCCACATGGAGCCCTAAGCCCACTTAGTTGTAAAGAGCCTTTACTTGCTCCCGTATCTTATCACGGGGCTGGTTAATGACTATGCAGAGTAAAATGGATCAGCTTGACAGGCCGTGGCTCTATTGGGAACATTTCCACTTATGAGTGCTAACCTCTAGAGCCACTTTGTGTAAGCACTAATACAGTTTGTGGCTGGCTGGCTGTGGACCCGTAATGCACCAAAAAGGAAATAGAGGCTGAGTGAAATCAGGACGTTGGTGCAAAAATGAGATGATGTGATATGACTGAGGAGGAAGGAGAGGAGGATGGCTGGTGCACTGAGGAGATGTGAAGCTGCTAAGAGAAACATGACCCCGGGGCATTTTCCCCATTGCAAAGAACTGTGTAAAGTGAGATTAGCTGGACTGCAGGGGATATTAACACTGGAGTCTCTAGCGCAAATAGCTCGTTTATCAGAGTCTCGAAAACATCCCTAGACAAGATAAGGTGTGTGGTACTTTACCACGCACACTGTAGCTGGCAGTATTCTCTGGACTAACTGGGCATTGAGAAAAATAGTATACTTGTTCATATGGTCTTTCTTCTTAAAGTGTAAAACAATAATCCGCAACCTGCCAATCCATTTCTGTTTTGCAGAAATCCAACGAAATCTTTTGGAAGCCTATAGCATGGCTAAAATTACTCTCAAGAAAAAAACAAAACAAAACAAAAAAACTGTTACTGTCTCTGAGGGCTTTCTCCCCAAAACAAATGGCAGTAGTAGAATAAGCCTTTTGTAGCCAAAAAATAATAATAATGATGAAAAAAATTTTTTATGTGAGTTTGTATGTGTGTGAGGAAGGAGGATTTTAAGTTCAACATTGTTTGTTGCTGGCTATAAGAATAGTCATATTAACAATCAACTGCAAACAGAGAAAAACATTTGTCATTTTCATTTTGTATATGCCAGTATTCATTTTACCCTTGAAGAAGATGAAAAGTAGCTGCTGCAGCCTTGTAACACAGCTACCCACCACAGGCAGACATTTGTATGACACTGTGTTTAAAAATGCATTTTTCCACAAAATCTTTACACGACTCTGATCTTCTTCCTTCTCTTTCACAATTTTTCACACTGTTAAATTAAGGAAAGGCATACTTTTTCTCTCCTGCTCAAACTTTTCTTGACACAGAGGTCTTGCCTTGGCCCAGTTCTGTTTCTTTCACGTCTATTAGGCATCCAGGGTCTTCAGCTAAAATTAGCGTTTTCTTATTGAGCTGCCTTTGATCAAGACATGGCATATACCCTACCCTCTTCACACCTGCAACCTCCGAAAGAGTCTAAATTTATCTGAATGACCAACCTTGTTTATAAGATGTAAACCGCTCTCGATAGCTCAGGCTTTAAGGTTTATAAAAAAGATCTCTATCTGCAGCCTGACATCCAACGCTGTCAGCCTCCACAGACCAGGCATGCTGCTATTACATAACCACAATCTGAATATGGGAGAGAAGACAGTAAGAAACAGACATACTGTACTGATGATAATTATCTAGCACTCCATCCCAGTGCTGTAACATCCTGATAATACTGAATGTACAGTAGATCAAAGACACAAACTTCAAATTCAGATTTCTCTAGATGCTTTGAAAAGTGACTAGATGTTATCTCATTTGTGGATGGCATTTATACTAAAATAGTCTTTGTCACTGCAGAGAAGAATTTCTGTAGTATTTAATATCTTTTCAAATAATGGCTAATTAAATGTTGATTATTCTGTAATCTGACTGCACATCAGTTAATAAGTGATATGTCCTTAATAAAACAGTGGGCAGATAATTTAAATTACATTACAAAGATAAGGACAGTCTTCATTTCTGTGTCAATTAAAATTGACACAGCTGCAGTTTAATAAAGCAAAGACTAAGTTGAGATGTGACCTAGACATCAAAGAGGAATAACTATCTTGATGAAGATATCGTATCAAACTCAGCTATGTGGACTTAAAAAAATAAAAAAGATGGATGTGCTCTATTGATTTTCTGGCCTGAGTTTTCTCATTTCTTTGAGGTACAATGGTGCATTTTTGTTTACTCTCTATTGATTGATGACAATAGCTTTCCCATCTAGCTTAGCCACCTGCCATCTGGCTGAAGTAAAAATGAGTTTGTGACGTTGTTGTGGGAGAGAATTTCTCTTTGTTATTTGTGGAAATGCCAAGTGTTTATACAGTGTGAACAAATGTGAATACAACCCTTTACGTTATCTCTATTATTTAGCAGAAAAAGGATAATCTTCCTGTCTCCTAATGTTTACATAGGATTTATGAGACATTTGCTCCATCACAGTTTGTATTTTGGGGTCTCACTGTGTCTGATTATGATGTTGCGTCCTTCTGGGAGCAGTGAAGTTAGGGTTAAGTGCTGTCAGGGGTTAGGTTAGGGTTAAGGGCATGAATGGCATGATTGGACTTGTAAATCAAATGAAGGAGGAAATGAGGCAGAGAGAAAGTGAATGTCCGTCTGTTTGGAAGGAAGTTCAGCATTTTATTTTCCCTGTGATACATCTAAAACTTTGTGACCAAAGGCTTCTTGGTACTGAAACAGCTCAGTGGGCCTGATGGAAGCCTAGAAAAGAGGCGTTGCCCTCCCATGTGTCAACAAAGAGTGGACAAGACAACCGCAGACACGGAGTGCTTCCCCTATGTCTCTACAATACAACAACATAAATGCATATAAGACCGCATAGAGCCTTATTATCCTCACAGAGCACTTTACTCTCACACTGCATGCTTTCTTGTGGTTCCTTTGAAAGTACAATCGGAGCCAGAGCCTTTAGACCCTCCATTATGGAACCAGCTCCCAGTTTGGATTTGGGAGACAGACACTCTTTTTATTTTTAACATAAGAATTAAAACCTTCCTTTTGATAAAGCTTAAAGTTAGGGTTGGGTCAGGTGACCCTGAACCCTCCCTTAGTTATGCTGCAATAGCCTTAGGCTGCTTACTGTTATTGCACTGAGCACTTCTTCTTCATTTAATTATTTTTATTCCCTGTATGTTCCTCAGTAATTATTAACTCTGGCTTTTTTTCTCCCATGCAGCTTACCCCGAGCCTAGTCGGTTGGATCTTTCTTTCCGTTAAAAGTTTTTCTTTCCCACTGTTCATATGAATATCATGTGATTCTTGGTTTCTTTATTATAGTGTCTTTAATTTATGATAAAAAGCACATTGAGGTGACTTTTGTTGTGAACTGGCGCTATATAAATAAAATTAATTGACTTGAATTAAAATTTTAATAGAAGGGTTCTGAAGTTGGAGATTGCTATCTAATTAAAGTTAACAAATTAGTTACCTTTTTCATCATTCATGAAAATATAAATATTGCAAAGTAGTAATTTGCACATACAGTGTGCATGTTTGTAAAAATGTTGTAGTAATAGGTAATCCATTGTGTTCATGACTATAAATGCACCTTTGGTTGCACAGCTATATACAAAATGTGTATGTTACATGTTTGTGTTTGCAGAAGCAGTCAAATATAATAGTCTAAGGAGCTTGGAAAGAAAAGCATCTGGAGTTGAAGACGTTTCACCTCTCATCCGAGAAGCTTCTTCAGTTCTAAGAGCATCTGGTGGAGAGTCCCAGATTTTAAGCCCTATGGGAGTTTCCCAAGAGGGTCATGGACCCCTTATTGGTCCTCTACTTAATCACACAAGTCAAGGTGTGAAAACGGGTGGGTCATAATCAGCCAAGGTTTCAGGTAAACCCATTGTGAAACCTAGCCCCACCCTATGAGGATGTGAGTGGGCATCCACCTCAGGATGTCCACTCACATCCTGAGGTTAAAAGGCCCAGGATGTGAGTGGGCATCAAGGTGTCAGGGAAGGGATCTCAAAACTGGATTATAGATGACAGACGGTTGTTGTCGTAAACCACCGCCTCTGTTCAAAGATGGTCGCTCACAGTGGACATAGATGGCTTTTTTTCACTCCTCTTTCAAACCATCTGTCTTCTCTGTCCAAAATGTTAACATTGGCATCCTCAAAAGAGTGACCTTTGTCCTTTAGATTCAGATGGAGAGCTGAGTCTTGTCCCATGGAGGTGGTTCTTCTATGTTGTGCCATGCCTTTATGAAGTAGTTGTTTGGTCTCTTCAGTGTAGAGGTCTGAGCATTCCTCGCTCACTTCTCAGATGAGAGGTGAAACGTCTTCAAAGAGACTTAAAGAAATCCAGACGCTTTTCTTTCCAAGCGCCTTAGACTACAATGATCTGGATGGTAAATGGTAAATGGCCTGCATTTGTATAGCGCTTTTCTAGTCCCTAAGGACCCCAAAGCGCTTCACACTACATTCAGTCATTCACCCATTCACACACACATTCACACACTGGCGATGGCAAGCTACATTGTAGCCACAGCTGCCCTGGGGTGCACTGACAGAGGCGAGGCTGCCGGACACTGGTGCCACCGGGCCCTCTGACCACCACCAGTAGGCAAACACGGGGTTAGTATCTTGCCCAAGGATATTTGGCATGCAGGCAGGAGGAAGCCTGGGATCAAACCACCGACCTTCTGATTAGTGGCTGACCTGCTCTGCCACCTGAGCTACAGCCACCCCGGATGACTGAGAACCTTCACAAACTGTCAAATATAATGTTTATGTACTTTATTCTACACTAAAATGGCTGATTTCAACCATCAGGAAGCTAAATGAAAATTAATAAATTGTACAAGCAGTGGAAAGCAAGGCAAACTTGCTACACTGTCATTTGTTTGTAATAAATAAACATACATACATATATATATGTATATATGTATGTATATATATATATATATATATATATATATATATATATATATATATATATATATATATATATATATATATATATATATAGATGTAGCGGTTCCCAATGACAGCAATATCAGGAAGAAGGAACACGAGAAGCTGGAGAAATACCAAGGGCTCAGAGAAGAGCTCGAGAGGATGTGGAGGGTGAAGGTAACGGTGGTCCCCGTGGTAATCGGAGCACTAGGTGCGGTGACTCCCAAGCTAGGCGAGTGGCTCCAGCAGATCCCGGGAATAACATCGGAGATCTCTGTCCAGAAGAGCGCAGTCCTGGGAACAGCTAAGATACTACGCAGGACCCTCAAGCTCCCAGGCCTCTGGTAGAGGACCCGAGCTTGAAGGATAAACCGCCCGCAGGGGCGTGCTGGGTGTTTTATATATATATATATATATATATATATATATATATATATATATATATATATATATATATATATATATATATATATATAGATATATATCTATATATATATATATATGTATGTATGTATGTTTTTGCTTGCATGAACAGTAAAATGTTTTGTAGAAAATGTCTCCTGAAAAAGCACCAATTTCTAGCTCTTATCAAGTCTCTATTAACAACACAAACTACTGCAATGAAGTCTAAAACATCTCCCCTTGTAGCATAACTGATTAACTCTGGAGCAAAAAGCAGAGTACTTCTACAGTTTGTCATAGAACATTAGACGTGTTGTTTGAGATTTAGCACCCTGCAGTAGAAAAGAACAAAAGGTTTCAGCTCATCCACATGATGTCATATTATTCTGTCAGATGGGCTGGCTTTAACAGTGTGACTAATCCAGAAAGGGTAGACTCTCAGTTTAATATTTGCAAGAACACTAATCAACTGAAATGTCACAGTCATATTTAACTATTATAACTTTCAGCATGACACTTTCTTCCTTAGTTCCTTACAAATATTTTTGTGTCCATCTGACTATTTGACCATTGGCGCACTTTTCTTTCCTATTGCCTCAAGGCCTCGATCTCCCGGTCAATTTTTCCAACTTTCCATTCCCCCTGTACCTCCTGATCTACCCACAGGATCAGTCTCTTTCTCAGTGTCTCCCAGTGTGGCTCCTCAGCTGCTGTGCACACTGTCCTGGGTGACATGAATTAATGATAACAGCAGCAGCTTCACAGAAAAGGCTCTTCGATTACATAAACCAGGCAATTCTGCAGCAAATCCAGTTTTTCTTCCATTTAATCCAGAGTACCTTCTACGAATGACCCTTTTCACCTTCTTTTCCCATTGCCAGTGCCTTTATCACTCCATACAACAACTGTTGCAGCAGGTATGCAAGCATATAATCTATCTATTGAGGCAACATAAAAAGGCATAGTCTGATTTCATTGTTGTTGAAATTCTTTTTTACTTTTTTACAGTTTTTTTTAAACTAAAATCAAGTCAAATGATGTATTAATGTGCTTTCATAGAGGTAGGCACCTTTTAATGAATAATTTCAGGGCAGAAATCTTAAGTGTTATCAGGAGGCTGTTGTATATGATCTCAAATTGAAAATGACCTGCCTCAACCTCGCCAGAATGCCTGAATAGCATGAATATCCTCTACATCACGATCTCATTATGCATTTTCTGCAAAGCTACACAGAAGATTGTAACTAGACACTCTCCTCTATTAGGCTTTTGTTAGAAAGCCCTTTCAAAGAGCAGGTGAGCCATGATAACACACCCTCAAATCTATTCGCAGAGGTATTCAACAGTAGAGGTTTCAACATAAAATGGGTGCAGAACCTTCAGAACTGTGCTACCATCAACAGTGTTGGTCAAGTTACTTGAAAAAAGTAATCAGTAACTAATTACTGATTACCTCCCCCAAAAAGTAATCCCGTTACTTTACTGATTACTTATTTTCAAAAGTAATTAATTACTTAGTTACTTAGTTACTTTTTAAAAACACGATTTACAACCTGAAGAGGTGATAAAGCGATAGATCTTTCAGCCCAATTCTACTTTTTCCTGCATAATCCATCATACAAAATGTAATCAAATGGAAAAGTCTCTTTTTAACTTGTTTTATTAGTTTTAATCTTTTAACTTTATGCATCAAGCAAAAATTTAATTATATGCAACATTCTCTGACTTGAATAAATTAGTTTAACATTTAAACCTATTTTCTGCACATTCCACCACATAAAATAAAATATTTTGTGTGTTTACACTCAGTCTTTCAAATAGATGCAAGTAAAACACAGCAGAAAATAAATAAAGTCAAAGACTCAGCGGTCCTGTTGCTCTATTTTCACCTGTAAAGCAGGAGTTGGGTAGGCGGAGGTTTACCCTGGTGCAGGTGTGCTGCGGTCAGTGGAAGGATATGGCAGCTCTGTGAGTTTCCCATTACGTCGTAGCTACTCGGTGCTTCCTTGGAAGTTTAGGGGTTTTTTCGCTGTAAAAAGAAGTTTTCTTCCCACGCACAGCGGACACTAATGTTTTTGTCACTTTTTATGGAATCAAACTCAAAGTAAGGTCAGTACTTCCACGCTTTAAACGCTGCACGCTCATACTCTCTCCCACAATCGATATGTTATCCATTGTTGATCTGCACACAGCTGTTGTCACCAACGGCGCACTCGCTTACGTCACTGTCGTGAGACATTCTCGCAAAAGATTCACGGTTTTAGTAACGCAGTAACGCAGCGTTCCTACGGGAAAGTAAAGGTAATCTAATTACCGTTTTTGCAATAGTAATCCCTTACTTTACTCGTTACTTGAAAAAAGTAATCGGATTACAGTAACGCGTTACAAATAACGCGTTACTGCCCATCTCTGACCATCAATCTAAAAATTGTCCCTTCAACTTTTCACATTGTAGGCGCAAAGATGGCTATTACTCTTTACAAAGTGATGGTATCCCAGTGAATTACCTAACAGTTACGTAAGGTAAGCACAATAAGTAAACAAAATTACTGTTCCAAGATGGGATTATCAATTTATTATATTAAAAAATAAAATAAATTGATGCAGTCATGTTAATGTATAATGTAACCACATATCATATATGTTAAAGAAATGAGCTGTTATTCTTTGCACTACTGGTAGTCCCCCAATAATATAACAGATAAAAAAAACTGTTGTTTCCCTATAGAAAAACAAAGAAACAATTTATTCTTTAAAACTCATGTTTGACATTTAAACTTTTCATGTCACAGTATGGTTTCTACAATTAAAGCAGGCATTAAACACAGCTATCTCAGGTTTTGCAGAACAGAATGTCATGAATTTCACAAATAAACAACCTATCTGACATGAATACCACAGTACTGAGTCATTTACATAAAAAAGACAGTTGCACTTGCTATAGTTTACACTCTTTTTTGTTGTCGTTGTTTCTTTGTTTATTTGTCTGCAAAAATCCCAGTTTCTTCTTACTGAGTACCCTCTTAAAATCTTTCACGTGTGTGTCTTCTCTGTGCCCCTTTTACTTGTCCTCATGCCTGTCAAACCTCCACTATTAAAGTTTGCCATTTAAACTGTCGGGAACCAATTAGCAAAGGTTTAGCTGTAATGGTTACGTTTCCTCTCTCTCCTGATGCAGTTATCGCCCAATCAGATGTTATAAAGTTCTAAAAATAGGCTGTTTCTGTCATTGTATTGATACATTGTGCTGCACTGAATGAACTGAATTTAATTTACACAATTCTACTATTTTACAGAATTACACAAATGACAATTGTGCCAATTTCTTTGGTTAATATATTCTGTGTAGTAATTACGATATCCAACATGGGTTAAATGCTACAATTGTACTGCAAATGGTGTTGATGTTACTCTTTTCTGCCTGAGCAGTTATGCTTTGTGGCCAGGGTGAAATATCTCCAGAAACTCCAGCCTTAACGTAGTGGCAAAAAGTAATTCTAATCCCCTCTGACCTCTGCAATGATGGCAAGTTTGCACAGCTGTTAAAAAGTAGTGAGAAGCAAGAACAAACACAGTTGCTGTAATGGAAGTGCCATGAATAGTTCATAGCAGTTTTCCTGTAGGCAGCAGCAGCATACCTTGAGGCCTCTGAATTACTGCTTAGCTTTACAGTGGGAACTCCTCCAAAATTACATAATGCAGCAGTAGTGCACTTTGTTTGCCAATAAGCTGGAACATGATGGTGCTCACATTAGATTAAATTGGGATTCTTTCAGTGTTGAACACACAAACACTTTCACCACATACACAATAGATACTGTTTGCTTATGCCTACATCTACATATACATACATTACTGTATAAACTAGACTTTCCTTTCCTTTAATTTCACATCTGAGAGTAATTACTTACTTGCCTCTTGCTGTTTAAAGTACAAAAACACGTGGCTATTTGTGCATGTTTGTGAAAGTCGATTGAATTGATTTATCTAACCAATAATCCTGATTTGTGAAAATGATATTTGCATATGATCACAGCTTAAATGCTCACTTTAGAATACATTTCATCTCTGTGCCTGCTGGAAAGACATCATGGAATCTAAGCTGATTAGCAGAAGACAGAGACCCTATATTGTAAAGGAGAACAAACCTTGAATGAAGCAGGGACCTAAAATGGAGGCTTAGCAGGAACACAGCTACTGAGCATGTAACCCTAAATCCCCTGTCTAAATATTTCCATTAAACAAGCCTTTATTTAGACATCATTAGGGAGGTGCCTTTCAGCGTTTGGCTCAATGCTTATTGTAGAATTGAATCAAAGCTGAGTTTGAAAAGAGGAGGGCTTTTGGGAAGAAGAGGGTTGCAGTGAAACATTGCCTCCGTCATGTCTCACTGCTTTTGTCTTTTATTATTGCTGCCACCACTGAATGACCATAAACAGTTAATGAGACTGCTCAGGAAAGGAGCGGAGTAATATGAAACCTGTACAAGGCAAGCAAATGTGATTTAAAGTGACTAATCATCAAGATGTACATCTGGAGCCTTAACCAAATTGTGACCTTTAGTGCCTGCGTGGAGTGGCTGTAATTAGAGTCAGGAACTTTAAATCAATACAATGATGCACTGCAGATTGTATCCAATGTGTCACAAGACTAGATTGATGAGGAAAGGCCTTTAAAACTCTGGGACGTGTTGTACGTTACTGTTGTGATGAAAATCTAGCTAAGTGTGAGGTGCTCTATTTACCAACTAATCTATGTACTAGCTCTTTTTTTGACTGCAAGTTATTACCCAGAGAATGCAATTTACAAAATTAAGTATAATTTTCAGGTAGCTGGCAAACCCCTAAAGCTCAGAAGCCTAGATCTTGATTAGGGTGCCCTTTGGAAGATACACTGTGGAAGTATTCTTAAGTGGGAGAAGCCCAAATCCAAAACATATTGGAGGGAATTTAAGTTCCATTTGGCCTACAAACTTCATGGAATCCTCCATGAATACAGAAAAAAGATATTCTAATAACCCACTACAAAACACAAATAAGATATATCACATGTGCAGCTGCAAAATGATGAGCAAGAGGTTAAAAATACAATTTGTGAACATTTTCCTTTAAATAGTCCAGTCATTGGCTGATCCATATTAAGTAGACCTTTACACTAACATTGCTCCCAGACATTGCTCAGAGAGCTTATTGATTGTGGTGGACAGCCAGACACCACAAATGCATCCTCACTCACAAATAGAAGAATTAAACATGTCCTTACACGACCTGGGTATCTGGTACAAGTTTGAAGAGGGATAAACAATTTTTTGTAGAGAAAAATGAGAGAAAATAAGATAAGAGTTTGGCCTTCACCCTTACAGTGCTACTTATGGTGAATTGTTCTTGCCTGTGGAAAGTGGACTGCAGTATTTCAGCATGAAAGAAAGGCCACTGAAAAATATCACAGATTCACTGCTTATGTCAGGCTGGAAGATACTGAATAAGCATGGCCTGTCCGAACTCACAATAGTCTGAAAAATCCCCACAACCAGAACGCTGTCATGTTATATCGATCTGTCCGTGTAATATTTTGCAATTAATCTCATCATGCTGACATTTTCTTCATGAGACATTTTTTTATTATTATTTACTTCATCTGTTCTCCTTGCAGTGCTGCTCTTCTGTGATTTTTGATAATGAGAACATTCTCATTTATCTCTGTGGTATGACAACTACAGTGCAGAACAACTTTGAGGGCTGCTTTCTAAATTCCAAGCTACATGCCACATATGACTGCACCCGCTTCATGAGGCTTGTTTTTCTTTTTAATCCAAAAATGTGTCAACCAAGAACCTGGTTATTCTCCCCCAGACCCTCTAGACACTGATTAAATATGATCAACCATATTCATCACTATTCAAACAATATCTATCAGCCTTTGTGAATTACCTTGACTTTTCTCCATTTAGGACCACAGAATTGGGTTCAGAGTTGGCCATGTTTACATTAAAATATGTACTTATGAAGAAAGAGTTAGCTGACCCTGTATTTTGTATAACCTGAATGTAAGTCTATTTATTACAATGAGCTACTTTAAATAAAGTTCAATCTATCAGGCCAACATGCTGGGCACACTGTGCAAATTACATCATCCATGTAACTTTAACATATAAAACATCAACAGCATGCTCAAGATACTACATATCAAGACTGAAAAAAATCTGAGGAGTCAACTGCAGTCTCCATGACAGCAAAATCCAAAGGTGGGCGGCAAACTGTTCTCCAGGGACTGGCCCCCGCAGTGTGACCCTGATCACAGACATTTAAGGAACGGAGCTACTCGCCTTTGTTGTCCTGACCTGACACCAGGCTGTCGGAGGTACGCACTTCTGCTCTTGGCTATAGCATTCTTAAAGGCATATTAAGTCTTAAGATGCTTTATTAAGGAACACAGTTGATACACAATTATAGCAACTTGCATAGTGTTTGGTGTGGACTGCCAGTAGGAAGAATGTGTGGGACTGGATCTGCATACTGTATTTGGCTTTCTGTGTATGAGCATGTTGTGGTTAAAGACGCTTAACATATAAAACATGTATTTGTCATAAGTAGGTCATGAAATGAGGAAGATTTGATGGGCTTGCAGATGCATTTGCTGCATGCATGTACTATGTGGGTGTGTGCATGAATGTATGAAGGAATATAACTTTTCTCTGTTCAGAGACTGACGTCAAAGCTTGCCAGGACAAAATTGATGTAAATATGGATATAATTGTACATATATATTAACACACTTAAAAAATATAAAAATAATCTAACAAAAACTCCAGGGACAACGATGGTTGTGAAACACTGTAATAAAATGACTCTAACTGTAAAATTCAGGAAAGATTGCTAGCCAAACAAGCTATTCTGTTGAAGTTGTATGATCGACAGGGGTACATTTCAGCCCCCTGTTGAGGCGCAGCGGGTGAATGTGTAAAGGTGGAGTACTCGGTCTCATAGTCCACAATGCAGACCCCCTGGGAAGGGTAATCACCATGAGGCCAGCAACAGTCAGCACAGCAGTAGCCCCTCGCCACAAAGGCACTCCTCTACAGAAACATGGCTGTGCTTTTGTGCTCCCCTTCTCCCTGAGTGTGTCCCACTCCAGGGGGCTTGAGAGGCACCACAGGGTGCCCATTAAACCATTAGTAGTGGAGGACAGCCCTGACAGCCTGATATACAAATACGCACACACTCACAAATACACAAGCATTCAAGATCTACACATGTACTGCAAGTATGCAAATGTCCCAAGCTGGCAAAGCCAAAGTATTGTTTATTTAACATCACTGTCAGCTGTTAAGAGCCTTAATTGCAGAATAATCTTTAATTTTTATTTGTTCCCTCTCTCATTTGTCAGCATAATAGCTCATTGACTTTTTCATTTACTGGGAGACTTGCTTATTGAATGTACCATTCAAGTTCAGTTGTTAACTGCCATGCTCCACATGTTAACTGAAATTTATACAAGCATACATCAGAATAAATTACAGGAAAAAAAGAGAAAAGTTCAAAGCAGCACAATAATCATCTCTATAATAATGGCAACAGTGATAAAAACAAACCATAGAATGTTAATGATACTTTACAATTCATCACTGATTGTTAAGACTGGTTTAAGGGGATGGATGGTTCATTAAATCTGGAGATTCAGATTCAGAACTGAATATCTCATCTACAGGCTTGTTGTCCTAATTATAATAGTTTCCTCAGGTTTTTAATTAAGAGGCCATACCAAGAGGAAAGAGAACATTTTGAGGGTTAAGAGACAAACCTTAAGAGGTATATGCCATCAAAGTTCGTCAGCATATTGTCTTTTTAGACCAGCTATGTAGTCATGGTATATATTTGATAGAGCAGAATTCTGTCTTCAACTTCTGACATAGTAAAACTTTGTGGCCATTAAGAAGATGTGATGGAAGTGGGGTTGATTTAAATACTCTCAAACTGTCAAGCATTGCATTCCAGCCTGGGCTTGGTAGATTACTAATGTCTGCAAGCTTTCATACCTTTCATATCTTTCTACGGAGCTTAATTGTTGCAGAAAGTTTCAGTTTTTGCAGTCTTTTGAAATTTATAGTTCAGACATTACCACTAAAAACTAATGTTGTTCTACACTGCTGTCTCTCAGCCATGACCATTAAGGTAGTTATGACAGTGTCATTGTTTACAATAATGTCCTCTCACTCAGTCTAAGAAGGAAAAAAATCTGCCCATGACACCTGGCATGCTGAAGGCTGCAGCCAGTGTTTCTATTCCTCAACACTTGCCACAGAGACCACTTGCTTACTAATTTTAACACACAACCCACATTTTTTTATCTATCATTAACAGTAACAAAAGGATCTCAAGTCTACAAAATAACGAGTATCAGCAACATCATATTCATTCAAGTTAGATTCACTTTATATATTTCCCCCTGTCTATTACGTTGTTGACATCATGTCAAAATAATGGGTAGGTACAGGAAAAGAAGACAGCTTCCAAGATGCGATGACATATTCTAGACAGCGTCAAACTGCTGAGGGTGTCTATTAGAGTAAAATAGCTGTGATATTATTAGAAACAATTCATTATACGCTATCTAATTAACTGAGCAGTTGGAACTTAAATTATTTTTCAGTTCCAAATTATCTGTAATTAATGAGTGTTTCTAGAGAACAATGATAGCTTTTCTTTTTGACCATAAAAGACAAAACCCGGAAATGAACATATGTTGTGTAGTGGTGGGATTGAAAAGTTTATAGAAACTTCACTATGCTTCTTTATTTATTTATTTAGAGTCTTTGCATTCTGAACATTTTGAACTTTGAAATTTTTCAAACTGTCAAAAATATTTCACTGAGAACTCAGTGGAGAAAGAGGACTACCAGCACATATCTCAGAGATAGTTGGGAAGGACCGATAAGATATTTTTAAACACAAAAGGAATAGCATATTGGACTGATGACTATCATTTGAGTCATGTTGTCATCAGAATGATCTATAAAAGTGGCACAAAGGCTTGAAACTGTCGCCAGAAGAAGTAGCCTATAGGCGAGCAGCTATTATTGGTCATGGCTTCTGTCACACTCCCGAATGTTGTTAGAACTCAGGACTTGTTTATGAAAAATCCAGTGAATCTTTATAGTGGGGAGTTTTTTGCTAGAATTATATTCTGGTGTTACTGCAGATTTATTTAGCACCTGCTTGTGTCCGTCTGTCAAGTTTTATGATGTGACATGAGGCGACATGTCCATATGGTGTTGGTGTTTGTACGTGAAGGAAGAAAAAAAAAAAGAAAACAGGATTGTGACAGTCAGAATCGCTTTCACAAATACGCCTCACGGTAATGTTAATGCAACTTCTCCACACGTTTTAAACTGTCCAAGTTACTTGCTTGTGGTGGCAGATTTGTCTCCCAGCATCTAGATTGTCAGCTAAAAGGATTTAATATTGTATATGTATATGAAAAATATATGTGGTAAATATTCTATACAGGACGAAAGTAAAATATTCTCTTCAGTTATGTTTTTGAGGTCCATCAAGACTTACAGTGCACAAATCATGAGAACAAAGGGAAAGGCTCTGTTTCTAATTAAAATTTCATGACTTTAAGTTTTAAAAAACCTTTCACTGCATTTTTCAGCATCACATGGTACAACATACCAAGTTCAGCATAAATAGAACACAAACTATATTATATTCAATATATAATATTAAACAAACTTTCATAGAACACATCTCAGCTATTTAATGCTCTTTTTCAACACATAACATTTATTTCTTCCTGTTTGAACTAAAAATAGCTGTACCTGACATAAGGGTTCCTCTGTGTTTAAGGTGAGTGTTGGCAGGTGGACCGCAATGTTATTTTACACATGCATACATGCAATGCGGTAGCCTTTACTGCAGTCACTGTGTAGAATAGTCCATATATTTTAGCGGCAGCTGGTAAATGCATATCTCATTGTGTTTCTCCTGTTTCCTTGAATCTGCTGAGCAAAGAAGTGGGATGCCTCGCATGCTCAAGATTATTATACAGTTAAAATTTAACAGGTGTAACCTTTTTTGTGGACACAAAACCTTTGAATGTGCCTGTAGTTTCCTGGTATTGTGTTTTCAGATAGTTCTTTAGTTTGGGTCTCTCCAGGCTTTGATTGCTTTGAACACAACTCATGTACTCTGTTTTTTACTAAGAAAAGCAAAAAAAAAAAAAAAAAAACAGCTGGCAAATTCATGAATGATTAAAAGCTACAGCTATTCAAATGATGCGGTACAGTGGATTGCTTACATTAGCATTCTATTAGTTTTTAAAGACCGCAGAAAGACACTTTCAAATAAACTTGTCATGGCTGTGTGCAGGCAGGCAGAGAGGAAGGACCCAAAATGCAGGACTCATGGAGGCAAAAATGAACTCGGAATAAACTGCTTTATTGCAGGCTGCTGATAGAACAGAAGACTAACTAAACTGGAAAATACAAACTAACAAACAAGCAAAACAGGTAGCAGAACACACAGCGTAAACTGAAGGTGATTAGACATTAACGACGCGACAGAGAACAAAGGAAACACAGGGCTTATATACACAGGGGAGTAATCAGGGAATGGAAAACATGAGGGAGACACAGCAAGAAACAATTTACAAGGACGCAGACAGACACTGAACTTAACCTAGAATAATAATCAATAATATAGAAACATACCAAAATATAAGAAACTGAAAAAGCTGGGTCAAAATGACCCAGAACCGTGACAAAACTCATACTTCAGTCTCTATTACTCCCTGATGTATCCATTCCTATTTTTCTTTAGTGATACTCACTCCTGAAATCATTAACAGGCAAATGGATCAGTGAATGTGCTTGTACACCAGGGTTTTTAATAGTTTTGCAATTTTCATTAGTTTTTTAAATTTTATTTATTTTAATAGGTAATAAAATAATATCACTACAGTAATCAAATATGACAATTTTTTCACCTCAGCATAATGTAACTGGTAGTAAAAATTGCTCCTTGTCTCGGCAAACCTCTGACAAATTTTGCCTATGGATACAAAGTTTATAGTGGTTCTGATGCTGCAGCTCACACTCCAGTATTTTGTTGGCAATGTATCAACTTTGAATTTATGTAATGAAGCACCTCCTAAATCTGAAATATATTTCTGCTGAATTAGCCATAAACAAGCTTTGAGCTTGTTTAGCAATTCACTTGAACCAAAATTACGAACACCCGGTGCTGCAAGAGTTAATGGTCTCATTGGGGCCAAGATATATGTTTTATAGTTGCCTGGTATCAATGGTTGTTCATCTGCCCTAAATTTTAAAATTTCAGGTTATATGTGTAATGGTGAAATGAGGTATTTTAGTATTGGCTTGACTGCAGATATCTAAAATAATGAAATGGGTTTGAAAGCTAATAAACATGGGTTTGGATATTTTAAGTGCAGTGCCTTAAAGGATGCATATACTGAACAACCACACAGTGCACTTCATAAAAATACACACATAAATACACAATAAAACAGAAATTATAACCCTGATTTTGAATATAAAAACCCCAATACTGCTAGATCGTTGTCTACCACGCGTCAGTGAGAGTCAAGCTACAGCTCGAGCTAAGTCAAGCGTCTATTTGTGAATATTGTTACTCATTCTTGTTTCCTTGTCTACAGACCTCCTGGATTACCTCCCCTGTGTGAATCTGTGTATCAAGTGTGAGGAAAGGAACCGCGGTCGAGTATGTGGAAAGTTGGAGAGCAAGTGATTCCCCGTCCCTTACATTATTGTATATAGCACTGCCCTGCACTTCATGTATATACACCTGGTGAACTCTGTGAATAAATCTTTGTGTTCAGCTGATTCAGGAGTCCTGCATTTGAGTCCCCCGCATTGAACCTTAACAGTTCTTTGCTTTGGCTGTATGTTTAGTTATATGTTTTTCCATGTTGTCTGACCAAGGTGTCTCATGTCCCCTTCCTGTTTACATGCCTCCTCCTTGTGCTCTGTTTCATGTCTCCCCTGTTTGTTATGTTTGTCCGTGTATGTTTCTTCATCCCGTCATGTCTCGTCCCCTCTTCCCACATCCCCTGTGTTTAAATCTCCCTCTTTCTCTCCTGTTTTCTCCCTCTGGTTCTCCCTCGCTCTCTAGCTATCTTGTGTCAAGCTTGCGTGTCCCAGGTTACGTCTCCCCTTGTTTCCTGTTTCATTTTAAAAGTCTTGTGTTTCCATGTTCAGTGTGTTTAGTTTTGCTTTCCCTGTGGCGTCATGTTCAGTTGGGTCAGCTGTGTTCCCCATGCATTTCCACTTCCCTCATTACCCTTCTGTGTATTTAAGTCCTGTCTCACTTTGTTTAGCATTAGGTTGTCTGTTATTCTCACCTCATGTTCCATGGATGTCATGTTTCTCTAGTCTCTGTATTCTCGTGTTCTTGCCATGTTCATGTTTAGTTTTACGGTTATTGTTAGAGCTTTTCCATGTCCCGTCTTAGTTTTTTCCCAGTTTTGGTTATCCTTTAGTTTTTCACCTTTGTTCGCCTGTGCTTTTGTTTTTGTGGTAGTTATCAGCCAAAAATAAATGCCTCGCTTTTTGTTAAACTTTAGTCCTGTCCCTCCTGTATCTGCTTTTGGGTCTGTTCCTCAGACACATCGGCCATTCCAGCCATGACATCCTCCAGGATTTTCTGCTAGGGGGTAAAATTTATATGAGTGTTCAAAGACCTGAAGCAGCAAAGCAGCCGCAGGTCGTCACAGTACCGCCACCATGTTTGATTGTTGTTATACTCTTTTTTATGAAATGCTGTGTTAGTTTTATGCCAGATGTAATATGACACAAAACTTCATAAAGTTGAGATTTTGTCTCATCAGGCCACAGAATATTTTCCCAAAAGTCTTGGGGATGATCAAGACATTTTTTGACTTTGTTCCCCTTTCCAGACTGATGGATCTCACTGACTTTGTTTTCCTGTTGTTTCTTTTGAGTTTTTCATAATGTGTTGCTTTTTTAGATTTTAGAACTTCTTATCTTTGTGCAATTTCTTGATTTGACAAGTATAGCAGTAATCAGACCAAGTGTGGCTAGTTAAATTAAACTCAGATTTCCAAAAGAATGTGGTTCACAGTTAATTAATGATTCAACAGTTTTAATAACACTATACCTACATATGCCCTCCTGGCACTTGGAACTGTGCTAGGTAACGAGCTCTCACAAAGTGTCTCCATACACAAGTCAATCAACCTGATATCACATCAAACCATGTAATAGATGCACCAGTCCATGTCCGTTTGAAGACAGACGGCAATTATCAGTGCCGGAGAAGCGCCCGAGAAGACATTGCGAACACTTCCTGGCCATCCAGTGTAGATGTCAGTGAAACTGTTGGGAAGACAACATTGGAGAAACGTGAACATTTTATTTGTACTGTATAATCTGCAGATTCTGACAGAAATCTGCAGCTATCCTTTGAAGCACCGCTCCTCTAAAACAGCAATAAGGATCAATATTAGGTTATTTACATTATTATGTAAATAACAAAATAACTTAAAGCAAAAATTGGGAAACGTAAAGTCCGAAGTCTTTATATTAAGGGCCATCAGTCAAACAATACTGTTTGCTCTGGGTCTAACCAGAGTGCGCTGTGTGTGACGTCTTCTTTTGCGCATGCTTTGAGCGTTCACACTAGGGCAGCGGTCCCCAACCTTTTTTGCGCCACGGACCGGTTTATGCCCGACAATGTTTTCACGGACCGGCCTTTAAGGTGTCGCGGATAAATACAACAAAATAAAACTAGTACCGGTACCGAAAAAAGAAGATTTATTCATAACACACGGGAAAAGACCCAGGAAAACCGAGTTAACGATAAAAACCATAACAAAAAAACCGCTGAAAACCGATAAAAACCCTGAAAACCATACATTTCACACCTGAGCCTCAACTCTCGCGGCCCAGTACCAAACGATTCACGGACCGGTACCGGTCCGAGGCCCAGGGATTGGGGACCGTTGCACTAGAGCATGTTTGCTGTCGCGTTTTATTTGTAGTGTGAACAAGCAGACAAAAAAATCGGATTTGATCAAAAAAACGGAATTGAGCATCAAGACCTGCAGTGTGAACGTAGACACTCCAAAACGTGAAATGTACACGCATGCAGAAGTTGCAGTAAGTTGCAATAACTTGCAGTAACAGCAGAAGGAGATTTTTTTTCAAGCCAGCATGAAAATAATCAAGGGGAGAGCATTTAAACAGACATTATTAACACATTTACATTTACACAGTTGCCGAGCTTAATTGATTCTGACAATTACGTTGGAATGTATTTAATAAAATTTTTGTTCACTACCGACTTTGTGGCTTTAAACATATCATCTCCCTCTGCTGGTAATGCAATTTGTGCATGCGTGTCCATAGACTGGTGTATCTATTACATGTATACCATATACATTTATACGAGTGTTTATTACATCGATACCACAGACATTCAATGTTTTCATTTGGCTCTTTGAATAACACTTAAAACAGTAGAGTTGTAAATACTGGAGCACTCAAAGCAAAAAAAAAAAAAAAAAGTGCTAAAGTATCATCAGAAATGACAAGAGAACAAATAGAATTTCTTCTGTATGAAATAATGCATCAGATGCTAAGAACAGTGACATCCTATATTTGCCATCCTTGTGTGTATCATCACTATTGTCCATTAAATGATTATTATTTAATTCAGATATGTGACGTGTTTAGCCGCTCCCATTCTGGCCTCTGAGGTTATTTTGGTATTTTCAGAAATCCACAGTACTATTTGCTCAACCATTGTGAATTATCTTGTGACACAGATTTTGGATATATGGGAATCTTTACAGATCACTTGAAGCGTGACCATTTATTAAGTTGAAAAATTGAACAAAAAACTCATAATCATTTGTTTAAAAATAAATGTGTAAAGAAAACAGAGCTTTCAGAAGGAGGACCAGTAATTAAACCTGTGGACAGAAATTCATGGGAGTTTCAGCTTTATCATGCAGGGAGAACATGAATCAATATGTACAAACATAATCTGTCAGCTGGTATTCTAGGTGACGCAAAAAGTCCTGCCATTGACCATTAGAGACCATGATTTATAGCCGTTTGGGAAATGCTAGCATTCTCCAGAAATGATGAATTACCTGCTGCATCCTTCGGAGTGGATCAATACATTGAGTTCATGGACTGGTGTTGTAGTGTGTAGTAGTTCTGCATTTACCAACTCTTCTCCATATGCTCTCATTCTTGCTCTCTGGTAAAGTGCAGTTCAGCTTAGCCGAGCAGCAGCCTTACGCCTGCGGTGAGTTTCTTAGCTTAATTTCACTGGCCTTCTCCATCTCTGTCATCAGAGGGCTGTTTTTGGACCTGGCTAGCACATTATTAATAAAGCTGATACATTCTCATTTGGCCCGCCATGGGAAATGAATTATTCTAATGGGTGTAATTCCACTGTCACTTCAGTTCCCCCTGCTTTGCATGTGGGCAAGATAGATGAGATGTGTGATTGAGTGGAACAGTGACTTTGATACAGCTATTAAATGTTCTTAAGCTGAGTGAACAAGACTCAACTGTCTGTGTGGGGTCTGTAAGAAAACACTTTCTCAGAAGCATGTATTTTATCAGGGTTTTATTTAAGCAAGCATTGTAAGACATGCAATGTTCAGTGTAGGGAATCATTTAAAGCAGACCTTTTCTCATGTGTAGCTCTATATGTGTATTTATAGGACTCAAAGACCAGGATTCTAGTTTGTGTATAGTAACACTATGTTGCTCTATATTTATTCCACCATGCCTTAGCATCAGTGAATTCTTTCTTTGCTATGAGCAAAAGTTAACCACAACCACATTGACAACTATGAAAATCTTCTGCTATCACTTGGTTCTCTCTCACTCACTCACTCTGTCAGTCATATGTTCAGTTTAACGATGGTTGTGAAGCTTAATTGCTCTTATAGTAACATCAACTTTATTATTATTATAATTTATGTGAGTGTAAGATATATTCGCAACGAGAGGTCCACCAGATCTTAATTTGGCCACTCCAGAACCGTCTTTTTTCCAGCCATTCAGAGTTGGAGTTGCTGGTGTGTTTCAGATCATTGCCCTGCTGCATATTCCAAGTGTGCTTGAGCTTCAGGGTTTATTTAAGGATTTTCTGCTCTCTACCATAAAATCCTGAAATCAGATATTCTCATTTCAGGATTTTATGGTATAGAGAGCAGAATTCGTGTTTCCACCAATTACGCAATTTGTCCGGATCCTGAAGTGGCAAAGCAGTCCCAGACCATCACACTACCACCAGCATACTTGAATGTCACTATAATGTTCTTTTTATGAAATGCTGTGTTAGATTTATGCCAGATGTTACAGGATGCTAACCATTCCAAGTAGTTCAACTTTTATCTCATTCGTCCACAGAATAATTTCAGTTATGTTTTCCGACAATGATAAGACAAGCCTTTGTGTTCTTTTTGGTCCAAAGTGGGTTTCGCCGTGGAACTCTCCAATGCACTGGTAGTTAAAATCAGAAGATAGCCAAAGACCTGGTATCTATATTGTACTGGGATGGGAAACTTTTTTGATGATTGGTACATCATTCTGTGTATTGGCCTACATCATTATTGGAAACTATGGCTGTGTTAAACTGAGAATTCATTTTAACAGAGCATCTGAGAGAGGGAAAAAAAAGTAAAAAAGGACATACATAGGTCCACTTTAATTAATAAATTTATATATGTATAAAGTAGAGACTGTGTATACAAACTCACCTCTCTCCTCAAAATCTTTTGGCTGTTCATTCAATTCAGTCAAGCCAGTACCGCCCAAATATGAAGAATGCTGTTTGTTTATTGTGATGACTGCTCCATTTCCACTATCACCCTCTCCAAGCCAATCTGTGCGCTGTCCATCTCTTTCTCTGTATAGCTGTCTGTGTCTGTCTTTCTCTCCGCTCATTTTCCTGCCAGTGTTTTGGTTTAGAATAATTCAGCTCTTCTACACCCAACTTTGACGAATGTGCTGTCCGTGAGATATATTAAAAACCCAGCAACCAGTTGGCATTGCTTAGTTTGGTAGAGAGCCATATTCTAATTGGAAACAGTGTCGCCATGCTGGACTCTAATTATGGTTTCCATAGAAACTGCAGAAAAAAGGATTTCTACAGTAGAGGTGAAGAAAAAAATAAAGGCTGCACAATATGGTATGCTATCATCTGTGGTTCTCTTGCTCACATACTGTCATATTTTGTGTGGTTACAAAGAATTAATGCCCCATAGTAAGGAGATGGTAAGTTCTTTTCTGCATTTCATACTGTATGCTGTCTCACTATGTTTAGACATGTCTTACGAAGGAAGATAGCACAGGACTGCGAAGTTATTAAAGTTCAGAGTCGTGGGCTCAGTGATCCTCTGGTTATTGTTTTCAGCTTCCACCTCTGCTTATCTGCCTTTCTAAACTTTCTCAACTAAAATAACATGATGCACACATATGGAGTTTTAAAGCACAATGGAAGCATCTTCCAATAATGTGCATTCAGCTCATGTGTTTGCTAAATTATGAATTTAGCAATGTAAACTGATGCAAAACATTTATGATCCTAAAATGATCAAATAAGATAGAATTATATCATCAACATCCAAAAGAAGTAATGCAGATGGCCATTGGTATCTAAAACCAAAATGCATTTCAAAGGTGCATTTGCTTCCTTGCAAAAAAAGTACTTTTTGCTCTGTATTTCTTGCAAAGGTTCTAAGTCTACTAATCAAAATCTCTACTTGTATGTAGTTGACGTCATTATGCTTTGGTGACGAAGATGCTGTCACATAAAAGGCTAAGAGTCTGCTAAAATCAGTCACAACTCCCCATGGAGTAGTGTGATATGTGTAAATGTGTGCATGTGAGTCTGTGTGTCTGTGCGAATAGGATAATGATGACGGGGATGATATGACACATGTAGGCGAAGGACAGCGCCTGTGTGTTCCTGAAAACGTGCTTTGCTCCATCTGCTGCTGTTAGGCAACCAGCTGCCTGCCTCCCATCGGTCCAGCAGCACCAGGCACAGCTACTCTGAAACCATGGCAACCAACTCTCGTCTGTGTGCTGCCCAGGATGACCCTTCTCCTCTTTCCCCCTCTTCTCATCCTCTTTTTGCAAATAATGTCAAGGGTCTTTAATTTCTAAAATGATTTGTGAACTCTTCCTGCTCCTCTTGTTTAAAATGTGCTCTTCAGATGTTGAGAAATGCAAAGCAATGTTGTTACATGTGTTGCACTGTAGTCCAATAAAATCCATGTGCTGTTTATATACAGTGGCACTGGGACTGAACATAACCTAGTGCAACCAAGTGCACCCACTTGACACACCCACATACACACAGGCACATTAACTTTGAAACAAGCTATCGTTCTCTTTCCCTTGGCCTGGAGGAGACACAACAAAATAAAAGATTTCTTCCAATTACTAGGGGCCTTTCTCAATCTCCTGTTGAGAGACTGATTATCAGCGCTCACAGTTTCAGGCACCTCCCATGCTCACCATCTCTGTTCTTACCATCATCATCAGACATTTTACATTACCTATTGTGCTTAATAGTTATGAAAAGAAAAGAAAGCAAAGAACAGGAAAATACACACAACTATATGGATAAAATTCAGAATAATTCATAATCAGTGAGTAGAAGAGTTATCCCTATTTTTATACATGATGATGCATTAAAGGCTAAAAAAATTATAATAATAAAAAAATTTATTAACTACGTTGTGGTTCCCAACCTTACTTGATAACTCCCTGTTACTCCAGGAAGATTTGGATGAGTATTTTCCATGAGCATGAAGTTCCGATGCCAAGAATGCCTGATGTTACGTCTCAGCTTCCATTTACCAAAAATAATTCATCAGCTATGTTTTTCCCTCTCATTCATGGTGAACTACTGGTATAAAGTGCTTGGCTTTGGGTTTTGCTAAAATGGAAAGAGTCTTAAATATTACATTTTACACATCATAACTGTTGATAATTCCCATGTTTACATCAAAATAATAAAAATATCCAAAGAATTTGGTTATCATTTGTTTATAGTGATACACAATGTATTGCTTAGCAATAGTTCAGCAGCAATATCTTAATACTGATTAAGACAGCTGTTTGCTTAAGCTGCAGTTATTGATGTGCTGATCTCGTAACAAATTAAATTTTGAACAGGGAAATGCAGAAGTTCTCTTAATCATAAAATCAGCATGCATTTTTTTGAAATGAACATGATTAACCTCCTAAGACCCGAACTCTTCCACGGCATGCATTTTTAATTTCTCTTTCATATTTGGTCATATTGGGGCCCAATGAATATAAAAACAAAGAATTACCAGATTTTTTTTTTTACCTTATTTTTGTTTTTAAGAAAAATAAGAGCCACATATGAGGATATTTGTTAGAAATGTTGATAGAACAGTAGCATTATAATGTCCTCATAAGTGGATATCAGACCATTGTAGAGCAGAATTGAGTATTTTGGTCTAAATAACCCAAAATGTGATGTCCACGTACGTGGACGGCAGGTCCTAGGAGGTTAAAGTACATTTGTTGACATAAGGAGCATAAAGGTATCCTTGCAGGCCTTTTGACAAGCTAATCATTAATGATTTTAAGTTAATGCAGTGCCTTGTTAACAGAAGTTACATATATATTATTTGGATAATATAAATATGTACAAATACAATTTCCAGCCATGAATCCTATTTTTAAACATGCAAATTTTCCACATTTTCATTTTGTTACTTAACCACAAAAAGACGAAATCAATAATGACTAATGCTCACTAAACCTATCTTGCTTTGATTGGAGGAGACAGGGGTGTCTATTTTCCAAGTCATCATCCATCTGGTTGATGTGTTTATGCTTGCCATGTATAGGTGCACAGGTATAGGTTGTTTCTGACAAATAACGAAAAATTCAGAAAGTGCACCATGGATGTTGTACAGCTATAGTGACACATGTCACTAAAAAAACTACCAAAAAGAAGGCAGAATCATTTCATCACACTTGAACAAATGAACAGCTGTCACTGCTTAAACATCTGCTGTTATTTCACTGATTAGGATGTAAGTATACTTGAAGCATGCCTCATTTTTAACACTGTAGCGCACACTCTTGCTTTTCTGCCATATGTGCCATGTAGTGTTTAATTGCTTTCTTTAACACACCAAGAGAACAAAAGAAACATTAACAGCAGAGAACAGGTTCTAAATCCATGGTGACAAAAGTTTTCACTCAAAAATAAGTAGGCTCTGCTATTTATTTATTTAGTTCTTACTTTAAACATTATGTATCTCTACAGTATATGCTCTGTAACTTTGTGTGTGTGTATTTGTGCTTTTCTGTATTTATTCTGTAGACTCATATTACGAAAGGGTTTTACTAAATGGCAATGTTGGAAAGTCTTGTGTTTTTGTGTGGGCCTGTATTTGCAAATCTTTGTGCACAAACATACATATGTGATGCTGATTAACAGCGGGCGACGGAGATACCTTCTTCTTGCCAGCTCACCCAGTGATACTGGCAGACAGAACTGCCTCTTGGTGAAACAAGCTAAACTCTCTGCTTCCCAACGTAAACACTGAATGGCATTATGCAAATACGAGATCAGATAGTTCACTAAAAACATATTCTATGTACATATCCTGTGTAAAAAGAAAAAGAAAAAAATGGTTCAGCGGGATTAAGCTGCCATCATAGTACTGAGGTCATTGATGTTTAGGATTTTCAAAGGGCCAACTTAAACAATAAGAGTGTGATGTCCATGTAAATTAATATTAAAATATTAGACTAACTGACATTTTTAGTGGGATATCATGTACTTAAATCAGCTTGGTTTATCTTAATTAAGTAATTTAGACAATTAATTAATTATTTAATTAATTATTACATTCCTTCAACATGGTTTACATTTTTACAAGTTCTCAGTAATAGGTGTCATTTTGAAACAAAGCATTCACTTTTTTTGTTTTTTAAATACTGACCATAACAATTTTATGTGAGCTATTTATACTGATTGTTAGGCATTTTTGTGTGTTATTTGTAAAGGTTGAGCTACCTAAAAATCATAAGCCTAAACAGCTTGATTACTGCTATGTTACCACAAACTTTGATTTCAAGCAATGTTTAAAACTACACATTTACTTATTTTAACATTTTGGCACAGGTGAGACATTTTAACCCTCACATCAATAATAAAGACATGATAAATAACTGAAAAGGCAAAGGAATGCTTGACTTCAAAGGAACGAATTGGCCACACCTGTCATTTGAAGCGACTACTTTCAGCATTTTGTATATTTGGAAAGACTTTCCCTCTCACTTGATGAAAGTTGATGAAACAGTCATTTTACTTGATTACCATCGTCCAGGCACACGTTAGCAAACAGTGTATGGCCTCAGATACACCATTTAGGAGTAGCATTTAAACCTTGTGCCTAAAATTCTGTAGTTCCCCCTTGTGATATCAAAACAAGTTCTCAAGCCAATCCTGAATCATTTTTGCCATGCAGCAATGAGCATTATGGGGTTTAAAGAGGCTCCTGCCTTTGGGGAACGCCAGTGAAACTCAAGGGATTTGTATGGGATCTGCAGTTTTCTATGAATATGTCACACTAACATTTCCATGAAAGCAGAAAACGGACTTTTCTAGCAGAACATCATCCACAGTCATGCTGCCTTGGGTCACTTGTTTCCTTCCCATAGTGCATTTTGCTGCATCTCTTCCACAGATAAATGCACATGGCTGTCAGGATGATGTCAAAGAAAATGTGATACAGCCATGGTCCGTAGTCTAGTGTAGAGATGGACCGATCCGATATTACGTATCGGTATCGGTCCGATACTGACCTAAATTACTGGATCGGATATCGGAGAAAAATAAAAAATGTAATCCGATCCATTAAATATCACGAAAGCACCTCACAAAACTTGCAACACGCCGTAACTCACCTCAGAACGTTAGCAGTCGGAGCAGTATGCATCACGTGATAGAGCGGCTGTGGCATGCAGGACCTGTCGGTGGTCTGGATAGCATGTGGAGCTTCGCTAGCAACCTGGCATTTCATCTCCGACAAAGTTATCCCCGAGAGAAGTAAAGCAAGTGTGTAAGTCCATCTCTGAATGTTTGTAAAGCATTCCCACGTTAAGCTTAACAAGCGACTGCCTCTCTCTCTCTCTCTCTCCTGCTGCTACTTCAATCATGAAACTGCTTAAATGATCAGCTGATCGGCTTTTCTGTTGCGAGTCCGTCTCTCTTGTTTGTTTTTGGCCCACTTTGCACCAGAAAGAGGAAACCAGCGGCTGAACAACAGCAGAACGTTTAAGCTTGATAAGCTGTTGTTAGAATTTATTTAATATTACTTTCTACACCAGGATCTTTTTCTACGTAGCTGACGCTGGTAACTGTGCAGGGGCGGATCTAGCAAAGTTTAGCCAGGGGGGCCGATAGGGCATGAACAGGGAAAAGGGGGCACAAAGACATACTTTTCTTTCTTATTCTCATTTAAAATGTCTAGCTTTTAATAAATAATTATCTGACACCCAAAGTTTTAATTTGATGTAAAATGAATAGAAGTCAATTACTGTATATAGTAACTATTAAATCTAATATATATACCCTAGTAAGCTATAGTACTTTTTCCTTTGGGAAGGTACCATCTGTGCAGTCTGCAATTTTGTTGAAGAAAGATGTTGAATCTATTTAATATTTCTTGAAAAATAATTGATTTCTGTGCATTTTTTTTCACACTGCATCAAATTAAGGTTGATTACGTCGATTAAGCATCATGAGGTGGCGCGTGAGAGGTGGTTCCTTATTTTTTATTTATTTATTTTTGTTGTTGCTGGGAGTTGGAACCCTATTAGTTAGGTTGCTTAATATTTACGCTAAGTACTCTTTAAAATACCAGAATAGGGAGGATGGTGTAGGTCTAAGTTTATTAGATTGATCAGTATTGCTGAACTATGAAATATTTTTTTTGTATACAGGTATAACAGAATAGCTTTAGTGTAGTTGTTGTTTTAAACTTGAGTATGAACTTGCAGACTTGCAAAATGCAGCAAGATATTTTAAAAAACAGTTTTGTTGATTAAAAAACACTATATCGGATTCATATCGGTATCGGCAGATATCCAAATTTATGATATCGGTATCGGTATCGGACATAAAAAAGTGGTATCGTGCCATCTCTAGTCTAGTGATGACGTTTGTGTACCATTTAAAAGCATTTTCAGAGCAAGACAGGGGTCAGCCTGAGTACTCTGGCTAGACTGTTGCTTCATAGATATGCTTGTACCGCCATTTGCTCCCCATATGCATTAATGAGCCCATGACCCTTCCGCTGTCCGTATTTAACCACTTTTTGTAGGTACTGACCAAACTCTGAACCCCCTTTTGTGTGTTAAGATATATCAACCTCATGCACCAGCTTTATCAATTTATTTATTTATTTAGGACAGTGCATGTTAATGAACATAAATGTAAAAAAAAAATTACATGAATGTAAACATACCAGATTATAGCCAAGGGCTAATTTCCATCTGTTTCCATCAATCATGTTTGGCTTTGCTTTTCAGTGACATCTGGTAAAATGGAAAAACACTAGAATCATTAAGATGGTCATTTTGATTCTTTTGGCATTTTAAAATTATGTAATTCTGTTAGAAAAAAACGCTATCATGTATTTTGTGACTTTTCCTAAATGGGTTTATTCGTCATCTGGTGAATTTTTGGTCTGTGTGGGTTACAAAGAAAAAATGACAACGATTTGATGACAGTCATTTTGACCTTCATAGAAATTGATGTAAAAAGCTCTGCTCAGCCGTCACAGCAAGCCTGGTTGCTGAGCAACACGTATAGTTTAAACAAATTTAGAAATGAAGGCCACTATATCATGACCCATAGCTAGCTTGATGTCATTGATAGATAAATATATAAAGGGCTAGAGTTAGATAATGGACAAAAAATTATTACAGGGCTGAATGGGTCTGGGATGGTCGGGGAAAAGTCGAGCAGAATGGAAAATCGGAAAGCGGACAGGTTGCTGTCTGTACAAAGCAGTGGGGAACCTTAGTTCAACCAAGCACAGTACAGACTGTGGGAAACTAATCGAAAGCAAGTAAAGGGTGAAATCCAGAGCAGACCGACTGAATCAGGCCTCAGAAGCAGAGCTAAGAAGGTGAATGGCTGAAGACTGGGATGGAGCAGAGTGGATGAGGGATGACAGAGGCCATCAGTCTGGTGATGCTGAGGCACTGATGTACAGTGGGAAAAACCTTCGCTCTTCTAATTTTATAATAATTTTTAAAAATGTGTCCCTTATTTTGTTGTTGCAAACTATAATGTAAGTTTTAAAATGTGGTCAATGACCTATTCAGTCTGTTTCACAGTGAAATTCAAATGTATGTTTTTTGTTGTAAGTCCTGTGATCTCATTTGTATGTGATACAAACACACCGCAACAACGTGATGGTATACATGCTACTAAACTGATGGAACTCATCATTATACCATGGTGTTAGTGTGTGTAGCCATTTACCTGACCATTTGCCAGGTTTCAAAACTGGCGTGTTTGATTCTTGCAAAGGTGTTGCTCTCATGACTTATTCAGTAACATCGCTCCCCGGCCAATCAGTGGCATGCAGGCTGTAGATGTCACATTCTCGGCTCAACTCAGGTCACTTGGAACACCAGCCAAGTAGATACTAAAAAGTACCTGGTACCAGGTACTACCGCCTAATTTAAAACCATAAAAACTGAGCGTGGTCAAGCTGAGCCAAACAGGTACTAGTAGAAAGAGGCCTCAAGTGGCAACACCTCAACAGGTACCAAAGTATTTATATTTAAATAAATAAATACAGTAAAACAGTAATGAAAGGGAAAAGACTAGTAGTTTATTTCATGTGAGCAATTTTGCAAGACCAAGTTACTGTGTTTGCATTGCAGGATCAGTTGTCAGATATAAGATGCTAACCCTAAACCTACAACCCTTAAAAATCTAACCCAACCCTTAATTCCCTGATGTAACCCTATCCCTAAAGCCAGAACTTCTATAGGCAAACAGTAAATATCTCTATTTATATTTTACAATTAAATTGATTTTTTTCCCTCTCAGTTTTAGCTAGAATACCATATGGAAACTTTACAAATTTATTACAATTTATTGTTTGATAGCGCTGAAGTTTGGTTATGCGTTTTGGCAAAGCTGTGTGTGTCTTAATTCATTCTGCAAACAAATACATCCACTTTATTATAATACTGTTACAAGGAACAAAAGTGACTCATGCACAAAACTCAGTACTTTACAAATCACTTGCAAAAACAAACACTGCATTCAAAACAATGTTATCTCTTTCAAGAAGAAAACACATAAGAGTAGACATGTCTAAGAACACCAGTGTTGTTAATAGAAAATACTATGATGAGCAAAAAACAAGACTGCTAACCTTATCAGCAGGCCTTTAATATCTTGCTGTAGCCTGTGGTAAACTTGTTTCATATTTAAGTGATAGAACATATTATTTATTCCAGAAATGTCAGCAAAGAAGTTGGTTATGTAAAACATCATTTATATAGCGATGAGTGAAATTTATAAAAACTCCATCTACATCATCTCATTACAATGTAGCCACAGAATCCCACAGAATCACAGGTAATTCTTTTCCTGGCCAAGCAGTGATGAAAATATTGCCTGATGTAACAAATCCAGCCTTAGTATGCTTCAGTAGTTAAATCCCCTCATGAGTCTTCATTGTTTGTAGGAGTGGTATGCACTCATGGGGATTGTTCCTTCCAGCAGAATGCTGAAAACTTACACTCAAAAGATTTGATAAATTGCACACATGCTATTGAATGAAATACAGGACAATGTGCATATCCGATGGACCAGTTATATAGTAGAACAAGCTGGGAAAGAGTTTATATCATGTAACGTAGTTAAAGAACATGGGCTATCACAGTAGCTAGGCTAAGAAGAGAGAGCAAAAAGAGAGCAAAATTATGGCTTCATGTTGAGAATGACCACCACAGATGTGATGTTTCCTTTGAGAGTGTTGATGGAGAACTATAGAGATTAGTGCCAGGGATGACGTGTGACAGAAGGATGGCAGCAAGGCGGGAGGAAATGGGAAGACTATGTAGAAGGTTCATGGATGTAGTGAAGTAGGATATGCAGAGGGTTCACGTGACAGAAGAGAATGATAGAGATAGGGTGAAAGGGAGGCAGATGTCCTACTGTGGTGACCAAAGGGAGCAGCTAAAAGAAGAAGAGGTCTGAGTATGTGCATAACTATTCACTATCTAAGTTCGTCATTTATAATAAGTCACACTGTTGACAAGACAAATCAAAATAAAATAATCAGTCAGAGTGATAGTGTGAAAGCTATTTCCACAGTAGTACACCACTTGTATAAACAGAGACAGTCACTTAGCGAGAAAAGAATAATATGACACAGAAAGCACAACAAAGCTGCAATTGGAGGGAGAGAGAAAGTGATCGTGCATAAGAGATAAGAGCAGGAGATAGCAGAGAAGAGAGCCATGAGAGAAACTGAGAAGGCATTGTGACTATGTGAAAAGGGGGGAGGGAAACAGTGTAGAATATTGAGGGATGAAAGAGCTCAAAATAAATGGGTTGGAAAGACTCTCATTGTAATTTTTTGGATCAACAGTACTAATAATCCAGGCATCATAACTGGACCAAGCTTAAGTATGGGCTAGCTATTACTCACAGTTACTAAAAAGTGTAACTGTTACATCCTGTTTTAGTAATTTCCCATCATTAAAGTGAGCAGTTTACCTTTAAGTTTGGGTTTTGATGTGATAACTTTAACCAAAATATTAAAAACATCAGGGATATATCCAAAATCAAGTAAGTATTGCCAATGTAAGAAGGGAAAGAGAATTCAGTGGAAAAATCTGTTGATGAAAATCATCAGCAGTAAGAAGGCACTACTTGAAAACTGAGAACTACTTTTTCTTTCTTGAAAGGTCATAGCTGTAATGAGAGTCATACTGAGTTAGTATTCTCTTTCATATCTATAGATGTGTTTGTTTTCCTTTCTTAATGTTCTTAATCTTTTTGGTGGACACATCTAATACCAGTACAGGGATTAAGATGGTACAGATACAGCAGATTTTTTTTCTGAGTTGGGAAACCAGCAACATCCTTGCTGCCTTTACAGAATTGTTTTGATTCTTATGGCCAGCCTGTGATTAAAAAAAGAGGATAACCTTGGATGTAGCTTTATATTTGCCCGTTTTTCACTGTAAACTTCCTTTCACTCTTTTATGTTCCCCCTCAGCTTTCATGTCTTTAAATCCTCACACCATTCTCCTGCCATATATTTGATGTCAAAACCACGAATTTGCAAGGATATAATATGCAGAAGAAGAAATAGATTTCTGTCTTTTTTTTTTCTTAGCCTATTCCACCAACATGATAAGGGCAGCAGTATTGATTAAATCCCTGACCTCGTCTTGTGCATGTCAGTCCTACAGGATATTAAAGCTGCACTTTTATTTTTGACTAGGACACGCATCATAGATGGCATCTTCAGCATCTTCTGTTTTAGTCTTGTTGTTTACCACTGATAAATGTTCAGTGTGATATCAAAACATTATGACACATTTCATGTGTCCTCACTCTGTAATTTTTCTCAGATATTCTGAAAATATCCGCTCACATCTGTCTGATCAGGCATCTTACAGTTAGATTAGATTAGTTGTCATTACTTTTTGCTTTTTTTTATTTATTATTCCTTATGTCTCATATATCATTTGATAAACGTGTTCCATGGTAATAGAAGTAATGGAGGACCAACAAAAACATCCTCACACAGCTGTTTACCAAATGCTGTGCTATTAAGTAGCAGAATAGAGGAAGAATACATTTATGCTGCAGGTTTAATGCATATTGGATGCAGCTGCTCCCTGCATGCCAATTCTTAGTCTCTTATTATTGCTGGGCTGCATTATAAAAGAGGTGAGTGCTGCTTGCCTGACTCGCTCACTCCTAGTTACATAACACCTGACCTCATCCACTGCAGTGAGGCAAGAGCTGGGATTCCCTCCTGCACGTGGAAATAAGCAGTGGGGAGAAAGGAGTGAGACAGAGAGGAGGAAGGGGGAAAACCATGTTGCATAAAGAAAATAAGGGTGGTCACTGATGCAAGGAGAATGTAACAGAAAGGTTTACTCACATCCCTTCAAAATGCAGATTAAATGTCATCATCCTAAATGGATTCTGTTAACTAAAACAACACCAAGAAATGAGTAATAGTTGATTCTTGACTCTAATAGACATCTTTAATATACTTTGTTCAGTATGAGTGACTGACCGTGGAAATTCAATAATAAGAAGGGGTGATTCACAGTGATGGAGATGACAAAGTGAGTAGTTAACCATGGGAATAGTGAGCCAAGTGTTTCCTATGGTCCTGAGGGCTCAGCTTGGCTTTCTATGACCGGTTTGATTGATGTGTGTTTCATTGTACTGAAGCAACTCCAGCTGGAACAGGTAAAGAAGTAGTGACAGAAAAAATTGGAAGATTGTTTTTGTTTTTCAAATGTACCACAGTTGCATAACACCTCATGCCAGTTATTTGGACAGCTATTGAATGAATCCAATTAAACAAAACAACAAACAAACAAAATTGACTTTAAGACAGAAAAATAATTGATGATGTAAGAATGGATAAAATTTATTTATATAGCAATTTGGTTGCAAAGTGTTCCAGAGACTTACACAGAGCCCCAAAGACAGCAATATCTGTTGGATATAACGCAGGAAGAGTTTTAATTGCATACTATGTTCACATGGACCTCACAAAAATGTTTCAGCATGTCCCATATTCATGAAATGTTCACACATTTTTTTTTTTTAAGAAAATGATGTAACATCTTTTTTCTTTGGCATGGTGTGGAGGAGAGTGCCTGAAAAGACAAAAGACAGTGAGGACATGACCTCGGATAGTGGTTGCTATTTGAACCTGCAATATCAAAGTGGATGAAATGTTTCTGATCCACTTCTCATACATAAGTTCTCAAACAACTAACATGTGTTGTTTTTCCCATGCAACGGTAAACTCTCACAACAATCAGACAATAAAAGAAAAGCAGGAATAAAAATATAGCTGGTCTTTTATCCATTACGTCCCCTGTTGTGATATAGTCAATGCTGGGTTTCTTATTCAAAAAGATACTGTATCACATGTCACTTGTTACATTTCTTAAAAGTGATGCAGTGCATTACTTATTTATGTTACTTGTTGAAGAAAGTAATTTGTTACATTACTCATTACTTTCTCGTTCCTCCGTAAAATCATCTCAAATGCATTGTTACAGAATTACTAGTTAACAATGAAAACCTTAGGCTACTGTTGCACACCGACACAAATCCCTATCTGGATAAGGACATGCATACAATCTTTCTTTTAGTGTTTATTTAGGAACACAAAGCCGACAACACAAAGCAAAGTTGAAAACCAGCCCAAAGAGACTTTAAAGTGATCAGCGCAGTGTTTCTACTTTAGAAACGTGAAACAAAAGTAAACAATGTGAAGCGTAATGTGTAATGTGATGACAATAATGTGTTGCTTTGTAACATGTTACATCCAGCATCCATCTTTTTTAATTGTTTAATACTGTGCACAATTTAAAAGATGTATATTATCACACCTTTTGAGAATCATTTTGTCTAATGTACATAAAAATAGGCCTTCTAAAGATTGTCTAATGTATATAAAATCAGACCTTCAAAAGATGGTATTATACATTTTATGTTAATTAGCTGCACAAAAAGATGATCTAACATCTTTGACAAGAAACATCAGGCTTTGGTGTCAGTTCCTCAGTTTAAAGAGGAAGAGCTTCATGCCAGATAACATTTTCCACTGACATTTAATTATCCTTCAGGGAGAAATGCATTTTTAATGAGCTGGAGATAGAAGCTGTCTCTAGACTTTAACCTTAATAGACAAAGAGACAAAACAGCCACAAGGAAATACTGTAATTTATTTTAATTTTTGCTGGTTTTGTGCAAAAATGACACCAGGCATTTAGTGATCACATCCTAATCACATGCAACAACAAGAAGATCATGTGGATTAATTGCTAAACTAGTGTTTCCTTATGTGTATTGACCTTATGTGGGTTTCCTGTCCCTTTTTTATTTGTTCCATTTCCACTTTTTTTTTTAACTTTAACTTAACTTTAACTAATTCTCAAATCACTTCAAAGAGCGCTCTTATAATATCTTAAAGCTGAGAATATAAAATCACATTAATGAGGACTTTGTCAAACCTTAAGAAGTGAAATGTACCACCTTTATTCACAGCTTATATAAAGTTATCTTTTGTGCATGTGTTGCTGTATTTTTATCCCCTTCAGACTTAATCCAGTTTTCCTTGTGCCTTGAGAATAGGTATGCCAGAAACCTGTACTCTGTTGTTGCAGCTGCATGTAGAGCACGCTTTAAACTAAATTCAAATTTCCGTGTTTCAAATGTTCCAAAATGCCATTCACTGCCAGTTTTAAATAAGCTATAGAAGTAACGGTATCAACTCCCATTTATATAAGCATTTCACATTTTACTGATGACTCAAAGCACTTTCCATGTGGTGTTTTATTCTATATGCTTTAAGCCTTCATCTACTTCAACTCAATGGACAATTGAGAATCATCAGTGAATTTAACATGCATGTCTTTGGACTGGAGGAGGAAGCTGAAGTACCCAGCGAGAGCCCATGCAAGCACAGGGAAGGATCCATGGAGTATATCACTGTGAGGTGGCGGTCCAATACTGCTTTGAAACTAACCTGGCCAGCATTAAAAAAAAGACAAAAATTATGTTAATGCTGACTATAATTAAAATAAAACTACGCTATTACACATTTTCAAATTTAAATTTAAATTCCCATGCTGCGATAAACACTTTAAAAACACAAATACTTACATTTTGTGACCAGCTGGCATGACCAAAACAAGGACATAACCCCAGCAGTACATGGGAAGTTGGCAAACATTGGTGCCTCCAGTTTTCTTCCTATTATAGAACTAAACAGGTATTTTGCTAGCTGGTGCATTTACCTCTTGGAACAAACATTCACACCCACACATGTATGCACATATAATATGGTGTGACTGTGTGGCAGGCCAAACATTGTTTCTCCTTACATTGTCCCTAATTCACATCCAAAGCTGCTCAGTGTTACTAACTGGAGATTATTCATGAAATAATGGATTGTTCTCTTTGTCTGGATTATGGTTATGTTAATCTGACTTTCCTGACTGAGACTGAAATATGTGACTCTTGTTGGTGGGTTAAATCGCTTTGGAGCTTTTCTGATGCTACATTGACCATCTTTTTTTCTCTCTTTAGTCTAATTGCTCATAATGTATTATGCAGTCTTTGACATACAGGTGGACTGCGTGCAAAACATAAACCCAGTGCAAATGATGCCAGGTAAAACATCCAGAAGGTCATGATGTACAGCAGACAGATGTGCAAATTAATACACCATTACTGGATTTTACAAACATTGCTTAGATGGGACAAAGGGTTTTAAAAAATGGATTTTCCATCAGCTTTTGTGTAATTTGGCATACTGTGTGGTCTAATTCTGTTATCTAATTCTGAAAAAATGCATTATGCTGTAACTAAAAGCTTAGATGATGACGCAATTTCCCTGTTTGCTAGCCTTGAAAGTAGCAACACAGTTTTTCGGTAATACTCGGTAGGTGTGGTTGTTTCCAAGGTTATTTAAGAACTTGCCAGAATTGCTCTGGTAACTAAGATCATCCTATTAGCTTTCTGTTCATGTAATTCCAGATTAACTCAGGTCAGTTACCTACTGTAAGATATTAAGGGTTTGAATACAAATCGAAAAAGCTGCCTGCCTTTCTTTCTTTCTTTCTTTCTTTCTTTCTTTCTTTCTTTCTTTCTTTCTTTCTTTCTTTCTTTCTTTCTTTCTTTCTTTCTTTCTTTCTTTCTTTCTTTCTTTTGCACTTGATCTCTGCATTTGATTTAATTGAACAATGACCATGATGTGGATTTATTGACTTTATTAAAACCAAAAAAATGGTTCAACATATTTAAGAAGTGTGACGGGAAAAGAGAAAGCCCCACCAAGGCGTTACAACTGTCTGCTGATGTCAGTGTACTAGACACCAAAACTGGGGAATATTACTTTTAAGGAGTTATGTTTTCTATCTAATTTGGCATTCAGCATAACTACTGTAAATCGTCAGCACTCTGTAGGAACTATGACCCATAATATTAGACCAGAAAAGAAGAAACAAATCAGATGATCCTCTATGTACAACCACTCGGTGATGGTGGGAAGGAAAAACTCCCCTTTTACAGTAAGAAACGCTGACTGAATCTGCTACCATTGACTGGAGGTGCATTCATCCAACCAACTTACTTTTACCATTTTCCAGCTCCTATCTCCATAAACAATCCATATTAAATAAAATTAAGAAGAAGACGCTACACAATACCAACACTGTACCTTTAATGGTGATGTCTGGTGCTATTTGTAGTGGGTGTTCTCAGCGTACATTCTGTGGGCAGTGTGTCTTTTTTGTCTTTTCTATCCCTGGTGCTCTGATACGGTGGTAGCACTGATAAGCCGAGGTGTAAGACACTTTCTGCTGAGGGTAAAATGTTGAGAATGAAGTTGTTGCTTTTCCTGTGCCTACCAGGGCACATGGGGAGGATGATGGAAGAGAGGTTTTTAGAGGGACAAAATAACAGCTAACTCTATTTGGATTCTCTGCTCTCAAAGGGCACTGAGGTGCTGAGGGCCTGGCAGGTTTGGCACATTGAGGATTAGCAGCAATGCATTCGATTTAATTCCTCGACCTGACGCTTTTTCCTTGTATGAGCTGAAGGCCTGCAGAATGTTAGTCAGCTTATGTTTCTAACTGTTGCCACCTGATAAACACTTTTTGGGTTTTGTTTTGTTTTTCATGTGAAAGCTCAGGCATATACATGCCAGGACTATACAGTGTTTTTACAATGACTAAACCCAAGTGTCAATCATTTCTGCTGTTTTTCCTCAGAAGGTCTTATGCACAACTTTCTTTCTTCATGCTAGCAGATGTATTTTTTTATCTGTTACTTTTTTTTCCCCACTCCAGCCTCTTTCGTCCTTAATATCGCCAGGGTTTGGAGCTATATAGCTTAGCATTATTCAAGTGTGTTATCTGCAGTTTGCTTCTTAATTTGTTTTGGTTTAGTCTGCTCTCAGGAATTTCAACTTGTTAAAAAATAAATAAATAAATAAAGGTTAGCGTGAAAATAGACCACTTCGTAACAAAGCACAACTTCCATTTACCCATTTCATCTGCAAATAATTGTACTGAGTAAACAATTCGTAAATTGTCCACAGCAAAATGACAAACAGAGAACGAGGAGCTGCAGCTGTCCCTCGTGGGAGGTTTCTCCACCAGCGAGTCAATTAAATTCAGTTGTCTGTGCTGCACTTAACTCATTTTGCTGTAAGTAACACCGTGTGCAGAATGTAAGGAGAAAAAAAAGAACTTTGATAATACGAGTAATTTCATGTGTTGGCTTCCTGACTGGGTAGAATTTTTTTTCCCCACCCAATAAACGAGCCGCCACACACGTATTCTTTAGTAACCTTGGTTACAAAGGAAAGTCTAATCGCAATGGATAAAACTGGTAAATCTAAAGATCGATGCATATCTTCTATATGTTTTGTAGGGTTTTCATGGCTATTTTGAAGTACTAATGAGTAGTAACCAGTAATATGCACTTTAATAACAAATAGCATTAAAAGAACAAGTGTGGCCCTGCCATTAGTTTTTTATGAAGCACATTATAGTGACATTCATTTAATTTCTGTTTGGGTAACTAATGTTTGCCTGAGAATTAAAACTGAGCGACACCACAATAGTGATGGAAATGACAAAGACCAACAGAAACGAGAGACTGGGTGAGAAAAAGGAAGCCAGTCAGCCTGTGGTGGAAGTGATAAAGGGTAATGAGTTATAGCATTCACAGGTACATGGTGATCACATATATCACAGCTCCGTCAGCTCTGGCTGATTCGTGACAGAATATTTCTGCCTGATCTCACTCACAATCTCAAATGATTATACACTGAAGTGGCAATGGCTTTGCTTGAAGTCTATATGTGTGTGGCTGTGTTTGAATTAGACACTCTGTTTTGGGGGGGCTCCATGCAGACTTATCAGTCTATCCAAGTGAAAATAAGAGTAACTGGTCTGCGAAGGAGAGAAAGAGAGAAAGTGGCTTCTTTTCAGATCAACATCTCTGAACAAAGCCGGAAGCCTCCGTTAATGAATTGGACTGTCCCATACTAATGAATGGAGTCTAGAGATGGGCAAAGGAAATGAAGGGAGTAGGGGGATGTCAAACTACATGAACGATGAAGTCGCTCATATCAGGGCCCATATTACAGAAGCCTATTAGTCCTCCTGTCTCTGATGGCAATGGGCGTAATGAGGTAGTCTCCAAAGACCAGATTGATGCCTGTTTTAACACTCACACTCCAAGGATGATGAGAGAGCTTATTCTGAAGATGAACAATGGGCTGTGATAACCAGAAAAAGTCTTGTTTGCTCCTGGAGTGTTGTATAATTACAGAACTTAAACTTTATCCCAGAGTATGAATTTCTTTAAGTTCATTTTTAAAATCTTGACATGCGACATTGCAATCAGAGGAATGTGACCCTATGTTAAGCAAGATGCCATTTCTCATATTGAGAGGTTTTATCATATTACAAATAAACTTGGTAGGTTAACACACTGTAATGCCGTCATTTGGAGTATTCTTCCCTAACTTAGTTTTCTCAACTGCCTTAGGTGATTATCCCAGCAACCCTGCGACCCTGTTAAGGATAAGTGGAAGAGAATGGATAGATGGATATTTTATTGTTATTAATATTAAGTAAAGACTTTTTGAATCATTTTTACTATGACCAACTCATATTTAGCTCCTTGGAAAAAGGCAAACGCATTATTGCTTACATAATAATTTTACTCAGCTAAACCAGCACTTATTCAGGCAACAGGAAAAGTTACAGCTGTGAAGCGATTTCCAAATACCCAGTCTTCTACCACGTTGAAAAGATATTGATTTTTTTTGATAGAATAAGCCCTTTAGGCCTGTGTAACACTCAGAGGCAATTAAAGGCTTTTTCCACCTAGGTATGACACATTGATGTTCACAGACAAGAAAGATGCCAGGAATTAGTTTATGTTCAAGAGTTTCTCAAGGGTGAATGTATTTCTGGGTACAATAAAACACAGATTTATTGTTTAATTGTAACAATCTAGTGTTCTGTATGACTGCAATAGCTAATGAGTGTAATAAATGAAGTAAACGACTGAACAAAGAAGAGGACTGACACATTTTAAAAGTATATCTTAATATAAATATTTTATTCAGTGCATTTTTGTGTATACAACAAATAATAAACAACTGGAAGTTATCAGCCAGCCACAATGTCTGCCTGTATATGTTGTTTCATCAGAGTATCTGTCTGGTAGTTTGGAACACATGATCCAACATGGGTTAATACACATAGCCTACATCATGCAGCTCTAGACCAGAATTTCCCTGCCTTCTCCCATGCAACAGATAGGTTCACCTAATAAAGACCACCTCCAGAGGAAACCAAGAAAAGAAAGTCTCCCAGAAGCATGTACCAGAAGGAAGTTATGTAGCTGAAGGGAAGCGTACATAGCCCACAAAAGGGTCCTTTTTGTACATATGTGTTTGTACATGCCCAGTGCAAGAAAGGGAAGATGTTCATTTTTGTATGACTTTATCTTTTTTTTTTCTTCACTTTTACAAATATGACGTGTCCTATAAAATGTTAAGCCACCTAAAAGTCCACAGTATTTTTTTTAAATATAGAAAATATTGTCACCACAATAAGTTACTCAAACACATAACAAGCATCCTGGGAAGGGTCATTCACCATCCTATGGTGAAGTGTATCAGTCAATAGAAGTCGACAAAAAAGGATGGTTGGGGTTTCGAAGTATGACACAAGCACAAAGGGAGGAACCGATTACGAGGACAAGAGCTAGAGACATTGTGACACTGTGGTAACAGAAGGGAATGGGGACACAGGATAGTCGTTTCATACCTCAGTCATCGAGTGTATCATCAAAAAGCACGTCAAGCACGCTGCCAACTCCAAAGTGGTTAAAATCACTTCCTTTGTCTTTCTTTTTTCTTTTTTCACAAACCTTTGCTTTCTCTCATCAAAAATGTACAATAAAAAAACAAAAAGATCCAGCTTTGCTTTTATACTGACTTGGCTTTCAGCGGCTTAAAGGGACACTCTTTTTCTGTCTTTGGTTTGCTGGAACCATTTTTCATTAATGAACAAAGATGCAAATGCTTAACGATGGCAAGGGAAGAGAACAAGAAGGAACATAATCAGTTATTAAACAAAATCTCACAGCTAATTCAGAAAATTAGCAAAAACTAAGGTGCAGCTGTGGCATCTCCAAATTTTTAAAAAAATAAAATAAAGGAAAAGGTAAAACTGCAAGAGAGCCACACTGCCCCTTATATCTCAGGTCAGTTGTACATAGGCTTCATTTTCCCATGCTAGAGAGCTCAGTCTCTGAGCGTGTGCACTAGGACGCAGGAGAGCTACCATCTGGCTGGCCACAGTCTCAGTAGCACTAGGCTGTACCATACCAGGGAGTTTATAGGCTTTGTATTCACAGAAGCATGGATGAGACAGAGATCAGGGCTTGTACGGTACCACTGCAACCTTGTAGACCAGCACCATTACTGACTGCCCTGAACACCTGCATGTCTAACTTCCCGTCCCTGTCTAACAGATACACGCGGGCTTGGTGTCTGCATGAAGAAAACTTACTGTGCACAGTAAAGTAATTACCAAAATAAGATAAAAATGAGCTAACTGGTATGCAATCATCACAAAAATAGAGTGTCTAAGGTCGTCAATAAACCTCAAGCCCAAAAATAACGTTTTAATCAGTTCCTTAATTCCAGAATGATCTATGTGCTGTTAAGTTTCTTACTGTTGATACTGTTTTGATGATGACCGACCAGGATGATAGGTGCTTTTGATTGACGGTGTCTGGTTGTTTATGTGTGATTTGTTGTCCTAGCTAGTCCTGAACCGCTGATCGGAGAAACAAGTCTGCTTGGATTCATGCTCTGCTAGAGGTAAGGTTTCACGGTTCGGCCCCAGGCCTGGGTTGGGCTACCAGGCTACGTTGATTCGTTCTGGCTCACAGCTTTCCCTCCATTGAGTACTGCTGAGGCACTCCGACTCTTGGTGGGTGTGCCACTGCCAGAGCGGGAGAACTCTGTCAAGTCGTGGAGAGATGGCTCTCTGTACATTGCAACTGTGAAAACACAAGAAAAATGCAAATCAGGCAAACTGACATGTTTTAACAATATTAGTGAAAGAGGCAGTGTTTTGTCCACTGGTTAAATGTCTGTTTAACCAGTTGTAACCATTATATTTCCAGATCAAAATACTGCCGAATATAGTAATTTCATGAGATGTTATCTGTCTCACTTGTCACCATCCTGGATTACATCATCCATTACGGCAATTAGCCTAAAAAAGGAGAGCTACCACAGCTGAATTACTGTCTCAGGCAGTAATAGGTGGCAGCTAGGGAGGATAGCAAAGTTTAATTGTTTAGTCAGCTTATTAATCAGATCATAAGCTATAATTACTCCTATCACCAGAAATACAAAACTTGTCTTTTTTCATTACTTTCAAACATAAATATCATCATGTACCCAGGAAAAAAACAGATAATATCTATGTATAACATGTTATTGTTGCTGTGCTGTTTGTTTTCTGTGATCTCACCATAGTTGTTCTTGCTTGACAATTGTTTTTGCACTATTTTAGCACATAAACATTAAAATTTGATAAATAAAGAGATTTACATTTTAAAAACCTGTGTCAGTTGATTAATGGTTCAAAATTAGCTCAGTATCGCTAAGAGACCATCCTTCTGCACACACATAAAACTACCTGCTATATTATTGTTTAAATGACAAAATAATTATTTGTCTTAGTCTTTTCTATGCATTAAAAACCTGTTCATCTAATATTTTGTGACGTTATGGAAGATTGCTCTCAGCTTATCTGTCCAAGTACTTTTTGGCACCACGTTATAGTTCCCTCCAAACTGCTGAATCAAGTAGACCCTCTTGGTGCTGAAGTAAAAAGAAAAATCTTATATTCACAGCATGACATTATAAATTCAAGAGTTGCTAGTGCTTCAGCTTTGCTGTGTGTGCAGCACTGGTCCAGTCTGCATTTAACAGCACCTTTTTCAGGAGAAATATCAGTAATCTGAGGTTCATAGTCTTTGGTTTCAGGATGTTGTCAACATCCTTCTGCCTAGCATGCTATTTGATGTTCATTCCTCAGGGAGTTTGTGGCTGAAACAGCAAACCCAGTCCTTCAGACACTTTACTTAGTCCAGCATTTTTTGTGTCAGCGGCAATCCAGTGCCCATCCTTGTATAAAAACATAAATCATTGGGAGGATTCGGTTGGGAAACTGCTGATTGGTTCCAGTCTTGTTTGTAACAGCAGGCTATTCTGTTATTACAGTGATAAGTGACTGACCTCAACATTACGGTACTAGATCATTGCTATCCTCAACACCTCTGCTATTTTATGTATTTAAACCCAGAACTAACCATATTGTCATTTTTCACATTTCTCCAAACAAATCACCTAGTAGATGCTACTCCACATAAAAGCAGGTGTTTGCTTCATGTATCAGGAGTTTTTGGGAGAGTTTTAAGAGGCTTTTCCACTTGGACTTGAAATGACACGAGCTAAACTCGCTACATCCAGAGGAACACAGTATGAGAGGCTGTAGGCTGAGGCTCACAGAGTGCAACCAGAAGAGCAGTGAGTAATGTCTGAAAGAGATGTCATCGCCAGTGTTGAGACAGATTCTTAATTGGTGCCCTGTAACACTTCTCCCTCTGAATGATTTCAGAGGGAATGATTCTCCAGTGCAAAGTTATTTCCAATCAACTCGCTACATCTGAAATTCAAATGAAGATTTAATAAATATTGTGCACTACAGGATACTTTAAAGTTTGTACACAAGAAGGAGTATTACAATAGTGTCTCATATTATATTTGCTATTGAAAAAAAGAAAAAAAAAAACTATATTTCCTCTCCAAGTTAAAATGCAGCCACAGTCGATAGTTTTCGGTATCAGTTACAATTACTGTGTCACATAGCCTCGATCTATCCTCGTTATTCAATTCTTCTCTTTCTCTGTATTTGTCTGTCAGCATAAAGCAAGCCAGTCATTCACCAGCTGTTTCTCTTCAGTGTGTTTGAGACCCTCTGGATGGCCTGTTAAATGAAGGTGAAAAGCTATTATCGTGATCTCAGGGTTCTTAATAAGATGCTGGCTGGGGAAGCTTCCCTAAAGACACAAGAAGGGGGACCATCGATTCAGCAAATAGAAGAAATGAAAAAATTAACTCTAAACTGGAATATAAAGCACTCTACCGCAGCTGAAATACTGAAGAAAATTCCTCATATACTACTAAGGTATTCTTTTGTGTTAAGATGATGTTTTATGATTTGGTTCTTTATTGCCATTAAAAACGTAATATTTTAGGGGGGGATTTAACGTGGGTGAGTGGCAGATTTGACCCCAGGCATCTGCAATAGCCCTAGAGCTTATAGGTCACCTGCTTAACCCAGTAAGGTACACCAGCACCCGAGCGATGGCCAACTTGATGCTGTCTATGATTGCATAATAACAATAACAACTTCCTCAAAGCAAGCAAATGCACACTTATATTGCCAATATCTTCGACTTTAAGAGGTGTGCATAACAGCTGAGTCCTTATAAAAAATCTTCCTCATTCAGTCACTTTTGTCAGTTATTTGCAAAGTTTACATTGTGTGACAATCAAATTGTTCGAAGTGAAGAATACGGCCAGCGAAAGTACGTTCCAAGGACATGCACTTGGATAATTAAGCAGAGTTTAAGAGCCAAACAAACTTTCACACGACTGTATTCTGACAGAGACAATGTTTAGCAGGTGAAAAAGGACAATTTGAAACATTTTGTCTTGTTGCTGTTGCTAGCTATTATTACTGGACAAAAACATTTTTGTAAAGTGTCAGGTTGTCTACAAAAATAAAAATGAAAAATGAAAAATGAAAAATGTCAAAGCAGAATCCCAATTTGGCTGAAAACACAGAAAAATGAAATTTTCAGTCAAAGTCAAGCTTCAACATTCCAACCAGCTTCTTGGTCGTTTGCTTTCAACTGTGTACTCAGCTGAAGTGAAAATAAACTGAACTGTGAAAATTTCTACTTTACAGGAACAAAGACCTGCTATTACATCAGAATATGCCAATAACTGTGTTTCATGTGCAACCATCTGATGTGCCACAATCTCAAACGTGAAATTTGAGCTGCAAAGCAAAGATGGGTTCAAGACTAAGCACAACAATCTATCTCTTCTCCAGTTCTACAAACTATGTATGAATATGAACAATTTCCCCATTTTGAGGAGGTGGTTCTGAACCAATCTGAACCAAGTTCAAGCTGCAATTATCATCATCAGTACTACCATCACACTTCAGACACCCACCCAAAAAAAGGTTGGTCCAGCCACTGCATTTCAGAGACTAGTGTGAAATACAATATGTGGGGAATATCTGGCTTTTGAAGAATGTTACAAAAATTTAAATGCCTCTTAATAGGAAAAAAGACTACCATTGATTTAATATTCAATCTTAACATAATTTTAAAAATTATAAACATAATTTTTTTCCAAAACAGCCAGTGTAAAGCCAACCACGTACCGCATTTAATGCAATATAATGCTAACGTATTAATGTAAGTTTGACATGCTGCCATGTTTATGACATTTTTATGAGTTATGTTGGTAAAATTAATGTTAAGCTGTCACAGCAATTTCTCAAATGACTGCAATTTTGTTTTAAAAATTCACAACTGCATCAGTGACACTTAATAACAAGAGCTGTAAACATTCAGCGAGACTCCCTCATACTCAAGACTCGTGTCATAGTTTTGGCACATCCTTAAAAGTAAATTTTTATATTTAAACTTGATTATCTAAATTCAGATCATTATTTTAAAGCTCAAAAATACAGAACCAGATGACAGGATCTAAACTGCACTTAACAGTCAACAATATAAAGAAACTGCCCTCTGCATTGTTTTGAGTATTTTGCACTGCAAGCCTTTGATTTCTTACTGAGACAAAAAATGAAGACCAGGGTGTTTTTCTTTTGTCTCACTAAAAAGAAAACAGTCTCTCTCTCTTTGTCTATCCCTCTCTCTTCTTTCTGAAAGGTAAATCTGTGTCTTGTCAAAGATGAAAGGACTGTGGCCTGTTTCCTCTGTTGCTCACGGCCACATTACCACAGACATATTCTTTATGGGTGGGGTTCTCAGTGAATTTACAGTCCTGCATGGGGACTGCTAGTGAAAAGTGTCAGCCTCGCTCCGCATTGTGCCTGCAATGGAGTGTGACCAGCTTGAGGAAGCTATTGAATAGGTTAATGTAAAATTCTCTGAAGAAAATGCTTAGTGTAAAGGAGCCATATAGAAAACAATGCACTTAGTTTTTAGCCAATAATATCTACAAAAAGGTCTAAAATATAAATAAAATGAAAATGGGCTAATTGAATGGGAAAACTGATACCTTTTTGAAAAGCAACCATTTTGCAAAGTAGTGTTGTGTGTACATACTTGATTATATGCCAGTATTCTCTCTCTATTATTTCTGTTACTTGTCAGTATTTTTCATTTTCAGGGAAGACTACAGTAATAATAGCTACTGTTACCTCTTACACTTTTGAATATAAGCAATTAGAACATTAATGCAACCAGGTATGGATAATACATTCCACAAACTAGTTCCTATCATATAACAGATATATTCTGAACCTTAGTAAAAAGTAAAAGCTCTGGAAAGGCCTACCTTTTAGAGGTTTGGGAAGAAAGTGGGCTGCTGGCTTGTTCTTCTTGACATGATTCCCCTTCATGATTTCTCCTTCCTTGTTCAGACCGAGGTACCAGCCCCTGCCCGACTGCTGCTGCCGGTATATCATGGAGGAGTATGTCACATAATAGTTCTCGAACACTGACTCCTTGAATTTGCACTCCGGTGTAAAGTGTTCCTGTCAGAGGATGAAGACAATCAGATATACAGGTAGTTGGACAGTAGTTTACGAGATCTAACGTTAATTTAAACTATATCTATAAATGGAAGCAGATGAAATAAATAGTTAATTACTTGATAGTGAAACCTAATCATGCTACATGTGCTGCAAGTTCGACAAGAACTGTATCTTAAGTTTCAAGCGTCTGCTTTAATGGGCCATGATAATCTTCTAAAATCTATCCGTTCCATTTACTGTAGTGAAGAATGTAGCATAGATAACAGTGATATGACAGATATAGAAGAGTATTAATAAAACATACAGGCAGATTGAATACTATATTCTTATTTGGTCCTAGCTGTTAAATATGTATGAGAAGATCATTATCTTTCTGAGTTAGGGAACTTTATGTGTACTTGAAGTTGCACATGCATCTTTTAAGGTTTTTTGAATACTTCTTTTCTCTGTCACTGATCTACTGGGTGTGGCAATTTTGAAGTTCATCTTCTGGACTCCATACTGTGCAAGAGTTCATATGCCCTTTGAGTTAGGTTTAGTATCTAGCACTTGTATGGGTTTTTCTCATTATTGCTACAACAGCATCACTGAGGCTTATTTCCCCTGAGACAAGTGCCTAAGTGTGCGTGCATGTGTGTGTGTGTGTGTGTGTGTGTGTGTATGTGTGTGTGTGTTGGTGGTGGTGGTGGGGGTATGTGCTTAGCTGAATGTTTGCAGTGTTTGTGGAGCTGCTTGGATGGTAAGCACAGAAAACAGTGTCTAATCTGTTAGGAGACAATTTCCCTTGAGAGAGATCAAGGGACAGTGCGTAAGACTGTGCATAAGGCAAGTAGGGCAAGTCACTGGTGATTGTTCCTGCTTTAGAGTTTTCTTCTTTGGACACTTTGAAAATGGAAGTACATAAAGTGCATGCAAACACCAGCATGTGCACAGTTAGTCATATGTAGAATAACCAGTAAAAAATAAGGATGCCTCTCACAGATTAGAGTTAGACTCAGTCTTAATCCAAGTTAAAAAAAAAACCAAAACATGACAGGTGAAAGTGATGACGTGTCTCCAAGGCCAGCAACCCAGTGTGAGAGCATGACAAACAACATGTCACTACCAGACACAGTCATCTGCAACAGCGTATCTTTTTTTTTTTTAACAGTTCAACAGTGTCACTTTTGTGAGCAGTAACAGGACTTCAAAAGGCGGAATGTCATGTGTGATGGTTTGGTTTGAAGCGTGTATACAAGACAGTTAAAGCACACAAAAGACTGGAATTTGTTGAACTTGTTAAAACAGCTCTACCACATCACACTGAGCCTTTTGTCACACAAAGCCTCAGAAGTTACTCAAGACATAAAATCTACACCTAGCTACAGTAACTGAGAACCAAGCTCATTTATCACCCCCTCTCACTGATTTAGCCTTCACAGACCATGCATCAAAAATCTCTAAAAGAAGCAGAGTGAAAGTGAAAGAAAGATGATGACACATCACCTTAATAAGATGTATCCAGTAAGCTCAGACCTAGTTCTCAGTTTTGCTTCAGCATCATGAGTACCAAAATTCTACTGATAGATCAATGTTTCCACTACCATTGCAATAAGAGACAGACTCTTTTTTGCATATCTTATGTAATTTACAGTCACACTAGTCTCTCTCCTTGCCTCCATTCTGGGCTTTTCCGACTTTGTGTCTATGTGTGTGTCTTTCTACCATGGGTCGAACTACCCAATTACCAGAGTTACTAATAATCTTGTATTCAAATGCGTGAAAACATATTAAAGGCTTTTTTTTGCTTTGTATATTATCACAATCATCTAGCTTTCAAAAATAAAAATTAGAGTGTAAGATCTTCAGTCATGTCCGTGCAGCTGTAGGCGGGCCTATAAGTTTAAGCAGTTATGTAAGTGGCTTCAGTGTGTTCTTACTGGATACCCAAAGATCATGCTTTATTTTTAAAAGAGCTAGAAACTCCACATCAGGAGGTTTGAGGTTTGAGGGGTGGTTACAGAGCAAGTCACAGGTTTTTCAGTCTAAAGACTGGAGTTTGCTTCCTGATTTTTGCAGTTTATCCATTTTTTCTTTCCAATTTTTTTTTTTTTTTTTTTTTACCACTTGTTATAATTATTCCTTCTTAGCATTGCATTGGAACCTACTATAAGAAAATATGTTTGCATGTTTTTAAGTTAAAATATGCCCCCTTGTGATGCAAAGGGTCCTTTTCCATGCATCTTTTAGGTTGGAAACCTCTCTCTCACTACTTAAGACCAGTGTGTCAGGACACAGATGAAAATGTCACCCTGTGCATAATTTCTCCTCAAGGAGGAGAAAAAAAACAGCATATCTCAATTGCAGCAGCCTCCTTCAGCAGGACAGTCACTCAATGAACTACAAAAACTACTTTGAACACAGAGCACAATGATCCATGGGTTGAAGTAGAACAAGCCTGAGCTGGCAATCCATTAGCAGGGGCACAAGGGGCAACATACATAATATGCTGGTGGTTTTAATGTTGTGGCTGACCAGTGTAGAAAGACTAAGCAGCAGCCATCTCAGTTATGCACGAGCAGCAATTGGAACCAGAACAATAAGCTACTCTGAAGCCAAGAGTTCTGTTCTACCTTTAATAATGAGCCCATGTGGGTTTGGCTCATTACTCTCCTCCTGGAGAAGAATAAGTCCAAGTCTATTGATAAACAGACAGATACAGACACACGCACAGTTAGAGCCAGGATGGAGGAGAGGCTATTGGCCATTACAACTGTATCTGAACCGATCTCTGGACAGAAGCCTCGCTCAAACTGACGCAAAGAGGGGCCAAAATGGCAGGGGATCCCCATTTCTATTCTAACAGGACTGTGATAGACAGAAACATTCAGACTCTTTGGAGTTTGCTCCAGTAGCATTTTCTTCAGTCAATAGCATGCTGATTGTTCACTAAAACCAATCTCCCAGTGAAAAAATAAGAAAATCTTGCATCACTTTAATCACGACTCGACTGCTAGACGAAGCAGGGGGAAATCACTTTAAAAATAGAAAGCAGCCTTGTCATCTCTCTCAAAGCATTTCTCTATGGTGGATTGGCTAAATAGACCTTTAATGATTCCATAGCGCTGCATGGCCTTTTCAATGTGCAGCTATGAAAAGTCATTTTCCTAATGCTTCACAGCTAGCAACCTTACTTGGAAAAAGTTCAGAAAAGCTGTTTCACAGATACCAGAAATGGCTGAAGTAAATCAGATGAAGTAAGTCTCCCGTGTGTTTGATATAACCTGGACAACTACCCCTGCTGTGCTAGTACATCACCTTGTTCCTAATAATGAAGCCTGGAACTGTTAATAAATTTTTTACATTTAATACAAATGGAAAAAAAAAATCTGTCCTTGTCTATTCATATATTCCTTCTAAAGAAGCTTTGTAAAGGATGCTTTTATTTAACTTTATAGACCCTCTTTGTATTAGCATGCTCTTTGACATGCCTGGTAGGCAGAATAGAGATGGAGAATTAAAGGTTATCTTTTCACGATTTATTATCATGAAAAGAGTCCCTTTTTATTCACACATTTTTAAAAAATATTTCCCTGTTCATTAATTACACATTGAATTGTATGATTTGTGGTTCACAGGTTGGCTACCCATATATTCTATGTTATAAAAAAGATGTCATACCAGTAATTCTTAGTTAGTAATTGAATTTTTTTGTGTAGTTTTTTTATCATTATTAAAACTTCACAGCGTTCATACTTAGGTTTATTAAATTTTGCATTTTGAAAACGACAAATGAGCTCTCATTTCAGCAGTCACAAGCTTATCCAAATGTAGTCTTATAAACAAAAGGCTTTTATTGTCAAATAATATTGCATACAGAGAACCGTCTGCTGTTTTACAACAGCTGAAGGCATGGTAGTATTGCCTGAGCACGGTCTAATAACTGCCTGTAGGAGGGAGACATTTAAAAGCTGATGAAGTGTTAAACATACTGTGCTAAAGGATGTTTCCTTGTCATTTTAAAAAATACATTGACATGCATGGAAAGACCCACAATCTCCATCTGGGGAACCTGCACACACACACACACACACACACACACACACACACACACACACACACACACACACACACACACACACACACACACACACACACACACACACACACACACACAATTAAACAAATCAAAAGTGGTATGGGTAACCGTTAAATGAGTATTCCATTAGCAAAGCAATCATGTCAAGAAACACTGTCAGTTACGATGCACTCTTAAATTGTTTGCTTCAGGGGAGCAATTGCAGCCCAGTAATGTTTTTCTGATCCAATCAGCTGGAGGAGAAATACTAGCATAATGGAACTGATCTCCTCTGTAAATATACTGGCTGGATTTCGACGAGACAAGACAAGCCAAATCAATGCTATGTGCGTATTCAGCTGCCATATCAAAACAAAAATGACACCAATTATACCAGTGCATTCAGAACTGAGTGTTGTTCTTTGCAGACACATTAATTCACAGTGACTGACTGGGCAGTGGAGGCAAATCTTACTAAAACTGTTTTTTCACTGCCAGTGAAACTGGACTAAAAGGGTTTTTTCTGGGTTTTTTTTTAACTTTAGCTAAAGAAGAAGAACATACTGCCAGTGGTGTTCAGTTGTTTGGGGATAAATTGAGATTTTTAATCTAGTGGAAAAGACCCTTGCAAATACCAAACACAAACAGGCACACCCACACAGGGTACACATTTAATTTACAAGCACAAGCACATACACACAGCACAAAGTAGTTAATGACACAGCTCAATGGAGTGAAACCATACAGCAGTGGCTATTTACCAAAGGTATTGTGCTTGCTAAATAGCTGAAAAGGCGAGCGCCAACCACATATCAAACAGGAGTGCACTAAAACACAAATACATAATGTACAAGGACATAATACACTTCTTTGATACCCTTCTATCTGTAATTTTATTTGCTGTGCAGTGCTAGTTCTGAAGAGCGTTCATGGGATATTTTCTGTAATTACAATTTACAGATGACTCTTGAATGCCCCACATGCTGACAGCTTGTATTTGTGATTGCTGACACAAACCTCACAGGCAGTAGATTGTCATGAAAAGTGAGAAAAGATTTTTTTTTACTACAAACACATGTTTTGGTTACATTTTAAAGAATAAAACATGCCCTTTAATGGCCTCTGAAGAAAAATATTCTGAGTTAAAATGCATTTCTAAACATAAACTAAAATAGTAAGTGAGACTTCAAAAAGAACCTTTTTCTTTTCCAACCCACTCTTCTGATGATCTGTCCTTTAACTTTTGTATTTTTTGGCACTTTTTAAATGAGCATGCAGGACTTCACAGAATGTATGACCATTGTATAGATTTAAATGTCAGGTATTTTAGCCTATAAACTTCAGTAGTTGCCTGATAAATATCTTCACCCCAAGAGCCCTGAACTCTCCATTTTACACGTATGCTCACACACAGCAGTCTAGACGAGACTCAACTGGAGCCATAGTGACTCACACTAATTCAAATTTGACCCACCAGGAAATTAATAACACCACTTCTAAGGCACCTCGTGAGATATGTGCACACACCTTAGCTCAGCATCTAAAAACATGCTTGCAGATCTGAAACTATATCAGCAAGGATTGTTTTATCCATATTAAAAAGCAGTGAGTTGGTAACTGCATGTTTTTGTTGATTCTTTTAGATTATACCAACAACAGTTATTCCTTGTTAATAATATTAGTCGAATTCTAATGCTTCATTAATTCTGACAAAGGAGAGAAGCAAACAGAAAAATAGAGGATAGTAAAGTAAACTACATATTAATTGGATCTTCCTCTCCCACACGTTAACACTGATAGATGAATATATTTTCACTGGTGCATTCTGTCTCACCCACACATGTGCATTCTTTTTTCTCACTTTTCCTTTCTCTCACACTACCTTTTTCTTGGTGTATGTCTCCTGCTCCTAAATGTACGGAACACGTCGTAATGTATGATCAAATACACAGGGAGGCAAAGCAGTCTATGCTCCAAAAGGTATTCACTTATTGGGATCAAAGGAAATGCAGAGCACTGGTTGAATCTAAAAATGCATATACATTTATAATAAATGACAAAATAATATTAGTGTCTAAAATGTAATCTGTAATCTGCCTATATATGAATTTCGGGAATCCCCTTTGTTTTATTACAAACGTGTTTCCACACTTATTTATGCACAAACCAATGAATGCAGAATAACTATATAACTATATCTATAATATAGCAGCACCACTCAATTCCCAACCCAGAGCACATTATCTGCTGTTCCACTGTTGATTAGGATTCTCCCTACAATAACTGACTCCTGGCTTAATGTGTGGCTAGAAGCCAACACTTTACCAGAGCAGCTATCCCAACAACACAAATACTAATTGTTGGCTTTCCATTCACTTCGGTTTCATTTCTAATTTAGCTGAAATAGAAAACTCAACAACCCAATACTTATCTGCATTCATACAATTTAAAAAAGAACAAAAAACAAAACAAAAAACTACTCTATTTGATCTGAGCTCTTTTATATCTCTTTATATCTATTACATATAAAACAGCATATGTAAAATACTGTTTTAGCATTTTGCCCTGGGATTCCCTCATTAGATAGAAACTGAGCTTTCAATATGGTGATCCAGATACTTGTTTCCCTAAAAGATGTAAATATATATAACTCACATCATCCCACAACATCTTTTTCACTTATAACACTGATCATGCCGCCAGACTCAGCCAGAATCTCACCAGGATGAGAAACAAATGGGGTAAAATTACATTACACACCATCTAGTGTTGTAATGACTCATTATCTATGCAGATGTCTTACCAGTGGAAAGTTCTTAGTGTGATTATATAGACTTTGAATTAGATTTTGAGTTCAACAAGAAGGCATCAGTCAAACATTTCAGGAAACCTGGTCAGAAAGTTTGGAATAAATGAATATCATCTGCATAGAAGTGACAGAACCAGAAGTACCGCCGTAAAATAGTCTATTTTGTAAACGGGTTTTAAAATGTTATTTCAAATTCACAACAGAGTTGTTGCAATCAAATACAACACATGTAACCAAGACTGAAATGTAAAAAAAAATGCATACTATGCCAATCTAAGGCAATAGATTGAGAGTGTTTGCTAGCGCTGTCCTTAGAAAACGTCGTTTTTACCGTTTCTTGCCGCTGTAAACGCCACAGTTTTGTTCAGAAAAAGTTGAAATGGAGATTCTGGGTCGCTGCATCTTGTTGCTGTGTCATCTTAAATCAGTCGTGTGATTTTGACACGCCGGCGCGTCCATCGACCCCAGAGGGTTCATTTTCATATAACAACTATTGTTATGTTTTTAATTTTCAGTCTGTTTTTTGAGGTCATTATTTTTATGCTAACATTATTTTTTAATGCAGACACTTTCTCCTCAGTGATGTTTTTTTTCCTTCAACTTCTGTTAATGTTTTGGCATGTAGGAAAGGTGTTTATAGAAGGGGATAGCCAGAGCACAATTTCCATATAATCTGCATAAAATTTGCATAAATCAGAGTGATTGTCACTCTTCCTGTCTGACGTCTGCCTAAAGCACGGATATATTCAAGCCTACAAACTGATGGAATGGTAAGAAAATATTTTAATAGATAAAGTGAGTATCTCAGAGACTTTCAGTAAAGACTGAAGGCTGTTGAAACTTTCTCACTTGACTGTAGATTTTTTTAAAAGGTCATATTCATATCATCTCAAATGAGTTTAAGTCTTTGCTAGAGCTGCTGGTTTGAATCTAACTGTTTTTTTGCAATGCCACCTCTGCAACAGGCCAATCATTTTGTTTTAATACATATAAATTGACTGGGTTATAGTTTACTTTTAATTTGCCAGCTAGCATTATTGCTTGCTTGGTCGTGGCTCAGGCAGTAGAGCAGGTCATTTACTAATTATAAAGTTGGTGCTTTAATCCATGGCTGCTCCAGTCTGTATGCCAAAGTATTCCTGGGCAACATACTGAACCTTGATTCGTCAAAGCATGAATGTGTGTGAATGTTACATAGAAAGCACTTAGGCATAGAAACAAATGACTGAACTGTTGAATGAAACATGTATTATAAAGTACCTTAAGTGCTCAAGTAGAATAGCAAAGCACTATATAAGAACCAGTTTATTTACTGTATGTGCACATACTAAATTCTGCCTTACTGGATGTTGAACCTGCCAGATATTTTACATGTTTGTAAGACATTGTATAGCAGCAGTAATACTGGCCTCTAAGAGGGATATCAAAGGCTTATCTGCCTTTTACTATGGGTTAATTAGCAAACATAATTGAGTTAATGTTAGTTAATGCTCAAGTGGATCTCTGTAAAATGTGCATATGTTTATTAGTCAAGCAAACTTTACGCCTGATCCATTTTATTTTAGGGGGAAAAACTGCAAAGACAAACAGACACACTTGCAGCTTGGAAGTTCCACATGAATTCATAGTAGCAATTGCTTTGTCAGGGAGCCAAAGGCTTAAGGCTGATATCGGCTTAAGAAGAATGTCCCAGTATGTCGTAAACAGCATGCAAACTATCCCTGGATTGCCAAACTTTCTTCAGTCCCTCCCACCACCACTTAACCTTCACACCAAAGCACCAGCAAATCTTTGTTCAGTACCAAAAAGAAACTTCCAGAGCTGCAAAATAAAGCCAACACAAAAGTGGAAAAACCTGGAGTTTAGTTTCTCCAAATGGTAATCAGACTCCACAGACTTTCATGTTGAAATGTCCAGCTTAGCAGCGCTGAAGAATTATATTTACGTCAGGTACAGAAGACATTTTTGGCTCTGTGGATAGTTTCCTTTTTCATGGGATGATCATTAAAGTGGACTTATCTGTGTGCTGTTAGTGCCTTTAGGATCATTTTAATGGATTATGTGACTTATGTCATGGCTTTTGTTTTGGTACAGTCAACTAAAAAGTTTATGTCTTAGTTTTGGTGAGTGAAATTTCAGTATTTTGTTACTTTAGTTTGTTACTTGGCAACAATTAGCTGATATGTCTGACTATGCATTGTAGCCATACAGTAATGATTGCAACTTGCTAACCAAGATAGCAAACAATAAATGATAAATTTGCATTCCACTTTTCATCCGTCCAAGTTCACTTGTGGCTCCAAAAAATCAACAGAGGCCAAAATATTAATCACGATGGTGTGTGTGAAGTACAAAACCAGCGAGTGACTGTGGCTACATATTTTATGCTGCTCAGTACTTTTCAATATTTTCTTTTCACATTTAAGGTTTTAGCTCTATTGCCAATTTCAAATTTAAAGTAATGGTGTCAGCTCCATATAAACCTATTTATTAAGTGGTGCTTGTGTGTGTGAAAGAGTACATTCAGGCCAGAGACAGAGTGGCCAGGAGGTTTGATCGTCTTCTTTGTTCATCTCATTATTTTCAAAATGTGTAACAGATAATTTGTCAGCAGCAACTGCAGAGTAAAAAGTCACAAGATCATTAGGTTTGTTGTTTCCAAGCTTGATGCCATTAATTATTTGGGAGACCTTTTACCATAAAGAACAATTCTTAGTAATTTGATTATGAAGACATTCTGTCTACAAGGAATGTGTACATGGAAGCCCTCTGGGTGCACATCTAACCAGCCTGTCAGTCTTCTTAGTGGCACCTGCCACTGAGAGGTAGTACGGTGGTGGCATTTGCAAAAAAAAAACAAAAAAAAAACCCACTAACAGGGGTAGGCAAACAACTGAATGATGCACTTTTTCACTGCTAAACCTGCTTACACACTCCTTGAACTCCTTATTCATGTTAAATTACATCATTTTTTGTTTTGTTTTGTTGTGTTTTTCTTTTTAGTCAGGCTTAGTATGATGTGTCTTACCGATGTGTACAGGAAGCCCTCACTGTTCATAGCCAGATAGAGTTTGGTCTGCACCCCCTGGATGGCCACAACTCGTAGCCCCACTGGAATAAGGTTGAACATGGCTAGAAAGAGATTGGACAAGAGAAACAAATGATAACAAATTTATTCTGCAAACAGTGCACTTATGTTAAACAATATATATGGTAAATAACAAAAAATGTCAATGTAAACCAATTACAATATTGTTTTATGATTTTATTGTTTCACTGATATTACAGCAGCAATGTCATCTAACAGTAAATGGGGTTACTATGGCCACAAGTGCAGGAGGACATGTCATGCTGTTTTTAGTAACTGTAGTCAAAGCACAGTCAGTACAGCAAAATGCAATCATTGAGAATCATTGAAGAATCCACTGGTAACGGTAACAAAGAAAGCAACCATATGTTTATTGTTTTAGCTCTTGTGTTGCTAATTCTGCATTCACATCTAAGAAAGAAAAAGAAAACCTTGCATAACTTTGGATGCATAGACCACATACAAACACACACACACACACACACACATATATAAAAACCTGTCTATGACCGGAGGGCTGAAAGCAAATTGTGAGGTTGACAGAGCCAGCGGCAGCCCGGCTGCTGTGTAGTATATCTCTACCTAATTAGTGTTAGCCTGTATAGTGTGTGTGTGTGTGTGTGTGTGTGTGTGTGTGTGTGTGTGTGTGTGTGTGTGTGTGTGTGTGTGTGCGCACACGTGTAGATTTCATAAGTTGCTGGCACTGAACACCGCAGGCTGACTAGAGGAAAGCACATGAATGTCCACCTGAGAGTCTCCATGCTTGCTTCTGTTCCCAAAAAAGGAAACTTCTCGCCTATTGTACTGACTATTGTTGGACACACTCCCAAATTCCACTGCCACTGCTGTGGGTTGTTGTTGTAACATTTGATGGTACTAAATAAAGCAAGTAAAGTCCATAGAAAAATAATGTTTCTCTTAAATTTCCCCTTTTGAGTGTCAAGCGTTTATGTTATCACATTATAAGAACTTTTCGATTTAGACACACGAGAAGACAAAGTAAACTTCTGTCAGTTGAGCTGTGAGTCAGTGTGCTTCCTTACTATAGATCCTCTTGTCAGCCACTTAGTAGATCTGTAAAGTCCTTAGAGCAAAGCACACTATATGGGTTTTATGATAGGCTATTTCTTTTGCTCTTAATAAAAAAAAACCCTACTGACTCCCTTCTCTCTGGGTTTTTTATTATATACAATGCTCAAAGGCATGTGTGATATATTTACTTTGTACTGCATTTTCAGGTCATTTCTGGTCCTGTGAAAAGCCCCAGAACCAGTCACTCTCTAGTTCTGTCTCTTTCTTATCTCTCTACTCCTTCTCTTCTTTTAATCCATATTTTTGTTTCCATCTTCAGTCGCCACATGAAGTATTCTTCCGAAAATACACTCTTGTCTGTTCTAATATCCTTATTGACATGTTTCAAATCATCTATCCCAGCTATCCTTCTGCTCAATGCTAATGAATTTTGTTTATGCATGGTGGATGCTCTCCCATGCATCCACAATTTTCAGAGACATTCTTAGGTGCTTGTGTAGTTGAGTCAGTGCAGAGTAAAAAGTCACAAGCCCATTAGGCTTGTTGTTTCTGAGCTTGGAGCCATTAATCAGGAGACATTTACCATAATCTTCAGTAATTTGATTATGAAGACATTCCGTCAACAATGATTGTGTACATGCAAGACCTTTGGGTGCACATCCAACCATCCTGTCAGTCTTCTTAGTGACGCCTGCCACTGAGAAGCACTGCAATGGTGACATTTGGAAAGAAAAACACTAGCAGGGCCATTGTTAGGCAAACAGCTGAATTATGCATGACTCGTTCACTCTTGGACCTGCTCACATACTTGTCTATTATAATATCTGTTATGACATGTTTCAAATAATCCATCCCATGAGTGTATTTTCCAGCCATTTAAAATGACACATGAATTAGATGGTGACTTGGCTAATCAAAAGTAATATATGAGAGCTGCTTATATTCTTAAAGTACTTTGGTAAAGTCTAGTTTATAATGTCCATATTATACAACAGTTATCATACTTTTTCTCTAATCTATTCATTATATAATCAGACCTTCTGTTTATTTCTCCTAACAACTCTAACTCTTGCTCACTGCTGCTGAATGCTGCATTTGTATGGTAGATTTTCTTTCATGCAATTCTCAGTGAGATTTGTAGTATATTTAAGTCAAATTGTTAATTAACTTGTCTGGCTAAAGATGCATCCCCTCTCAAACAGAAATGAAGACCGTCATCATTAATGCAGCTTTCAAAAAGATGGCACTAAAAATCATAACGCTCTATATTGAAGACGTAAAAATTACAGTCTGGTGCATGTTGATGTTTTATACAGCTCAAACGTAGGACCTACCACAGAGTTTCTGCAGTATTTTTAGGTGTACTCTAACTTATGCATTTAAGCTGATAAATATGATTGCCAAATATATATTTGGTGATTTTGGACCTCTGTAATTGTATTTGGACCTGTGTAATTCAATTTTGCATCGACTATTCCTTGTCTGTAATTTTGACCTGATTTGATGGCTCCTTTTCTCTAAAACCTCTTGCTGTTCTTGTCTTTGTAATTGCACCCTTCTCACTGCATCATTCCACTGAGTTTTCTGCCACGATACTCCCACCAAGATGCGCACGTACGCATCTGCACTCTACTTCATTTCAGAAGGATTACCAGCTGGTTTACTGATGGGGATTTTCGAGAGGTGAAACTCAATTACTTCTTGGATCCTAGAAACACCTGAGCACACTGGAGAGGATGATAGGTCTACCACCCACTCACAGACCTTTCCTGCTGCACAGAGGAATATGGAGTAAGAAGGGCGAGGAGGCCTGAGGGATAGTTTTCACAATTGCTTGCAAGCTGTCTAAGTTCCACGTACTAACAGCCATGAAGTCACAGAACAGTCAAATTTTAAATACTTTCTTTTACTCATTCTGGGAGCAACATGACAGCAATTAGAGTAGCCTGAATATGACAATATGACAAAGTATTGAAGCTTAAAAGGAAGCTGCGGTGACAACAGTGTAAGGCACTTCTGTGGTGAGATTAGTGTTGAACTAGTGACTCGTTGGTTGAGGAAAGTGGGTTACTTAAAAAAAACCAAAAGACTGAATTAGATAAATAATAAATAAGATTCTTGTGATGTGATTTGACTATGTACGACATAACTGATGTGTTACCCATTAGGAGCCGTGCCAATTAGTTTGCCCTTTGGGATTTAGAGTATCTAAAATTATGGATTCAAACATCTAAATCTATTTACAAAAATGAGGTATGAATGCCTCAAGATTGACAATAGTGTGTATGCTGAACCGTAAAATGCCCTCCTTCTTTCCTCCCCAAAAATGAGTTGTCTCATTGTAGTGCTTGATTTTCCTACTAGGTTTTCTTAGTTGTGATACAACACAAGAAAATATCTGATACTGTATAATATTGGAGGAAAAATCCATATTATTCTGTGAGACGTGTATGTCTTATTTGTGCCACTGGTTTAACAGCCACACTTGGTCTTCTAAACAAGTGGAAGTAGCAAACATCAAATCTTTGTTTGTTTTTTGGTTTGATTTTTGTTTTGTATTGTTTTGTTTTTTCTGTGTATCTGTGTGTGTGTGTACACATTTAAGAAGGTCCTCTCCCACCATCACAAGACACCAGTAGCTCCAAGAGGACTGTGCTCTCCGTCACCATGGAGACAAGCGCACCCAGCGCCTAACAACGCTATTTTTGGAGCAGTGCAAAGAGCTTCACTCTTTTTCCTTTTCCTATTCAGCAGCAATCTTTTTTTTTTTTTCCTCAAAACTATTTTAGTCCCATAATGCAGGTCAGTTGTTGCATAAGTTAATAAAAATGAGACCATCCAGATATTATGGGTGGGGTGGTCTGTGTAAGAAGTGAAGTGCAACATTTTGTGGGTGCATGTTTGTTTAAAATGTTTCATAAGCTTTGCTTATACTACTGTACGGTGTGCTCTGTGTATTATGGAACTTGATATTCTTATATTTAACCCTTGTGTGGTGTTCGTATTTTTGTTACTCAGCCAGTGTTCATGGGTCTGGTGGACCCGCTAGAGTTTTGGCTTTCCAAATTAACACTATCAAACAATTTTATGTTAAATTACTCAACAGATGTTTACTTCATCCCAATTACAAGACATATGAACAGCAAACATGGTTAATTTTTTCCCTTTGTTAGATCACATTTATGAATTAATGTGCTTCTCGTTTTTCTTTTATATAAAATATTATAAATAAATCAGTTATAATCAAGTGGAGTGAGTGGAAAGACACAACACATTTACACGTGAAAAAATAATTAATTGTTTAATTTTTCTTTTGAAAAAAACTGAACACGGGTCTCACAGACCCGAACACCATACAAGGGTTAAGAAACAAACTTCACAGGACATTATAAGGTATTGCTCTGCTTAGAAAACATCCTACATCCACAGAGTTGCTATTTATATGTAGGAGACACCAAGGGACTCAATGAATACTAATTCAAAGGCCTCAGTAGTGTTTACATCCACTTAATGGTGAGATTACACAGCACGGAACAAATCCTGTTTCACAGAATACTGTGCACACTTTTCCCACATTGTTAGATGTTATTTTCACTCAGCAGCTATTTTATAATTTTAATCTTTCAGGGATATGTAGTAGTGCTCATTGCACCATCTAATTAAAAGTTGGTCAGTGTCTGTTGTATTGTTACGAGACAACTGCCTGTGCTATTCCACTTCCATTGATCTCTTTAATCAATTGGAAAACAAAGAGCTAGTGGGTGTGTGGCAACGAAAGGAATGCATCCACACATAGTGTAAGGCAAAACTAGATCTCATGACAGAGGCAGTGTGTAGGTGTGAAAAGCCAGTTATGACCTGTGTTCAGTTTGGAAAAGGATGATTTTGATTAGATCAAATTAAACAGGGTCACTACTTCACCGCTTAGTTTGTATACTTGCAAACATGTATACAAACTTAATATTTTCTATGTAATAAGAAATATTTAATGGCAAAAAAAATCAAGATCCATTTTGAACAGTTTAAAATGCTGCTCTCTATTAGAGTTAAAAGAAATTCAGCATTTAAAGTCAAGCCTAAGAAACCCACAAATAAGGAGAAAAAATATATATATCAGCTCTCCTATAGCAGTTTAAGGAACATGGGCTTTATGACAAACCTGAAACAGTCTTGACACACTGCAAGATGAATATAAGTGGTGTAACCTCAATTATAGTACATAGTATAGCACAGTGCTGATAAAAGGTAAAGTGGGTGCATGATTGAAAAATAAGTGGAATCCATACACCAGTACAATGGAGTGAAACTTACTGTAACCATTGTCCTCCTCCTTTGTTCCATCAATGGTTCCATCTGCCTGCAACTGCAGGTGGAAACCTTGTCGACTGTAGAGTTTCGTCACAATCCCCTTCAGCTGGGGCTCTGTGGAAGAAGAGAGCAGAGAGGAGGACACAAGGATGAAACCACAGAGTACAAGGTGGAAGATAAAGTCGTTCGTAGGTTTGTAATGGGACATACTGCCGCTTGCATTGTACTCTTTCCAACAGCTTTTCAGCTATTAAAACCACAAATAAAAGAAAACAAAATAAATCATTTGAGTCGACAGGTAATTAATGAGGCTGAGTGGCACACGTGATGGGAGATTTAAAAAAAGGAGAAATAGTCACAAATGAATGTGATGTTGTGAGACACCTGTCAGTCAAACAAATGCAACCAAAATGAGCAAAAACATGCTGGAAGGAGTATATTAACTTACTTTGCTCTCACCTTCTCGTGAAAAGGAATTAGAGACTACTGTAATTATGTCTTTCTAGACAGCATTAGAGACAGATTCTGGCCTCAGTTAGAGAAGCTGCAGTCAGACACGTTCAACTGACCATTTAAATGGTAAACTATTTAAAAGGTATTTAAATGGCAAACTATTAAGAGCTACAGTTATATCAAATTGTGTTGTGTCAACATTTTAAAAAGCATTATTTCTGTCTTTCGTCTGCAAAATCTAAGGGCCAGTAGCTTGACAACAGAGATGAGATCAAAGATGGACAAGAGTATCCAAATAAGAAATTGGTTCTGAGGGCATGAAGTGATTTAAAATGGCTGAAATTATGCAAGTAACCCCTCTTTCTCAATCCATGTTTCTTGTCAGTCTCTACTCCATCAGACCTGCCCAACAGATGGACAGCTACAAAAGTAAAAAGGAATGCTAATAAAAATCTAAACTTCAATGAAAAATGGTATATTAAATGCTCTCAAAATGTTTGAGGCACACTTTAAGAGACAAATAGCACCGCAAATTACAGCGCATAATATTTCTGTCTAATTTTGCATGGTAAGGAAAGCGTTAGAGTTCTGAAATATCTGTTGAAAGCCTTGTGTTCTTTTGACCGTGTTCATCAAAAGTATGGTCTTAAAAAAATGATAGTTTTAAATATTAAATCTGTTTTGCCTGTCTGAGTTACATTAGTGTCTGATAAGTGCTAAGTGCTCTTCAGTCTTTGGTTACTGTCCCAAGTGGAGTGTCCTTTACTGTTGTTAACCACACCATTCAGCTGTCCTATCATCTCATCCATCTTTCAGTGCTGTGATCACCAGCCTTACTAAGGTTGCTTTCGCTGCGCCAGGGTTTATTCAGTCTATAGAGTGGGGATAGCGTAATAATTGTGGTATAAAACTTTGCACAAAGACATAAAGGAGCCTAAATGCATTAGCTCTACAGCCGCATGTACATATAATGTATTTCCTTAAAGATGAGGCACCATATACCCGCCAAAAAGACAACACCCATTGCTTTCCCTACAGGATAACTGGAAATTGGATGTTAGAAAGATGCACAAACTGCAGGATAGTCAAAGTGTTATATAACTGCATGTCTTAACTTTCAGGTGAATTATACACAGAATTACAACAACAACAACTTGAAAATGAGTGAATTGGATAGAATAAAGTGGGAAGAAAATACAGAGATGAACGTTGTAAGGCTATAGGGTCATACCCACAAACATAAGGAGACTGACACTATAGCAAGATGTGATGCCACTGCAATAATGCAAGAAATTGCAGCCACTTTGGACTTGGATTTACATCTCACAGTAGAACTACATACCTAAAATACAGGAAATTCTTAAAAATACTGTATCTGCCAATGCTTTTATTCCTGCTGGATAAGTTTCAACAACAAAGCATTTGGCAACAGCATGCAGGAAATATTATTTGGAGCTAATTGTGAGGTTTGCTTAAAATTCTAAATGAAAGTTGGGACCTGCTTATTTAAATGTGTGCATCTGAAGTTTAATATTAATCTGTTTTTAAGTTCTGCCATCCTGGAAACCAAATATTATATCCATTTTGGAAACTAAAAAGAGTGAAATTTATATTACTTTTGATGGAGTGATTATCCAGATTAATTGGAACAGTAAATCTTATTAATTTGTGACAGTGAAGTCTTATGTGATTAATCACCTAAGCCTTTTTTACATCTAGTTCAGTAGATAGGCAACGAGCGATTGGTTTGATTTATCTCGCACTATTATTTGAGATGCAAGGCGACTTCTGTGTTGATACACTTGATAAGCATGCCTTTCAATCTTGCACCAACTTTTTCATCCATCTTTTCCGAGAAAGTGAGCGTTACATAGTAAATATCTTTTTTAACTGCAAAAAATGGCACTCGTAATAAGAAAGGTGATGATCAGAGTGATCAAAAATGTGAGAGCCTGATGAAATTGGAACAACAGACCTGGTCGTCTCCTTCGCCTTTTCTTGGAACCAAAGAGTTTGACTCGTGAAAAAACGTTCAGTCGACTTGGTTTTTCACAGCTTCCTTTGGTTTTACTGGGGCTGCTAACGCAGCGGCAGGCATTAGACTTCTCCCGCTCCCTCGCCTGCCTTTTCTGCCTTATGAGGGAGCTGGCAATCGCTGCCGCCATAGCCAGTTTGGCAGCTCTCTGGGGGAAAAACTTCTTGAGAAACGGGGAAGATATCACCCCCTTTGAATCCAAGAGATTGAGGGGAAATGTCCAGAATCCGATGCAACAACAACAACGATGTGTTAAATATGGGCTACTATAGAGCTTTCAAAGTGCACTCTAGTGAAAATGGAATAGTCCCAGGGGTGCAGCGAAGATGGCTAGATGATGTCCACATGGATCATTTTGATCATTAATTTAGTCGCTTTTCAGAAACTGTCCGTTGTAGCCTCGAGAAAAAAGTGAAACGTAACGAAAAGGATAAAAAACAAACGTTCCATCCGAAGCTGTACAAAGACTTTGGTCTCACAGCACATTGCATCTTCTTCCGAATGTATCATTTTCTCGGTATCACAACAAATGCGCACAAATACAGTTTGGTGAGCAGTTTTCCGCTAAACTACATGGTCGCACACATGGTAGTCGTGAATGAAGCTCGCTGCGTAGTCATAGGATGGAAACACCTGTTTGCAGACGCCTGGGGAGTGTGCAGTGCTCGTTATCTGATTTCCCTAATCTCTTGCTGTAGCTGCTACTGTTAAGAAAAAACAACAACAACAACGAGAAAAACAAGGAAAGGAAAAAGGATTCAGACCGCTTTCGCAGATGATGTAAACGAATAACAACAGAGATCCCATTCTCTTTTTTGTTGAATCGAAGCAAGACAAGGTAACAGCAGGAGCTCCCTCATTCTGGGTCAGTATCCGAGACCGGCTCAACCACAAACTCAGCTGATCTACCGAGAGCATCCCACCTACAACCAAGAGAATGAGCAGTGGGGAGGAGGGAGAGGACGGGGAGTCTAACTGGTGAGACACAAACCAAGTCAGTGTGCACACTCACACACGTTTGACTTAAAGTAGTGATAATTCATATTAGGAGAAAGGTACGTAGACGTGTGGAGGCGGAAAGTCCAGAGAGAAAGCGAAAGAGAGCGAGAGAGAGAGAGAGAGAGAGAGAGAGAGAGAGAGAGAGAGAGAGAACGAGTAGATGAAGAGAGAGAGAGAGAGAGAGAGCATATTAGAGACCTTTCTGGTTTCACTTGACAGAAGTGAACAGAAAGTTACTCAAAAACTACCAATATAACTCATTTTCCCCTATGGAAATATGAGAAAACAGCATGTGAAAAATAAATCCCGTATTTTAAACTGAGGTGAGAACGAACTCCCAGCCACATACTACTTGAATTATATGCATTTTAAACATTTAAAGTTGTAGTATTATTAAATATTTGTTATTTCCAATGCCCACCTAAAGGTGCAGATGACTGTAAAGAATAAAACCGTCAACTGTTCAGTTAATGTAAAATGAAAATAATGTATTAAGACCCAACCAACAAAATGACAGTAGATTAACCATCAGCATGTATCCTTAAAATGTCATAAATCCTCACTTAACACTAAACATCAAATTGAACAAATTGAAATCACCCCAATCTAAAACCCTTTCCACCAACATCGTGGTGAAATTTTCATTTCTTAATGTTACAGGAGCTACAGGTGAATTATGAATTGACTTTATGAAAATCGAAACTTAGTGTCAAACGTAGTGTCAGAAAAAAAAACCGTAGTCTGGAATCTAAAGCTGAAAACAACTTGCCACGGTTTTGTTGTTTTCAAGCCTGACTTACAGCGTCCGTTGCTTTACTGAGAATATTTAACAGACTAACCAATGCTGCCATCTAGAGTTCTCAAGAAAATATTTTTTTAAGTAATTAATATTTTATTTATATCCACTGCTTTATAAATGAGACCAGTAGGCCTAACACACGTCAAGTTTATAACTAGCGTTGAATAAATATGAGTTTGCGCATAACTAAGTGTAAAATCTGGGGAAGTAGAAGTGCAATAAAATCAACTGAAAGGCATTTAGAATTAAGCTCGACAGAGTATAACCCCTTTTTTTCATAATTCTGAAAATAACTCGCTTAAAAATACCACATTTGAAAAAAGTTTGTTCAAACAAGATAAAATCAGTGAAGCACATAAGCGAAGATGAGATCCCCAGACCTTTTTATGTGTGTGTTGTTGTTGTTTTTGGAGCGACCTCCACTTCAGCACCATGGACAGCAACTTAAATGCAGTAGGATACAAATAAATGGACCAAATAGACCAGACGACAAAACACAATAATCGACTTTACTAGAAACTCTTTTACAAAAAGAGAGAGAAATAAATACGAGTTTAGTCCCAATAATTAAAGATAATTGCTTTTTCTTTTCCTTTTTTCAAAGCAGCATAAATTCTAAAACAAAATAAACAGCCTACCTGAAACTGATTTTCTCAAGGGAAAAGTCATATTTTCTCAACAGCGTAGCCAAAGCAGTGACTTGGATACTTGCAGTCCTTGGGTGGTGAAGTGAAGGCGAGTAGACGATATATTCAGCAAAGTTCAAACCATTGTCAGACAACTGTCAGAGGCGTAGTGAAAGAAAAAGCATCGAGGCGTGGCCACCAACAGGAAGATCGTTATAGGACATTAGCGACAGGCCATTATGACTTCTAAAAAGCTCATTAAAGATTAATTTAGAGGTCTTTTTTGTGCGCCAAAAACGTACGTGTATTCAATGTATTGCTCCGCTCGGAGGGGAAGTCGGACGAGCGGGGAGCAGATTGAAGACAAATGAACAAAAAAACGCAGGCGAAGCTTGTACTTCCTTCTTGGGGCAGTGCAGACTGTTCTCATATTACAAAGAAATGTGTAAAATGATCCGATAATGCATTGACTAAACCTGTTATACAGGCCTGTCTACTTTCGACGGAAAAATATCGATAAGCATTCAGCAGAGACAACAGTACACATTAGACAAAGTGTATTTTGTCCGTATTTGCACTCAGTTCCTTGAAACTGTTCCTTTCTCAAAATGCCCAGTAACACTGAGGCTGACCAAATATAAGATGGGATTGTTATTCATTATTGCAGTATACATTTCTCTCAGTGCAAACCACGAAGCATGCTCTATTGGTTTAATTATACCATTTAATTTGAGTCAAAGTACAGCAAAATACAGTGAAAAGGGACTTGATCGCGAACGGGCCTAAAACCGAGAGCAGAGTGACGAGAACTACAACCTGAGTGATGAGGGCAGTGTACCCTGACTGACCATGTGCGCTTTCTTAACACTAGATGGAGCAAGTGGCCAGGCTATGGGGCAATCAATGCACCCGAAAGGGAAAAACCTACATTTGTCTTTGTAAGTGATTTTAAATTTAGTATACAGTAATAGAGAAACACTTAAGCTCTAATCTAAACTTAAATCCATAATGTAATAAGATGGAGTATGTCTATACTATTATACCAGACATGCCCCCATATTTTAAGGGCCAGTAATTGTCTCCTTTTTCTCCTTAAGGCATAGTTACATTTAAAATCAACACACTACAACTGACTTGTACTGTTGTTGTTGTTACAAACAATATGGAATATTGTAAGATTACACCTTTAGCTACTACAGATTATTTAGTTAAATGAAATACCTAACACCAACATGGCGAAACAAACAAATCATCAAGGTCAAGAGTGCAAAAAAATGAAAAAAATCATAGTAAGTCTTCCCTAATGAAATTCATATATAAATAGATTTCAGGGGTTTTGTGGGCCCTGAATCAGAAAATATATATTTACTGGGAGGTGGAGTGAAACAATTATAACCGTGTTACATTACAGTGGTCTGCTAGAAAAGCTTGGATACCATAATTCACATGGATATTAGTGAGTTTGACACGTACCACCCACTAGAACATTCGTGCACACTAAGCACACCCACCATGATAAAAGCACTCCCAGACAGGAACAGCCTCTCCCAACTGGAAAATGTGCCATCACACTACAAAAATAGCTCTGAAGCGACTTGAGGAATTGATCCAGCCTCCAAACCCCCCAGATCCCAACTTAGTCTGGACGTTTCTGAACAAGATGGATTCACAGGGGCACCACCTTGCAACCTAGAGAGCCCAAAGAATCTGATGTGTCCTAGGCCCAAAAACCACTGTAAACCCACAACCCTGTGTCCACGTCCAATTGATTGAGAATTGTTTGAGAAAAAGAAGGAAAACTTGCACAATACATATTAGGTAATCACTTTGATTGCTTTGATAGATAACTGTAAATTGTTCGCACTCAGTTACAATATACTGATTTACAAGAGAGGGGCTCAAATGGGGTGAGAGTTGAAAATATTTAATTTTTCCATTCACCATCTTCAATGTGCTTCATAGATAGCTCAATATAATGGTCTAGAAACAAAACTAACCTTTAACCTCGCATGTTCTAACAGTATAGGACTGCTAACAAAATATAATTATAATATTAACATATTATATCAGTAACAAATACCCTTTAGAGGGTCATTATCTGTATAGCAGTTTGCACCATAATGTATGCTAGCTGTAGGGGACATTTTCACTGTGATTAATATCACAATGCAAAACCAAATATTGGCTGTTGTAATCAATTCTGCATACTTTTCATATTTCCTTTCATTTCCTTCCTCCTCACTTGAAAGGCTAAGCTTTTTAAACAACAGAATTACAGATACAGACAAGAAATATTTTACGTTGAAAATGTGAATTAACATACTGTAGCTATGCTGTGGTTGTCAAGAAGCATTTTGTGATTTTTATCTTTACTTTACTTACTTTACTTTGTAATACTGTACGCGACAAAGGACTAACTAAATAATGAAGCAACTAGTTAAGCTGATCGGACTTGGCATGGTCTGTGACTCTTGCAAGTTAAATAGGAGTAGTTTATAAGTGAAACGTTACAATATACTGTATGTTTAGGAGATTTGCTGAATATTAATATGCACAGTATTGTACGTGCCATAAAAACAACTCAATCACAGTGGGAAAGGGGAATATTAAAACTCTGTCCAATCTTATTTATACAATGCAGCATACATTACCCACATCTGGTACTATCCAAAGCCTCTAATTCTGCCCATGGGTAAACACAGAACAGCAGCTTTCACCAATAATCTCACGTTTTGCGTCAGTTGTCCTACTATTGATAAAGCCAGACCATCACTCAAGCAAACAGTGTTGCAAATCTGGAGATGACTGGATTTATCACTGACAGTTAGCAAGACAGAGTGAGGTGATGAGAGTCGAGCTGCTGTGTACAAGCACACGAGATACAAAGAAGGTCCCTCTTGCTGTAGTGCTTATCTTTGTAGCAGCCCTTCTATGAAGGAAAGGTGGGATTGGGTGTGGGGATGTGCAGTGGCACAATAAACAATGCTAACAATAAAATAAAGTTATATTTTATAATGCTTCTTTAAATCTTGAATCCATCATTTTTGTTTGAGAAGATATTTCAGAATAAAACATACCTCTACTCCACTTTTGTCTTTGTATACTGTATATATATAAATATTTTTTTTGTAGGACAAAAGTGCAATATAGCTGTACTGTGCTCATTTGAAGTCTTGCTCTCATGAATTATGCTGTCATAAAATCAACAGATTGGCGATAACACAGCAATCTCTGGCTTTTGTCCAAATGCAAAATCTGTTCCTTTCTCAACAACAGAAAGAAACAGAGTGACCTCTGTAAACAACACCTATAGACACAGTAAATAAGACAAGTCAGTAAAACACAAGGGCACACACAAACACAGAAGCTGTCTGTCTGTGTATGTGTTTGGATGCTTGTGTAGCAGTATGCCCTGGGTACATTAATTATTGTAGTGCCCCAGAATGCCAGTCTACTGTAACCTCCCTGGGGCACCTTGCCTCTGCTTTGCCCACACACATGCATTCATACACAAAGGAAGACTGAGAAAATAGCTTAAAATAGCTAAAAACATACAACTTTGATAGTATCTGTCACAACTGTAGTAATGCAGAGTCTATAGGGTAGTCTGCCTGCACCAGAATCTTAGAACAGAAAACATACAGCATACTTTTTCCCCATTTCCTTTAATTTTCTGTAATATACGTAAATGTTTACATTAATATCTAGATTATCTTTACTTATAATGCAGACACATTTAAACTATAAAAGATGTTTAAAAGCCAGGACTTGGGGGGGGGGCAAGAATGTTTGTCCTGTGTATACATGTAACTGTCCAGCAACCACAAAAGAAACCCAAAGGGTCACCCTAGTGCTCCATCATCTCTGGCAAAAAAGGGTTAAACATCAGAGGAAAACTAGAAGATAGCGTGTGTATTCCCAAGGTTGAGTGCTGTGTTAACCTTTATATTATTAAATATCACCCAACAATTAAAGCTATCTCAGCTTTTTAATAACCCAAGGCTGTCATGATAACACCTAGCTCTTAATCATTTTTTCAAATTGTGAAAGAAAATTGGCCTCCAAGGGCAAACACTGAAAAAACTACAGCGGTTAACCTTGCCAGTGGTGTTTAATAGTGGGCAAAGTTGCATGGTACGATGTGCTACTGACTGTATAAAGATATTTAATGTCAAAGTAAATTGTTATCTTCATGCACCATTTCAAATGGCAATAAGAGGATATTTAACCTTTTTGTACAGCGCGAGGGGATTAAGTGAAACATTATAAGGGAGACAGGAACAGTCTCATAAGCTCAGAGGGTTGCTGCTCTAATCATTTAGCTCTTTGGCAACATTCTCCTGGTTTTCTGCTCTTTGCGTGCGTGTGGGTAACAGTCACTCCACTCCAACAGCAGCTTGCAGCATGCTAGGCCACCAGTGCCATAGTGATACCACGCATTGCCATGGAGACCGCACATACGTAATAGGGTGTGTGTGTGTGTGTGTGTGTGTGTGTGTGTGTGTGTGTGTGTGTGTGTGTGAAAGAGAGACAGTGAGAGAGAGAATGGGGGTTGGGTTTTACAGAAAACTATCATTCACTCAATGTTTCAGTAGAGCATGGTTCTACAAGTCAGTCATGGGTGACTGGCAGACCCATAGCAATAATCGCGTGATCTCTCCAACTCTTTCTGAACCAGAGGGCTGTGCTCACTGTATGAAACCAAGGAGTCGGTAGACTGAAACTAGAGGACAATCTATTATTCCTTCCCGTGGATGATTCAGGATCATGTCTAAAGCCCCACCATGGGAACCAATATCTATTTTTTCACAAGCTTATATGCTAAAACATTTCCACAGTGGCTGTAATGCCTAAACAGCTGATGCAATTTGAAAAAGTTTGCACCTCTGTTAGAATTATTAAAATGGTGTCGTAGTCCAAATATTTATAGACCCAAGCGCCTTTTTCACTGTCTTTAAGTAATTTACATTAATTGACAAGGTATGTTTGCTTTTAGTTGGAGTGAAAATACGATAAAATATATTTTTTTAAACATCTAAAAGGCATTAAGAAGATCATCTCTGAGCTTTTTCCAAGTCTGCTTCTCATTAAATCACCAGTTCCATCTCCACCTCTCTTTTAAATGCTAAAGCTAATTAGGAACAGACGGAATGCCTGGCATTTGTCAGCTAACCTCTCCCCTTTTGTACAACAACCATCTTCAAAGTCTTTATCTGCTGATTAGCGCTGCCATATTTCCTCTCACACAGATGACTACTAAGCTTTTTTGTACCCAAGTGACAGGAAAATAATTCTAATTCGTATATCAATGGAAGCTAAATATGGCAGTGAGACATAGGACCTGAGCACTCTGCCAGACACTTTGTGCCTGTTTGTTTGATAGCAATACAGATAGATGTGGAGATTCACTCCTGGGTAATTGCCATCATTTAGATGTTTATTTGCATTCTGAAAATTTGCAGCTAAACGTGAGGAATAAAATTAGACAAAGATTGTAATTGTGATTTTCAAATAATATGACATTGATATTTGTGATGTTATTTAATTAAGTATTTAACTTATATTAACTATTGAATATAACAAATGCTGCCATTGTGATGGTACAAACAGCACAGAGATTAGGCCATCTTTCTGCTTTTTACTGAGTGTTTAACTCATTTAGTTGTCTGATTTGTAGAGAAGAAATATTATATTTTTAGAGTCAATTACAGCCTTTCATTCAAATTAGGAAGGATGCAATGCTTAAGTTTTTAAAAATAAAATGACTGACCTTGAGGTGTATAATACGTCCCGATTAAAAATCCTCTTCAGTGTGTGACAGTTTATATGTTTGTTTAGACATAACATGTCCTTTACAGATGTTTGATATACTTCACAAAAAAAAAACCACAGAATAATACAAAGAATACACTGTTGGATCTGTTTAAACATCTCTGACTGTAGCTGTCACTTGTTAATTTACATTTAGACAAATTAACAAGTGACAGCTTTCGCTGGGAGCATACTCAGGGCTTTCATGTTCTCTGACCTTTGCTCCTATTGTGCCTCAAAATGTGAGCACATGCCTCTGTTCCAGTCTGAGCGTATGTGTGTACAATATGTGTGTAAAGGTTCCTAGGCTGTAATGATGTGGCAAAATCTCTGTCATGGTGTAAGAAATAGCAGCATCCTGCTCTGGATGACTAATGGGGCAAATGTTCCCTCATTATTTCAGCACATATGTAAATATGAAACGATTAGCTAAAGAGACTACCAGTTTTCTTGTCCTCTTACCCTTACTTCTTTTCGGACTTCAAAGATGAGGATGATTGCTGATGATTTGCTAAAAAATCTCCAAGTCACAGACCCTGAAGACCTTAGAGTTAAATCATGCCAATAAAAAAACTCATTAACCAGCTCTGGCATGCCTTATTTGACCCTCAAGGTGCTCTAAGCAGGTTTGCAGAAAAGTAGGATGTATGAAAAATGTAAATTGAAATGTAGCATCTATGTTTTACGCTGGCACATATTTGTGCAGTGTATGTAGATGAGTCATGCATTGCATGACCCTGCAGTTTTCAGGTCCCACGTGAATTATGGCTGAATCATAACTAACTCTGCCGGAGGCAAAGGAGAGGTTCTTAAAAGCTTCAGTGACAGATTGCTGTGCACGGAGTCCTAAGCAATGTGACTGTGAATGTTAAAACTGCAGAAACTGTTCTTACAAAAATAAAGCTATAATACAATAATCATTTAATAAACTGCACTCAGGTCAGGTTATATGAAATAAAGTTTAGCTCCAGAGGAATGTGGAGGACCAAGTTCATAGCAAATCACAGGCTTAGATTAATATAAAATACCATATATTATTTTTAAGTCTTTTTTTTCTTTCATTAATACTTAACTCCACATTGCTTTTCAGTTGGCCATTTAAGGCAGGGTACTAGGAAGAAAAGATTATACACCATGATTTAGATGTGCATCAACTTGAATATACTTCTAGCTGGCCAAAACTAATAGGAGTCTCTAAATGCCTGTTATCAGAACAAAGTCCAGCATCTGTCCTTGCCAGCATCACAACAGGAGTTAGCTGGAGGAGGGAATCAAGTGCAGGAGATGCTCCCTTGCCAAAACGGATGGTTGAACAGTCACATGGGTGAATCATAGCTAGATAAGTCAGTCGAAGCCCTTGGGCAATATCCATCATGATGAGACAGCTACGAGAAGATGGAAAGAAAATAAATGACTAAAACACTTTGATTTTCTTTCAGCTAATCTCCCCTTCAGTACCCTGAAAATGGGCTCCTGTCAAAGTGAAGAGGGACATCTGGTATCAAACATGGGATATGCAATATTAGTGGCTTCACTCGTCTTCTAAAGTGATGGGTAAGCCACCGTACTGTACATACATGATATTTCCCAAATAAGCAAAATTGCACATTACATAAAGTGACTTATAGAGCATGAGATTTACAGCTTTCATACTACATGTTGGATGAACATAAATATATCATTAACTGCTATTTCTATGGAACAGTGACCATGGTGCTCATTGAGATATGAAACCAACCAAGACGTTTTTTAGCCGATCAATAGAGAGTAGCGCGTGTCTGAAAGAGGATATAGAGAACTCGAGGATGTATGTTGCAGAGTTTCTGAAAGTTTGTATAAAAAGCTTTATGCTAATTATACCCCATCAAGTAGGAGCAGTCTTAGTCCCAGAATACTGTAAGTGAAGTGATGTTGTCCTACATAGTTTTTTCTCCAGTACGACACATCAAGGATGAGTATGGAGTATGATTAAAAGCATCATCTCAGACACCGGCTGGCTTAAACTGTCTGCTTACTGATGGAGACACAAAGAAAAGCTCAGAGTCTGGCAGAGCTCAAGGTCATGCTTCCTTCTTTTAAGAGTTGCTAACTTTAGACACATTTATTTTCTTGAAGGATGGGCTCTGTCTAAAAACAGATGATGAAAGCAAAAACATTTCTATTGATTAAGCTAAAACTACACTTACACCTAATATCGTGTCGCGATTTGTAAATTAAAAGATTAACTCTTACTTGAGATAAAAATGTTTTCTTGTCTTGTGTTTTTTAATAAGGAAGAACACTGATAATTGTCTGTATCTTTGTCATTTTGTGGCAACTTGTCTCTGTTTTTATAAGTTTGAGTTTTATTTTGTAACTGTGTTTTGTGTTTATACGTCCCTCTTTTCTTTTGCTTCCTTCACAGCTCTGTGTATACCATTTTCAATGTACACTCCCACCTTCTTTGCACTTTTTTTCCAGAAGTTATTAAGGAACTCTTTTATTTCACTATCTGTCAATTTGCCTGCAAGGAGATTTTTTAGCATTAATCAGGTCTCTGTCCTTAGAAAACCCCACTAACTGGCATCAAGAATAACTGAACATTATGCAATGAGGTCAAATGTGCAGTGCAGCGAACTGGATGTGAACAATATGAAGCTCAATTTAGTCTGGCCACACACTCTGGGTTTCTAATGCACCTGATACATGTCCTCATGAAAGGTCTTGGTTTTTCATTTCCCTGGGGGGAAGCTGCGGTGCAGTGGCGTGTCATGAAACCTCATTAAGGTTCATAGACAGGAAAGATCAAAAGAATGGCTCTTGTCGTGCATACAGTAAGTGATGAGTGGTTGTACTGTATATGGCATCCCAATTATTATTAAAATTATGATAGTGTTTACAAAAGATCCGAATGTATGTGAACATGCCAGTGTGATTGCACGGTGTCAGATTAGGATGGATTTTTTCAGTTTACTTAAAAGCGTTAGAAGGAACAGATTGACTAAGCTGAAAATGACATGACAGGGGACATGAGTCAACTGATGGAAGTGGGTGGGTAAATAGGTCATGTTCCCTATCCAACACAGAGTCTCTCAGCTTTCAGTTCCATACCCCCATTCCTGTTAGTGAAGTTAGCACATAGAAAAATCAATGTAAGCATAATGAAAATGAATGGCAGTGGGCTAGTGTTTGACATATACTGGTGGGAGGAACCCTACACAGAAAAGATGGAACAAAACAAAACACTAAAGCAGCAGTGGTGCTCTGTGGTCTGAAGCAGGCATATATCAAAGAACAGAATTAGATTTGGAGAATCATACCAAAGTCTTCAGACAAGATTTTTTACATTACATGCTGAGTGGTCAAGTAAGGAGTTTTTAGCAACCTTTAAACCTGAACAAAAGTGTCAAAATAAAGCAGATTTAAGGGTGATAGCATGTTTTTTAAGTGTGAATTGTTCTAAAGAATCAGAAAAAATGTGTTAAATAATAAAGGACAAACTTATGTGTGTTAAAGCTACACTAATAATTAGCTGTTCACAATTTTTCCCAAAGTATTGTTTTCTAAGAACTATAAATTAGACTATTTGGTAGCAATGACATGCTGGCCTGACTTCACTCAACATGCTCTTATATTAATAAGAAGTCTCTTAGTACTGCTGAATCATATTTGTAGCACAGACCATGGGGAAAAGGCCACTGGAGAATCTTAGCATGACCTGCGACATGCACCATCATCCTGGGTCAATGTGTGTGTTTGCAACTGAGGAGATAACATCAGGAGATTATAACATATTAACCAACGCTTTGGCAGTCGTAGCAGATTAGGGAAGGGATGTTTTGTTGGACTGGCCTGATGTGGTGATGGTTTATGTGTGATGTTCAGTGCTGCTGATGGACTGCCTCACTGTCTATGTGATTGCTACCCATTACATCATTCTGTGGCCTGTGACATCCTACTCACACACATCAATAGGGACAAGCAAAGCGTACACTCATCATACCTACTATTCATCATACACAGAAGAAGCACTCATGTTATTACAATACACGAGCGGTGCCTCTCAGTTGATTTGGCTGCAAACAGTGCCCACTTGTACACAAAAAAACTAGCCGATTGGATATTTATCAATGTACTACCAACCTGCGTTAATGCAAACAGTTACAGCTTTTGCTACTCCTGTTCAGATACAGAAAAAACAGGCGGTGAGAGAGTGGTGAGGTCATGTCCCACTTCCTGCATTAACAAAAAGTAATGTAAGCTATTATTAGTGGAGGAGCACTGAATCTTTATTAACCTCATTCACATACGATGAATGACTAAGCCCTCTGCAAATAGTAAACAAAAGTGGATGGATTCTAGTTGAATAATGGAAGGTAAAACGGTACTAAGTTTTAACATTTCCTTCTTTCCTTTTTTGTAATTCTAAAAACTGGTACTGTTTGTACTGTAGATGCTGGATGGGAGGGCTCAACTTGTGTGCAACACAGCTTGCAAAACAATTGTAGAAATCCTGGGAGGCAGATGCTGTGCTGTATGTGGTTCTGGGAGCAGGGGGAGGTAAGGTAAAATGCAGCTGCCGGGTCAATGAAGCAACAGCAGAATGCACTAAGGCTCGGAGAAGGCTTTGGGGGATATGGCAGAAGTCTGCACTGGGTTGCCTCAGCAAGACAAAGCTTGGTTGACCAGTCTGTCTTTGATGTCTGCACATATGTATTTGCATGCACATCTGAATCCTGCATTATTTGGTCAGCATTTGACAGCTGAGGTTAAGCACATCCAAAGAGATTCAACATCTCTGTGCTGCTGTTTATTCAGTCCAATGCACTGACCTGTCCCTCTTGGTGACTTACATGCCTACTGGAAAATTAGATTTCAGGCTTCAATAATGACTTCACAGCATACTGATGTAAGATACCTGACAGAGGTTATGTGCTTGTATGTAGGAGCAGGGGGGGGGGGGGGGGGGTGACAAGCTTGAATGACATAGGAGCACTACACTCTGCTGAAACATGTTGAAGGCTACTGGTTTGTATAGCAAGGCCTTCAAGTTACCTACATTTCTGAGTTTATTTTATAAAGACACACCACATAATTAAGAAGCACTGAACATCTTAAACCTGAAGTAGCATGCAACCACTAAATCTATAGATATCTACAAGTCTAGGATACCAATGTGAACACCCAGTTTGATGCAGTATCATGATTAAATCGATGATTTGACAATTTAAGCCTTTTTTTTTTAAACTACAGCTGGTTCCTCAAAACTCTGGAGGAGATAGTCATATCTACACTGTGCTGACTTGGAATTAAAATGTCAACTGTGGAATGCTCTAAACACTTTCCAGACATAAACTCCACTGAAAAGAAGGTAAACAAACAGCCTGTCTCAGATTTGTGCAGCACCCCAAAATACAACAAAAGAAATTGTGAAATGGGGGTTGCATTAAATGCTTAAGTCTCAGTTCCCTATAATCCCTTTTGATGAAATGTTCTTAAACGTCAGCTTACAGCACCAACTTTTCTGCAACATTTGGCAATATCACTACACATAGTACACCCTCTGTATGTGAAGGACAGCAAAACTTTTCTAGTCCTTAATCTGGTTTTGTCTGCCTCAACGGAATTGCCAAGTCATCTTAGGGGGATGGCAGGCGACATGATGGGAACAATTGGGTGTCTGTATGAATCTTACCCAATATTAGCCTTGGATGGCAAGCTGGCACATTACTTGGTACCCCTGAGAGTAAACACTCAAGGGTTTTACATAACCCCGCCAGCTCCCAAGATGACCCTCCAACCGTCTCTACTTGTCTATTGTTCTTTCAGTCTCAGCTGTTGCAATGTTTCAGCACTTGTAGTGTAGTGCTTCTGCAGATTAGATTAGATCAGAAGGTCTTAGGAGCTTTTAGTGTCTTTAATGGTAATCACACTTTTTTTGACAGTCATCAGTTTGCCACAACTGATGATTTCTGATAAATATATTTTAAAATGATTTCACTCTGTAAATACCGATCAGATCCTTCAGAAAGAAAAAGCATCCAACCTCAGTTTATTTAGTTATTATTCAGTATTCAGCTGAGTGTCTGAACTCAGCAGTAAAACCTGTCTAATACTAGACCTTTAAAACATATATGTTTATATGCATATTTTTAAGCATATAAACATAATATTTAATAACATGCTGAAAAAAAGCACATTTGGTTATCAGACACTTGAAATCAAAGGTTAAAAGGGGTTGGAACAATATGGACAATCTGGCACATTCAGTTAATGAGCAATTAAATCTGGAGGCAGGTTAATGCATGTTACTGTCACATGAATACTGCAGCCTGGCATTCTTTCCCGTGATGGCATGGGGATATGCTCTATTACCAAGAAAATAATGACATCCCACAGCATGGGGTCACCCTCAACACATCCGCTTTCTCTCCTTATCCCTCTCAAGCGATCATGGTGCAGATGTGATTTAAGTTGCGATTGTAGTACTAATGTACTCATGTTATGAGTGTAATTTGTTTTTGTTTTGCAGTTACAACAGTAACTAACTATATATAAAACTACAGCTAACGTTTATAATTTACTGTATATAATTTCTACATACCAATAATAGAATGTAGAAAAACTTGCTGAAGCCAGAGTCAATGAGGGCTAAATAACACCACAGAAAATTATTGAACTTGTTACTGTGGGTGCAAAAAGAAAAAAGAAAAAAGCTACAACTGTAGGTAAAAGGAGAAGGGTTAAACACTAATTTTTTGTTTTTTGTCTCACATCTAGGAGGATACGGGTAATTTAACTTTTGTTTTAGCTCTAAGAGTAAACACAAAGAAAAAATGGACACAATAAGGACGGTTGGGCAGTCTCTACCAGTGAATCCCTGTGCTATGACTTGGCAAGGGGAACAAGCTGTTGAATAACTAGCAGTGCCATGCTGCAGTGCTGGCAGAGGACCAAATACAGTATAGTGTGCAGTGTATTGATTTTGACTGTTATTGTTTGAGGTTATTATGTAGTGGCAGAAAAATTGTAAAATAAAAGCAAAAAAAAGAACAAAAAAACACGATTTCCATCCAGGCTCCATTTAGAATATATGTATTGTCCATTTGAGTATTTTGCTTCAGATTCCAATGTGGGATTTAAATTTAGTCTCAGCTGCTATCAATAACAACAACGCTTTCAAAGATGCAAGGCTCTCAAACTGTTATAGCTTATTTTCTCATAATTATCTAAAAAAAAAAAAAAAAAGGAAAAGGAAAACAATTTAAGGCGCATTAAGAAAATCGACCCCTGCACTGTTTGTTTTGGCAAGAGCAACTTATTTTTTAATTCACAAATCACCAACTGCCAGTTTTTAAATATATATTATTAGCATAGCAAGGCACTGTAAACTGAAGAAGCGATGATCTGTATAAAGTGCAATGTTTACCAATACAAGAAGGAAGAGAATGAACTTGTGTCGTATAGAGGCACAGTTTTTCAGTTGTAGTTGTAGATAAGGTCACAACAGCATCACAGAAGCAGCCTGTTATACTACTTAAAAACAGAATGTTTTTGAACTGTTAATATATTACATCCACTGAACATCTTCTCCTTCTCTCCAATAAGTGACACTAATTTGTGTATATCTGTAATCTCCATCCTGGCAGCTGTCAGAAGCTAATTTGCTCGCTTCTCATTAATGTGGTGCTGACTCAGCAGCGTGCCTCATTGCCCCCATTAAATAGCTTAATGCTTGTTTACTCTGAGAAAGATGTACACACTGCTTGTGTCACAGTTACTTTAACGTGACTCCTCTAGTGTGTGGTTTAGACTCAGATTGTAGTCAAACATGAACTTTAGTGAATAAAACAAAGTCCATTAATGACATAAGCTGGGATATTAGTGTCAAGCTGGGTGAAGAAGTCAGGCAGTGATGGGAACTACTGACTTCATTAGACCGACTAATGTGTGCCGGGCAATAAACAGACGTGAGAAATTAAAACAGACCGTTTCTGCTGTCCTTGGACTGCATGAAATAAACAACTAGTATTTGTCAATTAATTACGATTTAGCATCTTTTATTTGCCAAACCTCACTTTAATTTACACAATATGAAAAAAAATATCATATACTGACTAAAATAAAGCCTTTTCTCACAAAAGTATGTTGCTCTTATCCACTTTTTCTTCTAGTCTCTGTTAGAATTCTCTGCAATCAACAGGGAGCAGCTTTGCTGAAATGCTACTGTACATATAATGTACAGTGTTCCATTTGATGTGTGCCCTATAGTTATCACATACTCTGTTTGATTTAAATCTAGCCTTAGACGTTTCTAATTTATTTAATAGAGTTTCTGTTTGTAAGGGAGGTTGTGGGTGACATGCATCTCCTCCCGTTGCATGCACAGCACAAATTTTGATTAACTATATGACATGATGTATATTTAAACTGTGTACTGAACTGTATATCCACTCATGTCAAAGCAATTTACTGTATCTCTAAACAGAATGGCCCCGGTTATTTGCTGTCTTATTTCACTCTGTGTGGATATTGCCATGAGGAGAGAAACTGAGGCGTGCAGGGGAGAGAGAAGTGTTAATTAAATAGACAATGATGGAATGTAATAAGCCTGGCAACTTGACTTTTCTGCATTGGTCTCCTGAGTAATTTCTTGTTAATGTTGCAATGAACTCCCGCTCCTGCTGATTGTTTATGCTTTCAGCTTAAGCTTCAAAGGTGCCAGAAATTAATGCTACATTAATATTTCTGCCAAAATCAGAGAAACATTTCCATGAACATACGTACTATTTTTAGGTATATGACTTTGAAACCCATTTGGAGAGTAAAAACATAAATGTGACCATTTTATTTCTAGGTTTGTATGTCTGTAAGATTTAAGTCTAAGGCCATGGTTCTCAGCCCAAAAAAAGTGTGGAGCACCAGCTATGGGTTAGGAGTGAGTTGCTGCCCCAAATGGTGGAATTTAAGTATCTCTGGGTCTTGTTCATGTTTGAGGGTCGCATGTAGATTGGTGTGGCGTCACTGTACCAGTCTGCTGTGGTGAAGATAGAGCTGAGTGTGAAACATAGGCTGTTAATTTACTAGTCAATCTATACCAGCATATGTGGTTGAAACCCCAATGACACCTCTCTGGACTCATAGAAAGACGAATGTAACTATTTTATCCACGTAGAATAAAAGTTTTATCAGACTTACAAAGTGAGAAATATTCATCAGATAATTGCAAAGAGAAAGGTAATTGCATTTGTCCTGGAAAAAGTAGAAATTTATTCTAAGGCACAAATTTTCTCTTACTAGAAAGTTTAATTATAATATTTAGGTGATGCTGAAGTCCTCAAACTGACCTTGAAAGCACACTTTGGTTTTGACTTCTCCTCGTATACCACAGGTGATGTGGAGGTTTTGTCTAAGTGGCCAGAATGGGAAGTACTACTGTACTTAGTAGAATTTTTAAGTATCGGTACTTTACTTGAGTATATATTTTTCTGGCAACTTTTTACTTTTACTTCCTACATTTTAAAACAAATATCTGTACTTTCTACTCCTTACATTTTCAGAACAGGCCCGTTACTTTTGGTTGAACAGTATCATTTATAGCGTTAAAGTGGGCAGGAAGGAGTAGAGGTGCCCGTAAGTTGTGTTTGCGGTACTTCAGCATCTAGCTAGCTCTACAGAAGGAGAGGAAATATCAAGTGAGCAACATTTTTTTAAAGTGTCAGGTAATTTTATATTCAACAGTTCTATCAGCTCAACAAACATCAGCAAACACATAAGCTGTTTGTGCAGTTTGTCACACAGTGTGTTGCTAGCTAAAAGTCCAGCTACTGTATTTTCTAGGGAGAGAAAAGAAAGAGAACTTCACTCAGAGATGGAGAAAGACGCTGGGAGACAGACGGGACAGGAGAGGAAGAAGAGAGGTTTTATTTAAAGATAAGGATCACTCAGGGACACTTGATAAACTGCAAATTCAAAGCTTGCATGTAATGTCATCATTTTGCTCAGATGTATCTATCTATGTATGATGTGGTCTAATATATTATATATTTTCATTTTGTGAGACATCCTGCAAATTAAACTAAGTATACTAAATGTTTTTTAAATGTTGCATGAAAATTCTGGTTAGATTTGTGCAGAATAAACAGGTTTGCTTGCTTTAAAGCACTGTGTGTGACTGGTGCACAGTGGCTGTGGTTCTCAGAGTCACATTTAGGTTATATCAAGTGTAGTGGAGATGAATTTGCATTTAAGATGAGAGTGCTTAGATTAATTCGCTGAATTTCAACTTTATACCAGCTGTTTATGGTCTAGTATAAAGATAGTATAAAGACCATACTGTCAGTGTAGAGGATGGAAATCAGCCACGATGGCACTGAAACATCTGCGTACATCTTGTTAAATTCAGTTGTGTAAATCCACAAAGAGCAGCCGTTCAGCTGATCCTGTGCACTAAGAAAACCTAGTGAGGCTCACATTAGAAATGACTGTGAATTGTAATTCTTTTCCCTATGCTGAGCCACTACACAGATCCTAGCATTCCCCCAATCTGCTGAAACCCTGGCTGTTCTCATTTTACTGTTTAGGTGTGGAGGCAAAAGAAAAAAGTTTGTTTTTTTTAAATTACCTTTTACTGCATGTGACCTACATAACAGATTAGAATCCGAATTTAGATTAGAATAATATTTGTATTCTCATACACTAATAATATTTTATTATTACATTAATATAGCACATGGTCTCACTGTCGTTACCCACGTGAGCATTCAAGTCTCCCAGCCGGAAAAGAGTGGAGTGCCCACTCCGGGTCGGGGATGAGTTCCTGCCCCAAGTGGAGGAGTTCAAGTATCTCGGGGTCTTGTTCGCGAGTGATGGGAGAAGGGAGCCGGAGATCGACAGACGGATTGGTGCTGCGGCTGCAGTGATGCGGACGCTGCACCGGTCCGTCGTGATGAAGAGGGAGCTGGGTGTAAAAGCGAAGCTCTCAATTTACCGGTCGATCTACGTCCCTACCCTCACCTATGGCCACAAGCTGTGGGTAGTGACCGAAAGAACGAGATCGCGGATACAAGCGGCAGAAATGAGCTTCCTCCGAAGGGTGGCTGGCCTCTCCCTTAGAGATAGGGTGAGAAGTTCGGCCATCCAGGAGGGGCTCAGAGTAGAGCTGCTGCTGCTCCACATCGAAAGGAGCCAGCTGAGGTGGTTCGGGCATTTGACAAGGATGTGTCCTGGGCGAAGTGTTCGGGGCATGTCCCACCGGGAGGAGGCCCCGGGGCAGACCCAAGACACGCTGGAGAGATTATATCTTTCGGCTGGCCTGGGAACGCCTTGGTGTTCCCCCGGATAAGCTGGAGGAGGTGGCTGGGGAGAGGGAGGTCTGGGCTTCTATGCTTAGGCTGCTGCCCCCGCGACCCGGCCTCGGTTAAGTGGAAGAAGATGGATGGATGGATGGATGGATGGATGGATGGATATAGCACAAGGTTCAAAAACGGTTACTAGGGGCTACTTTTTTCTTTCTTACTTTGAGTACATTTCAGAGCTGGTACTTTTTTACTTTAACTTGAGTAAAGAAGTTTCCTCTATTACTGGAGTATATTTTAACAATAATATCTGTACTTGTAGTTAAGAAAAGAAAGTCTGTACTTTTGCCACCTCTGTAAGTGGCAATACCTATCATTCTGAATCAGAATCAGAGAAACATTATTAATCCCTCTGGTACACAACTGTGATGATATCACTGTTTGTATGCAACACAAGGCATGAAGTGGGTGGCTTGACTGCGGGCCCATTATACCCACCGTTATGGTGGCATATGCCAAAAGTAACATCACATATGCTGGTGCAAGCTCTGCTTAGGCGTATTTCGGCTTGTCATGAACTTCTCGATTTTTGTAACGTTGTACACATGACACAGCTAGCTTGGTGACCACAATCATGTAAGTTTTTAAAAATAAAATTCTAATAATGTCAATGCAGAATCTCATAAATGTTCAGATTATACAGAGGGAAATCCTACTGCAAGTAGAAAAGATAAGATGAAGAAGAGATGTGTTCATGATGTGTTCGTTTCCTTCGTTTCACGTCTTTTATTGGTATACCACTGCTGATGTAGAGGTTTGGTTTTATTGCCTATCATTTAGGAGAAAACTGTAACAACTCTGGTGTACCCTCGATACCATTATAATTTATGACGGGGCTGTGATGATGTCATATTTAGTTCATGACACAAGCAGACCCTATTTGGGCCCATTACAGAGAGGGCAAGGAGCTTGGTCATTCGGGTGAGGTTTAGAGTAGAGCCACTGCTCCTCCACATCAAAACGAGCAAATTAAGGTGATTGGAGCATCTTACTAAATGCGTTTCAGGCATGTCCTACCAGTAGGAGGCCTCTGCATAACAACTCTTGAGTGGCTTTAATTTGCACTCTTTTTATTGTCTGCTCAAAATGACTAAAAAATTGAAGTTTGTATAGCAGTTGTACTTACATCTGGATAAGGCTAAAAGCACATAAGAGAAACATAAGACTAAAAGTACACAGTAGGACTTTCATAAAATTCAAAATACAAATTTCTCCTCTTACATATGATCAGAGAGGTTAGGAAAATGCAGAAGAGCATGCAGTGCTGATATGACACTGACGCTTTTCTGCTACCCTGCGCTCTCCAGGTACCAAATCGCATTATCATACACATGATTTATTCATGCATAGTCTATTTATGCATCAACTTGGAATTATTGCCTTTATGCGGAAAGACAGACTGCAAAGGACAGAGAGAAAATTAGACAAGCTGCTACTGTGGAATGAGTGCATCTAATGGTTGCATGTTTGGTCTTGTTGATATTGCAGTAATGTGCAGGCCGCAGTGGGATCCCCCAACAGACTGTGCTATTATCAGCAGCAAAAGTAACCCCCTGAAATGTAATTGCAACTTTGTGGTGATTCACCATCATGCATAAGTGGGAAATAAATGGTGCTACTACTTACTCCTCTGGCATTTCTGTTTTCATTTCCTTGGCAGCAGATTAAATATTTGTCAGTACAGTAGAAACACATTAGGTAGTAGCATAAATGTTGCACAGGTCCTGGTCCCCAATGTGTCAGCATTACAAGTTCAGCGACAGCTGTGATTGGTTCAAGATATCAAGCTGTTGTGAAAAGAATGAAAATAAAAGGCCTAACGGGATGGAAATCTGCGACTACAAACAGGCAGTTACTCTTTGTATCCAGCATGGCTACAGCTTTTACAGAATGGCACCAGTGGCAGCCTTGCTTTCTGTGTAAGGTTCTTTGTGGGTGACTCTGTGCCCATTATAATTAAAAAAGAAACAATTTGCACAAACACAAAGAGAAAATCCTAGAAAAATTAGGTTTTCTTACGTAATTCTTTGGCTAAAAGTTGTGTATAGGTATAAGTCTATAAGTTGACAATGACTAAGCTTTTTGAGAGAACAAGGACTGTGGATATTGTCCCTCATCACTTCGTCTAAAAATTGATTTAGAAGGACTCTCCCAATAACCACAATTTAAAAACATTATTCATCTATACCATAACTTAGTCAAGTTCCTCGTGTGCATTTGAATGCGAATATGTGTGACACCTAAAATGTCTATGTGTGTGAGAGACAGAAAAAGAGAACAAGAGACAGGGATACATATGATAAAGACAAGTTTGTGAAATGGGTATCTCAAAAGTGACAGCATGTGACATTTCTTTCTGCAACACAGTCACATTTCTACGTCAGTTAGCATTTTAAAACTCCTGCAATTTAAAGTCAGCCAATGTGAAAGAACATCTTGTGTCTGAAATGGACAGGAAAGCATAATTCAGCTGGAAATACTTCTACAGCTTATTAAGTATGTCACACGCAAATACTATATATATATGATTTAAGCACTTTACTTCCCAGATTGCCTTAGAAAGTTGTCTGTCTGTGTATATATCATATAGCCTCAAACTATAAAGACAAAGTCTTGCAGTACTTTGAATTATGGATGGATATTTACACAGATCTGCTCCTCAGGCACCATCTTTTGTTTCTACTGTGGAGACACAGAACAGAGCTAAAGAGAAAAACAGAAGCAGAAAACAATGATTTGAGTATAAAGAGAAAAAGATGGTTACACAGACTGAGTCAAGGAGAGTTTGGATAATACAGAGAACAAACTCTTTGACAGCAGGCGACCCACACAGGCCTGAGAATGTCACACATGTCTCTGGACGTGTAAAGCTAATATACTGGTCCCACTTCAGCCACTTCAGTGTAGTTCTGGGATATGCATCAGAGGAATTGGATTGACTTGCTTAAAGCCTAGGTAATTAATGGATCTTGCTGTTCATACTTCTTCAAAGCAAGTGTCACTGTTCACAGTTCAACAATCTACTCCTGCTGGCACAAAAGAAGTCTTGTTTTTACTACTTATTGTGATAGTTTTCATTTACTGTCACTGATGTAGTTTAACCATAGAGGGAAAAATGTAACAAACTGCAACAGCCTGGACTGCTGTCCACTGTGACTTACAAAGTCTGTTAGACACAGAGCTAAGTATTCTAGAAGCTAGAGTCCATGAAAATCATTAATAAGCAACACAAAGCAGTTGAAATGCTGTTGCCATGGTAACAGTGTGACGGGACTGACTTTCTTGCCCAGATTTCTCAGAACGCATAAACTTACATTAAATGCCGTCTTTTCAACGAATGTAAAAGCTAATTTGTTGCCATTCTACCAAAAAATATAAAACATTTTTGTTTTGTTTCTTAATGTGGGAGTTTGTGCTTTTGCAAAGATTTTCAGGAGACAATTACATATTCTTTATAATCTGTGTATCTGTCTACACGGCCTGTTCCATAGATCAGTTTAATAACACAGTTTCCATTCACATCATGCATCAGCATAAATGACATCCTCATGAACAGCTTACGTAAGAGCTGTAGTCTCCCCTCCTTCCTTTGTAAATTCAGTCACGTCCAACTGGAGCTGCAGACAAACTGAATAATACATCTGTAATTCTCCAGCCAGACCTCTGTTAGTATACCACTACTTTATCTCTCTCACCCTCACTTTCTTTCCTCACAAGGATAAGAACGTGTGTGCAAGTCCTTCAGTGAGTAAAGAGAACGTTATCAACAGGTCAACTAATATGACAGGTCCAGAAACTCTGTGCCAAACATGACATTTAAATACAGCAGAATATAGACCAGCACACTGTAGACAACATGTGTGAGAGAGTTCATCTCTTACCAATCACGATGTCTGTAAAGGAAAGCAATTTCTACAATCGTAATACCATACAGAAGGTTGAATGATAAATGAGGTAGCCAAAGAACCTGAATGCCAGAAAGAGCAAGGTGCAGTGACATGCTAGGAGCAGAAAGTTTTTATTTTGTTTTTTATTTTTCTTATACATGGACTTCTCTTAACAAATTCTGCGTACTTGTACTATATGCAGGTATATTTTCTCCCCATAGCTGCATACAGCAAGTATTGAAGCAGGAAAATGAAACATGGAGGAAATGTAAAACAAAATAATGTTAGGCAGGGAGAAAAGGAAGGAAGCAATGGTAGGCTGCAAAAACCAAGACCACTGAACCACAGGCAGAAGCATAGGAAACACGGGAAGGAAGGAGAGGGAGGAGGGGTTTGCTGACTTGACAGTCTGTGGATGAGTAGATCACTCTTTAGTCATGGATATGAAACATAATCTTCACAGCCTTGTGTTGTTTTGTTTTGCTTTATTGGGCCAGTTTAAGTGGAAGCACATACTGAAATCGCTTAGTCATTGAACTCATTAGGGCAGCAGCTGCCTCCATCTATAACCCCTTTTCTTTTTGCACTTTGTTTTGGTCTGTGCATGCGCCTCAGGGTGGCAATGACCGAGTTAATGGTTTGGGGTAGGGAGGGGTGGACAGGAGCTACAGATGCTATGCTCCTCAGTCCAACATAACGGGTATGCAGGCAGACACACATACGCTCACACAAACACGCACTAAACTGGACGAGGCCCAGGGAGAGACGCCGTCCTACAAGTTCTCTGCTAGCGAATATCCCCTCAGCACTGGGTCGTCTAATATGCCCAACACGCACACTTGCACGCACGCCTTCGTGCACAAACACACACATGCAGAAGCGCACCAGATGCTCTCTAAAAATGGAACAGAAATTTTGAAAAAAAACTTCGTTTGGAGGGACAGAATATGAAGAGGGGGTGAGATGAGAGTGGCCGAAAGAAGCGAGGAGCATCAGCAAATCAAAACAAGGAGGGGTGCAAACAAACCTTCGGGTTCTGCGTTCTCTTTGTGGGCGACTTGCTTCAGTGGGCAGCAGAAGATTTCGTGACACTTAGCACGAAAGGGGGACCCTTTACTCCTTATATCCGCAGAGTGGATGGAATCCTGCCGTAACATAATGTACTCCTGGGTACCTGGGGCAGCGTCATCCTGGACTGCGGTGTGCCATAACAGAATGAACTGGGGTTAGAAACCACATAAAAACAAAAGAAAACAACAACAACAGCAAAAACACAAGCAAATAAAAAGGCATTAGCAACAGCAACAGCATTAAATAACGGTACTAAAATGCATACTGACAGGCAGAGCAGGGAGAGAGAGTACAGGAGGATAAAAGAGAATAAGAAAGAAATAGACAGGCTCAGATAAAGAACACTAAGATCACAAAAATAACTCAAATAACAGACAGACAAATAAACAACAGTGGGGGTTGTGTTATATATATCCTTAGTCTCTGAAAAGGAAAAGTGTTAAAATAACACAAAGAAAAGATAAGGGGACCAAGAACAGTTCAATGTTCAAACTCAGTGTTATGGCAGGTTTTTAGCAGGCACTGGACCAGCACTTAAATGAGGTGATTGGGGTTGGGAGAATAATATTAAGTTGTGGACAAGCCAAAGCAGGCAAACGTGCAGTCTGCTACAGTATATATGAAGCAAGCATCCCAGAATCTTAAGGCCCCTTTCTGACAACATATCCACCCCATTTATTTTGAGTAGGCAAGCAAATGCAAGGCCATGCACAACCCCCCAGATCACACTGGGTGGCCACATTTGCTTTCATGAAATCATGCTTGGGACAAGTGACATTAAGGAGAGTTTTTATAACTTGACTCTGCATGTCTCTATAGGATTTCTGGGGTCTTGTGAAGATCCTTGTGTTTCTGATTCGGTCTGGACTAGGCCTAATGCATCCGTCCTCTTTCAGGCACAATGCATGGGCTTTAATCATTGACCTATTTTCTCTCTGTTGATGGATTAGCTACAAGCAAACCAGTCCAAATAAATTGTATCTTTTTATCCTAATGGATTTCAGTGTCATGCCTCTCTCTGACACACTTATTATTAAATGAAAATGACAAAAGAGAAGGCCATTAATCATCTGCCTCCACTGAACCACAAATAGGAGTAATACCCTGTTCATCTATGACATGTGTGACCAACATAATTATCTTCCATTTGCAGAAAAATGACATTATGAATAATTCCAAGGTTTTACATATAACTCATGACTCATTTTCCCTCACATTCAACTGATGATCTGATATTAAATCTTTTTGTATTGCATGTAAACTTCAGTCAGCCTCATCCAGAGGGCTAATCCATGAATTGATAAATACAAACTCAGATGTACAAACACGTACACAGACCCTCAGCACACATTGATGTGGATGCACTGTACTTTAACACCTAGTATGTCAAGGTACATACACACCTCACACATATCTTGAAAAAACATCTTGTACTCTTGTTTTGACTGTTTAATATTATACCTGTCATTTATTGACCTTGATATGTTGTAACCATATGGAGGAAATCCTGACAGAGCAGTGTGCAATCCACTATGACTTCCAAACTCTAAGATTAAAAAACAAACAGCATGAAAAAGTATATAAGCAGCACATGGCCTTACTTAATGTTTTTAACTAGTCTTCAAGATAACCTATAAGTTACTGAACACTGTGTTGTAGAGATAAAATGTTCTTCATCTAGTCTATGTGCTGCACACCAGCAACAAATCAACAATCCCAAACATATAGCTAGACTAAAAAAGGAAAAGGAGTCAGAGCCCTGAACGTCATAGACATCTGTGGTTACAAGAATCAACACGAGGCACCCAATGCCCTTACAGCCAAAGAAAGCTGTTGCAAGTTCTTTATGATGCTGAAGAACAACCAACCTTCCAAGTAAAAACTATGCAGGTGTACATGGACTTTACTACTTTAAAGATCATGGGTGGGTCCATAAAATATTAATTTGAGTTTATTCTCACTCACTCATTCTTTTAACTCATATTTTTATACTTTGTTTGAAGTCACTTGGAAAAGAAAAGTTAAATATAAGCTAGATTTTTTTTTAAATGTCCTAAAGCATCTTCACTTTTAGTCACTAAAATGTTTTCAGAGTGTGCTGTATTGTTATTAATGTACTCATAAATTGTTTGACTTTCCTGAACTGTTGATTATGGTGGGGTTTAATGGAAACAGTGGACTCTGTATAGGAGCAATATGTCTATCAGCAAATGGCAATCAGTGTGTGATTATAGTTCAAAAATCCAACTTAGGCAACATTATGACTATGATTAAGATTGTTGTTGTTAATGTTAATAATTATAATTGTTATTATTAAAATTATATATATAAAAAAAAACACCCAGCACGCCCCTGCGGGCGGTTTATCCTTCAAGCTCGGGTCCTCTACCAGAGGCCTGGGAGCTTGAGGGTCCTGCGCAGTATCTTAGCTGTTCCCAGGACTGCGCTCTTCTGGACAGAGATCTCCGATGTTATTCCCGGGATCTGCTGGAGCCACTCGCCTAGCTTGGGAGTCACCGCACCTAGTGCTCCGATTACCACGGGGACCACCGTTACCTTCACCCTCCACATCCTCTCGAGCTCTTCTCTGAGCCCTTGGTATTTCTCCAGCTTCTCGTGTTCCTTCTTCCTGATATTGCTGTCATTCGGAACCGCTACATCGATCACTACGGCCGTCTTCTTCTGTTTGTCTACCACCACTATGTCCGGTTGGTTAGCCACCACCATTTTGTCCGTCTGTATCTGGAAGTCCCACAGGATCTTAGCTCGGTCATTCTCCACCACCCTTGGGGGCATCTCCCATTTTGACCTCGGGACTTCCAGGTTATACTCGGCACAGATGTTCCTGTACACTATGCCGGCCACTTGGTTATGGCGTTCCATGTATGCCTTGCCTGCTAGCATCTTGCATCCTGCTGTTATGTGCTGGATTGTCTCTGGGGCATCTTTACACAGCCTGCACCTGGGGTCTTGCCTGGTGTGATAGACCCCAGCCTCTATGGATCTTGTGCTCAGAGCTTGTTCTTGTGCTGCCATGATTAGTGCCTCTGTGCTGTCTTTCAGTCCAGCTTTGTCCAGCCACTGGTAGGATTTCTGGATATCAGCCACCTCCTCTATCTGCCGGTGGTACATACCGTGCAGGGGCCTGTCCTTCCATGATGGTTCCTCGTTTCCCTCCTCAAGCTCCCAGGCCTCTGGTAGAGGACAGGAGCTTGAAGGATAAACTGCCCGCAGGGGCGTGCTGGGTGTTTTATATATATATATGTATATATATATATATATATATATATATATATATATATATATATATATATAATTGTAACAGAGGAATTATGACTTGATAATAGTTACACCAAGACTCCAATCACAGTGGAAAAAGCCAGCTTATTGGACTAAATAAACAACCTTTTAGCAAGACCAGAGTCCTAAACAATGACCATAAACTCTAAAGTTAGTACAGAACGTCCCTTGCTTGGCACAGTATGTGTCTCCTCACATATTTAATAGATAGATACGCAGAGCATATATTCAATTTTCCACACCTGGAACAATCAGTTATCACATAAATTGTGTCCTGCACAACTCAGCGGCATGTTTGCTCCTCTTTGATGCTCTCAGATAACCTTTCTCCAGTAGTTCAACTCAGCAAAAAATATATTTATATATACCGGTAACTTTTCATATAAATAAGTAGCTCAGACTGATTCAAATAGCAACACAAAACAATGCCAGAAAGGAGTCAGTCAAGAGAATATTCAAATATTCGCTCCATCTTTTAGCAGTTTTCTCCCTGTCCCATGTTTGCTTTGTATTCTTCACAAGAAAACTAAACATAGACTCTTTCGCCATTATTATAATTATTCCAAAGCTCGATAGAGTTAAGCTGTAAACCATTTACTACATATTTAATCCTTTATATCATTTTTACTAAATATACCTTTCTGAGGTCACTGCTGATGTAGAAAATGGGAACGGGTGTAAAAGACAGGGAGAAAAGACTCTTGAGAACTACAACAAATGTCTAATTACAGCCAGCAATTATTAATGAGCCAGCTAACTGTTGGCTCATTAGAGGTAATAAAAAAGAGTGACGATGGGGCTAAGAGGACGACTGCAAAGGAGGGGGTAGGCACTATGTTTTACAGCTTTCATCCTCTCCCCGGCCTTGATGAAGAACGCATATTTGGGAATGAAGGACGCATGATGGATGATACAGCGAGGCTTGGTACCTCACTCTCCATCAGGACAGCCACTCACAGACAGAGTGAAATGTCAGCCAGGTTCGTGATAGTCTGTGATCTATAGACACCAGTGCTGCCGCACTGGACCTCCAGCAAACTGCAATAGATATTCCTGCCCCTCTGACAGGAATAAATCTAACAGTAAGGAGAAATACTTACAAATAAAGTGCAGGGCAGTGCAGGATATATCTTGCTTTGGTTAGTTGAACATCTATTTAACACCCCCTACCATTAGGTCATGTGTGCAACAGTACAGTAGATGTGCTGCGTATTTATAGTATGTAGAATAAAGTAAGTAAGGCACAATAACAATGTTGTGCTCATTTTCATATTTGGGTTTATCTATGTTACTGTGGGACAAAGGAGCAGGCTTAATATGAACAGGTATTATTCTTCACATGCTCAAACTTCCATCTGCCATGGTCAAATGAGGTTCAAGGACAACCAACTGATGTAGTGTCAGATCTAGAGAAATGGCTTTGACTTCCATAGGTGCACTGGTAATTTGCACCAGTTACTCAAGTCATGGCTTGTATCCATCACGAAGGCGACGCACATGCATCACGTGCTTGACAAATAGCATACTCACTAAATTAGAATCAAAATTAAGCACAGAAAACGGGTCTGTAGCCTGAGGTTTGTGTTTCAAAAATAGCCTGGCCTCAATGTAGTTTTACAAGAAGCAGAATCTAGCACATTGTCTTCTGGGATGCTTTTGGTTCAGCGTGGCTCAATCTCAAGAAAGAATAGTTTTATTTTGGTTGTAAGTCACCTTGCAGGCAGCAGAGAAAGTAAGTCGAGTTGAACTGGAGGTTTTCTTTGAAACGCAGAATGAGCTTGCATTTTTATTCCTGCTCTATCATGCCTCTGAACTGTCACACTCACTTTTTCTTTGTCTCTTTTTCTTTTGCTTCTTTTTTTTTTTTACATAACCAGCAACTTTATGGAGTGGTAGTTTTAAATACCATAAGCTCATCTAATAGATAACCGTTCTAATTACTATGAATCTGATCCAGCCAGAAAAACACTAGCAGCCTTATTTTGTTTTATCTTTCTATATCTATAATAAACCCTAACCAAGGTTTCTGCATTGCTTAGCCTTCATTATGTCTAATAGCTGTTATATTTTATAGATGAATTAAACTTTTAAATTGTGGCTTTAGCGTATGGAGAAATGTAAAATATTGTGTATGTTTTCAGATAATTTGTCATGCTCCAGTAGTATTATAGTATATTAAAACTTATGTCAGAATCCAATTCCATTAGTAGAAAGAAAGCACAACTTGTAAAGGACCACAGAGCAATTACTCAAATGCAACATGATATGGCCATAGCTCCAGTCATGCTCCCCCAGCAAAAGCAATCCATTTACACCAATATGTACCATGTATAGAAGCTATGAGTCTGCCTCAAAGGGGCGGCAGACATCGTGTCCTATTTATTCATCTAGAAATGAGTAGGTGTTGAAATATTGTGTCTTTTCTCAAACAATAAGCTTCAAAACAATGTGGAAAAAACAGGAAGTCTTGGTCCACTGAACTAAGGCGCAACAGAACAAGGAATTTAAGACGTTGCCATGAGGAGAAAAAGGTATGGCCAAAGGAGGACAATGAGTAGAAGCTTCTGACCAACTCTTCTAGTATGAGCCCAATCGACTGAGTTACTTTTGGTGGCTTTAATAGGTTACTAAAAAGAAAAGCCTTTTTAAAACTGCTGTAGTAACATGCAGAACACTTGTTTCTCTTCTTCTAAAATTGCATCAGTGGTCTTAGAACATAATTTGTGACCCCTGTTCAGGTGTCTTAGCAAGTTACTGTAGGAGTTACTGTGGTAGAGCGCTATCAGAAGTTCTCATAGGATTTTCTGCTTGCAAATTAGTGAAATAAAGGTGTATTTCTGAACAGCGTGGCATTGAAAATAATAGGGTTCAGTATAACAGACTTCCAATGTAGGGATCCCTTAATAATAAGAAGTATAAAAGCTATCATTTATATTTAAAAATGTAAATATTGGTATATGTAATGATAGACAGTATAATATACATAATAGCACCATAACCAATAGCACCAATAGTTATCCCGCTGGCACTCAAACAGTGCAGTATTGCACCTACCATAATACTACCTACTACGCAAGTGAATAAGGAAGAATAAGAATAACTAGCAGGGGTTGACAAAGTTTTTGTCAAAGAAAAAAATAATGGATATTTATGAGAAGTCTAGAAAGATCATTGTAAACCTAAGTGCTTGGTTATTCTTAACCTTACTATAAAACATGCCCTGAGAGTAATTTTTTACATGTAATTTCACCTTTTTTGACACTTTTTTTCTCACCTTTTGCTCTAATGTGCTACTTTGCATGTATGCACACAAGCATTTATAGACGCACAGATGAACATGTAAAATGTTTCATCTCCCTCCCCGTCATGCATTCAAATATTTCTGGGTTCAAACACGCACTCATGCTGAGAGAGATTAATGTTAAAGATCCATTTCACCGCAATTAACAGCTGACGAGAGCAAACTGGATCATAAAGTCTATACTACTGCCTGCTGATTAATAGGCCTTTGACTGCGGGATGACTGAAACATTGTGGGAGGTGGTTCAAGGGTAATAGGATCAACAAAGCCTGAGAGGTAAGTGACTCCAAGTAGCTTATGATATATCTCATGTCAAATCCACTTCAAAGTCACATACGATTTATACTTTCTTTTCACATCAACCCCACGCTCGCTGTAGAACATTACGAATAACGTTACACCGATCGAAAGAACATGTAGCTTGTCCATCACACTATATGGCTTGCCGGTGTTTAAAAGCATATACTTTGATGTGCAGTCATCTTCCCATGGGGATTTTAATAGGAAACATCTGTCTTTTAAGCATAAGACGATTAGCACAGTGTCAACTATCTCCTCCAAAAGCCCTTGGATTTGAAGAAATTAACCAGGCATTGACATGGTAAGAGTGGATATTAAAACATAAAATACATAAAATCTTCATAATCAATTCTGGAAAAACAGACAGTCAATCTTGTTGCAAGATTTAAAAAAATTAAAAAATAAATGTTTTGGTTACATTTTTGATGACATTAAGCTGCCTGTGAAGCTTGTAATTGATTAATTTTCTGGAAGTGGCCGATTGCAGCCTTTTTGTTTTATTAACCAGTTCAGAATGTGATATAATAAAATTACTCCTTAGCCTAAAAAAGAAATTCAAACAGTTGCTGCTTTCAAATGACATGGCAAGTTCATTAATGCACTGCAGAAGTCTGTAGCAGCTGTTTGACTGCTCTTGGCTCCAAGCGGAGCATTTGTTGCTTTTTGATGAAAAAACATGTGATATAGCTATGAATGGGTGAACAGAAAGATGCCACTCGTGTTAATGGATCGATGCACTTAATTAAAGTGGGCAATTGCTCTTCAAAAGCACACCATGTGGTGCACAGAGAGCAAAGGGAGAGAAAAATAAGTAGCATGTAAAACACTTTGCAAAAGCCATAAATGTGTCCTTGAGAGGTCCAGTGGTATTTGTGGCCTTAGATGCTCAATACAAAAATATGAGAAATTGCTTGCTGCCAACAGAGCACTGTCATCTAGTGAGTTGGATAGAAGGAGGTAATCTCAGTGTGAGACCTGCAGCTGAGTGCAAGAGAAAGAGCGAATCCATGCTGTTGGCCCATGAAGCCAAGTATCATTGTCTGGAGCATAGTAGTTATAGATCTCCTGTAGTCAGTCGGTTTAATCTGACGAGAAAACAATAATTAAAACATTCAAAAGCTGTAAACTAGCATCAGTATTTGACGTAATCAATTATTTAAACCCACTAAGTTTGTCATTTCTTGTTGTCCAATAGTATTATATAATGGCATGCAGTGCACCTGCCTTCTAGGTAGCAGTGGCAGCAGTCATCCAATAACTAACTGCACTAACTAATGTCTGAGTTCATGGTTGACTAAGTGCAAATGGCAATCTCACATTCTATATTACACATTACTATAAGTTAGTATGAGGTCATCGGGTCTTGGGTCAGTGTTAAGTAAACTCTACCTCAAACTACATAGAGGTAAAGAGCAAAGTAGACAAAGTACTGAGCGGTTCAAACACTATATCACTAAATTCAAAGTTAAAATTTGAGAAGTTGTGTAACTGGATGTGAGTACCATATAATCATATCACCACTAAGCCTTCACAGGTTGTGACAAGACTCTTTATTAATTACTGCACTGAAATAGTCCTTGAACCAAGCCTTTCCGCCAAGAACACAGTCTCTGGCAGAGCAAATATGGAGGGCAGCATCTTCCTGTGCCTTCTGCCAACCAGATCAGATCCCAGATGGGCATCAAAACCTATCGTACTTTAGTTTATTAATGCACATTTACAGCCTTCACTGTTGTTAGAGGAGGAAAGGTAGCAGAGGGAGAGGGGGCGGAGAAGGAAAGTGGAGGAGTAAAGCCATTTGCACAGTTTTAAAGAACAAGAGTACGAGGTGGAGAAGAGAAAATCAGGGTGACCTTATTAGTGTGAGTCTATTTACTGAATTTCTGCAGCAAACATGCTGAAGAGTCTTCAAGTCTTTTATGACAGATCAGTATTTTTTAAAAATAACAGCTCCAGGGATGGAAATGAGAAATGTTAGATTTAAAGTTGAAGTGGTCAAGAAAAATGCCTCTCTCCATATCGCTTTGCAGAGATTTGGAAGAGAAAGAAGTCACTGAATACTTTATAGGACCTATATTTTTTAAAGACTAAAAATATGTAAACTATGTAAATATAAAACTCAACAAACTTAGATAAATATTTTAATTTGTGTTTATTAATTTAAAAATAAAGTACTGTTAAATTATCACAGCTGTGGCAACCAAACACTTTAATTAACAAACACCTCAGACACTACAGAATTAAATGTTAAAAGAGTAGTGAAACACACTTGTTTTACAGGGTTTTTTGTTTGGTTTTTGTTGGGGGGGTTTTCCAGCCAAGTGTTGTTCACTCTGCAAAAGTGAACATTACAAAAAAATTACAGAAAATGTGTTTTTGTTAACCTCATTGTGTTGTGACTGTGTTGTTAAGAGCTGCAATAAACACTGTTCCATATGTCTTCTTTGATTAATATGCTCTATAAAAGTCCTGCAGTGTGTGTTAATAATGTGTGGGTATTGAGGGGGAGTTTATGAGGAAATGAAATTCAAATAAAAAGTTATGAGCCTCTGGTGAGACCTGGAGATTTATACTGCAATCCATGGTTTTTAAAGCCACGTCTGGTATTATTCCTTGTAGGAGCTTTAATTATATATTCACGATAGTTTTTTAAGTAAACATGCTGTAGATATGAATATGAAGGATAAATAAAACTGGGTAAAATTTGGAGAACATGTGAAGCGGGACAACTTCTACCAAATTAATTTTTTTAAAAGCACGGGGATCAGTTAATAGCTTCTTTTAGGACAATATCAGGTAATATAGCTAACCCTTTCTGCTATATTAACATGTAATTAACATACTGTCAAATTCTAAATTGACCCAAGAGTCCCAGCTTGCTTGCCCTTGATGTAGGATTACATAAAGGATCCAAAATCCAGACATTCAGAGAGAAGAGATTTAGGAACAGCTAATCCCAAAATCTGAATCATGAAATATATGTGATTGATTTTTGGTGCCTTTGATTCCTCATGCTGTATTTTGGAAGGTTCAGAGGTAGTTTTTTTTAACTGTATCTTTTTAAAAAAAAAAGATATTTGTTATGTTTTATGAAAAAAACTAAAGCAGTAGACTGCCAAAAAAAAAAGGGCAAAACAAAGTTCTGTCTCAACTGTCTGATGATCTGAACTGGAACAAATCAGGTTATTCCAGAACAGTATGGTGCAAGAGTAACAGGAGGCCTTAAAATAAGGGAAACTTGATCTTCTATTGGCTTGTATGCTTTGCATTAGTATTTACTCAGTGTCAGTAATTTTCAGATATTTGATATTGTTTTACCCCTAACACTGATCAGCAAAACCAATTTCTATTTTTTTTTTTGATGAAGATGATAATTTTTTCAAAATTTATTATAATATAGAAAATAGATAAAGACTATATGTAATAGATACAGTTATGCTTACCAAGATGGTAAATGTAAAAGGTAAATGTAGAGAATATAATGTACCACTTTGGAAAGTTTGTCCTAGAAATTAGATTATGTATTTGCAGATCCATTAATTTCTCATTGTATTATTAGAATATGAATTGAACTACATATTCCAGTTCTTGTCATGTGACAATTGACAAATCCTGTTCATTCGCAGCTGTTACACACCCTCAACCTTTCCTACTACATAAGCCAACATCACAGCTGCTGAACCATCATGTGCTCAACACACTCTCCCAAACACACCCAGCTACATTCTCAAATGTTCAACCAGTAGAAAATGGCACATGGGGACATTTAAAGTGGTGTTGGTAGCAGTCATCAGTCATAGTATTGCCAAAATAGTTCATATGATGTTCAGCACATCCCTAGATGCCATATTCACACAGAAAAAGAATGTTTCTTTTCTGGTGCTTTGCTCCTGTATAACAGTGTCTGCATTTGTGAAATCACAATTATTTGAATTTTTGTCTGTTGTTTTGACACTTTAATAACCGTTTAAAGTAAAACACAGATCCACCTTTTCTTTCCTCTTTTCATCTGTTTTATACCAAGTCTTAGTCCCCAGCATAATACGTCAGTGGGAAATGGTGACTGCCTCACTTTGTCTCCCTGTCTAAATCCTACACAAGCTCTGACGATGGTCTGCCAGCACAGTGAAAAAAAACCTACCTCTTCTGAGGCCTCTGTCACTTTGAAGAAATCAAACTGGAGCTGTAGCACGTAACACCCACGTCACAGCACGACAGCGCCGACAACAATTTCATTCCGGCTGTTTATGGTGAGCTCATTGTCTCTGGTCATCTTGGCTCTCGTGTTTCTCACAGCTGACTGACTCAAATGTGATTGTGTACGTTGAACAAGCCTGCATACCGCAGTTTGCATGGGAGGGAGTATCTGGGAAGTCCATCTGCCCAAAGGGCCTAGGGGCATGTGAAGACTATGCTTGTGTGTGTATTTTTATATTCATGTTTTACCTTTATGAGCCAGGACAGTTACGGAAAGTGAGGACATTCCTGCTATTCCTCTGTTTGAACTATCAAAAGCCCATTTCACAGATAAGTCAGAGTTAGGGCTTTACACATAATACGTTTATGTGTGATAATAAAATGTGCTATATAAGCAAAACTGCCACTGCTAATTGGAGGGCATTTTAACCCATTGTTAGATCGTTGCTAAATAAGAACCTACAGGGGTCTAATATTTACTTGGATGCCAAATCCTTGTGGTGTAGGACTTTACAAGAGAACACATACATCATACTAAGATGTATATATAGTTCCAAGACATAATCGAGACTCGACAATAGCTAAAATTATTAGCCACCATTTCTTACTGACATCTACTGATATCTTATGCTGGGTACTAAGGCTTGGTACACAGATGGAAAGTATCTAAGTATTTTTTTGAAAGTGACTTTCTATTGGCTGCTAGGGCTTTTTATGTGTTTGTTTGGCGACCGCCTTTCAAAGACCCTCAAAATTCAAGTTGTTCTTTATCTGTGGTGCTCTCTTCATGTTTTTTGATCTTATCATTTGAAGTTATCATATGGTAGTTGATATTGAATATATTTTTCATACAGTCCCCCGCCAAGAATTTTTTAAAGTGCCCATCTTTTTACAGTTTCAAGGACAACTTCCAAGATGTTTCCGTGAAACGGGCTACCTGGTGCATTAAGTTACTGTAGTTTTATGTCACAGCTTGAAAACCTTGTTTTGCATAAAGCTAAATAAAGTTGACTATTTATGGTTCAAATATTTTGCCAGTTTAACTACAGAGAGAACTTTTTGGGTGGGTTTCCAAGCAGGTGTGGCAATGTCTCTCTAATTTATCAGCATATCTTGTGTTACAAGGAGGGTGGTTGAATCTAAAACTTTAAAAGAAAGCAAATGTTTGAAATGAAAGACAGTGTGATAAATAAACTATGTCTACAAAGTGCTGCAGCTGAGTGCAGTTCTGGTTCTGACTTCTTACCAGGTTGAAATTCTGAGTCTGTGCGTGTGTTTTTGTGTGCGTGTTTGGAAAGGATAGGATGGGCATCAGATGACGCAACAGTACCAGCATTTTATGACTACACAGAAGCCATTACAAAGTTGAAGAGTACAGCGGAGAGAGAGGGAGAGAAAGAGGGATGAGTGTAGGATTTAGCTTCACACCAAGACATAAATTATGCATTCGGGCCATCCAGACATGTAGTTGTGTATCTTTTATGAATGCCTTACAGAGGCAAAGCAAGTTTAGCTAACATTTCAGTGCTACACATTAAGTGAGAGAGAGAGTGAGCGAGAGTGGTAGATGTAAAAGGGGCATTGGGGGGGGGGGGGGGGGGGTATTTTAGCAGTAACGTCTGACACAACCTATGATAAAAGCTGTCATCCGAGAGCAGTGCAGCAAAAAAGGTTCATTCCATCCGTCTTATGTGGGCACTGCACTTGAAGGATTTAAAAAAAGTGATACATGGAGTAGAGTTCTCCCACTCTCGCAGTTTGATCCCAAGTGAGCGTTTTATAGGAATTGCATCCAGTCATAAACAAACAGGGCAAATGGCACCATCTGTGCAAACTGGATGAGGGGGTTATCATTTTAAGTCCTGCAGATAGTGACCATTAAAAAACAGGACCACTATAAAAGACCACACTTTTTCATCAAGTGTCATCTCCTTTGATCTTAAAGAAAAGATACATGTGTGTCAGCATGTAACCAACTATAAGTCCAGGTGTAGTTGTACTGCCAGTAGTAGTAAATATAAGTGGAAAAACTGTGCACATGTGCGCGTCCAATGCTGAGTGAAGCTCCAGGCTAGGTTTACTATCTAGTGTTTACAGAGAGCCTGATCAGAGGGATTACAATTACACAGGAACTGCTTAAGACAGCTGCTTTACTCAGTGTTATCAAGCCACCCACACTCACCATACGCTGACACCTAACAACACGCACAAGTGGTAAATGGAAATCTACACCCTTCCTGGTATTTACGAGCACTTAAAACAGTAACAGGTGACGATCTGGGGTGCTGGTAGATTTATTGACAACATTTCTCCAGGGATTACTGGCATCCGGACATATCAAACAACAGGCAAGTAACATAGCATCAGAAAATACCTTTGTTTTTCAGTCTGTATGTCATACTGCAATTTCTTGTAACTATTCAATTTTAAGGCACTAATAGTGAGCATCATTCACAAGTATGTATGAATAGTGTAGACTTAAACAGAGACAAAAGACATGGGTTTTGCCAGTTTGACAGTGTTTACTGGGATTGGAAATGAAGACAGAAATAGCTTAAGCCAAATCAGATCAGTTCTCATACTTATTTATTTATTTATTTATTTTACAGAAACATTTTTTACAGTCACTCCAACTTGTTATATATTTGAACAATGAGAGACATCTGTCTTAATCTTGCTCATCATTTGCCCTAGGCTAGGTAGCCTACCTAAACACTCTCAAAACACTCGCTTACTGAAATACATCAATTCAGCCCAAAAATCAAATAACTTTTTTTTGTTGCTCTATTTAAAATGTGACAATTTGGTTTCTAACAAATGTGGTTCAGCTCAACACCTCCCAAGAAAATCAAATACACTAGATTTAGTCTGATCTGCCTCAAAATAAGCTTTTCTCCAGCGTGACAGAATGAAATAAAACTACATCATAGCAGTTATCCAGCAACTATTTTTAACACAACACAAAAAGCTGCCAGATTATTTAGTGATATCATGTGAGACTAAATGTCAGCTCCAGGGAGGGGAAAGAAAGCACCAGTTGTTGGTCATCTCCATGATGTTAAAGTGCTTCTGTAACTGAAAACCACTGGTTAGCCTGCCACACTTTTCCAGAACATTCTACACTGCAGGGTTTGAGGAATAACTGGTGAGCCTCACTAAAATGCTCCAGCTTCATTTTTTATATGCTTTCATTCATTTCATTCAGACATTCACCCACTGATAGATTCCTGTTGCCTGAATGGATTGCTGAAAATAAAGTACCTGGCCCATGCCTGCATCCTCTTCCTCCTGTAAAGAGAGATTACTGTGTTCTTCCCTCATTAATGGTGCCACAGCTGTTTGATTTTTGTGTATTTAAACAGCCAGCACTGATGAGCAGGCACCAAGGCCACAAAACAGTAAACCTGCTTACAGCATTGCAGATAATTGCTATGACAACATCCACAGTGGATAAGACATAGAGCGGCTGGAATAGAAACAAAGCAAATGTTTGCAATGTTCGATCAAATGAGGCAGTTTTTCCCATGAGATATGGGCTACAGTATGGTCGATACTTGTTTAATGAGGAACTATTGTATCAATTAGGCACTAATTACTCCATTATAGCTCTTGTGACTTTATAGTTGGGTAGTTTGTTAGTGGGATTCATCCAACAATTAATGCCATGGTGCTATGATTCAAATGCTGCTGACACTGTTCACAAGAGCAAAGTGTATATGTTCTTGTCTGTGCTGTTAACTTCACTTTTGTACACTGAACTTAAGTACAAGGCATGTTTGTCAGCTACATCAGCTATACTGTTATAATAATTATGCGATTGCCATATTTATACAGCAGAGGCTGTTTGCAGCAGTGATGGTATACTTTGATTTAATTTCTTATTTTAGTTACAATATGCTGTATTTTTATATTTTAATTATTTAAATGTCATTTGTATTAAACCTATCCCTAAAATGTTGCCCAGAAGTGCAGCTTTCCTATTTAAAAAAAAAAAGAAATGCATTTTTCTTTAAAATGATGCCTCTGATCATATATCATAATTGTCATGTGATGACAATTATGAGCATTCTTGACAGTTTCATAGGTCAGTTTGTACTAACAGTGCTGCCCTTTAGTCCTAACAGAAAGCCAAGTAAAACACTAGAAACAAATGCCACACCACTGACCAATGAAAATGGCACTGAGAAAGATTCTTGATGCAGCATCCCTTCCCTCATGTTATTATAGTTGTATTGCCACAGCTACAGGCAAGATGTCATATTCAGCTGAGATGAAGAGATACTAAGAATAAACCCAGTATGCTCGGTGCTTGATAATAATATTAAAATCAAAAACACACGCATCAGGAGTGCAGGATTTGAAATTACGCACCACGGCAAACTATCACAGTGATCAGTAAAGCTACAGATTTTGTTTTGAATCACACCCAAAATTTGACTGCATCCATGACAATTTACGCAGATCATTGAAAGTCATTATCAGCTCCAGCTCCTGCGCTATCAGTGTCTGTCTTTCTAAAGACATCGAGCTCAGTCTTCATGGTAGCATACAAAGGTATTGTGAAATAAATGCTTTAGATTTTCTTTATTATGCTGTGTAACTGCTAATAAAGATGGTTTTCAAAGCAGTAACCAAATAATGTAAATTATGTATTTTGAGGAAATGATTTTGATTCTTTGAGTAAAAAAATGAAAAAAGTGCCAGTCACACCTAATTTATCTGAAATATACTTAATGAGGCTCTACATGTGCTTATACTGCATTTCTATTATAGCTGCAATGATAGAGCTATACATTTTTTTTTGTTATTGGGTATACTTGTGTTGTTTTTGTACAATAGTAAATTAAATATTTGTAAGTTTTAGGCTGTTATTAGGACACAAGAAGACATTTGATGGCATTTTATACTCTACAATATTATGATTGTTCTATTTTCAGCCTTATGTTCATTTCTCTGTGCTTCAAAGCCTCTCTAAGACAACCATAATCCTACATATTTATGCAGCCTGTATTCCTGATAACAAGTCAACCAAAAATGCAAGATCAGTGGCGCACTTCTTCTATATATTAATAATACAGCCAACAATTAAGAGCATAATTTCTCTGTAATTTAATTAAATTTCAATGCATTATAATTTATATTAGAATGTAATTGTATTTGCCTAAAAGCTACATGTAGTGTGCCTACCTACTTCATGGTAGGGACTTCATGTTCTGCTTTACCAACTTACAAAAAAATAAATACTATCAAAATTTGCAGGCCTAATAATAGTACAGGTAACATTATAATGATAGAGCTAAAGTTAAGCAACTGGCACACACCCCAAACACCCCAGTGCACTCACAGTGTGACATAGGGAAATATTGTTTGTTTTTCCACAAAATTACCAAGAAAGTACACAGTAATTAAAATTACTTCCTGTAAAATACCATGAATTTAGGCACTACTTTAAATGAGTTTTGGACTTCCTAAATATAATCATAAAGTATTTTTTCTTCTTTCCTATAAAATACATGAAGTTATGCCCTACTTATACATGTAAAATTACTTACGCACTAACTAAAATTCTCCATGCAATTCTTAAAGTTATTTACATAATAATTTGTGTTTCTTTTCCTGTAAAATAATGGAAGTTATGAACTACCTAAAATTACTTATTAATGATTTCTTTGTTTCCTGTCTAAACCTGGCGTGTTGACCCTGATGAAGGCCACAGGCTGAAACGCGTTGGTCAATTATTAAAGTTGTTCATCTTCCCTCAAGTGTTGCTGGAGTTCCTGCATTGTAAACCTGGCGTGTTACCCAATTGTTATAGTGTACCTGTTTTTCAGTATTTGCAGGAAAATGTGATATAATATAAATATAATAGCATTTAATTACAGGAGGATTACACCCTTAGTCATTAGTTGTATTATAAAGTATCACTATTTTTTTTTCATTATGATACATGAGATATTTGGAAACTTTAGACTTCAGCAATGCCGCAGAAAATAAGTTTAAATCCCTTTAGACACATTACATACAGTTAGACCCAAACAGAACAGCATTTTAGATGCTTTCTGATTCCACAACTTATCAACAGGATTTTTAAACAAGGGTAAAAAGACCAGGTGCTCTTTTTAAATACAATAGCTCTCTGCCAGCAATCTGGAGTCATGGATCTGTCAGATTGTTTTGAGTACAGGTTTTCATTAAACTGTTGTATGCTGCTGTTTCCTATCTGATGTTGATAAGGGCTCTGACATAAAGTCACAGCCCTTTTTAATGTCAGAGCAGCAGACCTAATCCAGCAAACATGAACATGCTACCACTGGCATCAGTACTGAGGCGCTTACAACAGTACACATCATTCTCACAGACTTACAACTGATGCTTTCCCCACAGTCTATCAGGTCTAAATCTAATGCAGACTGGATATGCCTTTGTCCTTCATGTGACCTAACCACAAACACTCCATTATGGCTTGACACTATAAATCCCAGAGGGACTCTGGTTCAGTACATAAAGCACCTTTGCTCCAGCACAATTCCCTTAATTGAACTTTTTCATGTTACTCTGATTACCATGGTATGTCAAAAAGCTATTAGGGTAAAGTAGCCATTGCACACACTCAGCTTTTACTGTACTTCTAATTCTATCTAGTATGAACTGTCAGTCGCTGTGTCTTTAAACTGTAAAAAAAAATGCATGTATGACATGTAGCATATAGCACAGTAAAATTTGGCAGCAAAGTTGATAATGGTTAGGAACTCCAATCACTAAAGTGAGCAGCAGTGCTTTTCCGTGACCTTTCTTGCTGCTAGCTTGATTTTCACCAGCCACAGAGGATTGTGTATAAAAGGGAAGAAATGATGAAAGATCTCTTTCAGGGTAGAGGCGATCTAATTTGAAAGAGGCCGACAGATGCAGAGTAGTATAGCCACAGACTATACGCATACTACAGTTTAAGACACAACAACCGGCTAATATGTATATGGACTATAAAAAGACACACAGATTGCTCTTATGGGAAAAACGTTTGACGGTTATACAATAATCTGGAAGGTGATCATTGTATAATAATGTTCAATAGTCACCTTACTTTTCAATTTAAATACCAACAGTAGATTCAGATTTTAAGAGCATGCTTAAATTTTTCGTAAGCAGATGATTGTTGGTAATAAAAAAACGAAAGAAATATAGAATAGCAGCGTCTGTGAACCCGATGACCTGACTACCTTCTTGAAAATTTATAGAACGCACTTCTGCACCTCTCCACCTGTCACACGTCGGTACCTTCAGAGCTCATCCACAAATACTAACACTTCAAATACTTTAGCAGTAATCAGCACCACATCCACAATCATTCTCTTCATTCTTGGCCTGCCTTCAGCCTACTCAGTGACCTGCCCCCTGACCTCTGCCATAAACAGGTGTGATGACAGGCTGTAGGAGCAAAGCTGTGAACGTGGCACAAAGTTAAACGCATGACGACAGCTTAGCAACCAGTGAGTGTTTTAAAATAACTCGTGTTTTTGGCCCAGCAAAATAACTTGATAATACTTTAACCAAAAATACTGTGGACTGTTGCACTTAGACTTTTAAGAGAAACATTTAGGAAAATGCTGATTACTGCAGTTTGAAACCTGACTTTATTTTAATCACCGTCACTGATGAGTATTTCGAAATACCTCAATGATGTCATACTTTGAGACCAGCATATGTGTCACATGTGGTCAAACATTTGTAGATCCTTTAATGGATTCCGATCTGCAACATTAATAATTGCAAATGCCTCGCCAAACTTAAACTTCTCTGCGAGAAGTGTAACTTCTGCAGGACACGAGTGAGTAATAGGTTTTACTGCTGTGCCAACTGGGGTCCTAAAAGTCATAATCATTTTATTATTATTAATGGAAACACTTTATTTGAATACAACATTTGGCTCTTACAGTGTAGTAAAAAGCAACTTTACATTTTTAAACGTATTCCAGTGTAACTGTAGATATAACTTTTAGGGCAAATAAAATATTAATTTTCTCTATCTTTGGCAACAACTGTAAACAGTGAACACACACAGCTCCAAGTGTCCAAAGGATCAGGGGAATACAGTCCAGAGCAGCCCAGTTTCACAGTATTTTTTTTTAACTGGTCCCATTGTATTTACTGGTATGAATGAGAATACACACACTGCAGCATATACTGCATGTGTTTGACACAGAGACAGTGGATGCCAATCACCTATTTACAGACAAGCGTGCTGTGTTACCATACTTAGAAAACACATAGAGGAGCCTATAGCCTATATTATGACCTAGATGGGAGAAAGAGGGGCAGTGAGAAGACTTAAACACTCTTCTCTGTCTGCTGTCTCAGTGGAAGTGTAGAATTTTCCTTCTCCGACACACTTAGCAACTTAATGAGGGCTTGTAGATATTGTGCTGTGGAAAAAGTATTTACCCCCTTCCCAATTTTGTACTTTTTTTGCATATTTGTTACATGTACATGTTTCATACTCAAACAAATTTTATTACTAGACACAGATAATCCAAGTAAATACAATGTGCAGGTTTTAAATTATGATTTCATTTATTAAGAGGAAAAAAAACTGGCTAAACCTACCTGGCCCTGTGTGACCCTGCCCCTCATTGTTAAGTCAATAATCACCTCATCGAGAAATTGCTTAAATAGAACCTGAATGACAAAGTGAAAGCTCTCAAAAAGCAACAAATCATGCCACGAGAAATAAAGTCGGTGACATCTATCAGTCAGGAAAGGGTTACAAATCTATTTCTACAGCTTTGGGACTACAGCAAACCATCAAGAGAGCTATTTTACACAAATGGATAAAACTTGGAACAGTGGTTAACCTTCCCAGGAGTGGCCAGCCTACTAAATGTTCTCCAAGAGCACTGACAAGTCATCCGGGAGATCGCAAAGATCCCACAACATCTAAAGAAATGCAATCCTCACGTGTTTCAATTAAGCTTCGTGCTCATGACTCAACATAACAAACAGACAAAAATGGCATCCACAGGAAAGTTTCAAGGTAAAGACCATTGATGATCAACAAAATAAACATTGAAGTTTTTGAAAGGTTTACATCCTATTACATCTGGAGTAAAGCTAATACAGCATTTTAAAAAAGAGAGCATCATACCAACAGTCAAACATAGTAGTGCTGCTTTGATGGTCCAGGGCTGCTTTACACTTGAGTTTCAGTTTTTGTTTTTGTATGTGTTTCCTTATACACGTGTGAGAAACAGAGTGGCACGTTCATCCCCCTTCAGCTGTCATCGCCACCATGACTACCTTACCAGTCACACAAGCCACAGGCCAAAAGCCTACTCATTAAAGTTAACTGGCTAACACGTGAGCCAGTGATTTAACAAAATGAAGGGCTTCACAGGAAACTGCTTGCTGCACTCAGCTCTTTTATGAAATGGGCTGAGCTGTACAAATTTCTGAGTAGCGGGGGTGATAACTGTCATAAAACGTAAAGGCAAAGTCCTCTGGAAGAACTTTTGCTTTGTAAAGTTAAAATGACCAGTGTGAGCTTAAATGGCCTGAGTAACTGGGATGGTCTGATCTGGTGTAATCTGGGCCGGGTTGTTCTGGGTCTGTCTGTTGACTGTCCCCTGCTCAGCTCTGCCAGTCTGTACCCAGAGGGCCTGTTATTTTGGGAGCTCAGCTGAGAAGAGATGACAACATCATGGACTGCTTAAGCTGCTTACATTTCCTCAAGCACTCCCAATGCACCCTGGGATCTACACTCTTGTGTTGCTACACTTACTGTTGCTCCACAAGCATTGAGTGTATGTGAGCAGGCACTGTGTTGCATTCTCAACCAAAAACCGTTCAAATCTTAACAGTTACACAGGAAGAAAAGTCCTGTTAAAAGTGATAAAGAATGATGTGCAGAGAAACATGTTGGAAGACCAAGCAATATGCAAGACATAAGAATAAGTAAAGTTTAGGATGGAAGAGACTGAAGACAGGTGGGGTTGAAGTGACGCAGAAGTGGTATGATGTAAGGTGTGCATTTGTGTTTGTAAAGGAGTTCCAGATATCAGACATAGATTAGCAATGAACGAGAGCTTAAGTTATCCATGATTTAGGAGCTTTTTTCCATAAGATGTGCAGGATTTACTATAAATGATTTCAATTAATTTACATTTTTGTATTATTAATGAAAAACTCTTATTAGATGCTTATTGCAGACTGCTTATTGGATGAACCCTAGCTGATAAGGTCTTTACTATGTAATTAAGAATCCTGTAGCTTTAAGCAATTTTATGTGATTTGTGTGTAATGACTCTTATACAGCACGGCTGCTCTCGTTTGGGTAAAATCTGTTTAAGTACTGTTTTTGATATCCTATGGGCTAGACAGAGGGGAGGTAATAGGTAAACGGGGTTCAGGCCATGAACTGTCAGAGAGCTGATATTTTAACAGCAAACATAATTCCTGTGTGCCTGGCTCAGGACTTCTCAGCTATCATTGCTCACCCTGCACTCAAACATCCAGCTCTCATCCAACGGCACAGACAAACCACCATAAAACTTCTGGCCCAGGATATTACAAGCTCATTGGCCTGGAGAGTGACATAAAATTTAATGACATGCAGTGTAAGTGTCGCTGAGGAAAGAAGAGGAGGAGTTAAACAGTATGTTACACAGAGTTCAGTGTTAACAGAGTAAGTTGGAGTGGCAGGGATAGAAGGGGAAAGAGACAGGCAAAAGGATTTAAACCTACATGTGACAAAAGCAGTCTACAAGTGCATCACTTTAATTTTAGACTGGGCTTAAGAGTTTTAAATATTTATTGAAACCTACTTGTTTTACAGTGGGGGGTTTTTAAAGGTCCATATTACTTAGCTAAAATGAGATCTACTGTGTTTTTTGTTTGTTTGGGTTTTTTTTTTCTTTAAATCGTTTTTATTTCAGTTCTGGAAAGTAACCGCCATTTCTAAGTTGCAGCATTACTGTACAATAGATGCAGACCTTTATTTACAATTATCTCTGTTTTAGGGTGGCATGATGGTTCAGTGGCTGACACTGTCAGCTCACAAAAATAAGGTCCTAAATTTGAAGCCAGTTTGGATGTTTTCCCTGTGTCTGTGTCGACTCTCTTGCGGTTCTCTGGCTTTCTCCCACAATCCAAAGACATATACGGGGCTAGGTTAGGGAGCCTACATTTCTTATAGGTGTGAGTGTAGATGGTTGTCTGTCTCTATGTGTTAGCCCTGCAGACTGGCGACATGTCCACTTCTGAAGACTATCATCAGAATACAAGTAAATGAGGCAGTCAACCCTACTCAAACTCAAGGCTTGATTTTACCTGTGTGTTTTACATGTGTTTAATCCTGATCAGTTTGTGAATACTGTAGGTAGGAATGTTTGTTAACTTCCCTAGGTGCAAAGGGTTAAATTGGAGGGCAGATAGATGGCAAGATCAGTCACAGATTATCTGTCCAGACATTCATCACCAATCAGACTGCTGCTGGTGTAGACAGCTTCCTACTCCACGGCATGCTTCAAAGTAGGAGAGACAGAAAGCGAGAAAGCCTCCAGCTAGAAGAGTCACACGAAGTAACCTCACAAGACCGCATACATGGGCCTCTAGCATGCAAACTTTGAGCATACTTATATTAGCAGTCACGCAGCTTGTACAGAAAGGGTAAACCACCATATGGTGCTACTCACATGCAAACATAATTTAATCTTGTGCCTTATGTTGGTTTTCTTCTGCATTCCTTCATAACTACGTTTATAATTTACTGCTTTTAAACTGGAACTCATTTCAAAAAGTCTGTTTCTCACCCTGTGCTGCTTGGCTTCATTTCTGGGAAACTGAGAAATGATGCTGTGCCTAGATTATTTTGCATGTTTACAAACTGTCACTTAATTGATGCTAAAATATTCACACTACACAACATGCATTGATATAATATGCATACAGACATTGACAGAATCTCCTCATATGATTATAGAGTCTGACATGCACGCTGCCCCACGGTATTCTCTGTAATGTCTGCAAACCAAGCTTAAATTACTTGTCTTGCTCCAAGTTGTGTATTAGATGACATGAAGGAACATGAGACCTCTCAACAGTCTCAACATTGCTCAGATACAGCAGATGGTGAAGTAATTATTTCTATACTGGCTTACACAACCTCTGCCTCCAAGGGTTTGCTTTTACATACTCTGAAGTAAGGGTTCAATCTCTAAGCTTTCAAAATAAAAGCTGGAACCTCAGTTTTCACCATCCCCATCTGTAGGAAATAAACTTGGTGTGCACACAGGCCAATAAACTATAACAAAAGCTGACAAAAATTTATTGTATCTGGCCATGATCAGTGTTCTTAACAGCTCCCTGCAGACTTGTAAGTTGGCAGGATGCAGTTTCACCTTTATGAAAAACTGCAAATAAAGCAACATTCAGTGTATTAAATTCAAAGTTCAAAGTGTGAACAAAATTATAAAAACATACACTGCTTTAATGAATGTCTGCCATTGTCGGGTCATTTTTCTTCCACCTTTCTGTTTTCCGTGACTCTTCAATCAGTAGACAGGGTGCCATGACACAACTACTTATTAGTAAGAAGCAGTGGGCAGGCAGAGATCGCTTTGCAAAGACAAACAACTTAATTAGTGGCGGCACAGCTTTAATAAGTTCAGCTCAAAATAGTTTGGAAAAGCTGGTGAAAAAACAGCACTGTAATTATGACTGTGCTTTGATTCCCAATTTATAGGGGAGGCCACAATTACTGTGTTTGTGGAGCTTTCCGTGTATTGTTGGTATTCTCCTGAATGTGTGGTCAACAAGTGTGTGTGATGTAAGAACTCACTGTTAAGAAGTTTTCAGTTATGTGAAGCTCATCTGTCTGGGAAAAGCCAGAACAAGCCTGCAAATGTAAAGTCCTTTCCGCAAAGAACACTTGGATTTTATCTTCTTGTGGCACACCCAAAATGCATGGCCACTTTTGTGTTAATCATTTAATTTAATTTATTTAATTTGTTTATCAGTTATTTTCTGTGGCTATTAATATACAAAATGACTTTGACAACATGACCAACCTAACCAGTGCATTATTTTGTCACATAAACTGTATAGAAGGTACAAAGAAATGGAGCAACACCCCAGGTGGAACTATTATTCCAAGACAGGTGCAACCCGGTTGCTTTAGGGGGATGGACTTCCGCCCACGAGTCAGATGCAAGCTGAGAGGCAAACCGAGTGCACTGTCTTCATTGCTCCTGAACTTTACCTGTGTTTGCAGGTTGGTACCTGGTAAAGAAATACTACCACTGTTTGTACATAACAATGTTTTATCTCCATGTTAACTTGTGAAGAAGTAGAACAGTACCTGTAACACTTATGGGCACTGCCGCGCGGTCGACTCGCATCAGTGTGAGACAGCGGCGTCAGGCTGCGCAGGCCGCTAGCAGAAACGGCGCGGTAATGTTTTGTATTGTGGGTCGTTAGCGCCCAGAGCATTGTCTTGTAGGAAGGTCATTCATATCGATTTATTTTCTTTTCATTATGAAGGTTGGTACTCCCGCACACTTTACTATTTTATATAAACCTTTGATACAAAGATGTTTTATTGTTAAGTGTCATTGAGGTTTGAAAAGTATATAGCTGTTTAATATGTGAGTGTTAATGACATGTGAAGTAGAAAGAAGTTGTCCATGTTATGCAAAAGTGAATTTCATCCTCAGTGTGCTGTAAATGTGTGTCTAATTCTGCTCAATTTCAGTATTCAGAATCTGTACAGTCGTATATTGCTGTAAATTCATTGTAGATTACAGTGGCTTCCAACTGCTTAAGTAAGAGCAGGTGTGTACTTTTGTTTTGCTTAGACTGAGCGATCGCATGAAGTACATGTAAAATAGTGGAACGTGTAGAGTGTGAATTCATTTATTTTTCTACTTGTGACTTTGGGGAAATGGACAGATATGGACACTGGGACTGAAAAAGTCATGCACACGTGGATATTGTTAATGCTGTTCATGTTTGTTGAAACTTGAATAAGAGATGCAAGCTGAGAGGCAAACCGAGTGCACTGTCTTCATTGCTCCTGTGTTTGCAGGGATTTCTTCTTTGTTATTGTGGCACCATTCCTGGGGCCCGTAACAAATTGTGGGGGCTCGTCCGGGATCCACTTCCTGTTGAGTCTTCTAAGGAAGAGGGTCCAGAGATACTAGAACCAGAAAGTCAACGTGAGATGGCATCGCTGTAGCCGAGACGACAGCTGGTGGGTGTCCACAAAGAGAAGTCAAGATCTGTACGAGGGTCTTCACTCCACCAACGGAACTGCACCTCTGTGTCTCATTAGTCGAAGCTCATCATGGCAGCAGGAGCTGGTTTGGAGCATCAAAAAGAACATGTATAAGCTTTCAGGTGCAGAAGCCTATCAGCTCGCAAGGGACCTGGTCACAGACAGCCAGAGTAGTGAATTAGAGTCCACTGATGAAGAAGGTTGTGTGGATTGCATTATCAACTATATGCAGTCAGATGCTTTGTTAAATTCTGAGGATGAGGGAATGAGTCAGTTGCTGGTGCTAAATGATCTTGTATGCAGTATGGTTGAAAATCGTGGCCTATTGAACACTGCTAATGGGGTGGCGCAGCCACTGGAGTCACCAGTTGTTAGTGCTAAGACAGTCGAGCGCACTACAGTGACACATGCTACCTTAGGCCAGTTACCACCAGTTACTAACACTCAACAGCATACCACCCCCTTACTTTCCATCCCCAGAGAGCCTACAACATCACAGCAGACTGACTTTGGTGCACAGGCTCGCACCACCAATCTGAGTCCAACCCAGCCTAGAATCATAAATGATGAGCGGGGTGGAGAGCCACAGCATTTTAGAAATGCAAGTAACACACATCCTAGTGGGGCACACAGTATAGGTGACCCAGTAACACATGCAGCAATACCTCACCCCTCATCACATGTAACCACTGAGAGAATGGTTTCCTTAAAGGACCTCTCTTACCTCCAACGGAGGGAATTTAAGGTACATGGTGGCCAGATTGGGGACCACAATGCTGACATAACTTATAGCAGCATGTGTAAACAGATAGATGAAGGCATTAGAGAGGGTTTCACAGAGACTGAGGTTATCCGGGGTGTACTGAGAATTGTAAAGCCAGGTGTCTTCAAGGATATGCTCATCAACAAAGATGAAATCACTGTGAATGAACTCAAGGGCTTTCTCAGATCACACCTGGGTGAAAAGGCCAGCACTGAATTGTTCCAAGAGCTTATGTGTGCAAGGCAGAGTGAACAAGAAACCCCACAACAGTTCTTGTACCGCATGATTGGACTCAAACAGAAGATCCTGTTCCAATCAAAACAGGTCAGTACAGACATTCGTTATGAACCCAAAACTATTCAGGAAGTCTTTCTTCACAGTATCCACCAAGGCCTGGGCACAAAACATACTGACATCAGACAGCAACTAAGGCCACTCCTTTCAAACAGCAACGTCACTGATGAGGAGATTCTCAGACAGGTTATGAAGATGATTAGCGATGAAAATGAACACCAGCGTAGGTTAGGTCATGACCCCCGTCAAAAAACAACACATACACATAGTGTCCAGGTGGAAGGAGGGGATGTGAGTGCAAACAGTGGGGATAATGATGCGATCCAACAGCTTAGTGCACAAGTAGAGGCTTTGACTAACATGGTTGCGACTTTAATGGGCCAACAAGCGGCAGCTATTCATACAACCCAATCAAAGACTGCACCTTTCCAAACGCCAGGCCAGGATCAATTCCATGGCACCCAACCTCTTGTTAACCAGGCACTCACTCCTCCACCAAGTCAACCTTCAGCTGCAAGGAGAGGTAAAATACCCAGCTGCACCAAATGTATGCAGCAAGGCTCAGAAAACTGTAATCACTGCTTTGTGTGTGGGGATGCCGGGCATAGGGCAATTGGCTGTTTAAAACGAACCAACCAGCCGGGAAACGGGAGCCGGTCTCTGTTGAGGGACAGACAGAGACCATCCCAAATCCCCAGTCCCACTCAGTAATGCCCACTAGCAAACTGAGACGTCTGAAGGGAAAGGGAAAAAAACGCTGCAAAGAAGAAAGCCAGCCCTCCCCACTGAAAAGCCAAGCAGTTACTGACAGTACAGCCCGAACAGTGCCATTGATTGGTAAAAAGAGCCTACTAAATTGTTTTGTCAACGGCTATGCTGTGACAGTACTATTTGATACTGGCTCACAAGTGAGCATCATTGATAGATCCTGGAAGGAGACGTTCATTCCCCAATATGCAGTGAGGCCCTTACAAGAACTTCTTGATCCTGGGGAAAGCCTTGACCTGTGTGCAGCAAATGGACAGCCAATCCCATATGATGGGTGGGTGGAGCTAACAGTTAATCTCCCGGGGAACACCGATCCCAACCTTACAATGGAAGTACCCTTCCTAATCAGCCAGCTCCCCCTCCCCCAGCCACTACTGGGAGCCAATGTCCTCCAAGGGATGATTAATAGTCATAAGTGTGATGCAGATGCACACACTATGATCCTCATCCTTCTCCGCAAAGCCCTAGGAGTGGAGGAAGAACAGGCAAGAGCCATGGTCAACTTTATCAATCTGCAGAAAGAGTCAAACCACAGTATAACCACCATTAGGGTAGGGAAGGAAAATGTTTATGTTCCACCTGGTAAAACGGTAAATGTGCGATGTAAAGTACCATCTACCTTTGACATTTCCAACCCTGTTGTCCTGTATGAGCCACTAGAGGATAGCGCCACGCTAGAGCAGCTGAGTGTGGGGGAAGGATTGTTGGAAATCAGTAACACCAAACAACCATTTGTTAGAGTGTCAATTTCCAACCACACAAACCAAGTAATCACTCTGCCAAAGAGGTCCCAACTTGGCTCCATCCAACATGTTGCCAAAGTTCTGGAGCCAGGCGAACAGGACGTTGGAGATGGGGGTCCAACACAAGCTTGTGTATTGAAGGCTGAAGTTAATGTGGCCTCTCCTGGCACTCCCCCTGCTGACCTGTGGCGACCACCGGTTGACCTCAGTCACCTTAGTTCAGAACAGCAGAGAATAGTCGAGAAAATGTTGAATGAGGAATCAGCTGCTTTTGCACGGGACGGCAGTGACATTGGATGTATACCCTCTCTCCAAATGTCAGTTAGACTCAAAGATGACACCCCAGTCCAAAAGGCTTATGCGTCAGTCCCAAAGCCATTGTACAGGGAGGTTAAAGAATATATACAGGAGCTGCTTGTGAAGGGGTGGATTGTAAAATCACACTCGCCATATGCTGCCCCTATTGTTTGTGTGAGAAAGAAAGACGGATCATTGCGCCTGTGCATTGATTACCGGCTTCTCAACAAAAAGACTGTGCCAGATCGGCACCCCCTCCCCCGCATACAGGACCTGATTGACTCACTCGGAGGCTACAGGTGGTTTTCCATCCTAGATCAGGGCAAGGCTTACCACCAAGGCTTTATCGCGGAGGGGTCCAGGCACCTGACTGCATTCACCACCCCATGGGGCTTATATGAGTGGGTCAGGATCCCGTTTGGCCTTTCTAATGCACCAGCAGCCTTCCAAAGAAGCATGGAGGAAATGTTGGACACACTCAGGGATGAGTGTTGCATCCCTTATCTGGATGATGTGCTATGTTTCTCCAGGTCCTTTGAGGAACATGTTGAGGTCTTGCGGCGTGTACTTCAAGCTCTGCAACGCCATGGAGTTAAGCTCCGCCCTGAGAAATGTGAGCTACTTCGCAAAGAGGTCAGGTATGTAGGCCGCCTGGTGTCGGCAGATGGAGTGAGGATAGACCCAAAGGACCTAGAGGCAGTACAGGCGCTAAAGCAAAAAGCCCCTCAAACAGTCGGTGATGTCAGGCGGCTACTGGGTTTTCTGAGCTACTACCGGGCTTATGTGCAGGACTTCTCCCGCATAGCCAGGCCGCTTTATGAATTGCTCAAGACAAACCCCAGCCCACCTCTAACTAACCTTGTAAGAGAAAAGGGGAAGGGGCCGCAGTTATCTTCACGGACTCCAGTAGAGTGGGGCAGCCAACACCAACAGATTCTTGAGCGTCTCATAGACATTCTAACAAGCCCACCAGTGCTAGCCTACCCAGACTTTGATCACCCTTTCATACTGCACACAGACGCGTCCCAACAGGGCCTGGGGGCGGTCCTGTACCAGAAACAAGATGATAAGATGAGGGTGATAGGTTATGGGTCACGCACACTGACCCCAGCAGAACAGAATTACCACCTCCATAGTGGGAAACTGGAGTTTCTGGCCTTGAAATGGGCAGTATGTGAAAAATTTGTCGACTACCTGTACTATGCGCCCCATTTCACGGTCTTCACGGACAACAACCCCCTGACCTACATTATGAGCACAGCCAAGCTCAATGCTGTGGGTCATCGCTGGGTGGGGCAGCTTGCCGATTTCCATTTTGAAATCAGGTATCGGCCAGGCAAACAGAACATTGATGCAGACACGCTTTCGCGCTGTCCACTTGATATCAGTGTTTTTATGGATCAGTGCTCAGAAAGACTACCAGAAGAGGCAGTGTGTGCCACCTGGGAGGGAACTAGGACTGCAGAAAAAGGGGATGTAGCATGGGTGGCAGCCCTCAACATAACATCACAACACCAGACACATGCAGACACTGGAACATTTCCAGTCATCAGCTGCAAAGAGCTCTCAGATGAGCAGCGGAAAGATCCTGTTATCAGCAAAATGTTAGAGTTAAAGGAGAATAACAGAGATCTAACTGATGAGGTTCGTAGAACATTGGACAAGTCCACAAGGAAATTGTCACGAGAATGGAGTAGGCTACAGGTGGAAAATGGCTTACTCTATAGGAAGACTCCCAGCCGAAAGCAGTTAGTCCTGCCTGCCATCTACAAACAAACTGTCCTCTCACACCTCCATGACAACATGGGACATGTTGGTGTGGAAAGAGTCCTTAGCCTAGTAAGAGATCGCTTTTATTGGCCCTTTATGAAGAGAGAGGTTGAGGAATATATCACCAGACGATGTCGTTGCATTAAGCAAAAAGAGCCAGCCTTACCTGACAGGGCACCTATGGGGAGCCTTACATCGAGCTCGCCCCTAGAGCTCGTATGCATTGACTTTCTGCACCTTGAGACCAGCCGGGGTGGGTACGAATACATACTGGTTGTAGTCGACCACTTCACCAGATTCGCACAAGCATACCCCACTAAAAACAAGGCTGGAAAGACAGCTGCGGAGCGAATCTTCGGTGACTTCATCCTACGGTTTGGCTATCCAGCTAAGCTTCACCATGATCAGGGCCGGGAGTTTGAGAATGAGTTGTTTAGGGCTCTCAGACAGCTGGCCGGTGTAAACCATTCTAGGACTTCCCCATACCATCCACAGGGCAACCCTGCAGAGAGGTTCAATCGGACTCTGCTACAAATGCTCAGGACGTTGGGCGAGAAAGAGAGAGAGAACTGGAAAGATCACCTGTCTCACGTTGTGCACGCATACAACTGCACCAAACATGAGTCCACTGGGTTTTCTCCATATTACCTCCTTTATGGTCGCCATCCACGTCTCCCCGTCGATCTCCTCTTTGGGTTGGTAGCTGAGGACGAGGCCGACACTCCAAGTGGATATGCAAAACGATGGAAAGAGAAAATGATCGAAGCGTACAAGATAGCCAGCACGAACAGCCAACATTCGAGTGCCAAAGGCAAGCACTATTATGACAAACAGAACAGGGGTGTAACCCTACAACCAGGTGACAGGGTTCTTGTTCGCAACGTTGCAGAAAGGGGAGGTCCATGCAAACTGAAACCCTATTGGGAGAAAACTATCTACATTGTCAGAGAGCAGGTTGGTGACAACCCAGTTTATAAGGTCAGCCCTGAAAACAGAGGTCACCATACTCGCACCCTCCACAGAAATTTGTTGCTTCAAGTTAATGATCTACCAGCAGACATTACAGATGATCGCATGCCTGATAGACTGCCAAGGGCAAAAGGAAAGTCAAATCAGCCACGGGAAACGGTCGACCAAATAGAGGCTGGTGATGTAAGTGGATCTGAAACGGATGAGGAGGCACCTTGTTACTGGCTGCGGGTACCCAGAGAATCATTAAGGACCAATCGGGACATTCCTAATCAGGTCCCAGTGAGCGGGTCATTGGTTAGTCCTGAGACACCTGGTGACATGCAGGGTGGCGATGCTCCTATGGGATCAGAGTTTGACCGAGTGAGTGTAGGAGAGATGGAGCAGGAGAGAGAGAATGACATTTCGCCCCCTGTGGAGGAACCAGAGTTTGGCGAAGAGCAGCTGGCGCCCCAGACCAATGACTCCAGTGAAAACACTCAAGGGTCTCAACCTGAACCTCAGCCCGTACTAAGGAGATCTACAAGGCAGAGGAGACCTGGCCAGATACTGACCTATTCTTCCCTTGGCCAGCCAACGTATCAGCCACGTCTTGCTGTTAGTTCTGTGGGTGTACAGCCAGTGTTCTATATGCACCAGTGTCCACAATCGTACTGGCATTCAGTCCAACCCATCCATATTATGCCTGGTGTACACTCCGCTGTCACTTACCCGATCTGCTGCTGAGTTTAAGACGGGCATAGGACCTTGGGTACATATAGTGTTGGGTATTCAGAAAATGTAGAAAATCATTGCACACCCATATGTATTTGTAATTTGTGAGTATATTGAGTGAAGAGTTAAAGTTTGATTCAGAGTTAATGGAAGTTTACACTGTTAATTGCAAGTGTCGGGAGCCACTTTTGGTTTGTAGGGGAGTGTGTGGCACACCCAAAATGCATGGCCACTTTTGTGTTAATCATTTAATTTAATTTATTTAATTTGTTTATCAGTTATTTTCTGTGGCTATTAATATCCAAAATGACTTTGACAACATGACCAACCTAACCAGTGCATTATTTTGTCACATAAACTGTATAGAAGGTACAAAGAAATGGAGCAACACCCCAGGTGGAACTATTATTCCAAGACAGGTGCAACCCGGTTGCTTTAGGGGGATGGACTTCCGCCCACGAGTCAGATGCAAGCTGAGAGGCAAACCGAGTGCACTGTCTTCATTGCTCCTGAACTTTACCTGTGTTTGCAGGTTGGTACCTGGTAAAGAAATACTACCACTGTTTGTACATAACAATGTTTTATCTCCATGTTAACTTGTGAAGAAGTAGAACAGTACCTGTAACACTTATGGGCACTGCCGCGCGGTCGACTCGCATCAGTGTGAGACAGCGGCGTCAGGCTGCGCAGGCCGCTAGCAGAAACGGCGCGGTAATGCTTTGTATTGTGGGTCGTTAGCGCCCAGAGCATTGTCTTGTAGGAAGGTCATTCATATCGATTTATTTTCTTTTCATTATGAAGGTTGGTACTCCCGCACACTTTACTATTTTATATAAAGCTTATGATACAAAGATGTTTTATTGTTAAGTGTCATTGAGGTTTGAAAAGTATATAGCTGTTTAATATGTGAGTGTTAATGACATGTGAAGTAGAAAGAAGTTGTCCATGTTATGCAAAAGTGAATTTCATCCTCAGTGTGCTGTAAATGTGTGTCTAATTCTGCTCAATTTCAGTATTCAGAATCTGTACAGTCGTATATTGCTGTAAATTCATTGTAGATTACAGTGGCTTCCAACTGCTTAAGTAAGAGCAGGTGTGTACTTTTGTTTTGCTTAGACTGAGCGATCGCATGAAGTACATGTAAAATAGTGGAACGTGTAGAGTGTGAATTCATTTATTTTTCTACTTGTGACTTTGGGGAAATGGACAGATATGGACACTGGGACTGAAAAAGTCATGCACACGTGGATATTGTTAATGCTGTTCATGTTTGTTGAAACTTGAATAAGAGATGCAAGCTGAGAGGCAAACCGAGTGCACTGTCTTCATTGCTCCTGAACTTTACCTGTGTTTGCAGGGATTTCTTCTTTGTTATTGTGGCACCATTCCTGGGGCCCGTAAGAAATCCCTGCAAACACAGGTAAAGTTCAGGAGCAATGAAGACAGTGCACTCGGTTTGCCTCTCAGCTTGCATCTGACTCGTGGGCGGAAGTCCATCCCCCTAAAGCAACCGGGTTGCACCTGTCTTGGAATAATAGTTCCACCTGGGGTGCTGCTCCATTTCTTTGTACCTTCTATACAGTTTATGTGACAAAATAATGCACTGGTTAGGTTGGTCATGTTGTCAAAGTCATTTTGGATATTAATAGCCACAGAAAATAACTGATAATCATTTAATTTAATTTATTTAATTTGTTTAACACAAAAGTGGCCATGCATTTTGGGTGTGCCACATTCTTCAGTGTGCAAGACTAAAGTTAGAATTGTGGTCCTCAATTTCATCCCGGTAAAGTCTACAACGTAGTCGTCTACGTCATTTTTTGCACTGTATTACGCTCGTGTGCTCGTGTATCTGCCCTGCTCTGCCACCACGACAGAAACTGAGCTGATCATGTTGAAATTGGAGCTAATAAATAATGAACAACTGAAATGCAGGAAAAAAAAGGACTTCAGAACAGACTGAATCTATACATAGATTGTATGAAGCATGAAAATGAGAAAACATACTCTACATTGGGAGAACATTTCATATTGCATTAGCATTATCAGCAAGCTAAATACAATAGCAGCCTATTGGATTTTAATAGAGGTACCCCAGCCATGTGATAATTAATCCACTGCACTGTGTTTACGCTGCATAATACTACCATGTCTCATGTTGCACGTCATGCTACAGTGTAGTATAAGCATGTGTGTGTATTTCTGTGTGTGTTCACATTCCATCTGTAAGGTGTATTGAAAGAATTTTGCTTTGCCTTCAGTACACACTCAGCTTTTTATCTGTCTAAAAATGTGCTACAAAGAAGAGCAAATAGAGAGATGATTAAATAAAACACTTCTGCACTGCTACACAGCTGCTCACACATGCAAATATATACGCATCCCACTAGGGTTTTTAGTCTTATTCAGAGCAGGATGAGAAGTGCCGGAGCAGCAGTCATCAACTGCACAACGATAAATTCCACTTTTTTCATCATTCAACTCTCTCTTCGGTATAAACTGTGGATCGCTAGGGCCAGGTTTAGGCAGGGCAAATTTGCACCGCTTCCTTTATTCAATTTGTGCTACCAATCTGTGGGTAATTTGTGCTTTATTATTAAGGTAATGGCTAATTACTCAATAAGGGACTGGGACTCCCTTCCAACATTGCAGTTCAGTGGCAAGAGAAAGATTATAAAGGTTCAAAAGTCTTTATAAACATTACAGTTTATAAGCAAATAAATATGTGGAAAAAAATCATATAATTTCAGGAGATAAAGTTGCATTGGATTATGAAGGTAAGTTGTGTCATAGAGATTTTTAAGCTAAGTTTCTCTTACTGTGTATTTTGGGTACAGTATACACAACTCTGCAAAACAACATGGTTCTATTAAATTTAATGAAAAAACTGCTGAGCTAAGTTGCCTGTCACAGCGATTAGCATGCTGGATTGGACTCTGGCAGGGGTCAGGTCACTTGATGCAGCAGGGTTGGTGGTTATTACAGAGTAGGCAGCTTGATTAGCCTGCAGGGTAAAGACCAGATACTTCCAAGTATGTGTTTGTGCTTGTGTTTGTGTGTGTGTATGTGTGTGCGTGCATGCACGTGTGTAAATGTGGATTGTATGAGTAGATGGGTACTATTGTTTTGCCAAGGCCAAGACAGGATGGCAACCCAGAGCCAAAGACAAGAAACCGGTAGAGCAACTCAACAACAAAACTGAGCAGCCATCTGTGCCTCTGAGCTTTGAAGCATAAATTGTTGAGAATCAACCCACCCACTCACACAAGCACAACCTATACACGTCTATACTATGTAAAATTACATAACATATTCATCAGAGAGAAACTGTGGATTTGTAGAGCATGTTGTGTGCATCATGCCTGAACATTTCACAATTTGTGAGGGAACGAAATCATAATGTAAGACCCATGAATGAACAAAAGAGTTAATGGATTCAGCTGAAAACCATTTTTACAGTTGCTACTATAATTAAACATTTGCTTTGTCAATGCATTACAGCCCTGTACATCTGTAACAAAAACATACATGTTCATTAACAGAAAGTCCTTATATTTCATTCAACAATAACTGCCAACAGTTGTGTTTTTGTTTTGTTTTGTTTTTAAGATTAAAAAAAGCAAGAAACAATAATAATGGCAATCATTTTTAGTGACCTGACAGACAAAAATATTACTTTTATATTATTTTTTGGTTTTCTAGTGTCTCACAGCTGAGAAGCCATGCAAGTGCTTTTTTTAATGGGTGTGATGATTTTAGCGAAAGTGTGAGGACTGCCTCCACACAGTGTTAACAACACATTCTGTTCCTCCTACCAAATAAGCCCACAGGGTTCAAGTACAGTCTCTGAACAGACACACCAACATACACAATGCATCAAATCAGAAGCATGGGAGACAATCAGATTTATTTATATCGTTCACAAGGCTCATCTCAGCACTTGATACCAAAAGACAGAATGAAATGTATAAATCACTTTTTTTAAGTGATTTGTTTGTTTTTATTGGTAGCATGATGTAATCCTGTGGAACTAGGATCATGTGTGAATCTACAAATGTTCTTGTTTCTCAATATTTCCATCCACGGTGGACCTCAAAAGTTTTACCAATTTTGCTTTCAGCGCTGACTTAATTTTTCGTGGCATAGATTCATCCACAGATTCATCCATAGGTGCTGATGGAAACATTCCTCAGAAATTTTTGTCCATATTGACATGAAAACATGACACATTTGCTCTAAATTTGCACATTTGCACTCATGATGCAAATCTCCCATTCCATGACATCCCAGGGGTGTACCACTGGATTGAGATTTTGTAACTGTGGGGAGCCATTGGAGTACACTGATTTTAATGTCATGAAATTGTTACACTGTGGTCATAAAGGGACGGACATGGTCAGCAACAATACTCAGGTAGGCTGTCAAATTTAAACAGTGCTCAAACTGGTAATAAGGAATCCAAAGTGTACCAAGAAAATATTCTCCAAACCATTTTATCATCGCCGTGAGCATAACCCACTGATACAAGGCAGAACTACTTCAGATTCAATATGGTGCACGAAAAGGGATGCTCTTCTGCACACCTTGGTTGTAACAGATGGTTATTTGAGTTGCTGTTGACTTCCTACAGTCTTAAAGCAGTCTGTTCATTCTCCTCTGTCATCAACAAGCCATTTTTGCCTAGAGAACTTCCGTCACTGGATATTTTTGTCTTTTTTGCACCATCTTCTGTAATCCTTAGAAATGTTCGTGTGGAAAATTCCCAGTAGATGAACAGTTTCTGAAATTCTCAGAGTAGCCCATCTGGCACCAACAACCACGCCCATTAAGTCATTTAAAGTCACTTAAATCACCTTTATTCCCCATGTTGATGCTTTTTTTTCCAGCAGGTTGTCTTTACCAGAAAAGCTCAGAGTTACTGCCATGCGATTTGCAGATTAGATATTTGTGTTAACAAATGGTTGAACAGTTGTGCCTAATAAAGTAACCGTGAGAGAGTATGTGAATGTTTTCATGTCCTCTGAATGCATTTTTTTTATCATCAGCAATTTTTATTTCATTTTAAACTTCAATAACAGAACTGAAAAAATAAATACATAAATAAATAATTAAAAAAAAATAAAAAAACAAAGGGAGATTATCCTATTCTTTCTTCGCACACCAATCCCCACACCACCACTCTCTCATTACTCCTCTGTCCATCAAGTTACAGAAAGCCAGCTTGTAAAGGGAGACCAAATACAATCATATTGATGCAATTTATCTAATAAACCATAATTCACTTTTTCGTAAGATGCCAACTCTCTGAATTCATTTTTGTCTTCTTTTTTTTTAGCGATGCTAGCACTAGAGCTGATATTTGAGTATTGATCATTTTAATCATTATTAGTATTAGAGTTCAAGGGGATTTCTTCCAATTTTTTATTTTGTCCAAATCTAGATTTCAACGTATAAAGAAATCTGTAAAATTGGAACCTGTGAAAGTCTCCAATTTTATACCTTATTTATCAGCTAATTTTGTGTAACACATAGATGGAAGATAATGTTTTCTTTTAAAATGCACATATAGTGAACAAAGCAAAGATTTATTTAGCAAAAGTATCAATAGATGTAAAATTCCTCTTCAGAAAAAGTAAGCACATCCTCAGCTTTTGAAGCCAGTTCAGCCTCATCCACCAGGAAATGGTCCTTTTGAAAGGGTTTGCTACTCTTCCTTCCAAAATGTTTTCAGTTCAGTTTAAGATGTTTGAGCTTTTGCTTGCATGTGCTGCTCTCTTTCAAATATCCTACAGTTCAGCAGAATTCAGATCTTTGACTACCCATTCCATAACTCTTCATTTCTTCTTCTTGAGCCATCCCTGGGTGGATTTGCTAGTGGTGCTTAGGATCAAAGGTATACTTACAGTTTAAGCACTTTTTTGATATGATGTGAAATTCACAGTTAAATCACGTAATGTTCCCCAGTCGCCAAGTCAGCAAAGCAACTCCAAATACTACCATTTCAAAGCAACTATGTCACTGATTCATCTGTCCAGAGCACATTCTTATTGTAAATAATCTTTCCTGTTTGTAAAACCTCTTTACAATTAAAGATGTATCCAATTTGACACCATCAGTTGTGACAACTGCCTACAGATGAGAAGACATTTTTGAGTTATGGCAGACTTTTTTCATCAAAATGTATGTTCTTGTATTTATACAAGTTGGCAGTCGTGTGAAACACTAATAATCTCGCGAGCATCCACAACCAGTTTTTTCCCTGAAGTTCTCGTGGAGCAGCTTAGGTCTTGGTAGATGACATCACACACTTTAACAGCACAAAAAACACCTGATGACATGGAGTTAAATAAGTCTCCCTAATCATTAGCACCTACTCTAAATCCTGTGACACTAACATTTCTATATTTGAATAATATAGACTAAAGAATGATGTAGACTACTCTTACTTTTCCATGAAATACATCAGCTTTTTCTCTCATTGAAATTCTAATTGATTCTGTGTCACATTTTCAGGTAATTTTTTTTAAATGTTTACTTGCTCAAATGTGTCCGAAAAGCCAACAGTCTTCTACACAGGCTGTATATCGATCTGTATGTGCATAGTATAATACACAGAATACTATCACAATACAAACATGAAAGAAAATCACATTAAATCTACATCATAAACTGACGCCAGATGCTGTCAATTCTGATTTACAGAGTATAGCCGAACAGAGAAAGCCCTGCAAAATCCTAAGATAACTCTGGCAGACCAGACATAAAAAGCATTAACACACACACACACACTTGTACCATGTGAAAACAAGAGCTATTTCTGACTCTGCTGTTTGGGGATTTCAGTTTATTTCCTGCTCTGTCAAACATGTTCTAAATGTTGGTGCGAGAGTCACGTCTTTGTTCTATAAGACCAGGGGAAACAAGTGACCACTTGATTACACAGCACAGCAAACACATGACATAAAGGTCAGGAACACAAAGGAGTGGGTACACAACTGCAGAGCATTGTGCAGGACGCATTGGTGTTCTCATCGGCTCTTCTGAAACTATACACATCTATTACTGATTAGAAATATAAAATTAAATAAAACTGGAATCAGCTTTATTTTAGGTGACATTGCTACTATAAGATATTGCGCAAGGTCCCCCAGTAACCAAAGGAACTGAAGCAATTTAACATTGTCTTTGTCCTAATTTTCCACTGTAACCTTTAAGCAAAGCTGAAATATTTTGGCATTATTGCACGTAACCTTTTCATCTCGCCTACAGCACTGTTCATCTTCTTTATGCTGGCCAGTTCTCCTGTTATGTATTACTGTTAGATCACTGACTGCCATCTCTCTCTCTCTCTCTCTCTCTCTCCCGCTGTCTCTCTCTCTTAACTCTCCATCTCTTTTGTCTTTCTCTATCTCAGTGCTGCAGTGTAGGCAGAGACTTGTCTCCTCTAATTACATTGAAAACGATGTGATCATTCAGTACAGAGAATCTCTAATGACATCTGGCAAAACAAAGAAAAAAGTTTTAAGGCAGGAAACTGAATCACACTGCCGCCTGGCTAAATGTCCATTGACTATGAGGTTAACGGTGGGGAAACTGTAGCACCACGGTGTTTGCTTTCAAGCAGTTTTAACCGTTTCCACATTATCAAGTATCCAATCCTAACGCAGCTTGTACAAAAGTTTCTGGTAGGGTAGTACTTAAAGTGCTATGGTTTGTGTCAGGAATGCCTGGAAAAGACTGTGTTAAGACTGGCCCTCGTGTTTCCAGTGAGACTTCGTGTTACTCTTACAGAATGGATCTCGTTCCCCTTGCTTTCAAACCTCCATCCACCCTTTTCTGTGCTGAAGGTCAATCACAACAATTATAAGGGTTGATATGATGACTAGCATCTCTGACATTCCTCTGTTGATCAGTGCTATTTCACATCATCTCTGTTTTGTTTTGTTTCTTTCTCTGATTAGTAGCTGAGCTGTCCAGTAACATCCCAGGGACATGCGGCCTATGCCTTTAATAAACCCTGAAGAAGATTTCAACTGAACTGAGAAGATGAAAACTATTTTGCATTTGTCTGTCAATGCCAGACTAACTTCAGGGCAGTTTATCAGAAGATGTTCTGGCTGTGGCTTTTTTTTTCTGGTAAGTACTGGAAAAAATGTGATTCACAATTAAGAGTAAAAGTTGCCCATTAAACTGTAAAGTTTTCCTTCTTATGTTATATGATTTTATCGGGCTATTAGCGTGATGATGATTTCATGCGGAGAGGGCATTCTACCACTCTGGTTGGTCAGTGTTGTGCTAGTTTTAACTGGTTTTCACTATATAATCCTGGGCAACATAATCTATGAAGAGCTCGGGAGCTAAACCTTACATATACTTTTGAATTGTTAGAAGCACTAATAAAATGTTATTCAAATTACAAATTTATTAAAAAAAAAACAATAGGGGGCACTAATTTACTGTTGCCTTTCCCTTTTCATTTTATAATGAGCTGTGTATCAGCATGCATTTTTCTTTGTCTGGGTCACAGCATGCACATTTGCAGCGCTGCGTTCAGTGCATGTAAGCAAGCCACCTCGATATCCTCCACCCATGACTGACGACTTCCATGCTTATTGGGGCTTTGTTGCCGTGGCAGCGTCTCATTATGTAAATGATGTCTCCCTGATGAAAAGGAGGCAGGCGCAGCCGTGATGTTCACTGCTCCAGACTGTGTAAAATTGGCTTCAGGGACCAGTGAAGGAGCATTGCTATATTTAGCAGTCATCTTAACAATGTCTTTCTTCTTTCTTCTTTCTCACATCTTTGAAACAGAAGGCCCACTCACATTTAACACTTGTGTCATCTTTTTCACACAGTGAGTACTAAAATATTACTCCAAATGCACATAAAGGCACATTACCAACATTTCAGTGGCTGTGGCATTTACGTCTTCAAGGCTTAATATGTTGTATTTCTAAATTCTTGAAAGTTCTTTCTGTTGAATAGTTTCCTAAGAATGTATTATCCTTCCTTTCTCTGCCATATATCATCACTGTCATGACCCAAGCTCAAAGGGTTTTATTCCAGCCCAATAAAAATGATCCTTTTAATGTTATAGCCAGTTTTTAAAATAGACAAAATATGTGCTGCTATTGAATTAGATGCCAGAAACATATTTTAATAAAGTAGGGTTAGGGATACCAAAAGCTTGGACAAGCTTTCAGCATCAAAGTCTGACTCTTTGAGAAAAAAAATTTTAAGGAAACTGTGTAAATGAATAAATAATTCTTGTTGTAGAATGAAATTGCAAAGGATTTGGAAATTTCATCATCTAGGCGCCATAATATGATTTAAAGATTTCAGAGAAATCTCTGTGCGCAAGGGATCAGGCAGAAAATCAAATACTGAACGCTTGTGATCTTCGGGCCCTTACATGGCACCACATTAAAAACAGATGCTATCTTATAGTAGAAAATACTGTATAAGCTCATGAACACTTTAGATCATACTTCATAAAAAATGCTTTTGTCTTTCCCAATCTAACAATATATTGGATCAGTTAAGTATTACCCTTGTGCTTCCAACACTGATATGTTTTTCTCATAGACATCCAGTGAACTGCTAAGGTAGATCACTGATGCAAGCTGAAGTGTGGCCCTGCCTGTAACTTGCGTGTGAAACAGCTGCAGGACTGGAGGAGAGCAAGAAGCTGGTAATCCTTTAAACTATTCTCTGCACGTTTTGCAGAGGAGATGGTGGTCTGCTGCTTTGGAGTCTTCCGGTTGAATTCACTCTACAGAGACTACAGCCTTGTCCGGCATTAAGAGACTGTCAATCACTAATCTGCATTCTGTTCAAACCTGAGGCAATCATTTGCCCTTACCATAAGCACTGCTGGCCAGTTAGATGCTGTTTCCCAGACCTGCTCAGCCTGTAGATCCTGTTTATTACCACTGGTTCATCCTTATCTTGTCCCTTTCCTACCTCGGCTTAATCCCCTTTATAATTATCATCAACTTTAATTAGTTAATGTGCAGAGCAACTATTAATCCTGAGCATCATTTCAAATACAGAAACCAAGGCCATGAAACCTTTGAACGTGACATGATGTTAAAGCATTAACAGAAACATTTCAGTGCTGTCACTCTGAGCCGAAAATGTCCCCTTTTGAATCTTTATTTCACAATAACTTTATGTGACACTGTTCCCGTCCCACTAGGCTCCATGGATGACAGGACACATGGTTTCTATGGTAACCTTGGGATGCTGTAATTGCTTCTGTGACCTCTTTCTGCCCTCAAAACATCCAATAGCTCCTCATTCATTGTCTGTTGTAGTAAGTACAGTATTTACAGTTAAAAATATGTTGCTAAAATGTGCTTAATGTAATTAACAATGTCTATACTTAGAAGCACAAATTGCTCAGCAATAAAAGATCCACTTGGTTCCATATGTTTGGGGATAATTGGAAAGAACATCTGTGGTAAAGCTTCTGCAGAACTGCACGTGTTGCATACCCTCCACAAACTGTATGTGAGCCCAAGGTGGCGTGAAGGCTTTCCACACAAATGAGTCACTCCTGCCACATGCTCAGTTGAACAGATGAACGCTTTCCTTCATCTCAGTCGGGCTAACAGCACTAGATCTGCGCTGAGTCAATTAACAATCAGAGCTGGATTTTCTCACACCTGGCAACAGTATTATATGAGAAGGACATAATTCTGTTTACCATTTGTCATCTCTAGATGATGAGCATAAAAAAGAAACTAAGCAATGCCATTTAAACATGCTTTCATTATAACAGCAGCGGAAAGGAGACCAGAAAATGATTCAATTTTCTGCTGATTTTATCTTTGTTAAATTTAGCAGATAATAGACCACTGGGAAAAATGTTCTTCTTCCCTCATTAAATCCCTGAGCTAACATGAAGGTGGCTAACCTCAACTTGGCTTACTGACATGAGCAGCTATAGGAAAGTGTAAGTAGGTCCAATAATCTGAAGCTCACACTTGCATAAAAGTGGTTTATCTCGTACTTTTTAAGTAAGCAAAACACAGCAATCCCAATCTGAAATATTTCTGTTCTTTCCTTATTGAGAGAGATTTTTATTTTGTTATCAGCCAGTTTGACACACACAACCACAATTATGGGGGATTATCTTTAGATGGGATTAACTGCTGTAGCACGGAGTGCATTTCTGAAAGTTAAACTGCAGTAATCTAAAATCCACAGGTAGTGAATAATCCCAAACCTACTGTCAGACTTTTAGTACACACAATCATTTTTGATGAAATGATTCAAGTGAAGTAATAAGATTACTATCATGAACCATGTTAGCATTAGCAGGCCATAGTCAGATCTGAAGAGGACTTTGGAAAAGAACATGTTGTTGTTGTGTTAAAACGCACTCGTTTTGTGCAGAAGTCAAAAATACGAAATGGCAAAAAACATTAATTTTGATATTTTATCTGTTCGCGTTCTGTGACAAGGAAGTCAGTAACTTCTTTTTGTGTATTCCATTTAATTTCCATCTACTGTGCTGGTATAATGGCACTACCTTAATAACTGGAATAAAAACTACCTTGAACATCATAAGAACCCTTTAGATCCCGGATCCTCATACAAATTCTTACTCATCCCAGTTCCTGTGCCAATTCATGCACACCCCATGTACTGTATATTGAGCCTTATTTTTCATCCCATATATTTACATGAGTTGGTTGTTAGCAAACTGTCAGAATTTTCAGCTCTGGACACATACTTACTCCTGAACCTAATTTGGGGAGATAATGTTAATTACAAGACCATGTTGAGTAACTTTTATTGGAAGAATTGGAAGTTAATACAATGAACATAATATTCAAAAAAATGTTATTATCATTGTTAAAAAAAAACAAACATGGCCTATTATTTTTGAGATTAGATTAACAGATAATCGCATGCTTGCTAAACAGCTGTGATATTCAGCAAAGAGCATTCATGGCCTTTTTTAAGTAATAAGGATTAAATGTCTTTAGCCCCTCTTAGTCACAATATTTATGGAGGAAGCCAAATGACATGTGTAAATTAACAACCAGGTATTTCAAAGTATAAAACTGCAAAGATTAGTTGAAAAATGAAAAGTGCAGTATAAACTATAGGGGCACTTTAAAACCTTTCTATCGGCCATATGCTTCTACAGTCTGAAAATACTCATGTGATCTTTTCTGAAATGGCAAGAGGTTCACAGGAAGAGCCAGGCAGAGCAGGAAGCAGCGTAATTGTCATTTGGGACCTTTTTTCACTCATCGTTTAAGCACAAAAAACTATTTCAGGTACTATGTTCCAACCCCGTGAGCTTATTACATGAGCTTATTTACATGAGTTTATTCACACGGCTGGTAGTGGTCACTTAACTTTAAAATTTAGTACTAGGTCATCTTACACAGCTTACACAAACAACCTGCGGGTTTGTTTTCTGAGGGAGGCCAGCCTCTCACAAAAGCCTCACCTCAGAAGACACGCAGCTCTGTGGATTACCAGCAGCAGGCAGACTAATGCACCCGCAGTGAAGCATTTAGAGATTTTAGGGGCAGAACATTTCTGGCAGCAATGACGTAAAACATAGCATAGTTTCCATTTCAAAGTTGAGAAATTAATAAGATTAAAATGTCTTCATCCTAAACACATACGTTCAGATGTATTTCACTGCTAAATGATCAATACATAACCATTTCCAACAATGCAGCTGTCATGCTGAACCAAAACACACCTTTCATGTGAAAGAAAAAAACATCCTAGGAACTCTAATGAATCACGCACCAGAAACCAGTCACAGGGGACCCTGAGTCAGAAACCCAAGCTTAGGAACTGAAGAGACAGGCCTTCAACATTCTCAAACACCGATCAGCACACAATTCAGCAATGGAAAGTGGCAGATCACTGATGCCACTCGGAGATCTGAGTGGCATTAGACTCCGCTCAGGAGGTGAGCCAGTTTCCTTGAGGTCGTGTAGCCGGATCTGCGTCAGTACAAGTAAAGCATCTGACAGTGCAGAACCACGCACTTTCACACATTAACACTTGTCACTAACTTCAAAGTTGGGACAAAGTTGGGACAGAGTATGGTACAGACTTGTAGTGTAATGAAGAACATAACCTGTTTGGATTGACATAGAAAAGAAAAGACAATCTATAATCTGTTCATTCATGTTACCAGATCCTGACATACTCTGACAAGATTAGAATATCCAAACACTTCAATATCAAGGGAATGTTAAGCTACTTAAACTTCACAATTTTGGTAGGACAGTCACTAAAAAGGACATAAACTGGGGGAAAAGATTCATTTTGTGTTGATACAGTATGCTGAATAAATATTATGAATCTGAGCCAGACAAATGTGAGAAAATCCTGTGAGTTTACAATGTTGAAACTTTGTTTGGAGTCATTTTTCACCCTGGCGTGACTTTTGTTCGACCCCTGCATGTCAAACTATTAACTACAAGTTGATCTCACAAATGCCAATCCTGTCACTGCATGCTGTGTCTTATTTTTGTTAAAACATCCCGAGAGAGTTCACAACAGTACGGGTGCTGAAGGCATTTAATAGAGTCTTAATGATTAAAGTAGTGGATCCTCCCTTCACCACATATTGTTCAAAGGAGATTCTTGAAGAGCCTCATTAGATTAAAAGAAGTTAATGACACTGTAGACAGTATTTGGTTTTGCTGATGAGACCAGAGCAGGTGTCAGTGTTGTGGAGGATAGAGTTGCCTGCACTGTGATTAATGAAGCAGCTCCAAACTGTTCTCTGCATATCTATTGATTCATTTCTGTGGCTGGCGCTGAGCTGAATTAATCTCCCTGCAAATATGCAAGACTTATGTCTTCTTCTGCACTTTGTCCTGCAGTCTGAGGCAGACATGAATCGACTGGATGACACTCATAGCCAAAGAGGGGGTTTATCAATGCACTGCGCTAGGATCAAGTCTGAGGAAAGTAACAGAAGCACAAAGTTGTTGTTTTTTTCAGAAATATGGAATCTTTAACTGATTATAATGATAAATTAGCAAAATGATGATAAAAAGCAATCAGAGAAATGTACGTTAAATTGGACCATAAAGTAAAACACATACGGTGCAAATGTTTGTATAACCAATGGAGAGTTAATCATCTCAACAGTTAATGCATATGCACGAGAGTTATCTGAGAGAGGCTTCAAGCCCTGGAAAGTTATAAAGCCGAGCGAGTGTATACGTCATGCTTTGACACATCACTTTGTCCGCACAACTAAGCTTCAGAAGGACAAGGGGAAACTAACACAACGTGATTCACTGGTGTTGATACTGGTACTCTACACAGAGCCATGTTTCTCTCTTTCAGTCTATGCATGTTTTCTGTTTTCACATGCTTTGCTAACAAAATAAATCCCTGAGGGAGTCGGAGAGAGAAAACAGTGCCCTGTCACAAAACTGAGTCACCAAGAAAACACCCTGTAACAAAAAGTGACTTTCTTACTGAGTGACAGCTTGAATAGCATGTCTTTGTGGTATGACTACTACTAGGACCCCCACAGAGAACATTACTTGTACTTTTCAGGATTTAAATCTGTCTGTAGATGCAAAAACGAGATGCTCATGCTCGACCCCTCTTTTTTTTTTAATTTTCTAACCAAATAATGTTTTTGTAAAGATGTAAGCATTCAGAAAACTACAACTGCAAAAGACATACTACTAAAATAAAATTAAAATATGCCATCATAGGTAATTTAAGCATCTTGGCAAGAGAGATTCTTTTTTCAAATTAAGAAAAAAGGGGGTATCACTCTGTTAAAAAAAAGCAGGGCAGTGAGAAGCTTCTGCAGTCCAACAGCTTGCAGGGTGAAAAAGGAGCTGTGGAGATGGCAGGTGGTTCCGGCTTTAATGGACTGTTTCCCTGAAATAATTTGTGGGACAGGTGGTTGCCAACATTGGCAGGGTCGGTGGTGATTTTCCCCATGCGGTTCTCGGCTCTTGTGCAATTCAAGTCTCTGATGGAGGGCAGCTGGTACCAAATGACCCTCTCAGCAATTCACAGTCTACTGTCCTCCCCCGAGCCCCTTCTATTTTTTTCCTCTCACATGAAAGCACGTCAGCTACACCACATTTGTGTGTTTTTCTGTAAATTTATAAAAGGAGACAAGCCTTAGTGAACACTCATAGTTAAGTTGAAGATGTTTTGCTGTCATCTGATAGTTTTGGCGATAGCGCTTCCAGAGAGCGTGCCATTGATTTCCAGTGGGAGACAAGAACAAAAGCTCCCGTGGAGGTTAATCTTGAAATCAATTAAAGCATGTTTTACTCACTGCACATTCAGCAAAAAAACTGATAAGCTTCCCTTACTGGTGTTTTATTTTAGATGCAGAAGTTAGTTGTCAAGCATCTTATACTATAAACATTAAAAAGACATACTATAGACATACTAGACATAATATGGATCTAAAGGTTATATAATATCAAAAGAATATCTATTTTTCCATTATATGTTTTGTTAAATGCATCAACAAATTAACCACGGAGGTTGAGAAGTAGAGTGGTTTAACAACAAATGCACCATGACACCAAATCTTTCCTTCTGTGCCCTCATCCAGGAAAGCAGCTTTGGATGAGGTATGCTCAATAGCTCACTAGGCAGTAATACTTTATTAATGCCTATTAATAAAGATTAAATGTTAATAAAAACTGTAATATTCTGTAGTACCCTGATTAGGATGCATCTGTACCATATATAGTAACACCAAAAGTCAGGTAGCAGTGTTGCCAAAATAAGCCAATAAGTTCATTGATTTGTTGTAAGCACTTCAAGCGGAGTCCGAACACGATAGTAGGAAGATTCAATTGCATTTCTATACTGTAAGTAAACAGGAAGACTGTTATGGGCACGCTGCCACGGTGTGAGTGTTGGGTATTTTATTCTGTCACTAAACCTGGGAAACAGCCGTTTTTACTGGTTGCAATTAAGAGTTATTTTTTAAGTTATTTTATTTTAATACCCAGATATTTACTGACGCGAAAAGTCCTGTCCTCTCTGGTGTGTGGTTTTTTTAAATCTTTTAATAGAAAACTGAGCACGAGGACAAAGACGCAGTAACGTGTGTGACGGTGCGTAAGCTGTCCCGCACATCAGGACGGAACGGTTGCGATTAGTCCCTCTAGGTTTCTTTGGCAACCTGTCTCCATTCTGTCTCCATGGCAATGCCAAGGCAGTTTACTTCCTTTTTTCTCAGGGATACGGAGCCTCTTTGTTACGCCACAGGTCATAAACTCGAGCTACGAGACCGAGAGGGCTCCGCGCGTCGTGGCAGTGCAGATGTGACGAGAGTGTGCGGCTCAGTGTACGAGCGAGAAACACAAAGGGACCTTTCAACAGGATGCCAGTGACACAATAGGATGCCACCACCATCGCTACACTGGTTATACTGGTTAGCTTATTAACATCCTGTAACACACACCCTGTAACATATTGCCTTTGCTAAATCATCTGCGTTTCTGACGATCACCAAGTCAAGGCAAGAAACGCATGTGATCTCAAACTCAAAACATCGTGCAGCGTATAGGCCTGCAATAGCATATCTCAAAGAGCAATATCCACATGCATCGTGCTGGGAATGGTGAACCATCCAGTGGTTGGTATTGTTTTCAGTCAAACCTCAAAGGGTGATTTGAGCACCATGCAGGGAATGAATGAGCGCATGGTCGCGTTTAAACCTGTGATTTGGGGATAAAGCAAGCTGTGCAAGCCAAGGCTCTTCTCTTACCCTTGGAAGCATCCTTGTCTTCTTTAGGCTTCGCCACTTTTCCGCTCATAGATCCCAGTTTGGATGTGTAATTCCCGAATTAGATAAGAATCGAAATCCCCTTAATTGCTGACAGTCCTCAATGAAATCCTGACCGGAGATTCCAAGTGATGAGATAAGGCTTCTGTAAAGAGAAATATTCATCAAAATTGCATTTTCTCTCATAACACAACAGCTGCGTTTGGTGTTACAGCAGGGCCAAAGAACGTAACAATGGAGCTACTCGTGCTGCAAGGTGTTTCTCAATTGGGTATCAATGAAAACATTCAACTATTGATAGACACACTCACACGCCACACGACAAAGACCTCATGTAGTTTCAATAAACACAAAGAAGCAGCCTATACGCATGCCTATCTTCGTATAGCCTTTCCAGTGATTTAACACCGCGCTTTAACCTACCTTATCTCCTCCACGTTTTCTGCTACATCAATGCACATTGATGAAAGGAAACGTCCCCACTATGAATCCCGTTATGTTGCATACGAAAAATCACGACCTACTCTATTGTGACAAGGGAGACGAGCAAAAAGCTGCGAAATGGAGCGCACTTTTGCTCCCCGCAGGTCTTCAGTCAAGAAAAATTCAAGTGAATAATACACTGAGCTGTAGTGTCTAACAAACCCCGAGAGTAATCCCATCCAGTGTGGCTTTTGGCGACCAGGTTTTCTTGTCTGAGGCTTTCACGGTCGAGCTCTAAACACTCGGCAGATAGAATCAACAGGATACACAACGTGAGAGCGCTCTACCAGTTACAGCGCCCGTTCACACAGTGGACAATTGTTTTTTGACCCGCGTATGACGGCTGTGGTGAAAACGAGCTGCTCGATCCATGAATGCAGTCAGCATGTGAGCTGTGATGTCGATGCGGAGAAGAATTAAAGCAGGAGGTTGTGCTGCATGGCGCGCACCATCTTGCTGTTGCTCTCATTCAGTTGCCTTTGCAGAGCTATGCGTTATCCCATTCACATCCGAGATGCGCATTTTCTAAATATATATTCGGAGGTCTTTCCTTTGACTTGATTAAATATGCATTTGGAAGTCAGTAAGTGGCTGGAGGATAACACATAAAAATAAAAACCGCAGTAAATTCTTGTTATGCTTTCTTACATACCTGCAGCTTTATCATTTTACAGTTTACATAACCTCATTAGTTAATAAGATATTTGTTGCATATGACTAATACGATGGTGTTATGTAAAACAAGCTCCGATGGATCGGACTCTTAACTGAGAACATAACCCACCTAGTTAAGACTGGATAGTGGAACGTATCAGTTTGTTTTAGTTTCATGAACACTTCTCAGGTCCTTGAAAGTTTTTCAGGTCCTTGAAAGGACACATCCAGTTCTACAGCAGTGTTTTGAGAGTGCCAACCACATTAAGTCCTTTCCCCCTTCTGGCACCAGATGAGCATTTTTTTTCCAGATGCCACCTCACATTCCTGTTACATAATCACAAGGTGAAGTTTATCACATAGGTGTCTTTTACACCGGAGAAGCTAATGTCGCAGTCCCACCACTGTTTTGAAATGCGTTTTGTCCCCATACCGCACAGATTTTTACAGGTGTAATTGGTTCAGATAAATAAAGATGAATTGTTTGAGGAATGCTTGCAAGTTTACACATTTAAAAAACATGCAATACAGTTTCAATGTAGATAAACAAATAGTATACTGAGTAACTCGTTTGAGTGTGACGTGATTCACTGTGGGTCATGACAAATCGATTGTGGGAGTGAGGAATACCTCAATTTCAGTGCACTCACTGTAAAATGCATGCAATAAAGAGTTAACTATAATTATCTTTTTGTAAGTGTTCAGAGACTATCAGACTAATGAATAAAGCCATTTATTAATATTACTGCAACATATTACTGCAGTAATATGTTATATAAGTGTCCTTACCTTGTGAAACTTGTAAAGATGAAGCCTAAAAGCTTCACTTGAAGTCACGTTAAACTGTTCAGTTTCAACTGAGCCATATCAACAGCAAAACATATTGATTTCCATTTTTAAGGACACTATAATCTTTTTAATTAGGGGTGCTATTTTTTAGATTCTGTTCAAAAGTCTTTCAATCCATGTCCAGTTTTTAGCAGGCTCTATGTCACAACCCCTGGTCATGCAGAGCTGTAGCATGCAGTGGCAGCAAAGGGAAAAAGACCCCTAGGTTAAGGGTTACACGCCATATGGTTGCTATTTTTAGAAGAAACTGGAACCACTTCGAACTTTCTTCACATCCGCAGATCTTGCTGAGACATTTGAGACATACTGGGACCTGTCTCGGTGAGTTACTTTCCCTTAAAACAGTCCAGTCATTGCATTGTTTTTTAAATTGCACTCTACTGAGTTGAGTTTAGTTATATTTCTGACACAGGATTTAAAGAAAGTGAACCCCAGTTAAGCTAAATCATAATCTTTTAAATACTTTTTTAGACAGAGGATGGTTATTAAAACATGATATGCATCAAGCAGCCATAACATATTTTGTAGGTTCCCCCAGTGCTGCAAAAACACCTATCACCTGGAAACAGAACCTCTGTGGGTTTCCAGGGGAATCCTTTTGAGTCTTGTGGATTACAGGATGGGGTCTCGATGCATAAAACACAGATGTATGCCTATATTTTTATATCTTTAGATTGTATTGACAGTGGTGATGCTACAGAATCCTTGCTATGAAGTTATGAAAAAATATAGACAGATTAATTATAGAGCTTCAGTTTAGTGATTTTTTTGTAGATTTTTTTCATAAAAACCATGTTTTTCACAACATAGTCACTGATGAATGTGGCTGTACTTTGATGAGCTACATGAAAAGTCTGCTAATTAAGATTGCTTTAAAATATCTACTCTACCACAAGTCATTCATTTATATATAAACTATACCGAACAAGGGTCCGGAAGGTGTGTTCAGGTGGTGTGGTGTGCATATGTTTTAAATTCCACATACATGCAGAAAAAAAGCAACTGAATGTTGGTTTGCTTTCCTTTGTATCATTTTGAGTACTTGAGTATATATATACTCAAGTACTCAAAATGATACAAAGGAATGATTATAAGGTAGAACACTGACTCCCCACCTGAATACTAGAGTGGGGTGTAGAGAGTGATGGTAAATGTCAGTGGCTTGTGTTCCCGCTGTGTGCGTGGCCTGTGGCCCCTTTTGACCTTTCCAGCAGGGCGTCACACTGTAGTGGTACATCCATTCCCAATCTGTTTAAAGCAAAGCCAGGGACCCTGTTCAATATGGTGCACACAAACTCCTGACTCACACTCTATAACCTCTGACGTCAGTTAGAGGTCATAGAGTACCAAGCTGTATCCACCCATTCTACAGAATAACCCTGAATTTCTTTTTTTCCCCCACTGATTGTAATATTTGTGGTAGAAAATCCCCTCAGATTTCATGCTGTGCCACACTCATGCAGACACGCTCAGTAAGCTGATTGATTTCATTCACTGGTGATGTGTTGAGAGCTTTGAATGCAAAAGTAGTAATAGTACAGTTTTAGTATTTAGTATTAGTATTTATTTATTTATTGTCATTGTCAAGAAAGTACTAAATTTGCACCAATATATGAAAAAGCATCCTGATTAGAGGGATTTCAATCCTGATTGGTTGATCCTGATCCTAGAGAGCTCCAACACATGAATAGAAAGGTTTGGTCAAGGGATAAAGGTTATCACACATTACAACTTGGTATTGATTATCACTGACCTGGAGGTAAACAAAAGCAAACTGAAGCCCCACCCCCTCTACGCCACAGTATAAGATGGATCCCTTCATTGTACATATGCAGAAACAGCACTGAGGCCTGTACTGTTCTCTTGCTTTACATCAGATATATACTAACAAGAATATGCTAAATGGTGATTCTGAATATTCTGAACACATCCCTGCAGGTCTTTGTCTGTTTTCTTGCATCACTGAGCACTTAAATGTACTTTCTTACTAATGAGAAGCTTTGCAACCTTACTTTACGATCTAATTTTTGGCAGATTTTTATGCTGATACAGTCTCTGTCTTTTTTTTTTTAATGCCAGATTAATACGTAAGCATCACCATCTTTAAACATGAGTTTTCCACCCCGTTTACTGAAGCATCTCCAATAGATGAGAATGCCGGTCACTTCAGACTTCTTATCAAAATGGTAACTACTTGATCTTGATTTATCCATGTTCCAACAACAAAACCTCTTTCGTGGTCACTTAGGTCTTTTTCTCTTCCCATCCTAATGTAAAATCCAAATCAAATCAGCCTGCTCAGCATTTTCTTATGCTCGGCACTAGGCAAAATTGGACTTTAACTGCTTAGCTGTAGCGTGGAGGGAGTGGGCAGAAGCCTATGCAATCACTCTGGTTCTCCAGTCAGTTATAAAGCCTTTTCCTTTAATTTGTCACATGTAAACATCAGGCAGTTTTAGTAATTTGTTGGTAATTTGCATGAGATTTACTTTTAAAGTGAAACAAGAACAATTATCTCAACTTTAAGAACAATTATCATTCCTAAAGATAAATACAAATAGCATACACACACATACACTACCCTTATTATCTTTTCCTACAGTAAACTATAGAATACCAGTGCAGTTTATTCAGCAGAGGAAGGCTTACTGTGGACTGGATTGTATGTTGCTACTCTTGTGATATTAGGTGGTTAATTGTTATTTCTATAAGTGTTATGTAAGATGATAAGATGACTCGGTATTCCAGAGAAAGATAAATCATTCAAAGCAGCACAATGGCATTTGGTGAAGAGATTGCATGTTCTGTCTTTGTTTGAGTGGGCATCTTTTGGATGGTTTCTTCCAATATTTGTGGAATGCAACATTTGCGTTGTCAGATTTGTGAAAAGCTTGTCTTTTTTTACACCAACTACTTTGATTTCCTATGCCAGTAATGAAATAATACAGTACTATGTGAAAAGTCTTGAACCAGTCCTCATTTCTTTATGTTTTGCTAGGAAAAGGGGAAATCTTTGGGAAATCTGTTTCTTAAGGACATCACTGTCACATACTGTTCATCTGCTGTAGATGTAGAAAATTCTGAGGACACCCTGCACACCACACTGAGAGATGCCATTATAGTTTTTAGCAGATACGTCTGTGGGAATCACCTTGTTGGTACAAAAGTACGACTTGATCGCGTTATTTTTGGCATTGTTTTGTTTTGGGGTTTTTTGTCAATTTGACTAAAGAAATGGAATCAAATGATGTGTTGTTGTGGCAGGCATCTGGTAACAAAGTGCCTAAAGATACAACTTGAAACTGTATTTTTTTTCTAAGTTGCCTGTATTGACACAACACTAGCCCATCCCTTGAGTTAGGTGCCCAATTAAAGCTTGAATGAGTCAAAGGTCAGTGTTACGTGGCTTAACAGGGGGAAAAAAAACATTCTTCTAAAAATGTTCAGTTATAAGGACTGAACATGAGTTGATACTAGTGCTTCTACTACTACTGTCAGCAATTCTTGTTTTGTGCTGTATTTTGCGTCTTAGTTTTAAGTGACTGGTCATTATTAAGTATTTTTTTTTCATGGTTTTGGGGGACACAGTCTGTTTCTTTGCTCAGTGTGTGTTATTCATGGCAGGTAAAATCAATTTCCATTTACATGGACCAGCCAAACAACCCATCTGGACTCTGAGCTGGTTTATAAACCAGTTCCATCAAAAACCAGCAGTGAACAAGCTGCTTGATTTGCTGCTTGCCTGTACTTAACATCACCCAAGGTTATACTTGTGGAGGAGTCAGTACGGGTGTTATAAGGATCAGTCCCAAAAGATCATTCTTTAGGACAGGCAGTGAGGTGGAGGGTGATTAATGCTCCAGTATTGTGCAGCTGGGTTAGTCATCTTCCCCCGATTGTAGGTGTTAGCCTGATTCAAGATGAGTGTGGCTGATAAGGTAATAAGCCTGGTGCTGTAACAGGGGTGCTGGTGACAATGTATGTTGTGTAATATGAATGGGATTTAACAAACACTAACTTCTAACAGTTCAAATGCGCCCAAACTTTTAGAGATCACTACATCTTGTAGTATTTCATGTTATCAGTGAATTGCAGGTGGACTGCTTATAGAATAATGGAGTAGTTTGGGATTTCTTTCAGTGAATTTAAGACCGGAGGATTCTAAAAAGAGATTTCATTTTAGTAGAGCAAATGATGTCATGCAGCAGAGGTCAGTGTCATCAAGGAAAGCAACTTCCATAATCATATTTTGATTGTCAGGTGAATATAATGAATAATAATGCAGCAGAGAAGCAAATGCAGGATAATAAAATCCAAGGACTGAAAATGAAACTAAAGGTGGTACTTGTCTTTGTCCATTTGTGTGTATGTGCCCATACAGTTTGCACATAAAAGTGATGGATTTCATTATAGGACTGCTGCACACGCTCGTTTATCTCTGACTCCCAAAGAGCTCCAGCACACTTACCTCAGTTCCAAAGGTCAAGATGGGGACAGCGAGTTATTTCAAAACCAAAGAGGTCAGGGTTAAAAGATGAGAAATGATGTCATATTTCTTCTACATCACACACTACATAATTGACTCGGCCACTCGCCGGATTGCATTTTTACAGTATATCTCCCATGTCACAGAGTCACAGTATATTTCAGCTGTTGGCCATGTGACCTGCGTGGAATTGGTGCAGCTGACACACATAGAGCCTTCATGTCTGTATTTGCAGGTGAATAATTATCAGCTGTTCTTTGCTTAAAGAAAAAAAAAGATTACAGATGCAAAAACTGATGCAATCAACTATCAGTTCGACCCACTTCTGCCTCATTGGCTCTGTGCAGTTTAGCTTTCTGCAAATTCTCTTCTTGACATTCATCAGGAAAACCATCATCTTCATGGACACTTTCTGACCAGGAGGGATAGGAGCTCCACTTTTAGTAACAGTGGCTGAACATCCCTGAGCCAAGAGCGTCTGTCAGCTTGGCTGAATCACAGCAGTAGATTTGAGCTCTGATTTCCAGGGAACTCTGAATTTTACAGTGTTTCTGGGCCACTGTTGGGAAACAAGTGAGCCGTGGTTAAATGTCAACCTTTGGTAGAGCTTATTTTTTCCTCAGATTATTTCATAGGATGATGAAGGGATGGTTTCATAATGAAGTCATCAGTTATATATTATTATCAACAACTATAATTCATTTGTAGACTGCGTGCAACTACTTTTTCTTACATTTACTTCTTTATTACTATTTTTTTAATGGATGTATTTTGTATTTTACTCAGGAGGATTTTATCAAAAAGGCTTTCAACAGTTTAGGACTATTACACTATGAGTGGTGTTATAATCCTATAAATCCTATGAATAAAAAGACAGTTGTTAAAATGTCACTGTGTTTGCCTTAGTGGGTAGTAGTCCTGTGTGTGCAGGCATGTGGGATAATGGCCATGAAACATTAGGCTCTTAAATTACAGAAATGATTAACAGAGCAAGGCTCTCTGAAATATCACATTAATGTCAATGCGTTTATCAGAAGGAGGGGCTGACAGGGTGGGGCGGCTAGTGTGTGCTTCTTTGTACAGTTCCCTGTTGATATAACTGTAAACACTAACAAGACTGGAGTGCTGTGTGAAATGTCCTTTAACACAATTCTCCTTGCAGTCCTTGAGCATCTACTGATGTTAATGTAAAATATGTCTCTAATAGTACAATACAGCTGCAAAGATTCAACACCTAAACCATTATCATAATATTAGACACAGTTTCAGATATGTAAACAACCAAGAGTTAAATTTGTCTTCTTTCTAGAGACTGTTTAAGCATTTCAGTCTGGAAGTATTTGGTAAGTAATACAGTTTTGCAGCTTTGCCTCTGTACGCCAAAACTGTGGATTTCAAATCAACCAGCCAAGATGTAGCTGAAGTGCAAACTTGCAGATTCAGTTCAAGGGGTTTTATAAACATTTTGAATGAACTATTTAGGAATTACTGCCATTTTTATATATAGGTCCAATTTTAAGACCTTCAAAAGTAGATGGACATAGAAGCAGCAGGTTAACAGCCCTTGTTATTCCATGGCAAAACGATAAAATGACACTCCCGACTTGACCTCTGTAAGCACTTTCCTGATAAGTTTATGCTATCACACACTCATTTTTGCCCATGTTGAGTTAAAAAATTAAGTCTGTTTTGTAAATCTTCACACATGTTTCAGAATGGAGGATTATCTTTGAAGCCACTGGCTAATGAGTTGTCAGTCATATGCAAACAAGAGATGCCTTTATGAACAAACGAAGGACAACATTTGAAAGAGCTTGCACAGTTCTGGAAAATAGTTTTTGTGTTTTTTTTTTTTTTTTTTTCATTTGTTTCCAGGAGGCAGTGAGCCTAGCTATAAACAGAGAAAATATTAACCTGAGTAGCACAAAGTAGCTGTTTCCCTACTTTCAGTCTTTATGCTAAGCTAAGCTATTATGCACGGCCTCTTGGACTAAAATAAACCACCTTTGTCTCCACTTGGTATGCAGGGATCACTTTAGAAACACACACTGTTTGTTTAGGCTCCAATTTTTGTTCAGTACTTCAACAGCAGCTCTTTTTCTTCTCATTGGTCTAATTATACAAAATTGTCTCAGAGGAGAAAACGTGATCATAAACTAACCGAGACAGAGTGTTTTAGCTTCACTGTAGGTCACATTACACAAGAGTTGATCCTCTGTTTCTTATACAGTCATATAGGTACAAGTGTTATATATGACATAAAATTTTAATTTGCTATTGGAATGAATTTGAAGTGCGTGTGCGTGTGGGGGGGGGATATTTCTTTTAAATATGCGCTCACATTAGTATAACTTTAACATGAATAAGGTGTGTCCTGAAGAAGCCCTGAGCTCATGTTGTCTCACTGTAACAACTGGAAGAAATGAGTGATCTAAATAAAACATAACTCCTTCTGCTGTACCCCAGGGCATTTTCATATCATTAACATTGCATCACTGAAATGTCACGCTGTACCAACAATTTATTTTTGCACATAATGTTTCACAAACACTAATCAGTAGAAAACATGGAGTCTAATGAGTAGAAGCAAGGTCACCGTGAGGGTGAGTTTCTGCAAAGGTTAGACGGGACAAGCACAGTAGGTCCTGATTAAGACAGTCAGTGATGTCTTGACGACGAAATCCACCTTTTTGTGGGTTTTTCAGACGATCATCAACCAGATTGCAGCTCACGATCACGCAGCATCAACTGTTTGTTTACTTTTTTTCACATTTAAAAAGTAAACAACTAAAAAGTTCTGTTCAAAAAGTTTATGTTGGATCTTTTAAAAAATATTTTGGTGGTTTGGTTATCCTTTTTTACTTTCATCCAGATAATTGATTCAGTCACCACTGCATATTTAACGTACGGATCTTCCAAAATCCTGCTGCTTTTGTTTGAGCTGCACAAACATTCAGGTTGAAAACAACAGAAAAAGGTTTTACCGAAACAAAAGATAAGCCCTCAGCAAACGACAGCTTCTCCCTGGTGAAAGACTGCGGTCTAGGCTGCCTGATCTCCTGTGCTGCCCAGGAGATACTGTACAGAAACAATCAATAGCACTGAGCAAGCATCAGAGTTTTTATTATCTGCAAGGCCCTGACTCGATCCCCCACTGTAGTGACTGATCTAATTGGAGCCGACACAGACTCCCATGCTGTGTGGTGCTGCCAAAGAATGAGAGAAGACAGAGATGTCAGGAAGATCTTCATAAATCAATAGTTAGTCACAGGCAATTTTATTTCCTTCCATCCATTCATACATCCACTCCGTCCATTTAAAACAGTGTTGTTATGCTGCTTTACACACAAGTCATCACCTAAGTTGTAACATTTAAAACCATTGTTTCTATTTTCTCCTGCTCATTCTATAGTAAGCCTTGTCAATTGCCTGCAGCCATTCTGCTATTACACTAGAGTGAGACACTATGTGGAAAGAATGCCATTGGGGATATCATGCCCAAAGACTGTTCACAAAGCTCAGCAACAGACTCGCATTTAGATGCATGACTCAGTGGGGGAAGTTCAGGTGTTAATGTTTTGGACTGAAGTTGGAATACCTATCAGTAACATTCACTCAGGAAAAGTCTGGTGACTGTTGGTTCAAGCGGTCAAACTCTGGTGTGATCGAACCACTTTACTCACACACTCCTGCAGAAAAAAAAATCGAGAAGCTCTTGTATTGAGTAGACAGTGTTAATTACTCAGGTGTGAATTATTCATCCTCTCAACGATTCTGTGAAATATAAATGCCCTCAGTCGATAGTTGCCAACACTTGAGAAGATTGCAGACTCCCTGTGGGGGGATTCCAGAGCCAGTGATGGTTTTGCATCTTTTATGCCAGACCACAAAATGACACTAGAGTTAAAACTTCAGCTGGCACGGTGAATCAGCACCCTTGACTGCACGCCATGACTGCATCATCTTGATTATTCTTTGAAAATATTGAATGATTATGAAAGGCGTGAGCACAAGTGGTAAAGATCCAATACTGCACAATATTTAGAGGTTTTGACTAACACTGAAATAGAAAACTTTGAGAGATTTTGAAGAGCTTTGAGTATCTTCTCTCTGAGTTAAGTGCATGTTCGGGGATCTGAAAGAGCCGTCACTAATTCAAGTTCAAACGCTAAAATTCACCATTGGTAACAACAGGTATTTAAAGGCCAAAACTCCCATTTCATCCACTAGAGCAGGGGGGTCTCGAACCTAAACTCTGGAGCTGTATGCATCTTATTTGCTTTGTGGAGCTTTGACAAAAAACTAGATGAATATGGATGATGGTAATAAACAGTCATTTATTTATAATCTCTATAAGTTATATTCTCATACATAGTCATTTCATCTCAAATATTCAGATTTTCTTTGGCTTCTCTGTCCTGGTGTTGTTGGCTCGTGCCATTTGAAACAAAAACAAAAAAACCTTTTAAAAACACACTTCATACATTCAGTAAACTAAACGTAATAAACAGGGCTAGCAACAGCCAGAGAAGATGAACATTTAGATGAGATATGAATTTATAGACCTGTGACTGACTGAATGATTTAGATTTTTATGGTGTATTTGTATTATCTGTGAGATGTTTTGGGTTGTATGGCTGCTATCTTGACCATGTCTCTGCTGTAAAAGAGATTGAGAGCCCAGTGGGACTTCCTGGTAAAATTAAGTAATAATTTAAAGAATCCTCATAGTCTGACATTAAAAGCATATTAGGTGAGAAAGTAAAAACAAGTTGTGATGGAAAAAAGTTTTTGATCATTAGAAATATGATGAAATGCTAAGAAACGTGATAAAGACGGACGAGTATTAATAGATCTGTGAAAGTGCGTCTTCAAAGCTTAACGCGGTATTTGTTGTCTGGCTCACATAGTAACAGCTTTTATTGTCCATAGAGTCACAGCATTTCCATTAAAACCGTTTTCTTGACTACTCTTCAACTAGGAGTTGGAAAAATCTTACTAGGAAAATTAGAAACATGTTCAAACATACACGGAAATACAGTATATAAGGCAAAAAACATAGTTTGTAAACATTTGATTCGCTTGAATATATAGTAAATATTTATTTTGACCACCTTTTTTCTTAAATGTAGCCTGAAGTCTTCAACAAGCTTTCTTATCATTTCTTTAAGTAGACTTTGGGAAGAGTTTTCCAGGCTTCTTGAAGAACACTCAAGGCTTTTCTTCAGATATTGGCTTTTTTCAGTTCTGTATTACAATGATCCCACAATACTTCAATATATAATTATATTGAGGTCTTGGCTCTGTGGAGGCCAATCCATGACTGATAATGTTCCACTGTGTGTGTTTTTACTGCAGTTGGAGTGTGTTTCAGATAATGAAGCAAAGGTTTTTGCAAATAAGATGCTTTCCACACTATGCTGCATTATTAGCCTGCCATAATCACATCAGTATAAATTTCTATGAGATAAAAAAAAAAGTGTCATATTGTGATATCATTTTTGCAGCCTTTACATTTCCGAGTATCCACAACAACAAGAGAAGCCCAGGCATGTCTGAGAGCAAGAGCCATACATCAGCCTCCAATAACAATTTAATATTTAAATCAGCTTCAACAACTTCTGACAAAGCACAGTACTTTGCAAAAGTGTTGTTCCCCTAAAAGTGGAAAGAATAAGCTTTCACCACTTGAAGCAAAAATACTCCTTCAAGTACAACCTAGCAACAAAAGACTAGATACTATCAGCTGGTGACGTGTGGTGGACAATTGATAACATAATTTTTCCATAACAGTCCAAGGTTCTCATGTGACCCCTTGGGAAAATGAATTGTCTGCCTCTTCTATGTGAGTTATTAGTTCACATTTGGGTTGCACATCAATAGCTGCTAGTATCTAAGATTTATCCTGGTGCAGTTACATGGTGGAAAAGCAGCACTTATATCTGATTTATACTTTGTCACTATTATTGTACAGGGTGCGCCATTTATGTGGATACACTGTAATAACATGGGAATGGTTGGTGATATTAAAGTCCTGTTTGTGGCACATTAGTATATGTGAGGGGGCAAACTCCTCAAGATGGGTGGTGACCATGGTGGCCATCTTGGATACAACTTTTGTTTTTTCAATAGGAAAAGGGCCATGTGACACATCAAACCTATTGGTAATGTCACAAGAAAAACAATGGTGTGCTTGGTTTCAACTAGAGATGGACCGATCTGATATTAAGTATCAGTATCGGTCTGATACTGACCTAAATTACTGGATCGGATATCGGAGAGAAATAAAAACTGTAATCCGATCCATTAAATATCAAAAAAGCACCTCACAAAACTTGCGACAGGGCATAACTCGGCTCATAACCGTAGCACGTCGGAGCACTATGCATCACGTGATAGAGCGCTGTAGCATGGATCGGCGGTCTGGTTGAGTATTTGGAGCCTTGCTACCAAACCAGCATTTCATCTCGGAGAAAGCTATTGCAGAGAGAAGTAAAGCAAATGTGTAAGTTCATCTCTGAATGTTTGTAAAGCATTCCAGTGTTAAGCTTAACAACCGATATATGGAGCGACTGCCTCTATCTACCTCCCCTCCCTCTGCTACTTCAATCGTGAAACTGATTAATGATCCGCTGATCGGCTTTTCTGTCGCAAGTCCGTCTCTCTTGTTTGTTTTTGGCCCACTTTGCACCAGAAAGAGGAAACCAGCGGCTGAACAACAGCAGCACGTTTAAGCTTGATAATCTGTTGTTAGAATTTATTTAATATTACTTTCTACACCAGGATCCTTTTCTATGTAGCTGACGGCTGGTAACTGTGCAGGGGCGGATCTAGCAAAGTTTAGCCAGGGGGGCCGATAGGGCATGAACAGGGAAAAGGGGGCAAAGACATACTTTTCTTTCTTATTCTCATTTAAAATGAGTTATTGGTTGGTTATACAATATATTGGTTATACATTAGTTAGGTTGCTTACTCTTTAAAATACCAGAATAGGGAGGATGGAGTAGGTTTAAGTTTATTAGATTGATCAGTATTGCTGAACTATGAAATATTTTGGGTGCAGTGTAGTTTTTTGCATACAGGTATAACAGAATAGCTTTAGTGTTTTTTTTTTAACTTGAGTTTGAACTTATACAAAATGCAGTAAGATATTAAAAAAAAACTGTTTTATTGATTAAAAAACACACTATATCGGATTCATATCGGTATCAGCCGATATCCAAATTTATGATATTGGTATCGGACATAAAAAAGTGGTATAGTGCCATCTCTAGTTTCAACGTAACTTTATTCTTTCATGAGTTATTTACAAGTTTCTGACCACTTATAAAATGTGTTCAATGTGCTGCCCATTGTGTTGCATTGTCAATGCAACCCTCTTCTCCCACTCTTCACACACTGATAGCAACACCGCAGGAGAAATGCCAGCACAGGCATCCAGTATCCGTAGTGTCAGGTGCTGCACATCTCGTATCTTCACACCATAGACAATTGCCTTCAGATGACCCCAAAGATAAAAGTCTAAGGGGGTCAGATCGGGAGACCAATCCACTTTCCAGGAAACTGTTCATCTAGGAAAGCTCGGACCTGGCACCCATAATGTGGTGGGGCACCATCTTGCTGGAAAAACTCAGGGAACGTGCCAGCTTCAGTGCATAAAGCGGGAAACACATCATCATGTAGCAATTTCAAACATCCAGTGGCCTTGAGGTTTCCATTGATGAAGAATGGACCCACTGTCGTTGTACCCCATATACCACACCATCACTTTTGTTGTTCCAACAGTCTTAGAGGGATCCATCCAATGTGAGTTAGTGTCAGACCAATAGCGGTGGTTTTGTTTGTTAACTTCACCATTCACATAAAAGTTTGCCTGATCACTGAACGAAATCTTCTGCGTCATGTTCCAATTTGTTTTGTCCATTCTGCAAATTCTGTGCGCCGATCTGGGTCATCCTCGTTGAGATGCTGCAGTAGCTGGAGTTTGTAAGGGAGCCATTTGTGAGTAGCTAATATCCGCCGAAGGGATGTTCGACTAATGCCACTCTCCAGTGACATGCGGCGAGTGCTACGCTGTGGGCTCTTGCTGACTGAAGCTAGAACAGCCAATGATGTTTCTTCATTAGCGAAAGTTTTCTTGCGTCCACATTTTGGCAAATCCAACACTGAACCAGTTTCACGAAACTTAGCACGCAGTTTGCTAACTGTAGCATGGGAGATGGGTGGTCTTGTAGGGTGTCTTGCATTGAAATGACCCGGTTACTGCGTTCACCAGATATCAACACAATTTCGATCCGCTCCTCACGTGTTAACCTCTTCGACATGTCAATGGCTGTGAACAAAGAGAAACTTGTAAATAACTCATGAAAGAATAAAGTTACGTTGAAACTAAACACACCATTGTTTTTCTTGTGACATTACCAATAAGTTTGATGTGTCACATGGCCCTCTTCCTATTGAAAAAACAAAAGTTGTATCCAAGATGGCCAACTTCTAAATGGCCCACCCTTTATTATAATACTGATGCTGCTGCTGGCACTTTGTCTCAGTAAAGTCACACTTTGAATGAGGAAGTGTGTCATCAATGACAGCAGCTTATTGGAAAATGATGGAAAATACCCCTAATTTATTTACACTTATAAATGCTTTTCTTCAATTTTTGTTCTCCTTCCTCATCAGTAATATAATTTTATTAAAGTTTCTGGGAATGTAATGATATAATTAGGACCTATACAGCTTTCTCCTATCCAAGCAACATATGGTGGCATATTTCTAATTGCATCAAACCACTAGCACTGCAGACTAAAACCATGGAAGATAATGATTTGAACAAAAAATTATCAACTTGGATTCATAGCTCCCTAAGACCTGTGCCCACTGATTTTTTCACTCCACTTCTTAAGTAATCTGGCAAACCTCAACCTTTTCTGCCTTTCCGTACACTCCCTTTTCACCAGCCACCCTTCCACTGAGACCATTTCTGATGTGGTTTCAGCGAACAGTAGATGGATCAATGGAGCCCAGATGCATCTCTCAGGTCCTGTGTCAGGCCTTTATTGGATTCTTTCCTATTTGTCAAGGACATGACTTTGTGATACTGTTTGTCTGCTGTAGATAGCTTTGTTTTGTTTGTTTGGTTTTTGTCACTTAAAAAAATTACAAGCAAGCCTCGCTTATTGGAAGCACAAGAGACTTTTGTACAGTACTGTAGATTCTTCTTTTCCGTTATTTTCACTGCATTATTTATGTATTTATTTTGAAGAACTGAGTTTAAAAAAAATACATTTAAAACTGTTTTTCAAAAAAAAAAATCCAGTGATTTAGTTCCATGTTTTACATTATACGGCCTTCACACGTGTATAGTATTATGATGTTTCTTAGACTCCTTCTGCAGTGAAGTATCATCGTAAACCCTGTCGCCTACCTCCCTTACTGAGGTGTGTGGACGCCATCTTGTGGCGCAAAGTTTGAAGTACACTTAATAAATTAATTTCTGTGGTCTGGCCACCATCAAGTCGAGTTTCTGAAAACGGCACACAATATTGGACGGATTTTATTTCTACCTCTGTTAGGCAAATTAAATAACTGCTTATGCGTAACTGTATATAGACGAACTGGGAGAGATTTTAATGCCATGTACATGTTAATAACACGTTTTTAAATGGACTGACTAACAAATAATTAATGGACAAATCAACCTTATGGCATGATTTTAGCACAACAATGGGTAAAATGCCATAATTTTGCACAAAGGTAATATTAGCTCAGGCTTATGACTGAGAGCTGGAGCCTGAAAATTGTCCTTGGAGCAAAGGTTAAAAACCAGGACATAAGTCATTGCAGCTGACTGGTTTCAGTACACCATTTTCAGAACCCCTGTTTCCTTAATGTAAGTAATCATTTAAATTTCTCACAGTTCTTTCATTAATAAATGACTATCCTTGTATTCAGGAGGAAATACCCAGTGTCTTTTGTGCCAGTGGATGTCGACACTCTAGTTTTTCCCTGACAGACTGTTTTTTTTTCTCTGAACAAACATTCGATTAATTGTTGGTGCACATGTGCAAACACAGATTGTACTTTGGAGTAGCAGTCGAGAGTGTTTCTGTCAGGATGGCAGAAAAATTTGGAATGGGACTCATTTCTGTGTCTTTGCTGCAATTTCTGCTTTTAAATGTTCGACTGGGTTCTGGAGGTATTGTGACATTTTAGTGATGCTCTTTAACTTTAGGTACATTTTCGTTTTGCGGACTTTTTAGCAGCATTTACTTTAAGAAGTTGTTGCTTTTGACTTACGAAATGAACCAGTGGATAAACACAAACTAGCTTTTTCTTATTCCTTTGTTTACTCTAGCTCCGGCTCCATCTGCGGATGAAGTGTTTCTGTCCGGTCAATCAGCTGACAGCATTTTGCGCAGACACAAACGTTACAACACTGGACTGTTTGAGGAGTTTCTGCAGGGAAACCTGGAGAGAGAGTGTATAGAGGAATTATGCGACCTAGAAGAGGCGAGGGAGACATTCGAGAATGATGAAAAGACAGTGAGTATTCACTTACTTTGATTTTATTTGGCTTTGCTGGCTGCACCGATCACTGACTTTACTCTGTATTGTAGATGGAATTTTGGACAGGATATACAGGTAAGAGTGTGCTTAATAAATGATTGAATGTGAGCATCTTTTTAGGTAAACTTCTTTATTCTAACTAATTACTACTTATCGTTCCTAGTTTTAAAACTTCAACACTAAAGGTTTGTCTTTTATCTTGTAACATTACCATGTTTTTCTTAGATATTCTTTATGTATATTTATGCATGTTTATCTGTAAATGCAAAATGAAATGAAATATTTTCACCTCCCTGATTTTTTAGATTTTTGTATATTTGTCACACTTACGTGTTTCAGTACATCAAACAAATTTTAATGTTAGACAAAGATAACCCAAGAAATACAAAATGCATTTTGTATTAAAAGAAAATATTTATTTTTTTATTTTTATTTATTAAGAGGAAAAAATACTATCTAAACCTGGCCCTATGTGAAGAAGAAGTCTTCCTACCCCCTCTTTAAACACATTTTGTAAAGCTGGCTTCAATTTCACTAAGCATACCCAGGCCTGATGACTGCCAGAGGTCAATAATTCTCTATCTGCCAAGCTGAAGTAGGCTAAAAGAACACATCACAATCTAACCATTTCAAAAGCATTACAAAGTCATTTTAAGGCTTTAGGGCTCTGGTAAAGCACCGTGAGAACCATTATCCAGAATTAGAAAAACTTGGATCAGAGATGAACCTTTACAGGAGTGGCCAGCCTACCAAAATTACTCCAAGAGCACATCGGCAACTCATCCAGGAGGTCACAAAAGAACCCAGAACAACATCTGAAGATCTGCAGACATCACTTGCTTCAGTTAAGGTCAGAGTTCAACAATAAGAAAGAGGCCTCTGTGTGCAAACTGCCTCTGTGGGAGAGTTCCAAGGTTAATATGACAAAACACAACACAAAAGCTCATCTCCCATTTATTTTCTTCTGTGGACAGATGAGACAAAAGCTGGAAGGTTTGCGTCTCCATCTGGCATAAAGCTAAAACATAATTTCTTAAAAAGAAGAGTCAAACAGTTAAACATGCTGGTGGTTGCGTGATGGTCTGGGGTTGCTTTGCTTCAGGACCTGGACGATTCATGCTGGGAAAAACCTCCATTATAGCTGAATTAAGACTATTCTGTGAAGAAAAGTGAGCCAAAATACCTCCGAGTGACGTCAAAGAACCTTATCAAAGGTTTGACAGTAGTTCTAAGGGTGCCCTGAGCAGCTATTAGGTTAAGGGGCCAATTACTTTTTTACTGCTTTAATATTTATGTATAATATATAATGATAATATAATATAAAATTTTAAAAATAATATAAATCAATATATGTAATATATAATATCAAATTAATTTCAAGTTCTGCGTTTGGATTTCCTCAGATGATAATCAGTGTATGTCAGGGCCATGCCTGAACCAGGGGTCATGTAAAAACATCCTGGGCTCCTACACCTGCACATGTGCATCTGGCTTCACTGGGAGGAACTGTGAGATTGGTGAGTGAATGCCATGTGACTGGATATATAAACTGTAATCAAACAAAATTGGTTTTGTAGTGACATTTCCTACATTTCGTGACAATCTGATATCAGCAGTGATCAGATCAAAGGATCAAAGGATAAACAAGCAGATGCATTTCAGTCTTCTTCTTCTTTCTAAATTAAATCAGTGTCTCGCATTCAGCATCACTCTGGTTCCAAAATTAGGTTGTTGGCCATTTTAGATATTCTAAAAGCAGCATCCCACAGACCTGGATTTACCTGAATTTTTATTTCACTTTTCAAAACAGATGGTCTGTCTTAAAATAGCTATGTGAAATGGCTATGTGAATCCCTATTTAAAGATAAAAACAAAAATTTAATTTGTTCATACTGGCTATTATAAATTAGCCACTAGACATCCATTATTGATGTAAATTATAGAGAGGAATTCACAGCTATTGTTCTGATTTAAGATGCATTTTAAGAAAGAAGTTAGGAAGAAAATATGAGGCTACAGAGTTGGTGGATGTCTAAAGTTTTATTCCCTCCACAACAGGTCAAAACTCAGGGGAATAGTTACTAATAGTTACTAGTTACTAAACTAAAAAGATTCATCAGAAACATGAATTCTCATTTCTGCTTTGAACACATTTGTGCTCAGAATGTGGCCTACAGCGCTGAAAGCACATTTAGAAAGGTTTTATTTAAAATTTAGTATTAGCAAGTGAATAACAACATACGAAACCTATTTCAGTGATTATATAAAATATTAAATATTATTGTGTTACAAAACACACTTCTATATGATATGGTAACAACATGTATATATATTCATTAAGAGGGTTGTTTTGAATTAATTATGTTTTGCTTTTGTTTTGTTTTTTCTCCTCAGCTATAGCAAAAAGATGCGATGTGAACAATGGAGACTGTATGCACTTCTGTGACTCATTAGGAGTCTTTAGAGCAAAATGCTCCTGTGCTAGAGGATACAGGCTGATGCAGGATGGTGTCAGCTGTGAAGCAGAAGGTATCAGCTTATTCCTGCTATATTCAATATCATATTAATGACTTTGTATCAATCCTCTTTTCTCACATCACCAGTTGAATTCCCATGTGGCAGAACTGCCCTGACAGCACAGAGTGGAGTATATACAAGATCTGTGCTCCACTATGAGAATGCAAACACCACTTCACTGACCAACACGAACACTACTCCATACCCTCCCTCAACTCCAGCCACTACCACAGTATCGTTTATGGACACAAGAAATAGACGAAAGAAACTGCCCCTGTGGGTATACAGTGACACTGAGGCCCCCACTGAGGAGCCAGTTACGCCTTATAAACGTATCGTTGGAGGTGAAGTGGTCCTACCGGGAGAGATCCCATGGCAGGTACTGTAATGTCACGAAGCAGACATACCCAATGCAATTTAAGCAGTTTGCTACAGGAAGTACATACAGGAAGGAAACTCTGGTAGTGGCTTATTCTCAGCTCAGGTCTTCTCTCTTTTTCAGGTAGCCTTGGTAGCACATCCCAGTGGTCATATATTCTGTGGGGGATCCATTCTGAGCGAACACTGGGTTATCACTGCTGCTCATTGCCTGATAGAGGCACGAGGCTCCTTCTTCGTCAGAGTGGGTAAGGCTGACATACAATAAAATGGCGCTGTTTAGAGTGTTACTGCATCTACTCCACTTAACAGCTACCAGAAAACAAATGAATATTAACTATTTGTGATTACTGGCTCTCCTGTTTCTGGTTTCAACAAGATTACAAGATTTCATCCTTTTCTTTTTTTGTGATAGCAGCCTGAGCACCTTTGGATCTTGGCCCAGTGATCAGAACATAACTTTATTTTTTATTTTTTAATGGAGCCTTTTACCATTCCCTAAGCTGTTAATTAAATTATCAATAAATTACCATATAATAATAAAGAAAATAAGTGGGGTGGCAGCCCTAGTGTAGTTTTATGAATCAGATTTTGATTTTTAAAAGTTAATTTCTTGCACTTGGGAGAGGAAGTTCATCTACTTTTGAAATTCTATTTCATGCATTGTGTTGTGAAGTTTAAAAAACAATTCAACAAGATATGATATCTTTGATTATAGGGGAGAATAACATCAACATCAACGAAGGCACGGAGCAGAATCATGATGTGAAGGAGAAGCACATTCACCCACGCTACAATGCCACTCTAAGCTTACACAACCATGACATCGGCCTCCTCTATCTCAAAAGCCCCATCACCTTCTCCAAGGCAGTGCGACCCATCTGCATAGGGCCCATGACGTTCATTGAGGCCTTAGTGAAGGATTCATCCCCAGCTACAGTCAGCGGCTGGGGCAGAACACGCTTCCTTGGAGCCACGGCCAAGACGCTGCAGAAAGTCGAGGTTCCCTTCACAGATCGCATAGAGTGCACGCAGAGCAGCAGCCAAAGGATCACCCCTGTCATGTTTTGTGCAGGATACTATAATGAGGCCAAAGATGCCTGTCAGGGCGACAGTGGAGGCCCTCACGCAAACAGCATTCATAATACATGGTTCCTCACAGGCATCGTAAGCTGGGGGGAAGAATGTGCAAAACAAGGGAAATATGGTGTGTACACCCGGATCTCTCTTTATTACAAGTGGATAAACCATGTTATGGGGGTAACTAAACACAGGATGGCATTTGATTATGAAAACCCTGACCCGTAAAAATAAAAAGTATTGAAGCATTCAAACCCACTTCAGGTTGGAAAACTGCAAGCTGCTTTTTAACTGTAAGAATTTGGCATGCAAATGAATTCATATAAATACGAGTACAGCTTGTAGATGTTGTAAAGAAAGCGCAACGTTTTTTTAAAGGAGTGAAAATTATTAGACTACAAAAATTCCAGCATTCAATTCAACAACAGAAGCACAATAAGCTGTAAAAATGCACGTGTAAAGAGAAATACATGAATATGCTTAAATAGTGTTGAGACCTATGATTTAATATGCCCTTTCATACTATGCAAATAAATATAAGAGAAAATACCAGTTCATCTGCCCGTATCAGAACATCACTTACATGTTATGTGAATGAATTTGATAAGAAAGATGAATAAAACGAAAATCTGAAAAGCCAAACATCAAATTAAATTTGACCAAAAGCTCAACAAAAAGAGAAAATTCTGCAGTTTTATTATTTAAGACAGCTGCTACTGAAACATGACAGAAATAATAGATTAAATCAGGGTGAATGACAAAGACCGGGCTTAGTTGTGAGCCACCATATCACCGTGTCAAAACAACTATTATTTTATCACTTAAAAAACATATTATTGCAGCAAATACTTTTGCATTTGGCTTTCTTTACATAAGAAAAGCTGTACAAAAAATGCCTGTGTAGAGTGATGACTTTAATAATACAAACCAACTCATTGTTCGGTTGCCATGCATTTTTATCGAAAGAAATGTTCAGCAACTAGCGTAGGGTATATGGCTCATCAAGAGACAGAACGTCTCAAGCATGATTTTTGCTTCCCGAGCTGGAAATCTGTGCAAATTCTGCAGCATTTTGGATTGAAATGACAAACAAACAATGTGATTTTTCTCATATAAGCTAATAGAGCAAATAAAGGAGATGTTGCACAAGAATCAAGCATAGCTCCTGTAAAAATATGGGTATGTAATTTCATTTGGGACTTGACAGTAAAATAAATAAATTAACAACACAGGAAATGGCCCCTTCTGCTTTCTAGATTCATTTCCATATCAAATGCATCGTATCAAAGCCAGCCCTCCGACCGGGGGCTCAATTTGATGTGGTAAATTCATATAAGTCTGCAATCAATATTTAATTAAGTGTTCAATACAGAGGGTATATTTCATGTTGGCTGTATGATCCATTTTAAAGAGGAACCCAAGATTAACTGAGCTGTAATGCTGGCGAAGAAACAATTTGCCTCTGTGATGGCCGAGTACACGCAGCATATCATTCTCTCTCATTCTGCTTCAGGATTTCTTCCTTTGCTGCATTTGACAAGACAGCTCCCAAAAGATCATGATGAAAATGACAGTGTTTGAGGGCTCTGTGGCATGTGTCTATGGCACACACAGAGGAATACATTGCCATCAATCTTCATCATATTTGCCTGTGCCTTACATTACCATCTTTGACACGTCAACCGCTTCCTGCATGCAGGAGGCATGTGTCTTCCCTGCCTCCCTCATACATTCATCATACATCACAGAAGAATAAACAAAGACAATAGCATCTAGAACACAAGGAAATGCACAGTAAGAGAGGTAAAGCAGCGAGCAATGAACACATTCGGTAAACAATAGGTGGATTTTTAGTTTCCATCATTCTTCCACCATATTAAAGTGCCCATTGAATGTTTGTGAGGTCAGTTTAAAGCAAGGACAGAGTATTTGATTTTGCAAACAGTATACAAAAGACTCTACAAGAGCAAGAATAAAAAAGGCATTATGGCATGGCACAATTTGGCATTGTAACTCCCGTACTGTACAGAAGAGGACGCCTTAAGGAGCAAAATGTAAGAAAAATGCAATGACGAGATGAAACGCCGAGAAACAGTAAATGTTAAAAATGACACCGCATGCGGTGGCATGTATATGTTTTAAGAAAGGTTTTTAGGCAAATCCTGGGTTAGCATCCATTCATCACATACTGAGACAGGAGCTCACACACACACACACAAACCCATAAAGTTACTTTAACCTCAAGTATTAGGATTGAAGAGTCCACAGACTGTGAAATGACCCATTGTTTAAGCAGCAAACTCGCATCCTGATTGCATGTGTTGCAAAGTGAGCGCCAGAGGGAAGAGATATTTATCACTAATGAGAAAAGAGGAAGACCAAACAAGATCCGGGGGTAGCTTGTTGATTGTCCGTAGTGGTTTCATCAGCTCCAGTGTCTTTGTGCTGGTACCTCTCCACACCTTCACTGTCAGAAAACTCTGGTTTAGGAGATTGTCAGTCAAAGCCATAGAAAAAAAACTGTTGTGTAGATTTCCATGTTTGTCTTTTTAATGACTGAACGTTGATGAAAGAAGACGGCATGGGAGGATCAGTTATGAGACAGCTATGGCTCAGTCTGCTTTCTGTCTGTTCATTCTCACCCAAAGGTAAATATAATCACAATATGTGCTTTCTTCTCTATGGGGAGCTGAGCTTTCTCACCTTCAGGTTTCCTGGGTCTACGAGAAAATACACAGACTTTTAGAGAAGAGAATCAGAGTTAAGAAATACTCAATATTATTGTGAGATGGAAGTCTAGGTCTCGTCTTTACCCCCTAGTCTGGAGGAGTTTTCGTGCCTGCTGCCTCCTATAATCAGCTGCAGGGTGGCAGCTGGTAAGAAGCCCTCTTGTTGCAGAGTCACATTTTTCACCAGCCTTTCCACCAGGATGAAGAATTGTGAGGAAAGTGTTTACAGGAGGGAAGGAAAATAACTGTATCCATTCACACGCTGGTAGTTCGGCTGATCACTAAGCCCCATTGACAGGGTTTGCTGAAAGTGGCTGAAAACTCACCAGCGCCCCCTGTTGTCTTCACATTGTAGTTGGATGACGTCTCCACGTTTGATGATGATGCTGTCTGGTCCATTTTGGAGACAGTCAGCCAAAACCCTGTATCTGCCTGGAGACTAACAGAGAAGGAAAACTGTCAAGCAGATTTATTTATACGTCGCTTCTGAAAGCAGGTGTTACAAAGTGTGGCATAAAAAAGGCACGATGAAGAAGAAAATATTAAAGAGAGCGATTAATAACAGGCACAACAGCCCCAAAATAGATTTTAAAAAAGGTTCAAAATTATCTGAAAAAGTAACAGTAATAGTCTTAAAAAGTACAATAAGTATGGTTGGGTATTTTGCAGTAAAAGATGACTTACAGGCAAAAGCAATATGGGAAATGTTTCATAATATGTGTGGGGAAATTTCAAAGAGAGATAAGACAACTTTCCTTTTTTGGCATTTAACTAGATAATAGAGGTTACAAAAAGAGCTGGGAGAATTTTAGTTTATACAGTATCTGTAGTTGCATTTGGTCTCACCAGTTGCACCAAAACCTCCTCCTCTGTGTCAGATGGATGGAAGGGGTCGCGACCTCCAGGCCACTCCTCCAGACCCTCGCAGATGTCTACGGAGTGAGGAGCTCCTGGCCAGCCTGGGACACATACATGACTTTTTTCTGTTAAAGGCATCAGCAAGCACATTCTTCCAAATACCACATCTTAAAAGGCACCACGTAGATACTTAGTAACTATGTCGACATCACAATGACCCCTTTGTCACTTACTGGGAAATTAATAAGAAGGTGGAATCAAAAGCTAATCTCAGTAGATGGACCTTTTTCCCTTGTAATCCTCGATGTACTTGTTTCTTCAGATCAAAGTACACCTGAACTGCTGAGGGGGGAAAAGTCAAATATCTATATTAGTTTACGATTTTGAAGAAAATCAGCAACAGCGGCACAACAGTGTGCAATGCAGGTATAGTTTGCAAGATTCCCTTTATTTTATTTTTTTTTGTGATTTAGTTACTAAGTATCTACTTGATTATAACATAAATGCGCAGCGATGAGATTTTACTCACTCCTACGGTTGTGCTGGTGTTTCGGGGAGTGGGGCTGGGGGTCTGGACTGCTCCTCCCAGACTCTGTCTCCTCTGAACTCACTGATGCCCTCTGCTGTTTGCTGGGAAAATAACACAAAACAACATGAGACCAAATAGTGCACAGAGTCAGAAACACTCAGGACAGGCATTATCCTCAACCATGCACTGGGGTCAGACTATGACTTCTACAGTAATAACACATGGGAAGTGTAAATGCTGCCCCAGGTGAGTCTGTTAAGAACAACTCTTTCCTGTTGTTTCTCATACACCAATGGCCTCTTAGGCACCAGCCATACAACACAGAGCACAGCAGCCATTTGCAAGCCTCTTTGTAAAGGGTGGGAAGTAGTACTTACAGACCACTGGCACAAGGAAAGATCTGGTCTCGATTTATTAAGATCCAAATGTAGAGATTTAACAACTTTATTATTGGATGCTGAATAAGAAGTTTTCAGCAAAGCAAATTTCCCGGATGCTTGATCAGATCTCAAAAAACGAGGCCCATCTCAAGAAGCGGCTGTCATGAAGAAATTAAAAAATGGAATGAAACTTAAACTCTTCTTCTGTTTGTCCTTACAATTACATGCAAAATAGAAAATCTGAGGTGCAAGAAATAAGATTGTGTTAGAAACTGTATTAGAAAGCTATGATGGAACTGCTGAGACGCTGGCAGGAGTATTTGGGGATCAATTATGGACTGGAATGAGGCTTATAAAAGTGGGTGTAGCTGGCGATCAGTTTGCAAACACAGCAGCCCAGGGTTTTTAATCCTTAAGGCAGGCCACATGGGTCATGCCAGGGTGAATCAAGCCAGGCTGGGCCAAGCTGTTTACCACTGAGCGTTAACAGCAGGTCAGTGGCGCTGTGGGTAGTGGCAGGGACGTGGCCGGGGGCGTTGCCGGGGGCTTCGGGGACGGGGGCTCCGGGACCGCAGGCACAGAAACACGTCAGCTGACAGCGATACAAAGTCCAGCCCCGGCAGACAGCCCCTGGGAACCCCTCTGGACGGCCGCATGCCCCTGCAGGTAGGGGACGGGAGGAGTGGGGATAGGCAACTAGACAGCAGTGAACACAGTCGGGCATGTGCCCATTTTCATACACCGCCACACACAGCCTCCTACCAGGGCCGTGTGAAATGTCTCATTCACTCAAGCTCTATCACATGTGAAAACTCAGCAAATGCAAATGTTTTAGCACTGACTACATATGGGCGTATTTTGCATAGGTTTGTGTGTTTGTGCAACTACAGCCTACAGTCATGCACTTACAACAGTGTAAATAACCGTCTATAGTCAGCTGTAGGCACTGACCTCTCAGAGAGTGGTGGAGAAAGTGGCATATGGTCAACGATGTGGCCGTGTTGATATGCTTCATCTGTGAGGAAAAGGTACTATATTATAGACATATAAGGAGAGATGAGCCAAGTCTGTAAGTTGACTTTTAACTCAATTTCTTTCTTTTAAGAAAAGCGCAGGGTGAAGAAACTGAGCATAAAGGCTAACCCACCAACTGTGGAACTTTGAATCTGAACTCTTGCTCTCTGAGTGCTGTGAGAGTCAGTTCAAAGCTCTGACGGTTAAAGGGAACCTTTATGCTGAGAATTCTTTTTCCCATATTAACTTAAGTTGCTCTCAGACCTCTAAGCATCTTCTGCTGGTTAGTCAGGATTCTACGGAGCTCATTGAGCCAGGCCATCTTCACCTCCACTGTAGGAGCCTGAAGAAAAACACAAACAATAAACAAGAAGAGTCATTTGGATTTTAAAAAATCTGAACATGTTTTTCTCCAGCTACGTTACCATTTATTCTTTATTTGTAATTAATATGTGCAACAATATGATGACTTTAAATAGATATTTTAAATAAATAATAATATATCTTTTTTTTTGTTTGAATAACATCCCCAAACCATATATATCTTGCTAACTGGGAATGAATACGAGCAAAACCAACAGATTTTGCATTACAGCTTTAATTTAAATGTTTTTAAAAATGCTGCCTTACCTGAACCACATACACTTCCTCCCTGCCACTGTACCAGATCTCAAACTTCTTCACATCTCCCTTGACATTTTCTGTGATCCCCACAGCAGTCATCTGCCAAGAGACATACACTGTTTACACCGAAGCTGGGACTGGCAGGGCAAACAGCACATCATACATCAGTGTTACATCATGTTAACACATCTGTCCCGTCGCAACACAAGCATTTGCGGTCACACGCACACCTCCGCTGTGTGACTTCTTCCTTCCCACACCCTCAATAATAAATCAAGAGCTGCAGCTGTTAGTGTGACACCAACTGTGACAACTTCAACAAATCTACACACAATAAAAGAAGTGTTACAGGAACACACACATGTTGTGTGAGCAGCACATGTGCTAGGAGCTCACGATAAAGACAGTAGTATTAACTCAGCATCTTCAGATCTATTTCATCACTTTTTATTAAAACAAAAGAACAGATTAGATGTCATGGACAGACCATTTGCATCCAAAGTATTGTGATTTTTTTAAACTATAGGTTGGCTTTGTTTCAAATTATTTTCTTCTATTTTCATCCTTAGATTTCTGGAATTCCTCAATTGTAATTTACAAATCTATAAACTCATATAAATTTTGCCTTCTGTACACCATGTATTGCATGTTGTGGACACTATAGTGCATACATATTTAAACATAACAAATGTATAAACTAAGAAAACATACCATTTTAAGACAATACTATCTTATTTTGAATTTGATGGCAGTAAAGTGTCACAAAAAAGTTGGGAGAGGACAGCCAAAGTCTGTAAAAACAACAAAAATAAACAGCTGAAATAACTAAACAAGTTCCATGGCAACTGGTCAGCATCATGACTGGTGATTAAAAAAAGTGCATCTTAGAGAAGCAGAGGTTTTCAGCAGTAAAGGAATGCAAATATTCACCATACTGTAAAACCTGAATCTACAAATCATGGAACAAGTTTTCATTTCATTTAAAATCATAAAAAGTTTGAATATCTGATCATCTACAGTTCATAATACCATTGAAAGGTTCAGGGAATCTGGAAAAATCTCTCCTGAGATCCAGATAAGGCCAAAAATCAATATAAGATGTGTGCGATCTTTAGGCCCTGTGTTAAAAACAGGCATGACTCAGTCAAGGAAATAACTGTATGTTAACACAGTTCACTATGGCATCCACACACTGAAGGTTAGAGCTCTGGAAAACTGTTGTGTTGTCAGATTAATTGAAATTTGAAATTTTCTCATGACCCCTGCGGTGAACCAAAATGTTCTAATTTCTACTCATCAAACCATAAGAAAGCACTGATTTTCCTTAAAAAGAAGTGGCCACTCTTCCAGAAAACTACTGCATTGCTTAAAATTAGACAAACCTTGAGACAATGCTTGAAGCTGTATGAAGGGGTCTTGTCACAGCCATCTCCATGCTCCTCCCTTCGCTTGCATAAAAGTAGAGCTCTCTCGTACAAGAAGAGGTGCCGCTGCATTGGCTTGAAACGAGCCATCTCCTTCATGCGAGTGGGGCCCTTTTTATGGCTGATCCACACACTGAAGGATCCCTGCATCAGCACACGGCCCAGCTCACAAATATCACCCTGTGTATAGTAGAGGGGAGGGGATGTATGCATAAACCTTTGTTGCAAATATATTTTGGCTATTTATAATGTAGCAATTCATAGATTGTCACTCTTATCAGTCAAAATGTACTTCACCTCATATCCTGTGATTGCAATCTGGTGCATGGAGTCATTGACTGATTTGAGAAGGTCCAGCATGGCTGCTAGTGCCCCCTGGAGTTCAGAGGTGCCCTCACAGTCTGTGCTATATTTTATCAGCTCCTGAAAATACAGAAACACAGCACATGTAGGTAAATACACACACAAAAGAAAATGCATGCAAACTTACACACAAACATGGCACAAAGCTGTGCATTTGGATGGTAAAGACTGTAAGTGTTGTTGGACCTGAGCCTATTCAGCAGATTCTGTACTAAGAGTTAACGAACGCCAGCAAATTGGCACATTTGCTACAGCAGGTATTTTCAATGATATCTTTTTATTAATTATAATGAGTGCATTTAAGATGCTGTTTGCTGTATTTGCATGCTAGGATATATGAAGTGCACATTTAAAATAATCCCACATGACAGCTCTGTGTGAGCTTGTATAAAGCAAGTGTGCTGGACCATCTGAAGAACATATTTAAGGCCAGTGTTGTGGAAATAAAAGTATCCCACCTCACATGCAGATTGACTTCTAAATACATTTGAATCATATATTGACTTTCTATACATTTGCATAATATGGTTTAGCTTTCTAACCTTCAGCAGCAGCTGGTATTTTGTGAGGCGCTGGATAGGTTTCAACAGATAGGAATCCAGGCCCAGTTTGTGCTCCAGCTTTTTTTGACACTCCTTCAAAAGGAAGATAAAAAAAACATCAATCAGTGCAATGTTGCCAGTGACACAGCATAGCATTTCAATTCTTACTACAATTTAAAACACATTTATTCTGAACTGGTGGTATTAAAATTGTTTCAAACGGCAGTGGTCTATGTTGTATGCTTGTGTGAACTAATAAATGAAGTGGGCACTTAAAGTAATCTTTTACATTGTGTCAAAACAGTTTAAGAATTTCTTGATGTAAAGTCAACTAACCAAAAAGAAGCCGCAATCTGAGAATTGTCTCCACAGTGCCTCTGAGCGTAGTTTATTCTGACAGTAGCTTTCGTACATTTGGAAGCTTTCTTTCTGAAGGGACAGGAAAAAAGGAACATGTCTTAAAATATGTCTGTAAATTATGTACAAATGATCAACATATAAAAAAGAAGCTGCAAAAACCCCATCATCTCACCCGCTCCAGAAAACACGCTCCCACAGCTTCAGGAGCCTCCAGGCATCCTTCCAGGTCCTGAAGGAAAACTCTGAATTCCCATAAAAGTCCAAAAGATCAAAAAATAGATGTCAAAAGCCAAAGAAAGCGGTCTAAGAACAACCATTCTACAAATTACCCTTTATACAATAACTGAAACATGAGCTCGCAGCTCACACTGCAGTAAGCACTATAGTTAAAAACAGCCTTTTACAACAGAATTATTGTGTCCCAGCATATTTGACTTGTAAATTGAACAAATATATGTCTAGATCTCATTAATCATTATTATTTGTCTTTATTTTTTCATGTTTTATCAAGTCTAAATGGGATATGAGTCCTTAATCATTCACCTGCTGTGAAAATTGTAAATCTCTGGCATGTTTCCAAAGAGAATGTCTCTCTTACTGCGAAGTATTGGGGGCAGGACCCCCGACAGAGCTGAGTTGTCCATTTCAGCCCTGTAACCCTGCATTATTTAGAGGAACATGACAGAAGAAATATATGGTTTATGAAAACAGCATTACTCATTAATCACAAAGAATCATTTGACTCAATCTGAATTCAAACGATCGTAAACATACAGTGCACACATTTAGTAGTATTTAACAAGGAGAATCTCATATTTACTTTAAATTAAAAGAAACTATGATTTCTTACCAGTAACACTGACAGCAGCTCTTCCACATAGATTCTTTCAGTTTCTATGAGTTCCCTCATTACATGACTGTGACACAAACATATACAAGCATGCAAAAGTAGAAAGAGATAGAGGACATCATTAGCACTGAACAAAGAGAATAGCTAAGTAAACAGCATCAAGAGCAGTACTGATGACAGACAGATGGGTGGACGGATGCTTCCTCCTCACCGCTTCAAGAGATCTGGGCTGTCGTCTCCATCCAGACTGTACGACACACAGCTCCGGCTCTCCTGGTAGTCGTGCATCACCTCTATCTGAACACACCACAGATGGACAGCACTGACTCTTCCATTTGGGTTTAGACAAAATTTTAATGCACTTAACAATTTATTGGGCCAAATAAGAAAAGTTACGTAATGAAATGACGAAGTTTGGAGATGGCGTGAAAATGGAAGTAAATAAGCACAACTTTTATTTGTTACGTACTTTTCGAGAGTTGGGGACCTTTCTCGATGCTCTTTTCCCAGGCAGAGAAAGATCGAATGTGAACTTCAATCCATCACCTATGAAAGCAAGATCAGCAACAACTCATCAAGAGTGGGATTCAAAAACAGTTTATTACCGAAGAGATGACTAATTAAAGCATCAACACTAAATAATACACAAGTGATTTGTGATCCACAGATTTATAATCATAATTTGCATTATGATAAGTTGTTTTCTGTAAAGGTGTGATACCAAAGCAGCATGTACAGGTTTAAAGCAGGCCTGTGAGTGTATTTGTGATCCCAGCTGAATCCCTCCACAACAGTCGAAGCTCAGCTGAGCGTTATCATCAGTTATGTGGGTATACGCATGTGTGAGGACGAAATATATATTTGAACCAGATAAAATGAATCAGATCAGATCTAACCCTCTTTTTCATTTATCTCTTTTCATACAGAGATAAAGGTGTACCGAGTATCTAAGAAGCCTCTAAGGGGCTCATAACCACTGCCGCTCTTTCTCTCATTAGTATGGTTTCCTGCTATGCAGAAAAAAACATTAAAGACATGAATGGAGAATAATCTTTTTACAGTTGCACATTCTTAAAAAACACAAACACAGACACCAGATAACACATACTATGTCAGTTGGATATGCTGCATAATGTTAGCTTTGTGCAGCCTCCCGTGAGACATAGCAGGAGAAGAAAAGTTCTTCAATGTATATGAACCACATATGGTTGTATAGCAACCAACATGACTAATAGCTTAGTCAGGCATTTCCCAGTGGACCGATTATACCTGCGACCCCTGCTCTAGCTCATTTGTAACGGGGGTGTGCTAAACCTGACGACCATTGAGGAAAACCTAGTTGCTAGACAGTGAATGTATCTGATAATGTTACATGTCATGTGTTCAATGAATCATGGTGCCTAAAAGAAAGAAACAAGAAGGAGAGCCAACAGTGTGAGCTTATACCATACGCTGCAAATCTGGGCATTTAATTGAGGACAAGTGATACTTCATCCAGTGTGAGAAAAAAAAAGAAAAAAAGTCATCATTTGTGTTCATAAACGGGGTGACAAATTCTCTATTTCAATAACGATTCTTCTTTTGAAGTAAGCTGGTTTGTATCTGTGTGCCTGTGCTGTACCATGTTTTGGAGAGAAGAGCGGAGACTTGGATCGTGGTGTGTTTTCAGGCCTGGGGGCCACCAGTTGGACCGGTCGTACGTGTTTATCAGCCAGCTTCCTTAGACAAGCCTGTCGATTCTGGATCATCTGCTGTACTGCTGCGTGCTTCTCAAACATTTTCCCAATCTGGGCCTACAGAGAGCCAAAAAGAAAGGGAGAGGGAGAGAGAAGAGATGTAAGGCAAAGGAGTTTTCATTTTAATGTAACAATCCAATAATGCGACTGCTTGAATTAGGTCGGAATTTCTCTCATTATACGTTTGGTTTTGTAACATTGTTTTCACATATTAGGGTCGGTTAGCTTACTTGAAAATGAGGTGTAATAACAGCCTCATATTCAGCGGTTACAATGTCAAGTCCTGAGCTCAGCATAGACGGAGCCCCTTCCAAGAGCTTCTCAATGTCCCTCAGAGCAGCCTGGGCCCCCTCCTTAGACTGAAACTTATCTACTAGCTGATTGGCCAGTAGATATGCCGCATCATCACACCAAGTCTGGGCCTGAAGACAAAGGGCGCATGCATATCATACAAGAGATATGAGTGTGCTTGCATGTTCGTATATAAATGTGTATCTCTAAATACCTGCCCAAGACAAAGCAGCATCTGGTGTGTTTGCAGAAGACGAGTGTGTTTGGACTTGAGAGCAGCAGTGAGTGTATCACAGTAGTGACGAAGCTCATTGCAGCGTTGCATGATGAGAGCCATGGCATAGTGGTGACCAGCTGATAGCTGGTGTCCATGAAGGATGATTATCTGGGCCCGAGCTGTCACCTCCTGATCAACAGGGAATCACACCAAGGAAGGAGTCAGTTTTATTGGACGTACTATAAAAACTGAAAGATTCTGGCAACACTATACACATATACAGGTATATGCAAAAATATAGTACCTCCGGACATATTATACAGTTTAGTTATTTAAAGGAAATTTGAGTTAGAATTTGGTGCTGTAAATACACACTAAAATTACCTCATTTTAATTTAAATAGTAGCAGAGCAAAAAAAAAAGCTTAATTTTAATTAATGTTGGAGAAACACTGACCTGTGCATTGGACTCTAGATTGTTCAGCCTTTTGAGGGCCTGTTCTGTTTCAGCCAGACTGTTCGCAGATATGCATAGTTCCCTCTCCTGAGCTGTGAGATGCTCTAGACATAACTCCATCTAAACAGAAAAGAAAAGACTAACTATAAAGCAGACCTCTGTTAGATTCCAGAGGCATTAGTCACAAAAACACAAACATAGACAGACAGGTAGATGACAACCTTACCTCCTGAAAGCTTTGCTCATATCTGAGCAACTGGAGATACTGATGGAGCTTTAGATGATGCTTCTCAAAAAAGCCGTCAAAGGCAGACTCCATGTCTCTGAGCTGGGCGAGAAGCCTAAAAACACGAAGTGCATTCCCTTTGATCTCATTTGCTTCTCCTATTAAAGCTACTGCTCAGTAAGCATTAGTTTTACACTTTGGCTAGAAGAAGGACGGTGTAGATTACAATTTTACTTTGAAATATACTTTTTTAAAACAGCTACAAGACAAAAACTGTTGCTTGAAGATAATTTACCTTTGCACAGTCTCCCAGTCCAGCTTCACGTCCCACTGGGAGTCATCCTCCTTCGCAGTGGTCTCCAGGCTGGAGAGAAGATGACGACCCTCCTTTGACACCGACCTGATTGCATCCTTCCAAAGGAGGAAAAGATTGTAGCACATAACACTAGATTAATGTCAAAGTTTTGATATTACTAAACGTATCTCAATGGAAAACATCAGTTTTCTGTACTTACTTTCAGTTTTCTGTACTTGTCCGTGTGCAACTCGAGGAGATACTCTATGGCTTTCGCCTCTTCAGGCAGCTCCGTCTCTGCCAGCTCAGTACCAAAGCCCTGTAGCATCTGTGCAATGTCTTTGACTGTTACAGCGAAACTTTCAATGGCCTGTATTGAGAAATGCAAACGCAAAAACAAAGCAATATGAGTGCATAGACAATTAATTACACTGTAGTATTCATTTGAGTAGGAAAAAAGAAGAATCTTTGACTCACTGTTCTTAATAGAGTTTTAACAGTAAAAAAGGGCCCTGATGTGACATATGCAAAGAAGCAAGACAGCACAGCCACATTAAGAGCATGCTGATGTCACTCTGGAGAGGTTTGAAAACTCAAGAATACTTTGGAAGATGACAGAATGTATATTGAATATCTGTAAAAATGTCAGCTCTGTCATAGAGGGAATGTAGAACGATAGATTTTTATTGTTTGACTGGACTGTGCTTTTGAATCTGGAGCTCACCGTCCGCAAAACAATCCAGTCACTGTGACAGTAGTCCAGAGTGCCTCCAAACTCTGACGTCAGCTGGTTCTCATCAATGTAGCGCAGCAGGTCTGTGACAGAACTCAGCATCACCACCTAAAGGTACAGACAGAAACTGAGACCTGACAGATGCTCACTTTATAACTCTTGTTTTAAAAGATATCACAGGTTGTTTTTGTAGATGAGAAAATGTCCAAATACGTCTGCCATACTGAAGATGGTATGATCAACTACTGACACGTCTGTGTGGTCTGTAGCTTTCTGGCTAATGGGATTATTAGAACCATTTGGCATGCATAAGAGGTTGCTATAATTATTTAATAATAATTAGGTCAAAAGTTCATACTGAAATCAGTTCTCGGTTCTTGGTGGTGTTCACCAAAAAACATGTGACTTATGGAGCTCAAGGTTGTAATAAGAATGAGGTGTACCTCGTTTTGATGGAACACATGTTTGGTAACTGAGGAGGAGCTGCCTTACTGGCATTTTGAGCATGAAGTCCTCCTGGCTGAAGCGGAAGCCTATATCAGTAACAGTACGGTGGAAGAAGCTGGTAGGTCGGAGCACCAAGACCAGGTGGAGGTTCCCAGGAAAGGAAGCCTTGATGTGGATAAAAAAAATACAATAAAATAAAAAACAGGGGTTAGTGTATGATTGATGACGAGGCATATTTAGGAGGACTCAGTATAAATCTAAACTTTTGTAGCTAACCTCACTATGTTGGACAAAAACAAATAGGGGAGACCGGGGATAGTTGTAACATTTTTGACATTTCTGTCTGTAAATTGGAGCTCTTTTAAGGTAGTGGATTCAAAATGTAATGCAAAGTATTTACATGTCTCTGCTATTAAATAGTGCAGCTATTTTCTCTGCAGCACAATTACCCATTGCATGGTATGGCCTCAAACACAAAGAGTGAAATGTTACAATTAACCCCATAGTCTGGGTTAGTTGTAACATATTCTGGGGTGAAATGTAACACAATGAAATAAGGGTACTAACAAAATATTAACATGTAATCTTTGTTTATTCAACACATGAATGCACTTAGAGCCATTTATGCAACTATGTGTGTGTGTGACAGAATACAGAAATCTAGCTTTTGAACATATTCCAACTCCCCAAAAAAGACAAATTATGGAATTTTCTGCAACTGAATATTTCATTAATTTTGGTTGGTCTTCCTTGAGTTTGGCCTCATTGGCTCAGTGGGCATTATAACCTACAACTCTTGCACCAATTTTGAACATAACAATGAAGCTGAAAAAAATGTAGTTGTTCACCAGCATCGCAATTCCATTACTTTTTATCCTGGCTTACCTTGGTGTGGTTTGCAAAGTGCTTCAGAAAGATGAGGAAATCTGTTTCTTGCACCCATCCTGATTTATTTCCACTACCAGTACTTCCTACTGGTCCATCTCTGACACAGTGGTCTGCACAATGTATGTGTGGGAACACAAACAGTGGAGGAATTGTGTTGCCAATGGCATTAACCACATATACAAATGTGACCAGTGAACCTCTCTGTGCTGATGTCGTTGCCCCAACTTGTTTAATATAAATTAAAGTAATAGTGTGGTAAGTTGTAACATCTGCATTATTGTTACAACTAACCCAGACTTTTTCCTGTTACAACTGACCCAGACTCCTATAGCCATGAACTAGCTAACATTACAGGCAACGGCTAAAACATTAGAACTAAAGACCTACACAGAATATATCCCCATAGACATACAAATAACATAATTTAAGTTTGATGAGTTTAACTGCAAAGCAGATAATGCGATTACAAATTGAAATAAAGTAGAAAAACTTACTTTTTGGCATACAAATTACTTTTTTTCATGTTAAATTGTCTGTGTTTGACAAAATGTGCTGATTTTTCACATGTGATAGCAGAACTGAGTTGGGCATGCACAGGATGAGTCACATCATTTGAAACTTTGCCCTGATTGGAGAAATTGGAAGTGTTACAACTGACCCACGTTACAACTATCCCCGGTCTCCCCTATATGAGCTTTTTTCCAGCATCAACATAAAAACGAACGTATGCTTTATAAGCAGAGGAAGAAGGAGAGAAAGGGGTGAATGTTAATCAGTAATCGCTAGAGTGTGCCACTCAAGCAATTACTGTCAGACTGATGAATTCAAGGTTCAGTCAGTGAAGACTGCTATTTACAGGCCTCTGGATTTCATCATCAGGTTATCTGAGGTCATTGCGTGTAGGAATTTCTGCTCGGGATCTACATTTTACCTCAAATATAAGGGCTGCATTTCACCAGCATTCTAGTCAAGTCTAACTGAAGATGTGCTGAAAACCACAAGTAACTAAGGCGTATTGCATTCGAACCTAAAGGGCAAGCAAATAAAATAAATGCCTATTTTGGGGGCAGTTGGCAGTTCGTCTTCGGAAGGTTGCCGGTTCGAGCCCCCGGCTCCGACAGTCTCGGTCGTCGTGTCCTTGGGCAAGACACTTCACCCGTTGCCTACTGGTGGTGGTCAGAGGGCCCGGTGGCGCCAGTGCCCGGCAGCCTCGCCTCTGTCAGGGCAGCTGTGGCTACCATGTAGCTGCCATCACCAGTGTGTGTGAGAATGGGTGGATGACTGAATGTAGTGTAAAGCGCTTTGGGGTCCATAGGGACTAAGCAAAGCGCTATACAAATACAGGCCATTTATATCTTCAGGCATAGGCAAAGTACTTTACATCGTTTACATTATGTAGCTTCGAGTGGTGCAGGAGTCAACTCTGCAGCAGAGTTATTTATTTATTTATTTATTTTATATGCATGGGACATTTACTTGTCCCGAATCGACCTCTTACCCTCAGGATGCATGCACTACAAAAAGTCATCAGTCAAACTACACAGGGGATCGCTCAGGTATCACACACAACCGACCGCATGACTAAGCACAAAGCGCGTTCTGCACCGCAGTGCTATACTCGCCAGCACCCACAGCTGATGCCCCCGCTGCATTCGCCCTGCCCGCCTAGTAACTTCAACTTAACTCTTCACATGATGGATTAAAACAAACCAGCGGCTTATTACCGGGCTCCTCCGGATCTTCGGCATTCGTCGCCGGTAAAAGCAATCGGCCATGGTATTGGAAGCCATCTCGGCAAAGTATAAGTGCCCGCCCGATCACTGAAAATCTGTGCCAAGCTGAGGTATGCAGCTCCCTCCGGATGCCTGCCCACAGCCGCAGCACTGCTGCTGCCCGCTGCTGCCTCAGACAGCAGAGCGTGGCAGTACACTGCAACGTCTCCCCTCCCGCTCGTCTTCCTTATCCCTTCCTCTCCTCAGCATCCCGCGTCATCACTCAGTTTTTGCTTACTCACAGATTTGCAGCCCTATGCGACGGGACATTCGATACAGACCAGACCGGGGTCTTCTGCAAACTATGCACTACTCGCAAAAACATAAGAGAAAAATTAACAAATTACTATAATGAAAAAAAAATATTGCTTTAATAGTGCTATTCAGGTATTGTTCACGGTTTCAGTACCAGAGAGAGCAACTCCTAAATTAAATAGCAGCTTCTGGGCAACGTTGCAGCTTACAGGTGAAGATAAATAATGTATTTGTTCTGCACATCGATTAAGTTAGAAACAGTTTTTATGAAATAAAATATACGGAACTTACTGCTATCCTGGCAAGCGCCGTTTTGATAGATGCCCAAGTGTCCAGCCTTCGGTCTAAAATAATGATAAATTTGACTCCAGGTTGCCTCGTTCTGCAAGCAGTAATAGGCATTTGTATAAGTCTGTGCAATGATTGTGAATTTATTGTTTTAGAGCACACAGATACAAAATAAGCAAACATAAACAAGCACATATTTGGTACTGTAATTCCATATTATCCATATTATTCCATATTATCTAAAAATGTTTATACCAATCAAAATCATGTGTGAGGGAAAAGAAAGACCAATAATCTGATTTAAGCTTCCTTAATCTCTTGAAAGAATGAGGCTTAGAGGACACCAGAAAGGGCATTTGACCCTGAGATGATGAACGCTAAAGGCCAGTTCAGCTGTGCTCAGAATACAAGCAACTGAGGTTTTGGTGCACTGCAGTGAGTGAGAGAGTCATAAAAAAATGAGCAAGAACACACCGAGGGATGAGAGTGAGGTAGGTAAAAACTTTGGTTAGAGCTTCCTCTGGAATGTCACTGAAAGCTGAGCATTCTGGGAGAGTGATGATAACGCTGGAGTCTTCCCCACGGCCCCCTGGGAAGCACAAAAAGCAATGACTATCTTTCAAAGATACAAGATACATAACAGTAAGGAAATGGTTAACAAAACTCACCTGACAGGTATGCTACCTGTTTCTCTATATAGCCTCCCACTTCCTTCATGCTCACAGGCACAGTCACCTCTGCAAGAAGGTCAGAAAAATCCAAGCTTTTAGGAAAGCAGTGCAAAAATATAAACAAGTAGTCACTTAAATGTAAAAAACAAAAACAACAAAACAAAGCATGGATTTGTTTTGTGCTTTATCCTTAGAACACCCGTTTGGTATGTATCTAAATTAAAATTAAGTTAGTTGCATAATTTTTTGTTTTCCTGGATAATACCACAGTGGATTTTCAGTGGAAATCAACCCATGATTGAAGTGCAGACTTTTAATTTTAATTTTAAACAAAAATTTTATGTTAACTGTTAAGGGATTACAGCCGTTTTTACACATAGTCTCCCATTTTCAGAGGCTCAGCCTGATTGGATGGTTAAGGATTGTTTTTAATACTGAAAATCTTTTGTAGCCTTTACTACAGCCACCTTCAGCTCCCGCTTGTTTGTGGGTCTTTTTATGTTCAGTGTTTTATTCTAATAACTGAAACGCTTGTTCTATTGGGTTGAGATCAGGTGACTGATTTGGTCAGTGTAGAATACTTTTTTTTTTCCATGAGCTGTTTCTCTCCTCCGTACTTTTCTCTTCTCATCACTGTGAGACAAAGTGTGCCGTATCATCTGTTCAAAGCTATTTTTGAATGAACTTGCAGACTTTTTTTAGATGTTTTGTGCCAAAGTCTGATCTGAACTTCCTGTAACAAGTGGTTTGCACCTGGTTGTAAGCGCTTTGTATTTTCATCCATGAAGGTGCCTCTTGATTGTACACTTTGACAAGGATACTCCTTACTCATCAAGAGTGTTCTTGACTTTGTTTGATTTTATGTAGTCATGTATTTTGAACATGGAAATAATTCTGTGATCATGCATTCATGGCTTTTTGGCCTCATATTTACAATTACCATGTAAAGCTGTAAAATACAAATTCAACACGCTGAATAAGGTTCAGATATTATTCCTGCTTCATTGTCATTTAAAAAAAAAACAACAAGAAGAAGAAAATAGGTCTCATTTCACCATAAAACTGTCAGTCAAATTTCCAATTACCTTTTACTCTGAAAATGAAGGTCACAGTTAAACAGTTACTGCTATACTTTTGTTCAGCTCTTTGAATTCAAGCTGAAAGTCTGCACATCAATCACATCTGGGTTGTTTTATTTTAAATCTGCTGTGGTGGTGTGCAGAGGCCAACAAACTATGGGCCTAATCACATCAAAAAAAAGTTAACTATGAGTTGCTGTTTATAAAGACAGTAACATAACACAATCACCTTTACATCAAGGAAGAAAAGAATGGCTCACTGAAACCTGACCAGCCTCTGTCTACTTGGAATTTTGCTGATGAATTATTAAACATCAGCATGTACAATCCATGGTCATGAACTTTCAGTAGCTGCCTCTGTGGTTAGATGTAAAGCCTGCATCTGAAGCCATCCTGTGAGGTGAAATTACAGCATCTGAAGTGATATTGGGGTACTTTTAAGTCTGCCTGCATATTTTATGCTCAGTGTTATTAGTGTTCTAGTCAGCCATATGTCCAGGAGGCAAACACACAGTCAATGAGTCATTGTTGTGTTGTGACTGCTAACATATGCTCACTTTTCTGTTACAGTACATCCAGTGGATCTAGTGGATGATCTCATTTATAGTGAAGCTTAATGGGGGGAAATAAGCAGCATCACCAAATAAAGCTTCCTGGCTTTCACTCCAATTATGACAAAACTGCATCCAGGAATATTACTCACATTATAAAAGGTGGTTATTTGTTAAAGCAATACTAAAGGTCACTGTGTGCTCATCTACAATGAACAGACATTAAAAATTAATTGAAGCTGCGAGAGAGAAAAATCCATCCAGAAAAAGATTAGAGAAGGCTAACCAAACAGAGGAAGAGTAAAGAAGGTGTTATTTTCCATGAGTCGACTGCAGTAACAGTGCCCGTCAGGCTGTCAGGGAGCAAGTAATGAGCTCTACTTCTACCTGCTGAATATTTGATGTGTTTCTGTAATAGAGAAGAGATAAGCCAAGCAGGCCCCTGCAGGACCAGTGATTGGACTGTGCACACGTAGATTCAGGATGAAATTACCGCCACACTGCAATAGTTATATAATGATCTTTATCTGATGCCACAACACACTCAGAAGGTTAGGACAGGTCTTAAATGAGTAGATCTTATATAATGTAAATTCATGATAAAGCACATTTTCCAACAGGTTAATGCAGCATATGTGGATATAAAACTGTGTGAGCAGGAAGAATGTAGAGGAGTGCATGATGCATTGGATTAAACCATGCAAATGTGTAAAAAGTTTAATGTAAGCAATTTTATTGTCACCCTAACATGTCCAGAGTACAAAAGTGTACACACTGCAGACTTCAGCTTTATTTGATCAAATGAGAGGTAGCCTGGGCTGCAAACTGCAGCGTGTTTAATAAACGTGCCAGTTTGTGGAAACACTGCACTCGCCCCCCCCTCGCCCTCACCCTGCAAGATTACCAGCCTATCTCGTGACTGAAAGCACTTAAGAACACTGCCAAATAAAATGCCCTGTGGTCCTTCAATCAGTCCTTGTGCCTCACTGTACACCACTCAGGAAAATGTGGAAAATATAAAGCACTAATCATTGTGTACCATAACAACTATAACGAAATTTATAAATAGGTAAATCTTTGTGTACTTTACCAAAGTTATTCCTCTGAGGAAACACTGATTCTCTTTTATCTTGCGTCATGACCTTTCCAGGTGACATTAGGGTGAAAGTCAAATAACCTCTGTTTGCTCTTCTGTTCTTAGTCACAGAGAAGGAGGAATGTTTGCCAGTGTGCTGGGAAGCAGAGATTTGATACCGGTCAAGAGATCTAGACTCAGACCAATCCTCTGAGTCTGCTTGCTGAGCTGAAGGCAGAGGAGCTTATCTCTATTGTCCAAACAGATGAAATCAGTGTTGATTTCGTACCACTTCTATATAAAGCAGTCGCCGCCACTGTTCTTTTCCATTTATTAATCTTTTATAATAATGAATCGCATGCTTTTAAACAACGATTGCTGGAGGAAAATGTCCCGAGTGAAAATAAATCTCTACAAAATGAGGAGTGCCTGCAGGGCACACCCTTCAATATAAGATAGCAGTATTAATATGTTGATAAAATGTCAAGTCCAATGCACTAAAGCTGCTGAAGCTCTTTAAATGTGACTTTCAATTTAACACTTACTAAAATGTTCTGTAGAGAAAAGAAATGTACCACTGGTGATTTCATAATAAAGTCCAAAAAACTGTTCATATTGCCCAGTTTATTTACACAGAACAGCAATTCTTAGTAAAATATAAAAAGGCTGATTCAATGCAGAACGTGCATTCTCATGGATGATATTGTAGTCTGATATTACAGAGTCCCAAAACGTAGACACACGTAATCTCTTTCAGAGCAAGAAATCCCCTCTTAAAGATACAAACAGCTTCGCAGTACAGAGTGGCCTAGCCTCATACTGCTTTTAGGTCACGAGTTATTTCGCTAAATGAAGCTTTAAATGCTAAGGGGATTAGACTGGTGGGTGACTGCATTCTGATAGAAAAGGGTAGAAGAAAATTAAGTATTAAAGTATTCTACCCGCTGGGATACAAGCAATCTAGATTGGTTTTAAACCAGAAAGGTCTGAATTGCAGAACCTGCACAATCACAGAAAAAGGCTTCGGATTGGAAGTCCTGGTGCTTTTAATATTCACTTTGAGGATATGTGACCTGCACCAAATACTTTCAGTGATTTTGTTAGAATTTGTTATACTGTGACTGTATTTATTCTGAATATAAGAATATATATAACTGGATATATTTGCTAATGATGTGCTACATGCCATTTTACTTTGTAGTGTTCAGTCATGAGCTTCCCTTTCATATTTTATTAATCTGTGGTATCTAGAACACAGCTGCCTCTGACTCTGCAGGTATAAATGCCATAAAATTATAGATGTCTGCATGAAACTGAGTGGGAGAGACATTCCAAATTGAGGCACTTAAAGCAGCTCAAGTGTCAGTTGAAGCTGAACCTATAAAAGGGTGTTTGAGTGTCAGCTGAGATTAAAGCGACCCATCAGAAATGTCAGTCAATACTTAAGCACTAAAAGCTTCTAAACAGTCGATGGGAGAGAATTTTTCAGAAACAGAAATGTTATTATCATTGTATTCTCAGTTATAAAGTTTGGTGTCAAGAGTATGGTGGAAGATTGCAAGACAAAACTGCTTATGGAATGCTAGGGGTAAGCCTAATAAAGAAAAATGCACTTTAGCATGTATCATTAATGATAAATGCATGATTAGTTTTGTACAGCAATGTACAATAAGGAGATTATGACAATCCCAGAGAATAAAGTTTAAATGTCATCCAGGGGACAACCATTTTTGCTTGACTTAGACAGAACTTTTCCATGCTGTCTGTTATTTCCACAACCCACGGCAGACATAAGGAGACAAAGTTCCATCAATTAGGCAAAGAACTCTCGCCTCCCAAAATCCAGAAATAATCTCAGGATCCTCTGGAGAAAGGTGTTCCGGTCACAGCAGGTGCTATATATGTTCATTCCATCACCTTCTTTGTTCAGTTCACTTCTGTAAGGCAACTTCAAAATGATGATTGGCAAAAGCATTAGGGTTTGGAGATGTTATTACTATGTATTTAGTTTTTTATTATGTTCAACCTTTTCCTTTCCTCCACCAAGTGTAGTAATTAAAATTGGGTGACAACTGTAAACCATTCTGTAAACAGTAAACTAAGGGTCAACATCCAAGAAAAATTACAAGCTGCATTATGTAATTTATAAGAAATCTATTCGTGTTCTGTTTGAGTTAGTTGACAGTAATGGTTTGTTTTTCGCTTCCTGCACTCCCCTACACTGATCCAAAATCCACAGTCCTCGCATATCGAGGTTACAAATCCTTACTATGGAAGAATATCCATCTGTGATGGCCTAAAATAGCCAACATAATCCCTGCAATAGCTCACTGTTGAGGCAGAGATACAGGAAATGGCACATCAATAATATTGCCTAACCCAAGAGAGTGCAGCTCTCCTGTTACCTCCCATCACGTTTCTCAGAAGTCACAAATGAACACTGTAAATCAAACCAAATGCACCCTCCTGCTACACTGTTCAGAAAGCACCAATCTGAAATGTAATAATAAGGAATTAGTTTTAGAGCGGATAGAGGATTACATTCAAAAGCCTGGTGGTTACCACAAGTCTAAAGTGGGTTGTCAGCATCACGTGTACTCACGCTGCAGAGTGCTCTCTAGCTGGGAGCCTGCCTGTAGAAGGCAGCGGTAGCTCTCCATCTCCTCCTTGGACTCTTTCCTCAGCTCTCTGTCCTCCTGCAGTGAGGCTGGGCCCATTCCCTTCGTCTCTGACACGAGATCAGCCAGAGGAGAACTGACGCTACTTTTGGGAGGTAGTGACAGTATCCCGGGCCTCACATCCTCTTCACAGCCCCATGGCTCTCCATAGCCATTTATTTAAACAAGGAAAGTTTTCCCACCTCCCTCCGCGGGTCCCAAGATCCAGATGGGACAATTCCCCGAGGCTGCCGCTGGCTGTTCCTGACCTTGAGCTGCATAGAGCGCCTCCACACTGAGCAGCACAGCTACGACAGGAGAACTGTCCACACAGGCAAACAAAACACTAGTATGTTGTCTCGTTGTCGCCCCGAGCGAGTGCGAGGTTTCCCCCTCCACCCTGCCCTGCTCTCAGCAGCAGTCAGCTACTTCAAAACAAACAGAGCTCCTCCATCTGGACACTGCTGCCTCCCTCTCCCCTCTGCACTCTCCCTCTCTCTGAACATTAATGCGTCAGCTCTGCATCGCAGGTCTCAAGAGTCCGGACCCGATATAGTGCCAACTCCCTCCCAACTTTTCTGCTCTCTCACACACACCAAGCCTTCAGCATGTCACTGACTAACAGTAGCCTGAAGTGTTAGGCTGCTTGGCTATCATGCTCATGTGCCTATTTCTCCAGTGTCACTATAATATAGATGCACAAACTGAGGAGAATAGCGCCATTGATAAAAAATTAAAATCTTCCACACCCTCAGCCAACAAGTTTGACCCTTGTGAAACAGCCTTTAATACACAACAATCACATTCAAACCGAAGAACAAATATGAAAGAGTGGCATTGTGTACATACTGTTGCAGTCTCTCTCTCTCAACCCAACTCCCCACAGCTCAGCCCACAACTCCCTGGAATAGATCAACTGCAGAGTGCAGAAAACGTGTAAATATGCATGTATGTAAATCTCTCCTATACAGTGACGGCGATTTAATGTTTTGTTTTTTTTAATCCGAGGCCATGCATGGAGCAGTGGGAGAGCAGTCACTCAGCTGATCCAGCTTAGCCTCTCAGCCCCCCCCCCCCCTCTCTCAGGCACACACATTCAGATCTTCCATCAGACAAAACCTGCTGACACAACATGTGGTGCAAAGCAGCACAAAGCAGTTTGTATATCTTCAAAACATTCTGCTTTATTAAAGAACAACATCTGGTTTTTAATATAATTTTTTTTTCAAAGAGGTACATTCAGCTTGGAGGTTTAGAGTGTTGAAGCTGGAGACCCAAAAGGCTGGAGGTGGCAAGATGTCCCTGCTGTGCAGAACTGCTGCTGTGCCCACCTCCACCCCTCACAGACAGGGTCCGCAACCACAAAGCCTCTCGTGCTTATTTTTTTTTCTTCTTTTTTTAACATTTTGATTTTATAAAAAAAAGTGGCTGGAAAAAGGTTGCATTAAAAATACAATCCATTCTTTTTACTTTTAATTTAGACAGGCAAAATTAGATTTGAACACATTTTAAGCTTCGAAAATAGCATTTCTTTTTTCCATATATATGTAACTTAAAGGTTTATATCTGGTAACAAAGCAGGCAGCCCCTTCTGTGAATCATCTTACATCCAGTTATCTCTGGCACAGGTCTTTAGGTGACCAAACAAAACAAAAACAAAACAAAACCCCTGCTTTCCATATAAATCCTTAAAGTCCCTTAGGCCTAACAGCTGCATTTGCCATTGTGCAGATGATTTTTTTAAATTTTATTTTTACAGCTATTTAGGTTACAGTCAGGGAGATTTAATACACAGCATGTTTGAGCAGAGATCAGCGAAGCAGTAGTTAAAATCATCATAAAGACATATTCTATACAGATTGGCATCTAAACATAAATAATCAGTAACAATGATCGCTTTCAACTTCAACTTGCAGTTAAACCACCAGACAAAAAGTAGTGGCATTGGGTCCGAGGCTAATTTTTGGGATGCTGAATGTCTTCACAGAGGAGGGTCTGCCTGCCTTTGTGTAGATAAAATTGACTATTTAATGACACTGGCACAGTCTCACAACAGAGCTGTAGTAAAACAGGCCAACTAAAATGACACAAAGCAGAACACGCTCCACAATTTAAAACTGAAAGTAGTAAAAAATATAACATTTGTGAGTCAAATTACATTTACTTAATAAATATGCAAAGTACACAATATACACTTGTGAAGAAAAGAAAGGGGGGGAAAAGAAACAAACCAAAGCATCATCAAAAGTGTCTGAAATCATGTAATTATGTTTAAATGGAATGTATGAAGCACTACACACAAGTTAAAGGAAGAAACAAGGGGCCGAACGGTCCACTCCAGAGAGTAGAGTCTCACAGTGGCATTAACTATTCCGATGAAGCTGGTTTTCTTTAATCCCCAACTTCAGCCTGACTGAGACAAAATAAGCAAACTTGTAAATGGCTAAGAATACAAATACCTCATTTAGGCTCTAGTACATGTGTGACATTATGTGTAAGGTGGTTACTGTTCGTGTAATGTTCTTCTCTGATATGTGCGTGTGTGCGCTCAGGCATATATTCATGTGCCTTGGTGACCATCTACACAATGCAGAAACCAGTTTCCTTAATAGTGCAGAAAATGTCTAACAGAACTACATCAGTAAGGTTTCAAGTAATCCTGGTTTACATTACACACAGGCATTTGTGGCTATTCTCACCCAGTGCATTTGCCCTACACTTGTGTCACACCCATACAACAAAACATCACTTTTAGGGCACGTGAGTGCGGACAGACTCTGATCGCATTGCGTTCATGTTTTTGGCTTCGAGCAGATGCTAACAATATATCTCTATACTACTGTACATATATTAACTTTCTCATTCAAATCTGACTCTCTTGAACTATCTCTGAGGTTGGAATATTGGAGGTGACGCTCCAAGCAATGTCTCATTGCCAGAATATCCTTAAAATCTCTAATGCATTTCTTAGCCTTACATAAACACACGCAGTTTTTGGACTGAGGGTTGATATGACCTCTGCTGACCCCTCATATCTTAGTATTCAATATAAATGGCATTACTAGATACAAATAAACATCTACAACCAGAAAACCACTTTAACAGTCGTTAAGCTGATCTGAGCTGGGCTGAAATCACATTCAGTAACTTTTCATCCCAAATGATTTGGATCCGTTGAGGAGTGTGTTTACTAAAATATTTGAAACAATTTAAAACTTAACAGTTGAAAAGTGTAATAACACTAAAGTAGAATAACCTCTGAAACTGTTGATAATATATTAAAAAAGCTTGTAGAATGCAGAGACTAAACGTTGGTGGAGTTGTGTTCTTTTGAGCCTTCTTTCATGCACATTTAGCATTCTTGAAGTGGATATTTCAGCTGCTTGTTAAAACAGCAGATGAATAGAGCTACTGACAAGGCAGCCATGTATGCATTCGCTTCTATAGTAAGGTACAAAAAAAAAAAAAGAAAGAAAACTCATGCCTGGGGTCTAAGTAGATACTGTATAAAAGAATGTAGAGCACTGCTCTGTAAGCATGCATGAGAGGTGGCTGCTTTTTGAGGTTGGACAGCGAAGGACGGAGAAGGAGACACACAAGTCAAAAGCCTTTTAAACCCTCTCAAAGGACCGAACGCGTTTCTTCTGATTTTTTTCCATCTCCTCCTTTCAGATGGCAGACGTTCTTCCTTGGTACGGGACCCTGAATGAGGTTGACGTGACTGTTATGAGTCCTCGATGCCTTTTAGTCGCGCTCCTTTAGATGCTTGTACGATAGTGGCATTACTGCTGCAATCTGAAAAGGATTGGGTGAGCAGATGTTACCTGATGTCTTCGTCATAAGTTCATACCAACAAGAGGACAAGGACGAGACACCTTGAAATCACACCCCAAATGAATAAGCAGTGATTAACAACATGAAGGTCACTACAATGCCACCGGTTTCCTCCACCAGATTAAAAAAGAAATTAATAAAGGAAATGATCCCGATTTGATCCAAGTCTACTGAATTTCTGAAGCTCAGCAGAGACACTAAGCAAATACAGAAGGTTAGTGCTGACTCTTTGTTTACCTTGATGTTTGTAGGAGGGATTCCAATGATGGCTACAGGGAAAGTAGAAATGTGAGTTAAACTCTGCAAGCTGTCATACAGTCTCTTTCTAAAATTGCGCAACCAGAGACGATGGTCAATAGTGACAGATATGTGCAACATTCAGTCCTTCATCCAGGGGGTGGACAAAAACTAAATGTAAACACCTAAGGATATTTAGCACAACATCACAACACAATGGCTGCTTTTCATTATTCGCGGTGTTTACATTTTTTTGTGTTTGGTATTTTTTTCGTCTACCCCCTGTCATGAAGTAGCATTTGGGCAGAGCTTATGCCAACATCACATCATGCACCGAGTCATGCAATGCACTCACATATAAAACAGTAAGCAGACAGCCACGACCAATTAGGGTTTGGATATACACACAGAAGACCGTGACCACGACAAATGATTAAACCACATTGTTACAAACAGCACATATATTTCAGAAAATGGGGCCAAAATCATAGGCCAGCCCTGCTGTTTCACACTGTTGGGTAAAGAGGATGAAACCACCACAGACACTTCACACACAGACACTCTTACAAGGTCCAAAAATGCGAGAGGCTGAAATAAAAATTTGGATTTGAAAGCACATCTGCGCATGCAGAAAGGTAAATACAAGCTGGGCATCGAAAGGGAGGCTGAAAGGAGCACGAGCTTGCACAAAAAAAACAAACAAAAAAACAAAAAACTTTTGAAAGATTAGGTCAATGGATGCTTTCACATATCAAGTGAGTGCACCATTTGGTCAGTTTAATAGAAATGATTAAACAAAACAAGAGGCATGGGAAAAGTGCATCTCTTCAGCCAGCCAATATGAGCCTAACACAACACACAAGAACACAAAGAGTCTAAATAAATGCGGCCTTTATGCTACCGTCTTTGATTTCCTTGTTAAAACTCAAAGTTAGAGATGAGAGAGCTGCTGGACTGGTTGACTGGGGGAGCAAATCACTGATTGGCTTAAATGGCCTGAAAGTTGGCTGGTACCTGTTTAACTGACAGTATTGGACTCATCTGAAAAGGTTCTCATGAGCAGGGGCCTGGCTGACGACCGGGGTGACTGGATGCCCCCTGCGCTTGACTGAACCAGCTTCTTCTAGAAGGGTGAGGCAAGAGACACCAGTGACGACACTACGCTGATAATCACATACATACTTTGCCTTTCTCACCATCTTGTGCTCTCTTTTGCACACAGACATAAATATATAAACAAAGAACAATTAAATACATTCAGAAAGACTTCAAAGTAGACATGTAGACAATGAAAATTAATCCAGGAGCCATTTTAGACAACCCTTCTAGGAATGATCCGTTTTGGAAGCCCTTTAGTCGACTTTTTAATAGGTTCAAATAATATAGGGTTACTATTCTTGCAAATTTCACAAAATAAGTATGTCTTAAGACATATACAAACGCACACTCACACAAACACACACACACACACACACACTGTCAGGCTTGAGGATCCAGGATGAGGTTGTGAATTTGGGCCTCATGCAGGTACGTTTGGATGCTGTGATGTGCTGCAGCCACCTGACTGGACATGCGAAGGCAGCAGGCAGTGGAGCAGCAAAGGCAGCTGGGAGGAGACACTGACTGATACAACTAGGCAGACAAGCATGGCAGACTAACAGCAAGTTTTTAGCATGGACAACCTGTCCTACTCCACACTGCTGGAAGAGATGGCAGCGTGCCATTCTTCCCAGTGTCACAAAAAAGAAAATCCCTCAAGTCAAGGTTTAAAATGGTGCCTTCCAAGGATAGCATTCCTGATATGTGACACAGTACATCAGAAATTTGAAATGTCTGACCTAATCTGTCCAAGCAAATTGGACTATTAAAATCTACAAAACAGCAGCCTGAGTTATTAAAGGTGAAGAAAGGAGTCGAAACAGTGGGAGAGGAAGGACACAGAAGTAGGAAGCAGGCAAGTGGTGCACAGACACAGAAATTCTGAAGTATAAAAGCTGACAAAGAAAAAGAGACCTCAGTCACTCCATGAGAAGCTGTGAGAGCTAGCGGTCTGTGACAACATGAAGATAGTGGATGTCCCAGAGGAAGGAAGGCGATGTTTCATCTTTAGGGAGGATTGTCCAGAGAAGTAAGAGAGAAGGAAATAAGAGGGTGAGATACTTATGAGTGTGTTAAAGAGCAAAGCATTAGCACTAGTTAGGAAAAGTAGGAAAGGTGAAAAATGAGCCTAAAAAATAAAAATATGTGCACCATACGTACGCAAGTCCTGAATATTGTACAAATCTGCAAGTTATGTGGCTCTCCACAAATATGAGCAAAACTTCTCATTCAGTTTATTACTTCTCCCCCATCCAAAAAAGGAATAAAAATCAAGTCTAGACACAATACCAAAAAACCCACAGAAAAGAGCAAGAATACCACCAATCATTTCCATCTGCTTGCAAACACATTAGAGAGCCCACTGAAATGACAAAATATGCCTCTGGCAGACTTCTGGTGGAAGTTAAATAAAAACAGCCTTCAGAAATAATTCAACAACAGGCATAATTTTAAAGATGCACAGACACTTAAAAAAATTATCTCTTGGTACACAAAATATGTTTTGGGGGTGGTTGGCTTGTTTTTTTAGGTTTCTTTTCAAACCCTTTCTTCTCTCATTAAACATATCTCTTAAAACTCTCTTAGCTTTTGGCAAACATGTGCAACGTAATATATGACAAGCTAACCGACCCCCTAATATAAACCTGCATAATGTACGTCATGCTTTAAATAGCCAGCAGAGGGCTGTAATAGATCAGATATTTGTGCTTTCAAACGTCTTTTTTCCACTTCTGAATAAGGTCAGATGTAATTTACCCCTCCCACCATCTTCTTCCCAATGATCTAACACCAAAGCAAAGGAAGTGTGAAGAGAGGCAAACAGCTCTGTAAAGATCTGCATTGCTCTATGTTAGCAAAGCCATGCAAATGTTACAATCAGCAATCGCATTAAAATTCCTTGATTTAAATCCTTCCCTGAACAGTACTTCATAAACCTCTATCAGTTCAACCTAAAATATATTAAACATATGCTCCATCAACAAAAATAACCATTAGCAAAAATAATAATTAGAAAAGAACGAATAAAGGGAAGGGAGAGAGAGAAAGAGAGGGGGAGAAAAGAGAGAGGGAGACAGAGAGAGAGAGTTATAGCACTACCTGTCGAGCGTAAGGGCCGCGGGGCTTGCGGAGCACCACGTAGAGGATTTCTGGCAATAGGCTGAGCAGGATGAGCACGATGATGACCAGCCAGGCTGACACCGAGCTCAGCATGTTGGCAAACACAAAGTATAACCGTTGCTGTCTCAGGAAAGGCCTGGGGGAGAGATGACACTTCAGTTTATACTGTCTGGAGGAGATACATGTTTGACTAGAATGAAAAGGCCAACTAAAATGACTACAATAAGATTTGTTTTTTTGTTTTTTTTAATCCTCAGTTGAATTCTAACCATATTACTCCTCCCCAGAAGAAGCTGAAAAACACATAGAAAGCCAGGGAACCCCATATCACAAAGTGGTTTATCCATGTCCAGTGCCGTGTATCCAGAGCCAACTAGAATGTTGGAGAAAAGAAAGTAGTAAGAGATCTTTTAAAACACATATAAAAGAACTTTGCAAAAGACATGACTAACAAAATATCTACTTCAAACTCATATGTCCACTCTAATGATAGACGTTTTATAAATGTCAAAATAAACAGGGGTAGAGCTTACCTTTAGTGTTACAGTGAAAACAAGGATGGTGAATACAATCGTTCCATATGACCAGTTCCCAAAAGCCTAGAGTCAAAACAATAAAACAATCAGCAGTTGTAGTTAGGAGACTGTAGATATGAAACCTGTTTAGAAGTGGATTTAAATCAAACCTGGCCATTATCCTGCAGGGCTGGGTTGCTGAACAAAAACCAAACACCAAAGAAGAAGACCAAGCCGTGGAAGACTCCCAGTAATGTCCAGTAGAGAAATGGTCCCCACCGTAACATGGCATTCTTACCGATTTGTCTAAAGATTTGAAAGAGGAAAATTAACAAATTTATTTACTTACTGTGTCTTTGTGTAACATTTCCTGTTTATCACACAAAAGGACAACACCATTATATAACATATTAATGGTGGCCAAAAAAGTTACTGTGTAAATACAAATGAGCTACCATCAAAATTAGTTAACTCAACTTCACCAGAAGAACTTTGTAACCTGTTCATTAAATATTTATTTTTACTTTTTTTTACTTTTAAATTACGCCTGAACCCAAACCAGGACTTTATTTAGTAACAATATTGTATTGTATAGTAAAAGTATACAATATAATTCTGTACCTAAATTCAAAATAAACACATTAGTCTCCGGATAGTGTTACCAATTCTTTAAATAGTGAAGTGTTGCACAGACACAGAAATCCTTCCAAGTCTAGATTTAAAACCTAAGAAAAGAATCTCCTAATCTCCATTACTGTGGGATTTTTGATGAAAGGACAGAACATAACAAGCACATCTACTTTTATATCCCAGTTTACCTGTAGAGGGTAGCATTTTCCAGGAGCATCTCAATGGAAATATGCTGTTCGAAAAGACTGTAAGCCAGGATGGGCATAGAGGTGAAGCAGATGTTGTACATCGTCAGATAGGCCGCATCATACAGGGGCTGGGGAGGATGGGAGCAGGAGGAAAGGTTGACGAGGGAAGGGTTGGTAAGGAGGAGGAGGGGTTAATATCACAGAGAGGACACAACTCATACACACAACCATAACTTGAGCACAGAGCACGTCATGAGCAAGCTTATATACATCTTTCATGTGCTTGTGAAAGATCTATATCAGAGACCAGTGGCATGATGGGGAAACCAAAAAAAAAAAAAAAAAAAAAACAACAAAAGAAAAGAAAATCACCTTCACCTTTCACACAAAAATATAATCACTCGGTGATCTTAAAAAGGATGACAGATGTCATAAGAATAATAAAATGAATCCTTGTGCTCAAAAGAATTTCCATAAGATTTTTCCCCTATTTTAATTTTTTTTCTAAGACTAGGAAAACAAACAAATGCCACCAGGATTCCAAAATATCCATATTGTGTCATGGTGTATTCGTGGTGGCACAACATGACCGGCATGAGTTTTGCCTATTTATATTGTATGACGATAACAAAGTGCATACATCCCAGGGACAGTGAGGAAAGGGGATTGTGAGGACAAGAGCTGAGCAATCGGGAGCACACAGAGGTGTGATTTTAGGAAACACTACTTCCTTTCATGTTCAGAATGTCTTTGAACCTCAATTAGATATACTTACTTGCTGGGAACAGCCGCAGAAGAACTGGTACAAAAACTGTGGTAAGATGAAGCAAAGATTCTGCAGGCGAACAGAGAATGAAAACAGGGTCATACAGAGTTCAACCTAAAAAAATCAGTCTCGCATGTAAGACTATATGTGTATGAGCGTGTGTGTATCCATCCATTTCCTTCTGCTTATCAAGGATTCAGGATTGCGGTGGAGCTAAAGTTTGTCGGTCTATGGCTAGACTGACAAAAAGAGACAATCACTCGTGCTCACGTTCACACCTGCCAATTTAGATTGTGGGAAAGCCAATGTATACAGTGAGAGGCCACGCACAAGCAGGGAGAACATGCAAACTCCAGTCAGCCAGTGGATCCAAACACAGAATCTTCTTGTTGTGAGGTGACAGTGCTAACCACTGCACCAGTGTAAAGATACCAAATGGCTTTTGGTGGGTACTAGATGTTGACCAATATAGGATTTTTAAGATTGAAACTGGTATTTACTGATTTACAAATCCAATGTATGGGTCAATATTTCTTTTCATTCAGGCACACGAAATGCCCACATATATCACAAACCTTTTTTATCTGACAAAATGTAACCATGCAGGTTAAACATTAGCTTGTTTTATTTCCAAATCAAGATGCTGATTAGTCATTTACACTCTGAGCACCTGATCGTTGTGTTTGTAGCATTCCAAACATGTGGTTTCACAAAGGGGAAGTTACAACTGGTGGAAAACATTGAGACCCATATTATGGTCATGTTATGCTGATACTGACATATCAGCAAAAAGCTAATATCAGTCAAACAATATATCTGTCAGGCTCTAGTGGGTGCTCCTAGTGCTCCTGGACACAGAATCTCCACTTACCTTATAAAAGAAATACTGCACCAGGTGTGCAATGCGAACATAGTAGAGATGCCCATGTCCCAACAAAAGTTTCTTGAGGTGCTTCAGTTTGGGGATGGCATAATCACTGTTCCTCACCGCCTGTCGACCCTCTTTCCCCTTAATGCCTGAAACACCAAGGCCCAAAACAAATTACACATTTCTGCACTCCACTACACATAGAAGAGTAATTAAAGATGGCTAAATCAGCTTCAGCATCACATCATCACATTTCTTACCAATGCCTACATGAGCTTCCAAAATCATGCTGACATCATTGGCTCCATCTCCAATGGAAAGGGTGATTGGGCTGCCTTTGGAGTTCTTCACCATTTTAACTATCTATAGATAGATTGATACAGAGGCACAACAGCTGAATAAAATCAGAAATAATCTTTCACTGTGAAAGAAATCAATTCAGTTTTATTTCTCAGCTTATTAAATCACTGTTCTGACCTGTGCCTTTTGTAAGGGAGCCATGCGGCAGCAGAGCACAGACGTGCAGTTTTGACATATCTGTAGAAATAGGTCCTTATAGTCATGTAAGTTGTTTTCAGAGGATGAGTTGAGCACCATCGACAGAGTGGCTCCATCTACTATAAAACCATAATCCTGGCTGGACCAATTCCTGCAATACAGAGTAGACAAAATAGTTTAATTGTTACTAATGTTTTTGTTTTTTTTTTTAAACTATTGCCCCACAACCCCCTAATAAAAAGCCAAAAAAATAAATAAAAATCAGAATAATGTCAGTACATAGCACACAGGCTTTTGTAATCTAAGGTGCCAACCTGGCAACATGTGTCTTTGCTGGTGGTGCATCCTGTACAGTTTTCTTGTGGTACTCGAGCAAGAGGTCATGCAGTCGGTCCTCACGCCTTTTTCCTGGAGACTCTAGAGTACGCACTGTTAGCTCCAACAGCTCTGTGTTCCTCTTGAACAATCTGCAAGCATAGCAGGTGGATTTGGCCGTCTCCATCTTGTCTCCTGTTAAGACCCACACTTTAATACCTGCTCCCTGCAGAGCCTCCATAGTCTCTGCTGCCTCCTCTTGAAGACTGTAGAATAATAAATAGAAAAGGATCATTATGACTACTAGCAGCAAGAATGCCTACAATTATGTATAGTTTATATACATGTGTTTAAAAAAAACCAAAACAAAAAAAAGCTAAGCTAAATTACCAAATTTCATGTCATAATGGTTTGGGAAGGCGTGGTCCTTTAAAAGTGTGAGTGTTTGTGTATTAAATGATGAATAAATGGTGATTCAGGAATATGTTTACTTCCTTTGTTATAGGCAATGCATGTGTTTTAGACCTAAACTTTTGCAATTTATGCAGTCTATTTTTAAAAGCTGGAATCTTTGATTGTAGGTCACAACTTAACCACAAGATGGCAGTGTGAGCTTAAATTAAAACGCTCTAAAAAGAAGGGCTTTTAGCTGATATCAAACTAATCAGATGAAAATAGAAAGCCAAAGTCATACATGGTGAAAAAAGTGACAGTTGATGACATTTAAAACATCCCCAAAGGGAGGAATTAACTCATTGCAGCAACATAACAAAGAGCAAGTCCAGACAAGGCTTGGTGATATGCTCATCACAGGCTTTTGCACTCCTTTTTGTGCTTTTGCACTCACTCCTCTTCCTTTTGGCACTGATGTTTATTAAGGGGCAAGAACAGCACAAGTATGTGGATTTAAGGATATTCAGCAGGTTTCAACACGAAAAACTACGTCCAGATGAACAGAATCAACATATTTGGGGTTTCAACACAGCAGTTTCACAATTAAGAGCATCACAGTTATACATTTTGTGTGAGCACCCACCGATCTTCAACAGCAGTAGCTCCAATTAGATTCATTCCAGTCTCCACTTGGTTGTAAACAGCCATGAGCTTCTCCTCTCTGTCCTGCAGAGCCAGTCTAGCTTCCCTTAATCCTGAATCTACCTGGTCATACTCCTCAGCAGTAAGATGTTTGTAGGCCACACACAGTGTCCGGTAACCATCCTAAACAGTAAAATAGCAGCTGATGTTATAAAAGCCAAAATGTTATGCAATGAAATCATTCCAACAGTTGGAAATTTAGGAAAACGAGATGTTTTCCACCACGTACTGTTGCATTACGCTCCACATGCATGCGTATCTTTTCAACTTCCTCCTGTTTGACTCGGGGGAAGATGGAGGAGTCGGCTCCCTTACAAAAGAGCAGTGTTTCACCTGGGCACGAAAAACACACTATTATACAGACACCCAGCATCAGGGATGTGCTGGCCAACGCTATTTTATTAGCATTCCAATAACGTTGACAGTAACCTTAAGCTCACCTGATATTGATCTGACGATTACACTCATTCGCCTTCTGACTGGGTCAAAGTTCAACACATGAAGCAATTCATACCTAAAGGATGTACGCAGAGGAAATAAAAGATGTAATTTAAATACAAACAATAACTGAGATTTTAAAAAAAGAAAAGACATTCCAAGAAATGACTAACTTACATTTCAACGTCATTTGTCCTGTTGAGAATTTTCATGGTTTTACTTTCGAGGCCAAGAAATGTGAAGCCGTACCTGAGATCGACACAAATCAAAACACAAATGGCTTTTATGTTCTCAATAAATATTATAACGAAATTATACCAGTTACATTTTCCTTAGGTTTATCAATTCCAACTGTGTGCTTGTCAAATAGCCACCTGAAATCACTGAGTCATGACACCCAACCTCTTACCTCATTGCACCCTGGACCAAAGCAATCTCATCAGGTGAGGAGGCTATAAAGCCCCTCTGCTCCTGCAGTGGAGGGACCACTTGTCCATCTACCATTAATCCATCCACCTGGTCTATCCGTCCATCTTGACCTTGACCCTGCTCTGTAGACTCCTTTACCTGGACTGTGTGGCACAGGCACAGGGCACGCAGAAACAGCTCTTCCCTTTCCTATGAAAATTACGTAAACGTGGCTTAATACTGTTAAAAAAAAAATGTAGGGCTTTACAAGTAGAAAATTCATTCATAAACCTTAAAATAAATTCATAAATCTTTTTTTTACTTAATTATTAACAACCAAACAAGGAGCTATATACAGTAGCTGGAGTTTGGATAACGCCTAGAATTTATAACCAAACTGACCCCTTATCAGCACAAGTAATTAAGTGCAATAGTCTGTGAAGTGTTATCAAGCACTCGTGTCAGGAGCATGCAGCTCCTTCCCTCCGCTATGTTATAGCGCATATGTCGACATGTCAAGGAGAATGTACCAGGGTGACCAATAAAGGGCCTTTCTGGGCATCGAGCTATGTAATGGCCATATGTTAATCCTTGTATGACTTTTACAACAGATGGCGGGACACCACAACACTCACCCTGCCAGCTTTCTGTTGTACTGTGTTCATAGGTCCATCTGTAACGCAGAATCCGTCCACTTCCGAGCTCGCATCCCTGTACTTGTATTGGTGGCCATCAATGCAGCACTCTATGAACTCCATGTTATTCTGAGTTAGGGTCCCCGTCTTGTCTGTGAAGACGTACTCCACCTACAGGCAACATGAAAATAAAAATGACACACACTTCCAAAACCATAAGAATTCAGTTTCTCGTTTAAAAGCCTCCAACAATAATATTAGGCAATTACTTCCCGGAGGAAATTACACTGCATTAATCAGTTTAACGGAGCATCACCTTTAACTCAAATAATCATCTGGCAAACCAAGTGTGACTGATCTATGGCAGCGCCCTTTAAGTCAGCAGTGCCATAATAAAAATGAAACAAGGAAAATTCATTTTAAAGAAGCACTTACATTAGTCTCGGGTAGAAGTTTTGCTTTTTAAAATACACAAAATTCAGTATAAAATATAAACTTGTTTGGATGGAAAACTACATCATAGTGCTAGTGATTGTTCTACAGATTACATCTGGACATCGTTCAGAGATGCTGGAGATGAAATGTTCAGGAAAAGCTTTAGAGTTTTTATAAACAATAGAGGAATTTAGTTAATATAATTGAAAATTTTTGGACACAGAAATGCAGAGTTTACAGAAAGCATAATGACAGATATTTCTGACCTGTCCCAGCTCTTCATTGAGGTCCGAGGTGTTGACCAGTGCCCCTTCCTCAATTTCACTGTCAAAGAAATCTTTATCCCAGGATATGAAAAACGATCCCAAAAACTTCTGCATTTCAACGGTCACATACATGGACACTGGAATGATGAAGTTGAAGAGCACCATGAAGGACAGGAAGTCGGTGAACATGTTAAGGTACTGTTGGTAAAAAAAAACAAAGAGGCACATAATATATTTACACATATATAGAGAGATATATATACACACTGTATTTATATGTATATAGAGAGAAAGAGTGAGTTGCGGTTTGCATCATTTTCTCCATAACCTAAGCAATTCTAAGAAACCATTCTGCAGTCCTAGACGTCACTGTTTATACTTGCAACAAAAATGAGGAAATGGCAGTCACAATGTTGAATGCGGGCTAAAGCAGAAGGTTAACAGATGACATGAAACGGACTACATCATATGGCAACAGTGGCCATTTTGCTCATTTTATAAGAACTTTAAAACTATGTATAGAGTTCCCTCAGCAGCCCTTTAAGGATTATAATAATTACTATTGAATTAACATAGGCCTCAGTATGTATGTATGTAGTACACAATAACAGTATGATGAAACTTATCTAACAAGCCATATTAGCCATTTTTCTTGCAACAGCTGTTCTTCTAGTTCTGCTTTAGACATGTTTTATTTTCCTCAGTCACTTTTCCTTTTTTTTCCTATAATGTTTGTTTTCATTAGTTTTCTAAAATGCAAACTCACCAGATTGGTTTCCTTTTCTTTCAGAGTTTTCTCGTTGTACCAGGGCTCATCCTGTCCAGGCTTGCTCTGCCATACATACTTAAGTGTAGTACACACTAAGGCCTTGCTCACTAATATGCAAAGGTAAACCAAAAGGAAGGCATTGATAGACCTGTAGACATAAAAACTCAAATTAGTGAGTATCAAATGTATTTTTTAGACTTGTTTTATACATATTGTTTTTCCCTGTAAACTTACTTTTCCACAACAGAGCGTTTCTGAGATTTTCCTTGGTAGTTAAGAGCCATCTTTGTCTCCATGCCGGTGTAAACTGCAACACCTTAAAAAAGAAAATAAGAAAAGACATCAGTCTTTAAGATATCGAGCCATCTTTAATATGGTACCAGTAAAAAAGCTATTATTGACTTACCACAGATGCTTTGAGTGTTCTTTAAAGTTGCTCCTTTCAGCAGGAGGTTTTCTGGGCCCAGTGACCTGCACAATCACATCAGTAGATCCACCTATTTAGTCATACAGTTGCTGTGGAATCCACACCTCTCTATCCTCTAAATGGAAACCTGGCAGGGAAGCTGGCATCCACTCTAATATACGCAGTGACAGTACACAGTATGCCTGCAGTCTGGGCTCACACCAGTTCCAGTGTTCTTGAGAAGGACACTGGCATTTGTTTATATGGTCATTACAAAGCAGTCAATGATAAATGCCTGTGGGAGTGCTTTGGAAGCAGTGGCTAAATCCCTGCCAGTCTGTTTTTATTTTAATGCTTGACTGCTATAAAGGATCAATGAAATAATGATTTGCTGGTTATGTAAAGGGAAACAAATAAACAACTGTTTAGATTTTGTTTCTTTAAACTATGCAGACTTGGTTGGACACGAGTGCTCTCACCTTAGCGAAGGCTCCTCATTGTTTTTGTAGATGTGCATACGACCGACAAACCTGGAACACAACGGCATATGCTCAAACAGATGAAGTGATTTGTGAGCAACTATTGTGTTAAGAGTGGAAGAGATCTGAACTTGAGGTATTCGAATCTTTTCTGAGTTCATTAATTACTCAAAGCTAAATATTCATTGACCTTAAAATCTAGAAGTTTAGAGTACTGCCTAATACTTGTAGTCAGCCATATTGTCGCTTTCATTAGCTCGGAATATTCACGCCTTCATCTTCAGGTATGATTTTAAATTATAATAGTTTCACTGCTTGCCCCAAAGTTGACCTATATAGACATATTGTCTTTAGACATAGAACTACACTTAAGTAAGAATTAAGTTCGTCTTGGAGAGACCAAGTTATTATCCCATAAATGCACTATGGCTTGCCGAAACATATTTTTTTAACAATCTGCATGTTAATATCAGAGTCATTGAAGACATTTTTTTAAATCTGGCATTAAGTTAATCCACTCCTCAGCAGATCACAAGCACCACATGCTTGTAGTGTAAATCCGTTGGGACCACATGATGATTGCCTACTTGTAAAGGTCAGGCTGTGGCTGTTCGCACTCAATGGTGGCGTTGAGAGATTCCACATCGCGCTCTGTGTCTGGCACTGTGTAGTGTGTCTGGACAAGTAGAAGAGGCAGACCGAGAAATAGCGTGAGCTGTGACCAACTTAGGTCATTGATCGCTTTAACTTCCACTGCTTCTCACTCACACACAAAACGGAAAATTAAGAAGGAAAAAATACCAATACACTCGAGCACAAACAGACAGGAACACAATTTTGGCAACTAAACAAAAGTGAAACCTCTTTAAAGTGAGACCAGCATTCAATGAAAATAAATCAAGATTCCCTGAATTATAACTACACAATTATTTTAACATGTATCTAGGCAAGTGCAAATGCATTCTTTACTGTTCTTCTACATCCACTCCTCCTCTCTTATTACCTAATATTAATCAAATGAACGCACATTAACTATAACTTCATCTGGAACTACTTTTAATTCAAATTCTTCTATGCAAAACGATTGAAAAGTAATACACTTATCTTACTTTATGATTCGATTCTCCATCCAGACTTGCTGTGGTAACAAAACATGTGCCATCATCTCGGCTAGACTGCAGCAATATTAAATCACAGGGAAAGGTCTCGTCTTCCTCCACCTCCAAAACATCTCCCACCTAGAGAAACACAACCAAAGACCATTTGTGAAGACACGGTGTGCTTTCTCCCTCTTTTCAGAAGAATCGCGCACAGGATGAATGGCAGAAGTTCAAACAACTTTAAATTACTTTTATCACTAAGAAGACTTATAAATACATATGACTGCCAGGTCCCTGTGAAGTTGTTGTGATCAGTGAGTAAAAACCCAGATACTAAAAGTGAAAACAAGAACAATCCATAATCTTCTTTGAGCTCAGGTTTGGACTGCCAAGCAGTGACAAAAACCTGCCTGTATTTTAAATGTTTATTTTAGCAAAAGTAGCTAGCAGTAAGCTTATGTTGGCTCCTGTGCTGGGAACAGCTGTTTTATACAACGCATAAACAACACATAACAAAGCTTTGGTATTGACAGCTGTATGCCGAGTGGTGTCAGCTGTACGAGCAGATCTCTACCGTAATAAAGTTAAATAAATAAATAAAAGATGACCAAATACAAAATTTGTTCATTTTAAAATCCTGAAAGCTACTTAAAGTGAGCCAGCCAACTATAGGTCTTTAAAAGTAGAATGCACTGGATAAATAAGTTGCCTTTACAAACATGTCTGAGCATCAGATCAGCTCAGGAGACTATGTTCTCCCTTGTGCATATATCCCAAAAAGTCCTGTATAGCTGCCAGCAGCCTTTCTCTGCATATATATTGGAGGAATTATTTTATTTTTCACTTCAGCTAGGATGCATCTGCTGCTACAAAGTACCTTGATCTTCTCACTCTCTTTTTGTATCCTCCGGCCATCTTCAAGCACTGTCACTCGGTACTTATTCACCTCATTGTCAGCCTTGTGCCGCAGCCAGTCCTCATATCCCTGTGGCAATATATCAAAATCAGAATAGCATTGCTTAGCACAACAAAAAGTAGAAACCTTTTCCGTGACATCTGTACCTATGGGACACTGACAGTTATAACTGATGTCAGAATAAAAAGGCACACAGTACAGCACTAGCTGTCAAACTAAGGGGTGTTCCCTGAATGTTTTACGGCTTCTTAATGGTGAAAGAAGTTTCAGCAGACTACAAGCGGCATCCGTCATTTCCATGGAAGAGTATAAAACATGAATGTCAATTCATACAATTAAATTTCCACATCCAGCATGTCATCATTACGTATAGAAGTGCCTACAGCAGCAGAATGAGATGGTGATTGTCCAGCAGTGCAGAGAAACAGTATAAAATGAAATAATACTGAGTCAGGTAAAAAGATAATTTCAAAGGCTGCAGCAGCAAGAGCCACAAAACCAAGTGTGGACTTTATGAGGTCTCTAAGATAGTGATGGATATGGAGGAGATGAGAATAGAGGGGTAAACCAAAATGTGTGCCAAGGCTGAGTGTGAGCCAAAAAGCAGGATTACAGGATAATAGGAGGATCAAGTCTGGTTTAGTGATGCAAAGATTCTTATTCCTATTATTATTATTATCCATATAATTATTCAGTCAAAAATACAAACAATAATGAAGCATCTGCCATATAAATTAGTTCACACAACCAAAAATGTGAGGTCTTGGTCTCTGTTAAACAAAAATTTCACTTAAATACATGAACATTTTATATAAGGTTATCGAGAATCATTTAGTTCTTAACGGGCTTCTCGTTATTCTTTTCCATGTGTTATATCGTCCTTTTCTGTTGCCAGTGCTTTGCCACACTCAGTTTGCATTAATAGGATCATCCCTCTCCTTCATCCTGGACTCAGTTTAGTTCAAAAGTCAGTTTGAAATTATTTTTCCAAACTTTCTGGCAGGAAGTATACAGCCCGAGAGGAAAGACCTATTTAAGCATGAGTAACACATTATCTTCACCATCTCATTCACCGTCTTTATGTGTGGAGGAACTGCCTGAGCCTTGTTCACAGAACTCCACAGTATAAACCAGTGTGAAAAAATATACTAACAGCACTACCGTGAATGAACACGGACATGTGTTATCAGTGCACCCCATATATTATTGTAAGGAAATCCACCCATTATTGTGCATTTCAAAGCCGCAGCTGTAGACTAACTAAAAAGCCAATCTTAAAACAATACATCTAAAGCTGGGACAGGGAAGCAATAGAGTCAAAGAAACAGATACTCCCCTTGATAATTTGTACCTCTGAAATAGACTCTCTCTCTCTTCATTTGCTAACACTCCCCTAGAGGCTATTTCATCTACACCCCAATCAGAATTCACCAGCAGAGCACATTAATACAAAACCCAAGAGAGCATTAGGCACGTACTTTACACAAAAATCACACCAAGGCAGTTATGAAGAAAGGGGGGCTGTGTTATACAGAGAAGGAGGACAATAAGACACGGCTATTTAAAAAAACAAAACAAAATCACAATAAAGTGACTGCTACCAAAACTTACTCTCATTAGGAACATATCTTACCTGCTTGATAGCAGTTACTGTAATCACAAAAAATAATGGTAGGCCACTGGTGACTGGGCTGGTGGGGGTATCCACTATCACCTAATAGGAAGAAGAAAAAGAGAAACGCAATGTTAACGCTCAGCAATAAACATATGCTTTTTTGTTTCAATGCCAATGTATTACATACATCACTACAGAGTCCTCCTACAGCAGCAATGTGTGGTAACGGTTTGCATGATGAGGCAGGCCCTCTAAATGCAGGGTGTAGTCCTTTTCTACTACTTCCCATATTTGTTCATCAGTAGGGAACACAAGGGAGACATTTACATTTTGGAGGGGAGAGAAGGAGGTTCTGGACCACGGAGCTTTTAATCAAGTGAGCCAGGGATAGAGTGCTTAATCTGCAGGCATTCCAACACTACTGTGTCTCTGCCAAGGCATGGAAGAGGGCCAGCAGAAAGCTTTGACAAACCGACCTTACCTGCCTGAGGATTTCGTGAGAGAATCTAGAGGTAGAGTATGGGGATCAGACTTGGTTTTTTGCATTTATAAGTCATGTATGTAATAAGAATGTGAGGATCAGGTAAACATCCAGCTTAAGAGCAGTGGCTCACAAGGCACCCAGCTAAAATCTCAGCAAACAGAAAGCTCTTTGTGTTTATGTCACCTAAACCTATCAGAAGGATTTACGCTTGCATTTCTGATCCTGCAGAATGCAGTTGGGCTCCCCATGAGCCAGACTGGATGTTACAGCACATCCAGCTCATTCATATTCTGACCAGGAGCATTACAAAGTGTCAGATAGACATCGGCTCAAGTAGGATATGTTTTGATGCAGTCTCCAGTGTTCCTCAACTGCACTTGAACTGAAAATTAAATAAAAATGGCAGCAAACTTAGTAAGCACTGTCTGACACAAACACAGATCCACATACTTTACCCATTCAAAAACACACTCATAAAAGTACAAGGGCAGTGCACTAGAAATCCATCCGAACCTTACTGTGATTACAGTTCATTAAAGGATAAATCAATTACAAAGCAGAGACAGACAAGTTCACCTCCACCATTTGAAGATTTAGAGTAGTGCATTATGTTTGTAGCTATTCTGGTGAGACAAAAGTATTAATATTGCCGCAGTGGCCTGATGTGTTGGAGAGCCAGCAATCATTCAAGAGTATTTGGGGGTATACTTTCAAGAATCTTTAGATCTTAAGACTAGATAGCTACACAGTCATGAAAGTGTCTCTTGAGAAAAGCAGCCAATGAGAACTGGACTAAAGAGAAGGTGACCCCTAAAGGCAGATGAGCTAAATCAGCTTGTTTGAGATAGTGGGTAACCTAAGGATTTGCACCAATGCCCAGTATAAGATTGCAAGTTATTTTGAGCTTTGAATTATGAAATGCTAAACTAGTAGAGATCAGTAATAAAAATATGGAGTTGAACATGAGTATAATAGGCCCCCTTTAATGTCCATCACCTCTTGTTCACATGACTGGATTTAGATTTGTCTGATCACAGAAAGAAAAATAGAAACTAACGTCTCTCTGATGCAGCAGCCAGATGGCAAAACCCAGCAAAGGTTTACCACAGTATAAAGAAAATGCTTTACAAAGCCAACTTTCAGCCTCAGAGTTGTTTGATTTTGATTTATCCTTAGCCACTGTTCAATAGAGGACTAAAAAAGAAAGAGCTGATGGTGGCATTTTATCTGTTCATCAACAAAACCCACACAAAACAACCTTAATCCCACACTATAATACAATTTCAAATCACTTGACAGGCCTCGAAGACATAGCTGTATCTAGGACAGCCTCCATTTTTGGAACAGACGGGTTTTTTACTGAAATTTAATGCATCTATATTAAACCTGCTTAAACTATTTTTGCTGTTTAGCTATAATTAAAAAAAAATGTATTTGTGTTTAATACTAAAACCACTAAGTGGTGCTTCCTTGTTTTGGTGATTTAAAAACATCAAGGTTGTGTAGCCCCAGGTGGTTTCTGAACATACATGCAGTTTGATCTCACTCAGCACAACGTATCCATTGTCAGGAATATCATGGACAAATTCTTGGAACATTTTTGGAAAGCACGTGTGCCTCTACTTATACAACAGCAATGGCTCAGTGGCAATTTAAGTATAGCAGAACGTCACTATATACACAGCTACCCCTAAGAAAAATAAAACATTCATATACTCAACCTTTTATCAATTCATCTGCACCCATTAAGAACAACCGCCACCAACTTTATACACACTTGCCTCCACTGCACCAAATGCAAAGCCAAAAAAAAAGAAAAAAAATCACAGCAATAAGAGTGTACTGCTGCTGATGTGCTGGTGTGATATCACAGCAGCAGAACGGGGCAGCAGAAAGCCCTTCATCTGAGCCGGGAAGTGTGTCAGAGTGAGAGACAGACAGCAGTTCCCCGGGGTCCCAAAGGAGTGGGTCCTCGCATCCTCCCACCCCTTCATCCTCTCTTTTTTTTTTTTCCACCCTCCTCGGTCTCTCCTTTTCTCTCACCCTCTCAACACCATTTCTCCCACTCTCTCACAGTGCTCTATTCCCATTCAATCAAATTCAAGCAAAGACACGCAGGGCTATTTATAGGAGAGTGGTGCTTTTTTATCAGCCTGTGTCTATTTGTGGCACTCAGATGTACAGAGGGCTTCCTGGCTGCTGACGTCAGCAGTGCAGCGCTGCAGCGAATTGGAGGTTATGTGAGACAGAAAGACAGAAAGAAAGACACCAAATGACAATGTGAGACAAAAGGAGGATAGAACAGAGTTGGAGGATGCATGACATTTAGTTGTTGGTAGAGTATTTGCATTAAGCCTCCCGGGGGAAATGTGAAGGTTTATTTCTGTCTGTAAGATGCAAGTGCAAAATGAGCGCACAATCTGTGTACCTGTTTCACACTATCTAATATAATAGCAAGCTGCATAGGAAAGACTGAGTGGTTAGGATAAGGAACCCCTCAAGTGAAACTGGATTAGTGGAGAAATGCCAACCACACTGCAGCTTGGGTAAACACCCAGGACACCCACTGACTCATACATAACATCCACAAGCTCACACACACATATACATTTATTCACACACAAACATTGTAAAATGAACACATCACAGGTAGAAATTCCTCATATTCACATACATACATTGATTCTTCTCACATTAATTCCATACAATAAAAATTAAAAATTCAGCATTCATACGCATTAGCTAAGACAGAATACAGAATAATATATATAATATAGAATTAATCCAGACAACTTAGAGAAGAAAGGCTGGGGGAAATGAATATTACACTTAATGTGATATTGTTTGAGATTAATTTCATTTCTGACACTGAAACATTGGGTTTCTGGGAACAGAAGCTCAGAGTCCATGACAAGAGAAAGGACTTCCTTCTTGACAAGGTCTAAAACGAGCACCTGTTTACACTAGACGGCTCCTTTGCTGCCATAGTTTAGGTTATCGCTAAAAGGAAACCAGTTAGTTTCCATTTCCATGGACCACAAAAATGGATTATTAGGAAGAGGTAATGGAAGAGCAAAAGCAGATGTATATAACAAATCTTCAGAGAGGAGAGAAGTCATTTAAGAGTACAGCTGAAGTCTATTAGTTAGCGTCCTCAACCAGTTCAGTTTCCAGTAATTAAGCACGGACAAGACAAACCAAGGAAACAGTGACACAAAAAGAAATTCAGGGATTAGCATGAGAGTACTACAAACCTGTTAAAATGGGCTTCTCAGACAAAGTGAGAAGCAACTTTCAACTATTCAAATTTCTTTCCGTTTTACTTGAAAACCATGTGAGACCAGGTCTTGGATGAATGAGTTAGTTGAATTAAACTGCTGATGACTTGCCATAATGCTAATTTTTCATGTTCTTTGAAAGTTATAAACAGGATTAAATGACAGACTGTGCATAACGCTATAACCTGAGCAGGGTGTAAGGGAGCGTAGTAAAGCAAGGCATTTAAACATGACCAATTGTACTGATCAGTGTGCCTTCAATATAAACTTTTTTTTTGACTTTCTGCAGTTCACGCAAATGAACACGCCCAGTAAGGAAATAAGGTAGAGCAGTTTCACATCCCCTTTTTTATGCAGGCAACACAGTCAGCATGTCGATCACTTACACTGATCTATTCAGACTTAATTTTAAAAAAAAACATAATGCGGCCCGAAACTAACCTTCATACGGAGGACCTGACTACAAATTAACACCATCAAATAAACAAAAGGCACCCACGAAGTCCTTATTTTAAAAAGATTATATCACTTATCACTGTTTGAGTTGGCAGACAGACAAAGCTTGCCCTTACCTGCACCAGGAAGATGATAAGGAAGTAGAAATTGGCAATTCTTCTAAATTGTTCAAACAGGTTCTTTGGTAGAAAGTTCCATACTGTATACTGTTGGGGGAGAAAAGAGGAAGCACATATGTAAAAACATGAAATCACAGAAAAAAAAAATGGAAAAAACTGCATGTGGACTTTCTTTGTTGCTCTGCGCTCTGTGGTTTTTCTACTCTACCATGTTTTGTAACCAGACTCAGGAAAGTTAAAGAAAGGCTTGACAAAGGAAGAGAGATTAGAGACATTCAATATCCACAGTCCTGTATTTGTTTATTCTGTTTGAGCTGGGGAAGGAAAATAGGAAGGCAACTTCAATAGCTTATAGTCTCTGTTCTTTGCACCAACTAGGGAGACAGGCCTTGGGGGACCACAGGTATTCCACTGATTCAGATTAGATATGTATCTCTTATATTTGGCTACCCTTGAATGCAGAGTCAATGAACTTACGAGGTGGGTGACTGTTTTTGTGTTTTCTTTTTTTTTTTTTTAAGTGGCCATGACTGTTGATATCATCGGCGCTGAAGCAACACTTATCTGCAAAACTCCCTGAGAGACCTCTCAACGATACCCCGCTGGTAACCTTGTGTCAATAACAAAGCACGTCTACACAGCTTTGCACAGAAACAAGAATAAAGCCCTTTTTTGTGGAGTGCATGGGGATAGTGTTGAAATGCCACACGAGCAGAATGGATATCTCATTTCGCTAAGAAGTAAAGAGGGTGAAAGCAACGAGAAAGAGAGGTTGGAGGGTGCAGGTGCAATGAGAACATGAGAGAAGAGGCAGAGATTGGACACTGCTGGAAAGAAACAGGAAGAGCAGAGGCACAAGGGAGAATAAACACTGCAGCTGGGGTAATTAAAGATTGCTTACCCTGACATACTGGCAGAAACCAATAGATTGACCCTTCCTCGCTGAGATGCGCTGCATCACTATAAATCCTAGAGCCATTTTATTATCACTTCACTTGCTTCCCCTGATCACTTTCACTTTAGATATTCAAAGCCAGTCAGTCAGTACTTTCCCAAGCCTGCTGTTGACACAGAACTAACAGGTAGAGTAAGACTTGGGTGGTGAAGAAGGGGGGTTGTAGTCAGAGCCCAGGGGAAGCCTGAATTGCCCACCGTTCCAGTACATTAATAGCAGCCATGTATTTCCTTGCCACAGTCTGTGCTTCACTGACAGACAAATAATCGCCTTCCATTGGGAGCCAAGACAAGTATGAGGAGAAGCAGTCGGAACAGGAAACAAAGGAAGGAAGCCACTGGAATGCTGATGACTGTTCAAGAGTTCATTTTGCAAGTGTTAAATAAAAAAACTGCCTACAGGTAGATAAAACATAACACAAGCTTAGGAACAAACAAAAGTCTTGGTGCATTGCCAGACTGGAGCCCTGGCAAATGCATGGGAGTGTAATGTTTTTACCTTCGAGGACACAATCCTGTTATCACAGAACTTGGGTGGGATGAAAACTTCATTGGCAGGACACGGCCGATGACCAACATAGATAGTCCTACTGCCTACTCTTCTGTCCTCACCACCAAACTAGAGAGGAGGGATGGGGGTTAAGATAAATAGAGGAGAGAAAAAAAAGGAACAGGACATGTTAGTAATTCACTCTTCTTCCTGTCATTTAAATACTGAATTCGGGTACAAAATCAAGTGTGCACCATACAACAGTCATGAATTTGTTGGGAGAAAAAAAGTCCAAATTTTACCCATGATCTAATACAAATTTAAAAAAATTGCATATTCTTTAATAGTTGCAGACAGAGGCAGTCTAATTATGCCTAAATTCCAGCCATATAATTATGAGATTAAAGTTTCAACTGTGAATCAGAAAATGAAGATTTGAAAAGTGGAAAACTGTTGGGCACTGGACAATATATTGTAAAATGGCTAGATAAAAATTCAATAAGGGCCAGAATCTTCAAGAGATTTCAAAATAAGGTGAAATTTAATTTCAGATTATATAAATGCATGTGCACTTTCTGTTATGTCTGTCATAGTGTCAAAATGTTCAATACAGTTAAAAAAAAAAGTTAAAAAAATTAATCAAGTGAAAACAGAGAGGCCAAAACCTGCATTTTCTCGTATATCCACACAACTCCATTGGGTCCAGTTGTTACCAATAGCAATCCGTTTAATATCAAAGTGAGTGAAGCAACTTATAAACTAGGTAGCTAGACATTTCAAACTTTAGCAGATAAAGCAAGAAAAAAAAAAGGAAAAATAAGTGGATTTCCAAATTTTCAAATGCCAAACTTGACACTTGGGGGATGTTGCATCTTTTATATACAGCTTAGATTTTTGGATTTTTGTTCTAATGCAGTATGCACTCTAATGTGGATGTGTGTGTTAATTTAATATTTGAAAGAGAAAACATTTGAGGAACCTGTTCAGAAACCAGAGGTATACTGTGTCCTGCCAAAATGATAAAGGCACATAAGGTTGTTGTCATAACTTCCATGGTGCTCACCTTACATAAATCTCAAGAGCAACTGTAAATACCAACCCAAAAAAGGAAACTCACATGAGAAATCAAAGTGATAAATTGTCAGGTAGGACAACGGTTTATTCTTCTCTGTGTGGAAAAAAAGAGAAGACCATGACTACACATCTCCCACACACAGTGAACATTATTTTATTTAAGGTTTGTTAAATATGTCACTACACTGTTCCCTAGAGAGTTACAGAACTGATTTTGCAACTTTATTATTGTTCAAGGAAATATCTAGCCAATATCCATTCCGTTAAATACAGAAAAGATCAGTGCCAAGAGTGATGATTCATTATCACTGAAAAGGAAATTGGTCTATCCAAAATCAAAACAGAGTCCAATCTCAATTTTTTTGTCCCCAGAATGCCAAGTGTGACCTAAAAGTATTGGCCAAGCCATTAGGTGGACAGCTACAAGGGCTGGAAACAAAGCCAGTACAATGCATTAGCCAGACCTACAACAATACTTGCTTCCAATTCACATCTTTCTTATCTTCAAGGATATTCCCATCTCACTATAGAGAGATTAGCCTGACTCTGTTGACTGTAAATAATTAACCCTATTACAATAAACAAACTGTTGACCATTTAAATTATATCTATATTGTTTGTATACCTGAATATTTTCTTTCCCATGTTAAAAGGTTAGGCTTTCCACTGAGAGCTTTAACAACATGACGAGGATGTGTAATGTCAAGAGTTTGTGAAAACTTTTAAATTCAGAGCCAAAATGATTTGGAGAGCCTTAGTGGCTTTAGTTACTACTTTAACAGTTGTCAAAATATAAGAGACAGTTGTTAACTGCTTCTTTCCCCATTTCATATTTTGACATTTCCATTTGTAACCAATAGAAAAAAGGTATTGCACATGCAAAAAGCCAAATATACTGATAGACTGTGGCATTTTTTTGTGTGCAGCTGGGATTCTCAATCAAGAACAACCAGCCTTTACATTATGTCCAATCTTAACTTGTATCTCATCTTAATCGAACAGTATGTCAGAAAAATGTAGCTTACGGAACAGTTTTTGATGTATGAACTGCAAACAAACAACACCTCATAAAGCAAACCCCCAGTCACCCAGCAACTGGTCAACCAACTAAATCTGCCTTCTTAATGACGTCGGCAACTTTTCCATCTTTGGCCTGGATTGTGATTGATGCGTGGTTTCTCAGAAACCTAACAGAGCTTTTAGGTTTAACCATTAACAAACATGCTATGGGTATTTATCCCAATGCATCATTGCTAAACGACAATAATTTGAAGAATAAACATGGCTTGTGATCTTTAAGTTAAAAATTAATAGTAGATCAATGAAATATTTTATGCTTAATGATCTAGAAGTTTTGACATTTTCAGAAACATAAAAAAAGTAAACCATGAAACCTTTTGGACTTTAGCTCGGTTTTCACAAACTGTATCACAAGATAGAGGAGATTTATGTACCGGTAATACCTTTTCTGTTAAGCTTATCTGCCGTTAAACAAGCTGCATACTGTAATATGCCATTCTTTGATGTAGGAGTGAAACAAATTATCAACGACAACATACTGTATTACTACCAATATGATGCCAATATCAAGTGTTGTAATTTTTAAAATCAGCAGGTTCTATGATTCTCTATGGAGGAGCTTAGTCAACTTATTTTTATACTGTACTCATACGTTGGATAACTAGTGAATTTAACTGATTATTGGAAACCTGGCATACAGATTTAGTTTCCTGCTGGAATCACAGTGCTCTCATTTCAAAGCAGTACACACTCACCAATCAATCACTTCAACTGGGCGTTGGGTTGGATACTCAATAATGGCAGAAGTGAAACTACCTCGGGCTGTCAGATACTTAGTCTTACAGCACTATAATTCTTCAGAAAACTCATATATAATACACAGCTGACAGTGGTTTTCAGTGTACTTTCAATTTAATGTATGTAACCAATATCAAATTACCATATTTGACGCATAGTCCAAATGTACATGTCTTTGTTTAGTCCCCTTGTATTTATGTACAATTATGCACATTAACATTAATATCTAAAAAAAAAAAAAGAAAAAAAAAGAAAAAGAAAATGACCACTCTACAACCACAACAGAAAGCACTACTTGCCAGACAGACAGGCGATTCATCTCTGGGATTAATCATAAACTCTTGATACTGTGAACAAGTACTTCATTTTTACCAGCCAAATTATTTTTAAAACAAAAAACAATGATGAATGCCTACTTTCAAATGTCATTGCATAAGCAAAAAATATCAGACACTGACACAAAGAAGACACACAGAAAGAGTGTCAGAAAATACGCTTGCGTGCTGTAGTCATTTTATTTCATCGTCCAAATGAGGACTCTATATTTTCTGTTCAAGCATAAGTTGTTCTGCTAATACTGTGACTGTAAATAATTAAAGTTGTGCTGGCAGGGGATCTGCTTTATCTAATATAAAAGGCCAGTAGCATGTGGGCTGAGACGACAAACTATCATGAACATCTGATCCTGGACAAGTGCCAGGGAACATGTGAATTGCGGCCACCTGGACAGCAAACTTCCCAAAGTCTGTTTCAGACAAGGGGTTAGATCAAAGAATGGCCTCAAACACTTGAAGTCTAATTTATGCAAGTAGGGACCAAAATAAATAAATAAAAATCGCAGCATTCATAATGAATTTATGCAGCCATTTGCTTCTCATTAATAGTTGGGGGGGGGGGGGGGGGGGGGGGGCTAAATAAGAACAAATTCTTAGTGTTAATTCTGTAAAAAAAACATCCCATCTTTCCTATAGTCCAGACTAGAAAAGGGAGCCAATAGGTTTACATAATGTTCCCTTATGCATGAACAGCCACATTCACACCTCAGTATGGATGTCAACTTTAGCATCCCCCACCCGATCAGCACACAGTTACACTCCATCAGGACCGGATGCAAACAGAGTGTGAGTGGGAAGAGGAGTTTGAGAGGAAAGAAGTACAACAGGATCCAAGATTTGATGCATATCCATATCCCTCACCCATATCAAATAGCAATAATCTGCCCCCAGGAGCAATAACCCAAGGATCTCTATACTGACTCTGTGTAGAAGAAGTAACTGTGAAAGTTGTCCTATGGACTCTGAAAGAACTGTAAAAGCAAATTTTTAACTAGCAGTAAACAATAGAACACTTTTACAAAGGGCTTCTCTATCACAGCATAAAATGCAAGCAAACACACCTTCTACAACCAGAATATCATTGAATCAAAGTATTCAAGGGCTCTGGATTTTACTTTACGGGTTCATAGACCAGACAGCTAGCAATACTAGGTTACTGGCTTCTGTCCATAGTTTTAAGGTCACGGATCAGTCAGGAAAAAATGCTACTTGTAATGCAGACTAAGCCAACAATGGTGCTTAAAAGCTGTGAAAGAGCACACATAAGCAAACCCCGTCACCTCAGAGAGGGTTCTCAAAAAGAAGCGGCACCTACACAAACATAACTCATGGTGAAAACTGGAAAAAGTATTCTGTATTGAATGAGGAACTAGTCTATGCCCTACGGCACTAAAGATAAGAATAGAACTATTGAACGGCCATTGATTTAGTGGTGGAGTCACTGTAAAATATAATGAGGGTCAGATGGTGGGGGCCACTTCATTTTTGAGCAGTTACGTGATTGCAATGCTCATCTCCAAAAAAGTGAGCTAAAGCCCGTAGAAGAAATGCTAATGTAAGGAAAAACAGAACTTATTGCATTATCTCTGCTTCACTGTCAAAGGTCAAACAAATCTATTCAATGGCAGTGATGTTAGTAAGTAAAGCAGAGTCAAGTGCCAGTATGTCAATATCAAACTGTATTCACCCTTGATGATAAAGCACCAACTACCAAAAGTGAATGGAGATCAATAAAGCAAATAGCCGATGGTCAATCGAGCTGAGATGTAATTGCTCAGTCAAAAATAAATGGTGCATTAGAAAATTGAGCGGGGCTTAAAACTTTATATTAAAATATGCCCTAAATTTAATTATGCATACATTGTGAAATAAGCACAGGCTTGGACGGAGGGGGAAAGGTGCTCCGCTGAGAGCGAGGGGAATGTAAGACTGCATTCAGCTGGTGCCAAACACCCAATGATGACTCTGGTCTGATGACACTGTGCGCTGTCACACCATCTCACTATTCAGTGACTATCCTGTTTTGTCAATCTGCATGTTGTAAGCAGAACTAACTGAGTAACCAGAAAATTCCAAGGCCTATTCATTGTATCACAATCCATCAAGACCACAACTCTCTGACAGCGCAGATTTTTAAATGATTATTTCATGTATTTTTAATGCCTTTGGCACTGTATCATTGAGATGCTGATACCACTGTGGTCATTTTTCTTGTGTAGCAGTCTGAAGTATTTTATTTGACTGCATTATATTTCTTCCTCACACATACAGACACACACTCCTATATTATATTATAATAGTGATAGACCGACTGAACAGCTACTATGGTGTACCTAATAATTATTTCTGCTCTAAAAATGATACAACCAAGCCAGAAGTAGGTCAGATGTGGCTGTGTACGAGAACATGATGTTGTGCCGTTCCTGTGAGCAATACTTGCATAATTCATACCATAAGACACAAAACACTCCATAAACCAACCAACAAACTGCAAAAGACCGGGCAGACCATTTCACCACATTGTACCACAATAGACAACCGTTCACATTCACACTAGCAATGAACTAGCACTTAGTTAAAGTTAAAGGGCATTGTAGAACCTTCGGCAACACTTATTAAAAGATTTAAGTGATTGAGTGATTTGAGCCTGTTTCAATAAGTTTAACTCTATGTGGAATAGAGAAAGAGAAACAGTTTCAAGGAATCATCAAAAGCCCAAAACTCCCATGATGTTCATGCCCATGGGTGTATGTAAACTCCTGACCACAACTGTACATCAAACAATCTACAGTAAAAACCACACAATCAAGATAAACTGAGTACTTTGTGGCTGTGCTGTTATACATTCTTTCTGCACGTGATCGCTGTCTTTACATAACAGCATATGCTTGTACACTTCATTTAGAGAAAATAGCAGATTCAATACTGCTGTTTTTTCTTTGTCTTCCAGAGCAGAAATGCAAAACCCTCAGATGATCCTGAGGTGTAAATGACACGGGAATGTTAGAAGAAATCCAGTTCTTTGTCACGCTGCTTCATTGACACAAACATGTTACCATTTATGGCCAGCAAGTCTGTTACAGAGACCGCCAGAAGTGGTTTTGGGTCGCACAATTTCTCTCTCTGGACAAGAAAGTGTTTTCTGATCTTTTGCTGTTAAGCCTTCTGTCAAGGTTTAACTGAATTGTGTCTCCAACAGCTTATACGTGCATGTCTTGCAAGAAGTAAAGATGACACTGTAGTGTGCAGAAGAAAAAAAATCTACTGACAAAGTGTGACAATGGTTCAGCAAGTGCTGTTTTTCTGGACACAAATAGATTTTGTGGTCAAACTAAATCGATGCTGTAGCTTTTTCTTACTAAACTGTTGAAGCAATTTGAAAATGTAAGCCCAAAAGAATACAGTATGCTCAGCTTTGTTCTGATCAGTCTCCATTGGTGGTTTTATAACCTTGTGCAGCAGGGTTATAAAACACTAAGCTCTTCCAGTACATAATGCAAGAGCTGTGCCATTAAGCTTCAAAAAATGCACTCAGAAAAGCTACTTAAATATATTTAATGAGGTGTGAGGGAGCTTTGCAAAGAAGAGAGAGCACTAGGGACGAATGTTTGTTCTTGTTCATGCTGCATGTGTACAACCTGCACTACACTGAGAATGTCATTGAACTGGATCTTTGTTTTCTATTTTCCCCACATTGAGGAGAAAGTGTGAGCGAAACATAAAATATATGCCTAAACACCCGAAAGGATTCTGACAGTATTGGAAGGCTTTCCAGAACAAATGCTTCGTCTCTAGCAAACTGTTTTAAAAACCGTTAATGACAACAGGAAAAACATTCTAACAGAAACTTAAAACTGTGATTATGACAAGCAAAAAAAAAAAAAAGCTGAGTAATGACTGTTTGAATAAAAGGGGAAAGATACATGGGCTGAGTTAGTGCTGTTTACCCTTGCAGCTCTCTGGCACATTGCTCCGTTACATTCTCTGTTTTTCTTGTCAGCCCACTTGCCTGTCCTATTCCAGCATGCTCACTCGGTCTCACTAATTGTAACTCTCTCAATTTTGATTACACATCAAAGTGCTCACTGCCCATACCAGAAGAATTTAGAGTGGCTACATTTTCCTTTGAGGAAAATATAGCACAAAGGCACAAAATTAAAGCTTTGTTACTACAACGACTTTGAGGAGTACTCACCTCTTTGTTGTATTTCTTGTGTGGGAAAACAATTTCTAAATCAAGCAATCTTACGTGGGATATTTTGTCTAATTTCAGCACAAAGTCCTTTAGCTGCTTTTAAACCTAACAGATTCAAAATACAAAAAGATTTCCAGAATTGAAATCCCCATTCCTTCATCCAAAGACATTTTGAGCTATCCCGGAGTCTATGCTATGTAAGCTAGTCACATATTGGTAGTTTTACACAGTTAGCGCCACAGATTACAGGATGTGCATCCAGATTATTTAATAGCATATGTGTTTGTCACCTGTTTGATCATTCAAAGGCTGCTCAAAGGTGCTCTTCATCCTCATTTAGGCCCCTTGGCTGCTCAGTTTTGTCCAGTTTAAAAGAAAGATGATTCAATAAATAGTCCACAAATATATCAGCAACCACTGGTTACGTGGCTGATGATGCCTGCAAAATCTGAACACACTACAAAAACTCTACTGCGCCTATATTACTTTAGAATTCAAAGTCAGCTTCTTTCATCTCATTATGAGTGGAACACCTAGAATAAAAACAGTTTTACTGAAGAGACTACAAGTTCAGAAAAAGTTCACTTTAAAAGTTTTTAAAAAAGGATATTTACTCTCCTAACAAAGCAGAAGAACTATTGCTTCATTCCCATACAGTGTTACATCAAATCGACTTGTCTTTGTACAGCACCATTAATTTCATGCAAAAGTGGTTTTGGGTGGTTCAGCACATAATAAAGCAATCGCACAAAAAGCTTTAAACAGCATTTGTCTCTTAAGCAGCACACTTGGACACAATGCAACACACCTGAATTTTGCAATTAAGTTAATAAAGTTCCCTCTCCAAAAATAAATAAATAAAACATTAAAAGCAGCAAATAACAGTTTCAGACAAAAGGTTACCAAATCAATAAAAGGTAGATACATTAATCCATATGATACTATAATAGGAGTTACCTCCATTATGGATTCAGCAACACTTGGCCCATGGCATTGAATTAAGGCCCCATATTAAAGGCTACTCTCTTCCTCTGTCCGCTGTTTGCACATTGTGATGAATAGCCTTCAGAGTAATAACAGTCCAACTTGAACTGCGCGCTGATCCTAAGGAGCTGTTGTGGATAGGCAAAGGCTCATTGTTCCACTAGCATGCCTGCAGCTGTACTAGACACAGAGTGTAGTGTACCATTGGCTGGTACTGACCTATATTAGACTGCATCTCTCGACAACAGGGAGGAGGGAAACTCATCATGACCTTGCACTGGGAACAACTTCCTCAAACATTTTGGTCACAGACACATATAGCGACACTTTTGGTATAGTGACAACTTATAAAATGTCTAAAAGCCATAGTTGTTTTGTGAGTAACAGGTTTCATGAGAGGCTTTTTAAAGGTCATCCCCAAGCTGAAGTATTTTCTGTGAGTAACATCAAAAAAGATGACCTTTGAAATTTAAAGAAACACAATAAAAGCCCATTAATATTAAAAACAGGAAATGCATGTGAAGTCACAAACTGCTGACAGACAACTGTGGTCAGACAATATAGACATGGATGTTTTTAACCGGTTTAGTCTTGAAACATTCATTTACTAACACATAACTTAATCCGCCTTCAGGAGTGTGAACTTTGTTCACCTATTCACTTTGTTCTCAACCAGTTAAATTAAAGTCCTGCGGAGAATGAGAAAAGCACATTATTTTCCAGGGATTTCACGGAGAAAACCTCCAGACTTCACATTTTAAGGCCTGGAAAAGCAAGCACATTTTAAACTACAGCCTAGTCACACTTAAATTTCTCTTTAATTATATATCAAAGTAGTTTAGCCTTAGATGGGGTATGGTTTTTCCAGCTAAGTGCACACTCTCTGTACTCTGTTTGCGTGTGTGTGTGTGTGTGTGTGTGTGTGTGTGTGTGTGTGTGTGTGTGTGTGTGTGTGTGTGACAAATCACTAGATTTAGCTACTTAGACATAAGTTCTTGATGCGGCTGCTTTTTTCCCCATGTAGAGCATGGGTTTCTAAACTGCAGTACACCACACCACACTGGCAGAGAGCCATGCAACACCAACAAAAAAAAAACAGCATTTACAGTATGTCCTAATGCTGACAAGCTTTAAAAAAAAACTCCATCTCAGCTACAGCCCCTCTGATGACATTATCTTTAATAATGTACCAAGCTACACTGACTGTAATTACTACTCAATTAATTATCCTAAGACGCTGCATAGGAGAGCAACATGACTAATGACAAAAATCAATGGTGGCCCTTTCCTTCCCCTGCTTCCACTGCTTAGAAGGCATGGTTGACTGTGGTATTCCTACAAAGCATTTCTTCTCAGTGAACTGTAGCCACATTAAAAAGACAAATCTTTCACCCTTTGACTAAACAACACTTCCTTCCTAGCCAGGAGTTTGCCATGAAGATAATCACTGGAGGCTGTTGCTTTACCTAAGTGATGAACGTGTAGGAGGGGACACGTTCGTCTTTCTTCCAGCATTCGTTAAATCCTAACATGCTGTTCCTCTCTCTCTGTGTCAGCGAGTACCCTATCATTTTGGGTGACGATGAAAAACTGGGATGATGAAACAGCACAGATGCTGACGTCCCCACCCGACTTCCTCCATGCGCAGACACACGGATGGAGACATAGACACGAAGCAAAAAACACAAACACCCAGAATACACACGTCTCAGTATTCTCTTCGCATCTCACAGCAAACACTCTGAGTAACGCTAGAGCTGAGCCATAGCACAGAAAATCTCTGGATGAGCCTTTATACATACAGTGGGGCAAAAAAGTATTTAGTCAGCCACCGATTGTGCAAGTTCCCCCACTTAAAATGATGACAGAGGTCAGTAATTTGCACCAGAGGTACACTTCAACTGTGAGAGACAGAATGTGAAAAAAAATCCATGAATTCACATGGTAGGATTTGTAAAGAATTTATTCGTAAATTAGGGTGGAAAATAAGTATTTGGTCACCTCAAACAAGGAAAATCTCTGGCTCTCACAGACCTGTAACGTCTTCTGTAAGAAGCTTTTCTGTCCCCCACGCGTTACCTGTATGAATGGCACCTGTTTGAACTCATCATCTGTATAAAATACACCTGTCCACAGCCTCAAACAGTCAGACTCCAAACTCCGCCATGGCCAAGACCAAAGAGCTTTCGAAGGACACCAGGAAAAGTATTGTAGACCTGCACCAGACTGGGAAGAGTGAATCTACAATAGGCAAGCAGCTTGGTGTGAAAAAATCAACTGTGGGAGCAATCATCAGAAAATGGAAGACATACAAGACCACTGATAATCTCCCTCGATCTGGGGCTCCACACAAGATCTCATCCCGTGGGGTCAAAATGATCATGAGAACGGTGAGCAAAGATCCCAGAACCACACGGGGGGACCTGGTGAATGACCTGCAGAGAGCTGGGACCAAAGTAACAAAGGTCACCATCAGTAACACACTACAACGGCAGGGAATCAAATCCCGCAGTGCCAGACGTGTTCCGCTGCTGAAGCCAGTGCATGTCCAGGCCCGTCTGAAGTTTGCCAGAGAGCACATGGATGATACAGCAGAGGATTGGGAGAATGTCATGTGGTCAGATGAAACCAAAGTAGAACTTTTTGGTATAAACTCAACTCGTCGTGTTTGGAGGAAGAAGAATACTGAGTTGCATCCCAAGAACACCATGCCTACTGTGAAGCATGGGGGTGGAAACATCATGCTATGGGGCTGTTTTTCTGCCAAGGGGACAGGACGACTGATCCGTGTTAAGGACAGAATGAATGGGGCCATGTATCGTGAGATTTTGAGCCAAAACCTCCTTCCATCAGTGAGAACTTTGAAGATGAAACGAGGCTGGGTCTTCCAACATGACAATGATCCAAAACACACCGCCCGGGCAACAAAGGAGTGGCTCCGTAAGAAGCATTTGAAAGTCCTGGAGTGGCCTAGCCAGTCTCCAGACCTCAACCCCATAGAAAATCTGTGGCGGGAGTTGAAAGTCCGTGTTGCTCGGCGACAGCCCCAAAACATCACTGCTCTCGAGAAGATCTGCATGGAGGAATGGGCCAAAATACCAGCTACTGTGTGTGCAAACCTGGTAAAGACCTATAGTAAACGTTTGACCTCTGTTATTGCCAACAAAGGTTATGTTACAAAGTATTGAGTTGTATTTTTGTTATTGACCAAATACTTATTTTCCACCCTGATTTACGAATACATTCTTTACAAATCCTACCATGTGGATTCATGGATTTTTTTTTCACATTCTGTCTCTCACAGTTGAAGTGTACCTCTGGTGCAAATTACTGACCTCTGTCATCGTTTTAAGTGGGGGAACTTGCACAATCGATGGCTGACTAAATACTTTTTTGCCCCACTGTATATGGATGATGAGGATGCATTTTGAGTGCCACTAGCCTGGTGAGGATAGGTGGGGGTCAGGAACGGCAGGAGGAGTGTAAGGAGAATTCAAAATAAATGAAGCAACCTGAATTATTTAGAGGTACAAACTGAGAATTCAATCCAGGTTTTAAAAGGAAGTGGAAAAATTGCCAGAAAAAGCCATCCATGGTCCCTTTGTATTGAGCCTGAACTGCCCCCTCCACTATAGGAAGGCTGAAAATGTCCGTCCATTCGAAAGGAAACTGCGAGGCGCAAAGAGGCAACATATCTAACCCCCAGATTCACTACAGTTTTTCAGGCTTGAGTCACGCAGGTCTTTCCGGTCTCCCCCACTATATTTCATCAGCCCACTATCTCACAGCAGGCCGTTTATTCTTTCATGGTACCTCTCTCCCCACGCTAAATATATTTATTATCCCGCTGTGTGTTGCAGATGAGCTTCTTTGGCTGTGTTTCTATTACTGGGCAGAGTGCAAGAGATCAGACGGAGACAGGAAGGATGAGAGAAAACAGAGTAAGCAATTCTCTTCACCAGCCAGTTCACGGTTGCAAGACTAATGGCGGCAAAACTGAGCACACATAATCAATATGCATCTCCCCTAATCAAACAGACCTGATAAATCAGATGACTTTACATGCCTTCTATGGGCTGTGGCACTTAGATGCACTGTTACCCTTACTGCTAACCAAAGAGTAACAGCTCTGTTCGGGAATTCTTGATTCTCATCAGTTACTGAAAGCCCCTAGCACGTTTCCAACAGGTGCTACTAGTTGTTAACAGTAGTCAGCATGTCAAAAGCCAGACCAGCATGGAAAAACACATCTGAAGCATTCTGAAGGACGGATAATGCTGCAATAACTGAATGCTTGTAATGCTGCAGTACCGGTAGTTGCCCCAGTACTTGCAGGCCATAAGCAGATACTGTTTTTTCTTATTGTACAGCAGCAGATAAAAACATTTCCTTTTATTGCTGAATGAGAAGTCAGCTTTTATTGAGAAAAGTGGACATGTGATAAAATCTGGAAGTTTAAAATATAGTTCACTCAAGTAGCGGTTTGACCAGAATGGAGACCTAAAGCACCTATATCAAAATTCTAAAAACACCTCAATACTTGCTTTTTTTAGTGTCCTTTATAACAAAGGCAGCTTATGTATGTATGTAAATAAATCCCACCTATAATGAGATACTAATCTTATTACTTAATACAAACAGTACTGCCTTCATCTTCTCTAGCTGACATACAGCCTAACATACATTCTTCACACAGTCTCTCCACTCTTTACCAGTTGAGCACTCAAACAGAAGCATGGCAAACAGAAAAGTACCTTAAAGAGTAACACCCTGGTCTTTATGGGGTATATTGTGGAGTCAGTAAAGCTTCCATTTCAACAACATATAAATAGTAACCAGTTATTGGAAACATTAACCTGTCCAGCACACATGTTAATGTCATACATGTAACTATTAGCAAATACCGGTACCCAACTGCTACCTTAGCTGTCTGTTGACTTACCATTATTTCAAACCCATCTTGTCTGGCAGCTTTTGCAATCAGAATTATGATCAAACACATTTTGTTTTTCCAAGATGAGCTCAATAAATTCTCTATAGGCTCCTCTTGTTGTGTTTCTCATGTTTCTTTTACTGGTTTACTTTTTCATTAGTGTCATTTCAGTTATTACAGTATATGCGTAGTATGACAATGTCCAAGCTGACAGGCAGGAAAACAAAAAAAGGAGGGAAAAAACTGGAGAAAATCTAATAGTGAGTATTAAGGAAATGAAACGACAACAATGATGGAGCTAAGCACCAAACATCATCAGTCCTACATTCTGTAATGTAAAGAGACAATGTTAATTTAACGAGATTAAAAAAAAATTAGCACACAACTTGTGTTACAAAATTGATTTAACATAATTATTTGTGTCTAGAAAGTGTTATGTTTCTCTTAAAAGTCACAGATTGAGGCGGAGAAAAGGTCATCAGCAACTAGACAGAAATCGTGGCCACGGGTCTCACCAGTGTCGCTGAGCCAAAAATAAACAGGACTGTAGCTAAATATACAGACAAGTGTTATTCTAATATTTATTTAAAAGACAATGGACTCTTAATTTTTAATAGTAGTACTGAGTTTGAAATTCTAATGTTGTTATAGCCCTACACTTGAGTGTGAGCAACATTAATTGCTACATAGGTTTGTGAAAGATGTGTACATTTCAAAACTGCGAGTGCTGCTGACCGACTTGCCAAACAGGTTTGCAAACCTCTGGGAATTTCCAAAGCATTTGACATGCAAACCTAGTTCTTTGGTAATGTCATGTAGTCTCAGAGTTGAGGCAGGCCTCAGATCGTCATGGAAAGATTGATGAGAGATGGAGAGGTGGTTTTAGACTTCTATATTTTACAGCAGGAAGAACTTTACATATGCTAATTGTAATTTAAGGCTTTCAGTGATTTATTTGAACTGTTCTGTTGCCAGGGTGAAATGATTGTACAGCATAAATCTTTAACAAATCTCAAATACATACACTGCCACTAATATTTGATTAAAGGTCACTTAGCAAGTTGCACCTTAGCTAGCAAGATGCTTTTGGCAGTTATTTACAACCTTCTATCATAACTTTGTCAAGATACTTGAATCGGTTTAAACTGGTTGGTTTACTGGGGCATGGACACAGCTTTTCAACTTACTCCATAACTTTTTGCATATTTTTGGGAATGAAATTCCAGGATTCCGCTTTATCCATTCCAAAACCAATTTAGTATCATTTTCCTACCTAGAAAATCTAATTGTGTCTAAGCTTCAATTGTCTATCTGTTGAGGTAGGCAACTGAAGATTGTAAACGAAACTGGTGAAGCTGAAGAATTTGAAGGTGGTCCTGCTACATTTTTCTATCCACGCTGTGCAATGTAGAAGCACCACTGGCAGAACAACAGGCCTGGAACATGATGCCACACCACCATGCTTCACAGCTGGTGCAATATTGTTTGGTTTGAAAGCCTCACCTTTAATCCTCCTCCTACTTGTCATTGTAGCCAAATAGCTCAATCAAGGTCAAGTTCACTTATTTAATCAATGTCTTGTCTTTCCATAAAATCTTTTTCCTAAAGGCATTTCTGTGGGCAGCTGCAAATTTCATTCAAGCTTTAAGGTGTCAATTCTGAAACAGGGGCTTCTTCCTTGGTCAGCACCCACTAAGTCCAAGGGGGTGTAAAACTTGCATCACTGTAGACAGTGATATTTGTATTATGTAAGTTTCCAGTTCATGGCAAGAGCCTTGATGATCCCTTACCAGTTTCCCCTCATCTGACATTTTGGTGACAGTTTGGGTCTTCTTCCAGACGTTGGCACGGTGGTGACATATCGGAATAACTTGTACTTTTTTTAACTGATGATCTTAGATTCTGCATTTGTTTAGAAACGGCTGCAAAAGAAAACATAAATCTACAGTTCTTTTTTTAGATCATCACTGAGATCCTTGGACTTTCCCATTGTTCTGATCATTGGTCAGTCCAGTGAGTGCTGTCAAACAAATTCTTTTTATGCTAGTAAAGAGAAAATACCAGTTTTAGTGAAAACCTACCTCTCAGAATCAGATGGGAATTTTATTATGAACTAATCTGTCAGTTAGGTTAGTTCCTTGTCAATTTGCATATACAAGTGAAGTCCAAAGACAAAAAGCAGCAATCTGGCACTGGAGAATTTTTGGTATTTTCCCAAAGAAGGATTTAAACAGCTGACTGATTTTTTAATTAAATGGAAACCTATTTTTAGCACACATTTTTTGATCGTGGAATCCAAAAACAAGTTAGCCTTGTTTATGTCTATATGGTTACTTCCTGCTTTTGTGCATACCAAAGCTTCCATTCTCTTAACTGGTGACTGCATCACATGAGGCCTCGGTGTACTTCACCACTGAGCAGAAGAAATATTTTCTACAGCACTGTAACATAATCCAAATAAAGGACTGAAACTTCACGTGCGGGGTTTTTAACCGAGCTACTGAGTAGGAGGAGATCTAGTAGTTACCATGGTGCAAAAGGAAAGGAAACTGAGGTGCTGCATGGGCAATGTTGTTTTTATTTGCTTGCACTGTTCTCCTTGAACACAAGGCAGGGCTTCCACAATAATACTATCACATTTTTGCCAGGCTCCACCTCGCACAGATCACACTGCTGCCTTCAAGGGCTTGAATGAACATCAAAGGCAACTGTGTGATTTTGCATTCCTGTCAAGAGCATTACAACCTCTGGAGCTTCCCTACTCATGAAAAGCGCCCTCGTTCCCACAGCCATCTTTAATGATTTTCTAAACACTCCGGGTTTAGTGGCACGGCACATCATAGTGTGAGAGTCAAGTAAACACACGAGGCTTCCACTGTGCCTTTTTGGTCACTCTCCCTCCTCTCCATCTTTCTCCCTCTTCATGATGCACGTGTACCTCCCGTGGGCAAGGGGAGGGTGGCAGAGAAAAATCAGGAGGAAGAGAGCCAGAGCCTCAGATACCAGCACTGCATGCATCAATGATAGTGTGGCTGGCTGCCCTGCACAAAATATTATTTACAGCTCACGCTGAAGAGAGATTACAGCAGCAATCCTCTCCTCAAGCAGGAAAACCAGCTGACCTGGCAACACTTAGAGAGAGGCCAGGAGGAGGGTCAGGAACTATAATTATTATATTGCTTCTCCCTATTCACTCTCGGTGTCTATACTGCTCACACAGCGTGTGAGGGATTCAGCTCAGTGGTGACAACAGGTTACTGGTGCATAAGAAGTGGATAAAGAGGCAGTAAAGGCGGTGTAGCATTTATAAACGCAGATACTCCACTTTCAACTAGCCCACTCATGATTAACCGATGAGAAGGGCAATGAAACCAGTGGATGAACTTTAAAGAGGCAAGCATTTATTTCACCAATTATGAAATATCATGCCTAAGCGATTAATGTTGGCAAAACACCACCTTCCACCACTGAAAAAAATGTTTATGGCCAAGCACATAGCAGGGACTGTGCGATTATGCTTCCTGAGGACAAATATGCATTCATTATCTGGTTAAATTGATTTCAACTAACAGATGTGTCGTTTCACTTACACTAAGACTAACAGTATAAATTACCCACTGTATGTACAATATATATGACCAATTTTCTATATTCAAAATTTAAGAACCTGCATCAAGTGACATTCACAGCATTTATATTAACTGAATGGATGAAATAGTTGTTTTCACTCATCAATACTGAGTCAACAGATATGGACCATAAAGACAACACAAGGTGGCACACCTGGTTTGATAGATTATGTTTTGACTTACAAGTGAATAAATTTTTGGAGCCCAGAGAATAGAAACATTTCCCTGGGCATAGGTGTCTTCTCAATCGAGCTGTAGTTTCCAGGTGTTTACTGATATTATTGCTCTTGTGCATTGTTATTTATTCTTTTTTCCCCATTTTGTATTTCTGTCATTTTTTTTAGAACTTGAAAACCATTTTAAAAGGTTTCATTATCATCACTGTAATATTGAAAGTGTTAATGACGATAATAATATTGTTGCTTAGGATGACGACAGACTGTACTTCCCTTTATCACTGCAAAACTTGCACTAAAAGTGCAGTTGACTCCCCGTTAATGCTAACTTGCATCTGTCGTGACTTCCTGGCTGGTAAGAACTTACCTAACAACCAGCTGCTTGACTAACGAGAGCCGTGAAGTGAGACAACAGCTGGTTCGTGTTATCTGGCGGTGTGAGGAAAACTGTTTGTTGCAATGTGTGTGGATTCAATCGCAATTACAACGAAGACAGCAAAGGGGAAATACATCACGCAAGGGCACGCTCAGCACTTCATTGTTATTTGGGGAGGGGAAGCAAAACCACAGCGGTTAAACGCTAGCAGTGGCAGCTGGACGTCATAAGCTAACCGTGTGTGTGTGCGCGTGTGTGTGTGTGTCAGGCACACATACCCAACGGTTCAGTCTTCTCCGTAGCATCTTTTCTTCCTTTAATTTCACAATGCTGATGAACTCTTCAGATTCAACAGACGCCTCCGGGCTCTGCTTCAGTTTCTCTGGTGAATAACTTTACATGTATGTTAGTAAACGTGCTAGCTCCTTGGCTATCTATTCTCTACTCTAACGTTAGTTCTAGCTATATGAAATGCCGCAGCGACGCTACATCGTTTCCATTTTGTTTGATTTCGGTATCTTCGCACCATTCGCATTCTCTCTCCCCTCTGAATATTTTCCCCGTTGCGGTGTACTAGTCGCGCTTCACGCTGCTCAAGGCTGAAACAGTGCCTGACATTTCGCTCTGAGCCCTGTTGCTTACACGCGAAGGAACCATTTGTCGCCCCCGAGTCTCGCCTTCCCGCTGACTCAAAAAGCTGGCTAACGCCACGGTAAAAACTAACTTCTCCTGCGAGTCCCCCGTGCACAGGTCGCCTCACCTCCCTGTCAAACAATTTTCACTCCAGCAGCAACAGCAGCAGCCCACCAACGTTCCCACGTTCACAAGCTCCACCCGGCGAAGGTGCGGCTTGCACTGCACTGTGGGTAATGTTGTCTAAATTCCCGTGCTGGGGGACCAGCGTGACACCAAAGGTCAGGGAGTATGGACGCCCGTCTCTAGATGGGAAGAACTTCTAGGTTTTAGTTTCATTTTACATATTTTTCTCAGCTGAATTATTTTGTGTATGTTTCTGCATTAGGCAACATCTTATACCCCCAAATAACTTAAATCAAGGCTGTTAAAGTCAGTGTACTTTGTGGGCCACACACAACCCAGGAACATTTCCTTTCTGTCAAAGGCTTAACTAAACATTTCATACCTGACTTGTCTTAATATAAGAAAAATAACTCTGTTCTTCCATATGACAAATGTATAAAATTACTGGTAGTGCATTGTCCAGACTGTTTATGAAACATTTACAACAAGTTTATGTTAATTCATAGAAAATGCAGACATTTCTATAGTGCATAGTTTAAAAACAGAAACTTTTCCTTCATTTAATTGTTTATCTATTTCTTAATACTTTGGTTTGGTGTGGGCAATGGCAATCAATAGGACAAGCTGTAAAACTTATGAAGATATAGTTACAAATGCCTTCTGTTTGACAACCCTGACCTAAATGGTATGCGCACTGGGATACAAGCAATAACATCAGCTTAGTGAAAGCACACCAACATTGACACCAATGACAGGCAGAGTGACCAGATAGGCATAGAAACAAGTTAAATTTGAGGCAAAGAATATGTTTGTGCATTATGTGACAGATACCAAAAGGCGGTTTGATGCAATGTTATTATAGTTAATTTAAAAAAAAAGTTCTCATATAAAATAATTATTTAAAAAAAATGGAAAAAATTAAAGATAACCGAAACTTTACAAACTAACTTAAATAAAATACGGAGAAAATATCCTTAGTTCTAGCGTTTGTTAGTGTGGTAAAACTTTCTAAAAATTTGCCTGATTAGGCTTTGAAAAACTTATATCGTCAGACTTTGGATGTCTACAAGGCTGTGAGTCACTGCTTTCAAAAAGTTCTGTTTTTATGGTAATATCTATACTGGTTTTCCCAAACTTGCCCATTCTGGAAAGCCTTGGGTTTCAACCCCAAATAATGAAACTAACACTGAAACTAATAAAAACTCAACTAAAAGTAGACAAAAAGAAAAACTAGGTCTAAACCAGCCAACTCCCTCAGGACACTTAAACTCAATCATGGTGAGACAGTAACTGCCATTACTGTAATTCCTCACACTCAGTAGGTGAAATACAGAAAGTATAAACAGTTGCTGATGTCTGTCGTTATGGTTTTATTCTATAGTCTTCTTACAGTCACCTCTTCTCTTTCTGTTCTAGTAACTATGAAACTGGTTGCTGTTCTGTCTGCTAATCATCTCTGTGGCTTTGTGACTTAAGTTGATTTAGAATGATTCATTCAGAATGTGGGACATGGTCTCAGTATGTGGGACATATTGTCCCTGACAGCAGCAGTCTTGAAACACCTACAGTTGTTCAGCTCAAAGAAACTCAAAAGCCTAGGACGCTCACCCACAATACTAGGTCTCCAGTACCCAACCCAAGAGCATCTCTGGGACGTGCCAGAACAAGCCCTGACTGTAGAGTCCACAGAGGATTTATTGCCAAAGTCCAAATTCCAGACAGCACAGGAGTCCCATGGAGGTCCCTCATGCCCCAACAAGTCAGAACTGTTTTGACAAAAGGCATCTGCAATCTTTTATTACTTAGAGTCAGTATTTATGAAATAAGAAAATCCCATTTGAAATCATTTTTATACACCTCATGCTGTTTGAGGCATCTCCTGATATGATTACAGGAAGTGAGCAATCTTTCAAGTTTGGAAGGAGGGGTTCTGAAAATTCTATTTTAAATGACACAAAAAATGATCCACAAAGCCAGCACTCTGACTGCATGAAAGTAAATCATAAAAGCAACGCTGAACGTATTTTGAAACTATGCAAATGAAATATTTCAGATCTTAACTAGAGCATAATCCAGTTCATGATTTCTGTCTTCAAATCTCCCATCAAATTCTCTTCCGGCCAGCCAAAAGTTATATGCTTAGGAATTTCTAACTGCTTTTAGAATCAATGGTCTATAAGAGCTACCATAGCTTAATGCCAACCCATGATTATACTAAAATAGCAAAAATAATATTAGCCAAAATAAGTTATGATTAAAGATTTTTTAAATTTATTTATTTTTATAGAATAGATCTGTATTAGATTATTAACTACTGGTGTCATGTAGTATAATGTGTTGTGTAATGGACAAGTATGCCATTGTGTCACACTTCAAAATGCAGAATACGCTTGAATCATGTTAATCAAGGAAACGGAAAGAACTAAATGTTCTTTATCTGAATCTTTGACCTTAAACGCCATCGCTCAGCATGCTCAAGCTAGATGCTACAGGGCAGTACAGTGACCCTTTAGTTCTGAAGTTCTTGTTTGTATTTGTGTGGGTCATAGCATGAGTGGTGGCCTCAGCAGATTTTTTTTGCATGTGGCATCAGATTTGCATTCTTGCTTTGGTCACTGCCCTGCTTTAAATGAAATGTGCTCATACTGAAAAGCCATGCACTTTGTGAAACCAAAGGAAGTTCATTAGAAAAAAATGCTCACACGTTATCCCTCACATGAGAAATCAGGCATGTATTTGTGTGGTTGTGAAAGAGTGTTCTGAACCAAAAGAACAAACAAGCTACTAGGTATTCACACAGTTTGTGCTTAATACTCAGTGGTAACTAGATGTCAGCTCTGACAAAGAAGTGCATAAGCTTATTTTAGTCTGAAACCACAAAAGGGCAACTCTATGAAGTTTACTTATTCTGAAACTTATGAAAAAACTTTCAGAATAAGTTTGAAAAAAATATTAACATTTTAACTTTTTTGGTATTAATGTCTAGTATTATTGCTTTAACACTTTCAATTGTATTCAAATGTATGAAACAATCCATTGGTTCAAACCTGAAAGTCTTAAATGTGCTGTACCGCTACAAGAAAAAACAGACCATTTTAGAATAACCACATGTGTGCCAGAATAACCTTTGGCTTTAATAAGTTTAAATTGTTTCTAAAGAACCTACTAAAATATGTATAACCAGTGGTTTCCTGTAAGAATTACCATATAGCTTATGAGATTACATGTTTTGAGAGATAAGCAACCTTTCACCCAAGTCCCTCTGTGAGTCACTTTTTTGTTTAAAGTCTCTTCCTCTTTGGGGCTTCTTTTTTCATAAACTGCATGATCGTTCTATGTTCCAAACTGTCTCTTTTGTTTTTATTGTTGTTGCTGTTGTCTTGCTGATTTAAACATATTAGGCCCAACCAAAAGTTAATAAAAGGCAGTTCAACAGCTGCATAAAGAGGTAGTGTCTATCACAAATCGTCTCTCAATGAACAGCTCCACAGCTGTAAGTTGGACTCTATCGCCACCACGTGGCAAAAGTAACAAATTACTCATCACATTTTACTTTAATTTTTTCTCCATGTTGAATCTCAAGAAAAATGTGCACTTGTTTTGTTAGTATTTCTTGTTTCTGGAATACTAAATCAATCGTATGCGACTTATTATTTAGTCTCAAGGACTGAAGATGTTATCTTCACTAGATGGACCGGTTTCATACCTGTGAATCTGTCAAACTTAAAAAGTGGGCCTATTGTGTGTTCTTATTTTATGTCATGTATACTGTTGCAGTGGCGGATGTTCACTGTAAACACAGCAAAAGTTTTAAATAATCAAGTCAGCATATGCGCTAGTAATCAGAAGAAAGTTGGCCACATGGGAGAACACATAGGCAAAATGCAGCCTGAGGTCCTCAGTCAGGCCCTCTGTGTCCTAACAGGAAAACCAAACCAATACATCCCACAAAAAACAACAAAAGCCAGCAGTTTCTCAAGGAATCTTCTTGCATTTTAAAAAACAAACCTAGGTCTACTGGTTATGTCTAACACAATTCATGAAATTTCGTGTCATTCTGTGTTCAAGTTTCAATCTACTTGTTTATGGCTCTCAAAATTTTGCACTACCCTGCATATTAAGGTCTTCAGTATGGGACTGTAGTAACTCTAATAATACTGTGATGTTTTTTGTAGATCATACTATTTTTATTTCTGTCTGTCTGTCTTTCATACAGGGCTCTCTGAAGAAATATTACACACCAAGCTAGAGGGATCAGTACAAGATAAATAAAGATTATTATGATTTGAATCAGGAAAAGTTCCCGTGCAGAGTCTAAAAATAAGACAATGTAAAACTTCAAGTGACTACAGGGTCATAAAAGGAAATGCTCAAGGTCTGTATTAGAAAAAATGGAAGAAAGAACATATTATAAATGTATCCACAGACAAAATGGTTTTTGTTGTTTTTGCTTATTTGATGTTTTTTTCTTTTTCTTTTGCGACTCTTTGATTTTGCATGCACAACAGTGGAGCGTTTTTTTTCTGTTGCTGTAATTCAATGCATGTCCACATGGTGGCAACGCCGTAACATCAATAGGATGTCACAAACCTGTTGCTCCAGGAAATGATCATTGGTGTCGTATAAAGTTTATTGCTATAAAAAATTAGTCATGTTTTTCTCTTCATTACTGTTAGCGTTTTTTAACACTCCATATGAAGTGATGAGGGAGGTTGCACATCTACATACTGAAGCATCTCTGAACACATTTTATTGGTTGTGTTTACAAGATGTAAGTATTTCAAATTTGAAATGAGAAAGGGATAAACACTGATTTCTAAATTGTAGAAAAAAGATGAAGAACATACTAGTCATTTGAGGTATAACCAGCTGTACCTTCTTGCTTCTGCAAGAAAATGTGATCTCAAAGTCAAAGTTCAGAGGATAACAAGAAAAATCCATGATTTTTTTGCAGTAGGTTCTTTTGGTCTATTTCATGACTTATTGCAGCATTCCACACGTAGCTTCTATTTTTATTTATTTTCACATCATTTAAAATATTTGTGAACATATCAAGGTAAAAACTTTGTTAAATTACTAATTATATAATGCAGTTTTATTTGTCATCCAGAGTGTGCTGCGCCTACTGCATTCTGGTCCTGCATGAAGTGTACAGTACCTGCTGAATAAAGTGGGCATTCCTGTAGTGGTTCTGCCCCTGTGTGTCTCATTCGTAGCTCTGAATTTAAACTGACAGCCCCTGTAGAGGAGTCGGGAGACTTCCCTAGCCATCTGTCTTAGAGCAGCCCCCCTTCCCTCCCTCCACACATCCCTCATTCCCACACTGGGTCTTTGTCAGCAGTTCCTGTCCCTGGACTAGGCGTGGCGTGCGCAGAGGCTGGGGCGACCGTGGGTGCTTTCAGAGGCACCTGCAGATGGGACAAAGGGCCAAGGGTGCTGGGGCTGAAGACAGATTGATGCTTTGTGCACTGAGGCTGGAGAGAGTGAGAGAGCGCAAGAGAGAGAGAGTGAGGGTGGGTATGGGGGGGGGGGGGGGTAGTTAGCTGAGAAGTTTTCAGGGAGAGGATTTTAGGGGGAACAGGGGTGGGTTGGGGTGAAGGGGGAGGTCTGTCACTCTAGTCTGTGTGAGTCCAAGCTTTGGAGGACCCAGAGAGATTGACAGCTTTTGTGGATTGCATCTCTGCACAATGGTCGGGCTTTAATGGTCGGCAAAGCTAGAGTAGAGCTTTGGGGAAGGTTTCGAGGGGAGGTGGTGCTTGGTAGTGGTTGCGATGGTGGCGGTGTGGGGAGGCTAAGAGATGGGGGGCCAAAGGCTTTACTGCTTTGCTTGGTGGGGACCAATTCATGGGTATTCAGTCCAAGGCTCGTTATTCACTGAATGCATCCAGTGGAGGAATGCAGTAGCATCAATTAGAATGTGTTAGGAGATAGCAATGCAGGGAAGAAAAACCTTTCTCTCCCTTTTGCTCACAGGACAACACAGTCCCACTATAGGAGGTGTCAGAGCCACAAAGCCTTTTTTGTGGGTCTCTCTCCATTACATTACCAGTGCAATATGTAAGGTGGGGACTCTTTTGATTTAAATTAAGTGGAAAAAACACTAAATCCTATTTTTATTCAGCAGGGATAATGGCGTTATACTCTATAAAGGTCTTTAACTACTTATCTGTGGCTTAAAATCTTCCCCAGCTCCCTTTTCACTCTATCTCAGTGTCTTACTCTCATTGGGAGCATTATATTTATTCAGTGGTGGAGGGTCAAAGACAGACTGTTAAACAAAGTTGCTTGTAGCCTTAACTGCCGCATCACTTCTAATTGTGTATCACTGGGTCAGTGGTTTGTTGTGTTGTCCCCCCGCAAGAAAGGACGAGCGGATATGAATTTAAACAGTATCTAGTAAGGCATTGTTTGGAGTGGGCTCAGGCCACCTCTTCAGAATCAGAGGGCCTTTCAGACAAAAAGAGGTGTTTTTTTTTCTCTATAACTTTTAAGACAGTTATATAAAAGGAAGGGGAAGGAGCGGAAAACAGTTTGATGGTGATCACATGTCGGGGTTGACACACCATTCTGTTTTTTTGAATGTAGAGAGGCCAGTCGTACATGCCATTCAACCTAATTAGACTGCACTTAATTGAATGCTTTTTCAACTTGCATGCAGTAAACACATTCTGTATTTGAAAACAATGAAAATAGCTTTAATTTCAATCAGCCATGTCCCTTGGGGTTTTTCTTCCTTTTCCCCACTGAAACATCCCTGTTAAATTTCTAATTCACACTCCTTGTGAGAAATTTAGAAAACAGGCATCACGTCGGGGGAAAGGGGTTACTCTGCACTGACTAACTTGAACAAACTGATTTTTAAGTTTTTCATCCATGCACTCAGCATCCATTTTGTCTCCAATTTCCTTGCTTTTAACACAAGATGATACAGATGGCACGTGTGCTGAATGTGTGCGGAATTTTTGTTCTCCTTAGGTTTAATGAGAACTAACTGGCAGGAACCTCTTGTAGAAAGGTGTGGATTTCAATATGAGCAATTATGCTTCATTTGAAGCCAAATGAGCCAAATTTGCATCCTCTGAAAAGAGAACCAGAGTTAAACTGTATGAAAAGTGCAGTAAATTGGGGCAAACATCACAACGTGCAGAAATGCATCTCCGCTGTAATTGTGTAATTGTAGAAGAGCTCTAAATGCACGGCCCAATTAAACTTGCTTCTTCTGCAAGGCAAAGAATTGGCAGGTTATTATGCAGGAAAGTATCAGCAGATCTAAATAGCTGCCTCCTTCATGGGTGGGGATGGAGGGTGAGATCATTTGCAGGAAAATGGAATATCTGATCAAATATGGACAGATGTCTTCATACATGTCGAGCGGCTGTGAATTGGATTGGAAGAGGCAGGATAGATGGATGGCCTCGTCTAAGAGATAGAGCTTCCTGCCCTGAGTACTGAGGGGGCACAAGAGGAAAAGGGGGAGAGAGGGGGAAGGTTAGGCTCGCAGTGGGGGGAGACATTTCCCTGAAACACCAGTTGATGGGTTTCTCCCACAAAGGGTGGAGTGACGCATTCTGCACTGCTGCAGAACAGCCTGGTCTCTGTCTGGATTAGGCCCTGCAGCACACAAAGGAGAGCTCAAGTAAACGGTTCATGAATGTTGATTAATTGATGCCATTTTTTGCAGTGTGCCATGGAGATTTAGAGGGTAGGGTGCATGAGGGAGGTTGTGTGTAAGCCTGGAGGGCTGCGATCTGAGGCTGGAAATGTGTTTTTGTGAGTGTATTTTTCAGATATGCAAATCTTAAATGGTCGCAATAGATCACAAACTGTCACAAGTTTGATTCATAACTTCTGTGGAGATTCCTTAGTCGTTCTGCCTTCAATGAGAACAACAGTTTGCCAGTAAAAAGTTCTAAGAGCTCAATCAAGTCGGCACGCTGTGACTCTCTTTGGTCTCTGTATGCTTTTGCTCCCAATGGTGTTGTCAGATGTGCCCAGCTGGCACAGTAAGCAGCTCAGGTGGCAGAGGCAGCGAGAAGGTTCCCACGATGGGGTTTAGGGGTACAGGTGTCCTGGGAGAATGAGGGTGGCCCGGGGCGAGGAGGGGCGAAGCACTGGCCCATAGCCCACCTCAATGGAGGGATCCCAGGGGCCAACTCAATAGCCTGGGTTCCACTTGATGGAGAGAGAAAGGAGCGTTTCAGCCGCTGCCCAGCAGGAAAGATCTGGTTGTGGGAGACCTCTTTCAGGACTCACTGTTTGTCTGAAGGCTGTCACAGCAGATGAGTACTCAGCAAACAGCGTGAACAAGGATTTGAACCAGAAAACCAACAGAGCCTTGACAATATTGTGATTGGGCCTTGTCTCTTTAGAGGGGCTGAAAGCCGAATTGAGAGCAGTAACAAGTGCACATTCACCGCAAGACGGGGATGCCTTTGGGTTGTGTTTTATGGTTTTGAGGCTTGCATGCGGTGGATAAAGCAAAATCATGTTAATCTCCCTTTTCTCTCATCTAAAAGCAGAATGGCAGTGAACCTGTGGCACTTTAATGGTCTAACTAAAGTCTTACAAAGTCATTCTTCAGTCAAATGCGAATCAGACATCTGTAATCGCTTGACCCAAAACAGAAACACTCTTTAAAAGTGTAAATAAGCACACCACAATATTTACACTGACTTTGTTCCTAAATGTGTTGCTTGTTATCAATAAAACTAAAGCCGTGGATGACACGAACGCACCCGTTGCAACAGAGACACTACCATAAATGTATGCATGTGGATAAATAGTAAGACATGTTATGTACACTTATGTGTAGATATTTACTCAATCTTTATGACTCACTCAGACGTGCAAGCCTTTGCTTGGTAGCTCATATCTAACTCTAGCGTCCTAGAGTGCAGGAGAGGAAAGAGGAACATACCAGATGCATACCGCTGTAACCACACCATAGTACCTTTAAGTGTTGTTGTGCTACAGTAGCTCAATATTAGGGATACAAATATCACTAATACCTTATTCATCATTTGGCTGTAAAATCTGTTTTGTTAATGTGGACCTGGGTGCTTTCACACCAACGGCTCTTTTAAAATCTATCCATCAGCACATGGGAAAAACCAAAATGGATAGTGGGATTCAGTAAATTCAGATTACACATAAAACAAACAAATTATATGCTTCAGTTTTGTTTCCCCTCTGACTTTGTATACATTTATTGACCGATTTATCCATTTGATGTTGAGTGAGAGGGGTATACAAAGAGCGATGTTGTCTTTTGGAGGAGTTGGGGTAACTTTGAAGGTTTCTGAAGAGAGAGGCTTGTGATGGAATGGGCCGGGAAGGACTGTGACTTCTCCATTGAGACTGGAGGGGCACGCTGGATTAGCTCGATTTGCCTGTGAATGGGTGCTTTCCATTATTCTTGTTAGGGAGCTGTCACATTGAATTGAGAAAGTGAAAACCTCCTTTTATCAACCTTTTCCAAGTGAAACTGAACAGGCAATCAATAACTGAATTCAGACTCAGGGGAAAGTCAAGCAGAATGATATGGGGCTGTTATAAAGGGAGTATTTGTCAAATTGCTAATGCGAAAAAGCGGATAACTGATGTAACTTTGGCTCCAAATGCCATTAAGTATAAGAGAACACTGAAAAAATAGAAATAAAGTCTTAACGGCACAAATAATGGTTTACTACTAATAATAATACTGTAATTACAATTTTTTCAAGCTAACACAATAACAGCCACTAACATTATTACTATCACACAATAGTAGTAATCACAACTTTCATAAAGAATTCAATTTAAAAAATAGAAAATATAAAAGTTACAAACATTTTTTTTTACTTTTCCTTGCTTCTTTTTTTTTTTAAGAATTTTATTACAGAATAACTTAAGACCATTTGTCATATGTCAAATCGGCTTCCACAAAATGCATTTTTATTTGCAAATAATTTTACAAAGAGCTCAGTACAAGATCATGACTGTTGCAGGACTAAACAAACCGAGAGTGGCTCACATTTTATTATACGAATGACACCATATTGTTTTGGAGTTTCATTATATTGACCTTATTGTGCCATTGTGCTTGTTCTGACACCATGATAATGCCTGAATACGGAGGGAATTATGCCCTGTATAAATAGATCCCATAGTCAAAGATCGCCTCAATTATCCCTCTACACATTGACAACATGAACAGAATAAAAACTAAAGCCTTAGTCCAAGCTGGTCTCAAGGCGCTCTTCAAACATTGTTTTGGCCTTTGTAAGAGGGGCAGAGGAACATCATCGACATCAATACCAACAGAGAAAAGAAATGCATTCATCTGATACATTAAATACTTACATGTATTATAAAGAATTAACTGAGAAATCATATATATATTTATGGCAGCTCTTTAAATGCATTTGTTTTTTTTAAATAACGCAAGTCTGTTTGTTCCCTCTTTATTGTGTAATTCTTATTATGGATTTTAAACCTATTTAGCAAAAGCTATTTTTAATGTTTACTGTGTTTGCATATTAAATTGCACATACTACCACAGAGAAGGGGTTTCTGTACATGCACACCATTAATCAACACATTTTCTCATACTGCTGCTTCCAGTTTTTACGCTGAATGAAGAAAATGAATCGGATCATTTGGTCTCATCAATCAAATTGGTAATTGATGTCTTAATCGTTATACAGTTAATTGAGCACCTTGATTGTTGCCTGTCATTGTTCAGAGTATTTGGATACATTACCCAGTAGCCAGCCTGCATCAGTTTGGAGGAATTAGAACAAAGGGATTTAATTTTATTGCAATAAAAACTATACAGTTTATATAAAAGTAATGCCATATTGCATATTAAAGAATTGTATTTTAAATTTTAAAAAGATGGTTATCTGTCTCGCAAATTGTTTTAATTTTAAGAAATTAACTTAAAAATAATGATAGCATGAATCTCTTAAGTGCTCTATTCCTGCCAAAAAAGTGTATGTGAGGTTTTCATCAGTATAATTGTCATCAATCCATCTTCTGTGCACAGTGAAGTGATAACAGCTTATGAAAAATGACTCATGGCTTTAATGAGTGCCTCGCCTCTTCGTGGTAAGCAGGTTCACAGCACTCCATGAAACACCAATTCTCCATTTATTCCACTTCACTGTTTTAACTCCACCTCATATACCATCTTGCCTTCAATTTTTCACATAACGAATTCCTCTTTCTTATTGCAACCAGCGCAGAGATTAGTTAAACGAGTAAGACTCTGGGCCAGGCGAGTGATGATAGAGGCCACAGCCTATAAACACCCTTTGATCCCCTGCAGAAGGGAATAGGTGTAGGATAGCAGTTAGGGCTCAGGGGAAACTGTAGGGGAAGAGTCCTTAATTGAGTTACAGAATACTTTAATTACAACTGTTTCCCACATTCCTGCTCTTAATGGCTTGCGCACAATATGAGCCACCAAGGGGTAAAAGAAAAAAAAAACCTGCACCTAATTCAATGCCCGGAGCGCAGCTGCAAGGCAATTATCATCAAGCACCCCTGCATCTGTGTACAAACAATCTCGCAGCTGCTGCCATTGATACTGTACATGCAGAAAGGCACAGATTGACCCCAGTCTCTAGTATCGCCTCCAGACCATGACCCATTCATTTAGGAGGCTTTTGTGACACCGATGAAAACTCAACCTGTTTACAGTTTCTAATGAGTTTACATGCGCTGTTTATCATAGCGCCTTGTGTTTGTGGACATATACAGCATCGTTTAAATGTTGCATCATCGTGAAAAATGCTAGCAATAAAAATTGTTAGACGATTACTGGAAGGTCATTTGATTTTTTTAAACTTGCATTTTTATTTATAAAACATAAACATGCTTTATAGAACACAGAAGCAATTAGACTAACAATCATCACCTCTTTTCAGTCCATCCTGAATTTCCTGTTGTAGATGGAACCACACCTCACTACAGGGATATTTTCAAGTCATCTACAAGCCGGCAAGTTTTCAGGATTGGGAATTTTTAACTTTTTTAAGTGTAAATTCCTGTTCCAAATTTTTTTGGGGGATGATATGGGTGTTATTCAGTACTTCTTTAAGAAATATATGAACATATATGATCATGTAACCTCTATAATCTGCTTCTTCGTTAAACCCTCTAATAAAACGTCACTTTTCACTTTAATTTTTAGGTATCTTTAAGGACAGCCACAAAGTTTTACCATTTAACACTTGCATAAGGGATTTTCTAAATGAGCTCTTTAAAGTTACAAGATGTTTACACACCAATCAGAATTCTTTCAGTTCAGTGTTTAGATGCCCAAACTGACATATAAAGCACCTTAGTACCACTGTGGCTAAGTGCACCGTGTATTCACAGCATCTGCATGTTTTACAATACTTTTTAGTTTCCAGTTTTGTACACATATTTAAACAAATGCCACCATGGTGGGCATGTGCGTGTCTAAGCTGGATGGATGCGTGTGACCAAGAATGTGAGTGGGGTAGTGAAAGTGGGTGAGTGGGCCTATTTGTGTGAGGAGCACACCAGCGAGGGCCACTGTGGGACAGAGGGGGAAATGGAGGATGACTTTATGACACAGAGGGCATAGGATCGGAGACAGAAACAGAGAGAGCCTAGTGGAGGCGGAGGTGGTATGGGGAGAGGGGCTGCCCGAGCTGTCAGCTCTGAGGAGCTGCTGGAAGGCTCAGCGGGAGCCCAGCTTGGCCCCCAGGATGCCTTGTCACCACGGCGAGGGCCTGGAATGCACCAACACACAATGAGCTCCTGGGGCTTAGAGGGCACTCTGATTTGATAACCACATTAAAGTCCTAGCAACATCTGTTGGGGTGCAGGAGAAAGGCCTACTGGCAAGCTTTAACCCCTGAAACTGGGATCATTAACCCTCAGCCCTGTGAGAGAAGGGGGAAGACAGCCCTCTATTTGTCAGCCGCCCAGCACAGGGCTGAGGGGGCTAATATTTTACTAAAAACAGCGTGAGAAGAGAAGCAGCTCAGGGCACCATGGGGAGTGCTCCTTCACACTTTACACACAGATTAAGAGGAATGTACAGTCTGTTTTGCTTAATGGAACTAACAAAATAACATTTGCATAACCTCCAAAGTAGAGGCTTTCTGAGCATGTCACTGATTTACATGATATTGATCAAACAGCTCTGCTTGTCTCCACTAGTTTAGACTGCATTAAAAAGTTAGCATTAAAATTCATGTCACTGTTCCTTCGCTTAAATGAAAACAAAGCATCATACTATACATCAAATGCAATAAACTGTTGGTATACATTAACATAGATATGCCAGGATTATTTTCCTCTCTGATTTGTTAATGTGCAGTAAGAGGAGAGGGGGCAAAGTTGATAGAGGATGGATGGAAATAACAGGTGTCCTGTCACAAAGACATCTCGGGCTTCGGGATGCTCCGATGCTTCGTGGTCAGCTCCAAGCCTCATCCACCTCCACAGGTTTCAAAGGGAAGGCCACCTCTCTGTAATGAATAATTAGGGAAACAAAAGGCCCAGAGGGGGTGAGAGGCTAGGGAAGGAGGGGCAAGCTGTGGAGGGTTTAATGTAACTAGACCAGATGCAGAGAGGTTTTTGCCCCTGTGCTTCATAGAAAACATCATCCTAAATGTATTCCCTGGAGATGAGGGCCTGCAGGAGGTGCCCCCGATGCACAGGGTCCTCAAGTACCTCCACACAAGTAATCCCATTCACTGCAGCTCATTACATGGGCAATTAAGTGCTGGGGTAGGGGAGAGGGATGGGGTAAGGGGGTGATGGCAAAGAAGTGTGTATGCGCCTGTGTGTGTGTGCGTGTGAGAGAGAGTAAGTGTATGGAGGGTAACAGGCCCATCACTGGGTTTTAAGGATCGAAACCCCTACCAATCCAATTCCCCCTCACCCGGCTTCACCCTCACTAGCCGCCCCCTCCCGGATTCTTCACCTGGGCTGAATCTCTCTGGACACCTGCCTCTCCTAATGAAGATCCATGGCTTCATTTCCATTTCTGGAGTCATATCAGAGACGGCCAAGCACAAAACAGGCCTGTTTCCTCAGAGGCCTGGAGAGCCGGATAGAATGACACGGCTAAGTGCTCTGGCAGAGCAGGGCAGCTGCAGAGCCTGAAAATGGGATTTGGTTGGGGGTTCTGAAGTGGGGGGCTCGGATGGAGAGGACCTGATGTTTGGATTGGCCACAATGGCAGCCGTGTGCTACCTCAGCAGCTCCTTGGTACTAATGAGGCTTTCTGCAGAGATGGAAGAGAAGAGGAGAGGGCATGAGGAGGAGGAGAAGAGGAGAACAGAGTAGGAGTGTACCACTACACACCTACCTCACACACTCTCACCTCCTCTGCTGATGACAGCTATGTTAACTCTTGAGAACACACACCAAGGGTCTTCTACTACACAGAGCAGACATAAACAGGTGTCAAGACTCACACAACTACCAAAGGACCTGCTTTCTGCAGCTGCTTAAGCTCTTGTTGGCAGTAGCTGACATGACTACAAACAATTTTGGCACATGTTCTACACATTTTTTTGCATTTAGTGAAAATAGGTGGGGAAAAAAGCAGATCATATTGGCACAAACCAAGAGATCACAAACCACAAAACATGAAGAAAAATGTCGAGGTCACACAAACACATTCTCAAACTTTGTAGAAACTTTTTATTGATAAAAAAATATGACTGCATACCACTATTGAGCTTTTCCCACCCCACCCAGTTACCACCCAGCACAGCGTGCATGTGTGTCTTTCAGTACAGTGGTTAAGGCTGTGCTTGTTAACATGTTCTAGCTCACTGACTCCTCTCAGCACCTGGGGCTAGGGACTCAGAGCTGAGCCAGGTGAGGGAGATGAAGAAAGGAAAACAAACAAGCTGACACCCTAGTCTTATCACAGCTGCCTCCTTAAATGAAGAAACTTTAAGAAGCCCATGTTCTTGTTGTATTAGGTCAAAAAAAACAGCCAGTTCAGGCAATGATCAAAAAGTATTTTGATTTTAATTGTCATAAATAGCCATCAGATATTAAAAGGAGATTGGGAGGGGACCATATTATATGCATAAAGTGGCCACTATGTATAAAAAACCAGTAAAGGTCAGTGCATGAGGCATAAAAGGTGACCTGTTTGTGTAGGTACAGGACGAGCCTGTAGGGGAGGAGGGTTTAGCTAAGGACTGTGTACGGTGTCATTTTGCAGGCCCCTCTGCACTCACCTGGAACAGAGCACTTCCCCTCCCCAAGTCTTATCAGTTCCCAGAGGAAATACCTGCTGCAGGTAAACACGACCTTTCGACCCCAGGAACATCCACTCTGCCCCACTGTCAGCAGCCAGTGTCCCCGTCCTGGAGCCTGTCTCGGCCTTAATCCAAGGATTACCTCTACCTCAACTTCTAACTCCAGGCTCAGAGCCTCGTAACTGCATTTAGCACCATGTTCAGGCCAGGTCTTCTGACAATCCTTCAACCCCTACCCCAACTACCTGAGATGTTGTTCTTCATGCACCGGTGAGAAAAACCTTTATCCCTTCACCCCGACTCTTCCCCCATCCCCTCATCCCTCTGTCTCAAATTTAATCTTATCTACATATCACCAGGTGTAACCAAATATGCCTCTTATCAACCAAAGTGTCTTCAGCTCTGTTTTGCATTGTCACTCGAGTGATTTATTTTGGGGAGGAGAGGGGGACTGAATTAAATAATATGTCATATGTCAAAGGAATAGCTGTATTTGTGATGGAAGTTGGCTTCATTAGGGAATGAGAAATTTGATGAACTTTCAAAGTGATCGCATTAAAGAATGATCGTAATTAAAATGGAGTCTACTTTTAATGACTCTGGAGTGTAATTAATTCTTCAACTGTATCTATAACACATTTTCTAATAAATGTGTGGGTGGTGATTTATATTTAATTACTTCCTTAAGAATTTTGAAATAGGAGTTTTTCTATGAATTATGACATAGCCGGTCATAATGGTGAAGCAAATGCCACACCCTACTCATTTTAACGGCGACACATATGTATGCTCACACAAGCACCAGTGAATGAGCACAAGTAAATATGCATAGATAAATAGGTGCAGGGTGATATAACACTCACAGTGCTTGGCATTGCTGGGACTACAAAGGTGGGGGAGGCTCTGCTAATTCTATCACTAGTGTCCAGGAGTCTCCTGCCTGCCTTCAGGACATAGACTAAGAGGCTGGCAGTGCCCTAACAAAACCTTCCCTACGCTACCATCACAGGGTCAGGGTTATGCTCACACCCCTAGGTTAACCTCCATCTCTCCCAACCCCCCACTCTTCCTCCACTGTCACCTGAGCCACACAGGTGAATGCTTGACTTTATTTGATGGATGCGGTTTCCCACAGCGACAGTGATGTATGCAGGCCCATAAGCCCCTCCCCCACCGGTCAAGTCTGGAGCTAGAGTGGTGATTTTGTGCCGATAACCTCCTCGGTGCACACAGCGCCGGGCAGGGCGATGGAAACTGGAGAGGACAAGACATTCTGTGTGACGCACCTGAGCGTATGCTTCATGAAGCTGAAACAAAGGAGAATCCATTCCGAAGCCATCAGCACTCATCCGAATAACAAACTTTGAGGCTCTGTGATGATGATAATGAATAGGTATTCGTGTGTCTACATGCACAGATATTGATGTAATCCAATTACTATTTCTGAGAAGGTTGTCAAGTCATGTTACATGTTGTATGCAAAAGATTTTGTATAGGTGAAGCAAGTTCACTGCTTTTACAGAACTGCACTACACATTATTGGGTGGTGACAGTCCTTAAACTACACCTTAATTAACAATAGATTGTGTTTTTGTTCCTTATCAATGACAACACCTCCCTCTATCTCCTCCTCTCTCCTCCTCATTATTAGCAGAAGCGCTACATTAGAGATAAGCAGTAACAATGGCCGGGGTGAAGGCCTGGAACACAGTTGTTTTTATCTCTTGCTTGATCTGGAGCCTGTGGTGTCTCTGTCAGAGGATGTTGTTAAACCAGGTCAAACACTCAAACATCCTGTGGCATCTCACACAGGCACACACTTACACAGCCCTCTTTGATGGCAGTTCACACTCGTCTGGGAGCCTGGTCCATGTGGATGGTTTATAGGCCCAGTGAGGTAATTATATAAACCTAATTTTAGATAAAGACTTTCATGTATAACTCAAAAGTCAGATCAGTTAAAATTAGAAGCCATTACTTTCTCTGGGGTCTGTTTATCAAGATTTTACAAATTTAGCCCACGATGGGAGACTTGGCTGCCAGAGGACTATTCCTGGACCAGACAAGCAGAATAGAGTACTTAAAAAAAATACAAAAAAATACATAGTGGAGCAACTAGTTAAAACGAGGCCTTACACCTGAGAGCACAGGGTATGAATCATGCCCGATGCTAAAATTTATGGCAGACTTTATTTTAAAGCATGAAGCACATACATATGACCATCTTTGTTTGGTGGAGAGACCAAGGACATTATAAACGACATGTCATGAAAAAGATGGCAGTTGTCCAATCCCTGCTACCAAAACCTCAATCAGCAGCCTAAATGGGAAACATTAACAAGTCAAGTTGTTGCAGGTGCACAGCAGAAGGTCACAGCATATCTCTGTATTCACTATCATGGCAAATATGCACATATACGTTCATAAAGTGCATCAGCCGGTGCTCTCAGATGATGTCAGCACCGGAAACGAGCCATTAATAAAGCTGTTGTGGCACGTAACTTGGCACAGAAATATAACTTACAGAGAAAAATGTTTTAAAACTTTTATGAGCTGCATTTTTTTTATTATGTGCAAACAGTTAAAATAATGTTGAGGCAACACTGAGGTGTTTAAACAAGATGGGTATCGAGCAGCAAGGCACTGAAGGGACTTAGGCACCTGCAGTAGGATTGTTTATTTTAAAATTATTGCAGTTTTGTTGTTGCGTGTTTTTGTTTCCAAAATATTTAGATGATAGGTTTCATGATGAAATAAGCAACCACAGTTAGGAACACAAAATCTTTAATAACCCACAGATTCAGAAAAAGTAAAACTTTTGATCCTAAATTATAGATAAACTAGCAAAATGATATCTAATGCTTATTGTAACTATATAAAACTTACCAAGTTCAACTCAAGTAAAATTTTTAATGTGGCCCTTTTTTGACCAACTTTCATCAGCACTAGCCCTCAAAATAGGCTACACGATTGCAGACACACACACACACACACACCTCTGTGTGAAGGGAGGAAGCCCCGGTGCAGGCAGGTTAATATCAGGAGCACTTGACAACAATAGTGTGTTATGAGGTGCTGCAGCGGTAATAAGGTCTTTGTTGGGACTTTAGAGCACAGCCACATCACATCATTACTCATCCTGGGAGACCAGTTGCCAGTCGGCATGGCAACCGGGACTTGGCTGAAGCCAGAAGCAAGACCAGAATCTCAATGCCCAGAGGGAACACACACACAAAGGATGTTCTAGTGGAAGGAAAAAGTTTAAAAAGTGGCCACAGTGACCCCAGACCAGTGCCGTGGAGATGGGATAGAGTTAATCTAAAACCCAACATGTTAAATCAAAATTGTATTTTGTGCAGGAAAATTCTATCTTAATAAAAGCCACCAATTCAATTTCAGAGCACAGATCGAGTCAAACGTTATGTGTACATACATTTTCATATCAGGTTTTTTTTCTTTTAAGTGAAATTAAGTTGAGTTCAGATAAACAAAACTGATTGGACATCACAATCCAACAGGAAACTGCTTTATCTCCCACATGCCGAGTGTGTGAATGGACAGCTTAGGAGTGGGCAGGGCGATCAGTGGAGGTATGCAGAGGTGTGATGGTTTTATCCTGCAGGTTGTTGGGAGTGTTGGGTCAGTGTAGAGCGGTCAGCAGCTGCTGCCTGGCCTAGGTCCCACAGTTCCCAGGCTGGGGGGATTGACAGGCCAGTAATAAAATAGGCGCCCCGGTTGGGCTGTGTGCGGCCTATTGTTCACCCAGCAAGGCCCGCGGCTGCTGTTTACTTTCTCCCATATGCATTATTCAACGGCACAGGAGCTCCCGGAGAAAGGGGCCCCATTCAGGGATCCTCTTGCCCTTGTTTTGTTTTGCTAATTTTCAATTAAAATAAACCATCTTTTGCCAGTGCCATGGCTGAGTGGGGAAAGAGAGAGGGACACTGTCCCTGCCACTTGGGCCCTCTGAGGAGATTAGACAGAATGCGTAAATGAGAATAAAGTGGGATGTATCATTTATACTGTCAGTGATATGTTTTTCTATAGTAGGATTTAAACGGAGACAATAAAAGGAGCTGTTGTTTCGGTTGAGACCATACGCTGGCCTCTTATTTTTGTTGTTACCAAAACATTGTCTCATTGTGACCTCGTTAAAATAAAAGAGGATTATACTAAATATATATGAGTGAAAAATCACATAGGTTAGGATTTATTTTCACCTAGTCAACAAGCACACTTTTGTTCTACGACGACAAATTTCACCATTGCAGTTGCAACAGGAGGATTCCCATATGGTGGGAGGAAAGTGTGAAGTAATCACAAAGACAATAGCTTTTCAATAATGACTCCCAGAGGTCATTAAATGAAGCCAGCCAGAGCAGCCTGGACTAATCAATAAGTGCAGTGATGGCTCTCTTTTTAGTCTTCTTATTCACACAGGAGGGGGCTGAGCCAAACTTGCGAAGAGCAGGGACAGATGCAGTGACAGTGGGGGAATAAGCAAAGTTAAAGATTCACTACACATCTGTCACTTCAAACTGAGGCGGCAGCTCATAGTCTGCCCCCGCTGATTAACTGCCTGCCTGTCGACCAGCCTGCCTGATGCCATGCCTACCTGTGGCTGGGGTCTGGTCTGTTGCTGTGGTTTGCCATATGCCTCTTCTGCCTGAATCCCCACAGTTTGCTCAGTGGCTATTAAACTTTTCCTGCCATGTAGAAAGGCAGAAAGGTCTTAGTGTTATATGTAATCAGTAAAATGGAGAAAAAAGAATATGTACAGCCACACGATGGGAATCTACCTTTTCTCCAGCGGCATGCTGCCATTTTTTTTCCCATCAAATCAGTTTTACAGCATATTTTCACCTTAGCTGGTAATCACACAACCAGTGCTCTAATTCCTTACCTTAAAATTGACCATTCTATTTCACTCGTCGTATAAAGTAAATCCCCACTAATGCCCTACACACACAAACACCTGATATTTCATATCCTCCTCTTAAATTACCCCTTGAAAAAAAATCTGGATACCAGTCCTAATTGGCTGGCTCCCAAAGCCCTCACTCTCGCTACCTGTCAAATGCTGATAATTACAGAGTCTAGCAGAAACCTGTTCTAGCCTGTTTTGTGTCTAACAGAAGTCGGCATTCACTGAACAAAATCATTTCCACAGCATATACGTGTACTGTCATCATCTAGCCTATGAACTGAGGATTTGCTCCTCACTGAGAAAGAGAAATTATTTATCTCTGGCAGACCCACGCTAGCCCGTTAGTGCCTGGTGAGTGGGCTTGTGAATGTGGAGGGCCTCTTGGCTTGGCTGGACACAGTGTGTTCTCCCGCTGAGTGCAGGTGAGCTCTCAATGCAGCCCTCAGCACCTGCCCTCTTTGTTCACTTGTTGATGGCTTTACGGCATGAAGGGGATCTGTCTGTCTGGCTCTCGTAAAGCCAGCAACGCGCGGCCTAGTAAAAGCCACACTGCTGCTGGGGCATTGTGTGGGGCCCCCCATGGCTCCCGGGGTGACCCCACCAGTCACAGAGAGAGCTCGTTTTTAGCGCCCACTGCAAATGACGCACATGCTTACAGTGTACACCTAAAAATGCAGTACACAGTTCAAATTTCAGATAGTTGTGCATGAGCATCGCCTGGTTATGCCAGCTTGTACTTTTTCTTCAGCACCAGGAGTAATATTCACTATTAAAAAGATTATAAATATTAAATAATCATATAATAAACTGGTGGACGTAAAGAATTTAATTCACCTTGATCAACTAAAAGATTGCTGTTTACACGTTATAAGGTATAACTTCTGATAAAATAATTCTATGATACAAATGCTGTGCTTTCCACCCTTTATATTTTTAGTTATGTGTTCTTTCTTGAATAAAATGTGATTTTTCTTGCGAATGGTACAAAGTTAACTAAAAAAGCAAAAGTCTAAAAACAAGGGATGGCTTATATAACAACATGCAGTTTATCTAATAATATTTAATGCAGTGCTTCTCAAATATTAGGCTGCGGTCTGTGCTGAAGGCTTCACATCAAGCTGATTGACAAACACCGAGTCCCAAGCTGGATAAAGCAGCTCAATGGCCGTTGGAGGTCAGTGATTGCACAGAAATAAGCCTTACATTAATGTTTAATTTATATGATTTTCCTAGATATGAAATCTTACTGATAACTTCAAGCAAATTAAGTGACTGAAAAGAAGGCCATAAGCAGCTTGGTATTTGAGATCAGGTCTTTGAGTGGGAGCATCTTAGAAACCAATTACCAGACAAGAAATAGATCATTATTTTTTCTTTCAGGATTGGGTTGTGGGGATGTGGGGGTGGGCAAAGGTGGTTGCTAAAAGGAAGGGAGGGTTTTCTAGATTGAGGAGAGAGGGCACAATAAAGACATAATCATCTACCCTCAACTTTTCCTATCCAACTTTCAGATTTTAATTTGCTGTCTGTGAAGTGATACCTAATTTATTTTCGCCTCATCCCTTCAATGCGCCATTGTTGCCGCTGCTGAGATTCAGAGCTTCCTCTCTTAGCTCACCTCGGCGTGAAATTGGTTTAATGAAGCTGAAAGGTATGGGGCTCTCACAACACTGTGGATTCCAGTGACACTGCTTGATCCACCCACCCCTCCTCTCTGTACCCTCCACTCCTACCCCAAACCAGTTCTCTGCACACCCACATTATGGTACAATTTATAACACACCCACAAAAGATCCCTATCTGACATATTACATCAGAGCATATTACCGTCTTTTTGATAGCACCAGGCTTCGTGCAAACACCGAAGAGGGGGGAAAAAAGTGACTGGCTGATCAGCTTGCATATATAGCATGCATATGCCACTTCAAAGTATCAATCAATGCCAGTAATAAAACTGATCAGAAACAGAGGTCAAGATTAATATAAAGGGGTAAAAAGCAAAGAGGTACAAGCTTGTAAATAATCAGAGAGTAACCCTGCCTGTTTTTCCCCACCTCTTCCAATCTGACCCTGTGAAAGGTGTTCTCGTGTTACCTGTCGTCCTGGGTGTGGTTTCTAATGGGAATGAAAAGGAAGTCCCGCAGGACTATTGTGTGTGTGTGTGTTACATTAATATGATCCCCTTAAGTGATATCGTTTGCTTCTTCTTGTCCCCTTTTAGGACAATCAAATGGAAATGCATCCGTAACCGAATATTCTGGCCTGTGCCACTCATTTCTGGTTTGAGGCCCAGTTTGGAGCTGGTAGTTTTTGTACAAAAACCAACGAAAGGGGAAAGAAAGTAGACCGTGTGTGTGTGTGTATGGACAATGTAGGATATGAAAGGTTTCCTGTGGTGCTGGTTTCCCATGCTAAAAGTGAGCAGAGAGTATGATGAGCAGCTTAGAAGATGTCATAACACAGTCAGGTGCTTCTATAACTGAATCGGCTGTGGTTGCTATAATCCTCCTTCCCGAATGTGCTACGCTATGAAAAAACATGAGTTGCTGATGCACTTCCACTGTGATTTAGAACAAAAACTACAGTCTGCATTCCATGGAGATGTGTACTGAAAAGGTTTGGCTAAAGTTGCTATCAGACCTGGGTAATCCAAGTTAGTTTGATGTAAAAGTCCAAAGTTAAAGTGTCCTTTTTAATACATTTTCTGTGGAAAATAAAACACTGATTTGAAAAAAAAAACAACGCATATTAGCTCAATTTAACAACAATAGAATACCAGAAGAGAAGAGAAGAGAAGAGAAGAGAAGAGAAGAGAAGAGAAGAGAAGAGAAGAGAAGAGAAGAGAAGAGGCTGAGCAAGTTCAAAAACTTTAAGACAAAGAGAGAAACGCTTAGGAAAACCAGGAAATGGACAGGGCTGACTTACAAAGGTTTCTTTACACTGTAATGACACGGGCATTATGCTGAACTTTGGCTGCCGTAAGTCAAAAAGAATGAACACTTTCGCTGCTGTGGAGCTCTGGCCAGCAGCACGCACTGCTGTTTGTCTTTCAAATGCCATTGTGGGTGAGGCCACCAGTGTATGCTCAAAGTGCCTGTTACAACTTTGCATTCACCGTGGGATTGTGAAACTCACAAAGGCATGCCAAATCATCGTCCTGTAATTTTGTACAATTTTGAATGACCAACCATCATCGTCTCAGAGTTGGTAAATGATTCTTTTAAACACTTTCATGTTCCCTGTGAGACCAGTTTTGTGATATCCTAAGTGTGAATATGTGTAGCCTACACAGTACGTAACACACACGCAGACACATTTACACACGAAGTAGTGCCAAGCTGTTGTCTTTAGCTTCCCAAGTTAAAACCTAATCTGAAGTGGATGGAGATGGGAAGATTGCAGCTGAACAGAACCGCAGGAGTGCTATCTTTTATAGGTAATTACTTAATTATCAGTTAACACTGTCGCAGGAGACACAATACCACCATAACAACATGCATTCACAGATGTGAAGACGTGAAGACAGCTAGAAGCTATTACACGCACTTTCAGTGCACTCTTTCTACATGATAGGGAATGCGGTCTATGCTAAAATAATACTATAAATATGTCCTGAGTTAATCTCATTAATTGCCCTGTAGAAGTAAAACTGGTACCTCTTGTTTATCTTGATGCTAAGTAACCTGCTGTATCTCATTTTGATTTAATCCCAGTAAAACAAAAAACTTCTGTGCTATTTAATATTAAATGGTTTACAGAGCTAGACAAACACCATTCTATTTACCATTGAAGTTGAGTGTGATGGTGCTGCTTTTTACCACTAGCGGGAGCTAGTAAACAGGTGACATGCGTCTCAAAGGATGCCCTGCGGGCTCTGTCTCAGAAAAAGTTCATGTTTGAACAGTGTTGGGAACCAGCGGTGATTTTATAGGTTTGTTTAAAGACACAGGTTAAGACACAAACAGCCAGGTAGTTAAATAGATGAGTCTGAAGAGGCTGGGTGTTCGGTTACACTGTTGTAGGCTGAGCAGATGAGAAAATCCAGTCTTTTCATTGGTCTGTAAACATTTAGCCAGAATAAACAGAGCAGATAAAAACTGACACTAGACCCGAACAACTGAGTGGTGACAGAAGTGAGAAGAGGGGTGAGATTAAAAGATTTTTAACTACTAAGTTAAATTACCCTTATATTCTTTTAAAAAAAAAAAAAAAGAGTGCTGCATGTTTCCACCTGGAGCATGAAACCACACACAACCAGTCAAGGATGGAAACTCCATATGGTGTTACATGCTTTTGGTCAGTGGTCATGCACCTGCCCTAAAGCCACAGTCCTTCCCTGTGGTCCTACACTCACCACATAGGTTAACTCAGTAAAGCACCCTTCTGCACTGAAGCAGCCCTGCAGGCCTACTAAATCTCACCTGAGACAACCTGCCGTGAGGCAATGAGCATTTAGAGGGTAGGAAGGAGGTCTTAACTCCTGTTACTGTGACCCAGGAAGAGCCACAGTCCTGCGGCTATCAGTAACAACAACAGTCACCACTTAGCCAACATGTCAACACCTCACAACTAACATAACAGAAGATTTGTAAAAGAGGAGTTAGTGGAAAGGCTACTCATGTAAAAAGTAGCTTTAAATCTAAATGTGTCAGTCTGTCACACACACAAACCTCCAAACAGTCTATTAAAAGCTCATGTGTGAGTCTGGACTATTTTTACTGTACAGGTGTATCGCCTCTAGTTTTCACAGATGACACTAATGTACCATCACAAAAAAAAATCTAGCCTTTATGTGACTGTGGCTATCACTGTGCAATCCACTTCCACGTAAATGTGACATTGTGGTTCTGTGATTTGTTTTTTCAAATCCAAAGAAGAAAAACTAAAACCAGCAACTGAATAATATTTAAAAGTATGTCTACATGTCTTAAAAGCCTCATTAAATCACATTCTGTATTTGCTTACCAAAACCGATAGTGAAAAATCCCAATATTAATTGATATAAAATTCAAAATTCACTCAAGCAACGAGAAAAGTGTTTTGGTCAATAAGAATAAAAGAGGGAAGAACATGAGGTTTGTTTTGATGTGATGTTTCCACAGTACTCTGTTGACTCCAAGTGCAGTGGAATTGAACATAAACAAATGGACGCCAAATAGAAAAAGATGAATAAATACTACCAAAATAACTCGATTAACCTGCACATTAACAGACTGTATTTTCCCAGCCCCTTACTAATTTACCTTTAATGCACTTAGTTCCTGTAAAAAAGTTGATGTGACTTCTATGGCCACTCCTCATTCCAGTTTTCGCCAGGTTATACAACTTAATCTCTGCAGGCTTTCATCTACTTCTACTTTCTTATCCGTTCATAGCCTGTTCTTCAACAATACTGATAAGATTCTCCATTCTCTTCACTTCCTCATTAGGTTAAATTTAGTGACTAAAAGGTTTATATAATACTTATAGAAGTCAAAATCTTAATACTATCATGAAGAGACTGCTGAATTTATCAACTACACAAGTATGTACATGATAATGTAAGAGTGGTTTTAGCAAAGGAGTTTGATGAACACGAGGGACAAAAACTAGCTTCTGATATAATTCCATGGGACAAAAAGAAAACCAAAACAAACTAACAACGAATAATGCTCCTATGTTTGTGGTTACAGACTGGATAATGTACTACCATAAAAATTCAACATCAAACAAGCACACGCACACAGAGTCTGACTCATTCAGATGTCATGAAAACAACCACAGGATTAAGATTTGTGGCCTGAGTCACTTGCCAAATAGCTGCTAAAAAACCATCATGACTAAAGGTTTGAAGGGGTGATTCTCCTGCTCGGTGTTAACTATAACCAGTGTTACTAGTTTTTTTGATAAAGAAAAAGCTCAATAAATCTGAATAAAGGTTAAAAATATAACCCTTCTATGAATTAAGCTGGAGGACACATGCATCACATAGTGGGGATGCACAGTCTTAACAGCGACAGATGCTGATTGACAGATACGTCGCCTTTACTGGCTCCTACTTTCAGTTAAGACAACATGGTGAGCCATCTGATAGAGGGGCCCCATGTTCAACGGATGGGCTTACACCCTATACAGGTATGTACTGTGCAATTACCAGAGTCGCTCAGAGCATGCAATAATCAGTAGGTGCTGTAAGATTAAGCACGCGGGCGGCGGTGAAAACAACTTAAAGACAGGCTACTACTGTCAGGTGTCTCACTTCACCCAACTAATTCTCCTCCCTTACAACTGTGTAGGGTGTCCTGCGATATGTGGCTAGACGAGCTGCACGACACGAGCTCCAGTAGGTGTGCCCAAGCATGGGAGAATGTGTGTAGGTGTGCTCACAGTTTTAAAAATAGGCAATACCTAAGAGACAACCGACAAACCCAGCGCATGCGTGTGTTTATGTTTGTGTTGAGTTAGACCGTGTGAATGGAGCTTGATCTTGTCTTGGTCTGACACGTGATGTGAAGACTTCATCATCAGTCAGACAGGGTGAGAATCTGCATACAGACACAAACAAGGATATAGGCACATAAGGACGGCGTTGAAAGGAAATATGAAGAAGTGAAATATACTTACATGCTTGAAAATGTAATTAAGAGATATGAATTATTTTTAAGGTGCGCTTTTACATGTTTGCGTGTGTGCTTAGCCATGTCTGCAGGGTTAGGTGGAGGCTGATGCTTTGGCAGCAGGTCTGGCACGTCTTTCAGGCCCAAACCTGCAGAGGAGAGAGAGACAGAGAGCGCGAGAAGGGAGGCCGAAAGCAAATAGGTGTGAGAGTCTACCTGTGATATGCTTCATTTATTCCTCGCCATCATTAAAACCTCCTGGCATTGTCAAACCAAATACAGGTCAACCTAATAATGTGTCCTGTTTACAAAGTCAGATTAAGTCATTAGTGGACAGAAGAGCACGGAAGCGAAAAACACATTAAAAATGAAATTTAGTTACCTTCACATACCCAAGAGTGAACCGTGCACACCTACCTGCACATGTCTACCTGCTGTGGTGATAACAGTGTTCACTTGACACGTGCGTTTGGGTTTTTATTCAAAACGATGTTTCTTTTTTTTCTTTTTAACCAACGAGCAATAGGCAGGCATGTGGGGCATCCTTGTTTTGCTCTGAGATTTCAGCCAGGCACAACGCTGTTGATGAATGCATTGTGTTTCAGTAGCCAAGCGCTTCAGGAATGTGTTCAAAATCTATTTGCAGTGGTTTTCTAGTTAGGTTCCCCTCTAATTTTCCATAAAGTTTAGCTTGTATTTTAATTTAAGCTCCCTGAGATTCGGTTTCATGTAAGTGCATTAAAAAGCTTCTCAATCATCAGCTTGGATTTTAACACAGTGTGGTCAAGATTAAAAGGTCCATTTTGAATTAAGTAAGAACTCTCCTTCGGATATCGCTAGATAAAAGGATTTCCTGAATAATATCCAGATAATACCTCCACCTACACAGGAACACTTCTAAAGGGAGTATATGTCCCCTACGGCAGTAAGTAAATCACTGTACATTGTGACCACAGCACAAAAGTGACGTTGGAGAGTGTATCAACTCCATAACCTCAAAGGAAATCTCTATTCAGTGGCCATAAAAGAACGCCTTAGCTCACTGTCACTGTGGGGCCGGTTACAGAAAGAGAGAATGGATTAAGAGAGAAAACAGAGCGTAGAAAAGTGGATAGTGTACAGGTGAAGTCCCATGGCTATGGAGGTTTGCTCAGCTGTGCGGTATTCTTTTCTGTGCCCCACCCAGTAACCAAAGGCCAGGATATCTCTTCTCCACCCTCCCTCTCTACAGCTCTCTCTCTCTCTCGTTCATATTTGCACAGGTGAGAGGACAGCAGTCCAATGGGTGTGGGTGGGAGCCTTGAAAGTCAGGTTTGCCTGGCTGGTGGAAGGAGTTCACATGTAGACTGCAGATGGATGAAGGTCTGATGGCAAGGATCCAGCCAGCCTTTTGTCTAGAGAGACAGACAGCAAACATTCAGCGAAACAGAGAAACTCTAAATATCATCAGTCATAATGACCTGTAGTAAAATGAGAGGTTGAGGTAAGAGACACAGCCATGTAAGCAATTAAATAGTGAGATGTTGAAATGTGAAGGATACCAACCTGGCAGAAACAAACAATTCTAGAAAGATGCACGGAAGCATGCAACGAAAGAAGGAGGGACCGTAACGAGAGGGCAGAGAGCAGGTAGGCAGGTGGAGCAGTGCAGGAGTCATCAGGGTGGAGAGGTTTAGCTCCTGGGGCCAAAAGTTCAAAATGAGGCAAAGCGAGTAGGTAACTCTAGTCACCGTGTGCCAGTGTCTCACATGTTCCCCTTCATTGTCTAAACAGGCTGGAGCTCAGGTTTCTGGAACACCATGAGCTTCCTAGGAGATGAGCCCACCCCCATCTCTCCCGTCTACCCCATGTACCCGCCACCCCACCCTGCAAAGGTAAACACATACGTGCAACACATATATAGCAAGTCGACACACACAAGAGAATTAGGGAAACAAGGAGTACGTACTCAAGCCTGAGAACCGACTTTTTTGTGCCATGAGAATCAAAACCAAAGCACGTATGACTACTCCTACCCAGTGGATAAACAGAATAAGAAGTGCAAATAACAATCCTTTTTTTTAATCACACAGAATGACACACTAAGTGCCTCGCCTTGAAGAAAAACAAACACAAACAGCAACCAGAGGAACAAGTTGTAAATCACAATAATTACCAATACGCCTATATCAAGAAAGACTACCTTAGACGTACGAGGCAGTAGTATCAGACATCAGGAGATGTACACCAGAGGCAATTTCCTTTCTCTTTCACTCCTGTAGAATTCCACAAGAGGATCTTTGCCTGATTCATAACTTAGCCAGTGTTCAGCACCCTCTGTCATTGCCCTGTTAGGTAACATCTGTGTTCAAGTTCCTTAACAGCTACTGCAATTTTGCATCCTATATGTAACATTTTACAGCCCAGTTTCCAAAAAATTTAAAAATATTGAGTTTTCCTGAAAAAATGTTGCAAAATTCAATCTGCTCCATTTTTGTTTTTTGGTATCGTTAGTTTGTTTCGTTTGTTTGGGATAAATACGTAACTGTAACTGGAAGCAGTTAGACTCCCACTCTTTAATAAATTTTTTAATACACTTGAAAACATCCCCAAGCAATTATCCAATAAGAATACATATTATTTGTCTTGCCATATATTTTTGGCTACTCAGGCTACGTCCACACTAGCCCGAATAAATTTGAAAACGGTGTTTTCGTCTGAAAACGCTCCACGTCCACGCTATCGTTTTCAGTCGTTTTCACAGAGTTGTGCGTCCACATTGAAACGGCCGAAAACGCTTAGGTTCCAGTACTGCGCATGCGTGAAACGCAAGACGATTCACCCTACCTCATTTCTGTCTGCCGTTTATTTACTTTCCAGCTCTTTGAAACTTGGCAGCAAAATGTTGAGGAAAAGCACAGAGTTTTTAAATGGACTAATAATGAGGTGGAGTTGTTGCTGCGAGTACCACAAAAGTACAAAGTTGCAAAAGTGAGTGAGAATTAAAGAATTTGAAGAAAGGCTCTCTGAAGCATGTACAAACTGATATTAATCTTTAATAGGGCTGTCAAAATTGAAGGCAAACAAAACTGCTGTATAATGCCCTCCGCTATCTTAGTTTAATTGATAACATGACTGCATCACATGACTAAAATGTGTCATCGTTTTCGAAAAGGCTCCGGGTTCGCTGTCCACACTGCGACGCGAAAACGGTGTTTTCAAATGTATCCGTTTTGGAGAGCGTTTTCAAAACGCTGCGTTTTCCTTGACTGAAAATGCCGTCTCAGTGTGGACGGACGGCCAAAACGGAGAGAAAAAGAAAACGTATTAGTGTGGACATGGACTCGGACTCTGATGAGGAAACAGTAGTGTTTAAACATCTGTTTTCTGAAAGAATGCCATTTTTACTTTTAGTTAGCGTAACTTGAAATACTATTTCTGGCTTCAATGAAAATACATTATATAGACAAAAATAGTGGGTCATCTAATAATTACACCTACAGGCACCGTTTGCCATGAAGCTCCCGGTGCACAGTTTAGGTACTGATGTTAATACCAGAGGAGGTTTGGAGCTGTGCAGTTACTGAGTCAACTTACACATATTATGAATATTATCACTTCAACCTCATTTTGTACATGACACTACTCTTTGCATAACTTTACATGGTGTGCCACTTTACGGCTGTCGATCCTAAAGGATTTCAGTTTGCAGTGATACTACTTACAGTTAATTGTGGTGTAAGAGGAAAGAAATTTCATCAACCAACTTGTTGCAATAGCGACATCCTATTACAGTACGATAGTTGAATTCAGTGAGAATGACCCATTCTTTCACAAATATTTCTAAAGGTAGACTGCATAGCTACCTGCTTGATTTTATACTCCACTGACAATGGGACTGAAAACATCTGAATTCAATGTTTAAAAGGTGTGGATCCATATTTTTTTGTCCCTCCAGTGTATTTTTGAGACAAGAATAGATAGTCACTCAGTTTTGTGGAGACATGATCCACAAAAAATGACTCTTTAAGATTTTAATGAATACATTCATTTTCATCCAGCACCACCAATAAATCAAAATTTGGTACTTGCCGAACTAATGGCATCGTAATCAATCTTGGCTACATTTAATGTCTAATATAAACTGAACTGGAGAACATGGTAAAATGACTGGTTCTCATATAGCACTTTTCTACTCTGAGCACTCAAAGCGCTTTTCTACAACTTGCCTCATTCACCCATTCACACCTGAATCAGAATCAGAAAGGGTTTTATTGCCAAATGTTGAGCAGGTTTACAACATTAGGAAATTGCTGCGGTGCTTCAGTGCAAACATACTGTCATAAATTGCGCTTAAATAGACATGAAAAAATAAAAGTAAGAATAAGAATTAAAAGTGCTACGTAGAAAGATATATACATGAGTGCAGGTGGTGATCATTGCCAAACATGGAATGATGCAGTGAACACAGCGTAGGGTCATGTGTTAGTGGTGGGAACAGTCGTACGTTTATTGTTCATGTGTCCAACAGCAGAGGGGAAGAAACTGTTCTTATGGCGAGAGGTTCTGGTGCGAATGGACCGGAGCCTCCTGCCTGAGGGGAGCAGGTCAAACAGACTGTGTCCAGGGTGAGAAGGGTCAGCTGAGATCCGAGCTGCACGCCGCAATGTCCTGGAGGTGTACAGGTCCTGCAGAGATGGGAGTCTGCAGCCAATCACCTTCTCAGCAGAGCGCACAACACGCTGCAGTCTCTGTTTGTCCCTGATAGTGGCTCCAGCGTACCACACGGTGATAGAGGAGGTGAGGATGGACTCGATGATTGCAGTGTAGAATTGCATCATCGTCCGTGTTGGCAGGTTGAATTTCTTCAGCTGCCTCAGGAAGTACATCCTCTGCTGGGCTTTCTTGATGACGGAGGTGATGGTGGGCTCCCACTTCAGGTCCTGAGTGATGGTGGTACCCAGGAAGCGGAATGAGTCCACAGAGGTGATGGGGGTGTCAGTCAGGATGATGGGGGGGAGTGGGACTGTGTGCTTCCTGAAGTCCACAATAATCTCCACTGTCTTCTGGGCATTCAGCACCAGGTTGTTGTGGCTGCACCAAGACACCAGACGTTCAACCTCCCTCCTGTAGGCAGACTCATCCCCGTCCGAGATGAGCCCAATAACGGTGGTGTCATCTGCAAACTTGATTAGCTTGACAGACTGGTGGGTGGAGGTGCAGCAGTTGGTGTACAGGGAGAAGAGCAGAGGAGAAAGAACACAGCCCTGAGGGGAGCCGGTGCTGATGGTCCGAGAGTCCGAGACATTCTTTCCCAGCCTCACATGCTGCTTCCTGTCCGTCAGGAAGTCAGTGATCCACCGGCAGATGGGATCAGGCACATTCATCTGGGAAAGCTTGCCTTGGAGATGGTGCTGAGAAAAGGTGCTGTTCATACAAGCACCTTTTCTATGCCTGTTCTTTCTCGCATGAAGCACTCACCCAAAAGAGAAACAGACAACAGTTCACACTCACATTCACAACTACAGGCAATTGAGATTCACCAGTTAACATAACCTCACCGTCCCTTGTATGTTTTTGTTTAAGATGAACAACTTGTCATAAAGTGGAATCAATAAATTGCACAAAAATCTCAGATGCAAGAATTATACAAATTAAAACGTATATATCCAAACTGATATTTAATTGCTTTTTAAAAAATTGTTAAAAGGTCCAAAAATTAGAACTTTCTGCCAATTATTTCTTGGTTTAGGCTTTACAGGGTTAATATGTATAAAAGAAAAGACCAGTAATATGAAAAACAGATACAAAGTACTAAGAGGTTAAGATATGGTAAGAACACAACCACATTATCCTGTTCAGGAACTCATTTGCGCACTGTAGCGTACTTGGACTAACAGTAACACCTTGTTATATTCGACACCATCACGGTCTCTCTGTATTGTTTATGCACGTTGCCTTAATCGGGGTTGACAAACTGAAACTTTCCAGTCTGAGAGTTGTCAGTTGTTCGTGCTAATATTGTTCTCGTATTTTCCCTGTGCCACTGTACCTTCCATAGGGCAAGTATGTGCAAGAAATTCCCCCTGTACTTTAGAATATTATACATACGCGGTCACACACACACACACACACACACACACACTTTAAAACTTTTTCTTTGACTCTGTTGCTCTGTAAACATCATCTCTCATTCCTCTGCAAAAGTCAGGACCACTTTTTACATACTGCATGAAGTTGGCCTCGTGGGTGTAGTCTATAGGTTTGAGAAGTAGGTTAGTAATTTGAGTTTCCAGCTTAAGGCTGAATCCTGCCACTACCTCCTCTCTAAGATTACTTTTCTGTACACAATAGCTGAAATATTTGAAACTTAAGCTAAACAATCCCAAGAAACACAATTTCTTCCATAGCACTTAAGATTTATGACAGATTATGTGTTAGTGCGAATGTTCAATCAGTTGGACCATCCACAAGCAGAAATGTTGCAGAAGGTTCTGCTATACATTTGAATTCTGTGTGTTTCTCAAGTTTCTATTTATCAGAGGGTGTAAAATACTGCTGTTTCGTTAGCTGTAGTTACCGAAAAATCCCAAATGTTTTCTTATGGTGTCTGTGT